>NC_054372.1:152694841-153992341 GCF_017654675.1 Xenopus laevis | reverse complement strand
AGGAAAGAAAATTAAAGCGATAACGCAAATCCCCATTAACTGGGGGTCAAGGAAGGACAGAAAGAAAAAAAAGAGTAATATAAAGTATACAGATATTTTCCAACTCTTCTTTACATAGTAAATTCTTTATTAGGCTTTTAATTCCCCTGTAAATCGAGATTTAGTAGTTGCCTCGCTCTAAGAAAACCCCTAACATCTGTCAGGAATCAGCGACTTACCAATCGGGAACTCCTCCTTTAGTAGGTAAGGTGTAAGAAAAAGGTAACATAATTCCATCATTACATATAACAGTTCAGATAAAACAAACATACACTCTCCCTGATAACTGAAGTGGGATAGGTACAAACATCTTTGGTCTTAAAGGAGCAGTTCCGTGTAAAAACAAAAACTGGGTAAATAGATAGTCTGTGCAAAATAAAACATGTTTCTCATATAGTTAGTTAGTAAAAAAATGTAATGCATAAAGGCTGGAGTGACTGGATGTCTAACATAATAGAACAGAATACAACTTCCTGCTTTTCAGATCTCTAACTCTCAGTTAGTCAGCAATGTTAAGGGGGGCCACATGGAACATACAGTAACTGTTCAGCTAGTTTGCATTTGATCCTTTGCATGCAGATCAGATTCAAAAGCAAACAGTTATGGCCCATGTGGCCCCCCTCATGTCACTGATTGGTTACTGCCTGGTAAACAATTAGTAAAAACCAAGGAAGCTACAAAGCAGGAAGCAGTGTTCTGGCTATTATGTTAGACATCCAGTCACTCCAGCCTGTATACATTACATTTTTGGCAAACTAACTATATTAGAAATATTTTTTATTTTGCATGGGTTATCTATTTACCCAGTTTTTATTTTTATACTGAACAATTTCTTTAAGCCATCAACCAGCTGCCTGCTCTTGTGCAAAACACTTATAGGGTTATGTAATAAAATAGGCAAAGCATGCTACAGGTCTAGTCATCTATAGCAACCAATCAGCAGGCGGCATTCACAGGCCACCTAAAAGCAAACAGTTTATTGGTTGCTATAGGTTACTGCACCTTGGCAAAGCATAGTGCCTTATATATGGGGGTAAGTGAGTCAAGCAGAACTTGATCTCTTTCTCTAAAGGTTATTAATAATAACTGCATTGCTGCATTGTATTACATGTGTGCTCTTGTCATACAATGTCATTGATTTGGATTCCAGGCCACTGGGCCAAGCGATGAACTTATAAGTGATGTTGATTTGCCTAGTATCATTTTGCTTATTTCCAAACAGTCATACCTTTTGTTTTATATAGGATTGGATGCGTTCTTTGTAAGTGAACCAATCCCCAGATCTGGACTGTACTATTACACAGCCAGCTATAGTGTTTAGGCTGTCAATTTCAGGCAAACATCTCAGATTGCAAAATATAGTATCAATATCATTTAAATTGGCATCAAAACTCAAAATGTATATGGTAGTATTTATTTTATTAATAGTCTGGCACAACTGCATAACTGGCATAATTGAAATGCTGCCAATATGGCATTTTTGGAAAATAGGATATCTTTCTTATTTAATTACCATTCAAGTCCAGTAATAATATAAAAATGTGACAGTTGTTATTCAACATCTTAAAATAGTGTGCCTTGTACAGGTAGAGGGGTTGTGAGAGGTTTGTTTAAATTGAAAGAGAAGACCAACCATAGGTAATAGAAAATGACTCAGTCTTTAAAGAGCCATCTGCTCAGATGAATATCCTCTGATCAAACCAGCCCCTGGTAATGTGATTTGGATGCCTACCTTAAAAAAAATTGTCAAAACTTATACCAAATAAACTAAAAATGTCTATAATGCAGGGAGTTCATCTATTGAAATATCTGCACTTTTAATAGATGACAACTTATTAATAAACCAAAGACTTTTGCACTGTGGAAAGAAGCTGGGTTAGATTTGGATATATGTTCAGAAAGTGCAAAATACCTAGTGAGGCATCCTTATAGCATGTATTATAACAGTAAAAAAGAAATTGCTATGAATATTCCAGAAAATATTTTCATAGGAAATGGGGTTTCCCAGGAACTCTATACTGCCAGAAGGATCTGTAAAACATATCTTAAATGACTGATGAAGACCTTTTGTATCTGGCCAGTTGTTATTATGAAAGCAAATCTTTATAGTACAAACAAGCTTTCAATACAGAGTGAAATATAATTGTCACTCAGTGATATCACACAGAGACAAATGTATAGAGCAAACTTTTTGCAACGAGGGCCAGATTTGGAGAGGTGACATTCTTTGAACCATTAACACCATTTAACTAATTTAAACAAGGAATCGTGTAGCCGTAGCAGTAATATTTGGGCACATTAGTGAAACGATCTGTCACTTGGTCTATATTGCTGCCTGTGTGCTGAAGCTGTTAGCAATAGAAACTTACTGGCACGGAGTGACCCGCTGCTCTCTAGTGACGCGCACGTCTTTAGGGCTGAAGGTGCAATAGACATACTGACATGCCAGTACAGTAAACTAAAGAAGTATGTGAGAGCGGCACGTCACTATTTGCCAGTACGTGTCTATTGCTAACACCTGATATGCTGAAATCTAGTTTGTAATAAATCCTAAATAAAATGTAGGAGTCTGCTACAAGGGATACTTCCAATGGCCTTAGGCTTTCAAAAATTAGTGTTATGCCACATACAGCATTTTCTACATAGACAGAAAAATTTACCAAATCTCCCAAAACCGTCGTGAAAATTCACATGATCTTTTTGGGCTAAAATCCACTCTATCTTCAGTGAAATATTGTCATTTTTTCTGCTGGTGTTTCCTGGTGCCAGAAAAAAATCTCTGTATCACATATCCCTTAAGGTAAGGTACGTAGAGTATTTTACGTAACCATTCTAAACAAGTACATGCTCCATTTTTAATTTGGTAGGTATTTATTTGATTTATTTAGCTTGTTTCTATACAGTTATACAATATGTATATAATAAATATTCTTAAAAACGAACCCAGAAGATTTTAGGGTGAGATTAAATATTGCTGTCTTGCAATAAGTATCTCAAATATACTGCTATAAGTATCTCATTCAGTATTAGGCTCTAACAGGGGGAAACTTGGGACTGGTTCTCTTCATTATGCAAGGTATTTTATCTGCCATACCAACCAAATTTCCAATTGGACAGATTAAAATCTGTTCAATTCTCATTGTCATTTTGAGTCATTTTTTTTGGGGGGGGGGACGACAAGTTAACTAACTATGCTCGGGAAGGCCTTTCACTTTTAGAACTCCAGAGCCAATGTCTGTGAAATATAAAGCACCAATCTATTCTTAAATTAAATTTTGTGCTCATTATATTTCTCATGATTTGAGACAGAATAAGCAGACCAAATGAAGGATGTGGTGGGGAGAAGTATTTTTGCTTTTTTTACGAGTTAGCTTGATTGTTTCCTGAAGTTACAGACCATATCTACTTACTTTCCCGTGAAACTGTGACAGTGTATACAGTAGATATTGGACAGCAATCAATGTTTAAAGCCAAAGCAAGTTCTAAAGCCCAGTAGGGAGGTTGCATACTCTGGAAAGTTCATAAACACTGCCTCCCTCTAAACATTTTGCATTAAACTGCCTTAATGGGCACAGTGTAAGACATTGATGGTTACATAGTGTTTAATGAAATAGACCTAATGAAAGCTACTTGGTATTTCATCCAGCTAAATTTACCCTCTGGGGAATTCTTTTATAGACGCAGACTGCAATTCATTTAATCAGGGAAAAGGAAACTGATAACTCACGCTGGCATTTAAAGTGTCATTTATTTTTATCTCTGAAATCACCCCTAACAGCTTTCGAATCCTACTTAGCGTTGTAGGGGAGTAGGCAGGAAGAATGACTCTGCCTTCTGTTGAGCATATAACTATCATCCGGCTGATAACTATCAGTGTTAGAGGTTACAGCCTGTTATTCAGTATATCCGGAGAAAGGTAGATAATACAGCTGAAAAAGTCCCTCTGTGAATGATAATGAGAAGGTCTGAATTTATTGGGATGCTTCAGCATACAAATAGCAAATTGACTAATCAACTGTGCAAAGGCAAACTATCATTTTATATTTCTTTCTACATTTATTCCGAATGCCACTACGAAATCCAATTGTTTAATGGGAAAAAAACCTCAAATTTTTGGAGATCTATTATACCCCGAGGATGAAAAAAGTCTGAATCCAAAAATCCAGCACTCAGACCTGCCAAGGTTGTATGGAAAATCTTAGCTATGAAGAAAGACTGGCCAAATTGGGGATGTTCATGCTGGAGAAGAGGCGCTTAAGGGGTGATATGATAACTATGTATAAATATATAAGGGGATCATATAATAATCTCTCTAATGCTTTATTTACCAGTAGGTCTTTCCTGCTGACACAAGGTCACCCATTCCGATTAGAAGAAAAGAGGTTCCGCCTAAATATTCGGAAGGGTTTTTTTACAGTGAGAGCTGTGAAGATGTGGAATTCTATCCCAGAATCAGCTGTACTGGCAAATACATTAGATAGCTTTAAAGGAGAATCCAACCCTGTAGGAAAAAACCCTGTACCCCCCCACCCTACATAGGCCCCATCCCTCCTCCCCCCAGCCTAACTGCCCCCCCTCCGGAAATGCCCCATACTTTATACTCACCCCTCATTACAGATTCTGGCATCGGACTTCACAGCATCCATCTTCCGGGTCCTTGGTAAGCTGACTTGGAGATCAGTATGTCGGCGCATGCGCAGTTGGAGCAGTTTGCCGGTTTGGACAACTGTGCATGCACCGAATTGTAACGAAATTGCAGATGCACCAGAAAAAGACACGAAGACCTGGAAGATGGCTGCGATGCCATTTCCCAGGAGGGGCAGTTAGGCTGGGGGGAGGAGGGAGGGGGGTCTATGTGGGGTGGGGGGTACGGGGTTTTTTTTCTACAGGGTTGAATTCTCCTTTAAGAAGGGGTTGGATGGCTTTATAGCAAGAGAGAGAATACAGGGTTATGGGAGATAGCTCATAGTACAAGTTGATCCAGGGACTAGTCCGATTGCCATTTTGGAGTCAGAAAGGAATTATATCCCCTTCAGAAGCAAATTGGAGAGGCTTCAGATGGGGTTTTTTTTCCTTCCTCTGGATCAACTGCCAGTTTGGCAGGTCAAAAAAAAGTTAAAAGGTTGAACATGTCAGATGTGTGTCTTTTTTCAACCTAACTTACTACGTTACTATGTATGCTACTATGTACATAAGTCAATGGGAGAGGCCCTTCTCCTACTGTGTTTGAAAGTTTATGTGGTCTGCGCTGAAATTAGCCCGAAAATCTGACTATTTTGAACTTTGCGGGCAAAAATCCCAAAAAATTGGGCTTTTCCGGAAAAAACCTCTGAAAAAATCATTCGATTCGGGTTTTTGCTTATTTTTATCGAGTTTGAACCAGATCCGATTGAATCATGTTTTTTTAATAATAAATAAGGTCCAAGCGTTTGGATTCTAGTTTGGTCTGACTTTTTTATATTTAAATAAAAAATTCGGATTTTGATAAATAAGGCCAGGTAACGTTAAGTGTAAAACTATTTAACAGTCTAACACAGTTTTGTATATGTATCGCTTAGCTATGCAGTTTAGAATAAATTATGGGAACAATGTAGAATGACAATTTAAAATGCACTTATTGCATCACACGCTGTGAAGCCATGTACAAAAACAACTCTGGCTAAAATGTTCATGCTGTGCCTCTAAAGTAACATCAGAAAGAATTAGCTGTCATATGCTGCAACAGTCTTTTCCGCTGGGTTTTTATTTCACAGCTGAGCTTCTATGCTCTTATTGCTACAGTCTTCCACCATAATATTCTGCATTAGTCATTTTGTTACATTTGTAAACAGACTTTCGCTTCCCATAGTTAAGTTAGCAACCCACAGGAAAATATGGATGTTTTCATTGTATAATCAAACAAAAATGATTGGCTTTACTGATAAAATACAATCTGTGGTTAAATAATTAGGTAATTCTTGTGTTGGACTAATAACCTGTCTGTGAATTATTATGTACTGACTGCATTAGTTGTGATCAGACCTGACCACAGATGCATACTCAGTTCAATAGTTATTCAAGGTGAAAGTAAACTTTAGGCCATGTAACATATATGGCCACCCTACTTAATGAGGTTGCGACCAATTTTCAATACCTCATGTCACTAAATTCACCTGATACTTGGCCTCATGGCTAACAGTGGAAAGACAAGGGGTGGTGGCTGTGCAGACCTGTCTGAGGAGAGCAGCATCCTTGGACTATTTTGTACTTTTTTATCCTTATTCTGCTAAGAAATTTGTGCAAACTTTTAGGACATTGAGGTCCCTTCGGGAGATTGTACATGTTTTTCCATTAATACTCACTGTGCAATGATATACATTAAATCATAGGGAGATAGTCCATAAAATATATATACATGGGGGGCGTGGCCATGCAGCGGACCTAACCAGACGTGTTCCATCGGCTCTCCGCACCCAGGGGACTCTCATAGCTATCAGTGAGCATTATTATTGGACTTTTTACCTACAATTTGGCTGGCTGAAGCCCTGACCATGTCTAAAAGCAGCAAACCCAAGAAAAACCTGCCGCCGATGCGGCAAGCGGCGACACCGGCCCGCAAACCGGAGCTATGTCGTCGTTCCAATATGGCGGACAGTGCGCCTTCCTCCCCGGCCTCAACTCCGCGACGAGACCCGGACTCGGATAAACTGGACTCCGATCCGGAGACCCAGACGCAGTACTCCAGGGACAAACAGTTGATCGCCCGTTTCAAGCAACTATTACACTCGGAGCTGGACGTGGTGGCGACGAAGATCACGGACCACGTGACCCAGGAACTCCGTGAGTTAGGCCAGCGCACGGCCGCGGTCGAGGACAAAGTCGACGATCTGGTGAGCAAAGCCCAGTCGCATGATTCCCTGATTACTCGCTTGCAGAATCAGCTCTCGGAACTGCAAGACCGCCTGGAGGATAGCGAAAATCGATCGCGGCGCAACAACGTGAGAATCCGCGGCCTACCAGATTCGATTACGAATCTACAGGAAGAGATCCCGCTTCTCCTCCAGTCCCTTGTGCCTGATGTTCCGCCCTCTGAATTGATGCTTGATAGAGTGCACCGAGCCCTCTGCCCAAGAAAGGAAGGAGCTCTGCCGAAGGACGTCATAGCGAGGCTTCATTACTTCACTTCCAAAGAGGCTATTATGAGCGCCTCAAGGGCCTCCGCCATGCTGGAATACAAATCCTTCAAGTTTTCCATTTATGCGGATCTCGCAACCTCCACGATTCAGAAACGGAAGCTTATGAAACCGATCACATCCATCTTGACGGCTCATCAGATCCGCTACAAGTGGGGCTACCCGTTTAGGCTGATTTTTACCCACCAGCACCGTCAATATTCTTTGGTGTCCCCTTCAGACGGCATGGAACTCCTTACTCGATTGAAGCTTCACTCACCTTCGGCCTCGGCTTCATCTACTCCACCACCTTCTGGCAGCCCGAAGGAGAGGGCTCTCTCCCCTCTGTGGCACTCCATTGTAACTCTGGAACTGGCCAGTATTACGGATAAACCATCCGGTAATAGATGGCGCATGGATGACACCTTATTATCCTCTCCCCAACATAGAGACCATATAGAGTCGGAGATAGACTTATACTTTTCAATCAACAACTCCCCAGAAGTTAGCAGCCCAATATTATGGTCAGCTCATAAGGCTTATTTGCGGGGTATTCTCATACAGCTCCGGTCGCGGGTCAGGAAAGCAAGAAATGCGAACTTACAAAAACTTATGGCAACATTACAAGGCTTGGAAACTCAATATATCCATGACCCCCATAATTCCAGGTTAAGGAAAGACATAGACAAACTGAGGACGGAAATTAACTTACTTCTGACTGAGTCAGAAATTACTAAATTACAATGGACCAAGCAGAAGTTCTTTCGCAGGGCCAATAAAGCAGACACTATGTTAGCTAGAAGGCTTGCTAATAAATCTTTTAAATCCGCCTTTACCCAACTCAAATTGAAAGATGGCTCGTTGACGGCTAACCCGGAACGTATTGCTGCTGAGTTTGCTTCTTTTTACCAGACTCTATATAGCAACCGTCCTGATCCTGACCCATCTACTCTGACAAATTTCCTCCAAAATTTGAAGTTACCTTCTCTCACCCCACAACAGATTGCAGTTCTGTCTGCATCAATTACATCAGAAGAAGTGCAGACAGCCATAAAGCAAATTAAGACTAGGAAATCCCCTGGCCCTGACGGGTTCTCCGGAAAATACTTTAAAACCTTTGCCTTGAAATTGATCCCTTGGCTCACTACTATGTTTAACGACATTATGCAGGGCAAGAGTGGGTTCTGCCAAGAGGATTTGTTAGCGCAGATAGCTGTTATACCCAAACCAGATAGGGATACCACCTGTTGTAAAAATTTCCGCCCGATCTCTGTCCTTAATCTTGACGTTAAATTACTAGCTAAAATTATGTCCACTAGACTGAACACCGTCATTGAGAGCCTCATTCATAAAGATCAATCCGGATTTATCCCTAGGAGGCAGGTAACGGATAATATCCGCAGGATCCTTAATTTAGTTCACATAGCCAAATCGCAAAATATACCATCTATGCTCCTCTCCCTAGACCTGGAGAAAGCGTTCGATACTATATCGTGGCCTTTCCTTTTTGAAGTCCTCAAAACTTTTAATTTCCCTCCGTCCTTTTCTCAAGTTATTTCGGCACTCTACAGCCGTCCTAGAGCCAGAGTCAACTACTTGGGTTTCAGTTCCTCAGAATTCCCTATTCTGAGAGGCACCAGACAGGGATGTCCCCTGTCTCCCTTGCTGTTCGCCTTAGCGATCGAGCCGTTGGCACAAGCCATTAGAGCTAATGACAAAATTTCGGGGGTGTCAGTGGGGGAGACAGACTATAAATGTGCCCTATACGCCGATGATATTATTTTGACCCTGACCAAGCCCATGACTTCCCTACCTTTCTATATGATACGCTTTCCACATATGCTAAACTGTCTGGCCTAGTGGTGAACTCCTCTAAGTCGGAGGCATTGAACATCTGCCTTCCAGAACATCACAGGAAGCTTCTGGAAATTAACTTTGAATTCCACTGGAGACCAAAAACCATTAAATATTTAGGGATCCTGCTATCTTCCCATTATTCTACTCTGGCCTCGGACAATTATACTAAACTTGGTCATAAAGTATTAGCCATGATAACATCCTGGGGTAAACTTAACTTGTCCTGGTTGGGGAGGGTTACGGCCTTGAAAATGTCTGCTCTTCCACTTTTGTTGTATGTTTTCCGCACTCTACCCACCTACCCTCCAAGAGGTTTGCTGGACATTCTGCAGAAGGCTTTCAATAAGTTTGTTTGGAACGGTAGGAGGGCCAGATTGAACTTTTCTACAGCTTGCCGCAGTCGTTACAAAGGGGGCCTTGGTATCCCAAACTTGAAATGTTACTTTTTTCGCTGCTCAATTGTCTCAAATAGTCTCCTGGCATCAGCCCTACGATGCCCCGTTGTGGGTTCACATCGAACAACATTCTCTCCAGGACGTTTCTCTACGGAATATACTGTGGATTACAAATTATACTACCAAAGTCCCGAATAACCCTATAGTGGCGCATTCTCTGACAGTGTGGGCCCGCACAAAAGATACCTTTGGCCTATTTTCTCCGCATAAACCGGCTACCTCTTTTCTCAACAATGTTGACTTCCCCCCGGTAAGTCATCTACGGCTTTCGCCTGGTGGGAACAGTCTCTCCTGTCGACTATCTACTCCCTCACACGAACTAAAAAGATTCTATCGTTTTCCCAACTTCAGGAACAATACAAGGCTCCCCAGAGGGAATGGTTAAGATACCAGCAGATTGTGCACTTTATACAATCTCAACATGGGGGTACTACTTTCCCCCCCTCCGACTGCTTTTGAAAGTCTTTGCCTGCATCTCGTCTCCACTAAAGGAGCATTATCATATATATATGACCACCTGATCCATCTCACCCCTATAAAATCATTGAAGTTCGTCCAATATTGGGAGAGGGATCTCGGGCTATGTCTGGATGATGATACTTGGTCTGACATTTTTACAAATACCATTAAGTGCTCTGTCAACGTTCTCATACAGGAGACCTCCCAGAAGGTGCTGCACCAATGGTACCTGGTTCCAGAGAAGGTTGCCAGATGGTATCCTACTTCCTCCACTCTCTGCTTCACGTGGTGGAACTGCCCTGTGGCAGTCCGATTTTGGACTCGGGTCTATACTCTTATTACCAGTGTCACGGGACTCACTCTCCCTAAAAATCCATCTGAAGCCCTGCTAAACAAACATGTCCCTGGTGGCAATAAATATTCCAGGCGAATGGTCACATATATCTTCTCTGCAGCCAAGCAGACAATAGCGAAAGCCTGGAAAACCAACACCCTGGACATACGTGAGGTAAAAAAGAGGCTTGACAATTTACTGTTAATGGAACGACTTACAAGCATCGAATCCGGCCAATCCAAGGCCTTTAACAAAACCTGGTCCCTCTGGCTCTCCTACCGACAAATTTCTCAAGGGTTGTTAACCTAGTCAAACTGTTGCCGGGAGTGAGGTTGAGCTAATCAATCCTGACCTACAGCTCTTCTACTATAATGTGCCTAACTTGCATTCATGTTCCCCTTTTTTCCTTTTATTTGTATTCCCTTCCCCCTTTTGGTTGACAATTTGCTGGATATGTTTTCTTGTTTGCCTTATGTATGCATTAGTACTATCTATGCCAATGATAACTGTGCCCCGGGGTGTTCCCGGTTTGCACACGTGTATGATGTCAACTTTTCATTTGAAAATAAAAATACATAAATTAAAAAAAAAAATATATCTACATGTTCATAATGGCTCTGGACTATATATTACATCCCACATCCTCTTGTGCGTAAAACATAAAACTCTGGAGCTACCACCACCCTTTGAGCTAGCTTCAGGGTTCCCAGAGAAGCCTGCATGTAGTGAACTTACTCCCTCCTTTGGGGAAAAACATGGTGAATTTAACTTGAATTTGCACTTTGCAAACTGCACTTACACTCATTTACATTCATAAAGGAACCCTATGAAGTTTTTATTAGTTGTTGTGGTGTTTATACAAATGTCCTGTAGATGTCACTGTGCTCAGACTTATACTGTGCATACTTCCTGGTAGCTTAAAAGTGAAAGTGATACAGATACTGCTTACTGTAGTGTAATGGCTGCTTGAGAGCCTGCTAATAAAAGCACTGTTAAACTCTACTCATCCTCGGCTACCCAAAACATAACAGTTGTTATGGGTAAATGGACTGGGCCAAATTTGCCAGTGTAATTACATTATCCATGTAGCCATATGGCAAACGATATACTTAAGGTGTATTAATAATAGGGATGTAGCGAACCGCCGAGTATGTGTTCGCGAACGCCGTTCGCGAACACCGGCAAAAAATGCGAACAGTTCGCGAACTGTTCGCGAACTTCGAACATCCGAAAATCGTTCGATTCGAACGATCGTAGGCTTTTTAATCGTTCGATCGAACGATTTTCGTTCGAATCGAACGAAAATCGTTCGATTTTAGCGATCGAATGGTCGAATGGTCGAACGATTTTGACGCGAACGCCTATTGGCGAACGTCGCGCGACGTTCGCGAACTTGCGGCGGACGCGAACAGCCGATGTTCGCGCGAACAAGTTCGCCGCAGAACAGTTCGCTACATCCCTAATTAATAATAAGGTGTATTAAGAATAATGCATGAGCAGTTTTACATTGAGCCAATTCAACAACCTCTGACGAGAATAATTATAAAGCTCTGACTGTTTTTGGGAATTAATAACTGTAAGATATGCTAAATATTTTCCAGATCCTTCCGGCACTACAGTCAAAACATTATAAAATGACCTGTTTCCCATATTAAAAGGACAATTTCAGGTGGAAGAAATCTACTTACTTCAGTATTGGTGGAGTGAAAACACCTGTTTTTTGTTGACAGCGGGCTGTACTGATTTTTGCCTTCCCTCTCTTTCTTGTTTAGGGACGTAGAATTTCTACATCTGTGTCTCTTTCTTTTTGATCGATGCTTTTCATCTTTTGACAGGTCATATAGTCTTTAATTGAAGAAAAGGAAGGTTTTAGAACATCATCGTTTATTAATATATACTGGCAGAAAGTCACACAACACTTTAAAATAACAACTTGCAGCTCAAATGACAGTTTAAAAGAGGAAAGAGAATAGATTTGATTTTTAATTGGTTTAAAACCAAAACATTAAAGAGTTAAAAGATAGGGGGCAGGTTATTAAGTGAAGCTCAGATAAGCTTGTAGTAGTACCACTGAAGTTCCCAGTCAATGATAAAAGGTAGACTGAGAAGCTACTATAGCTAGAAGCAGACCAAAGTCTAGGTGGGACATTCACTAAGATTCGTAGTTGTGCCAGGCGTAACTTCGCCGCACTTCGCCAGGCGTAGTTTCACCAGCGCTTCGCAAATTCACTAAAATCCGAAGTTGCGCTCAGGGGTAGCGTAAGGTTGCGAAGTTGTGCTAGTGTTCATTTGCGAAGCAAAGTTACGCTAGCGATGGTTAATTTGCATACGGCGCCAAATTCAAATTTCAATGGAGGTATATGTAGCACCACTACAAATGCCTGGGAAACCTTCAAAACATCAAATAAAATTTTTATTTTGCCCTACACATGTGCCCCCTGTATAGTTTAGTTGCCATGAGTTAGGAAATGTAGGGGGGAAGGAGGGGAGCCCCAAAAAATGTTTTGATCTTTTTCAGCCTATCACCCATAATATAGAAAAAATGCCAGCGTTTTTTGGGACTTAGAAAAAATTGTAACCTTTTTTGAAGAAATCCCTATCTACTCTATTGCGTTTCGCCTGGTCTGAGGTGGCGAAGGAAGTGTAGCGTAAAAGGTAGCGTTCAGAACAATGCGCGCGTTAGTGAATTTGCGTAGTTACGTCCGTTGTGCAAATTCACGAGGCGTAAGGGTGCGAAGTTACACTAGCAAAGTTACGTCATGGTCCGTTAGTGAATTTGAAAAGTAACGAAAATGCCCAACGCTAGTGAATTGACGCTAGCGTTACGCGCTTCGGCGCATAGTGAATTTGCCCCTAGAGGACTTTTCATAAGCTCCCTGGGGTAATTTACCTGTTTTCACAGCTTGAAGATCTGTATTCTAGGCTTGATGAGCGTGAATGTCGATGGCGATGATGATGGGATTTCCGTTGCCTACCACGTGACCTTTGATGAATGCACAAAAACAAGTCAACTTGCAGACATTGTAATTTCAAGTTTAACGTCTCATGAACAAAAACATAGTAAAACCACATATTAAGGATGGTCTCATTGAATTAACATTAATTTTATTAAGTAAAGGTATGAGATCCGTTATCCAGAAAAATGTTATTCATAAAGCGCCAATTACAGGAAGGCTGTCTCCTGCATAGTCCATTTAAAAAATTTTAATTTGAAAGTATCGTTTCCTTTTCCTCTGTAATAATAAAAAAATAATAATCTGAAAAACCCTAGGTGCCAAGCATTCTGGATAATGTAATATATATTATGTTGAAGAGAATTATTTTCAAGTTTAAAATTTTTAAAATTTCAACACTTTTTTTTAAAAATGTGTTTTGAAAAAAAAATGAAATTTGAAAATGAATAGATTATGTACCCCAAATACACTGAGGCCTATTTATTAAAGGTCGAAAGGTTTATGAAACCACATCTTAACTCACATTCACTAAAACCACAGTTGTCACTGAAATTATTACTTGATATCCAATTATTAAACGTACGAAGGAAAAAAAGCGATGAACGATGCACTAAAAAATATGAAAAATTCCAACAAGATCAGCGCAGCTCCCATTGGACTCTATAGGACCTCGACAACTTTTACTTGGCGAAGTTTGGCATTAGAGGTTTTTGTGGTTTTTACACTTAACAAATCTCAATTTTTTAGAGCTTTTTTTTTCATTTTTAAGAAACATTGGAAAACCATAATTTCTTTGGGATTCATGGGAAAAATATACAATTTGCTTGTTAGTAAATGGCCCCTGAGAAAGGCCCTTACTAGGCATCATTAACCTCCTATAGTTTATTGATCTACATAGTAAGTGTATTGAATTGGCTAACATAAAGAAGAACTAAAGCTTAGCTAAAGAAAAAGGCTAGAAATGCTCTACATTATGTTTTTGGCTTCTGTACCAGCCCAAGGCAACTTTTATCTTTAGAGATCTTCTGCTGATTCACTGCACTGCTCTGTGCTGCATTCTATTGTAGGGTTTAGTTCTCCTTTAAGATTCCCAATAATAAGCAAATGGAAAGTGACAAAAAAGAGCAAAATAATTTTTACTTTGAGACCCATTTATCAATATTCTGATTTTAGTGGTTTTAGAGATTTTAAAAACTGATTTTCTCTAAAATCACGATTGTTAAGTGATTTATTAAAAGATACAGATATAAAAAGCACTAATGAATAAAAATGCAGAACAAATACAAAAACCTTATGCAATTACTAATGAAAAAAACCCTGAAAACCTCTAAAGGTTTTTTTTATCATGGTCCGAATTTATCTAAATATCGGCTGCTACAAACTCCGATCTAACCCACACGCTTATTTATTATTACATTTTCCCGAAAATTACCTTTGCAGGAAAAGCTCTGATTTTCACAATTTTTTCGTGAATTTTCCCCCCGAAAACTCTGAATTTTCCAGAGTTTTCACCCAAGAGCTCCGAAAACATTGTGAAATTGCGAAACCCCCGACAACCAAAAATCAATGGGACTGTTCCCATTGACTTTTACTCAGCCTTGACAGATGCCGTGTTTTTATATTCGGCTTTTTAGCCCTCAGGGTTTAATAAATAAATTAATAACACAAAAAAGTTTGATTTAAAAAACGATTTTACAATTGGAAAAGGACAACTCCCATTGACTTTTATGTGACATACTGTATGAACAAAAAAAAAAAATTGACGGTCCAAAAAAAAAATCTGAATACCATGAAAAGCTCTAAATATTTGAGTTTTTCGGACAATTGATAGCGGAAAAAATCCAAAAACCTCTAATGTTTTGATTTTAAAAATGGCCCAATAGGATCAGTGCTCCTCCTACAGCACCTTCAAAACTTTTACTTGGCGAAGTTTGGCATGAAAGGCTTTTGTGTTTTTTTCACTTCATAAATATCTAGTTTTTAGAACTTTTAAGAAAAATTGGAAAACCACTCATTTTTCGCGATTTGTTCATAAAATAGCAATTAAATTTTTAGTAAATTGACCCTTTAAATGACATTTTCATGGTTGAGCACAATCAGTAGAATCCACGATTTTTAGCACTAAAAAAAATGATGCATGGAAAGGAAAAATTATGAACTTTAATTCATGGGCTCCAAATTGTTACAAAAAAGGAAAAAATTAAATAAACATGACAAAGCTCAATCAAATACTGTATAAGGGCTCTCATCTGTAATAACTGAAGCAGAGGGAAAATCCCTAAGTATTTATTCTTAGATGGTAACAATTCTATAATGGTAACCCCAGATGATTACCCAGTTTATAATGGTTTAAAAAATAGTCATTATGTGCATGTTTATTTGAGCCTATATAGGAAGCGCTAAACAACAGTATATGTATTGTAAAATATAGAGAAACAAATACCACGTGGATACTGTTGACTTCCAGTGATACATTTTGTTCAGAAAACAATTAAAAACCCATATAAAAGCTGTATAAGATCCAAAAATGTGTTCTTTTCATAAAAATCAAGGTAAAATACAGCGGAACCCTCTCAAGGGCCCATATTTATAAAGTGCTGTAATTCCTTTCAATCAGTTTGGATGTAGCTGTAAATACCCTCAAATTAAAGATGGTAATCTGCACTTTCAGCCCATATTCATTATATCATTCATAATTCATTTTATAACGTCAACTCCAATATTTTTAGGTAAAAAGCTAATATAAACAACTTTTCATTGTCCAAATATGTATGGACCTCTCTGTCCATATTTACTTATGCAGGGAAGAGGTATATCTCAGAATATTAGGGCTCTAATGTGGCCTGGAATATGCCTGACATAGTTAGACTTTGGCATTGTCAGTGCCACTGTGGATCCAGTGTCGGACTGCCCACCAGGATACCAGGAAAACTCCCGGTGGGCCCAGGGGTCAGTGGGCCTCTTGCTTCTAACCATTTGGCCTATTTCATGGTTATTCCCTATTTCTTTATGGAAACAAAGAGGCTATATAATGGAAGAATATAGTATAGTATGTAGAGAAAAGAGACTAGGAGAATAAAGAGGTTGAGTGAGGAGACTAGGTACAGTATTTTGGAAAGTGGGCCCTCAGCCTAAGGTTTTCTGGTGGGCCCCTGGGATCCCAGTCCGACACTGCGTGGATCTGTTTGACCTTTCCTCATTGTCAAGACTTCTTTCTTATTTTATTTCAGAAATACTGCAGAAAGATACAGATTAAGAATTTAAAAATACAGAATTTGACCACCTACAATTTATCCGTCATCTGATAATTTACTATTGTAATGTAACAATGTAAAAATGTAATGAAAAAATAATATAAGACCACGGTTTAATAGTTTAATGTGCATGTTGTGCTGCTAACAATTTCCATTCTCAGCCCCATCTTCCTCTGAACAATAGGAATAATGCTTATATCTATAGCTTGGCCTGGCATAGCTTGACTACTACAGTTTTCTGAGAACAGAGCTCTTACTGATAAGTCAGTGATTCTTATTGTTGTCCCTGACAGTAATAATAATCACGATTGCTCTTCACAAAGTAGAGAGGAAGTCTCCTGTAGTTCTTGTCTTGCCAATATGCTTAGCAATCAGAACAATACAGAGAAACAGCGTGTATTCCTTTTCACATATCTGATCTACATGGAAAATATATGCTTAGATATTAACAGGAAATTAGATTATTAGTTCTCGCTGATGATATTGTGCTGAAAGTAGCAGATTCTTTATTTAAGCTTTCCTTTTTGCAAAAGGGCAATTAAGTTGTACATAGTGGCAATCCATCGTGTACTATTGGAGGGCTTTAATAAACAGCATTAACAAAAAAAATGCAGTGCAAAAACTTTTCCTCTGTGCCTTTTTAAAGGGCATGTAAAGGCAAAAAAATAATATCCGATTTTTACTTTCTTTAATGAAAAAGAAACCTATCTCCAATATACTTTAACTAAAAAATGCGTACCATTTTTATAAGAAATCTGACTGTATGCAGTGAGATTATCACTTAATTTACTGCTGTGGATAGGAATTGTCAGACGGTCCCTAAATGCTCTGCAGGGAAACAATCATACTTATGAACAGCAGGGGGAGCCCCCACCTTACTTCCCAGCCATGCAGAACTCAAGCAGCTTTGTTTGTTTTCCTGTAGAACATTCTGAGCTGTGTAGAGATTTGTATTTGATTTGATTTTTGCCTTTACATTTTTTTTTTTCATTTTTTTAAATTAAATTTTTTTAAATTTTTGCCGGCACCGTTTTTGCGAATTTTTCTCAGTTTCGCGAAATTCGCTAATTTTTCGGCAAAGCGAAACGGCGCAAATTCGCCCATCACTAACCAAGAGAAATGAAATATTAAAATGGATGACTTGCATTGACAGGCCAATTATTCTTACTAGGGCTTGTAAAAAAATATTTTTGTTGGAGGGAAAATTTGCATTGTTACTGCAGGGTTGTTGCCTATCATCTTCCTAATAGCAGGCATTTTTTATATGTTGTATAAACTAAAGCCTGCTCATGGTCACAGTCTTCCTTTAGTGCATTTTAACTGACTCTTTCATAATACTGTACATGCTTATATCTGTGGGAAAATCAAGCTGCTTTTAGACAAAATATTATTTCTAGTAGTGATGTAGAGTTTTGATAGGTGCAGATGAAATACATTAGATGTATTGGGCCAAATTCAATTCAGTGAGAAAAGGTTGTCCCAAGGTTTATCACGTGAAAACTAATGGACAAGATTTAATTTGAGGAGGAAAAACATTTCTCCAAATTCAATTCCAGTTTTTTCCCATAGACTTTAACAGAGTTTTCACGTATAAACATTGAGAAAAGTTTTTCTGAATTGAATTGCATCTCAAATTTTTCACCTGGTAAACCTTTTTCTCACTGACCTGAATCTGGTCCATTATTTCATATGGATGTGAGAGCATCTCTTGGTATTAGTCTTCATTTACTAATATGAGGAAAATACCAAACTCAGCTGCTTTATGTAACAATTTTCAGGTTATGCAATATTCTGCAAACCTTCAGCACACTACCATGTCATAGAAAAAGGCAAGGGCTCAAGGGACAAAATAAAATATTTGACCTTATAAATCACTGGTAAGACCACAACATAATTAAGCTTCATCTCCAGCTCAAAATAGTTTTTTTGTTTCTCGGGAGAACATGTGCTTATGAGTTAAAATGGAAAAGGTGACATATAGGTTAGAGGCCAACACAGCAAATTCTATGGGGACCTATTTAATCAGAAATGTACAAAGAACAGTCGTTTTTAAAAAAAGGTTTTTCTCCACAAAATAAAAAGTAAAACGGTCATTACTTACTGCTTTTTGTGCTTTTTTTCTTGCCTTCTTTTACTTTTTGGACTGGATGAGCTAAAGAAAGGAATTCCATATTAATTTTATGTTATTTAAAACAGCTGCAAGACACAGGATGAAGATCTAAAATGCAGATGAATCTAAATCCATTTTAGAAATAAAGGAAAAAAGCTGTCCTTAAGTTAATTTTTTTAAAAAAAAGAATTTGGTAATAATTTGTGGTTGTTGAATTAAATCTAGCTGTATATTACCCTTGTAATTACAAGCAATAAACTATATATATATATAATACACAAAAGCCATGAATATCCTGTAAATTATATCCTTATAAACGGTGAGTAGTGATGTCATCAGTTATAAACGGTGAGTAGTGATGTCATTTCTGTCACATGACTTACTAAAATTTGTGTATTATAATAAATAAAGTACCCCCAGTTGTAAAATATGAGGATATTAGAAGTTACCTCGGAGTTCCATGACCTGTATAAAAACACTCGGCCTTCGGCCTCGTGTTTTTATATGGTCATGAAACTCCTCGGTAACTTATAATATCCTTATATTTTACAAGAGGGGGTACTTTATTCACTATATAAACTACATATCACATTTCATGTTAGATTCACACAATGCACAATGAGGCCATTACTGATTCTGAGCATATAATGTTCCTTTTCTGCATATATTTGACATATTCCATATTGCATATTTTTTTCAGTAGTTAAAGAGGTAAATTCAATTTTTATTTATGAGGTGCAACTGAATGTAATTATGGACAATGCTTTGTTAAAGGCAAGTGTTATCGTTTATCCCTCATAACTCTAATGAGAAGGGATGGGATGACCTGAGAACATACTAAGCGAGTCTTCTCTATGAAACTATTTACATAACAGAAAATCAAGGGATCATGACCCTGAGTTAAATATGTAACATTTTCATTTTACAGCACAATGGAAAGTGATTGCAGTGTATGGAACGAATGGCTAGCTGAACATATGGAATACTCCGTAGCAGAGACGGAGTATTCCATATACTATTTCTCACAGCCTGTACTTAAAGCTACGATACAATGATGCCACTATTGCTATTCTCCTGTAATGTGCACAGTTCTAGGGATGTAGCGAACTGCCGATTTGGTGTTCGCGAACGTCGTTCGCGAACACCGGCAAAAAATGCGAACGTTCGCGAACTTCGAACACCCGCTAAAATCATTCGATTCGAACGATCGAAGGATTTTAATAGTTCGATCAAAGGATTTTCATTCGAATCGAACGATCGAAGCCATTCGATCGAATGCTTTTCATTCGATCGAATGCTTACAATCGTTCGAACGAATGGAAATCGTTCGATTTTTAGCGGTCGAAGGAATTCGAATGGTCGAATGGTCGAACGATCGAACGCGAACTCAAAATGCGAACGTTCCCAAACGTTCGCGAACATGCGGCAGACGCGAACGGTCGAAGTTCGCGCGAACTAGTTCGCGGGCGAACAGTTCGCTACATCCCTACACAGTTCTGCTGCAATGTTTTATACACACAATAGCTTTTCAATACGGTGCAGTCATAAATACTATGATCCTCTGTTAAAAAGAATGGAAATATGCAAAAAAAAAAATTCTGGTTAAAGGGGAATTTTTCGAGATTTATTAAACCTCGATGCTGCTAAACGTCAAAATAAAAAAGTATTCCATTTCAAACAATAGTTCATGTAGAAGTGAATGGCAGATGTCCTGGTTACAGTTGTAAGATATCATGATCTGCGATGGGTTGCGTTCAATAATCCAAATAGTTGTCAGGCATCAAATCCGAAAAAATCTCGTAATTCAGATTTATTTTACGATTTTATCGAGTCTTTTCCTGCACCAGATTTTTTCTAGAAAATGTGTTGATAAATAACGTAAAAATGTGCACGGAGTATTGTTGACGTGGTTTTAATAAAATTGTGGGACATTTTCGGATTTAATAAATAACCCAGAACACCTCTTAAATCTTTTGGTGGCAAAAACATTCTAAGCTTGTAATAAAGCAGAAGTGCCACAGAGTTGTGTTTTATGTGTATATTTTATTGTTGTTTCTGTTCTCTGGCTCATAACATTTGTGTGTTAACATTTTATTGTTCTGATATGCTCCAGGCTGTGTTTTACACCACCCACTTCAAAGTAGGCTAGACACACTGATGGCAATACAGTCGGTGAAAGAAAATGTATTATTATTGTTGCATTTGTTTATAAAATACCAACATATTGTTTAGTGCTGTAAACTGACCTGACTTGTTATCTACAAGTATTATATGGTTTTAAAATAGTGATGGGCGAATGTATTCGTCAGGCGCAAATTTGTGGCGAATAAATTTCAAATTTGCCGGGAAAATTCAACGCCGGCAACAATTTAGTCACTGGCCATGATTACTGGACACCCACTGATTTTAATGGGGTGATTCAACTTTGCCACCGGTGCCCATTTTGACGCACGTGAATTGTTGCTGACGTCAAAATCTGTGTTTTATGCATTTTTCCCCAGTTTCGCGAATTTTGCGGGAAATTTGCAAAATTCGTGGCAAAGCGAAATGGGACAAATTTTAAGATAGCAGTTTAAGAAAGGGGGCCCTTAACAAGGCTGTCACTGTGCTTAGGTTAGAGAGGGAACATTATTATAAACCCCAGAAACTGAAAAGAGAAGAAGGGTGTAATGACTACTCACCCTGGTGGTCTAGGGCTTCCAAGGGGTCGGCTGGTAGGGCCGCCACACCCTCGGCAGGGACGCCCGACGCGCTGACCCATTCTGCTGCAGTGCCATATCATATGGCGCCAAATTCAAACTGGATTTAAAGGGACTTGAGTATTGTGTTCATTGTCCGTTACTTGGTTAGTATTTGTGAGTTCCTGGGTGTGTTCCTGCTTTTGTCTTGTATCTTATTCCTGTTTTGGGCCGCTGCCTGCCTGTCTGACTTTCATGATCCTGACCCTGCCTGGTATCCGACTATTCTGAATTCTGTATTCCGACCCGTGCCTGTCTGACTCTTCTTGATTGATATCCTGGTTTTGACCCTTGCCTGTTTGACTCCGCTTGTATCCTGCCTGCACCGACCCAGCCTGGTTTTGACTACGCTTTCTCTCTGCTCCATGTACTGTGATCTTCTGCCCAAAAGACTTTACTAACAATCGTGCCCCTCTGCTTGTCCAGAACCCTTAGCTTGGCTCCTCTCTTTATAAGACCTGGCGGCATCCAATTAGCCGAGGGCTTGTCCCGAGGTAAAAGGTGGCTGTTAAAGGCAGAAGCAAGAGCCAAGACCAGGGAGCCTAGCATTGGTTCTGGATTTTGGGTGCCGATCGTGACAAAGGGTTACCAAAACTGCAAACCAATTTTAAAAAAAATCCTTCTTCGATTATGGTTGTATAAATCTGAGATTGATTTTATTGGGATGCTGATATATTCTTTAAGAAGAGAAGCCTTCAGAGTTTTGAGAGGTAATAACGATAAGAACATTGTCTCGGCAACACCTATCATAATGTTCTATCAAGGTTGTAACTATGTTCAGCTTTATAAATTGAAGAGACCATAAGGGATGTCTTGCTTGATGTGGGTGTTCATAAAAAACTGGGGCACTTTTTAATCAAGTCAATAGAAGTTGAATTCATCTTATCATCTTAGTCATACAGGTTATGATCTTTATTGATCTTTAAAATATTAACACTGTTTAGGAGTTTTCTTTCTCTAGTGGAACTATGGAATGAAGCAACATAACTGAAATACCAAAAATATATATATTTTAGAGTCTTGACTTACCCATGCCTTCTTTTTTTGGAGGAAGACCTAAAGAAATGATAAAACATCTAATTAATTTTTCAAGAAAGAAACTGGCAAATGCATTCTATGATACAATGAAATAGTTGATGACAGGAATTAATATATACACTAAGGAGTTTATTTATTAAGCCACAATTTTTTCAGATCTTTTTGAGTCCAAAAATCTAAAAAATGTTGCAGAAAAAAGTGACTCTTTCAGAATTTATAATGTGACATCTGCAAAAATCCACTTCAACTACAATCTGTTGAAAACATGTAGAAGTCAATGGCAGATGTCCCTTTCTTTCATTCGTGGTTTCAGAGTTTTTTGGATATTTTTTATACCGGCTTTCCCCATTCATGCTTTTCCAGTTTGGATTTCTTTTAACAATTTCAGTCAGTCATGGTTTTAAAGTTTGTTAGTTTATTTGTGGTTTCCAAAACCTCTAAAACCACAAAAAATTGACATTTACAAAATAATCTTTTAAGTTTTTATAGCTAATTATGAACAATACAGTTTTAATATTACACTCTTTTCTGAAATGGTTGGTAACCCACTTTGAAAGGATTTTCCTAATAAACATACTCATAAAGAATATAAATTATTACATGTTTTGAGAAGGTTCCCTTTATATAGTATTTTTGTTTGGTTTGATTTTATATCATCACCCTTAGACAATCACTGTAATGTCAATATATCTGTCTGTTAGGGTTACTTAATTCTGTTACAAGAAAGAAAATGGATTTGGACGCATTACTGCCAGATATAGTTTCTATTTCACGGACTCATTTGAAGCTCATACCTGTTTCTCTTTCGTTTCTTAGAGCTCTTCTTCTTCTTCTTTTTCACAGGAGAAGGGCTGTATGAGTGAGACCTAGGTAAGATAGTAATACATCAGATTTCTAAGATTTGAATGTTTCTGTTTGGTAACTCAGCCTTTCACAAAGCCAATAAGTGCACACAATTCTATCCATTCCGAATGTAGTTAAGCTTGCATTGAAATTGACAAAATAAATATTTTCAGGATTTAAAGGAGTAAAAAAGGGAATGAAGCCTGAATGAATAGTTTTATTGGCTAATGTGGGCATTTGCTTGCATGTAGTAATGCCACCAGTATTTCCTAGAACAGGTCACTACCTACAGTATGTCTGGGGTCCATTAGTGAATCACAAATACAGTGGACATTTTGCCACAGTCTTTCTCTGTAGATGACATGAAAGCCTTCTCTTTTGCATGAGAGATACATCAGGGGGAAGAAGCTCAATTTACCTGTGATTCTCCCATAGAAATATATATATAGGCTGTGCCATATTTCAAGAAAGACATTGGAGAAGGGGCTGGGTATAATATTTTAAAAGCTGAATATAAATGATGTAATCGAAACAGAACTGCCACAATGAGAAGCCAATCTGGTATTTAACAGTACACATACTTCATTTGACATATTTCTCCTTTATCTACTGGTAGAGAATAGATTGCTGAATGCCATTTATCTTAAATATTGATGTATGGGCATCCACTATTGTTTCACAGATTAGGGAAATAGCTTTTATAATTAAAAAAAATAAAGTAAAGGCTTATTTATCTATTGCACAAGGCACACTAAAGGAAGATTGCTTGACCTCTTTTTTAACTTTGGAATACTAACAATGTACTGGCTTGGATCCATCTACAATTTTTATGGTATTTACTAGCTGGGAGTCACTAAAATTTAAAATTAAGAAGCCAAGCACTCATTTGTACTCACCTTTTCCTCTTCTTGCGCTCAGATTTCTTCTTCTTTTTCTTTGCTTTAGGCGGAGGGGAAACGCTAAGATCTTCTTCTGAGTGGCTGGTAATAGAATACCAATGTTAGTCAAAGTTCAGAAATTTTCTCCAGCTATAACAATGCACTGGTTTGCTCCCTATACAGTAAATTTTAACAGAAGCCAATTAACTTGCCTGTACATTTTTAGAGTGTGGGAAGAAACAGAGCACAGTACACAGAATAACCAATACAAGCACAGGAAGAACTAACTCTTAATGAATAGTGTCTTGACTGGTATTACACCTAGAACCCCAGTGCTGGAAGGGATCACAGCTAACCATGTCCTCACTTTGCTGTTCTAGACAACTAATAATGGCAGTAGAGCTCAATGGCATACGGAGTCACTGAAATGCATTAAAATGGGAACAATAAACATTTTTATATAAAAACAAAAGTATTTTTTTAAAAATGAAGCTTTCAGATTTACCGTTATTGGTATAAATGGGGGTACCAGTAATATTAGAAAGAAGGAGGCCACACTAGGGAGTAGGCGGGACATTTTAGCAGTCCTAATAACAACTTCCTTCTACTTATCAACGGGCCGGCTTATGGTTAAGTGAAGGGAGTACAACTTAAAATCCATTTTCTGTTCTGTAGTGAACTGCTTTCAACAAAACTATAACAATGTACCTTAAACCTTGGATTCTGTTATGATGCAGATTGTATTCATTGTCATGGGCATCTTATTTTCGGTAAATAAATGATTATCATGATTTATGACTGTTGCATCTCTTTGTACCCTGTGTACTAAATATGTGTAAATATGTGTAATTAGGGGCTAAAATCCTGCTGTGTTACACTCAAAAGGAACCCAGAAATCTTTCTTTGCTTGGCATATTAGTTCATGATCAGTGTTATCCTGTGGCAGCCGCTACCACATACCAAATTATTGTGCTAATATCCTTTCCAGCATAAATACATTATTCCTTATTGAGGAACATTCTCAGCTCCCCTGTAGGTGAAATACTGTAAGTACACTGACAGCTGAGTCTGGAATATTTATAATTGCCATTAGCCATCAGTATAAAGCTGATTATAACACAGAGGAAAGTCAGTAAATGATATGTCTGCTGACTTAGTTTCTCACACACAGGTCCCAGTCCTGACAAGAATAGATCTTTGTAATTGTGTCTAGTGAGCACACAGATTGTTCTTCCCTACTCTTAAATGACTGGTGGCAGTATGCTATGTGCCCGACTTCAGACCTTGTTTGTGCACTATTTGCTTTATAAAAAAATTGTCTTAAATGTGACCTCAGAATTGTACTCTTCAGACAAGCTGCCTTTGATTTTGTTTTTAAAAGGCTGCTACAGCGAGAGGATGACAGATTACTCACATAACAACGCTGGGACATTCTCCAGTGAATCATGTTTAGAAGTCAGTGCTGTAAAGGCTTCAGAGTCTTTTCACAAAAAATATCTGCATGCTGTGTTATGGTAATAGTAAAAAATCTACAGTTATAAGAGAGTGTGTGTGTGTATATGTATATTTTATTGGTGCAGTGGGTGCATGGCTGCTGGGGTCCTGCAATAGCCCATGTCTGGCTCCATTGCTTTGCAGCCAATAGTTGTAAAGATTACTCTTACAGGAAAATGTTACAAAAAAATCATTATTTCCAAGTAGAAATAATAATAAAATGCGTCCCTGGACACAATTATTTCAAGCAAAAATATCTTGGAAAAGGTCTTATTGATTTGTCTCCCTATAGACTTGCATTGCGTTCAACTGAATACAATCCTTGTTCTTTATTTATTGTTTTCCCCAACAGAATTCTGTGCAGTCTTGCAAGATTTCTGCCCACAGGAAAATTTCAACTGCTTTCACCTGGCGTGCACTTTATGTGGAATATGCCACCGTGGGGATAAGTAAGCAAAATTCTGATGAAGAGTCATAGAAATAGAAGCCTGCGGCAAAAAAAAGTCACAGGAATGTTCCTGAATGTCAGGAAAAGGTTAATTAATGTGATTACATTTGAACTGTTAGGAAAATGCCAGGAAGATATTAGCAATAACACCTCGACCTTTGATAAATTTCCCTTAAATAGTACAGTGCAGTCATTTAATTTCCCACATTAACAGAACATTTAACTTGCAGTGACAAAGGTCAGCGTAAAAACTCTCTTGCGTTGCTCTTCAAAATTTTTCTAAGATGACATTTTCATCAAAAAAAGGTGCACTAATACTAACAGACCCCAAAAGACTGGCCAGAAATGTTTTGGATTTTAATAAGTCTATTTTAATTTTGTAGAAACCATCATTGCAGCCAATACTGAAAAAAATCCAATATATTAATTGAGAAGATGAAAGCATTGGTGCCAGAGCTACAACTAAGATTACAGGGTGACTATTATGGCTTTACTCCCTGCCTGTTCTCTTGCAGCTGCCGCTCTCTCTGATGTGCAACATCCACTGGGAGCACTGCTGTCTTTTAACAGATCAATGTGCAAAAAGCTTTCATGTACAGTACAAAAGCTGTCATTTGTTTCAAGCAAACAGACCCAAAAAGCATGTTCCCAGCAGCAACCATGGTTTCTAGCACAGTCTCTCTCTAAGAGCAGCATATTGTTTAAAAGGCAGACAGCACAGCTACAGGCATCAGTGTGTGACCATAGTGGAGATTTAGGGGCACCCACAGGCTGCAATCACAACTAATCTGATCATCTGCTTGCAGGTCAATATTCACAGTATCCCTGCTACTCCATACCTATGTGCACGGTGTGGTGTGTGTTGTCTTCCAAACCTCTCTTTTTCACCATAGTTGGCCAAATTTCCATTCTGCTGTTTGCATTTGTTCTCTTTCTCTGGGCAGGGTGTGCAGCTGTAGGTGTCATTGCTGTAACAAATACATACAGAGAATTAGAAGAAGTGCGTCTTCAAAGTTTTCTGATCTATACCATTCTGGAAATGAAATGATGCAACAAAATACCATTCCAGATCAGTAGATGTAAATCACTAGCATACTTTGTGTAACATTGTAAGAGACAGCCTCTGACGTCTATATCAACTGTGATAAATATGTTAATGGTCTCTCCCTTATTATGCCCTTTTTGTAAACTATTTTATGCTTAGAAATAATTAAATGAATAAATATACTGTCAATACTTTTTGCGCATTAGAGAAGGGGATAGAGCTAAATCTGAGGGTTCAGCAGTGGGTTAGACATTTTTATTGCTGTGCTATATTTGTACAAGTAACAAATCATGAAATGATGAAACTAATAAATGGAAAGGTTGATTCAGGCCCTTTAAGACATGCCAATAAATTCCAAGGTAGAAAGCAATTGTTTAAAAGCAAAAATCTTATTGGTTGCTCATAGCCCTTGAGCTCCCCTTGCATTTTTTACTCAACCCCCCACAGTTGATTTTTCTGAACTAAAATAAAATGTAGGTCACAACACAATACAAGTCTTTTTTTACAGGCCTTGACTTAACCATATGTAGGTTTATACTTCTGACTTGACATTAATTAATGTTTTCCATAACTTAAGTTGAAATGTAGAATGCTGCTTATATTTTATTAATCACATATAAATAATAAATATCATAACTGGACTAAAGATTCTGTGTGTGTGTGAGAGTAAATAGAGCTTTACATGGTATTCAGTAATCCCATACAATTAGTAAGAAACTATAAGCAGTGAAATACAGCTAAGACACGGTACAAAGGCTAATGAGAAGCCTTCTTGACAGAACAGTGCATCTATGGCAATTAAGGGAATTTAGAATAATTGGTAGAATATAATGAGAGGCTTGGAAAGTGTATCGAGGATTCTCAGTTTTAAAAAGATGTTTGTTCCAAAAAGTGTATGGTTTGGACCCAAAATTGAACAGGTCACTGTAGTAGCAGAGGGATAATTGTTGCACAAGTGAGTGCAAGAGGTATAATGAACTCTGGATAATGAGCCCCATGCTGGCAGGAGGCTTGAGCATAACAGGGGGAATACATTATACACTAGCAGTAACTGAGAGTGTGTAAAATGGTGCAAAAAAGGAATGTAAATCTCTCTTAAAGCATTATTGCATGCCGTCCCTCGCAATCCCTAAAATCATCCATTAATAAAATGTTTTTAGAAATGTGTGTGTTTTCTTTAATGCCACTCAAACACCATAATAACCTCACTTACTCTTTCACATGTCAAGATCATTCTGCTAAAACATGGCAATTGCGAGCACTGCTTTATAAACTTCATTTTTGAGATTGGCCGCTGCTTTTACACCAGAATTTTACACCAGATTTTACACATACTTCTAAAATCACACTGCATTAATATGATGAATTTAAGAAGTTATACCTGGTTCTCGGACATCACCCATCACCCCCAATACAGTATATTAAATATCTTGCTAAATATGCCCCTAGATAACACTACCTCCCCTGGCAGTTGCCCTGTAGAGTCTGGGAGACATATTGGTAGGCCTGTATGAACACAAAGTTGACTGGCAATTTTGGCAACATAGGTTGGTAACCAAACCCACCTCTACAGGTTCCAATGTAAATGTTTTACAGTTAATTAATGCATTCATCCAATATATATTCCCACTAATGATAGAGGTATGGGACCTGTTATTCAGAATGTTCTGGACCTGGAGTATTTAGGATAAAGGGTCTTTTTGTAATTTGAAACTTCACATCTTAAGTTTGTTAAAAACCATTTAACCATTAATTAGACACACTAGCATTGTTTCACCACCAATAAGCATTAATTATATCTGGGATCAAGTACAAGGTACTTTTTAGTTATAAGAGAAAAACAGGAAATATGTTTTAAAGTTGTGGATTCATTCATTAAAATGAAGTCTATGGGAGACGACCTTCCCATAATTGTGAGCTTTCTGGATAACAGGTTTCCAGATAATGGATCCTACACCTATATCTTTCTTTAATACAAAATAAATAGCATAATGTACCTTTACACAGTATTTAATACACATATTCTCTCATGGAGTCCCTTTCTCGAATACAATATCATGAATTCTCCTTGAATGCAAAGCCGTCCTCTTATTGGCAGCGTCAGTAGTAAGTGTTGCACAGAGAGGCAGTTTTCAAATGACTTTAGTAAATGTAAAAAGTCAGTGAACATATAATTACTTTGAAGGGATCCTTCACTGGGTAATTGACATTGAAGTGGTCACAATACAGTTGGCTAATTTCAGATCTGCAATATATTGAAGTGGCAATTACAAAGCATGCTATTGAGCCAGCGAGACTCACAAAAAAAGGTCCGGCAATTTAATACTTCTCTAAGAATATGGTACGGTTACAAAAGAAAAGATTGAGTTTAAAGGCGAGGTGCAAGGAGAACTCTGTTATGCAGAAATCAGGATTTATCAGGAAGTCTGGAGAAATGTAATGATGTGCCTGGATTTTTAGCAGCTGCCACGGAGGAGATCTGTTCCCTCTGTCTTTATTAATGGGCAGCTTTCTGTCTGACACCCTTTGATGTTGCTTTCCTACACACCTACGCACCAATGATAAACAGTGTCTGCTTCTCTTTTATGCGCCAGCCAAAAGACCAGAAGAAAGCACATTCTATTTTTTCTAGTCGTTTTGTCTCACACTTGTTACACATGCAAATCTGACTTGGATGTTGTGCCACGGTTTCTCCTGTCACTGCAACTCCCATGCCGCCAGTTAGATTCTTCAATTCCTTGTTCTTCCATGTTTCTTTGTCACGTACGGCTGTATTTATATTAAGGCACCCGAGGGCCTGTGCCTAGGGCAGCAGGTTTTGGGGGGCAGCCCTCGGTTGCCTATAAATTATTTTTTGAAATTAAAAAAAAAAAAAATCACCAAGCCTCTTCCACAAACTTCCATTGGAAATCTAGTGAAAGAGCTGGGGGTGGGGGGGTAGGGGTCTGGGCTTCCATGATGTCCGTGCATGTGACGTCACACGCACAATGCGCTGACGTCACACGCATGGCATATGGCGCGTATTTAGGTCCGATGCCTAGAAAAGCATCAGACTTAAATACAGTCCTGCGTACGGCTCCCTAAATCCAGAACTAGTGCTCAGCTCCCTGGTCTTCTGCCTGTAGCAGCTGCCTTTGGCCTTAGGAGGAGCCCTAACCTACTCAGATGCCGCCAGTTCTTGAGAGGAGCAAAGCAGAAGTTCTAATGAGCAATGGGGCACGTGCGTTTCCAAGGTTTTGGACAGAAGGCAACAGTTCAAGGAGTAGACGAAAAACGTAGTCGGGCAGGCCCGGGTCGATACAGGGGGAGTTCAAGCAGGGTTGGTCCAGGCAGAGTTCAGGCAAGGTCAATCAAAGAATGGTCAGGCAGGAAAGGGTCAATATCGGTCGAGCTCAGAATAGTCAGGCAGACAAGGATCAAAACCGGAATCAAACAAGACAGAAATCACACCCAGATACTAACAAGTTAGACCTAACAATGGGCAATGCTCACAAGCCCAAAGGCCCCTTTAGTACCTTTTGAATTTTGCCCCACAAACACGATGACATCACATGTGCATCGCGTAAAACCCAAAAGTGCTTTCTGCGAGCACCTTAGGAATCACCAGGAACTAGGAGGAAGCGGTACCACGCAGTGGGCACAGTGTCGGACTGGGATGCCAGGGGCCCACCAGATAAACTTAGACTGAAGGCCCACTTTCCAAACTATTATACCTCCACTCCTCATTCAACCTCTTTATTCTACTAGTCTCTTTTTATTGTAGAGAGTCTCTTTTCTCTACTATACTCTATTTTATACCTCCACTCCTCATTCAACCTCTTTATTCTACTAGTCTCTTTTTATTGTAGAGAGTCTCTTTTCTCTACTATACTCTATTCTTGCATTATTAAGCCTCTTTGTTCCTATAAAGAAATAGGGAATGACCATGAAATAGGCAAAATGGTTAGAAGCAAGAGGTCCACTGACACCTGGGCCCACCTGGAGTTTTCCTGGTATCCCGGTGGGCCAGTCCGACACTGACTGCAGGCGTCCCTACCGGCCCACTAAACCATCAGGGTGAGTCGTGACATTCTTATTACAAATGTCTACAGACTTATGGTTTTTCCCTACCTTTAACTATATGCTAATAAAGGTAATGGCTACTAAAGAAGAAATGAATAAAAGCAAAGACTGCATTGCCGCTGAACACAGGAGTATTTGAGGCTGTTATATTTTCCCCTGTGTCCCTTCACATTTTTCAGTGGTAGCATACATTACTGTATTCTACTGTATATTGTAAACGGTATACTGTTCTGTAAAGTGCAATTGTGCAACAGAAGCTAAAAAAAACACAAAACAACCTTTCACAGAAGTAGAGAACTTTGAAATGTATATTTTAATATGTTTTTAAATAAAAGGAGATATGTATACACTGTAAGTATTTAGTTCAAAGGGGTGGTTCACCTTTAACACTTTTATAACTTTTAGTATATTATAAAATGGCTAATTTTAAGCAACTTTTCAATTAGCCTTAATTTTTTTTATATAGTTATATACCGGTAGTTTTCCAATCGGGGGTCACTGACCCCATCTAAAATAAACACATGCTGTATTTAAGGCTACAACTTTATTGTTATTCTACTTTTTTGTTACTTTTTTTACTCATCTTTCTATTTAGGCCTCTCCTATTCATATTCCAGACACTCATTTAAATCAAGGCATGGTTACTAGGGTAATTTGGGTCATAGCAACAGATTGCTAAAATTACAAACAGGAGAGCTGTTGAATTTCATTAACAAAACACGCATAAAAAATGAAAACCAACTGCAAATTGTCTCAGAATATCACTCTCTACATCATACTAAAAGTTTATTTAAAGGTAAACAACACCTTTAATGCTTTGATGTATTAATTGCAATGGCTGGGATTCACCCCTAATTATTTATTGGCAGTAGCTTTGCACTTATATAGGACTTCTAATTTAAGCAAGGAGTTAAGGGAAATTGTATTGTCCAAGGTCAGAAGGAGGTGATATATAAATCAGCACAGGTATGGGATCAGTTATCCAGAATGCTCAGGGTTTTTTCCGGATAACAGGTCTTTTCTGTAATTTGGATCTTCATACCTTATGTCTACTAGAAAATCATTTAAACATTAAATAACCCCAATAGGCTGGTTTTGCTTCCAATAAGGATTACTTATATATTAGTTTGGAGCAAGTACAAGATATTTTTTTTATCATTACAGAGAACAAGGAAATCATTTTTAAAAATTTGGATTATTTGATTATAATGGAGTCTATGAGAGATGGCCTTTACATAATTCGTACAAACTCACGTGCACACTCAGGCCCTTTCTGCCACGATCCCTCTTGGTGCACAGCTCCTCAGGGAGACGGCCCTCCCAAATTTTACAGATAAAAAGCAATACAGGCTGGCACACAGAGCGATTGTGTGCTAGCCTGGATTGCTTTTTATCTTTACATAATTCGTAACATCTTTCTGGATAACGAGTTTCCAGATAACGGATCCCATACATGTACAACCTTTCCTCATTCACAGTCCAGGATCTGACTCAGTGAGTCAGTTTTTATCCTCATACGAGAAAGGAATGGGATAAATGGGGAAGCCTTGCCCCCTAAATATATGGTGCTCTATAAACACACATGCAGCTCCCAGAATCTTTTTTTAAAGTTGTCAGCAGTTGTTCAACTGGAAACCCTCAAGCTGCACGTCTACTTTCCTCTGTTCCTTTCTGCAAGCATTCCCATTTATATAGTTCAGCAGCATGTACTGTATATGAATAATACATCCCTAGGTTCTACATCAGGTCTCTGGGGGGTTATTTACTAAACTCCGAATGTCAAAACCCCCAAAAAATTGTGTTTTTTTAGTTTTTTTCAGAAAATATTGAGATAAATAACCCCCTTAGAGTCATGCCTGTTATTGGCATCCAAAGCTGAGGGTAATTACACAACTGGGAGGTTGTGTTAAGTATGGTTGAGTGGGTTTTATGTCTGTTTCCCACTGCACTTTAATAAATAATAATGAACATTTCCTTGCTAGTTGATACATTACTTTCTCCTATACCTTTACATGTATCCCTGAGCGTGATGTTACTTTGTAACCTCTTATTGGGTAGGAATATCCCATAAAGCCACCACTGTTTTACTGACAAACCATTTCTGTCTATGGTTATTTTCACTATTTTATTTGAAACCGTCTTCTGTTCAACAGTGATACATATACAGTATGATTCATATACAAAAACTAGAACTACATTATGTACATGACAACAAAAATCTCATTAAATTAGAGCCTAATTGTTATATGGGTCATTTCAGAATATTAATGGTGTGCATTTATTTTCGCCACTGACAGCAATGTTCTAAGTGACATTTGTGAGATACAATAGGTACTTCTTCTTGCTAGTGAATCCCAAAGGCTATCAAGGGCTGATTGTGTATGCCTCTACCCCCACAGTTCATAGCAAGCTCACTTTATCAAGTATGAATGCTGTCTCAGTGGAGTAAAATTCTCTCCTGTCATGTCAGCAGCCATCAGACTTGTTTTTTTTTATTATAAAACACTAATCCATTTACAGGTATGGGATCCATTATTATTATTATTATTATTATTATTAATAACATGTATTTATATAGCGCCAACATATTGCGTAGCGCTGTAAAGTAAATGTGATTATACAACTAAATCACATGAATTATATACATAGAACATATGGAGTTCCATACTTAACAATCAATGCCAGAGTTACATACATCACAATCAATACCAGTTCAAAAGGTGAGGAAGGCCCTATGCAGAAAGAACTTACACTCTAAAGGGAAGGGAGTAATACACAAGGTGTAGGAGTGGGCAAGATCGAATTAAGTGGGTGAGAAATGTGGTACTGTTTGTGGTGTTGCGTTTGGTAGTTAAGCAGAGTGAGGGTAGGCTTCTCGAAAGAAGTGTGTTTTAAGAGATTTCTTGAAAGCAGAAAGGTAGGGAGAAAGTCAGACAGACCGTGGGAGAGAGTTCCAGAGGAGGGGTGCAGCCCTTGCAAAGTCTTGAATGCGAGCATGTGAGGAGGTAATGAGAGAAGAGTTGAGTAGCAGGTCAGTAGAGGAGCGTAGTAAGCGGTTGGGTGAGTATATAGAGTTGAGATCAGAGATGTAGGGTGGGGCAGAGTTATGAAATGCTTTGAATGTCAGGGTCATTCATTTGAATTTAATTCTGAGAGGTAGTGGAAGCCAGTGCAGGGATTGACAGAATGGCGAGGCAGAGGAGGAGCGATTGCTGAGGTGTATGAGCCTCGCAGCAGTGTTCATTATGGGCTGGAGATTTACAGTAGTCTAGACGTGATATGACGAGAGAGTGAATAAGAATTTTGGCAGCATCTTGGGTGATAAATGATTGTATTTTGGATATGTTCCTTAGGTGGAAGTGACATGATTTAATAAGTGACTGGATAGCTGAGAGATCAAGCAGTATTCGTAGTGAGAAATGATTGTTTGCTTTAGCAGTTAAAAGGTCATTAGTTGGGTCAGGGCACTTTCAGTGGAGTGTTGTGGCTTAAAACCAGATTGTAGGGGGTCCAGCAGGTTATTGTCAGAGAGGAATAAGGTTAGTCGGTTATAGACTAGGCGCTCAAGTAGTTTAGAGATGAAAGGTGGCAGAGAGATAGGTCGGAGGTTGTCAAGATTGGAGGGATCAAGAGAGGGTTTTTTTTCAGAATGGGGGGGACAAGAGCATGTTTTCGTTGAGAAGGAAACAATCCGGTTGAGAGTGGGAGATTAAATAGGTGAGTTAATAGGCTTTGATTAGACAAGGATTGGTATTGCGGAGGCGTTTTGAGGGAATTGGATCAAGCGGGCAGGTGGTACGTTGAGAAGAGGCCAAAGGCTTTGAGACTTCCTTATCAGTGACAGGGGTGAAGGAGCACAGGAGAGACTGGGGAGTGTGGAGGGAGGGTGGTGGAAGTCTAGGGGGGTTGAGTAGTTTAATGTCCCTTCTGATAGTGTCAATTTTGTTTTTGAAGTACTCAGCAATATCTTGAGCAGAGACAGATGTGCATGGAAGGGATGGAGAAGGGAAAAAGAGAGTGTTAAAGGTGGAGAAAAGTTGTGCTTGTGTTATCAGGAAAGCAGTTATCCAGAATGTTCCAAATTATGTGATGCCAACTCCCCTAGACTGCATTTTAAGCAAATAATTTAAATTATTTCAGATAATTTTAAAAATGGTTTCCTTTTTCTCTGTAATAATACAACAGTACCTTGTAATTGATCCAAACTATGGTATAATTAATCCTTATTCGAGGCAAAACCAGCCTATTGGGTTTAATTCATGTTTAAATGATTTTTTGATTAATGTAAGAGATTGAGATCCCAATTACAGAAAGACCCCTTATCTGGGAAGCCCCAGGTACCGAGCATTCTGTATAACAGGTCCCATATCTGCACAATACATGGTGGCTGTTAATTATAATCTTATAACATGTCCAAAATGTATAGCATAATACCAGTATAAATAACTGTGAAATTGGATAGGTTTTATTCTAGACATTGTTTCACTCTTACAGATATGGTGTCGCTCATGTATTATCAGTAATAATAGTTTAAACAATTTAAAAAAACCTTAAAAAGATACATTGCATTGTTAATTAGAAAGAACTTCTCTTCTTGCTGCCCAACCATCTGGATACATATGGCATGTTGGGAGGTTGGCAGTTTTGATAAGCCAAATCTGTATGATCTGAATATTTTATACCCTTCTTATTCTTAGTGATATGGGCGGATGCAGCTGCCACTGGCCCAGATAATTATTGCAAATCTATGGAATCAGCAGTGTGAATATATTAAAAATATAGCCGTTGTATGGCCAATATACTACACCATCACTACTGATGTTTCTGTGATTTTTCATAATGGAAAAATAAAGGCAAACAAAGTTACTTGATTACTGTTTTCTATTTAAATAATCCATCTGATGTTAGTGAATTTAGTCATTAATATGAATAAATGTTAAGAAAATATTGCATGAGGTCTGACTGAATTCCCATTCTAAAGGGGTACAACCATTCATCTCCTCAGCCCTTAACCCAACAAATAAGTATACCGCACTCCATGAACCAGTCCTGACGACGCTTTGTTCCTTTTCCTGAATGTGCCCACAAACAGAGTGCCGCTTTCAACTGTGGCTGACTTTTGAATTATTTAATATAATGATTTTCTGCATGATTTGCCAGGAAAGACTTTATTATATCTACAGATTGGCTTGTGCATGAAAGATCTGACCATTAAATAAACATAACACTTAGCATTTTCATTTGCACAGTTGCTTCCCTTTTTTTTATATCATGACTTTTTTTTAACAAACTCTTTGGCAATTTATTCGTTTGAAATACCTACGGTTATGTAAAAAAAAAAATTGCTTTGTACAGATGGCTCGAACAGCTATGAATAAAAATTCAACTGTCATATGCTTTCTGTAGGTTCTACATTCATTTGAACTGTATAGCCTAGAACAAATAGCCAGCTCTTAAACTCACACTCTGTAACAATAAGAAGAGTTTTTTTGGGGGGAGAAGGTTGTGTTTTCAAATCTATTTGTAGTAAGGTTATATCACTTTTTGCTTTTATTTGAAGAATTTGAAATGAAATAATTTAACAACAGGAGAGTGCTGGTGGCTAGAGAAGAAATAAATCAGAATGATAATGGAATGCATGGGGTGTAATTTTTACAACTCTGTTGCTCTGAACTATAACTGCCTGCATTCCCAAGTACCTATAACAATGTGGAATGCTGAGACATGTGATTCCATACAGCTACAAATACACAAACCTGAAAAGATGGCCATTCTCTTTAAAATTTGGTCAGAAGGCAGCTGGGTCAGCTTTAAGATCACAAAAGGTTATATCCAAATATATATGTCCCAAGGCTTTTCATAAGTAAAAACAAGAAGTTTATTCAAAATTACATTAAAAGATTGGATACATACTTACCCCACACGGTCCACCTTACGCGTTTCGTACCCTCCGGCACTTAGTCATAGGTGTCAAATGGTGACATATATCTTTGGATATAACCTTTTGTATGCTGATTGCCTGGGAACTGGGGCAAGTCCCTTTGGTTTAACAGAAGATTTACAGAGATCAGGCGTGGATTCCCAATACAATATTGATATTCAGCTTTAAGATCACCATTAAACTATATGTGCCTGTACTGTCAGCTGAGTTTTATCCTGAAATCCCCTAGTATCCAGATTAAATTGTCCAGACTGAACATTTTCATCTAACAATGCATTAACTACAATTTAGGTGCACAATAGAGAATTAGCAGATAGAAAAGTGAGATGAGTTGTTCCTCCCTCTAACTTCTGTTCAAATACACAAACTTGGGACAGTGGCCAAACAAACAGATCAGTGTTCTTTGGCCATCTGTGTGGATAGCAATATGTACAGTTGGGGTGTGTATACCCACTTTAAGGGACAAAAAATGAATCTGTCAAGATGTCAGGTTGGAAAGAGGTGCATAGGAAGGTAAATAACTGAAACCATACACAAATAAAATCAGCAGCATCATTAATTAGAATAGAATGCTTATGGGGGAATGTAATAAAAGTCGCAAAGAGCAAAACAATTCGCACCAATAAGAATAAAAATCCATATCTCGCAATGTAATATTGTTCCTTAAACTGTTGTTGCATTGCGAATTTTAATTGCGCACTCTTAAGAAGTGCTTGAAGATGTCATAATCTTTTGGCGCAAACATAGCGACTTTTTTTATTACTATAAAATTCACAAGCGGTCTTCCACTGTCGGAAGTGGTCACTAAACAGTTTCCGGGTCCTGCAAAAGCTATATTAAATTTGCAGATAGCAAAATTTGTTTGCGCAAAGGCATAACTTTTCTCATTGAGAATCGTTTTTCCGTTGCCAACTTTTATTACATTCCCCCGTTAGGGTGCCATCATCCATTAATTAATAACTCAAAACACCCTGGATGCTGGACTGCATAGTTAAACACCAACCGAAGAGCTGCAGGTCGCTTTCCCCTTAGTTCCCCTTAGTTAAGCTACCTCTATCCTAAACACCTTCTTTCTGATAAGCCGAGACAGGAACATTATAACAGTTCCGCTTCTATCCGGAGATTTGTTATCACTGTTTAACGTAACCCCCAAGGAGTTAATAACTTTTTCCCTGCTTCCCCTGCCTGATAACTCTAAATTTAGCCTGGGGAACAAGGGGGAGGAAAGCAAGATGTTTTGATTGCATTTGCTTAGAATAATTCCCAGAGACATGGCAGTTTGAAATTGCAAAAAAAGGCAAGAAGAAGCCCCCTCCATGCTGCAGTGATTATATTAATCATGTGGATTCCTGTAGTTTGTTATGGGAATTTATAATAGCAAATCAGGGAGAGGTTTGCTCTGTGATTACTCCAATTCACAATTGGCAGTGATTATGTCAGGCGTTTCGTGCGCTGTTATTAGGATGCGGAATTCCAGCTGCAAGCCTTTGGCAGCCACTATTTAAGGTGCAGCTTTCTTGTCCCTGTCTATTATTTTCATGATTATTATTATCATTAACATTATTATTAAGTTGCACTGCTGAAGTCAATGTTTTTTTTAGTGCCAAAATAATACAAACAAATGAAACAATCCTCCAATATAAAATATACTCAGTTTATAGGCAGGGGTTCCATTTGATTAATTTTTTGGGGGGAGGGGGGAGTCCAGTGAAACATATGGATATAGAACATTCTGTCCAGAAAATTTCCATTATATGCATACATTCAGGCCCAGATTTGTGGAAAGGCCTAGGTCAGCAGGATTTTAGTGGGCGGCATGATATCCAACCATACCCACATTGGTTTAGAAGCTCTAGGGCTGATAATGAGATACAAACGTTCTTTAAATTTCCCATGCGCCAATCCCCAGTGCTCCCGACCTGATGATGAAAATTTGTGCATGTACTCAAATGAAGGGGAGGGGATGGGGTGACCAATGGCAGCGGGACTAGGGGGCGCCCGCTATGTAAATCCGGCCCTGCATACATTCAAATCCAGTTATTTAAAGCTGCCATAAAGTTCCTTGCTAGAAAAAACAAGTTCAATTTCATCCTCAGACTGCAATGAATCTCTGGTGGCCTTGCCCCCAATTAAAGATACAAGGTGCAGAGTGCAGTGATATCAGATGGCCAGTACTTAAAGGCACAGTATACACCCCTTTTCAACATGAGCTCAATGAGTAGGGCTTGTGCTGAACATACTTTGTGCTAATTTTTTTAATTTAAATATATTTATGGTTTCAGGATTTCATTCTTAACAAGAATATGAAGCCAGTATCATTTTGGCACTTCCTGAACTCAGAACTTCACAGGAGCCTATAACTAATTAATTGTCCACTAAGAAGCCCCTAATAAAGTGCTGGTAAAATATGGGAGGATTTTGTTTGTTGAAAGGTAAATAAGGAACTCTTATCTTTAATATCTTATTTTAATTGTCCTGTTTAGGGAAGAGATACACATAGAGATTCGGGGAGATTTGGTCCCCTGGCGACAAATCGCCTCTTCTTTGGGTGACTAATCCGAGTGCCATCCCGCTGGCGATTTCGATTCCAGCCAGCGGGAAGTTCAGGGAGATTAGTCGCTCGAAGAAGAGATGATTTGTCCCCTCCCCAAATCTCCACACGTGCCTCTGCCATTATAAATGAATGAGAATAGTGGAAATAGCCAGACTATCAATTAAGTGGATATGGATATGGATTTTGGATATGGATTTGGATATGGATTTTCTTTTATTAAAACAATAGGAAAAATATTATTTCAACACAAATCCCATTTAACTGTGTTCATTTTTAGCAAAGGTTTTCAATATCTGCTATAGGCCAGTTCTTCCTAAACTGTTGGTCTGAAAGACATGCAAGTTGGAGGGCTGCATAGGGGATGCCCATGTGCCACACTCCTCATGAATGCAGGGCTGCCAAATGCAGACTGCTCTGTATTCATGGGAAAAGCACAGGTCTTTGTGCTGCATTGTAGTGCTCAAAGACTTGAACCAAGCAGTGGGCAAAACATGTCAGTTTGCACCCTTTTTTTGCATCATGCCATGCACAAATTAAATGAGCCCTAATTCGTTTTAAATGAAGCATGTTTCAGATATAGGAGTACTGTACCTTTGTTTTAACTGGTGAGAAAGGCTATGTGAGAATGCTTTGTACTATATTCAAACCTTGGTATTGCACCCTATGGACAGTTAGTAGTTACAGAAGAACTAAGCATGAGAATGTATGCCAATTTGCCTTACAATTGTGCAGCCTATTTCAGATTGAAAAGCTTACTGGCAATTGATGTTGTTTGTTTCTAATAGCCCAGGCTCATTCTGCATCACAAATGTGAAGTCCTTTGCTATAATGAGAAACAATTGGATCCAAGGTAAAAAAAACTCTGCTGGTAAAGCAAATTGAAATTGTATTTTCCACTTAACACCTTATTAAACAATAAAAGCTCAAGATTGGATTTAACCAATGTCACCAGATGTAAAACAGGGGACAAAGCTGCACAGTCCTATTCTACATCCTTGTCCAGTCCAGTCAGGAAAAAAGGAAAACACAACAAACATGATAAGACGGCCTGTTCATTTTAGCAAAGGAATGGAGATTGGTGTGGGCCTTTCAGTTTAATTTGGAAACTATTCTATCAGTTTCTTGGCTGAGATTGAAAATAAATCCCATTTATACCTTATGTTTATTCTCCCATATATATAAAGTATCACGTAGTTGTATTATTGCACAGGACACATTCCTTTTCACCTTGTTTATACAAGAGATTGGGAGCAGCAGCATTATTGGGCTTGACTGAGGTAATCTCCAGAGGCAGCAATAAAGCAATCAATACAAATGCAACAATATGTTTATGGACGCTTGCTCATGCTGTCCAATGAAATTACTCAAGATTACCTTTGCCAACACAAGCAAAATGGCAGCTTCTAGTGTTATGTATAAATGCAAATGTAAAAAAGGGGAAGGTATTACTTGCAGGAAATAAAGGTAAGATTAACCCTAAGCAACATTTGTTTTCTGTACTGTATTAATGATTGTGAATGTACCCCTAATATTTATACACCCAAGCTCAGCTTCTGATATCACTTCAGGTGGGATCCAGTCTCCAGAAACCCCTTATCCATAAAGCTTTGAATTACGGAAAGTCCTTCTCCCATAGGGGCAAATTCACTAAGATCCGAAGTTGCGCCAGCGACAGCTTCGCCACACTCCCCCGCACTTCGGCAGACGTAGTTTCGCCAGCGCTACGCAAATTCACTAAAATTCGAAGTTGCGCTCAGGGAGGCGAACGGTAGCGAAATTGCGCTAGTGTTAATTAGTCAAGCAAAGCAAAGTTACGCTAGCGATAGCTAATTTGCATACGGCGCCAAGTTAAAGTACAATGGACGTATATGTAGCACCACATACATTACACTGCACAAGCCTGGGAAAGCTTCATAAAAGAAAATAGAGTTGTTATATTGCCCTACACATGTGCCCACTGTATAGTTTAGGTGCCATATGTTAGGAAATGTAGGGGGGAAGGAGGGTACCCCCAAAAAAATTTACGATATTTTTCAGCCTATCACCCTTAAAAAAGGAAAAGACGCCAGCGTTTTTTGGGACTTAGAAAAAATTTCAACTTTTTTTGAAGCAAGGCCTATCTACTCTATTGCACTTCGCCTGGTCTCAGGTGGCGAAGGCAAGTCTGGCACAAGAGGTAACGTTCAGTAAAATGCGCAAGTTAGTGAATTAGCGTAGTTACGTCCCTTCGCCATAGCGTAACTTTGCCTGGCGTAAGGGTGCGAAGTAGCGCTAGAGTAGGTCCACTTCACTAGCGAATTTACGCCAGCGCCCGTTAGTAAATCAGCGAATTAACGAAATGACGTCACACTGGCAAATTTGCGCTAGCATTAGCCGCTTCGCGCTTTAGTGAATTTGCCCCATAGACCCAATTTTATCCAAATAATCCAATGTTTGAAAAAAAAGGGTTAATTATTAAGTTATAATTAATCCTTATTGGAAAAAACAACCTTTTGGGCTTATTTAATGTTTACATGATTTTCTAGTAGACTTAAGGTATGAAGATACAAATTACACAAAGATAACTTATGCGGAAAACCCCAGGTCCTAAGCATTCTGGATAACAGGTCCCATACCCATATTTCATATTACAACAACATAGCAATACCGGTATGGGACCTGTTATCCAAAATGCTGTTATCCTTGGGATTTCCAGAAAACTGATCTTTCTGTAATTTGGATCTTCAAACCTTAACACAGCCTTTCTGTAATTCAGCGCTTTCTGGGTAACTGGTTTCCAGATGACGGATCCTATACCTGTACAACTCAGGACCAAAATACATCTTTTATGTTATCCAGAATGATGTTATCCTGGGGATTTCCATGAATATTTTACAGTATATTAAGTGATAGCTAAATAATGTTCAGCAGCTCTAAGCCATTCAGCTATAAATATCATTGAGAATCATACACCAGATGATTTTTTTATATAGCACCACAGAGTCAAAACCTGTAAATATTATAATAACAAGCTTATTAGTTATCTATTATTCAACCATTGTATCCTTAGGTGCTGCAACATTTAGATTGTAAAACTGACAATTTAACAAGAGATCAAGCAATAGATCTTAAATAATGCAAAGGTTATCTGACCTCTAGTGGAGCATGAGGTATTATTACAATAACTACAGTAGTAAATTACGGTTACCATATCATTTGAAAAGCCAGGGACATGTTGCAGAGCTGCAATGATTGTAAATAAATAACTTATTTGCTATCCTAGATATATAAACATATATGAACATATAAACTTACCGAACCAAGCTAGAATTTAGCTAGAAGAGTCAAACCCTAAGTAATGCTTGCCAAGCAGTGTTTGTTAGAGGGGCATTTGTGCAGAAATGCACTTATTTGTCTGATGCTGACACCATACCATACTGTAATTTATAGAAATGTGTCTGTATTGTATATATATCACACTCCCTTTTCCACAGGTGATCATACTCCATTCAAACACCTGTACCAGCTTTCCAGCCTCAGTGAACACATGCCCCTGTTATTCTCATGTCTCATAGCGCATTCTGGAAAAGCTATACTTTCCCTTTAGATTCCTTCCAGCTACTTTGCCGCAATATTTACATACCGTATATTAGGGCAAGGTGACTTCTGACAACAGAAGTATTGTTTACTGTATTTGACATCTTTTGTTATAGGCATATGTTGTATGAAGGAGTATTTGGAGGGGGCTGAGCTGAAGCAGCATTCGGAGAGGGTTGTGAGGATTATAACAGGTTCGACAGTGTGTGTGACATTATTGTGAATGCTATATATATTTTCATAGTGATGTCAACTCTTTTTATGGAGATCCAGATATAGGGTGTTCTAAATAAATTCCTGCACCTACATGCACATTTCCTAAGAGCAGTATAACAAATGATGCTTTGGGCATTAATTAGCCCAGAAAGTAGAGCAGAGACACCAGAGTTGCTGTGTTCAAGGTAAGAAACCAGTAGGTTAGATATTTAAACCACACATATTCTGAAGCTTGCTATTTCATACTACAGGTGTGGGATCTGTCATCTGGAAACTCGTTATCCAGAAAGCTCTGAATTACGGGAATAGACTCCATTATATCGCAATGATCCAATGTTTAAAAATGATTTCCTTTTTCTCTGTAATAATAAAAGAGTACATTGTACTTGATCCAAACTAAGATATAATGTATCCTTATCGGAAGCAGAATGCGCCTATTTGGGTTTATTTAATGTTTACATGGTTTTCTAGTAGACTTAAGGTATGAAGGTTTAAATTACAGAAAGTTCCATTATCCTGAAAGCCCCAGGTCTTGAGCATTCTGGATAACAGGTCCCATACCTGTACACAGATATTGTGTATGTACCAACTTGACAGATATTTAAATATCTATGTGCAATAACACTATCCCTCTGGGAACAAGGCAGGGATATTTTTACTTGTAGTGCAATGTTGACGATTCCTTATAACAGACTTAGCCATTAACACCAGGAAAGCTCTTTAAGGGAGACATTCCATAGCATTCTGCATTCCCCATCCTGCATCCAAACATACAAAGAAAGCTGTACCTTAAGTTGGGCCCAAGAGGAGGAGAGTGTGGCCGGCACTAGTTAAGCAGCCAAGAAGGCAAATTACTTTATATGCTATGTGACTGTTCATATTAGTTAGGATCAGGAATAATACCAACACTCGTGGCTAGTGTAGCGGGGTTAACCCCTGCATGTTTATTGCGGCAGTGATGTAACGTTTCTGGGGCGTGCACCTTCGTCTGACATGCAGAACATCCCTTACAACGTGTCTTATTCCCCAAGTAATTAACATATTACTCAAACGAAACAAGTGGTTAATTATACAACATTGTTTCTTTAAACCTGTATGGGTGTTTGAAATAGTCCTTATCAAACAGGTCCTTCCTAGGATCTTCCTGATTCGTAGTGATTCCCGTGATGCAAACCAGCACCGGGTATTCAAACAGGAGAGGAGGGGGAAAGAAGAATTCTGTGGTTCATATTAGTTAGGATGCCATGCACATTTTGTATGAACAGACATAATAAATGGAACCACACCGTTTTTTAAAACATATATTTTTATACACAGACTTTTCAGGGCATTAGAGAGTTCATTGCATGAAGGACACAGGAGGGCTTTGCATTGCAATTGACAGTACATGCCACCCTTGAGTTTGAATTTAAATTGGATCAGAAATCAGTACTCCTGTTCCTCGCTATGCAGCATTGCAGAACATCATTATTAAGTAATGTGTGACACACTTTGTGTGCTTTAAAATGCTCTGAATCTGTTCTGCACTCTCACAGATTCCCATCATAAACCCCGGCCTTCTGAAGATAAAGAACCAGCGTGTCCATAGCTCATTTCATATTTCACATTTTATTAAATGTAAATTATATTCGTGCTCATAAAATGCCTTTAGCTCGGTGCAGAATTCTGATAATCCCTTAACCACCAAATTGCATTACTCTGCACAGTAAAACCGGTTTGATTGATACTTCTTTTGCCTCTCAAGTGAGTTTCTACAATTAAGTGGGCAAAATGAGAATCTTTGTAGTGTTCTCACCGTCACTAGTAAGGATATTATTTTTGGTTATAAACAGAACTACAGTATATCATAGAAATTACGTAGTCACTAAACACATTTAGCAAAAGCATTGCATAACACAATACGTCTCATTTACTTACCTTATGCAAAGGGCAATTTTTCACCGCAATCTCCATGTTTCTTTACCCACAGTGCTTTACTTTTTCCCATAATTCCAGCAACATTGCACTGTCTGAGTCTGGGTAGCAATATTTCTGGCATTTGATATGCAAGTAACATGTGCTCACTGTTCTTTCGCACAACTTCTATACTGTTATACACCGAATCCACTATTATGGATTCGGCCGAACCCGAGAATCCTTCGTGAAAGATTTGGCCGAATACCGTACCGAATCCTAATCTTAATTTGCATTTTCTACTTCCTTGTTTTGTGACAAAAAGTCATGCGATTTCCCTCCCACCCCTAATTTGCATATGCCGAATCCTGCTGAAAAAGGCCGAATCCTGAACTGAATCCTGGATTCGGTGCATCCCTAGTTATTAGTCCAGGGCACCATGGGAACCCTTGAGCTACTGTTTGGTGGTGGAGCAGTTTCCCTGCATCAATAGGTCAGTGCCAAATCTGAGGCAGGAAATACTGAGCATATCCAAGTGTAATCATAGTCAAGGCATCCAGGTAAGCGAAGCTCTTTTGGTTTGCCCGCAACCTGTTCACCCTACCGACTTTGGACTGAACGGATTCCTGTACACATTTTGTAGTAGCAATTGGCCACTCGCATGTATAGGCCATTCGATTTTTTTGAAATGGACTGATCCAAACTCTGTTGTGACATACATTACAGTGAGTTGACACCAAAGCCTGTAGGGCAAATGAGCCATAAGATAAAAACAGAAGTAAATAAAAAGCTGGATATTGTTACCTAAGCTATTTGTGCATTATTTTCCTTATACAGAAGCAGTTGCATTGTCACTACCCTGTGCCAAAGTGCACAAATCAATCTTGTGTCCCAATGCATCATGTTATAACACAGCTATCTCTCACTGCTACATCATCTACTCCCCCTACTGATGGCTCATGCAGGCTGTGCTATCCTTTAGTTCAATTATTCAGCTCACAGTTTTCTTGAAAGGAAAGGATTTCCCATTCGAAGAAAGAATTAGCTTCCATTTATTTTCACTTACAAAGACAGTATCCAGGCTTGCAAAATAAACTGTTGCCTTACTGATACATTTTTTTTCACTTTATTTCAATCTACTGTAAGCATACCTCCCAACATTTTGGAAGTAAAAAGAGGGACAAAAAATGTTTTCACACGTAGCGCGGCAACATTTTTTGACCAACCCCTTTCAGTGGCCACACCCCCTAATAACCAGGTTCATTTTACAAAATTTGGCAGGTTATGAAAGTTTGAAAATATTTCTCCTTATCTAAACTGTTTTTATGTGTCTCAAAATTGTTACAAAGTATCTTATTTGCACCTGTTAGCTGTTCTGTGCTCTCTGTTAAATGTCAATTAAGTTAGAAACTTTGTTTCTTTTTTCTGGCTGTTCAGTGCAGAGAAAATAGGGACTTTCCAGTACAAATGAGGGACTGCAGGTTGAGCTGTCAAAATTGGGACTGTCCCTCCGAAAAAGGGACAGTTGGGAGGTATGTGTAAGACGTGCACATTCATTTGTGAGCAACAGCCCAAGTTCATGCTGGGGTGAAATTTCACTGACTTCCAGACACAGAAAGAACATGTTTCAGCTTCCCACTGTCTTTGTCTGTAATAAAGTGCTTGCTATATGTTCTCGGAACCAGTTCGGCAATACATTCATCAGGGGTATAACACTGTCCACTCCAGGCTTCATACACAGGGATGCTTCTACATATAACCAGAGTGGCACTGACCACTCAATGTATGCTGAGGACAGCTGTAGATACAAGTATAGGACCTGTTATCTGGAAAGTTCAGTACCTGGGGTTTTTTGGATAAGGGGTCTTTTTGTAATTTCAAGCTCTATATCTACTCAAAAATAATTGAAACAGTAGGATAGGATTGTTCTTCCTTCAATAAGACTTAATTATATCTTATAATCTAATTATCTAATTATATCTAAACTGGGATAAAGTGCCAGGTACTGTTTTATTATTAAAGAGAAAAATGTTTGAATTTTTTTGCTTATAATGGAGTCTATGGGGCACATTTACCAAAGGGCACAATTTCGCCAAAATGACAGTTCGCAACAACAGCACCTATTTAATAAAAGGTGAAGAAGACAATTTGCTAGGGAAAAACCTCAGCAGTAGCGAACTTTCTCACTGTTTTCACCAGATGAATTTTTGCTCAGGCGAACGATTGTTAATCCACAAATTTATCAAAGTGTACATCTTCCAATACATTACTCTTTTTGCCAAAGTCTACTTCGCCTGGTTCTACCTGGTTAATTGATAAAATAATGCTGCATCCTCAGCATTATTATGTCAGTGACATCATATCCTATATTCAAAAAAAGTCATAAAAAACACTGGGTATTTTCATATCATATTTTAATGCAGGATTATGTTTAAAACTGTCAATAATAAGTGGCCACTTCCAGTAATTTCACCATCACTAATAAAGACATACATATGTATGTACCTGCCATATTTAAATTTACCTAAGTATGTTAACAAAGTTGCGCTAGGAAAAAAGTAACGCTAGAGAAAACTTGCGCCGACAAACTTTCACGCTAGAGAAATTTTCTCTAACAAAAATACACCAGCGTTCCTTTGCTGGGACAATTTTTTTGCATTTTGATCAATACGCATTGTTGTAGCAAATTATTTTCTGACGTAGTTGCATGAAGTATGCCGAAGCTTTCTGATGTCTAAATTTGGACCTATGTAAATTTGCCCCTATGGGAAATGGCCTTCCAGTAATTCAGAGTTTTCTGGATAGCGGGTTTTCTGGTAATGGAACTCATACCTGTATATGATTGTTGGTGTTATTTGGCTAGACACAAATCAAGCATAGTACCTAAGTAAAAAATTATACATGCATTTCTTTTCTCTATCTTGTTATGGCTACTGCACCTGGTTTTACGTTTTACTCAGAGGCACCTATACCCTCTGTACATGTCTAATAGCCAGTGAAAAGGGAAACAGTGCAACTCACACCAGGGAGTGACTACTCGCATACACCCTAAGGGACATATAAACAAAGCAAACCAAATCAGCATCTCAGCATCCAGAAAGCTAGAGTTTTACACCTTAATAAACATTTACACAAAGACCTTTGACAACACAGAGGATTTTAACATCAATTCAAAAAAAATCTGAAAGAAGGCTTATGAGGCCTATGACATTCTATTTTATTGCGTATGCCATAAGCCTCAAATGAAAAAGTCCACCGTGTTTGCCAAATGTGCCTAATTTCGAAAGCCAGATGCAGGCTTTAACTTTCTTCCTATACATGTTGTTGTCCCTATAAATGTGTCTGGTTTCTATAGCTAAAGAAATTTGGTGATTTCATGTCCTCCCTCTCTATAACCTGGTTCCTATAACATGACTAGTAATAACACAATTGCATAGTTATAACCCTGACCATTCAGCATATATTGTAAGAATGGCACATTTATACTCATGTAAGCCGACAGTCCTGCTATAACATATCCCTTCAAAGATATTTTCAAATGTTGGAACCTGTTAATTCTTTGTGTAGTATGGAAAATCCTTGGCCACAAAGTAAAAGAATTGCACAGCTAGAGGCTTTACAGCTGCTATAGAATTACAATTCCCAGCATTTCCTTAAAGCTTTTATTGGGTGCTGGGAGTTCAGCAGCAATCACTTTTTTTCACTGGTCCAGTAACTCCCCTGGCTGAGAGAGAGAGCAATATGCTTCAGAAACGGCCTTGATATGTTTCAGTATAAACATCTCCAAAAGTCCAAGGGGGATAAAATACATCTTTTTATCTGACTGTTCTCTTTCTACTCCACTGACTGCAAAACAGAATGAATGGGTCTGACATCAATAGCACAAAAAAAACTTAATTAATTCTTTCCTTGTCACCAATTTAAGCACAGGAAGCAGATGGTCAAGGACTTTTGAGAAATCATCCTTTATCTGTCCTCATCTAATATACTGCTTATGAATGACATGATCTGATGAGGTTATTAAGTTACACAACCATTACAGTACTGGATATCAGGGTAGAGATTGAGCCAGTATTCTAGGGCAACATACAGGGAGATGGACTTTTACATCTGGGCCCTGGGGGCGGGGCCCAAAACCCCGAACATAAAATGGAAAATAAATCATTGCAATTCAAAGAGAGTGGTAATGGCACAGATTAAGTGCCTCTGCATGTTACTGGTTTTGTTGTGTGTGATGGGAGATAGGCTTGCCTCAGCCTCTCTCTCTCTCTCTCTCTCTCTCCCTCTCTCTCTCTATCTATCTATTTATGTTTGATCTCAATAATCTATCATCAGATGCAGCGTGACAGGTATGTAATCTACACGTTCCACCAACCTGTTTTTTTTTTACTGGAAGATCATGTAAACATAAAACATAAAAAAAACCACTAAGCTGGTTCTGCTTCCAATAACGATTAATTATATCTTAGTTGGGACAGTACAAGGTAATGCTTTTCTAAAAAAAAATTATTTAATTATAGTGTAATGTATTGGAGATGGTCTTTCCATAATTTGGAGCTTTCTGGATATAGGGTTTTCCAGATAATGGATCCCATAACTCTATAAATAAATAACATGCCCAAATATCACAGTTATAACTTTCCTTTACCTTATTTATGTTGCATAATTAGCCATTAATGCAGAAAACATCTATAAGTTGCACAGTACATATGACCAAACAGGGCATATTCTCTGCTGATATCTCCCTCCCGCATTTGGCCTGACAGCTTATTTATGAATTATCACTCTTGTTTTCGTCTAGTTATAGAGTGTCTTGTTTGATTCACTCAATGGTTTATTTATTTATTACATTTCAATGGTTCTACACTATAAGCCTAATTAATATCCTCCCCTCTGGGTTATAAACCCTTGCTTTGTAATCCTTGCTGTGCATAAAGACAAATATGAGATGAGTGATTTATGACCTTCATTACATCAGACATACTGTGGCTGCAAACACTCGACGGAAGTTATTTATCCGAAAACCCAGTCTGTGTACTGCTAAGGCTGCAAACTGATACCAGACTATAGCGAAGGGTTAGTGGTCATAGGGGCAAATTCACTATTTCGCTAGCGTTACTTCGCTAGCGTTTGTCAATTTCGTTACTGCGCAAATTCACTAACGAACGCGGGCGTAGTTTCGCTAGTGTTACTTCGCACCCTTACGCCTGGCGAAGTTTCGCTAGCGACATAATTACGCAAATTCACTAACGCGCGCAGTGTACAGAACGCTACCTTTTACGCTAGACTTCCTTCGCCACCTCAGACCTGGCGAAGTGCAATAGAGTAGATAGGGATTGTTTCAAAAAAAGTCAAAATTTTTTCTAAGTCCCAAAAAACGCTGGCGTGTTTTCTACATTATGGGTGATTGGCTGAAAAAGATCGAAAAATTTTTGGGGGCTCCCCTCCTTCCTGACTCATGGCAACTTACCTAGACAGTGGGCACATGTGTAGGGCAAAATAAAAATTTTATTTGCGGATTTGAAGGTTTTCTAGGCATTTGTAGTGCTAATACGTATTCCTCCATTGAAATTTGAATTTGGCGCCCTATGCAAATTAGCCTTCGCTAGCGTAACTTCGCTTTACTTAGCGAATCAATTCTACCGAAACTTCGCAATCTTACGCTACCCCTGTGCACAACTTCGGATTTTAGTGAATTTGCGAAGCGCTGGCGAAACTACGCCTGGCGAAGTGTGGTGAAGTGCTGCGAAGTGCGGCGAAGTTGCGCCTGGCGAAACTACGATTGTTAGTGAATTTGCCCCATAGAATCTGATGAGCCATAAGCCCAAATATATTATTTGGTCAGTTTGTTATTGTATTTATACATTTCAATGCTCTTGTTCTATCTGTTTGTGATATTTAATTGCTTAAAGGGGACCCGTCACCTAAAAAAATTATTCAAAATCCTATTTTATCACATTAGTCAAGCAAAATGAACTTTAATTACACTATATCAATTATTTGATTCTTGTTTCCTTCAGTCTGGGAATTTATAATTATAACAAGCAGGCAGGAGCCATTTTATGGACACTGTTATTAAGACAAGCCTTGCATCATCTCAGAATCTTGTTTGTGAGGCAGAATGGGGGACCCGATGTCCATCCCCATGCCCTGGCTACACAATTAAATGGTGAAGAGAGAGGGGGAATGTGGGGAGAGCAGTGACATCTAGGAAGTGCTGAATGGAAAGTGAAAGTAATTCTGTGCCCCGCCTCTATGCCTAGGCATAGAGGAGGGGCAGACAATATTTGATTGACAGCTGAGATTTTTAAATGAGCTTACAACAGCTATGAATGCTGTAATAAAAAATAGAAATTGGATTTCATGTTTAATTTGAAAAGGCCTTTTATTATACAGATTTTTGTGTCTGGGTGACAGGTCCACTTTAAAGGATAAGTAAACCTTTAGAATAAGTGGATGTCAAATTAATAAGGGTGCTATTCTATGAACCTTTGTAATGTACATCCATTATTTGTTTTTTATTTTTAAATATTACGATATACATGTACTGTTAATATAAATAGATTGTTACAACAGCGTCACCTGCTGGTCAGTTTCCAACCACTCTGACCACCAAGTAGTCAAGGAAGTTGCCAGGAGAATGAAATAGGATGGTCTGATGCTCTTCTGCTAAAGAAAAATTTGAAAAAGGTTTCTATTTTCTATTTCCTAAACTAAATAACTGACTGGTTTAAAAATTGGTCCCATTGACTGCTACAGTACCTTGATAACTTTTATATCACAATGTTTTCACGGTTTCTACACTTAATAAATCTCACATTTTTAGAGCTTTTTTGAAATACAGGTATAGGACCCATTATCCGGAAACCCGATATCCAGAAAGCTCCGGATTACGGAATGGCATAGACTCCATTTTATCCAAATAATCAGTAATAATAAAACAGTAGCTTGTACTTGATCCCAACTAAGATATAATTAATCCTTATTGGAAGCAAAACCAGCTTATTGGGTTTATTTAATGTTTAAATGAATTTCTGGTAGACTTAAGGCATGAAGACCCAAATTATGGAAAGATCTATTATCCGGAAAACCCCAGGTCCCGAGCATTCTGGATAACAGGTCTCATACCTGTATAGGAAAACCTTGAATTTTTTGTGATTTGTGGAAAAATGTGCAATTTGATTGTTAGTAAATGGGCCCCTGAGAGTACATGGAGATTTGCATTCAAAATTGCACTTTGCACACTGCACTTACTGGCGTAAATTAGCCCTACTGATTAGAGGAAGCACACCAGTGTCAACTCTAGGTAAATTATTTTCCATTAAAGACCAGATATTGAGGTATAAGTGTGGAACAATAAGCATACAGTACCAGTAGCAAAGAACATAGTGAGAGAAATTCAAAAAGGTGCCATTATATTGGAGTAAAGAACAATTTGTCACAAATTTTGCATTAGAATTAGAAGAACGTGGGATTTACAAAATGCTTGTTCTGTTTTCTGGAATTTCGAGTGACATTGTTGTTCCAGGCGCTACTCTTAGGAATTCCTTGCAAAATTTAGTTATTGCGTCATTTGTTAGAACGGCTTGCAACAATTTAAAGTCTCTGTACTTTTTATGTCATTATTAATGACATTTTGCTTGGGTGCTGTAAAAAAAACTGCAGTTGTTTTTAAATTTGTGGGGTTTTTTTCCGACAAAAACATACATTTTACGACTTTTTAACAGCAATTTCACTCTAATTCCACTTTTTTTTACTTCCCCCGCTATCTGTTAGAGGGTAACAGCAGTAGACCTCAGCCTGAAAGTAATCAATCAGCTTAATTTACGTTTAAAATGATTTGATTAGGAAGTTTGCTGGGTAATGAACTAAACAACAATGGGTGGTTTGTCTGGCTGCACTATAGGCTCTTTAACAAGAATGCTCTTGAGTTCTTTTTGGGATACCTGTCAGGTTTTCAGTTTCCTATTTAACTGGGTAATACGAAGACTTACTGTATTAGCCACTTGTTCATGTTTGAATGACAGTGGGCCATTGAATAGATTGCCTGGGGCATGCAGATAATATACTTCACTTTTTCCTTAGAGAGAAATATGCAGCTAATGACATTTGCCTTTAAACTCTACCCCTGTCCATCTGCCTGTGTATAATTCAACTTGTATAGCACCAGTCCCACAATGAAATACGCTGACACTTGTTGTGAAACTGTCAAGGTGCTTTTTTATATTACCAATGAAAATATGTGCTTTAGAGCAAGAAAATGTATTTAATTCAGCAGCATACAGGGGACACAAGTAATCCTCTTTATGGCACACATTCCATTCACCATTATAAGAATAATGCCAACTGCCAACCTGCCCTGTGTACTTAAGGGCAGGTTGGTGTGCAAATTAATTGGCTTTGGCAAGCTGTTTTTTTTTTTTTTTAAATCTCTTATTTTTCCAAGAATATATGCTGTAACAAATGGTAAAGCATTCATTATTTTCAATACAATCATCTTTATGGGAAAGGGAATATTAGTATAGGATAACATCAATATTGAATTGGTTTCACCAGTACTACCTTCTGTTATATTTGGTATTCCATTTTGGCAAGCAGCTTTTAAACTGGTGGGTAGTTATTTGAAAGCTGATATTATTGTGGCTACTTTATAGAAGGCAAAATGCTTACACTAGGAAATAAATCCCATAGGTATTAATATTGCTTGAGATAACTTAAATACAAAAGATGTCAAAGATAATGCTTCCTAAAAATGGCATTCACTGCAGCATCACCAATAGCCCTTCATAAGAAACAATTCATTTATATTATATTTAAAATGAGAAATAATAAACTTGGGATAATACACAGGTAGCAAAAGTGCATTTAAACCCAATAATTGGAGAGGAAACCCAAACTGGCTGTCAGTTTGTAGCCTTTATTGTAGCTGTCAGAGTCCTCTGCAAGGAACTAAGCTGTTTCTGCTTTATAATTCCAAAGCTGTCTCTAAATGTGGACATTTCATAGCCAAGCCTTGGGTGACATCTGAAACCTCTGCCCTCACCACCAATTTATTTTTATTCTTCCAGTGTGTTTTTCAGACAAGGAAATCAATATTAATAATATGTTGAGATACAGACAGATGTAGCCCTTCCCTGTAAAGCTCTTAAATTCTGTATTGCGATAAACAACAGTTTGCCATGAGAACCACCTGGAGAATTTAATTAGGGGGCCATGCCAGCCAAATTACCTGGCAAGTTAAATTCCCCCACTGTGCCAGGCCACCTGGATACTGATACTGGGCTGTTCTTTGGCTCATGTCACCAGCCAGTTTGAGAGAACTGGTGCAGGACAGAGGTATTTTCAAGGTGGTAAGTATCATAAAATGACTAGAAAAAGCTGAGATCACAAAATAAATTGTATGTCTTGCCTTTCTGTTTTTTATTACAACACCCAGCATTCCATAGACAGCCAAATGCTGGTCATCCCTATTACAGGTGTTTTATGGTATAGTCTGTCTGTGAGCTCCTGGACAAAACCAAATATTATTAATATCACTACAAACAAGACTACTGATTTGACAGATTTCTTGATAGCAATACTCTGATGACTCATTTTTATTTATATAATAAACCTGTTCTAGATAGGTATGACCTCTACATTTAGAGATATCAATCTAAAGCAAGTATTTGAGAGGGGTGTAGGAATGAAAATACATCCTGGTTGGGGTGGGTTAGGTACAGGAAATTAATCCTGTAAAAGGAATGACACAGAGGAACCAATGCAATTTCATTTAATGCCCTTTTCTTACAGATCAGAATGTGAAATATATACAAATGCGTATCATTTTTTTAGACCTGGGACACATTGCAATTTGCCTGGTTGCAATTCAGGCATATTGGACCTTCCATTGGTCTCTAGAAGCATCCTACAGGGTTCCCCTATACAACGGAGGAACAGCACCACCATTACAGGTGTGTGGCGGAATAATTACATTGCATTCCCGTATACTACTTCCACACTGTGTGTGTCATCTTAGATAATATGTGCACCATATGGGCTGCCCTAGTCACCTCTATTGCACTACAATACAAAAAGCAATTGAGAAAAACAATGTTACAACAATTGTGTATGCATTGAAGCACCTGATAGAGAAAGGGTGTCCGTATGATTATCCTGATTGGATATTCGCTTAACAGCCCATACAATGTTGTGATGCCAAAGCTACACACTGTAATGTCATCTCGATTACATACAAACATCTGTCATCCTAAAAGTCCTGTGGAATGTTATATTCTTCTTATTATTGCCACCAAGGAACAGCAAATCCCCCTCAGCTATAACATCAAGTGTTCCATGGCTACACTGGTCTGAAAGTATTTTCAATTGATTAGCAGCAAGGGGTTAACCACAATCCAGCAGTGCTTTATCAAAGCCATCTGTTACTTAGAGCCTCAATGAAAGGGACAGCAATAATATATAGTGAGTGATAATAGTGACGAGGGTGCCTGAGAGAGTGGAGGAGGATTATAGAGTGATGCAGCAGAATTAAATAGGCCAGAAATCCTCAGTTGGTTTGCAGAATTAGTAGGCTTAAAAGGGTTTATTGGGCTAGATGTCGCCACTGTCCTTTTCCTAGTTATTTTTTTTCCTCTTCTGCTTCCTTTACTGTAGAATTCCCTGAATAAAACGCAATATAATGAATGGATGTTTGTGGTAAGGTCAAACATGACCATATGTTCAAAATGTTCTTTGGAGACTAAACACAAGATTCAGTAAATTGTTCTAGACTCATAATAATCAGTAGAAATCAGACACAGAGTATTTTCAAGAAATAATTCACCCTCCCACCCGTCTCAAATCAATGGTGTTCCCTATATGTATAAGCTCTAACATTCAAGTTCACCCCAACGTCCAAGCCATCTCCTACAGTATATCTATACGTCAAATCATTACTCTCCTCCCACCCCTAGTTTATTAGAAATTGGCTGTGTTCCTATAATGCAGATTTGTATTAATGAAACAAACACAGTATCATTCCAGAACTACTAACCAGAAATATGCTTTATTCAGTGTAAATGCCATTTATTTCTTGCTTTGTAAAAAGTTGTTCAGAAAAGAAGTTTGTTCAAGGTTTTGCCAAGTATCCCAACAATTTTTTTAAGACTTTTGGAAAGTGCTCTTGGCCATGTCAGTAGAAAATGGCTAGATTCCAGCTTATTGTGTAGCCTCTTATCCAAGCACCAGATGTACTGTAAGAAGCTCATGAAGCAAGCCTGATACACACAGACGTAGCTGTTAGAAGAGAGGTCATACTTTGAAATCACCCCACATTAATAGCAGCTGCTGTGGCTTCTGGCCTGTTACTTAACCTCTGCTTGGAAGTACTGTTAGAAATTAGTATTAGAGAACTATGGCAGCTATTTCTAAAGCAATGCGCCTGAGGGAGAGACCTACTTATCTCGATCGCTTGCAAAATGATCTTGCTCAGTCAATAAATGTTTCACAAAAACCTGAAGCTTTTTCCCATTATTTTTTCTATAAAGAAGGGCAAATGAACACTCAACTCCTGAACATTCTCACAAGTGTCGGTTATTGCAAGAGATGATAAGAACCTTTAGATTCATTACAAACTCTGAGAATTCTTGAAAGATATCATCTTTAATAATAGTATTTCTAATCTTGGCCTGCTTTGATGGACTATATAAATCAGTATATGATGTTAGATTTCCTTCATTGTTTAAATGTTGTGTCTGATTAAGGCAAGTGGAATTCTTTTGCCACTATTGGGTACAATATGATACTCCTGTTGACATGACATTAGAAAGTGACAAATATACTGTATGGTGAATACTGTATCTCCTATTGTATAATATTAGGATTTTATATTCCATGACTATATATGGGTCATGGGACTCCAAAGTCACATTCATGATGTTCCTTATTTATTATAATGCACAAGTTTCAGTGACTCATGTGACAAAAATGACATCACTGAGCACTGTTTCTAAGGTTATAATTTACAGGATTTTCAGGTCTGGTGTTATTAAAATGGAAATATTTCACTGTGTATTGAAGCTTATATGTATTATATTTATGGGGGAAACAATTATGAAGATAAAGTGCTGGTTCTATACTTAATGGTTGTCAGGACTGCCAGAAGTACCCGACGGCGCTGTTTACATTCCCGGCAGTCACAGTGAAGATCCAAGATGGCGGCGCCCATGCTGAACACATGGCTGCAGCGGCGCTGCATGATGAGGTCATCACTGGTGCCGGGATCTCATCATAAAAGGGCGCCCAAAACACTGTGAATAGGATTCAAATCACTACTGATCCTGGGTTCCTGTACTGCCTGTTTTCCAGCCTTGATCCCTGCTCCAGCCCTCATTCCTGCTCCCAGCCCTGATTCCTGCTAACTGTCCGTGATTCCTGTTACCTGCCTGTGTAATTGAACTTTGCCTGGACTTTGGACTTTTGCATCTGTTCTGCCTGCCCTCGTTAACTCCTGCCTGTGACCACTACTACTGATTCTGCTTAACCCTTCGGATACTGCAACCTTGCTCCCGCTAGAGGGCTTCCTCCTTGATCCAGACTACCTCCCTGGAGGGAGCTCCCGGCTCCCTGACAATGGTTTAGTCTACATTACCGCTGTTGTTCTCCATCGAAAACAGACCTAATTCACAGAGGAGCTGGTATATGTTGAACAATGACAGCAGAAGAGCCACTATATTTTATTATTTAAGTCAGATTAAAAAAAACATTCTCAAAAGATTTAAATCTGATCCAAACACAGTGCCAAAAATTGACCCTTCCATTTTATGTACATATATTAGTGAAGGGCCACAAAAAAAATTAAGGGGTATTACAAGTTGTTTTAAAACAGATCATTGAATGCCAGAAACTTATTTTGCATTTACAAGCAAGTCATTGCTATGTCTAAAGTGCTCTTTGCATTGATAATTCAAGCAATGACCACTGCCAAGGACTCTTCTGAATATTATTGATTGCTTTACGACAAAACAAATTGCTGTCTTACCATATCCCATATATTTAGGCTTATGCATCACACTGGCTATTGGTTGAAGGTATAGGAGTGCACTGTTATAAAGAATAATATCACTGGAAACAAGACACACTTGACACATTTATGATGCATTTCAAGCTTTAGCTCAGAATTGCAAGACTAGCTAAGAAGATGCTTATAATCCTTCAAACCAATGTTAAAAGGATTTTTGTAATATGTATTATGCTTCTCTCTTTTATTTTATCTAAATACAGCTAAGAAATGCTTTTAAAATGACCAACAAGCTTTTTATTATGTTTCCTTTGTGGCAGCACTGAGCTGGGCATACAGTATATCTATCAGGAACTCATACTGTTGGTGTTAGCATTATTCTTGTTTAGGGATGTAGCGAACTGTTCGCCGGCGAACTAGTTCGCGCGAACTTTGACTGTTCGCGTCCGCCGCAAGTTTGCGAACGTCGCGCGACGTTCGCGTCAAAATCGTTCGACCATTCGACCATTCGATCGCTAAAATCGAACGATTTTCGTTCGATTCGAACGAAAATCGTTCGATCGAACGATTAAAATCCTTCGATCGTTCGAATTGAACGATTTTCGGATGTTCGAAGTTCGCGAACAGTTCGCGAACTGTTCGCATTTTTTGCCGGTGTTCGCGAACGGCGTTCGCGAACACATACTCGGCGGTTCGCTACATCCCTATTCTTGTTGTACAGTTCTTCCATGTTCTTGGATGGAAACATAAGGAGTAATTCCAATGCCAAACAATTTTTTTGGGCTTTTATGCTTTTCCTGCTTGAAATTTCACATAGTAACATAGTAAGTTAGGTTGAAAAAAAGACACAATTGTGCATACATTGATTTTGATTTATAAAATATTATTGGCAATCACAGAAAAAGTATGGTGAATATAAAACATTTAGCCCTGGTGGCATTTAGGGATGTCGCGGACTGTTCGCCCGCGAACTAATTCGCGCGAACATCGACTGTTCGCGTCCGCCGAATGTTCGCCAATTTGGGTTCGCCTTAGCTGGCGCTTATTTTTGACCTCTCACCCCAGACCAGCAGATACATGGCAGCCAATCAGGAGGCTCTCCCTCCTGGACCACCCCCACACCCCCTGGACCACTCCCCTTCCATATATAAACTGAAGCCCTGCAGCGTTTTTTCATTCTGCCTGTGTGTGCTTGGAAGAGCTAATGTAGGGAGAGAGCTGTTGAGTGATTTGAGGGACAGTTGATAGTAAGTTTGCTGGCTAGTAATCTACTTGATACTGCTCTGTATTGTAGGGACAGAACTCTGCAGGGATTTGAGGGACATTTTAGGTTAGGTAGCTTTGCTGGCTAGTAATCTACCTTCTACTGCAGTGCTCTGTATGTAGCTGCTGTGGGCACTGATCTCTTCTGATCTCATCTGCTGACTGCTGTAATAACCCAATAGTCCTTGTAAGGACTGCTTTTATTTTCTTTTTTGTTTTTTTTACTTTGCTACTGTAAGAGCCCAGTGCTATTAGTCTAGCTGTGTTGGGGAGTGGGACTGGTGTGCTGCTCCTCCTAGTAGTTCACCACTACCAGCACCAACCAGAGTCAAACTTGTTACAAAGTATCTTATTTGCACCTGTTAGCTGTTCTGAGCTCTCTGCCAAAAGCTAATTAAGTTAGAAACTGGTTTTTTTTCTGGCTGTTCAGTTCAGAGAAAAGAGGGACTGGTGTGCTGCTCCTCCTAGTAGTTCACAACCACCAGCACCAACCAGAGTCAAAATTGTTACAAAGTATCTTATTTGCACCTGTTAGCTGTTCTGAGCTCTCTGCCAAAAGCTAATTAAGTTAGAAACTGTTTTTTTTCTGGCTGTTCAGTGCAGAGAAAAGAGGGACTTTCCAGTACAAAAGAGGGACAGGGGGTTGAGTGGTCAAAAGAGGGACAGTTGGGAGGTATGCAAGTGCCACCTAGCTGTGTGAGCTTTTTTACATTCTGTCTAAATAACAATAATAATTCCGTGTCCGTAAACATCACCTGAGAGATGTTTTTACAGCAGCAATAATATATTCCGTATCCACTACTGTATACGTTGCCCTTGCAGGCATTGTTTGCCCAGTCTTTAACCAAGTGCCACCTAGCTGTGTGAGCTTTTTCACATTCCGTGTCCAGAAACATCACCTGAGTGACGTAGTGTGATTTCTGCCCTTTACAGCACAAAACGCAGCGCTGTGTCAACAATGTATTTTTCAGATACATTTTTGCCCTTGATCCCCCTCTGGCATGGCACTGTCCAGGTCGTTGCACCCTTTAAACAACTTTAAAATCATTTTTCTGGCCAAAAATGTCTTTTCTAGCTTTTAAAATTCGCCTTCCCGTTGAAGTCTATGGGGTTCGCGACGTTTGCGAACCGTTCGCATTTTTGACGCAAGTTCGCGAATATGTTCGCGAACATTTTTTCCGCCGTTCGCTACATCCCTAGTGGCATTTACTTTACTACCAGTTGGTGATTGTAGCATGTGCTGAGATGTAACATTTAACCATATGGTCCATGAATAACAATGTAACTTTTAAAATGTCATATTTGGCACAAATGCACAAAAATTGCATTTTTGCACTCCACCTGCTCCATGTGTGTCCTGGCAGCTGGATATTGTCTCTGCTAGTGCATACAGAACATCGGGCAGAATTCAGACAATTTCCCTTTTCTCCGTTGGCAAAGGTTGGCTCTGCTAGACGAGGATGCTGAAAATCATAGTTCCCCCATTGCTAAAAAGTCTGTCTATTTCTCTGCACACGCTCATGTATTAAATGTGTAATCGGTGTCTAATATGGCTATAATGAATGTGCTGAGGTTACTTTTAGCAAAAAATAAATGAAGGATCAGTTTAAATGACATCTTGGGTATACGGCTATGTGAGGCCCAGATACTGCTCATTATTGCTATTTACACACCCTGCCTTGTCTCTTGGGCCTTGGTCCTGTGCCCAGTCTCTCTGTTTGCTTTTGTATTCCTTTTCTGCAGATAGTTATCCTGTGTATTTTTTAAGCTTGAATGGGATAATCCTTAAACAAACACAATTTAGGTACATTGGCTGAGGAAAGAAAATGGCAAAGGAGAGAATTTTGTAGAAGCCCATTAAAACATATTGCAGGATAATTTTATCCAGCTAATGTAATTAGGGAAGCTATGTAAAGAGAGACCAGGAGCCAGGGGGATTTGCTGCAAACAAGTCATATTTCGGCTGAGACACTGGTTGCTATAGACTGTGATCTTCTAAATTATGTCAAAATTTCTTTTGAATGACATCTTAGTAATGACTGTGGATGTTTAAAGCATACATTTCAACAACAACAACTATTTTAATTTTTTTTCTATAGTTTCTTCAGTCACTAGCAGTAGGTTAAGCCCTCTGCCTTACTGACTAAAAGATTGTGTTATGGGTCAAAAAGCATGATACATGTATTAACTCCAGTTTGAAGCTTGCCCATAGACTAAATGTTCAGATATTGTATGGTATTGTATTATAAGCAGTTATTAAACAGTAGCCAATAAAAAATTGATAGGATTTAGGATTAGCTGTTTAGACACTACAAGAAGTACTATATGTGCCCTGCAAGTGATGCCAGGGAAGTAGAGAAAACATGGTGGGATGCTGCTCATCTGTAAATTACCACTTGGCCAGCCCATATATTACTGCACAATGACCCAGAGCAGGGGGTTAGGGGGTTTTGGTAAGAAATATCCCAAGAGACTACAACCAATAGACTACAACCAATTGTTTCTTCCTATTCTCCTGTCTTGGTTAAATCAGCAAAATCAAAATGACATGGAAACCATATAACCTGTGTAACCATTAAATTATATCTCTATGGGGCAAATTTGCTTACCTGCGAAAATTCGCCAGCGCTGGCTTCACGCACATCGCAACACTTCGCCAGGCGTAAATTCGTCTGTACAAAGTTAATTCGCAAAGATCCGAGGTTGCGCACATGGTACCGAACGCTTGCGAAGTTGCGCTATCAAAAATACGATCAGCAGTTCAAAGTTAGGCTAGCGTTGGCTAATTTGCATACGGCGTGCACTTAAATTACAATGGCCATATATGCTGCAGCAAATACATTACACTACACAAGGCCAGGGAACTTTAATAAAAATATATATAGTTATTATAATGCCCTACACATGTGCCCACAGTATAGTTTAGGTGCCATATGTTATCAAATGTAGGGGGGAAGGAGGGTACCCCAAAAAATATTTTCGATCTTTTTCAGCCTATCACCCTGTAAAAAGGAAAAGACGCTTTCAACTTGTTTTGGACCAAGTCCTATCTACTCTATTGCACTTCGCCTGGTCTGAGGTGGTGAAGGCAAGTCTGGCGATAGAGGCAACGTTCAGTAAAATCAAAATCTTAGTGAATTTGTCTAGTAACGATCTTTCGCCAGAGCAAAAATTCATCTGGCATTAGAGTGTGGAGTTGCCCAGAGTTTTTCACCTCCACTAGTGTAATTATGCCAGCGCCCATTAGTAAATCGGCAAAGTGTCGAAATGAGGTCACGCTGGCGAATTTTCGCCAGCATTAGCCACTTTGCCCTTTAGTAAATTTACCCCTATATTTTCATTTCTAAGTTCTTTCAATATGTTTGTGATTTTGCATTCTTTTCTTTGCTTCTTTTGCTTGCTGATCTCTTTATTCCTGGCTGGAAGGCTTTTTGGGGAGATTAGTCGCACAAAGAAGAGGCAATTTGTCACTGTGCGACTAAATCTCCCCAAATCGTTGCGTGTGTCTCTGCCCTTACCTATCTCTAAAGCAGGACGCAGTGTGCAGCTGGATACTGGACTATGAAGAGGGGGATGGAATAGCTATAAACTCTGTCTTTGTGTTTTGGGATTGTGGTAGCTACACAGAACATTGCCCCTCTTACATTTAGTAAGAGGCCAGAGACAGGCCAGATGGTAAGCAAAGGACCTGCAGAGAGTAGAGAGGGATTGTGACAAAGGTATTAGCAAATCTAGCTCTGACAGATGCTCAAGTAATTTAACAAGAACTCTGTTTGTGGTGTTTTGTAAGATACAACTAGTCCAAAGAAGGAGAGAATTAGTGGGAGGGGATCTGGAAACATAAGAAGCAGAAGTAATAATAGATATATAAGTCTATAGACAAAAGAAAAAGGTGAAAAACTGAATGGATGGGAAAAGTGAGCCATTCCATTCAAGTAGTTATTGAGGCAAAAGATTAAAGACGCCACAAAGAGGCACTAGAAAAGGCAAGACCTCTCTTCCTGGAAAACTTCTTTCAGTACTGTAGAGGGGGTGCAGTGTAGTTATACATTATATTACGTAGTTTGTAGTAGGGGAGCTGTTTTAACACCAGTCTGTAGTTATTGGTGATATTCCTTATTTCTGGAACTCTTGAATCAAAAAGTAATGTTTCACATTCTAAAATGCATTCAGATCTCATTGTGGCATATTCACTCACTATTTTCAAGATCAGCTTTAAACCCTTTAAAAAGGGTCGCCACCTTTTCTAAAAAAAAATACCGGTCTTGATATATATTTAGCTTTTTTCCCTATTAATAACATTGGGATCAACCATAATTTTTGCCGGAAAGGCCGGTAAAATACCGGCCAGGTGGCAACCCTATTTATGTAAGGCAACAGGAATATGTAAAGTGTTCTAGGACATACAGTACAGTACAGGTGAAGCTACACTTGAATTTGACTTGCTGGCTGTAAACTATTGTATATTAAATGGCCCTCCAATAAATAATTGTTAGTATACATCAGGTTCCAGACTTATTAGAATCTGATAAAGCCCAGAGAGAGAGAGAGAGAGAGAGAGAGAGAGAGAGAGAGAGGAAGGTAAATCTATGTTTTGCACAAAATCCATTGTCTTCCAATGTCCCAAAGTCATCATTATTTATCAATATTAATTCTTCAATAGGCTTGATGTTCTGAAAAAAGTGTAAAGCTGAATCAGTTCCAGCATGGGGGATAACAGGTTTATATTAAGCCATCTTAAAATATTTGTGTGATGACCCATTTAGACCTCCAGCTGCTGCAGGGCTATGTCTCTGGAATAATATGTAGATGGTGTTGGGGAGAAGGAAAAGAAATGACCTTATGATTGCACCTTCCCATCCACCCTAGTCCAGAGACTATAACGTGTGTTAAAACGTAAATTTTAATAAATACAAATAAAATTAGAAGTCCAGTATGTCAATATTAATAATAAGTTAGGTACAGGGAGGCGATGTGTATGCCAGGCAATTTCGCAATAAAATATAGTAGCGTGATTACATGTATAAATTCAACATACAGGATAGGTTAAGAGAAAGGGAACAGTGGATATATCACTCAAATTCAGTGTCTTGTCCACCAATCAACCTCACCGATTCTCCCCTATCAGTATTGTTTAGTACTAGTATCAGCGTCTTTTGCGCATAAATTATAGTAAGCTGCTGTACATAGCGTCTTTTACGCTTAAATTGTGGTAAGCTGCTGTACATGCTTAGGGAACGCATCTACCGGGCTCCCTGCGGTAGTACAGTAATTGATAGATTCGGAAAGACATGGAGAATCACACACAGTTTAACATGCAATACCAGCAATATTGTCTATATGTTAATCTGCCCCTGTGACAAAATTTACATTGGTAAAACCAACCGGACATTTAAGAAAAGATTATTGGAACATAACATAACTGAGTCTCTGGACTAGGGTGGATGGGAAGGTGCAATTCATAAGGTCATTTATTTTCCTTCTTCTTTTCTATGTCTATGGAAACCTGAGAAACATGGATACTTTACCAAACACACTTACTGTATGCCAGGAAAACCCAGAAAACACATTAGGGCTCAAGTCACACACTTCTAATTCAATTGGAGTATATTCCCCCCAGAAACAAGGACACTACACAGCTGCAGATGGGCAGGTGGCAGACCAGAAGTTAGTGACTGCACTATTTATATCTCACAACTGCATAGGCATACACTCTGTAGCACTCCGAATACTGTGAAAAGTGAATTATTGTGCCAACAAACTAGCCAACGTTTCGGGCCAACGCCCTTTCTCAAGCCTGTGTTACACAGGATTGAGAAAGGGCGTTGGCCCGAAACCTTGCCTAGTTTGTTGGCACAATAAATCACTTTTCACAGGATTTGAAGTGCTGTAGCGTGTATTTTTTGGAGTTATAAGTGGGTCCCTGGCAGGGGGACCAGCAGCTTCCACCCGATGCTACAACAAGCGGTGAGTTATAGTTGAGCATCGCCCGCATTTGATGTTACATATATGGCTATAAGAAACAAATGTAATTATGCCGTTGTAGATTCACATTTGTAGAATTTATTATTATTATTGTAGCCTTTATTGATTAGTATCATGAATAAGCGATTTATATCTGGGCAGAAAACCACAAGAGTGCTTATTTGGTTGCATGTCCTTTTCTTATGTTACCATTACATATATTAAAAAATTATGCACAGACACATACAGACACAACACCAACAGACATGCATAAGACAAACAAATGATTTAAATTCAAACCACTGCACATACTACATCTTTAAGCTTTTTTTTAGCAATTATATATGCATTTCAGAGGCCCGGGTACTTGTATCAGACTCAATCAGCTGTGCAGCAATTGACAGTTTCTGTGTTTCCCCATCACTTCCCGGAGCCATTCTGTCTACCAGATGCCTGCAAGTCTAATAGCTGATCATTAATGCACTGCTATTTCTCCCTGCATTAAAACCTCTTTATCTGGTGAAAGGGGGAAAAAAAACTGTTACTAGACAGCAGTGTATATATTTATATTGCACTAATGGAATAGCTGTTCTTAGTTTGTTCAATTACATTTCAATTGAACCGGTGAGAGCCATGGTGCGTGCTGACTGTGCAGATTGTGTAATCGGATAAAGTACCTTTGTAGCAAAGACGTTGTGCTGCCATTTCTATCTAAAAAGACGTTGACACATCTACACAATGGATTATGTTTGATGATGTTTAATTTAATATATATAATATATATGGAAAACAAATGCATATACAGATGACATGAGACAGCTGTGTTCAGTGGCATACTGGCCCAGCAGCAAATTCAATTTGGGCCAATATTGATATGTTGGCCTGTTGATATGTTGAAACTGCTCATTAATTAGGGTCTCACTGGACACTACACTACTGGGCCCCTCTGCTACTATATGTCTGCTTCCTCTGTAGTTACGCCCCCGGTTGTGTTTGTGATTCTTCTACCTCATACAGTAACATTACACATATTTAAACAGTGCTCCAGTATTGACATTGATGTGTAAGGGATGATGGATTTGAACGGCTGAAAAGAATTTTGAGGACATAGACACTCCAGTGGTAACAGTTTTTGTACACAGGGCTGAATGAAGAAGCGCTGACATATTTTCTTATTCATTTTGTTGCAAAACTGAAAAATAAATAAATAAATAAAGCAGTCCACAATAGTTGCTACCTTCATGTCTAACAGATGGGTTATGCTCTTTGTTCTTCAGTTGTACCAGCCATTTGGAGTTAGGTGAGCAGGTTGGAAAGGCACTTGTGTAATTCTATTACTGAGTTACCTAGTGGGCAGACAGGCATTAGACTACGTAACCCACTCGCTTCATATTGTTGCTGAATCAGAAATACAATGGTTAATTCAGGTGCAGGGCTTCATTAAGGCTGGGGCCACACCAACGGATCTTGGCCTGCACAAAAAAAACAGGCGAAGAATCTGCTGCCCCGTTGCAACTCTTCTGCTGCACCACCTGCACCAGGAAAAATTACCTCCACTCAGGTGCCAGCAGACAAGGCAGATTTCGGCATGAAATGCAAATCTGTAGCATCTGCCTGCATCCCAAGCAGTGGTAATGTTTCCGGGTGCAGGCAGCACAACAGGAGCAGAGGGGGAACAGATTCTCAGCCAACGTTTCTCCGCAGGCCAAGATCCATTTGGTGTGGCCCAAGCCCAAAGTACCTTTTCTAGCTGATTTCAGTCCTGGCTACTGTACATTGAGAGACCTACATCTTAATCCAAAGACTTAATGAGCTAATCAAGCCTACATTATCATTCTCACATCGAAACATTGTCTGTATCTAAAGAAGGTCTTTAAAAAGGAGAAGGAAAGGCACTTTCAAATTGGGGGTGCCAAAAGTTAGGCATCTAACTTTTTATTATATTTACTTACCTGACACCAATCAGCAGAAAACTGCAGCAGTCTGGGGTTATTCCAGCGAGCACCATGGATCGATTATCTTCCATGAAGACATGAAGGCGATCGCTCCGTGGTGCTCACTGACAGAACCCCCAGACTGGTGCAGTTTTCTGCTGAGTAGATACTGTACAGTCACTTGGGGGTGCCTAACATTTGGCACCCCCAAGTGAAAACATCTTTCCTTCTCCTTTAATAAATTGAACTAAGATATCAAAATGAGTAAACTCAAAGTTTGCACATGTCAATTACCAGCTATTCAGCTTACTAACTATTTTCAGGAAAAAAATGTAAAAGCTCATGTTTCTGTGGCAAACTCCACTGTGTCTGCTTACACGGGAGCGGGGGCAATGTTTCCATGTACAGGCACAACAATCAGAAGAGGAACAGCAGAGAAGCGGATTCCCAGCTAGGGATGTAGCGAACTGTTCGCCCGCGAACTAGTTCGCGCGAACTTCGACCGTTCGCGTCCGCCGAATGTTCGCGAACGTTTGGGAACGTTCGCAGTTTGAGTTCGCGTTCGATCGTTCGACCATTCGACCATTCAAATTCCTTTGACCGCTAAAAATCGAACGATTTCCATTCGTTCGAACGATTGTAAGCATTCGATCCAATGAAAAGCATTCGATCGAATGGCTTCGATCGTTCGATTCTAATGAAAATCCTTCGATCGAACGATTAAAATCCTTCGATCATTCGAATCGAACGATTTTAGCGGTGTTCGAAGTTCGCGAACTGTTCGCGAACGTTCGCATTTTTTGCCGGTGTTCGCGAACGGCGTTCGCGAACACCAAATCGGCAGTTCGCTACATCCCTATTCCCAGCCTAGGTTTCTCTGCAAGCAGAGATCTGCATCGTGTGGCCTTAGCCTCAACATTTATTTGTCCCTCCAGCATGATGGGCAGAGCTTTGAACACAGTAGTCACTGAACTGAAGGTTTAAAAACAAAACTGTTATGCTTTGTTTTTATTGATGCTGACAGTATCCATATCACAACCTCTCTGTCTGATTTAACTCAGTACCCCAGATGAATTTTTTTTTATCTGGTGGCACCACAGAAGTTACTAGTCTATCTGGCAATGGGAAGGCAAATTAAATATTATAAATATTATATACTCAGTAATGTCTGTTGTTTTGACTTTTGCAGGAAAGCATTGCAAAACTATTAAATTATACAACAGCCGTTAAAATGGTAGAGAGGAGCATGTAAGGCTGATCATGTCCCTGCTTTACTTGCTCATGCTGCATAGGGAATGTGTGGCTTTAGCGGGAGACATACACAAGGAGAAGCTTTTAGAAGGGAAGCAAACAGCAACTCTCCTAATGCTTTTCCTAAAACAGAATAGCAGGAACAATAGGAGCCCACAGCTTGTAGCAAAAGACTGCAGTCCAGATGGTCTTGCCTTAGGGAATACACAAATGGGAATCTGCTTGTCTCTTTCTGTCTTTGAGACTGTTTGTCTGCGTGAGTCTGCTATTATTCAGTGCATATTTCTCCAACTGGGGGCTAGCAACATCTTTTTAGTTAAAAGGAAAATGATCTCTTAATTTGCAGAAACATTAATATTCAGAAGGAAACAGCTTCAGCATATTTAAGAGCAACATGTTTCACAGCACTTTTCAAAGAGTGAATTAAATGGTACAGCAAAGAGAAAGGAAAGACAAGAACTCGGGGGTGTTACTGTAGGGATCTACTCATGGTGGGTCCCTGGGGTTTAATGGGAATCATAGATAGGATTGTCAAGGGAATTGGGCTACATGCTGACCACCATGGATGTAGTAAAAATTAGTCTTGACGTGTGGTAAACTGTATATTTGTCCTTACTGGACAGATAATAATAACTGGAGGACCTATGACCTCAGTCTATATGATTGGGATCAGCTTTATCTTTCCATAGACTTCGGTGATATAGTGGCCTTTATTGCTCAAATAAACATCAAATGGAGATACAATGAGCAATAACTTCTAAAAAGATGGTTTTCTTAGACATAAGGTACCAAGAAAAGCTATCTAATTCTTGGATATATAACATGAACTAGTATCATGTTAATTCAATCTCCCCTGTAGTGTTGCTTTTAAACAGGTTTATTCTAAAATTTCTAGTTAAATGTGACTTTTTGTAAAACATATCCTACTGTAACACAGAACTGTAGTTTCTTGATGTAATTCCCTGAACAGCTATTTGCAGGATATATAATTAGTGATGGGCGAATTTATTCGCCAGGCGCGAATTCGCGGCGAATTTGCGCGATTCGCCGCCAGCGAATAAATTCGCGAAACTCCCACGAAAATTCGCGGAAAAAAATTCGCCGGCGTCAAAATTTTTTTTTCGAAAAACGGGCGCCGGCGTCGGAAAAACGGGCGCCGGCGTCAAAAACGGGCGCCGGCGTCAAAAACGAGACGCCGGTGCCGTTTCGCAAATTTTTCGCCGTTTTGCGAATTTCGCGCGAAATTCGCGAATTTTTCGGCGAAGCGAAAAGGCGCAAATTCGCCCATCACTATATATAATTAAAGAAAAATGTTTAAATTAAATAATATTATACCAACGTGTTATATAAGTAATGTAAATAATGTTATACCAATATGTTAGATAAGTAATGTGTTATACCAAAATTGGAATTTACAGCTCTGTCATCAAATTATTTGTTTGGATAAACCTAATCTATTTAAATATTTTATACATGTTTTTCTTACACCTTGATAAGCAACTAGATTGATCGCAATACATTTCTTCACAACTTGTCATTTCCATGGATAGTTATGTGTGAACGTGCAGTTTTCTGCTTCTTTTCTGTTATTTCATTTATTTGGTTGTTACATCAGCAGAAATAGTTGGTTTTTTTTTTCAGACCAAGGTGAAAAAACGATTTCTATAGCTTGGAATCGGATACATCTGTGGTTAGTCCAGCTTTTGCTCAGGCCCCCTTTGGCTTCGAAAAAGATTACATGTATGACAACTAGGGATGTAGCGAACGTCGCGAACCCCATAGACTTCAATGGGAAGGCGAATTTTAAAAGCTAGAAAAGACATTTCTGGCCAGAAAACTGATTTTAAAGTTGTTTAAAGGGTGCAACGACCTGGACAGTGGCATGCCAGAGGGGGATCAAGGGCAAAAATGTATCTGAAAAATCCATTGTTGACACAGCGCTTCGTTTTGTGCTGTAAAGGGCAGAAATCACACTACATTTCTAAACTTGTGTAATAAACTGCTTTAAAACGTCCGGCGTCTACATGCCAATCAAGTCGTGTAAAGGTTACAGCCTGTTCACACGCAAAGACGAAACACAGATTCTGCAGTGTGGCCCAGTTTTGGTCTACTTTATTGATCACCTGCGGTGACCATAAAAGATGCGATTTTGCCACTGTTGCAGAACCCTGAAAAATTAGGCATGTGTACTTTCCTGAAAAATTATGTTTTTTTGTCGCAGCCACTGAAGCACAGAGGCCAGAAACAATATGCCATATAAATTCTGAAAATATAAATTTTTTTTTTGTTGCAGCCACTGCACCACAGAGGCCAGAAAAAATATGCCATATAAATGCTGAAAATATTCCTTTTTTTTGTCACAGCCACTGAAGCACAGAGGCCAGAAACAATATGCCATATAAATGCTGAAAATATTCCTTTTTTTTTTTTGTCACAGCCACTGAAGCACAGAGGCCAGAAAAAATATGCCATATAAATGCTAACAATAGAAAATTTTTTTGTCGCAGCCACTGAAGCACAGAGGCCAGAAAAAATATGCCATATAAATGCAAACAATATAATTTTTTTTTGTCGCAGCCACTGAAGCACAGAGGCCAGAAAAAATATGCCATATAAATGCTAACAATAGAAATTTTTTTTTGTCGCAGCCACTGCAGCACAGAGGCCAGAAAAAATATGCCATATAAATGCTGAAAATATTAATTTTTTTTTGTCACAGCCACTGCAGCACAGAGACCAGAAAAAATATGCCATATAAATGCTGAAAATATTCCTTTTTTTTGTCGCAGCCACTGAAGCACAGAGGCCAGAAACAATATGCCATATAAATGCTGAAAATATTCCTTTTTTTTGTCACAGCCACTGAAGCACAGAGGCCAGAAACAATATGCCATATAAATGCTGAAAATATTCATTTTTTTTTGTCACAGCCACTGCAGCACAGAGGCCAGAAAAAATATGCCATATAAATGCTGAAAATATTCTTTTTTTTTTGTCGCAGCCACTGCAGCACAGAGGCCAGAAACAATATGCCATATAAATGCTGAAAATATTCATTTTTTTTTTTTGTCACAGCCACTGAAGCACAGAGGCCAGAAAAACTCAGGATTTACCTGGATTCAAATTAAACCAGTAGTGTTTGCACCCTAGTTTGTAACGGTGGTGGAGGGAGGAGGACGCTAAAGGACAGCTGTGTGTGGAGTCATGAGGCGTGCAGAGAAGGACAGCTGCATGGGGAGTCAGAATCAGAAACTCAGAACAAGTCTTCCGGCGTGCAGTAACCCTCCGAGATCCACCCCTCATTCATTTTAATAAAGGTCAGGTAATCCACACTTTTGTGACCTAGGCGAGTTCTCTTCTCAGTTACAATCCCTCCTGCTGCACTGAAGGTCCTTTCTGAGAGGACACTTGAGGCGGGGCAAGACAAGAGGTTCATGGCAAATTGTGACAGCTCTGGCCACAGATCAAGCCTGCGCACCCAGTAGTCCAGGGGTTCATCGCTCCTCAGAGTGTCGATATCTGCAGTTAATGCCAGGTAGTCCGCTACCTGCCGGTCGAGGCGTTCTTTGAGGGTGGATCCAGAAGGGTTCTGCCGCTGCCTTGGACAAAAAAACATTTGCATGTCTGACGTTACAGAGTGGCCAAAGTGCTTTGTCCTTGCAGGTGCGCTCGTGGCAGGATTACTGGCACCTCTGCCCCTGGAATGTTGATGAGTTCCTGAAGTGACATCACCCTTAAAAGCATTGTACAACATGTTTTGCAGGCTGGTTTGTAAATGCAGCATCCTTTCAGACTTGTGGTATGTTGGTAACATTTCTGCCACTTTATGCTTGTACCGAGGGTCTAGTAGAGTCGCGACCCAGTACAGGTCCTTCTCCTTAAGCCTCTTGATACGGGGGTCCTTCAACAGGCATGACAGCATGAAAGACCCCATTCTCACAAGGTTGGATGCAGAGGTATCCATCTCCGCTTCCTCGTTATCAAGGACTGCATCATCCACGGTCTCCTCCCCCCAGCCACGTACAAGACCAGGGGTCCCCAAAAGGTCACCACTAGCCCCCTGGGAAGCCTGCTCCTGTTGGTCCTCCTCCTCCACAAAGCCACCTTCCTCCTCTGACTCCACTTCTGACACCTCTCCCTGCGTTGCAGCAGGTGCCTGGGTTCGTTCTGGTGATTCCGACCAGAAATCGTGCGCTTCCTGCTCCTCGTCACGCTGGTCTACAGCCTCATCTGTCACTCGTCGCACGGCACGCTCCAGGAAGAAAGCAAAGGGTATTAGGTCGCTGATGGTGCCTTCGGTGCGACTGACCATATTTGTAACCTCTTCAAAAGGGCGCATGAGCCTGCAGGCATCGCGCATAAGCACCCAGTAACGGGGTAAAAAAATCCCCAGCTCTGCAGATCCAGTCCTACCACCCAGTTCAAACAGGTATTCGTTGACGGCTCTTTGTTGTTGCAGCAGACGTTCCAACATGAGGAGCGTTGAATTCCAGCGAGTCTGGCTGTCGCAAATCAAACGCCTGACTGGCATGTTGTACCGCTGCTGAATGTCAGCAAGGCGTGCCATGGCTGTGTAGGACCGTCTGAAATGGGCCGACACCTTCCTGGACTGCCTGAGAACGTCCTGGAATCCTGGGTACTTCGAGACAAAACGTTGGACTATTAAATTCAGAACATGTGCCATGCAGGGCACATGTGTTAAATTGCCCAGTCTCAGTGCTGCCAACAGATTGCTTCCGTTGTCACACACCACTTTTCCGATCTTCAGTTGGTGTGGGGTCAGCCACCGATCGGCCTGTGACTGCAGAGATGACAGGAGTACAGATCCGGTATGGTTTCTGCTTTCCAGGCACGTCATCCCCAAGACAGCATGACAACGGCGTACCTGGCACGTCGAATAGCCTAGGGGGAGCTGGGGGTGCACAGGTGTGGAGGAGGAGGACCCAGCAGCAGAGGACGAAGAAGAGGAAGAAGACGAGGTAGAGAGCGAAGGAGGAGTAGAGGTGGTGGCAGAACCGCGTGCAATCCGTGGCGGTGACACCAACTCCACTGTTGTTGTTGAGCCACACATTCCCTGCTTCCCAGCCATTACCAAGTTCACCCAGTGGGCAGTGTAGGTGACATACCTGCCCTGACCATGCTTGGAGGACCATGCGTCAGTAGTCATATGGACCTTTGGCCCAACACTAAGTGACAGAGATGCGGTGACTTGGCTCTGCACATGGTGGTACAGGTGTGGTATTCCCTTTTTTGAAAAAAAATTGCGGCTGGGTACCTTCCACTGCGGTGTCCCAATTGCTACAAATTTGCGGAAGGCCTCAGAGTCCACCAGCTGGTATGGTAAAAGCTGGCGGGCTAAGAGTGCGGACAAGCCAGCTGTCAGACGCCGGGCAAGGGGGTGACTCGCAGACATTGGCTTCTTACGCTCAAACATGGCCCTCACAGAAACTTGGCTGGGGGCAGATGACTGGGAATGGGAACTGGTGGTCAAGGTGGAAGGCGGAGTGGAGGGTGGTTCAGACGGGTCAAGGACAGCAGAGGTAGAGCAGTAAGATGCTGGACCAGAAGGAGGGTGGCTTTTAGTTTGCCTGTTGCCTTTGAGGTGTTGCTCCCAAAGTGCTTTGTGCTTGCCGTTCATGTGCCTTCGCATAGAAGTTGTACCTATGTGGCTGTTGGGCTTCCCAAGACTCAGTTTCTGACTGCACTCATTGCAAATTACAACGCTTTTGTCAGAGGCACACACATTAAAAAAATCCCACACTGCTGACCTTTTTGAGGCTGGCAATCTGGCGGTAACAGTAGAAGTCGGCGGCGTTGGCGGCAATGGCGGGTGCGTTGGCCGGCTGACCACAGGTGCCGATACATGTTGTTGCCCTACTGTTCCCTGCGAGCTGTCCTCCCTGCTTCTTCTAAGTCTTATTCTCCTCCTGCCTCTCTGACTCTCCGTCTCTCCATCTGAACTATCCTCCTCTTGCTCTCTTCTACTGGGCACCCACAAAACATCAATCTCCTCATCCTCATTCTCCTCAGATGCATCAATTTCTTCTGACAGCTCACAGAAGGAAGCAGCAGCGGGGACCTCCTCATCACTCATTATGTCCATCTCTGTTGTGTTCTCTGCCAGAATTAAATCTGGTGTAACGTCCTCATCTCCTTCATCTTCTTCTGCCAATAATGGTTGCGCATCACTCAGTTCAAGAAACTCATGTGAAAATAACTCCTCTGACTCCAGTGAAGAAGGGTCGCCGGTGGTGGAGGAGGTGTTACGTGGGGTGGCCATAGCAGTGGAGGATGAGGATGTTGTGGTAAAGTTAGAAACGGTAGAGGATGGGGTGTGCTGTGTAAGCCAGTCAACTACCTCTTCAGCATTTTGGGAGTTCAGGGTCATTGCCTTTTTAAAACTGGGCAATTTCCTAGGGCCACAGGATAGCATAGCAGCACGGCCCCTAGTGCCTCTGCGTGGCGGCCTGCCTTTGCCTGGCATTATTTTTAAAACAACAACAACAACTCAGGTGGTGTTTCTGGAGACGGTATTATTATTGATATTTAGACAGAATGTGAACAAGCTCACACAGCTAGATGGGAGTTGTTTGAAGATGAAGAACGCACTGGGCAAACAAGGCCTACAAGGTCAACGTATACACTACTACAGCAGTGGATACGGAATATATTATTGCTGCTTGAAAAACGTCACTCAGGTGGTGTTTCTGGAGACGGTATTATTATTGATATTTAGACAGAATGTGAAAAAGCTCACACAGCTAGATGGCCGTTGTTTGAAAATGAAGAACACACTGGGCAAACAATGCCTACAAGGTCAACGTATACACTACTACAGCAGTGGATACGGAATATATTATTGCTGCTTGAAAAACGTCACTCAGGCGGTGTTTCTGGAGACGGTATTATTATTGATATTTAGACAGAATGTGAACAAGCTCACACAGCTAGATGGCCGTTGTTTGAAAATGAAGAACACACTGGGCAAACAATGCCTACAAGGTCAACGTATACACTACTACAGCAGTGGATACGGAATATATTATTGCTGCTTGAAAAACGTCACTCGGGTGGTGTTTCTAGAGACGGTATTATTATTGATATTTAGACAGAATGTGAACAAGCTCACACAGCTAGATGGGAGTTGTTTGAAAATGAAGATGAAGAACACACTGGGCAAACAAGGCCTACAAGGTCAACGTATACACTTCTACAGCAGTGGATACGGAATATATTATTGTTGCCTGAAAAACGTCACTCGGGTGGTGTTTCTAGAGACGGTATTATTATTGATATTTAGACAGAATGTGAACAAGCTCACACAGCTAGATGGGAGTTGTTTGAAGATGAAGAACACACTGGGCAAACAAGGCCTACAAGGTCAACGTATACACTACTACAGCAGTGGATACGGAATATATTATTGCTGCTTGAAAAACGTCACTCAGGTGGTGTTTCTGGAGACGGTATTATTATTGATATTTAGACAGAATGTGAAAAAGCTCACACAGCTAGATGGCCGTTGTTTGAAAATGAAGAACACACTGGGCAAACAATGCCTACAAGGTCAACGTATACACTACTACAGCAGTGGATACGGAATATATTATTGCTGCTTGAAAAACGTCACTCAGGCGGTGTTTCTGGAGACGGTATTATTATTGATATTTAGACAGAATGTGAACAAGCTCACACAGCTAGATGGCCGTTGTTTGAAAATGAAGAACACACTGGGCAAACAATGCCTACAAGGTCAACGTATACACTACTACAGCAGTGGATACGGAATATATTATTGCTGCTTGAAAAACGTCACTCGGGTGGTGTTTCTAGAGACGGTATTATTATTGATATTTAGACAGAATGTGAACAAGCTCACACAGCTAGATGGGAGTTGTTTGAAAATGAAGATGAAGAACACACTGGGCAAACAAGGCCTACAAGGTCAACGTATACACTTCTACAGCAGTGGATACGGAATATATTATTGTTGCCTGAAAAACGTCACTCGGGTGGTGTTTCTAGAGACGGTATTATTATTGATATTTAGACAGAATGTGAACAAGCTCACACAGCTAGATGGGAGTTGTTTGAAGATGAAGAACACACTGGGCAAACAAGGCCTACAAGGTCAACGTATACACTACTACAGCAGTGGATACGGAATATATTATTGCTGCCTGAAAAACGTCACTCGGGTGGTGTTTCTAGAGACGGTATTATTATTGATATTTAGACAGAATGTGAACAAGCTCACACAGCTAGATAGGAGTTGTTTGAAGATGAAGAACACACTGGGCAAACAAGGCCTACAAGGTCAACGTATACACTACTACAGCAGTGGATACGGAATATATTATTGCTGCCTGAAAAACGTCACTCGGGTGGTGTTTCTAGAGACGGTATTATTATTGATATTTAGACAGAATGTGAACAAGCTCACACAGCTAGATGGCCGTTGTTTGAAAATGAAGAACACACTGGGCAAACAATGCCTACAAGGTCAACGTATACACTACTACAGCAGTGGATACGGAATATATTATTGCTGCTTGAAAAACGTCACTCGGGTGGTGTTTCTAGAGACGGTATTATTATTGATATTTAGACAGAATGTGAACAAGCTCACACAGCTAGATGGGAGTTGTTTGAAAATGAAGATGAAGAACACACTGGGCAAACAAGGCCTACAAGGTCAACGTATACACTTCTACAGCAGTGGATACGGAATATATTATTGTTGCCTGAAAAACGTCACTCGGGTGGTGTTTCTAGAGACGGTATTATTATTGATATTTAGACAGAATGTGAACAAGCTCACACAGCTAGATGGGAGTTGTTTGAAGATGAAGAACACACTGGGCAAACAAGGCCTACAAGGTCAACGTATACACTACTACAGCAGTGGATACGGAATATATTATTGCTGCCTGAAAAACGTCACTCGGGTGGTGTTTCTAGAGACGGTATTATTATTGATATTTAGACAGAATGTGAACAAGCTCACACAGCTAGATAGGAGTTGTTTGAAGATGAAGAACACACTGGGCAAACAAGGCCTACAAGGTCAACGTATACACTTCTACAGCAGTGGATACGGAATATATTATTGTTGCCTGAAAAACGTCACTCGGGTGGTGTTTCTAGAGACGGTATTATTATTGATATTTAGACAGAATGTGAACAAGCTCACACAGCTAGATGGGAGTTGTTTGAAGATGAAGAACACACTGGGCAAACAAGGCCTACAAGGTCAACGTATACACTACTACAGCAGTGGATACGGAATATATTATTGCTGCCTGAAAAACGTCACTCGGGTGGTGTTTCTAGAGACGGTATTATTATTGATATTTAGACAGAATGTGAACAAGCTCACACAGCTAGATGGCCGTTGTTTGAAAATGAAGAACACACTGGGCAAACAATGCCTACAAGGTCAACGTATACACTACTACAGCAGTGGATACGGAATATATTATTGCTGCTTGAAAAACGTCACTCGGGTGGTGTTTCTAGAGACGGTATTATTATTGATATTTAGACAGAATGTGAACAAGCTCACACAGCTAGATGGGAGTTGTTTGAAAATGAAGATGAAGAACACACTGGGCAAACAAGGCCTACAAGGTCAACGTATACACTTCTACAGCAGTGGATACGGAATATATTATTGTTGCCTGAAAAACGTCACTCGGGTGGTGTTTCTAGAGACGGTATTATTATTGATATTTAGACAGAATGTGAACAAGCTCACACAGCTAGATGGGAGTTGTTTGAAGATGAAGAACACACTGGGCAAACAAGGCCTACAAGGTCAACGTATACACTACTACAGCAGTGGATACGGAATATATTATTGCTGCCTGAAAAACGTCACTCGGGTGGTGTTTCTAGAGACGGTATTATTATTGATATTTAGACAGAATGTGAACAAGCTCACACAGCTAGATAGGAGTTGTTTGAAGATGAAGAACACACTGGGCAAACAAGGCCTACAAGGTCAACGTATACACTACTACAGCAGTGGATACGGAATATATTATTGCTGCCTGAAAAACGTCACTCGGGTGGTGTTTCTAGAGACGGTATTATTATTGATATTTAGACAGAATGTGAACAAGCTCACACAGCTAGATGGCCGTTGTTTGAAAATGAAGAACACACTGGGCAAACAAGGCCTACAAGGTCAACGTATACACTACTACAGCAGTGGATACGGAATATATTATTGCTGCCTGAAAAACGTCACTCGGGTGGTGTTTCTGGAGACGGTATTATTATTGATATTTAGACAGAATGTGAACAAGCTCACACAGCTAGATGGTTGTTGTTTGAAGAACACACTGGGCAAATAATGCCTGCAAGTGCACTACTATTGGTGCACTACTATGAAGAACAGCAACAGCACTGTACACGTTAAAGAACAGTAAGATAAGTAAAAGAAAAAAAAAATATATGTATATTAAAAAAAAAATAATTCTTGGGTTGCTGCTGCTGAACTACTAGGAGCAGCACAGCAGCACACCAGTCCCACTCCCCAACACAGCTAGACTAATAGCACTGGGCTGTTAAAGTAGCAAAGTAAAACAACAAAAAAGAAAATAAAAGCAGTCCTTACAAGGACTATTGGGTTATTACAGCAGTCAGCAGATGAGATCAGAAGAGATCAGTGCCCACAGCAGGCAGCTACATACAGAGCACTGCAGTAGAAGGTAGATTACTAGCCAGCAAAGCTACCTAAACTAAAATGTCCCTCAAATCCCTGCAGACTTCTGTCCCTCCAATACAGAGCAGTATCAAGTAGATTACTAGCCAGCAAACTTACTATCAACTGTCCCTCAAAGAAATCAGTGAAATCAGTAACAGCTCTCTCCCTACACTAGCTCTTGCAAGCACACACAGGCAGAATGAAAAAACGCTGCAGGGCTTCAGTTTATATATGGAAGGGGAGTGGTCCAGGGGGTGTGGGGGTGGTCCAGGAGGGAGAGCTTCCTGATTGGCTGCCATGTATCTGCTGGTCTGGGGTGAGAGGTCAAAAAAAAGCGCCAGGTAAGGCGAACCCAAAATGGCGAACGTCGCGCGACGTTCGCGAACATTCGGCGAGCGCGAACAGTCGATGTTCGCGTGAACAAGTTCGCCGGCGAACAGTCCGCGACATCCCTAATGACAACATGATCTCAACAGCCACCCTGCTATTGGTTTGGAAATACCCAAAACTACATATAAACCTGACTGGCCTGCAGATTCCTGCTTAAGGACAGAACATAAATTGGGAGCCTTTAATTTAAAGGGAAAGGAGCTACTTTTATTTATATGCCATTGATTCGTTTATGTTATGCAGAATCCTTTTTACTCTTATAAGCTTTAAATTTATAAGTTCTCTATATCACAAATTGTCTGTATTAATAGAGAGACCTACAGGAGTACAGGTATCGGAACTCTGGAAACCTGATATTCAGCAGGGATGCACCGAATCCAGGATTTGGTTTGGGATTTGGCCAGGATTCGGCCTTTTTCAGCAGGATTTGAATCCTAATTTTCATATGCCAATTAGGTGCGGTGAGGGAAATTGAGTGACTTTTTATAAAAAAAAAAAAAGGAAGTAAAAAAAAGTTTCCCCTTCCCACTCCTAATTTGCATATGCAAATTCGGATTTGGATTCGGTATTCGCCGAATCTTTCACAAAGGATTTGGGGGTTCGGCCTAATCCCAAATAGTGGATTTGGTGCATCCCTAATATTCAAAAGCTCGAAATTATGGGAAGACCATCTCCCGTGACTCAATTTTAAGCAAATACATCAACTTTTAAAAAATGATTTCCTTTTTCTCTGTAATAATAAAACAGTATATTATACTTGATGGTAATTAAGCTGCATGAATCCATATTAGTGGCAGGTCCTAAGCATTATGGACAATAGATCCCAGTGGTGTAGCTATAGAGGAAGCAGACCCTGCAATCACAGGGGGGGCTGGGAAACAGGGGTGCCCAGACTGTAGGGTCTGCTTCCTCTATAGGTAATGAACCCCCCTCCTCCCAAGCTGCTCTTACCTGCCGAGAGGAAGAGGGGTGCAGCTTGGACTTGAGTGGGCCTAGTCAGGGTGGGGAGTGGGTGGAGTCAGGGCATGGAGTGGGCGGATGGAGGTGGGGCAATGGGGGCGGAGGTGGGACAGGAAGTGGGAGGGAGGAAGGTGATCGGAGTGCACCGGCCCCTCTGAAGATTTTTTTGCAGGGGGCCCGGCGCACTAAAGTTACACCACTGATAAATCCAATACCTGTATAAACCAACAGTCTAAAATACAAATATATTGTATAACTTGTTATTCATGGCAATTATGCCAAGGACAAGCCACGGAAAAGGTCACATCATTGTCACTGGCACCTGACACACCCTGAATTTAAAAGTCATAATTTAGATTAAGTTGCAAAGTTTTATATTTGGGGTGAACATCAGAAGGAATGAGACTTCTACACAATGCTTTAATGCATTTTTAGCTTTTGGCTGTATCAGTTTTTTGTTTATGCAGATTTTCTTTCTGTATCTCTGACATGAAAATAACTGCACCAACTAAGGGCCATGCAAGAGAAAATAACAGCACCCGCTTAAAATCACGAATCAGAAAATAACAGCACCAGCTGATGTAAATATGAAAGTTTGAATTCATATTGTTTGTGGTGTTGGCAACAATACATAATGTAGAGTCATTTATATCATTGTTATTATTAACCGCACCGTTAACATCATCATTCAGCTTGCTGTACATTAAGTGCATTGCATTTAGCATCTGAATGTGGGAAATAAAATTCACACTTTCTTGCACATAAACTCTTACTATTCTATGCCTTTATTATTAGTATGAATTATAGTCAGAATGAATGTTCACTGTTATGTGTATAGCTTCCATTTGAAATAGCTTGCAAATACCAAGACTCTGTGGTCTCTCTGTGATTTCCACATGTTATATATATATATATATATATATATATATATATATATATATATATATATATATATATATATATATATATATATATATATATATATATATATATAGATACCGTATGTTTTATATATAACAGTCGAGTAGTCGAGTGAGTATCCGCACTCCAAGGCAGTTTTTCATATACAGCTGGGGTGCACGGTCAAACAAATGGCCCACCCATTTAAAAAAACTTCACCTCTTTATCAAAATCCAATGTTTCGGTCCTCATTAGGACCTTTTTCAAGTATGGTCCTAATGAAGACCAAAACTCTGGACTTTGATACAACAAAAATAAAGAGGTGATGTTTTTTTAAATGTGTGTACCCGGTTGTCTGATATTCGTGTGTATGTGTATATATATATATACGGTATATATATACGGTATATATATATATATACCGTATAAAAGTCAAGGTACTTTTTTTGTCACGTTTTTAACTTAATGCCATAAGCCTGAGATACCCAGAAGCCAATGGAAGAGAACGGTAGCATTGGAGCACATTGCAGCAAATTACAATGCAATTTACTCATTGATTCTTTTGTTCTTGTTTCTATCTATGGTGCCATACACATGCCCCCCTTCAGCAAGTTACTTGCCTTCATTATCCACCTTTCCTATGTCTTTGTACATTATCTGTTTATTTATAGCATCCGCCTGTGTATTTCATTTCTCCCTCTCCCTCCTAATTTCAGTCTTTCAGCAGCAATCTGATCCTGCATTACTGTATCTTCCTTCTACATCTTTATCTGTACATTACCCCACCCACACACTTATTCTACCTGTCAGTCTGTTTCCTTTTGTTTTTATATATTTTGACTGTGTTCTGTGATGGAAAGATGGTGCATATGGTTTATTGCGTGACTTAACTCATACTAGAATAGATAATGCTTTCTTGATTTTCTTAGGATCATATCAGTTAACATCAGACCTTTGCTGTTATCCTTCTCTGTTCAGATGCTGAGTAAGGAGCAACAAAACAGGACAACAACAACAAAATTTTCCTGCAAAGTTATTTATCCAAGACAGTATGAAAGGGGTTAAACTATTATATCTTGTTTAGTTAAACCATGACTATATATAGCCTGCACATTAGCCTTCATTGCTTCCTTGATAAAACCATAGTAACGTAATGTACACTCATACCTTCACCATAATAGCATGTAACATCTGGCTTGTGAAGCTCAAGTCCATCAAAGTCATAACATTCCTAGGTTACTTAACTGATTTATGCAATTAAAATCCCTGCACGGTATATCTGTCTTATTTAGTTATTGGTAGCAACTACTATAATTCTGAATGTAAAAATAAGAGTGGACGTAATATAAATCACGTGTAAGTGTTTATATCAAGGGAACATTTAGCAGGTATTTTACGGGCACTTAAAGTGGACCTGTCACGTACACATAAAAAACTGCATAATGAAAGTCCTTTGCATATTAAATATGAAACCCCAAAACATTTTTTCATTAAAACATCCATACCAGTTATAAAGGTGTTTAAATATCTAAACTGTCAATCAAATATTACCTGCCCCGCCTCTATGCCCGTAGCATAGAGGAGGGGCAGTCAATTACTTTCACTTTCCATTCAGCACTTCTTACATGTCACTGCTCTCTTCACATTCCCCCTTCCCTCCTCAGGCTCTATAATTGTGTAGGGCACTGTACATGGACATTAGGTCCCCCATTCTGGTGCATACACAAGATTTTGGGGTGATACACAATTCCCCTTAATAACCGTGTCCACAAAATGGCTGCTGCCTGCTTGCTGTGATTGTATAATTCCAAGACAGAAGGAAACAACATTTAAATAATAAATACAGTGTAAGTAAAGTTTATTTTGCTCAACTAACATGATAGAAAAGAATTTGAAATTATTTCTTAGGGTGACAGGTCCCCTTTACGAAATATAGCGTTTGTGCTACTTTTGGCTATCCTATGTAACCATGTGAGGTGTCTTGAATTTGAATTCATTTAAGCATTTAAAGGAACAGTTCAGTGTAAAAATAAAAACTAGGCAAATAGGCTGTGCAAAATAAATAATGTTTCTAATATAGTTAGTTAGCCAAAAATGTAATGTATAAAGGCTGGACTGACTGGATGTCTAACATAATAGCCAGAAAACTACTTCCTGCTTTGCAGCTCTCTTGGTTTCCACTGATTGGTTACCAGGCAGTAACCTTGAGGGGGGGCACATAGGTCATAACTGTTTCTTTTGAATCTGAGCTGAATGCTGAGAATCAATTGCAAACTCACTGAGCAGTTATGTCCCATGTGGCCCCTCTTAAAGTTGCTGACTGACTGAATCAGAGTTAGAGAAGTTGTTTTCTGTTCTGTTCTGTTAGACATCCAGTCACTCCAGCCTTTATATGTTAAAATTTTGGCTAACTAACTATATTAGAAACATTATTTATTTTGCACAGCCTATCTATTTACCCAGTTTTTATATCTACACTGAACTGTTCCTTTAAATGCATATGATCAGGTCTAATCAATCATCAATGACCAGATTGTTAGAGGGTTTGGTTTATAACCAATTTATCCACACTATTTATCCACAGTAGCAGACAGCCATATTGGTCAGTACAGACCAGATCTGACCTTTCAAAATAAATTAACATCAAGGAGGAATGGACAGCTAATGTATACAATCTATTCTAGAAGAAACATTTAAATGTGCATGTGAGTGTAGTCATAAAATTTAAATGGTTTCATTGCACACTATTCAATGGAGTAAAAACACCAGAGGGTATGTATTAAAGAGGTCAGGCTGTCGTACCAAACCTTCACATATAAGCTACAGTATTTGTACTTGGTTCTAATGGCGCTATTATTATTAAAAGGGCCATTATTTTGCCAGATATAAACATTGTCTACTAACCACTGCCAGTTAACACCCAATGACAGCAACTGCAAGTGATGCAAATGGCCATTAGTAGGTAATTTTGATCCGAAAACATTCATTAAATCTTCCAGTGTTCTCCTTCCCTCACTCATAAATTGGATCAGATGAACTGCTTTGCAATTAAATTTTTTTCTCCAATCAGCTGGAATCCATACAATGGAGTATATAAGGTAGGACATATGATTCCATTACTCAAACTTAAAGTGCCAGTAAAAAAGTACAGAATGAGAAATTCATTTTCCAATATGGTGCATTTATTCAACTTCTGCAAACAGGTCAGGTGAGAAATAGTTCTGTAAAACTACTTCTATAGCAAGCACCAGCATGTTTCATTGGGTAGGAGAACTGAAAAGACAAATGCACATTAAATCAAGGACATCACTCATGTGAGCCATAAAATAATAATAAACTGATTAGCGTACAAACATTAATAGCAGGAAACTGTTACAAAGGTTGAATGAATGGATTCTGTGGGCAGTATTGCTGGGTGAGGCTACTGCTGTTCCAGGACTGCCTTATGGTACAGTTTAAAAAAAATGTGGGGGAGATAATCAGTGGCATCTTTTTCTCGGCAAAGAGATCCTGACGCTTGTGGCTTTTCGTGGAAACTCTGACATCTCTGTATCTTTTGCACTTGATGGTAAGAACTTCCAATCTGTTTAGTACTTGTTAATGAGAGCCATTCTCTTTGCTTCAGCAGCTTAGGTAAGGTTCTACTGATATCTGTTAATATGTCACTGTATGGCTGAGAGCTTGCTATCTTTCTTGCAACTGTTAGTAGCTGTGATCTTTCTGGTCCTCTGGTGGCTTATTGCAACTGAAAGCTATCTTGCATGCTGCTAGTTTATTTAATCTTATAGGAATCTTGTCCATTGTTTCATTATAGTCCAATCCGATCTTTGCAATTCTTCATATAGACACAATCACATTCTAGTTGCATTGTCTCCCATGCTTGCTACTATATTCAAGAGTCTGTGAGTCCCCATATAGCTAATCTGACTACCATTCAGTCAGCTATCTCAGGAAACTATTTTCTTTGCCTATGTTGGTTCATCAAGGATTGAGACTTGAAGACTATAAAGTTAATTATTCCTACATAGAAACTGAGCATCGGCTTTGTTAGAATACCTTAAAAGTGGGCATGATGATAGAGCAAGCACATTTTATAACAGCACACATGGAAAGAAATATTTTTTCTTGTTTTTATAATAGGCTTAGACATCTATTTGTTGAGCCTACAAACCACAAGATTGGATTCATGCGTATATGGACACACAAAGACTGGCTTAAGACCCCACATGCTCATAGGGGTATTAACTCATGATAAACTCAAACTAGATAAAGATCAATTACCTTAGGACTCAAATGAGCAGGTGTATGGACTCACTGTGACCACTATATTCTGGGCACATTGTATTAACACTGGATTCTGCCTTACATTTAATATATTCTATATTGGGTATTCTGTATGGATTTCCAGGCTCAATCTGAAGCAGTATTATAGAGAGGGGCCATTTATTTGCTGTGAAGTTTTTTATAGAGGGTTCATTGCTCTTACAGATCCCAGAGAGTGTACATTCTACAGAATTCAATTACTACATATACTGTAATAACACTCAACTGGCATTTCTTGTGTTAACCGCATTTGTGCTTTATAGAATGCAACTAGGAGATATGAAAATTTAACTCACAGTTCATAGATCTCTTGCCTATGGGGCACATTTACTAAGGGTCGAATATCGAGGGTTAATAAACCCTCGAAGTAAAATCCTACGAATTCGAATATCGAATTCAAAGGATTTACCGCAAATCCTACGTTCGAACGTTTGAAGGAAAAATCATTTGATCGACTGATGAAATCCGAAGGATTTTAATCGATCGATCGAAGGATAGAAAAGTGACGGGGAAGGTCTCCATAGGCTAACATTGCACCTCGGTAGGTTTAAACTGCCGAAGTATGTAGTTAAAGTTTTTTTTAAAGAGACAGTACTTCGACTATCAAATGGTCGAATAGTCGAACGATTTTTACTTCGAATCGTTTTAATCAAAGTCGAAGTGGTAGTCGAAGGTCGTAGTAGCCTATTCGATGGTCGCAGTACACAAAAAAATACTTCAAAATTCAAAGTTTTTTTACTTCGAATCCTTCACTCGAGCTTAGTAAATGTGCCCCTATATGTCTGTCTGTATTTCTCCCTAACAATATAAGTCACTGTGCCATAACACTGATAGATTAATAAAAAGAATTACACTGAGGCTCAAAGAGATTTATTTCCTACTAAACTCAAGATATCTATAGAATCCACCTTCAGAAAACAGCAGGAACTTTTTAAAATACATTTTACATTGTATTTGTTATTTGTACAGATCAGTATGCTAGCTGACTCTAGTGAATAAGAGAAATGTCTTTGGTTTGACTGAGAGAAGGCTCTAGAAAGTCCTCTAGACACTATGGACACCCCTTCATTTTGCATTCAGCTTGTCATTTGGGTGTCAGCCAGCTACAAGGTCTTCTGTGCTATCTGATCAGCAGTGTGATCACATAAAAGAATATGCAGGACTTACTGGAAGTGAAGTATATAATTACATTTTCCAATGTTAAGGGGGAAAAAAAGGTCATGAACAAAATCAATGCGCAGTCACAGCCCTTGGGTACCAAATGTGCGGCACAGAGCAGTGATCTGTAATTGCCCATCTATGTTTGCAAGAGTGGAAATGTTTGTCCTTTCCACCTCACTCAGCAGGTACAGTGTATACTGGCTACGCTTTTCAATCCACTGAGATTACCCATACAATTAGATGTCCCCGCTGCCAAAATCTGCTTTACAAGACTTCATGCTCAAAATGGGAAGGGGTTATTCTGTTTCCAATGGGGAGGCAAATGTTCCAAGCACACTGAATTAAATACCTATTTTGCTAACCCTTAGGATGGTGCTGGTATTTATATATTAGGTATATATCAGGAATTGACACATTAAGTGATATTTAGCAATCCAAGGTTAATATGCAATACTTATAGAACAGTAAACATCAAAACTGCAATATAAAGAAGTTCTAGGCTAGCTACCTTTGTATATGCCACAGAATTCCTTTCCTTAACAAAACTGACATTAAAATTGTTATAGTGGTGGAGCAAAATAAACCTGAATCCAACAGTTAAAAACATCTATTCCAGTTTCCAGACACAGGGATGGAGGAGTAGGCAAGCATATCAATGGCAGAGTTTCCTATGCACAAGGGCACTGGGAATTCATTTGGCACATGTATTACTTGCAAATGTTGTAACTTACCAGTTTCCTCTGTGTTTTAGCCTTCACTTATTTCATCATAATAGTTCACTGCTACATATGCAAATTATCCCAAACCAACTCCACTTTGTCTTTGCTGCCTAATTGTAGAACTAAGACAGATAGATACTTAGTAAGAAGCAAGCTTGATTCAGAAACTCAAAGAACAACTCTTTGCACAAAGTGGGTAAAAATAAACCTAAAGGCCTGTTTCTCATTGTAATATTGAAATGTTGACAGGATGGATGCATCCCGTTACCACCTCTCACCTCCTCTGCTCTCTTTCTTTTCTTCCTTCTTTCTTTTCTTTTCTCCTTTCTTTTTGTTTGTTTGTCTTATTATAATTTATGTTATACATGTAAGAAAATTTAATAAAAATATCTTTTAAAAAAAATAAATAAATAAACCAACACTTGACGTTATACCAGTAGCCAGCTATTATAATACTTCAGTCCCCTCATAGAATAAACAGCTTCCTTAGCAATTACCAGCCCCTTAAAATCCAGGTCCATTGGCACTTTCTACCTCCATCAATACACAGGTCTCTTGTAATTTTCTGCCTTCTATCATTTTAATTTCCCTTGGCACTTAGTACTTCCTATAATACTCTTGTCCCGGGCACTTACTATTAGTGATGGGCGAATTTGCGCCGTTTCGCTGAAAAATTCGCGAATTTCGTGCGAATTTCGCAAAACGGCGAGAAAAATTTTTTTACGCCCGCAAATTTTTCCCGCGAATCGCGCAAATTCGCCGCGAATTCGCGCCTGGCGAATAAATTCGCCCATCACTACTTACTATGCCCTATAAATCAGAAAACTCCTAGATTATAGTATATAAAGCATTTAATGTACTGAATGTATATAAAACATAACTTCTATTCCACTGACTAGGAAATCTTTAGCACTAACCAACCTAACATTTATAGGTGACACTGTTAGATCTCCTAATGCCAATTACCCCTTGGAACTGACTGGCTGTTCTCTGACACTTCCTAGATAAAAAGTGCAGTCACAACCTACTTCTGTAATACGCAGATTTCCCAGCACCAACTAATCTCTATGTCTTAATGTTAAGGTCTTGTACACATACTTTATTATGTAACAATTCAACCAATCTGTATACATCTGATACCACATTTCACTTACTCCAAAGGTTTAAACAAGCACCAAAACAGGAGTTTCAGTCGGAGAGCATATGGCATGTGAAATCTCTTACTTCATTTCAAATGCAAACCCAAAAGAATAGTAATGACAGCTCAGACTTTCATTCCCTTTAAATAATTTATTTATTTCCAAAGTGCTAACTCCCTGGAAGACTCTGCCTACAGAAGTGTGATGCATGGGAAGCAAGGTCTTCATAAGAAGACAAAAAGGACTGTCAGGTAGGACACAGAGAACCGGGTGTATGAATGCAGAAGGTGTGGTTAAACAATGTAAAGAGCCACAGTCTGTAAAACATACAGCTGATTTTATTTACTATTTTTCCAGGCAGAACAGGGCCAACTCTATAGCTGCTGCTCTTCAGTCTACAATTAGCTCTCCTAGCACATAAATGCATTTATTAAAATACATAAGAACCTGTCTCAGTTCATCACTTTCATTGCAATATATGCTAAACCAAAGTCACATGAATATTAGGAAGGGACAGATGCACTGGCAAACTACTGATTACTGGTTTCTGAAATCCACACCAAGGAGTACCAGTATATCTATATGGGATTTGCACAGGATCTTCACAATGTTGCTTCATTTTTCTTATGGGACTCCAGTTATTTCAAATGAAATCTACACTGGATTTTGTGAACATTATTAGATGCTTCCAGGTCTGCCTTAGCATAACCCTCCGGGGAGATCTGTGTGATGGATGGACAGAAGTCAGTTACTAATCCTGAGATCCACTAGGATAAGGCTGGCTGTGTAGAAGACATGAGTATCTTTTTGCACCTGTACCATGTAGAGATCAGATTCACAGAATCCAAAAGGCAATGTATAGGAGGGAATGTATGTTTCCTACACAACTAAACAGTATATTATCAGACACACTTTGTGCACCCTCATTGTACACACTCATATACACATATATTGGCATCAGTACCCAGAGAGGCAGTTTACATACAGGATTAATCTGCTTTGTGATAAGCAGTAGGACAAAGAGGCTGGAACACACAGGGAACAGATGCAGCTGTACATATCAGCTGGGCTGTGTTTTATCACAGTTGGTTGTTTTTTTATTTCTAGTGCTGCAAATCACATAAGACAAAACTTGATATACACAGTTGGAAGATATAAAAATAGCAAATTAACAATCTATGACAGTAGCAGAAAATGCCATCTAGACCATTGCCTGCATTTATATCAAGAATATGCAGTTCCAGCATTTTTAAACTATGCGTCTTAGCATATACCCACCTTACAGTATATGGCTTTTAAGGGATGCTAAGAGTTGTAGTTCAGCTGGGCTGCTTATTAACACTACAGAAGTATATCTAGCTTCCAAGAAACTTGCATATTTTCAAACTTATCATATTAATGGTTTCCTACCTTGTAATCGGCTTCCGAGCTGTAATACTGGCAACAATAACGCTCTCTCTTCTTGGAGTGGCGACAGCTTTAAAAGTCCCTTCCCAAAACTTCTCAAAGAGCTGCTTTTCCCCTTGTTGGATGCTGGCCATAGTCATGGGGGGAGAGAGGGGCAGCTGCTCCTTTCTCAAGCCACAGCTTGGTGCAAATACTTCAGCCGCTGTCCAAGTGCTGAAGCTGGCAATGCGCCTAGCTAGGCAGCCTGAGGATTGTGCAGGGGAGGAGGAGAGCTATTATGTTATACCTCCTCCCCTTGCTTAGACAGCAGGAACGGCTTGTGGCTGTGTTAATGAGTTTGTACAGAAGGACCCAGAGCCTCAGTTCATCAGAGCTTCCAATTGCAAAAGCTGCTGTAAGGATGAGGGGAAAAAAATAAAAGCAGGATGGATCAGGCTCTTCATTCCAGCCCCCCACCCTTGGATTGGGTGGAAAACATTTAGACACAAAGTGATGGGAGGGCACTCAGTGTGCATGCATGGGTGGAAAAGTCTAGGCTCTTGTTTTGTCTCCTTTGCACTGTGACGTTGAAACAGAGACTGGTGTCTTTTAGTCACTTCACCCATCCTTCAAAAACTGTCCCCTCCTCAATTCCCTCCTTTTGTGTCACTAAAAAAGGAAAAGAGCTTGCTGCCCAGGCATGGCCCATCTGCATAACAAAGGCCCGCAGACCAAGCGTGTGCCTGACATAATAGTCTAAGGTTCAGTACCCGCTGACCCACAATGAATGTCAGGCACACCACTGCTGTAAGGAGCTCTGCTATTCAACTGCTCTGCTTCCAACCCCCACAAACAGCCTGCTCAATCTGTTAGCAGCATCAACGATTATGTATTCTCACATTATATTAAACATTTAACCCAGGCAGATATATAAGACAAAAGTGTGGCTTTGGTCTCATGGGCATATCTGCGGAGCTACATTTTATTGGTTCATCAGTCTGTCAGGAGTAGTTTCATATGTGACTCTCTGCCTTGCCCCGGGCTAATACACTGTCCTGTGCTTAACCCCCAGCAGTTCATTTAATCTTTGTGCAAGCTTCGGCATACCTGGAGCTAAGAACATTCTTATCAAAGCCCTGTGATGTGTCAGCACTGCAAATGACTTCTGCATAATGGCCGGGCCAATATTGTATTAACTTTATCTGCCAAATTGTGCTACGCAGAATACAAATTAAGTACAGTTAATTCCACAGTTGGGGGCTTCAGTTTTAACCTTTTTTGTGAAACTATATAAATACAGAATGAATTGCTATAGCAGCTTCAAAGAGTGTCTCTCTTATTCTCTCCCATACACATAAACAAGTACCTTGATGATTTTCTATAGGACCAATATTAATGTAACAAACCGCACACTGCTGCGTTGACTCATTAATGAATGCCACTAAGTGATTGATAAATGAAGAGAAATTACTAAGTGTTAACAGTGATTTATCTGTTCACTGACTGAGTGAGTCAAGGGTCTCTCTCTTGTTAATGGAAGCTCAATTTAACCCTTTGTGGCATCTCCAAGCTCTTCATGGAAAACAGGTTTGTATTATACTGACATATTACCCATAAAAATGACTATTACAATTGGATTTATTGCAATCTAATGGTAAATTAAATTTTATATCAATATTTACAGCTCTAGATATACCTGAATGTCTCATGCCAGACTTTGTAACATGACCGTTCATACACTTTATCCAGTCTGCACTGCCAGTCATTTCACTGATTCCAGAGTCATTTCCAGTGTAAAAGTGGGATGCCCGAACCATGCAATTAATACAGGGAACCATGTACACCAAATTCTTTATTCATCACCTATTATATTTACAGTATGCTCCATTATTCCATAATGTTATTCACCTATATTTTTTAAATAATGGTTTATTATTCCGGCCTTCTCTTTTTTATCCCATCATTTCTAATTGTCAAATCGCTCTCCATTAGTTATTTTCACCTATATTGGACTTTTTAAGCCGCACCCTCCATATCCACGTCTTTCCTTTTGGAAGAAAAGATCACTTATAGTATGTTTGCCTTATCTACTCCTAAAGGAGAAACAATACACATTACTAAGGGTATCTCTAAGTTGTCCCACAACTTGTACTCTTAACTAACTTTGCGTATTTCTGTCTGTCTCCCTTTCATAAGACAAATGGTGTCTACTAATTTAAAACACCACTGCTAACAATTATTTTACTTCCAAGTATGCCAAGTGCATTACCCTGCCTATGAGAAGTAGCAGACACGCAAGCTGGCACAAGGGAGAATGATACAAGTGTATTACCCTGCCTATGAGAAGTAGCAGACAAGCAAGCTGGCAAAAGTTAGAATGATACAAGTGTATTACCCTGCCTATGAGAAGTAGCAGACAAGCAAGCTGGCACAAGTTAGAATGATACAAGTGTATTACCCTGCCTATGAGAAGTAGCAGACAAGCAAGCTGGCACAAGGGAGAATGATACAAGTGTATTACCCTGCCTATGAGAAGTAGCAGACAAACAGACTGGCACAGGGGAGTATGATACAAGTGCATTTTGGCACATTAATAAAAGAGCCCTGTCTGATTTGCCTCAATAAACTGATAAATCTGGAAAGCTATTATTTCACCACTGGCAGTGAGAAAAACTACTTTGTTAAATCAACATGCAAATTAATAGAAGCCTAAGTATCAAAATGATAAATTAATTGAATTGTAAATATTGCTGTTAAACCATGAAAGGCCATGTTGTAACAAGGGCAGCCCATGTAGCTATATCCTGGTCTCTTTCCTGTAAACAATGGCTTACAAGTTCCACTAGTTATAGCTGTGCCGAAATGATGCTGGATCAAAGGACTTGTATACATGGGTACAGATCCTGGAACAAAATGCCCCTTAGTGTCTATACACAGAGAACTTACATTTGTTCCCATAGAAGGTTCAAAATGCTCTTTATCCCTTAACCTAAATCTAACACAAAGCAAATGTGCATTCACAGGTGCCTGGGAGCCAATTACATAGTGCCTGCCGGTAGCACTATGGATTTTGCATTTTGTGCTTTGTCTGTGCAAGTTCTTTACTAGCCTCCCACTGGCATGAATATTGTGATTCCAAAAGGAAGTGCTAACAGTTGAACCTGTTAATGTGGCAGTGCCTGGAAGCTCTACATATTATACATGCAGAACATGGACATCCACCTTTACAGAAGCTTCAGAGGGCACATGATGCAAAGTATACCTTTACTTACCACCTGCTAAAGGCAGGCATTGAGTACTGTGTGATTACATTGAGCTCCCTCAATGGATTTATGGCTTTTTGCCATAAAGAGATATTGACACTAGAAATTAAACCATTTTCTACATTTATTTTCTATAATTGTCTTTGCATTCTAGTTATAATTTTTTGCCCAATGTTTTTACATTACTTGTCTGATCCCTCCATGTTCTCGTATGATAGGCAAACATATTTGTTTATTATCTCTTTATCTTTAAGATCTGTTACACATAACTATAGCTCCCAATACATAAACCAATGTATTATTCATAAGTGTTTGGCACCCACCAATCCCAACTGACACCCATGTATTATAGATATCAGTCAGTACAGGTTTGCATCATACCTCATTATCCAGAAAGATCTAAATTATTGGAAGGCCATCACCCATATACTGTATGGGTGTTGTTTGTTTAGTGTTGAATAAAAAAGTAAGGAGTATCCCTAAACTGATATAAAATAAAGTATATAAGTAAAAGGAGGTGGGCACAGGAGGAAAGTGATAGCTACTTAGCCTTGGATAAGAGAGGTCTCAAGGACATGGACACAAAAACATACAATATTTCATAAACAGTGATGCAAAAAGGCCATGTTCCTAATTCAAGTGAAGAGTGTTTGGTGAGATTAAGAAAATGATATTGATTTGGGAATGGTTGTTTGTGTAGCCTCGAGCTACAGTACTGAATATCATTATACATTCCTCTCTTAATAATTACCATAGAGAAATACAAAGGGTTTTTTTTCTAAATAGTTAGCATGCTGTTATTGCTAATTTAATGGTACCCTTTGGGCTACATTTCATTAAGAATTTATAAATTCACATATGCTATTTTATTAGCTGATATTGTCATTTTAATATGCATATCACAATGACTATGCATGAATTGACATTTCCTACCTTTTTAGATCTGAAAAACCAACTTGGGATCCATAATGCAGGAGATTCAGCAGAGGAAAATACCTGGTGAATATATATTTTCCCAGCCTGGGGTGCCATACAGACAGCAAATTCTGATCCTATAATCCACCACAAATTAAGATTCCCAATCCTTTTAATTAATATGCAAAGTCAGGCTCAGTATGTCTCTGGCAGCACAAGAATTTCTAAATAAATTAATTAAAATCACAAACACATATGGAACGTGCTACTTCAGGATCCCTAATTCTGGGCCTGTGAATAATGTGCAGCATCTTGACTCTTTAAATCAACCTCTGATTGGCTCCTGATTTGCATTATGTTCCCTCTGCATTTGCAAGTAATCACTGAGTATATGAGACTGATTTTCATGATCTTTGTATAACCAAGGAAAATATAAGTGAAAATATCACTGTCCTTTTTTAAATAAAGCATAGGCTGCACCCACCCAGCCCAGAGATGAAGACTGGGCACCCTAAGGACCATTTAATGATTGTATTATCTCCCCAAGGCATGGGAAAGGTGGAGTGTGTAAGCTCCACTGTGTGGCCAGACACATTAAACTTAAAAACCTCACTCTGTAGTACTGCCCTCTAGAGGCCTACTCCGATAACACACCAGAGTTAGAAGCAATAGTGCAATATCTCATATATATGTAAACATTGTTGCAGGTGGCATTTCCCAACCTGCTATATTGTAAAATTGTGTTCAATGTTACAGAGTCCACGTATCCTGTAATTTCACATATAATGTTGTTGCAGGTGGTACTTCCCTACCTGTTTCACTGTGAAAACATATTCACTGTAAAAAGTCCATATATCCTGTAACAAATAAAATTGCATTATAAAAAGCATTTATAACTTTGTGTGTCATTTAGACCAATTGGTACACACAAAGTTATGAATACAAAGTTCTCCAGTGTGTAGTACTCTGAGCAGTGACATTGATAGCCGCTTGAGATTCAGGCAGCGTTTCAGAGACCAGATCAGTGAGTGAGAGTGGGAATTTTAGAAAAACTTGTATTTATGGGCACCTATTTTACCTGCTTACCTGGATGGTTTCTTCCAAAGATGGTTGATAGGAGGCAGGAGCAAGGCCTGTGCCCCCCCCCCCAGTGTTTATTGATTGAGGCCCCGGCTGGCAATAGGTGGGTTCTGGCAAATGCCAGAGGGGCTGCTGTATGGTTCCATAGACAGTTACCATATAGTTGGCTGGTAGGGGGCTGTTTGGGCCTCTGTGTACATGGAATGGCAGGGCCTATTTTGACTCCCAGTCCAGGCCTGTTGAGTCCTCTGCTTATCACCACCCCTATCAGATTGTTCCATAGTTGGCATCATTGCATATCATCATTGATCTGCACACTGTAAAGAAAGGTAATAAGAAAGGCAATAGAATCAACCTTTTCCTGCCCATAGATATTCCATGACCCAGGGGGCAGGAATAAAAAGAGATTATCGTTCTTAGGAAGAAGAATATGTTTTTCATATCTACAAATGAAATAATAACACAGTGGTGGCTCTGTCATTATAAATAGTAACACACCCTCTTGTCTTTTTATGGGTCAAAAATTAAGAAAGTTTCACTCATTTCCATTTAAAGAAAGTGATATGCTGTACTGCAAGTGAAACATTTCTGACACTTCCTAATTATTTTAGAAAAGGATAATTTTCTCAAGTGATTCAAGGCTCTCAGTCTTCTCCTCATAGTTACTTGCACTGCTGAGCCTTCTCTCTAATCAGGCAAATGCTATAGGCAAATCTTATTTCAGAGTGCAGGTATGAATAGCCTTAATACACAAAAAGCTAATTTTTCTTTTCTAAAGCACTGGCGCCATGTTAAAAGAAGCAGGAACATTTCAAATTAACTCATGGTTCCTGCATAGAATTTTTAAGTTGCCTTCATATAAGTAATCTGTACCAGCAGCCACATGCTCTGTTACTGCCAATTAGTTTATATTTTCCTGCTCCGTTAGTATTTAAGGATTTGGACACCTTTTAACTTGCTAATACACAATATTATGTCATGCAAGGTGCTGTAAAATCGAAAGAATAGTTGTCAATTTTTGTGTTACAGCCAGGATATGTAAGTGTAATAATTAACAATTAACACATCTTTCATTTATAGAGATTTCATCTATTTTCAGAAAAAAGAGGCATGGGAAAAGGAGGTCATAGGAGGCTAAGTAGTTGAGTTGTGTAAAATCATGGGGATGATAGGTTTCCCTAGTTAAAGGAACAGTAACACCAAAAAATTAAAGTGTTTTTAAAATAATTAAAATACAATGAACAGTTGCCATACACTGGTAAAAGCTGCGTGTTTGTTTCAGAACGACTATAATTATATAAACTAGCTGCTGTGTAGGCATGAGGGCAGCCATTCAAAGCATAGGTTTACATAGCAGATAACAAATTAGCTCTGTAGAATACCATTACAGAGCTTATCTGTTATCTGCTGTGTATCCTGTGCCTTTTCTCTTTTTTCAGGTTGAATGGCTGCCCCCATGGCTACACATCATCTTGTTAGTATAAATTATAGTAGTCTTTCTGAAGCAAACACATGTGTTTTACCAGTGCTGGGCAACATTACATTGTATTTAAATTATTTTAAATGCTTTAAATGCTTATTTTATGCTTCTACATACAAATACTTACAATATTGTTACTAAAGGGCAGGGGACACTTCCACTGCCCATTATATTAAATGTGAAAGTACTTCAAAACTAGACCCCAACTCTCTCATCACTTATTACGCCCACTGCTAAATTAAGATTAAGAATTAAACCATACATGTTAACATTTTTAAAACTTATCTTGAAATGACCATCTAAAAGTACAACGAAAAATAACATGTCAAGCTATATTGTCTACTTGAAGCTGGGAAAACTGTGGGTAGCTGCCAACTTGGCCCTGCAAACAACTGGACAATGAATACATTTCACTGTTAACAATAAAAATGTTCAAATCTACCCCGATCTATTTTTTGACCGATGTTGGAAGAAAAATCGTTAGATGCACAATCGTTCAGTGTAAATTAACCTCACGATAATTTGACGGATTTGTCTGATTGCACTAAAATTGGTAGTTAGGGAGAGAAAAATATTAATGTGCATGGTCCCCTTTAAGCAGCAACAACAATTTCAACTTATGTCTGTTTTGCCTAATTTCATAACCGTCTCAACTGTACATCACCATGCCATTCTCCATCTGGTGTTCAATAAAGTGCCATTTTGGTGGCTGGGTCTGTATTAAACCTTAGTACAAATGCAATCCATCACATTTTGCATTTTGAAGGCCATAGTTTGAAATGTATAGTGGCCAGAAGATGTGCAGAATCCTTCTCAGACTTGTGGTATGGATAGCTGGCAGCTTGGTTCAATCACTTTTTATCATACTCCAACAGTCTGAGCCACTAACAAGTCACAGCTTTGGTATAGGTGGAGTGGACTGCGTTCATAGCTCTCATGATGTTTGTAGCTTTGCTGAGCCTGCTTCTGATTTAATCTTCAGTGCCACCATCTTTTTGTACAATAAGTGAAACTATATATGAATGGTAGTTCTTCACATAAATCTTCACTGGTGCTGGTTTTTAGTGTGCTTTTGGCTGCTCTTCCGCTCTACTAGTTCAGCAAAGATGCACAAGTGCTTTTCCCCTGCATATGACAGTGAGTGTGGGGCAGTAAGGTTGGATCAACTACAAAGTCTTGGTCCTCTAATGTTGTAAGGAGGGCCCATCTGATACCTCTGAGTATATCATCAGTTGTCTGCCCCTTAACTTGGAGATTGAAAAGTACTATGGACTGGTCTAGTAGCTGTACTAGACCCCAAAAGAATTAAATGTCCCTGCCTGGTGGAACTTACTAAAGCAAATAGAAAGCTGCTTCTGGCTGTGTCTGGCTAATATTATGCTAAGTCTCTTCTGCCAATCAAGCCTATTTTCAACTTTTGAGTCATAGATATAGCTGGATACAGAATTTACCTTGCGGAAAGATACCGAGACTAAAGCTATAAAGCTAGTGTTGGAAATTCTTGCAGATGTTACTTGTGAGACATTTTCCTCACGGGAAGAACTGAACTTTTTTCTTTCTTTCTTTCATTTTTCTTTCAGACTCACTCTATATAACATGTGTGGGGAGGATACAAATAAGGAATCAATATTGGATCATTTATTAAAGCTATATTAATGTAATAAAATAACATAACACATTTTCTATAATATATATATATATATATATATATATATATATATATATTGTGGTAGAGTGACTAGGAAAAGGAGGAAAAAGGTCACTCTAGCCTTTAATTTCGCCCCAGGGACTGAGATAGGCTCCAGGAAGGGAGTTATGAAACAGAGAATCAGCGCTCTGTTTAAAGACTTTAGTAGTCAGGGACTCCATTCCATAGAGCCAGTCCAGAGATTGGAGTTCACCTTCCACAGGAAAGCTGTCCTGTGGAAAGACTATTTAAAGTTAATTGGAATAGGAGAGTGTGTCTCTCAACAGGGCACAGCAGGTAGGAGACCTGGCTGTGTTAGGAACTCCCAGAGGAGCTGGGAGTGCCGCCTGATCCTGCCAGAAGCAGAGGGAGCCCGTGGCTGTGTCTAAGAGCCAAGTTGTTGTCTGTGTGGGACATTGAGGAAAAGCCAGGAGGCTAAAAGGTTCACTCAAAGACTGTGAGTACAGGGGTGAGCCACAACAATTGTTTTGTTTGCTGGTAGTCCACAAGGGGCCCAGCCTAGTCAGGGACTGCTTCAAGGTGTGAAGGTAGTGCCCAATGGGCTAGGTTTTTATTTTATTATTTGTTTGAATGATAAAATGGTCACCCCTGTGTCTGTGGACAATACTGTGTTTGTGTAAAGTTGGAAAATAAATCTCTGTTTTCCTTGAAGAAGCTGTGTGTCCCTGTCTTTCGGCTCCTTTCTCCTATGCTGCCTGCTCACCATTGACTAATCCCCCTAAAAGTTACGTGGTCAAGCCGCCAGCTTGTCACAATATATATATATATATATATATATATATATATATATATATATATATATATATATATATATATATATATATATATATATATATATATATATATATATATATATATATATATATATATATATACCTTGAAAAAGGTTTTGCATACAATGTAACAAATACAGAATTTTTTTGCACAAGAAGTCCCTTGGTGCTGGTTTTTTGTTCCAGTTATATATATACACAGTATATAGTAAAATGCACATATTAATATAAAATAATTATACTGTAAGAGAGTCATTGGAGGACAAGCTGCCACTACTCAGTACTCCCTTCAAGGGCTGCCAACTGACTTCATGTTGAGGTTCATTAAATCATGTCTTTTAATAGACAAATTGATCATTTATATCTGAAATCTCTTTGAGGCTGCTGTTGTTTTATTCTGATTAATGATGTTTGAGTAATAGTCAAAAGGACAGTTTAAGATTCAAGTGCAGTGTACAAAGTTCAATATCTGACCAAAATCACTTTTTTTACCAATGATGCAACATTTTTTCATAATTCCAGGGGAGTTTCAGCAGTACTCTGAGTGTCCTCTGCAATTGCCCTATCAATTGGTTCATGCAAATGATCAAGCATTTTCAGAATAGGGGATTGTCACTTCCATTGCATGAGTTCAAAATGGAGTTCATCCAATTCATCAATTCAGTAGGTACAAATCTGGTCCGCCTGTTGATGGAACCTGCTGTGAGAACCCTGGAGCTACTGACAGATGTGCGGTGGTGGAACCCCATGGTCAATATGCACAACTGGAGACCATTTATCAGAGGCAGAAAGGACACATTAGCAACCATGTGGAACTGCAGGACGCAATTATCTTAGTGAATTGCACCAGAATCTGTTCTCCATTGTGTCCCCTTCAGAGAGCCTGCACTTCCTGGTGCATATGTAAATGCCTCCGTAAGTCTTTAATCAAGTTGTTCTTTCTGTAAAAAAAAATGTAGTGCTCTATAAGCATTTTATTGGTTTTCTGCTGGTTTTAGACATGGTAAGACCCAGTATGTGCTATTTATCGATTTTGAATCATGATAGAATAAGCTGTATAAAGTGCAGAGGCCAAACTGTGTCCACTTTCCTGTATGTTCTGATAATTTCCTTTGTGTAGATTACTGGCAAATTTGACAGGCAGAAAGTTTTGCTATTTGAATGCAGCAGTGCCCGCTACTGGTCAGGTTTGGGTACTGGTATCAATCAATAATGAAAGGAGGATGCAGTGGTGTTTTTTGTACAGGTATTAATCATATTAATAGCACTTGGGCTCTGATTTTAGAAACACACATTAAATGCTGAATTGTAAATAAACTTATTATTTATAGGTAATGAGATAATACTGTAATGGGATTTTTTTATCAGGAAACCTGCTTCCAGTAATTTACCATAGAGTCATATTTAAACAAACAAAGCTTTACGTAATAACTGATATAATTATTTCTTGTTAGGATCAGGTCTTTCATTTACACACTGTTTGAGTATTCCTAAGGTATGGTGTTCCACATTAGGGCATAATTCCTTATCTGGTAGATCCCATGCCTAAAGCATTCCATTATACCTGGAAAATGGTTTTGTTTTCCATAACTGTCCTTAAACCACATTTACACAGGGATGATAAGACTTTTTGTACTAAAGTTTTAACGGGCAGACCTAGAAAGGCTTGTTAAATGCTATACAGTATCACATTTTAAAAAAAAAATACTCTTGGGAAAATGTCTGTTCTCATGACAGAACAATTTAATTCCATTTAATAGTCTATTATATCACAGATTGGCTGTACAATCTGGCTAATAACATTGATGGATGTATATCATTGACTAAGTGTATCTAAGCATAACTAGGGGAAACTGTGGCTCCTACAGTATATATTATGCATCTGTTGATAACCCACCCCCCTATGTGGAGATGGGGGGCTGCAGATTGCACATCCCTGATGTATATACTGATTATATTTAATAAAAGTTAAACGGAATAATAAGCCCTTTAATGTACATTTCCCTTCCAATGTGTCCCTCTGGTGCTGGGACCTTAGGTAAGCCTGATGGCTAGGTTTACATAAACAATACTTCAAAGCAAAAACACCTAAATATGTCTGTGGGGGGCTGTACCAAAAGGGTAAAATGTGCAGCAGGTTAATGCTTTATTTTCTACAGATTAAGAGATTAGAAGAATGATTGTGGCTCCCCAAACTGCTCCCAAGCAACCTCTTTTATAATGTTACTCTGCTTTATGTGAGGATAATGGGTAACACTAAAAATCCTCACTATTAATTGAGCTTTTATTGTGTACTGCCACAAAAAATACAGTTTCTGGAAGGGATATTAAACTTGATGCATTTTACACTTGCCTTTACTGTATATGGTGCTTAAAAGGCAATCTATTATGTAGATACGTGGTGACATAAATTCTAAATTAATTCTAAATGAACGCTACTGATGGATTTATAATGCATTAGCTATGCAAGGTGTGGCTGATGTCTCCTGAAAAGACGTTACAATTTTGAGTTCTAAAACTATTGTGCTCCACTTTGTATAGGCAAAACATGTAGTGTGAAGGTAGCATACTGTAGGTTTACAAAGATTTTTCTGCTGGATCATAGACCCATATAGCTACAGTATATGTGATAACTCACTTTCCCATATCATAGCAATCAGTCAGTAGTATCTTTCAGTACAATCACAGCAATATGTGGAAAACATTGACACCTTAAGATATTGCAAGTAGATCCCTCTCAAAAGGCAGAGCAGCCTGTCTTGGTGATTTTTCCCAGCACTAGGGATCCCACGGGGTATCTTGCTCCTTGGCAGTTTCCCTGCTCCTGAACTCACCCACTGGTGTCTTGTGACTTGATCAAGGGCAAGGGTGTTAACCCCAACTACTCTCCTTCTTGGCGCCAGAAAGCTGCTCACTAAATACCTGCCTCTAACTTTCACTCCTAGAGTGACTATTGCACAAACTTCTGCTGCTCAATAAACTTTCCCTAGGCAGGGTCTGTCTCCACTCAGACCCTCTCCTGTAACCACCTCCCTGCAAGGTGGGATCAGGAAGGAAGAAAGAGCCCTGAGCACATGTGTGTTCTCACTTTTAAACACTGGGCAAATCTTGAACCAGCTTAGTTACAATGGATCCAGGAAAAATATATAGCTGCCTGGGTGAATTAGAGGGCCACTTAGGTGTCCAAATACAATAAAACATAACTAAACCTCATGGTCTTCATGATTACTCAATGGCACCTACTACTAAAAAGTATATTAGTATGAAAATAGTTGATTTACATGAAGCAGAGTTTTACAATTGAGCTGTTTTATGCAATATATTTTTATAGAGACCTACATTGTTTGGGGGGTATAGTTTTCCTTTAAGGCTGTACAGTCTGGGAAGGGTGTGGAACAGTGGCATCACGAGGCGGACTGCTGACATGGTTGTGTAGGGCGGCTTATGATATAGTAATCAGCAAGTGGTTGATTGCCATTTCAGTGGCTCCTGCCTGGACTTCCTAATTTGGAAAACTGGGCAGAGAGTTTTGACACTGGCAGTCCTTCCAAATAAATGGACAGGTGGCAACCCTAATGCAAATTGCACAAAATGACTTAGTCTGCCTCCCCATCTTTTCTACTGTTTTCTACTAAATCACTTTGCATTCAAGCACTGTCAGATTATTTATCAGCTTTTAGCTAATATAATTCCTTCTATACTGTATGTTTTGCGTCAGTTGGTGCTGCTTAATCGTCTCATCCTGCACCATAGTGCAAAGACCACATTATCTTTATCACTGCATATTCAAACAGTTTCACCACCAATATGGACTGATGAAGCTTAGTTAAAGGGGACCTGTCACCCTAAGAAATAATTCCAAATCCTATTCTATCATGTTATTTGAGCAAAATAAACTTTACTTACACTACATATATATTATTTACATATTATTCACATGCAGGCAGGAGATGTTATTAAAGGGCAAAAAAATAAAATCCCATTTTTACTTTTTTTAATGAAAAAGAAACCTATCCCCAATATACTTTAATTAGAAAATGTGTACCATTTTTATAAGAAACCTGACTGTATGCAGTGAAATTCTCCCTTCATTTACTGCTGTGGAGAGAAATTGTCAGACGGTCCCTAACTGCTGAGCAGGGAAACAATCATACTTATGAACAGCAGGGGGAGCCCCCGCCTTACTTACCAGCCATGCAGAACTCAAGCAGCTTTGTTTATGACGACCCCTTAGCAGCCCAGACCACACTGAGCATGTGCACTTAGTCTTAGTCTTGCAAAGATGTTTAACAAAGTTATAAGATGGTGACCCCCTGTAGCCAACTTTGAAAGCATAAATTATTTGTTTGATTAGGCTTGTGGTGCAGTAAGTTCATGTTTATATTTAGTATACAAAATACAGCATTTCTAGCCTTATTCTATTTTAGACTTTATATGCCCTTTAAGGCAAGCTTTGTATCACCACAAAATGTGGTGTGCACCAAAACAGTGGACCCTAATGTCTATATGCAGTGTCCTACACCATACCTCCCAACTGTCCCTTTTTCGGAGGGACAGTCCCTCTTTTGACAGCTCAACTCGCAGTCCCTCATTTGTACTGGAAAGTCCCTCTTTTCTCTGCACTGAACAGCCAGAAAAAGAAACAAAGTTTCTCACTTAATTGGCTTTTAGCAGAGAGCCCAGAACAGCTAACAGGTGCAAATAAGATACTTTGTAACAATTTTGAGACACAAAAACACAGTTTAGATAAGGAGAAATATTTTCAAACTTTCATAACCTGCCAAATTTTGTAAAACAAACATGGTAATTAGGGGGCGTGGCCACAGAAAGGGGTGTGGCCAAAAAATTGCTGCGCTACATGCGGAAAAAAAATTTTTGTCCCTCTTTTTACTTCCAAAATGTTGGGAGGTATGTCCTACACAATTATAGAGTGTGAGGAGGGAGGGGGAAGGTGAGGAGGACAGTGACATCCAGGAAATGATGATCTGAAAGTGAAAGTAATTGGCTCCCCACCTCTATGCCTCAGGTACTTTTATAACAGGTATATGAAAAAATTATTTGGGTTTCATTTTTAATTTGCAAAAGACTTTCATTGTACAGCTTTATATGTGTAGGTAACAGGTCCACTTTAAGATAAAGTACAAGCTACTGATTTATTTTTACAGAGAAAAAGAAAATCATATTTAAATATTAGAATAATTTGCTTTAAAAATTTGTTTCTGCATAACAGGTTTCCAGATAAGGGATCCAATAAGCTTTTAGACATTTTTTAGTAGGCTGTGACTCATTTTTTCTACAAAGGACTTCTTCTATATACTGCATCATAAGGCAAGAAATATAGATGATAGCTGTGCATGCCACAGATTTATTTCTGGAACAACTCTCTACAAACAGTGTTGCTGGTTTTTCTAAGAATATATAAGATTAGAATTTCCTGCAGAGTCTTCAACCAGATACATAAATCAAATACACTATATTGGAAACATCCTGTACAACATTTATATATATATAGTACGTTAACATCATATTTGTATGCTACAGCACTATGATGATATTATGCCTCTATAATCACATGCTGTGGGTTCTATTATTCATCTTGAGGAACTATTTTAATTGGTTATTTATAAATGTTAGCATATTGCCCTCTCTTCAACTTATACAGTATGGGATTGGAACATATCATTAACACTTTAAATGACTGGTTTACAAACTTTAGGGCATTGGATGGCAGTCCAGAAGACCACTTCTGGACTGCCACTGCCTTTCTATAAACCAAGGAAGCCCCTTATCACACATTGGAACTCGATGTGGGACCCAAAATAAAAAAGTCCAATAACAATAATAATAATTTCAATGGAACACCAATTGTGTTTGTTTCTGTTTGAGAAAGAAAAAATAATTAAATGTGAACATTATCAGTATTTTCTAGACAACTTTGTACATCTGTACACACAACTATGTACATCTCTTATTGGATAATTGCATAAATGTTTTTCTAATGCTTTTTCCAGCAAACTTATTTATGAGTTCCTTGTTGTACTATATAATTTACTATGTCATATTTAATTCCAATTATATTAATGGATATAGACATCAAGAGCTGTATATAAAACATACAATAAAGATAACTAGAGGTTTTGCCCAACCTGTAGTTATCTTTATTGTGTGTTTTATATACAGCTTGCAATTAGGCACATTTATGAGAAAATAATTACTTCTATAGTAAACATACAGGGCCCCTAGGTAGTCACAGCAGGAGGCTCTCTGATAACCTGCAATTTCCATGGTTGAATCAGAGTTCAATATTAGAAAAGAGAGATGAATTAGAAAAATACTCGCAGTTTCTGGGATTATTATAAAGTGTCAAACATTCCTCCTTTTACATATCCATAAAAGGGAAAATTAAATGACATATAAATACAAATGGAAGACGTATCCCTTCTTCTGCAGGTTACATTGGTTTATGGGGCATAGGAGACGTAAATAAGCAATTAAGTAAATTGAGGTGGTGGATAATGTGGTTTGAGGGGAATGGAATATCTTTTTTGTGAAATCATAGATAATCATACAGTACCATGTATAGATATTAACCCTTAAAATAAGGATTTTTATATTTGATTTACACAGCATACTGAACACCTTGAAGGTGAGAAATATACAACCACCTCTGGTTGCAATTACAGCAGTGAGTCTTTTGAGCGGTAAATACTACCAGCTTTGCACATTGTTTGGGAGTGTTTTGGGCATATTTTTAGAGTCCTGTTAAAGGTCCTAGCTTTGTAGAAATTTGTTAAAATCCCTATCTGAGTGCGCTTCATTTTCCAAAGTCGCCCGAAGTTGCCTCACGAGAACTTTGGAAAACTAAGCACTGTGAGTGCCATCCCGCCGACAATTTAGATTCTAGCCGGCGGGAGTCAGTTCAGGAAATTAGTTTCCCTGAAGAAGAGGCGATTTATCGCCAGGCGACTTAATCTCCCCGAATCTGAGCACGTCTCTGCCCTTTGACTTTAGTATTTACTGAGGGAAAGATAGTGGTTGATTTAGTCCCACTTATTCATTTGTTATTGCTTGGGAATGCTTGGAAAAGCAAAAATTTTAAAAGAGGACACATATTACCAGGTTATAAAGAGTTGTGTGCCTGCAAACAGTCTTTTTCAGATATATCCTAAAGTATTCTAAGTAAGTACAGGTATGGGACCTGTTATCCAGAATGCTCGGGACCTGGGGTTTTCCGGATAACGGATCTTTCCGTAATTTGGGTCTTCATGCCTTAACACTACTAGAAATTCATTTAAACATGAAATAAACCCAATAGGCTGGTTTTGCTTACAATAAGGATTAATTATATCTTAGTTTGGATCAAGTACAAGCTATTGTTTTATTATTACAGAGAAAAAGGAAATCATTTTTAAAAATTTGGATTATTTGGATAAAATGGAGTCTATTCCGTAATTCGGAGCTTTCTGGATATCGGGTTTCCAGATAAGGGATCCTATACCTGTACTGTAATAACAGGGTCAGTTTTGAAGAGTGTTAGAGTACATGTAGACTAATGGACAGTCACCGATCTGCTCAGAATGAAGGAATTATGGGTGGAGATTATTATGCTACATTCTGTATGGGAGTTAGTAAAGGATAAGCTAATCATACAGCCAGGTAAAGCTGACATTTGTAATATTATAAACAATGCTTGAGTCTTTGCTCATTTATTATTAACAAGTAGCTGCATGGATGCTGCAATAAATAATATTTACACAGATACTTTTAGCACTCCTTAAACAGTTCAAATACCTGGTGCGTATTATAAAGAGGAACCATTACTATTGAGATAATTTTATTAATTGTAGTGCACAAAAACCTGTCTATATGTTTGTTAACCATTTCCCAGGCTATTGCCTCGAAGAGCTCTTACCAGGGAAATAAAACATTAATTGACACAGCACAGAAGAAGCTGACTGGGCCAGTAGTTAGATTATTATTATTATTATGTATTTTTAGAGCGCCAACATATTGCACAGCGCTGTAAATTCTTCCACATTATGTCCCTGATAACTGCTCTTAGAAGCAATTACCATGGAAATGTTTATAGCATATAGACAGTATAGCTCTGTATAACTGATTCCAGCACAATTCACTAGTTTGCAATTCAATATTGACCAACACAATGATTGAGTTGCTGTAAGCTAGTGTAAGGTAAGTAATGTGTAAGGTTAGTAATTTAAGGTAAGGGTCGCACACCAGGCATCTCGTAAGTAGCACCTGCTACAACATGGGAAAGCATATTGCCATAAATTTACACTCAAAAATGTCAACACAATTGTAATAAATTATGTCCACTGTGGCTTGCACACAATGCACCAATATGGATTCAATTTGATGTCCATTTTTGTTTCAGCGTGTGCAAATTGCAGCACTTTTCCCAACATTTGTGTTTGAATGAAGTCACTTGTGGCACGCGTCATTAATTACAGCATTAAACTGCCTGAACTACTGGGGATGTGAGGGGTGTGCCCAAGCCTGTACCCCCTTAGGCCCTACCAAAGTCATTAAAAAAGGTAATTTGCAGATGGGGGGAAGGCCGGGTAAACACTCTACACCCAGGCTATGTTAATTAAGCTGCTGCATTAAGCCCAGATTCCCTCAGTGCAAGTCAGATGCAGCAATTGACACAACTCACTAAGGGAACCCTGGAATTACTGAGTTAATAAAGAGGTTCATTTGCACTTGCTGCAGGTTGCATAGGAATGTGTGTGGATGAAAATTCCTTTGTGAGTAGTGACAAACTGCACTCAACTTTGTATTCATTTCAGTTTTTGCACTTGTTCTAAAAAGTTCCCACTTAAAGGGGACCTGTCAAGTAATAATTCCAAATGTTTTTTTTATCATGTTAGTTGAGCAAAATATAACTTTCTTGCACTACATTTATTATTTCAATTTTTTTTCCTTTAGTCTTGGAATTACATGATAACAGCACTCAGGCAGGAGACATTTTGTAGACACTGTTATTAAGACAAGTTGTGTATCACCCCATGTTTTGTATGCACCCGAATGGGAGACCTAATGCCCATACACATTGCCCTACACAATTATAGAGTGTGAGGAGGGAGGGGGAATGTGAGGAGGACATCTAGGAAGTGCTGAATCTAAAGTGAAAGTAATTGACTGCCCCACCTCTATGCCTCAGGCATATAGGCAGGGGGCAGGAAATATTTGATTGACAGCTCAGATCAGGACCGCCATCAGAAATCGCAGGGCCCCATATGACAAAATTTCCTGGGCCCCCTAGGCTGCGCCCACCGCAAGCCCCACCTACAGGTCTGCCCTCCCCACCCCACAGGTCCGCCCCCACCACACAGTAAAAGTGGCTAGGGTTCCCACATGTTAATAAAAAATAGAAAGATATTGGTGGTCAGGGCCCCCCATAAAAAAACATTTGTGGCCAGGGCCCCCCCATTTAAAAATATTGGTGGCTAGGACCCCACATGAGAAAAAAAATTGGTGGCCAAAATTGGTGGCCAGACCCCCCCACATAATAAGAAAATTGGTGGCGAGGGCCCCTTAAACATCCATGCCTTCCTGAAGTCAACAGCTCTCAGAAAGACAGGGGGCCTGGCTAATCAAGTAAGTGTGGCGTGGCTGGGCCCCCCTTACCCTCGGGGCTCTCTACAACTCTCCCCCCTGCCCCCCCTGATGGCGGCCCTGGCTCAGATATTTAAATGCCTTTATGACAGGTATGGATGCTTTAATGAAAAAAACAAGTTGGGTTCCATGTTTAATTTGCAAACGATTTTTGGTATACAACTTTTTATGTGTAGATGACAGGTCCACTTTAAAAGTTACACTAGCTTAAAGTTGTCAGTATGTATAGGCTTATACACTGGCATTTTTTCCTGATTCATTCAGAACATTCAGAAGTTGGCAAATGACAAATTTGCTGCCAATTTTTTTTAACAGCAATTTGCTTAGCTGATTGGTGCCAATGTGGCTATAAGAGAATATAAGAATAATATTGCTCTGCCACGTTACTAAGGGAGACCCAATTATGTTAAACCTGTTGCTATCTCAAACAATCTCTACAACTAAATACGAATTTCGGTAGTTCAGTAAATCTGTCACCATCAAAAATCCAGTACAGCCCCCTTAATCAAGAATAAGATTAAGGAATAATGTTCAATGCTTCTAAATCCTCTCTAGTGATTAAAGTGTTTGTTTTCAGCCAATTTAAGGGCACTCTGTTAGAGTTTTTTCTCTCTATTTAAGCTGGCCGTAGATGTAAAGATTTGTAAAAGATTCGATCCGATTTAATGGATGTGGAGTCTCAGTTATTGCATTACCCAGCAGACTGCATTTAACAGCTGAACTCTGCTTGGCATTTATCCATCTGTGCAGAAGAACTTTACCATCATAGAACTGTAGGAGTGTAGAAGTAGAAGTGTAGCGTCTATAGGCATCTGACTAAATCTTATAATTTGAATATTGGATCTCTGGCAAGCCACTCAGTGAAGATGATATTTCAGTAGACATGTGATATATATTCATATAACGTGCAGAAAAATGAATAGTTTGTCCTTCTCTTTGTGATATGAACCCATGCAGATGCAGCAACTAAATTAAATATATACATACAGTGCCTGTACATGTACTGTATATGTGGAAATCAGCAAATTGCTTTGGTACAATTTTAATTTCAATGAAACCCTTTGTGAGTTTTCAAGAGACACAGAGCATTTGCACAGAAACAGTAATTTACAGTCAGTTTTCATCATCTTCATTGAACTCAATTCATTTCCAATTCAAAGCATCACTGATTTTCACAACTAAAACAATGTAGGTTCAGGCTGTCAAATCCTTCAATGAACTAGGGACGATTATAATATTTATTATCGGTGATATACAAAGTATTTGTTTTACCAGAAAGCTTTATAACTTCAATATAACCCAGATTACTTATGTATGAAATCAGTAATAGCAGAAGGTTTTTGGGTTTTAGTGTACTTTCAGTTATTGATCCCAAAAAAAGGGTTTGGGAGAGGACTGTCTGTGTGAAGAAGGGATTCTAAAGAGCCCAGCTGCTGAAATGTGGTATAATACTTATTTTCATTCTAGCGGGATCAAAGATCTGTTGCTATGAACAAAGAAAACTCAGGTGTGCATGCAAACAGTTGAAAAGAATTGGAATTCTGTGCTGTGCTGTGCTCTCTTTAGCTCTTTCTTTTATGTGTGCACTGAATTTAGCCCAAAAATAGCTTACTGCATGCTGGTGGTAGTAATGTAATAACTACATTTGAGCAAAGTTTCAGTCCATTACAGTCCATTAGCAGTCAGAGGAGTCACGGGTGTACTGTTATGTTGCCGCAAACAACCACACATCAGCTTTTTCTTGAATTTTCATTTGCCCACAGAATTATTATTCCAAATCAATGGGCTAGGATATAAAGATATAACATGTTGGTATCTCCAAATGGTCATTCAAGGTACCCACCACCACCATACAAAGAGTAAAGGTAACTTTTTCTCCATGCGTTTCCAACTTTAGAATATTTTTGTTATATAGGTTATATTAAGCAAAGTGTTTGTTTGCTATATGACGGCCTGGCAACATTTTTAATTCTTTATATACCGTATATACTCGAGTATAAGCCGAGTTTTTCAGCACCCAAAATGTGCTGAAAAATCCAACCTCGGCTTATACTCGGGTCATTAAAAAAAAAACTCTGGTACATGAAACAGGTATATTAAGACAGCTGCCTTACCGGTAAATTTGCAGAGAACTTTGAAGGAACTTTGAATCTGTATCCCACATGATCTGTGCTACTGACTGGAGTCCCGTGCCCCTGCACCCCGGATGGGGCCCGCAACCCATCCATTGGGCCCGATTCTTAGGAGCCAATGGGGAACACCCCCCTCCCAGCTAGAAACAATGGCGTTGATTTCCGGCCAGGAGTAGCAGCAGTGCGGAACTTTATACAAGAAGTGTGTGGAGCACTGCCGGCTGAAGTCGCGGTGGTGCGCACGCTGAGATCATCATGTGGGTTTTCTCAGCGACATAACAACTCCGGGCCCCACCCCCCTGCGAAAAATCTTGAAGGGGCACAGCGCCGGCTGCAGTAAGCAGTATCCCCGACTCTCCCCTCCTGCGCACCAGTAACTCAGGGCCGCCTCTGACAAAAATCTTGAAGGGGCCAAGCGCTTGCTGCAGACAGCAGTATCCCTGGCTCTCCCCTTCCGCCTGCCAGCATCTCCGGGTCTCCCCTACCCCAGCGAATTGATTAATCTTTGAATGGGCCCAGCAGCTAAAAACTCTGGGCAACCCAGCGAAAAATCTTTGAAGGCACTTGGCGCCTACTACAGGGAGCAGCTTCCTCTCCCCTCCCGTTAGAGCAAATTTACCGGTAAGGCAGCTGTCTTCTTAATATATCTCTTTCAGTATATTTTGTCTCAGCTGAAAAATGTCTGTACGGTAATATCAATCCACTGGGGGGGACAAATTTTCAGTGATTTAGTTTTGCGCTGTAGTGATTGCAGCACAATGTATATTATACATGGCAACTTTCTGTTAATAAAAGAAATGAAATGTAGTTTAATTTTGCCAAAAATTACTGGCTATACCTGCTTGTCCAACGGTCTTAGTTGTGTCTAGGCTTATACTCGAGTCAATAAGTTTTCCAGGTTTTCGTAAGTAAAATTAGGTACCTCGGCTTATACTCGGGTCGGCTTATACTCGAGTATATACGGTACACATTTCTGATGCATTTAGCTCATTAGCCATTGTCCTGCAAATATGAGCTTTTATGTCATGCCCATTCTAGCTGCCACTACTCACTTCCCCCAGATTGTTTGTCAAACATTTTCCTGTTTTTCTCCCATATATATTTTTATGTTCACTGTCCTTTTTATACTACAGTTATTTTCCTTATAAAGGCACTACAATGGAAACGGATCTTAGGATGCAACCATGTATGTAGTTCAAATTACCAGCATCAGGAGATAGTATGGGATTTGGTTTTGTCTGTAACCAGTGAAGATTGTAGCCCCTTATAAAGTATCTAGATTGCTGTTTTATGGGTAATTGAAGGGCAGATTATTCAAATTCCACTCTAAGGGGGGAAATTTCACAATTGTCAGTACACTGTTCTTCTTTCGACAGCTATTACATTGTGAATTTTCATTTCACATATTTGTAAGACCAGCTTGAATGTGGTGCTTTTTGGTGCATATATAAAAAATATTAACTGGTGGATGGGTCACAAACACACAAAAAATTGGCTCACAAACACCTAAAGAAAAATTGCCAGTGCTCAGTCTAACCCATGCTGTGGCATTGACCAGCTGCTAGAAACACCCTTGATCCAGCGCTCGGTCTAACCCACAATCTGGAGTTGACCAGCTGCTATAAAGCCAATATTTGTGCACAAAAAGTTACAAAAACCTATGTTATACACATGTAAAGGAAAAATTATTGGTACAATTGAAAATTGTTCCCATTACAAATATTTTTTCAACTAACAATTTTATTGCATTTCCCCCATAAGTGTATTATAAAATATAAGCACTGTGTTAAATACATGTAGGGCCCTATAGGGTTAATTGGCCCTATAGAGTGTTAATCTTTTCATTCTTTCTTTGGGTTATTGGGTAAGAGACCCTGTAGCAGAATAACCTTTAGCATTATTGGCTTAGAGGCGAAATGACACTCCCCTGCTACACTGCTATATAGTGTGTGTAGGGAGTGGCCACTTCCTCTTTGGCCTGTGGATGGTGATCCAGCTGGGTGTGCTCAGGAGAGCCTGGGCACAGCTAGGCCCAGAAAGGCCCATGTGCTTTGGAGAAGAAGTCTTCGAGGATTTGCAGTTGGAGTAGCTTCCCAGAGGCTCTGTGTGTTGCCTCCAGTCAGGGACCTCAGTGAAGAGGGACTGTAGGGTAGAAGCTTCTTTCCTGACAACTTCCAGGAGGGAATGTGTGTGAATACTGCAAATGCCTAATGGAGACCTTTCCTCTGTGAGAAATGCCTAATGCCTGCAGCTCTGTGTGAGTAAATGTTAGTATTGCCTCAGCTCCTGCGTGAGTACTAAACCTGTGGTCACTTGCCTTGTGCATAGTTAATAAACCGTTTCCTGTTTTACTGCAAGAACCTCCTGGCGCCCATCTTTTGTTGTATGCACAGTAGCCTGGGGGATGTAGTTGCACTACACCATAGAGGGAACACTTCCACATGGCGAAGGCCCTGACCCTGTTGTGTAAGTCGCATGTAGCAATGCTCTACCCTGCTAGTGGGTATTTGACGAAATACCGCCAAATAGGTGCTACATACATTTCTATTGAATTATCACAATATTCATTATTTAACTTTCCCAAAGCTCTTTTCAGATATAGTTGCTTTTATTCCATGCATAGGTTACTAATTATACCAAGAAGAGGAGACGGCACTCACAATCCCAAACAAAATATAACTGAAATGTACATTGTAGTTGGAAATATTCCAGTGGTGATGAGAAGTAAAATGCTCAGAAGCATTGGATGCAGTTCAATAATCCAGCAGATTCCACATCACTTTAGTGAACCTGTATTAGATCTGAGACCACATTAAGCAGTTTTCTATGGAAATAATTATAAAGAGTACTTTGATTTTAGCTGCACAATTAGCCTCGGCAAAAATACCTTTTCACTGAAGTCAATGCCACCAAGCAGTCTATTTCCCAACAATTCATCTGGATACAGTAAACATTTTGTATATGAGAGCTGTGGATGAGACATGAAGCTGCCTCCAAAAATACTAATGAAAAATAAATTTTTCTGATATTCTTAATGATATTATTCTTTGGATGAAGATTTTTTTGTTCTGAAAAACCAAATCAAATTATTATTTTTTTGTTCTGAAAAGCCAAATCAAAATTCTCAGTTGCCTATGCAATACAAACAAAAATGTACCTACAAAATGTACCTACAGAACTGGGCTGTGCTCTTTTCCCTAATCCAAGGCAGTTTTACAGTAGGTCAGAGAAGGATTTGCCCAGGCTCCCAGCAGATGAGAGGCGCCTTGGAAAAAACCATAGATTGATATTTACCCCTTAAAAATGGCCCTTATTTTAATTCGGATCTCCATATTTTGTCTACTAACAAAACAACAAACATTAATTGAACCCAATAAGATTGTTTTGCCTCAAATAAGGAATAATATCCAAGTTGTGGTCACAAACAATGTACTGTTTAATTTTTACAGAGCAAATCATTAAAAAAACACTGATTCATTTGAATATCATGGAGTCAAATCCAAGCACATAGAACAACTACAGATTAAGACTGACACATTTAACATCCCCAATTTTAAATACTTATTCCTCTTGGACTGAGCCCCCAGCTGCCTTATATTGAGGTTCATTCTTTATCCCTGTCCTGCACCCTACTATTTTAGCAAGAATCTGTTCCCTTCCTATCTCATTTAGCCAAGCACACCGCAACTGCTTTTCTTATAATCACTAACATGATTAAAGATGTCACAATAAACGTTGCTGGCAGAAAACGTACTTAGTATTTTAAATGTTCCTAAAATTGGGTTCCCTTTAAAGGGATAAATATTAATTAACTGATTACTTTGTGCAAAATTATATTTGGTTTGAAAGCTCCCTGGTTGACTTTCACATATCCAAGAAAAAATGATTAAGAAAAATGACACCCATTTGAAATGAATTGTTGTCTAATTGGGTCAGTTTTGGCCGTTTTCAGATGCCTGTCACCTTCAATAGAGAGCCCAACCATCACAACATACATAGGACTACTTTGCCTTATGACAGACTTTGGTTGCATTAGGCACTCTCTTGTCATGGTGCTAAAAGAGTTAAGATCTTTGTCTCGCAGCCATGAAATTGTCTATTTTCCCTGTGAAATGTCTCATCTTTCCTCTTTGATTTGAAGCTAGATGTATATCACAGTGTTTCTCAGAACAGATTTTACACGCTGTGGCTTGGGACATGAAAACACTTTACAGGAACATGTTTAACATTTTCTTTTCCATGTGAACAAGTATTGTAAATAGATCTATTACTTACAGGTGTCTGGATATCCAACATGTGTCAGACAACTATATTTGGCTTATTTTATTATTGTTCCTTCACAATATTCAGTATGTTTACATGATAATGTTAAAGGTTATGTTTCCTTTACATCATAAGACAAAAAGAGTCAAAGAAAAATGAGAAAGTGCACATAAAAATGGTTAAATAGTAGGACTATCCAGCAAAAAAACCCCAATCCTTTGTGAAAAATTTAGCCAAATACCAAACTGAATCCTTACCCTAATTTGCATATGCAAATTAGCACAATGAAGGGGATGGAGAAGCGTGTGCTGCATGCACGGTTACACATTTTTCATCTTCCTTCTTTGTGTGACAAAAAGTCGAATAATTTTATTTATGGTGGTTATCAAGAGAGCCCTATTTTCTTTTTGGTTAAAAAAATAAGAGACATCCTATTTTCTATTTTTGGATCATTCTACAAATAGCTTATAAATGAACCACATACTCAGATATAAGTATGTAGTTATAGGCAAACACATTGTGACCTCAACCTCCATCAGAGAGAAGGAGATTGGGCATTTTGTCATGTCATGAAGTTAATAACACATTTATTTTGCACCCAAGTAAAACAGGTTTAAAAAATGTGCAATGGTCTATTAAAATAAAATGAAACATTAAAAACAAGGGGCAATTAGAATGTTGGGGGCTTGTTGTATAATAAATTCCCATTTAGACTGTTATTGTTTTTTTATTAGTAGTCCTTACCAAAATGTTACTGCTTAGGATAGACTTTAAAAGCCTTTGTTATTTCCCCCAACTACTGTATGTAACTAAGGTCTTCTTTTTTTTTGGGACATGAGAACCAGTCAGTTCACTTGATTCAATTCAATGATGTTTTACCATGATAACTAGACAGGAACTAGATAATCTAGAGACAGAGCCCTATCTAATATTTACTAAAAAGTGTCCCCACTTTCTGGTTTTTGAAAAGGTGATTGATGGTGTAAAGTTGATTTTGGATATGTTGATTCAAAACACGATGATTCCAGAGATTTCATACTGTGTGCCAGTCTTGCTGTTCATATTACTACACAATCCCAATTAGAAATAGTAAAACACACAGGCAAATGTGTTATGATTACCTTGATAGAGTTGCACCAGTATTTTTTAATATACGTGAAGATGGACAGTACATTCCAGCTTCCTTACACTTCATTTATTTCATAGGTTTCTGCTTTTCACCCTATGGTACAATTTCTGAACCTTGCTCTAAATGTCACTGGGTTGCATTTAAGTATAGAAAATTGGTTTGAGGAGGGAATTGCTTAGCAACTACTACAATTCCCTCAATTTGTTGTACAATTTCAACTGCTGTCAGCATTTTTTTTTTTATTAACCAGACCTCCAGTTCTTTTTCTTACCTTTTTCTTTCAGGAGATATCTAGTCTGTCTTTCAAGGAGAATTGACTCTTGGTATTGCAACATGTGTCTGGTTGGACTACCAATTACTAAAACCTGTCTGTCAATTGTTTGGTGTTTAGAGACATGTAACATGCACATTTTCTATTATTCTCCCTTTCTGAGAGATCAGATTTATTGTATATTTATTGTTCAATCAGTGTATTGCATAATTCTTCTATCAAGTACAGTGATAGTCACATTGTTGTTCATAACATGTCTCTTTCTAGCGTGTGTCTTACGTGTGCTGTAGGTAGCTTCACACCATAAAATATCCAGTTGAATTCAAATGGTTCTTCTCTTAATAGGGAACGTTTTCTTGTCTCATCTTATTTTCAGAGATGAGCAAATTATTTCGCCAGGCATGGATTTGCTGTGTCAAAAAAAGTCGCCAAGCCATTACACAGCAATGCAAGCACATATTAGTGCACCCATGGGGCAAAGACGTAACATTCAATAAAACCCGCATCTTACTGAATTTGTGAAGTTACGTTCCTTCGCCAGAGCAAAAATTTGCCTGGCCATAGAGTGTGAATGATCGCTAGAGTGTGTCTCTTTCACTAGCGAAGATACGACTGCGCCCATTAGGGAATTAGCGAAGTACTGAAATGACGTTTCGCTGCGAATTTTCGCTAGCGCTAGTCACTTCGGCCTTTACTTGAAAACACTTTCATTTTTTGGTGTTACTGTTCCTTTAACCAGCTTCTGTTAATTTGGCCTCCTTCAGTGAGTGTCCTGGGTTGGCCTACAATGAACAACACTATTTGTGTCAGTGATTCTGTTTTTGTAAATGCAGTGGTACACATAGATTTTATTCTCAGACCAGGAAGCAGAGCTGATAATGGTGTTGCAACAACCAGACATAACATAGTGCTTCCTACCAAGCGAAACATCTGTTTAGAAACTAAAACAGCAGGTCTATTGTTTTGGCTTAGCATTTAAATAAAATTAGAAGTTGTCGATCACAGCAAATGCCAAATCCCAAACTGTCAATTGATAGAAAATCAACAGGAGCAGCTGCCAGCTTCTGGGTGTTCATGCCCACCTTTTGTCAGGTGATCCCTGTGTTGGCCAATAAAAAGAGCAACCATTTGAGAGTTTAACCTTGGAAAAGCTAGTTGAAGGTAAAAGGTGCTCCCTATAAAAATGTCTAATGAAAGTCTAGAATTCTTTTTGAATCAAATGAAAATGAGTGTAGGGCTGGCCAAACCAGGGGTGACATTAACATACTGTAGCTGACTAGTTTAAATATAGTGCAGCAACTGGACAAAAATCTCAGTTTTATTTAAAGTGAAGGGTGTTTGTTTAGTAGCCTTTTGCACAGAATGTTTGACTGTCCGTTAATATGTTGATATGGGAGTCTCTTTTTCTCCCTTGTTTAATTACGTATGTGGTTGCACCCTTGTTGCACCCATTGCTTTATATAGATGTTTAGGTTAAGAATATGTTTTCCTTTTGCTATGAGATTTATATATATATAGGTCATTGCATAATGCGGACATGCAAAGAGTTATAGGCAAGGTTTAATCCCAGGGTTGTAGTTACCCTCTTTTCTTGGTTGATAATAAGAGGCAGAGAGTTCCTTTGAGGTACGTTTTGTCGGAAGCCATTATGTGCAACTGTGTCTGGTTAGTAAAGGAAAGCCAGCATTGTTAGAAATTCCCTGGTTTCGGAACCAGGAACTTCGAGCCACAGGAGGCAAAAGCCTGAAATATAATATTTTCTGTGACACTGCCTCCATCTTTCAGGAATCCACACAGTCTATCTAATTACTTGTTTAAGGGCTATTTGAGATTGCATCCCAGACTCCTCTGTGCTGGATTATTGGCCTTACCGCTGACTCCAAGGGGCAAATTTACTAAAGGGCTAAGTGGCTAAGCTGGCGAAAATTCACCAGCATGACGTCATTTCAGTACTAACAGTCTCTGGCATAACTTCGCTAGCGAAGGAGTTAGACTATCGGTACTTTGCTCCCTAACACCTGGCGAATTTGCGATCTGGTGAATGGACGTAACTACGCAAATTCACTAAGATGCAGATTTTACTGAACGTGACCTCTTGCGCCAGACTTGCCTTTGCCACCTCAGACCAAGCGAAGTTCAATAGAGTAGATAGGAGTTCCTACAAAAATAGTTATAATTTTTTCTAAGGGTGATAGGCTGAAAAAGAGCATAACATTTTTTTGGGGTAACCCACTTTCCCCCTACATTTCCTAACATATGATACATAAACTATACACTGGGCTCATGTGTAGGGCAATATAACAACTTTATTTTATTGTATTAAGGTTCCCTGGGCTTGTGTAGTGTAATGTATTTTCTGCAACACATACGTCCATTCAACTTTAACTTCCCGCCGTATGCAAATTAGGCAACACTAGCGCAACTTCACTTTGCTTGGTGCAGTAATGCTAGCGCAACTTCACCAGTGTTCGGCGCCCTGGACGCAACTACAGATTTTAGTGAATTACCGTTTTCCTGTCTAATCTTCGCCCGGCGAAGTGTTGCGATGTGACCGAAGCCGCCGCTGGCGAATTTTCTGAGGTTTAGTGAATTTGCCCCCAAGCCTCGTGACCATCTTTCTCCTGATGCTGAACCTGCTCCGGTAATATTGTCCTGTTCCTGTTCTGCTCTTATCTAGTCCCTGTTCCCTCTGATTTTTGAACTTATCAATTCTACCTGTCCCAACCTTTGGCCTATTCTTGATACACTCTGTCTGCCGCCTGCTCTTCACCCTTGGCCTGAACCTGGACTTGTTTTAACTGCCTTGTTTTATCCCTCTGCATAGGTGTGTGCACAATTTTTCCTCATTAAAACTAAAAGTTACATAGCCCATTGGCTCCTGTGGGCCAATCCTTACAAGGACATTACAGGGAATATCGGGATCTAATGGATAACAGTACAATTACTGGCTGCCTGATCTGCATCATTTTCATTAGAGTTTATTGCCCAGAGCTTGCAAATAGTTATTTTGAATGTGGATCGAATATCATTCCAAGATGGTTTCAGTGGAGGAATAACTTGAAGTGACAAGCCACAATTATATGTGTAGCCCTTCCACTCCTGTAAAATGGCTGCTACGCTGATGAAAGTGTAGGCCTCCTGTCTTGCAATGCCATTATGCTAATAACCAAAAACAGCATTATGCACCTGCCACACAGCAATAGCATCTCCAGTAGCTGTGAATTAAATGAACTCATGAAATTGAGAAAAGTTCAGTATTTCCATTCATTTGTAAGCAAACGATCCCGCCAGCTTTTTACTGGTAAATGTGAAACTGGGGAGAACTAAATCTGTGGACTCTATTTTTCTTTCTCATGCTTTGACGGTCAGGAAATCTTCCCCTGAGCCTTGAATGTTAATGGTATTTAATGTTTACCTGTCAGTTTTATCTTCATATAAGCCTTTGCTATTTTTTATTTTCTTGACATTCAGTAATGACTGGGAATAGCAGCTTTGGCACATATGACATGAATCGTGGAGCGTAATGTGAGTTTCTGCAGAGCTGAGCTAATGGATAGGGGGTATTTATGTGCACACACCTCTTTCTGGTTATAGTTGTAATATGCAGGCAATAATATGAGGGCAGATGGTTAAACACCTGAGTCCATGTGCTGGCTGCAGAAAGTACAGAAATATCAGCTGCCTTTCCTCCTACCAGTGAAAATATAAAGAACTGAGTAAAAGCTGATTTTCTTGTAAATAGACATTCTCTGGTGCAGAGCGTTTCTCCCATGCCGGATGAAGTAACAACTCGGACAGGCAATTCCCCCCCCCCCAGAGCCAATCATTCTGTCAGCTTCGTTCTTTCCAAATATTTCTGTCTATGCCACATCAGTTCATATTTTACACAATATTGATTGCTCCCAGCTCCGGGGTATATGTGTATGTGTGTGTTTCCCCTCTGCTTCTCCTTCTTTGCTGTGTTTGTTTTCCATTTGCAAAAGGAAACAGAGACAGAAAGCCATAGTCACAACATTGGCAATCTCTGCTGCTTTTTTTGTTTATTTATTTATTTTTTAAAGAAGCAGATGTCATCGAGAAAATTTCTTAACTCCTTCAATGATAGAAGGTCCCTGCAACCTTTAGGCATTTGAAGGGTTACACTGGTTTAGAACAATTTACATGATTTTGTTTTTATAGCTTTTGATCTTGCTAACGCTGAAGGGGAATGCAGAACCTGGGAGCAAGAAATTTAATTAATCCTATCTCTAGTGAGCCAGTCTGTCTTATCGTGTTTCACTTCTTTGCTAGACCCTCTAGGAAAAGCATCCGGACAGGAGGACTAGGTGCAAAGCTCTTTTTCGCCTTAAATGAGAATTATCAAGGAATTAATCTTTTCTGTCTTGTTGTAGTTGGGTGATAGAGAGCAACAGTGCAAGCGAAGGTGCTGGAGTGATGCACAATGCATAATAACACTTGGGATTTACTTGCATGGCAGCACCTTCCTTGATAGTTGAATAAGAAGCTAAATAAGGGATATTATACTCAACGCAACTCATTATAAATACCAGTACTTGGAATAAATAAATGTGTGAAAGCTTTCTCCTTCACTCTGGCAATGTGTTGGTTTAGTAGCAAATTCTGACAATAGCATCGAATCCTAAATTCATGTTCTCTATCAAGTAAGTCTGTGATACAATTCAAGTCATATATGGATCCCAAATCTCCTTCCTTTTTAAAAATGTCATCTTCACTCTCTGCCTTTCTGTCACAAACATATTCATGTTGTACAGGTCCTGTTATTATTATATCCTTCTTTGTATTCCCTGCATTGGTCTCTGCCAGATCACCTACACCCCATTATGTCTTGGAGCCATAGCTTAAAATGTCTAGTAATCTCCATTTTAACATCTCTATTCTTGATGCTGGTTGTTCCAGGATTCTGCTCATTCACCCCTTGAATTAAGCAAACGACAATATGCTGGGAACTATAAAAACCAATGCTCTGTTCACATACTTTTCTACAACTACTACAACCTCGCTGTATATTAAGCATTCTGCTTTCAGTCATCTAATGTGTCAGTGTGTCCAGGGGCTCAACAGGGGAGGTCCACCCCCCCACCAGTCAGGGACTTGTACAACTACACAGAGCTGCACAGATCTGTCCCACAACTAGCTAACTGAACTATATGACCCACCTTGACATCTCTCTGAAGTAGCAGACAACAGGCTATTTGGCTCTCTGGTTAGTCTTGCCAAGAAACTTTTTTACCCTATCTGCTGTCTCTGGGCTCCACTCTGGCTAGCTGCTGCAACAGGGGCTCTTTTATAGCCTCTGCCAGCCCACCCTGTGGATTTGGCTCCAACCCCAGGCTCTCCCTGGATCCTTGTCTTTTCCCAGACATCAGATCACTCCCCTGCCTGCAACTGGACTTGATGATGAAGGCAGAACAGGGTAAGGGATGTCTGATCCCCACTACAGCATTATCTACTCTTATCTTCTTACATCATCCAAAGAGGAAGTGTCCCACTACTCTCCGCTTAAATAGCCTCATCTTCCTTCTTCAGTGACACCAGGAGGAATCTGCTCTAGAACCCTCTCAAGGGTGTTCCATGTCTCACACTGCTGCCTAGTGACAACTAGTCCCAAAGGTCTGCATGTCTACCTTTTTGTATGCATTTTGTCCTTGAGTAGTATTAATAATATCAAAAATATGGCCTTATCTCTTGCATACAGTATTCTGCAAAAACCTTACATCAAACTTACAGTAGCTTTCTCCTATCACACTATCCTTAATGTACCTGTTCACATCAATCAGGCCTTTTCAAAAACATAACCCTGATTCCTTTATAAGATGGGTCTCCTAACTGGCGAACAAGTTTACATAAAACGTGAAATTATCTTGGATGCCTTCACTGCACCAAGTGTACTGTTCCATTTTATGTCTGTTTCCTCCTATTCCTGTACCCTCCTGCTCCTTTTTTATAATCACTAGGGATGTAGCGAACTGTTCGCCCGCGAACTAGTTCGCGCGAACTTCGACCGTTCGCGTCCGCCGAATGTTCGCGAACGTTTGGGAACGTTCGCAGTTTGAGTTCGCGTTCGATCGTTCGACCATTCGACCATTCGAATTCCTTCGACCGCTAAAAATCGAACGATTTCCATTCGTTCGAACGATTGTAAGCATTCGATCCAATGAAAAGCATTCGATCGAATGGCTTCGATCGTTCGATTCGAATGAAAATCCTTCGATCGAACGATTAAAATCCTTCGATCATTCGATCGAACGATTTTAGCGGGTGTTCGAAGTTCGCGAACTGTTCGCGAACGTTCGCATTTTTTGCCGGTGTTCGCGAACGGCGTTCGCAAACACCAAATCGGCAGTTCGCTACATCCCTAATAATCACTGACTTAAGCATCATTCACCAAATGCATAATTTTTGGACTCAACCAAATCCTTAATAATCCTTCCAAAATATACCTGAATATTGATTCAAAGCATAATTTCATTGAGCAAATATTTGAAAAATGTCATAATCTGAAAGATCTTAAAAGTCATTTGAGTTTAAAGGAGAAGGAAACTCCCAGGGCGCTAAACCCCTCCCCCCCTCCCCTGTGCTGCCCCCCCTCCCTCCTCCCCCCTGGCCTACCTGTCCCCCTGGGCAAATGCCCCTAACTTTTTACTCACCCCTCTGCGCAGGTCCTGTCCACGGAGTTCGCAGTCGCCATCTTCTCCCACGCGCGTCTTCTTCCTGCTCTGACCGGCGTCTTCTGGCGCATGCGCAGTAGGAACAGGTACCGGTACGGCTCTACTGCGCATGCGCCGAATGTCACGAAGTTTTCCGATTTCACTTCGTGACATTCGGCGCATGCGCAGTAGAGCCGTACCGGTACCTGTTCCTACTGCGCATGCGCCAGAAGACGCCGGTCAGAGCAGGAAGAAGACGCGCGTGGGAGAAGATGGCGACTGCGAACTCCGTGGACAGGACCTGCGCAGAGGGGTGAGTAAAAAGTTAGGGGCATTTGCCCAGGGGGACAGGTAGGCCAGGGGGGAGGAGGGAGGGGGGGCAGCACAGGGGAGGGGGGGAGGGGTTTAGCGCCCTGGGGGTTTTCTTCTCCTTTAAGGGTTTGGATTAGGTTCAACTGAGCACATGGAGACCATTTTACTAATTTTCGAGGCTACATTAAACAAACGGCAACGAAACAAGCAAAACTTTTTGTTCCTGTTCACTTCCCTCCCCCACTCTAGAGTGCGATGCAACAGAATATTCATAGTTTTGGGGGTTTTTTATAGAAAAAAAACACACACAAGTGAGAATAACATGGTTTCATTCATTTTCAAAGAATCTGAAAATTTAGAAAATCTTTGAAAACCGGGGAAATAAAGTTTTATAGAAGACAATACCTTTTGACTTCTATAAAACCTTTTACAGATGTCGACAGCACCAGCCATAGATTACGCTGTTTAAAATGCCTTTATTGAGACATGGGTTTCCGGCCCCAATACACTTGGCAACGTTTCAGACCGCCATCGGTCTTTTATCAAGCTTGATAAAAGACCGATGGCGGTCTTAAACGTTGCCAAGTGTATTGGGGCCAGAAACCCATGTCTCAATAAAGGCATTTTAAACAGCGTAATCTATGGCTGGTGCTGTCGACATCTGTAAATTGTGAGTAAACTGACACATGGTGGAAACCGTTGGACGTGCATCAGGTCTTAAGAATTGGGAGGCATAGGTGCTGACTGAGAAATCTAATTGATTGATCTTCTATAAAACCTTGCCAGCATTTACTTAAATCAGTCCTGCCTATTTAAGGTTTCAGAAATGACTTACACTATACATATTTCAGTGTTGGGCTTTTTCTCAAGCAGTTTCTTTCTCAAGTATTTGACTGAATCCAAATCCTGCAAAAAGTGGTGGGATTCAGCCAAATATTGAATTATGTGCACCCTTACAAAAACAAATACATAGTAACATAGTAACACATCCATCAAGTTCAACATTTTAACTCTATTTTCAGATCACTAGATCCAGAATAGCATTTTTTCTGGTTGGCTCCTCAGCAACTTGTACCATAAAATTGCCATGCAACAAGTTTATAAACTTGTTCCCATTAACTGATCTGGCAGTATTGTTGCTCCAGTCAATATCTGGGTAATTTAAATCCCCCATTATCATTACTTTACCCAAACTAGCAGCCTTTTTTATTTGAATCAGTAGATTAGCCTCCTCCTCACTTACATTAGGGGGTCTATAGCATACGCCTACAATTAATTTGCTGGACTCTTTACAATTGGTGAAGAACTCCACCCATAAGACTTCCACCCACTCATTTTCTAACTGCACCTCCTCCTTTATATTAGCTTTTAACAACTGCTTAACAAACAGACAAACCCTCCTCCTTTTCTATTGCCTCTGTCCCTTTGAAACAAAGTATAGCCAATGATATTAACTGCCCAGTCATGCGACTCATTCAGCCATGTTTCAGGCCACACCAATCAAATAATTTCTCCAGTGTGTTCAGTATGAGAGAAATGTAACAAGTAGCTTTGGTGAAAATAAAAAACAAAGACAAGTAACAGCTGCCTTGCACCTAATTTCCACCTCTTGTAACACTTGTTTTGTTATGTGTTAAAACAGACAAGGAAATTGTGGATGATTCACTTTCTTTATTTTTAAGGAGCTGACATTTAAAGTTTAATATAGGTTTTGAGGTTTTTTATTATTGTGTGTGCACCAACACGAGGTTGCTGTGTGTATATATATATATATATATATATATATATATATATATATATATATATATATATATATATATATATATATATATCATACTTCACGAAGGATCCACACTCTCAGGACTTATAAAATAAAATAATAATTTATTAACAGAACTTCAATCTGACGTTTCGGCCCTATCCAAGGCCTTTCTCAAACTATATATATATATATATATATATATATATATATATATATATATATATGTGTATATATATATATATATATATATATATATAGTTAATTCAGATTTAATTAAAAATAATCGTCCTTTTCTCTAATAAAACAGTATCTTGTACTTGATCCAAGCTAAGATATAATTAATCCTTATTGGAAGCAAAACCAGCCTATTGGGTTTAATTAATGTTTACATGATTTTATAGTAGACTACAAATTACAAAAAGATCCATTATCCCGAAAACCCCAGGTCCCAAGCATTTTGGATAACAGGTCCTATACCTGTACACAAGCAGGCTGTGTTATTATTGCTCAGTAGGTAGAAATCACATTTTTACAAATCACTTTTTTGTAGCTAAACCATTTCCATATACTATTAGCTTTGTTTTTGTCTCTGTCCTCCCAACATCCGTTTCAGGATATACCTCTTATATAAATGTAAATGATGGGACTGGAAGGCATATTGATTGAATACTGAGGCTACATGATGACATGCTGCATTTTTATCAGTACTTAACACATTTTAGGGTGTTTTGCAGAATATTTTAATTGCAACCTTGAAACTCACACAAGCAGGACATCATGGAGAAGCTGTTTTTTTGATCCACAAATACAAACAGTCATAAATAAATGTTTGTGTTGTATCCTGACTGCTGGTGACCTGAATCATACTTAAGGCAATAATTAATAATGTTTCTTAAAAAGAAAATCTTCTTTAGGGCACCTATTTATAGTGTGGATTTTTTTTTCAAGAAACATGGGATTTAATGACTAATAATTTTAGTAAGGTATAATGTATCAAAGCTCATCCACCAATGTGTACTTATAGTTATGTTCATGTTTGACATCTACTGAACCTTAAGCAACCAATCATGTTATTGATTGACAACAATGCCAATTATTTCCCCAGCATGCTTTTCAGGGCCAGCTCTCAAGCTGCTGTTGCCACATTACATATACAGTATTTAGTTGTGCTAATGTTTGTATTTGGTGGCTTTCTTCTGTTTTAATCTCAGTTCCATTATCATCGCGTTTGATTTTTAGATATTCTTATTTTTGTTTTGAATCAACAAGACCAATGCAATAATGATACAATAAAAACACATTTACATGAATTGAAAACATTTCTTACTGAATCATATTCCCTCTATACAGGACCTCTGTGGAACTGCTAGACAAAATTAATTAGATAATAAGAATTAGATAATAAGATCAAAAGCTGATTATTCATGTATACTGGTCTCTGTTTAGACATTTGGTAAAAACATGTGAATGTTAAATATTTTGATCCTGTTGCACTGAAATGTAATGGTAAGTCTGCTCACATACATAAAAACATCTGATTCTGCAGATCCACCAAAATTCATCAAAGATTATGTTGAAGGAAAATGATTAAACAACAGGCTTTAGAGAATCAATAAGAACTTCCTCTCTCTGCCACTGGCATTGGCCCTGTCGTTTTTGGAGCATAATGAGAATTGTACTGCACAGCAGCAGCCTTATACCATGACAGTGTGCAGAAAGGGAGTATGGACCTAAATGGCAGCAAAGAGCATGAGCCTGATGCTCACAGGAAAACCAATTCAACATGCACATATAATTTTTGTTCAGAATTTTTAATAAATAAAGGGCATTCATGATTGGAAGTTTTGACATTTTTTTTATATGAGAAAAAAACAAGTTTTAGTAAATACCCCCTAAAGTGTTCAGCCAAAGTGAATCTAAGCCATTATAGGAGTTATGTAGAGAGTGATATTTTGAGACAATTTGCAATTGGTTTTCATTTTGTATCTGTAAGGCTATAGTATGTTGGAGTGACCTGTTCTCCTGCAGCTATTAGCTTTACCATATATTGTATTTGCCCAAATGAGACCCTTTTTACTCAGGAGTGAGCCCTCACAACAGATTGGAGGCAGGGTGCTGCTAAACTGTAATTAAATGTTGTACGCAAAAAGGGTGCCAGTGGTTCTTAACTTAACCATATTTATTAACAAAGTCCACATAGGAGTTTATCAGAATAATGCAGGAACACAGAACATTTGTGGCTAGGCATATACTCACAGCACCAATGGTCAGTATATCTCCCTGCAGGGCAAGCAAAGAGAACAAACAGATTGTCATGGTCGGCACCCAACACCAGAACAAATGCCAAGCACCCTGGTCTAGGCTCGTGCTTCACCTGTAGTGTGACCGCCGTTGGCCTCGGGAGGAGCCCTCAGCTACTTGGATGCCACCAGGACTTAAACGAGAGGTGCAAGGCTAGAGGTTCTGGATAAGCAGAGGGGCACGACTGTTAGCAAAGTCTTTGAGCAGAAGGTCTTTGTACAAGGTGTTAAACGGAATCATAGTCGGAACTGACCAGGTCGAGGCAGGCAGAAAGTGAGCGTAAACAGCGTTTAAAGCGAGGTCAGGCAGGCAAAGGTCAAAATCAGAGGGATAAAGCAGAAGAGGTAGTCGAAATTCAGGCAATGGTTCAGGATACAGAAGTCAGAATCGTCAGGAACAGGCAGGGGTCACAACAGATAATCAGAATAAAGCTCAGAGTCCAGAATAGCAAAGCTAAGGCACCAGGAACAAACCTATAACGGGCAATGAGAACCAGTGGAATGGCCCTTTAAATATTTGAATTTTCGCGCCGTTTTCACACCAGCGCGCATTCGCATATAAAGCAGAAGAGGAGGAAGGCGTAGGAGGAAGAAGACGCGGTGGACCTCCCCGCCGACGGGGGCGGCGCCGCGGCAGGCGTCCCTGCCATCCCCCCACTAGACCACCAGGGTAAGCCTTTACACAGATTGTACAGAGGCACTCCCAGCATTCAGGCCTTATCCTAAGTGAAACCCAAAGGGCATATTTCTGATCCCTTTTTCTTATGAAATGGTAAGTTCTAACTTTCACCCACTGACAAATATGAATGAATAGAGAGTGGGGGGAGTTTTTATTTATTAAGCTCTAAACTCATATTTTGATAAATCTGCCCCCAAGTCTTTACTTATGGGCAGGACCAGAACTAGGGGTAGGCAGAGTAGGCACGTGCCTAGGGCGCAAAGCTGGAGGGGCGCCAGGCACGCACCTTCTGTGCCTCTCCTACCCTCTAGTCCAGTCCCCGCTCTGGCTGACTTGTGTAATCTTTGTTTTGCGCACTAACTCATAGTTTTTGCGTGCTAACTCATAGTGTTATGATTTGCAATGAATCTCATACCTTAATACCCTTTTGAAAAGCTTTCATACCACTGATGTCAGACCAACTGGACTACAGTTTTGAGACTGAGAACAGGATCTTTTTTTGAATAAAGTACCGACATTAGCAATTCACCAGTCTCTTGGCATCATGCCAGACCTCAATGAATTCCAAAAATGATGTAAAAATTTTTTTGCAATCACAGAGCTAAGCTCCCTAAGTACCCAGAGATGAATACAATCCGGTCCATGATCTTTGTTTATCTTAACATGTTCTAGTCTCTTTTGAATTTCCTCATGCCTGAGCCATGCATCATTAGTGGTATTACTAGAATTGGGACTATTAAGAAGGAAACCATGATTAACTGGTTCCTCATTTGTGTAGACAGACGAAAAATTAACAGTTCAGAATCTCTGCTTTTTTTCTGTTCTCAACCAACTGAACACCCTCTGATATTAAGGGTCCCACCCCTTCCTGCTTCATGTTTTTACTATTGACATATTCAAAAAATAATTTTGGATTATTGCTGCAATAACCTTTTCCATATCGATTTTAGTTTCTTTGATCGTTTTTGTGCATGATTTATTGGCCTCCTTGTACCTGATAAATGTTTTAGCTGTCCCAGCTAACTTTAAAAAGCCTTAAAGGGGTGCTTCACCCTAAAGGTGCTTCTTAAAGGGGTGCTTCACTAAAGGTAACTTTTAGTATACTATAAAATGGCCAATTCTAAGCAACTTTTCAATTGGTTTTCATTATTTATTTTAATTTTGCCATTTCTTCTGACTATTTGCAGCTTTCAAATTTCAAACAGAACTTGCCATTCTATAACATAATAAACATTTCTGTTGTAAAATACATGAGATTTTCATATTTTTTCAAATGCAAATTAGGGTATGTATCCAGTTCAGTAATTTAGTTTTTTTTTTTTGAAGATTCAGTAATTGGCCAAATCCAAAAATTATAGAATTGGTGTATACTGATTTTTATTTAACAGTTATTAATTTTAAGGGCCCTTACACTTGGGTGTTACGAGCTCTGAACAAAAGGTGGAAGACATTATGTTGCATTCCACCTGCATTTTGTGCTTGGATGCGCCTGTGTCAGTGTAGGCACATAAGAAAGGCTAGGTTGAGTTTTGACTTGCTATCCCCTGCGTTGGGGAAGATAGAGCAAAACACCCATATGTTTACCAATTGATTCAAAATATTTTTGTAACAACCTTACCTGGTGGTCTAGCGGGAGGGGGTCTGCAGGGACGCCTGCAGCCCCCTCGGCGGGGACGCCTGCCACGTTGCTCCTCTGGGCCGCAAATGGGGAATAGTTAGGGCGCGCGCGGCGCGTCTCTTCCTGATTTATGTGCGCATGCGCGCTGGCGTGTGACGTCAGCGCGCAGTGGCACGAAATTTAAAAGTATTAAAGGCACAGTTTGGATTTTTCTCATTGCCCGTGATAGGATTTTGTTCCTGGTGCTTCTGAGCCTTGTGCTATATTCTCAACCTGTTTGATTCCTGTTTTTGACCCCTGCCTGGCTATTTGACTATTCTGACTTCTGGATTCTGACCCTTGCCTGATTACTGACCACCGCCTCTGATTAACCCTCTGATTGACTCCCTGGTTTGACCCTTGCCTGTCTGATTACGTTTGTTCTCTGCCTGCCTCGACCCGGCCTGATCTGACTACTCTTTTGCCTAAACGCCTTGTACTGCGATCTTCTGTCCAAAGACTTTGCTTTACTGTCGTGCCCCTCTGCCTATCCAGAACCCTCATTTTGCACCTCTCGTTTAAGTCCAGGTGGCATCCAAGTAAGCCGAGGGCTCCTCCCGAGGCCCAAAGGCGGTCTCACTACTGGTAAAGCACGAGCCGAGACCAGGGTGCCTGGTGTTTGTTCTGGTGTTGGGTGCCGACCGTGACAATTTGATGATTGCAACAGATTTTATTTCTTTATCTGAAAATTAGCTAGCTAGCAGGACGATTTGTAAACCTGGCTGCTAAATTGGTCAAGTGCACATGCCAATTCCAACCAACAGATAGTAGTAGATGACTATTCAAAACTTGTTTATTGGTTCATGATGGAATTACCCTGATGTGCATAAATCAGCTCCAAAGTGTTCCGATAAGCAGGTTGCAAGATATTGACACTCTTCTGTTGTACAAGCCAGCAGAAAATTAAAGAGTATATAAATAAAAGTTAATATTAATAATAATGTATGTTGATTTCATTTCAATCAGAAGCATATTAGCTGTATGAAAAAGACTGAAAGGAAAAGCTTGCCTATTTTTGCTTTGTGGCTTTAGGCATTCTTTTTAAGGACACATTTTTGCCTGCACTGGCCATGAATCAAGCTGATGATAGTTCCTGTGATGTCCTGAGGCTACATGCTGGGAATGTAAGAAGGAAGCCCCTTTTCCCTGAGTTCGGATGGACTTAGGATGAACACGGTGACAGTGATTGCACACAGCAGTGAGGCTTGATGGAGAAGTATTATGTATCGGACAGCATGACTTCAGCACCTTGATATGGAGTCTTAAGTGGAAAGATGGGATACAACTCACTGTATTTTGATACAATGATCATATACTGCTCGGTCCACATGGCGGACTAACTACTTAATCAATACAGCATGCTGCGGTTATTGGCTTTTCTCCATTAATTACCTCCAAAATCTAGTGCCATCTTCACAAGCATTTTTTTGTTGCATACAAATCCTGTCTATTCCAACCCGGTAAACTGGATTCTCTTTTTTTCAGAAAACCGGATAACCACAGAGAGTTAATACATCCAGAAATGCTCAGAACTTTGTAATTTATAGGTTATCTCTATAACCCCAGTACCATTGAATACTATTGGCAGTTTTGATTTAGAGACACACATTTTGGGATTCCGACATATTATTGCTGACCTTATGATCTTTTGTTTTTTCACTGCATCATAGTACATGTAAATGTTTGTATTATGGTAATTAGGTTGTATAGAGTGATACAATTAATATAGGAGGGGTCCCTTCTTTTATATAACAGCATCATTTAGTTTTTAAATGTTTTTACAGTCATATAAAAAAATTGGCTGAGCTTTCAAAGTAGCAACTTCCTTTTATTTATTTTTTTGACCATTCATACATACAAAATCTCTCCAGTTCAGTTAAATTTGATGGCTGCTGAGCATGCAGGCCCGGATTTGTGGCGAGGCCACATAGGCCCGGGCCTAGGGTGGCACATTTTTGGGGGTGGCATGCCGCCCAGCCGCTCTGTGGAGAGCCTGTGCTCCCCAGTGCTCCGGCGCTTTTTGTGAATCCGGCACTGTGAGCATGGACAGTCTGCTTCAAATCATCCCATAGATTTTCAATGCTATTCAAGTCGGGGGACTGTGATGGCCATTCCAGAATATTGTACTTCTCCCTCTGCATAAATGCCTTTGTAGATTTGGAAGTGTGTTTAGGGTCATTGTCTTGTTGGAATATCCAACCCCTTCAACTTTGTGACTGAAGCTTGAACATTATCCTGAAGAATTTGTTGATATTGGGTTGAATTTAACAAGGGCCCCAGTCCCTGAACTGGCCACACAGCCCCACAGTATGATGGAACCTCCACCAAATTTGACAGTAAGTAGCAGGTGTTTTTCTTGGAATGTGGTGTTCTTCTTCCGCCATGCAAATCGCTTTTTGTTATGACCAAATAATTATATTTTTGTCTCATCAGTCAAAGCACTTTGTTCAAGAATGACTGTGGCTTGTCTAAATGAGCTTTTGCATACATATATTTAAACCTCTGAGATAGCTTTTTGTAGCCTTCCCATAAACCATGATTCTGATCTTTCAGATCTTTTGAGAGTTGCTTTGAGGATCCCATGCTGTCACTCTTCAGAGGAGAGTCAAACAGAAGCACAACTTGATATTGGCCACCTTAAATACCTTTTCCTCATGTTTGGACACACCTGCCTAAGAAATCAGTATTGAGCAGTTACATGCATTCAAATTAGCAAAATTACAAGGGTACCCACATTTTTGCACAGTTAGTTTTTCAAATTTGATTTAATTTCATACAACTGAATACTGCTTCACTAAAAAGCTTTGTTCAGAAAACACCCCAGTACTCAGATGTTCCTGAAAAATGAAAGACATGCCACTGTTATCTTTTTTGTTGAAAGTGGAGTAAATTATTATGCATAACTTTTACATATGACTGTAAATGTAATGCAATTTATTGGCACCGTGGTTAATAAATATTGCCTTTTACATATTGATTCAAATATTTGATCATCACCTAGCTGGTTCAAAGAGCAAAAATCCCTTTTGTATATAGTCTTCTGTTTAATGTGCCTGTGTAGCTGTGGAGATACTCTTTTAGTTATTTTCGGTTTATACTTTATTGAATTATTGCTCAGCTTGCAAATTTAATTTTAGTTCATGTGATGTGTATGGGTATTTCCAGCTCACAATAGGTACCTTTTGTTAGTAGCAAGAGGTGTAAAGACTAATGCTTGCCGTACGTTTTCAGCCCAGTAAGCCACAATGTGAATATGTAATAGCAAACTGGGAACGTTGTGACGACTTTGACAGAGTTGTGCCAGTTTAGAAAAAAAGTGGGTAGAGAGGCACCTGTGTGACTGATTAGCTCATTCAAATGTAATGAGAGATAGAGCACCTGTCATATCTGCTGATGGATGGACATGAGACATTAAGGAATTTAGTTTCTCATCATTTTCACTTGGTAGGCTGTGGAATTATGAAATTGTGAAACAGAAACAAGTCTTTCTAGTATATTCTAAATAACTGTTGCAGCAATTGGAAAGGCAGAATAAAAAAAATAGAAAACAATCAGTCTTGCATATGGAATAGTAAAGAGAATAATATATGGCAAGGTAGAAATTCGATGACCTGTAGCTAAATATCTAACCATTGCACACATAGAACCATTGACTATAATTAGCTGGGAACATCATAGCAAGTGCTTATAATGTGAAGCGTTAGAACTCCAGACCCATTGGTCATGATGTAGGTTCTCCATTATTTTGATACAATAAGATTCTAAAGTAATTTTAAAATGTCCTATAATCTGAGCAAAGAAAGACAAGTCCCATGAATGCCATGTGCAATTTTACTACTAAAAAAGCACTTCTTTGCATCCAGAGTGGTTCATTACTCACAAGTTAAGGTGGAATTTTGGGAAGAAGTTTATTAATAAAAAAACAAAACATTGTTATTTGTTTCTGAACATTTCGGAACACAACAATGTGTTGGTGTGACTTTATGGTTCATTTACAAATGACAGGGAAGGAACAAAAGTAAACTGGCATGTTTTCTGCACTTTGCCCCCTATCCACATAATGTGTAACTTGGGCTCTTGCATTGAGGCAATGAATGCAGTGCTGCCTGCATTCAGCAGTGCTGTATTCATGGAGGAAAAACTAGGAGATGTATGCAGATGTTTCATCCATTCATGCCCAAACCCACCTCCTAACTTTAACGACACTCCCAATTTTGAATCCGGAGTAACATCTAGCACCTGCTCAGTGAATTAAAATAAGCTTTATGACTTTGCACCTCTTAGTGCTCTTGCACTTGTGTTATATGATATCAACATGCTAAAAGTATTAATTTTATACTGTTATATATTCATTACCTTCCTTTTTCTATAGGCTAACCTGTATTCCTTCCTCTTCCTATTCAATGAAATTTGGCACCAAAGCCAGTGATTCAAGAATAGAGGGTTTTTGTGAGCAAAAGCAAAACTCCAGTCCCTGATACCACTGAAGTGACTATAGTGTAACTTGTCTGCATATGAAATATTATATATTATAACTATTATATATGTGTGTAAATCAATTTGTTTTTGAGATTGTGCCCAAAACGCAATGCATTTGTTCTATAGTCTGACTCACGAATGATGAGCAAGTGGAACTTCTTTATTGATGTTAGGTGACAAGTGATTGGCCAATCTGTCCCGTTTCGATACACCTAATAATTATCAAAAACCTCAAAAAATCGTGAAACGGCAAAAAAATCACGAAACGCATTGAAGTCAATGAGCGTCAAAATTATTTTGTTGCACGTTAATTTTGTAGGGAGCGACAATTTTTATATGTGTGTCTATTTTGTCCAAATACATTGACGTCAATGGATGTCCGGATAATTTTGATGCGCGATCATTTTTTTTTGTCACAGCGAATTTTTGGCCAGCAAATTTTTTTTCAAAAGTTTCTTAAATTTATTCACAGTCAGCGAAACACGGAAATTCACCGCAAATCCATGCCTGGCGAATTTATTCACTTTAGGTGACCTCTAGAGTATTTATGCCATATCTATCACCGCAAAAGCTTCCCTATACCTTCCAGTTCATCTGAACATATAGACATGTTCTTAAGTGTTTCCTGAATTAATAATCCCTTTCGTGCTGGGCTGCCTATTTTATTTATAGCAACTTGAAAACTTCCAATACAAATTGGTAATGAGGTACAAATTAGAGCTGCTTTACATTGTTTTTGCGTGACCTCAGTCTTCTGAACACTGAGACTGAATTTGGCTCAATAAGTATTATTCATTTTAACTGTAATTGAGTTTCCAGTACAATAAATCAATCCAGCTTGAGTCAGCAAAGAATCCATACTGTATATTTATTGTTTGTCCCTTATGCTAACTTTTGCTTGAACCGGCCTCAGTTGTCAGATGAAGTACTTTGGGGAGATGAGACAAAAATGGCTTAATCAAATGTAGCTTGTTGTGGTATATTTGCAGAAGTTACAAACAGATTTTCTTTTAAAAAAGTTATTCAACTTTTCTGGTTTTGCTTATGAATTCATGAATATAACTTTTTACATTTTTATATTTTTAATTTTTCTGATCCACTTTTCTGGTATGGAAGGCAATTTAACGGTCATGCCTGGGAGCCACTATGTGCCGTATGCAGGGGGCTACATGAGTTATGTTGTTGTGGATTAGGCACAAGTCAGTGGCTGCTTCATTTATACATGGACAACTAACAACTGTGTCTGAGTGGGGTCAGCAATTGCCCACAAAGTTTACAGTGGCTGCACTTTATCATTTACAACATTTTTATAAATGAGCCTTTCACTGGTATGCGTTCACCAGTACTTAGAAGCATGTATATGTAATATACACACATATATATGTATGGATTTGGCTCTATAACACTATAATCACATCTATACTCTCTATCTCTCTATTCAGTAGCAGCTCTTGTTGTCTACATAGTCATTCACCAAACTTTGGACCTGTTTCAGTTCAGTGAGAAAAAGTTATCTCATGGTTTATCACAGAAAAGGTTATGGACAAAATTCAATTTAAAGAGAAAAAACGTTTCTCCTAATTCAGTTCCAGTTTTTTAACCATAAACTTCAATAGAGTTTGCACGCGATAAACCGTGAGATATGTTTTTCTGAATTGAATTGCATCTCAAATTGAATCTCATCCAGGAGTTTTCACATGATAAACCTTTTTCTCGCGGAATTGAATCTGGCCTTATGTATATTAGGACTGTTCAAGGTCCACAAGTCAGATTTAGTCCTTCATCGGTTCTTTTATGGTGTAAACACTGCTTAATTATAATCTTGCCCTGCATAATCCAGAACATGCAGTAGGAGAATTATTCAGCCTACTACATGTAGAATCATGCTTATGGGGCAGAGAAGACTCCCCTCACCTGAATGAATAATATTCATTGGATCTGGAAAAAGACTGCAGAGTAGGAGTAGTAAACCTGTCCCAGCACTAGTCACTTGTGCATTAGCATGTGCAATAGCAGATTGATGATACTGTATGTGAGGCCCCCTAGGCTGCACTTTCCACAGGGCCACCTTCTAGGCTACTCCCACACCAGTGGATGCGTGCAGATCCAGGCACATGTGCTCTCTAGGCCGGACCAGTGACATCACTAGAGAGCTCGGGTGCCTGTGTGTCTGGATCTGCAAGCATCTGGGAGCGTGCACATGCGTTGCCTGCATTCAGTCTTCTCCTAGTCCCAGGTTTACCCGGGCCCGGTGCAAATAAAAATAAATATTTAAAATTTTGGAAGAATTATAAAAAGCTACATGGGCCCCTAATCACACTGGACCCCTAGGCTATAGTCTAGATAAGCATTTGCATTAATACACCTCTGAGCATGTGGCTCATAGAAAGTTTTCGTGGCTCACACTGTGTCTGATCCAGCTCTGATTCAGTGTGTATTAAAGCATTATTAGTATTCATGTATGGTAGGATGAAAAAGTTGAGGAACAACTCACAGGGGAAGAGACAAGTAAATGGAGAAATGGGACAATGGTTGGAGGCTTGGAGAAGCACAACTACAATAGACATGACATCCCATTGACATTTCACTTCAATGCATTTTGCATAGAAAAAACACTCATACTTTAACGTATTTTTTGTTTGCAAAAAAATAAATGTCATCAAAAAACAATGACTTCAATGCTTTTCTTCTGATTCACTGCATACAGTATGCTCTGTGCTGCTGGCAGTTGCTGATCTTAGGGACAATATATTGAATATATATCATAAGTTACAAAATAAGGCTTATTAGCAAATAATTCAGATTATTGGTACATGGTGACTCAGAAACCAAAACAATTAACATTAGGGGGGTTATTTATCAAAGGTCGAATTTAGAGTAATGTGGATTTTTTTTTAACTCTAATAAATTCCATTTTATGCACAATTCGAATGATGTTATTTATCAAAAAATTTGAACATCTAAATTTCTATCCAATAGTCCCAACCCGAAAACTAGAATCGAATTCTAATCGTGTTTTGCGCGTCATATTTTTTTCTTGTTGTACAACTTTTTTTTTGACGCAAAACATTTTTTTTCTGCCATTGGAGTCTATGGGGCATAATTTTCAAAGCAAAACTTTGACTCATCACTTAACATCTTCAAATAGTTCAAGGGACCTCTGACATTGACTTTTACATGAACTCGTCAGGTTTTAGGTGAAAAATAGTCGAATTAGAAATGTTTCCATGGTCGAGGTGTCATAAATCTCGCATTCAAATTCAAATTCGAGTTGGTGGTTTTAAATTCAAATTTGTGAGTTTTGACCAACGAATTTACCATTTGAACTTTAGTAAATTTGCCTGTAGATATTAGATGTAATAATCATCCCTGTAGCATCAGTTTATATGCCAGACAAACCTCATTTTCTACACGAAACACAAAAAAAAATCTAACCCACTCTGCTAGAAACATCCCTGTACCAGCACTCGGTCTAACCCACAATCTGGAGTTGACCAGCTGTTATAAATGATAAAAATAAATATTTGTACACAAATAGAAGAAGAAAGATTGCCAGCACATGGTTTGCCTTTAAAAATAATTATTACAAAAGATTGAGGTGTTAGTACCACACTTTGGTCTAAAGTCAAGGCCCCTCGTTTTCTGCTTGATGATTTGCGATGACTTCTAAGCTTAGCTTCTCAGCAGCTGAGCATGTGCGTGTCTCAGACACACCTAACAAAATCCAAGAAGGGAAACTCTTGTGACTTCTTTGAAGGCCTTGATTATTACTTCTATAGAGATGCCGAATTTCTAGGTTGGTTCAATCAGTTTAGTATATCAAATATGGCATTTCTAGCCATATTCATTTTTAGGACGTATTTCTCCTTCTACTCCTTTCTACTTAAAAAACATTGAAACATGAATAAGCTCAATAGGATTGTTTTACCATTAATATGATTTTATACTACAGTAACTTAGCTAACAGCAAATCAGTCAAATATATGAAGACTTATTTGTTTAATCATAAATGAATAAAAATATAGTGCCATAGAGCTTTCTGGTTAGCAGTACAGATGGGCGAATTTGCGCCGAAACTGCGAAAAATTCGTGAAACGGCGCCGGCGTCTCGTTTTTGACGCCGGCGCCCGTTTTTGACGCCGGCATCCGTTTTTTCGGAAAAACTATTTTTGACGCCAGCGAGATTTTGCCGCAAATTTTCGCGGGCGTTTTGCGAATTTATTCACTGGCGGCAAATCACGCAAATTCGCTGTGAATTCACGCCTGACGAATAAATTCGCCCATCGCTAGTTAGCAGGTTTCTGTATAATCAATTCCATTCCTGTACATATAAATATACAGATATACTGTATGATTTGGGTGCATTTTAGTTATAATTTTCCAGAATATACTTAATACACTAATTAGCAAGGATTAAAAATGTAAAAAATGAATGATGTACTCTCTTTAGCTTTGAATTGTAGAAGATAGCTACGTTGGGGGTTGTGCCCTATGGTATATATGCAAAGCACAAAGGAATAAAAATAGTAACTCCCCCAGAGAAAACCCTCAGGCTTTGATTTTGCCATCTACTGGGTGCTTTCACTCATTTATTTCAATATTTTAAAGATATTAACGTTTCTTTTGAAATAGATTGATGGAACATCTGACTAACCTTGAACTGGCAATGAGACCTTTTTGCTCAGTTTAGAATAAAATAATCTTTTAAATGCATTTTGGTGCTAATTCTAGTGCTATTCAGTTTTTGTGTTTTTGTATGTAATCCAATTAACCTTGAATGTCATTCTTTCCCATTTAATAAGTTTGGGTTTGTTTACAGATGATGACTTTAAGAAAGGAATCTTTAAAATGTTTTGATTAACATAAATGATTGAGGCAGAAAAAATCAAATCATACACAGATCAACTGTCAGTTCAGCCTGAGGCCAAATGCTGACACTCCTCATGCCATAGACACTGGGATTTTTGAATGACTCAAAGTTGAGGGTGCTAGAGAAGCAGACCTGGGGGTATAGTCACTGGCTTCATTGGACCGTTCTTAGAATAATGAATTGAATACAGGCATAAGATGTAGGCAGATAGCAGCTGTAACTCCTACAGCAAGATAAATAAATGGAGCTGAAAGCTTACAGTGGCAGAGCTGCATGCCCTGATAGTGCCAGAATGTTAACCCCTTTGTTAAAGTGAAACAATGCTTGCAGGGTTAAGCAGACATTCTGAAAAACTGAATCATTCTGTCTGCTTACTGCTGTGTACTTCAACCCACTATTAATTATATGGAGTGCATGATCTTAACCGCCTGTTTATCTTTTTGATCTCATACTAATACGAATTAATAAAAGAAACTGTCCTAGACTCCAACTGGTTTGTATCACTCAACCATTGTTTAATATTTAATGTTAAATATGCAGAGTAATACAGAAGTGTGAGTGCTTGTAATAGGACATCTACTAAAACAGACAGAGACGCAGCATAGTGTGTAAAAAGTATATTTCAGAAGAACCCATCATAATTATGCAATATGCAGAGTCAGTTATAAAACTCAAGCCAATGGTAGTAACAAAAACACATCCATCTATATATATATCTATAAAATAGAACAAAAAAACAACACCAGGGGTCTTAATATGAAAATAGTGATCTATTGTTACATACAATAAGGATAGCTGAATGGAAGGTGTTGCTGTTCGAAAACATTTTCTATATATACTATATATAGACACAATTTTTTATATGTATTTATAAATTTTCACTTGATGGTCGAACACACAGAGTTCAGATAGAGGCCTAGAAATTATGATCACAGTACATACTTGAGATGAGCACTATCACTTTTAATATGTTTTTTTTATATATATGAATGACTTACACATATGTGATTTCTTAATGAGGGATTGACCCTGATTGGTTCAGGGGATGATATAATGATGTGCCACACTTCCTGTCATCCTGACGACGGCCACCATTTGAGCCGAAACGCGTTGATATACCATGCACCAATAAATAACTTTTTGATACACGCTGGATGGCGTTTGCTGTGAGTGCTTTCATGGACTGTGTATATATATATATATATATATATATATATATATATATATATATATATATATATATATAGATATAGATATATATATATCTATATAGATATATATATATATATATAACCTGCCTAACTGCTAATTGATCCAGAGGAAAGCAAAAAACCCTTCCGAATCCTCTCCAATTTGCATTCGCACCAGTTCCTGATCAACTTGTACTATGAGCTATCTTCATTAATCCTGTATTCCCTCACTTGCTAAAAAGCCATGAGCCAACCCCTTCTTAAAGTTATCTCGTGTCTCAGTCATCATGACTGATTCAGGGAGAGAATTCCACAACTTCTCAGCTCTCACTGTACAAAACCCCCTTCCAAATCTTTAGATGGGACCACCTTTCTTCAAACTGGAATGAATGCCCTCATGCCTGCAGGAAGAACTTGCTGGCTCCCTTTATATATTTATGCAAAATTATCATATCCCCCCTTAAGCACCTCTTCCAACCCCAACTTGGCCAGCCTTTTTTCATAACTGTGACTTTCCATAACTTTTATCAGCTTAGTTTCCCTCTTTGGACCATCTCTAATTCAATAATATCCTTCAGATATTTTTACTCTTTTGCTTTGCTTTTCTTTTCAATTTTTTTTTCTGCTCTCCATTCCCTCTCCCCTGTCTTTTAGTCTAGATTCTTCTTCAGACACTCCATTTTGATCTATTATATGGTTCATATTTCCCTTCCCATTCCTCTATAGCTTTCAACTTCTAACTTCCATCATTTCTGTCTTCTGACCTTTCTATTTTTTTCTTTTTCTATTGCTCTTCTACAGGATTGGGAACTATTATCCAGAATGTTGGGATTAAGGACAACATACTGTTTTATTATTACAGAGGAAAAGGAAATCATTTTTAAAGAATGATTTTAATTATTTACTTAAAATGAGGTCTATGAGAGATGGCCTAGGAGGTTTAGTGGTTGAGAAAACCATTCCACACGTGTAGAATAAAATCAAGAATCCGGCTTTATTGGGGGGATTAAAAACAACAAACAGGCATCCATTGCAGATGTACTCCTACCCTATGACATGTTAGGTTACCTGACACGTTTCATGCCTCTTTCTGGCACTTCATCAAAGGTGAGGTCACAGGAAATCCTGTGCCTTACATACCTGTGTTCATTAAAATAATCCCAATAAAAAAAGCAAAAAACATATATTTGCTTATTAGAAGTCATATCAGTCACAACAGTTGTTATCATAATTTAGAGATATTAATCAGTACAGACTTGAAAAAGATGTCTAATATTATCCACTTATGGGGTATTGTACATACATTATTGCTGGAAAAAACATGTTACTTCCTAGTCATTATTGAGACTAAGTGGATGCCGTGTCTTCAAAGTGAATATCCAATAGATTTCTCTTTGATCAATTATTCTATTAATATTGCCTCCACATGGTCCCAATTTCACACTTTCTATGCCTTGGAATTTAATTTGGTTAAAATCACCCCCGTGTCTATGCATGATATGTTTACCAATGACCGATGTTCTTTTATTGGAGGAATTAAATTCTTCTATTTTATCCAAATCTATGATTAATATCTCTAAATGAGATATGATAACAACTGTTGTGGCGGATATGACTTGTAATAAGCATATATATGTTTTTTGCTTTTTTTATTGAGATTATTTTAAGGAACACAGGTATATAAGGCACAGAATTTCCTGTGACCTCACCTCTGATGAAGTGCCAGAAAGAGGCATGAAACGCATCAGATGACCTAACATGTCATAGGGTAGGAGTACATCTGCAATGGATGGCTGTTTGTTGTTTTTAATCACCCCAATAAAGCTAGATTCTTGATTTAATTCTACACGTGTGGAATGGTTTTCTCAACCACTAAACCCCCTATACATGATGTCTACTGGAATGGAGACCAGCAAGAGGAAATCTACACACCGTTTAGAATGGGCACAATGGAGGAGTGGCCTCTCGGGCGCAGACATGTGAGTCTTTTTCTTAATCTATGAGAGATGGCCTTCCTGTAATTCGGGGCTTTCTAAAGTACATAACAGGTTTGCAGATAAGAGAACCTATTCCTGTTGATACTTTTGGACTCCCAAACCCAGAGTAAACCCGAAGGTTGTGGTCATGGCTCACTGTTCTGCCTTTAACAACCACCTTTTACTTTGGGAGGAGATAGACCTACATTGGGCAATGACAAAAATACACCAGCGCTTTAAATATTTGAATTGTCACGCCATGCACGATGACATCAGACGTGCGGAGCATTAAAACCCGGAAGTGGTGGATATGCTAAGAGAAGCGTGCGAGAAGAGAGCAGAGGGTGTCCCCACCGGAGGCACTCCGGGTGTCCCCAACGGCCCCCCTCTAGACCACCAAGGATGAGTTTATTCACACCTGTATTCTGCTTTCTCACTTTATGCTCCCTATTTGCTTTCATATGGTCTTTTTCTCTGTTCAACCTAAATCTTTTCATATCTTCTTTATTATTCTAATGGTTGAACCTAACCCTGAACTACTGCAACAGTTGCAACTACCCAAAAGTGTTATACTAAAAATTATATCTTGAAATAGTTAATTATTTATGCCAAGACAGAAAGTCCCACTAATATAGGTAAATATAGGATACACAGTAAATACCTAGAACATTTTGTGCAATTTTGGTCTCTAAAATGGTAATGGTGAAAGCTGTAGAGGAATGGGAAGGGAAACATGAACCACATAAGAAATCAAAATGTAGTGTGAAAAGAAAATGTAGACCAAAAGACAGGGGAGAGGAAACAGAGAGCAGAAAAGAAAGTGGAAAATAGCTAAGTAAAAGATAACTGAAGGGGATAGCAGAAATGGGAAATAGAAGACATTTGAAAAATAGGAATGAAAATTTATAAGAATACGTGAAAGAGCAGAAGCAGGGGAGCAAAGAGAAAAGGAGAAGTGAAGTAAGCCTATACGAAAATGTGAGTTGCCAATTGGGGGTCCATGTTGTTGGTGGAGTTATGGCATTAACATTCCTTGCAATGCTTGGTCCTCCAACATCTGTCTGACAATATAAAGCCCTCCATCTCCAAGGGTGCTGCTCTAAATTAATTAACTTCTTCCCTGCAGCACTCATGATTGATTGCCTTTTGTTCCTGTGTCCTTATAAAGTGTACACACAGGTTCTAATGTTAACCATGTGCCCTATGTTCTCACCGCTGATTCATGAATTGATTAAGTCCTATATAAATAGGTAGGGATTGTAGTCCATCCAGCTGCACCCATATTATGCTCAGTAGGCAAACTGCACAATAGGGCTTTCAATTTATTATATATCACAATCTTAATAACTTACAAAATGTAACTACCGAGCTCCCATTTTTAGGAAGATTCCAAAACAGCACATTTTAGTCAGTCTCTCTCTCTCTCTCTCTCTCTCTCTCTCTCTCTCTCTCTCTCTCTCTCTCTCTCTCTCTCTCTCTCTCTCTCTTTATATATAAACATTTAGAAATCCAATGAAATGAGAAGTCATGTTACATGTTTGTAATATTATGTTTATCAATGTAGAATTGTTCATATATTTATTAGAACAATTCAGCACCTTGGACAGTTAGGTCTATTACAGAATTCCTTAAGGGATAGTTTTAAGCAATATTTAATGGATATTCTCAGCACAAATGCCTTGGCAATTGCTTCAGTCATATTAATGGTGGCACCTCTACAAAGTCAGGCAGAGATCATAAAATATGCTCAGTAACTGGCCTTCCAGGAATAGAAGAATGCACACAGAGATCTGTCATGTTAATTAACATTCAGACCAGTATACAGAATGCAAAACTCTTTATCTTTAACAAGTGTATGTGGGTGTGGGGTTGTTGACTTCCTCTCTGTTGCTTTGTCTTGCACTGGTTTTAGGTTATAAGAAAGTTGCAATGACAAGCAAGCAGGCTTTTGCATTTCTTGTTGGTTCTAAATATAACTTTGTGTAATAAACTGATATAACACTACAGAGGCAAATAAGCAACAGAACTACATTTAGATGATGCTGCCATTATTAACTCTTCTAATTTTCCTCCACACTTTCACTTCACATCTGTACACTCTGTTTACTCTTCTTTGTCCTCTTCCCCTGCAATACTCTTTTATCATGACACCAAAATCCTTTTCCTACACAGAATCCCATCTCTAAGCTCCAGGTTACTTAATAATTTGGCAACTTCCTATGTACTTCCAATTCACTGCTAACTTGTTACTTTTTCTAAACTTTTTAAATCCATGTGCTAACCATTCTGTTCAACAGCCCTTTGTGTCATAATAAATATGCACTTATATGGAAGCATAATAATTCTGTTATCCAAAATTTGAATGACCATACTTGACGTTTACTAGAAAAATTCATTCAAACGTTGTTAAATAAAACCAATTGCATTGTTTTGCCTCCCATAAGGATTTATTATATTTTAGCAGGGATCTAGTACAATGAGCCGTTATATTATTGTGGGGAAAAAGGAAATTGAGCTACTTTAAAATGGAGTCTATTGGAGATGCCCCTCCTGTAATTCAGGTTTTATATTACAGATCCCATACCTTTACCTGAATTCTACTAAATTAGAATTTATTGCCCCTAATTTGAAACAATTTATACATGTTTTATCACCCTGTAAAATGTGGAGCAATGATGTAACTGACAGTGTAACAGTTTATAAATGTGATACCTATCGTTGTGAATTTTCACAATTGCATTGAAAATGTCCAGTTGGCATCATTTTTTAATGCCCCCTTTGCACACACCTGGCAAAGAAATGAATGCAGTTATTCAAAGTTTAATTTTAAGGAATAAAAATGCAGCATCTAGTTTTAGAATCTCTTCTTGTAATTTATGGCTTAAATGAAACCCTAAAAATGAATATGGCTAAAAATGCCATATTTTATATACTGGTGTTGTTGCTCTAGCCTAAAGTTTCAGCTTCTCAATAGCAGCAATGATCCAGGACTTCAAAATTGTCACAGGGGTCTGAGCAGCTGTTGAGAAGCTAAGCTTAGGGGTTGTTGCAAATTATCAAGCAGAAAATAAGGTTGGCTTGTAATATAAGATGATGCTACGGGACTGAATATTAAATTCTGTTGCTAGTTGCACTGGTTTCTGTTCTGCCACGAAGTAGTTATATGTATTAATTACTTATCAACCTTAAATTGTGACATTTATATTCTATGTGTACTGTATATTGTGATTAGGTCCCTAAGCTCAGTAAGTGACAGCAGCACAGAGCATGTGCAGTGAATCAGCAGAAAAGAAGACGGTGAGCTACTGGGGCATCTTTTGAGACACAGATATTCCCTGCTAAAGAACTTTTGTTGCCTTGGGCTGGTACAGAAGCCCACAACATAATGTACAACATTTCTAGCCTACTTCTATAGTTAAGCTTTAGTTCTCCTGTTTGTTGATTAAATGGACATTTTTAACATTTGCGTTACTTCTATTATTCATATAGAAAGTAGTCCACTCTAGAATCCAGGTAAACATTGTGAATTGTGCTAGTATAATTTATAGCATTTTCTTATACCCTTCATTTATTTGTATATTATTATCTTGAAACACCTGGGCATTAGCAAGAAAACTGCTGACTGCATGAAAAACAGAGTTAGTACTGTGCTAGCTAGAGGAAACAGGTTTAAGTTGATGGCTTTGTTTTAAATAATACAAAAATAAAATCTTAAAATAGTAACTGAAAAGCTAAAACTGGGCATGATCCATTTGGTTGAGCAAACAATGTTTAATTATATTGCCAAAATGTTTTTTTTCTTTTACTGTAGTTACTTGTCTGTCGGTGCAAAGATATTTGATTTATAAATTCACCCTTATATTTAAGCTTTTGCTTCATCCAAACTCATGGATCATAAATGACAAGTGTCAAGGTTCCATATAGCATGACATCTTAAGGGGCTTGCCAAGGACAACTTCTAAGTTTTAGAAGGTGAGTTTGTCTAACATATTAAAATAAAAGGGCATCTATTCTTCCCTTGCTTGTAAAGAGGTGATATGGCAACATTGGGCAACTGTACAGACTTTTGCCTACCAACAACTATGTCTTTTTTTATGTGCACATTGCTGGCATTTCATAGCTCTGATATGACTCAACAGTCCAATGAAAAGTCCCAGGAGAGATAATAGATGCAAGGGTAACTGTGCAGATCAGTGTAAAGGTAGACAGGAGCTTAAACATTGCATGTGGTATGCACTGCTCACAACCACTGCTGCTCTTTAGCCTGTATGCAGTAAGAACGGAAGAACTGCACACATAGCAAAAAGGAAAGTTATGCTCACCCTAAACATTTATACATTATAAAGCAGGGGTAGAATGAAAATGTGAGCAAATAATTCATACAGACAGAAAATTTGTTTCTTCACCCAAATCTATATCAGCCCAATCCTGTTTTGCTGCTTAATTGTTGGACTAAAATTTGGATAGTGGACTGAGGGTCTATTACACAGCACTCTTAAGCTGGCCATAGACGCAAAGATCTGATCATACGAATCAAGGATTCGTACGATTTTCAGACCGTGTGTGGAGAGTCTCAACATTTTTCATCCGGTGGAGATCAGTCGTTTGGTCGATCGGACAGGCTGCCGATAATATCTCTGCATTTATTGCCGATCATATACGATTTTCAGAGGGAGACTGTCACTAGTTTTTGTCGGAGATAACTTTTGTACAATTGCTGTCAGGGGCAGAACATCGGCTGATCTGTTCTTTTCTACTTTATTTGATTGGAATGGTTAGTGGCAGGTCAGGAGATGGGGAAGTCCAATCGTTCGATGATTCGTACGATCGGATCTATGCGTCTATGGACAGCTTTAGGGGCATATTTATCAAGTGTCGAATTTCAATTGAAAAAACTTCTAAATTCTAATTCAAAAAGACCAACCGAAATTAAGTCAAAGTTTTTTTTTGGTCGAATAGGTCCGTTTTCGATCTAATAGGTCCGTATTCAGCCAAATTCGAATCGTATAAATCAAAGGAATAGCGCAATTGATCGAATTTGGTTCAAAGTTTTCCCCAAAAAAATGTTCTTTTGAAACCTCTAAAATACCTTTCTTAGGTTATATCATCTCCCAAAGAGGCTTCGAGATGGACCCAGCCAAGACATCCGCCATACAAGATTGGCCCCTTCCAACCAGTACTAAATCCATTCAACGTTTCATCGGTTTTGCCAACTATTACCGGCAGTTTATCAAAGGTTTTTCTTCCAAGATTGCACCCATCCTTTCCCTCATTCGTATGGGTGGAAGACCAAACTGCTGGCCTCCACAGGCACTGGAAGCCTTTCAAGATTTATAAAACTCTTTTTCCTCGGCTCCAATTCTAAGACATCCAGATCCTCTTCAGCCATTTTTTATTGAAGTAGATGCCGCGGATGAGGGGGCTGGAGCAGTCATGTCTCAGAGGTCTTCTGGTGATGGAAAATTTTACCCATGTGCCTTTTTCTCCAAAAACGTCTTCCCCTGAACAGAACTACGATGTGGGGAATCGTGAACTTTTGGCTGTAAAACTGGCCTTAGAAGAATGGAGGCATTTATTGGAGGGTTCCTCTGTTCCGGTGACCATCTTTACTGATCATAAGAACTTGGAATATATTCAGACCCTGAAACGTTTAAATCCCAGACAAGCTCGATGGCACTCATCTTTTCCAGGTTCAACTTTGTCTTGACTTTTCTTCCTGGTTCCAGAAAAAAGAAGGCCAATGTTTTGTCTAGGAGTTTCTTTCCAGTAGAATCCAGTTGTGGGGATGCTGAACCTATTGTGCCTTCTACCAAAATTGTGGCTGCTCTGACTCCTTCTGTGGCTTCTCAACTTCTGTCTGCACAGTCTTCAGCACCATCAGATAGTCCTCTAGGTGCAGCAATTGTTCCGCCTGAACTTCGTCAGTCTATCCTTAAACAATCTCATTGTTCCAAGCAGGCTGGCCATCCTGGGATTCGAAAGACGACAGACCTGCTGTCTCACCTTGTTTGGTGGCCTTCTCTTCGAAAGGATGTCAAAGATTTAGTTTTTTCCTGTGCTACCTGTGCGGCTACCAAGTCGGGACATTCTCCACCGAAAGGTCTTCTTCTTCCCCTGCCCATCCCCTCTCGACCCTGGACTCATGGACTTTATTGTTGATCTCCCTGTTTCCCTGGCTCATACAGTTATTTGGTTGGTGGTGGATGGGTTCAGCAAGATGGCTCATTTCATTCCCCTTCGCAAGTTGCCCTCTGCTCCAGAACTCTCAAACTTTTCATCCAACATATTTTCCATCTTCATGGATTTCCAGCGGAGATAGTTTCTAACAAAGGCTCTCAGTTTGTTTCCAAGTTTTGGAGATCCTTGTGCAAGGCACTTTCCATCTCTCTCCAGTTTTCATCTGCATATCATCCATAGTCCATTGGTGCAGCGGAACGTGTCAACCAAGCACTTGAACAGTTCCTGCGCTGTCATGTATCATTATGCCAGGATGACTGGGCAGATCTTCTTCCGTGGCCCGAGTTTGCGCACAATAATGCCTTGCATGCCTCCTCTGATAAATCTCCTTTTTTCTGTGTGTTTGGACAACATCCTATGGCCTTTCCTCAAGATCTTCTTTTCACCAATGTTCCAGCGGCCAATGATCAAGTCGCTCATATGTCTGCTATCTGGCATGCCACCAAGGCCAATCTGGAGAAGAGTTCTGTGTCTCAAAAACATTTTGCTGACAAAAGATGGGCTCCTACTCCTCAGTGTACTTTTGGAGTTTGGCTTTCCACAATAAATATTAGACTCAAGATTCCTATCCCCAAGCTTGGTCCCATATTCGTCGGTCCTTTTCCTGTTGTCGAGGTCATCAATCCTGTTGCTGTTCGCCTTCAATTACCTCCAGAGATGTGGATCCCCAATGTCTTCCATGTGTACCTTCTTAAACCAGCACCTTCCTCTATGTCTTCTTCTTCTTCCAACACTCCTGTTATTGTGTATGGTTTCCAGGAGTTGGAAGTTAAAAGAATTTTGGACTCTCATGTTTCCAAGGGCACATTGCAGTACTTGGTCGAGTGGAAGGGTTTCGGTCCTGAGGAATGTTCCTGGATGAGATCTTCCGATGTTCATGCTCTTGCACTTGTTAGGAAATTCCTCAAACAGTTTCCTTCCAAGCCAAGTCGTGGTGGTCCTGAGGCCCCCCGTAAAGAGGGGGGTACTGTAAGGAAGACTTACCTGGTGTCCCAAGATGGCGGCATCCAAGTTGGCGGCGTCTCCCATGCAGTTCCTCCTGGGCGCAGCTCTGTGACATCACGCCAGTGTCAGACGCGTCTGCAGCTTTGGATTGGTCACCAGTGCCGAAGCGTCAGCGTTGGATTGGACGCCAGCGTCATGACGTCACTGCGTCCATTTTTTGGCGCCAAAGGAGGCCTATAAAAGATGCTAGAGCACTGCTGACTTTGCCCTACATTAGGTTCCACATAGTGAGTTCCTGGGTGCGCTATATTACTACTGCTATTGATCCTGATCTTGACCTTGCCTGTATAACCATGTATTGAACCTTTGCCGTCTGTACCAACCTTTTTGCCTGGACCTGACTTCGCCTTCTCTTAACCCCTTGGATACCTCGATCTGGTTGAACTGTGCTTCCTCCTTGGTCCTTAACCAAACACTATATAAAAGTAGGAAGTGGTCTTGATCCTAAGGACCAATAATGTAACCAACGTTTCTTTTCTTTTTAGATTGAAAGCTTTTTTCAGCAGGACCCTTTTAACCTCTTGGTTGATTGGTCGTGTTTTTGTATGTAAATCTGTATGTTCACTATATATATATATATATATATATATATATATATATATATATATATATATATATATATATATTGTGCAGCGGTACAAAATATATTGGTGCTTTTTAAATACATTTATAATAATAAACTAATAATAATAAGCCACTCCTTTACAATAGGCTAAACCTTTGGTATTTGTGTGGTCACTAAATTCTATGTTTAAGATTTCAAAGAAAGGGTTAAATCCCAATATTAGAAGTCTATACTGCTCAGGCAGAGAATTTCTTACATGCTCTGTTAAGGTGTCAATGAGATTTCACCTTGCCAAATTAATCGATTTCTTTCCTTAAATATCACATTCTTCTGTACAGCTGCCTGTCAATGGGGAGAGAAATGTTAGTGAGGGGAGTGCAAGCACCCATGACAGAAGAACAGCTGATGGGATAACCGCCCTTGTTTTTGTCATCAAAAACTGTTCATGAAGCAGAACTGGATAGTTATATAACACGGGCACGCAGATTGAGTTGTTGTTGTGCGGTCAAAGGATGATAGGAGACCTGCATACAAAAAAAAACAGAGGTCATCCCTTGGCTTCATATCACCAGGGACATATTTCATCCAGTCCTGGTCTGGAGTCTTTCTTTTTACAGGATCTTCTTTAAGAGACAGATTGTCAATGCTGTTTTAGGAGCAAAATTGATTATTTGAAGAGCACCAAAAAATCATTCCATCCACAAAACCTATATGCATTTAATTTTTTCCATCACTGTTTAGAATATTTCAGAATCCAGAAAACTAATAATAAAATGGGAAAAGGGTTTACGGTACTACATTTTGGGGGGGGGGGGCAAAGCAACATCATATTTATGGAAGTAATAAGTTACAGTTACTCCACACGTGGAATAATATAGGCAAGATGCACAATTGTGTATAAGTTACATGCATGCAAAAATATATACAATACCTAGCTGTTTTATTGGTACAGGTACAGGATCTATTATCCAGAATGCTCAGGCACGGGGGTTTTCTACATAAGGGATCTTTCTTAATTTGGATCTCCATGCCTTAAGTCTCCTAAAAATCATTTACATGCTGTAAACTCAATAGTATTGTTTAGGCACCAAAATGGTTTCATACATTTCAGATACCATCAAGTATTTTTAATTATAATTATTAGCTTAGCCTGGAGTCTATAGGAGATGGCCTTCCCGTAATTTGGAAATTTTTGAATAACAGGTTTCCAGATAAGGAATTCCATACTACCACACACAGTCACTGCATCAGTGAGTGGGAGCCAATAAGTAACCCAATTGGCAGCATCACTTGTGTCAATTTCCTTCAGTCTTGCAGTAAAAGACCATCCCATGGGTGCAGTGATGTATGGAGATGTGCTTGGCTTATTACTCTCACAAAAACATGATTGTGTTTGGGGCTTGTTATCCAAAAGTTTGCAATTTGTGTGTGCATTATTCTGCTGCTTAATTTGTGAAATACATGGACTTTTTGTTCCCCTTACTGCACAAACATGAGCTGGAGAATCTGGTCTCCCATTATATTGTATATATATATATATATATATATATATATATATATATATATATATATATATATATATATATATATATATATATATATATATAAATATACATATATATACAGTGATTAGTTTATCACAACGTAGTTACTGTATACTATGGAGAATGTGCACAGATATATTGTATAGGTTCTATAACATAGGCATAGACCCCCTTTGGTTGAGCTGGTGATACATGGTGTGAGTTGAATCTGTTGCACCCTGTTTTTGATTTAAGGCTAATAAATCTTATTTTGTAGGTTTATCCTTCACATATTTTAATCAAGTATAATTTATTAGAAGAATAATAATGGTGGACGTATCCCACATGGAATGGATTATTTATAGTATTTACTCCTTACACCTCTCTTCAGGTACAATTTGTAGTGGGATTATAACAATGTTAGGCTATAGAACCATTATATGATAGATGTGCAGTACTGTATTTTATTAAGTGTAGTACGGAGTATTTACCAGATTCTATATGTGTTTCTTTTAGAATAGTTCAATAAGCTTAAAAATGAACACAGTCTGTATGCTATAGAAAAGCATAATATTTCAAGAAAGAGCAGTGTCTTACTGTCTCGCATGGTAATGTTTCAAGCTCACATTAGCAGTCCATCGAGTCAAAGCAAGTGCTGCAGTCTCTTACTGTGTGTGTTATAGATGAGAAGTGTTTTACTGTCTTCAGGGCCAGATTTACATAGTGGGCACCCTTAGGCCCGCTGTTGTTCGTCACCCCCATCCCCTCCCTTTTATTCGCTCAAATTTTCATCATTGGGACCGGAGCAATGGGGATTAGTGCACAGGTAATTAAAAAAACTGTTGTATCTCCTGCGCATCCCCAATGTCTCTGAACCAATGTGGGTATGGTTGGGCAGCATGCCGCCCCCTAAAATCTTGTCACCCTAGGCCTGGGCCTTGGTGGCCTTTCCACAAATCAGGGCCTGACTGTTTTTTTCTCTCCGCACCTTCTAACATATCATCATTGCCAAAAAAGAGAAGTTAGAGGAAAATGGACGTGCAGACAACTCTGAAAAATTTTATTTTACAGAAGAACTACCAGAAGAGTTATATTGTGTTGCACCATCCATATACCATGATTTTAGTGTGATAAAAAGGAGAAGAAAATTGGTGAAATAATTCAAGGTGAGAAAAAATGCATGTGCATCTCTTTCAATAAATTCATTTATATCAAAACTGGTGAATCATTCACGTTATTAATTTTGTGATGAATTCATTGAACAATAAATAGATATAACTATTAAGTGCTTAAAGTTAGTAAAGTGCCCTGTATCAGTCACTGTGATAATTCATTTTGAGCAGACTTCTTGTGTTATGCGAATTTAAAACTTAACATTTAATTGGTCAGTTAAAAACAATACAGCCGGTATTCAGTAAATTTATATAACCGCACCTGCCATTGAAGTATATTCGGTTTCACTGATATGACATTAGGGAGACCACTTGTCCTCTCAGAGACACCTAAATGTACGTTGGCCTAATCCCTATTACTTATCCCTATGGCAATTGTGACCCTTTAAGTACAAAAAGTAGTGAGATTGGCAGTTAGAGCCTGTCTAAACTGGCATTTGTTCAGAAAACCATTCCTCTTCTCCTATTTTCCTTCATCCACCTCCCCCTTACAAGCGGCGTAGCAAGAAATTATTTTCAGAGAGCTCTGTGCCTGACGCACATTTCGCCCATGAAGGCTTTGTCAAAGGCAGATGAGACCACAAAGCAGATTGTCTTTGGCTCTTGTTTGGTCACTTTTCATAATTACTAAGTTGAATGACTAGCAAGCAACAATATCATGGCTGACAGTTTGCCCCCTGGCACCTTAATGTCCTTAGATTGATCCAAACTCGAAAAAATTATCCTTAAGCAAACATTAACTTTTATAGAGTGAATTTTATCACAACTATGATAACATAAGTGGTGCCATCTGACCGATTAACCTTTGCATTGATTCTCAGACTGATTATTAAAAAGGTAGAGCGCTGAACCAAGGTGCAGACAAGTGCAATGAAGCAAGAATGCAAAAGATTTCAATGAGCCAACAATCTGAATTGAACGTGTCCTGGATTCACTGCATAACATTTAACAAAATTCATTAAACATAGCAAAAGAAGAAGAAGAATTATCGTTCATGCAACTTGGAGGAAATATGAGAGGTTGCAAGATAGTATCATGGTCCGTTGGGATAGATGAAGGTAAGTGCTCTCTCTGCACTAGCAATGCACCCCCATATCACAGGACCCACCCAGGGGGTCTAGGGACCCATTTTGCCCCTACATTAAAGTGAGGTATTTTTAAATTTAAAGAACTGAAAATGATCACGGTTAGAGTGAGAGTGAGATTTGCTTAAAGTAGCCAAAAGGGAATGTAATATGTTTCGGTAGCGCAAAAAAACCTGCGCAAAGACCCCTGCGAATGTTACGACCATAATTGCATCCTTTTTGACTGATTTGACTATTTGCTAACACATGGCGAAAATGCGCAATGTAATAATTGGCAGATACTTATTTTACATTACGAGCAGTGCTAAGTGATAATGCTTGTGACTTTTAATTACATTGCCACTAAAGAGTCCTGCACAATGCAAGACATTCCTTCTGGAAAAGGCAAGTCTATTAATCTGGTCAAATGTTGCTGCAATATAGTGGTTGAGTAAAGACCATTCACTGGTTCAGCAAATGCATGCATATTTAAAAACTGGCAGTTTTATTGCAAATATTATTTTTTATCATTTTTGCTAAGCCACCAAACCCTATGTCAATCCCTTGGTTTTTTATAGGCTGCCATCTCACTGCCTTGTTGCATTGGAAAAACCATACATAAAGGTATGATAGAGAATTCAAGAATAAAGTCTGTTATAAACATGGCATTTTCACAAAAAGCCCGTCTAGATCTTTGGAGTGAAAACACATATGCATTGCAAATTAATTATTATAAACTGTAAATTTAATTTCATATTTTTGCTATACAGAAATCTGTTTCACAGCAGGAGATCTCTATTATATTTTAGTAAAGACTATAAACAAATCACCGTTTTTTGTATAACACAAAACATCAAATTCTTAAGGGTTATAATTAATTTTGTAATATTGTCTTTGTTCTGTCACCCCTTTCTGTGGGTTTTGTTGTGCAACTGTTCACGTACCATCCACCTGAGTTGTGAGGCATTGTGCTTAAGTTAAATGGAATGTCTAGACAGAGAAGTGCCTGTGTCAGTTGTTTTCCTAGCAGAGTGTTTTTGCCTCATATACTACACGCGACAGCCTGCTTGTAGTGTAAACAGAGCCGGGTCAGGCCGGCCAGGTGCCCTAGGCAACCTGGTCGGTCCCATCGATGACTCGGTGCTTGCATGCGCGGATAAACACTTTTGTGCATACATGAATAAACGCTTGTGCGCCCTAGGCACGTGCCTACCCCTAGTTCCGGCGTGTAAATATTTATATATATTAATACATATATATATGTAGAATATGTGGACTAAACTAGCAGACCTATAAATCATAAATTACACCCTGCAAAGTATTGGTTGTACCATAATCTTATGTCTGATATATAGTCTATACCAGAGCATCGGAGAGCAACATAATTATGTTAAAGGTTCCTAGGGGTGCAAAATATGCAATGTGAGGAGGGTCTGTTTGGCAGCAAACCTGATTTTATACATCTAAGGCTTGCCTTCAAGCCAGGTATTCAAAAATAAGCAGCTGTTTTGAAGCCACTGGGATCCTCATTTTTGTATTTCTGACTTGGAGGCAAGTTTTGGAGGCATATTGACCCTGTGTACTGCCAAACAGATTAGTCTGCCAGTCCACATAGGGCAGTAACCAATTACAGGCCTTATTGAGCACCCCCAGGAACTTCTTTCATGCTCTCCAACTTTTTTTTATATTGAAATATGGCTCATGGGTAAAAAAAAAAAAAGGTTGGGGGCCCCTGCTATAGCATATAAAGTATTTAGCAATGAGTTTGCCACAGCTCACCAGAGGAAAACTCTTCATTTCAAGGAATTCAGTGGGAACAGGCCACATGTTTTCTCTTTTTGTTAAGCTTTCGGCATTATAGCATCATTCTACTCCAATTTTTGTTTGGATTGTTGAAAGAGAAATGTAAGCATGGCTATATTCCCCTCTATCATAACTCCAGAACAAACAAAAGTGTGATCAGACAGGTAAAAGTGGTCTGACACATGTCCCTATGCTCATGGAAGCTCCACTCAAAATAAACACTTTTTATTTTATTATTAACATGTATTTATATAGCGCTAACATATTGCGTAGCACTGTAAAGTAAATGTGATTATACAACTACATCACATGAATTACATACATAGAATATATGGAGTAACAAACATCACAGTCAATACAGGTACAAAAAGGTGAGGAAGGCCCTATGCATAGGCATACAGTCTAAAGGGAAGGGAGTAATACACAAGGTGTGGGAGTGGGCAAGATCGAATTAAGTGGGTGAGAAATGTGGTATTGCGTTTGGTAGTTAAGCAGAGTGAGGGTAGGCTTCTCGAAAGAAGTGCGTTTTCAGAGATTTCTTGAAAGTAGAAAGGTTGGGAGAAGGTCGGACAGACCGTGGGAGAGAGTTCCAGAGGAGGGGTGCAGCCCTTGCAAAGTCTTGAATGCGAGCATGTGAGGAGGTACTGAGAGAAGAGTTGAGTAGCAGGTCAGTAGAGAAGCGTAGTAAGCGAGTGGGTGAGTATATAGAGATGAGTTCAGAGATGTAGGGTGGGGCAGAATTTTGAAGTGCTTTGAAAGTCAGTGTCATTAATTTGAATTTGATTCTGAAAGGTAATGGAAGCCAGTGCAGGGATTGACAGAATGGCAAGGCAGAGGAGGAGCGGTTGCTGAGGTGTATGAGCCTCGCAGCAGTGTTCATTATGGACTGGAGAGGTGACAGTCTCTGGAGGGGGAGGCCAATTAAAAGAGAGTTACAGTAGTCTAGACGCGATATGATGAGAGAGTGAATAAGAATTTTGGCAGCGTCTTGGGTGATAAATGATCGTATTTTGGATATGTTCCTTAGGTGGAAGTGACAAGATTTAATAAGTGACTGGATATGAGGAGTGAATGACAGGGCAGAATCTAGGATAACCCCAAGGCACCGGGCCTGGGGAGAGGGGGTGATAGTGGAATTGTTAACTATGATGGATACTTCGGGGATGCTACTGGTGTTAGTTGGAGGAAAGAGAACCATTTCAGTTTTAGAGAGGTTTAATTTAAGGTAGCGTTGTGACATCCAGGTAGAGATAGCGGACAGGCAGGAGGAGACGCGAGTTAGGAGTTCTGGGTTGAGATCAGGAGATGAGAGATAGATCTGAGTATCGTCAGCATAGAGGTGGTAGTGGAAACCATAAGAATTTATTAATTTGCCAAGGGAGGAAGTATAGAGGGAGAATAGTAATGGTCCCAGGACAGAGCCTTGGGGAACTCCAACAGAAAGAGGTAGGGGAGAAGATGCTACTCCATTGTAGGAGACACTGAAGGAACGATTGGTGATGTAAGAAGAGAACCAGGACAGGGCTGTGTCACGAAGGCCAAGTGACTGGAGGGACTGGAGGAGGAGAGGGTGATCTACAGTGTCAAATGCGGCTGAGAGATCAAGCAGTATTAGTAGTGAGAAGTGATTGTTGGCTTTAGCGGTTAAAAGGTCATTAGTCAGTCGAGTCAGGGCAGTTTCCGTGGAGTGTTGTGGCTTAAAACCAGATTGTAGGGGGTCCAGCAGGTTATTGTCAGAGAGGAATGAGGTAAGTCGGTTGTAGACTAGGCGCTCAAATAGAAAGGAGGAGAAATGCAGGATAAAGCATGTTTGGAGTAAGAAGTTACAAACTAGCAGGTACAAACAAATCTGTTTTCTTCTTATCCCAGATGGTTCACTGTTGATTGCAGGGGAATCCGGTTCCTTTTGCCTTGTCAATGCCTTGTCCAACTGTCTTGTTTAACTGTCATTTCTAAGCACTTGAGAAATTTTAGCACTTAGGAAAGGTTAGCACTCGTGCCATGCCCCAGACACGAGTGCCATCCCCAATACTGGGTCTGAATTTATATGTAGCTGATTGGGAAAACCAGAGCCTAATTAATCAATTAATCAATTAAATAGCTAGCAAAGGGCAGAGTTTTACAGACACCAGAACCAGGTTTGGGGCTATAAAAATATCTCTTGTTCACTGAGGAGGGGACACAGATGTGTGCTTTAGATATTTATCAAAGAACTAAAGTAGAATAGGCCTGACAGACAAAAGTTATTGGGGTTAACAAATACAAGTAGGGATATAGCAGAATTACCAGAATAAACAGTTGCAGTATATGGATATGGCAGTATGTGGATATAGCAGAATTACCAGAATAAACAGTTGCAGTATATGGATATGGCAGTATGTGGATATAGCAGAATTACCAGAATAAACAGTTGCAGTATATGGATATGGCAGTATGTGGATATAGCAGAATTACCAGAATAAACAGTTGCAGTATATGGATATGGCAGTATGTGGACACTCGAATAATCAATACCATAATCTTATAAATGGCCATTAATGGATAAAAACAATGAATCCTGTAATAGCTGTTAGATAAGTACACTACCACTGTCCAACTCTCTGGATTTATATTAATAACATAAATGTAAAAGAATCAGATGAAAATGCCCACCAACTGTTTAAAATTACTCCCCCCCCCCGAGTCCTTCTGGTGCTATTGCTGTTGCCCTGTTAACCCGGTGCCTTAAATGAATTGAGAGCAAAATTAGTCAATTAAAGGATAAAATGTCAGTGAGATGTAAAGGGCACCTATACAACACAGTTTACAATTATTATTGTTGATTTATTTTCTTTCTGAACTAGCAAGGATAAGGTGATTTACTGTATATTACCTGGCATTTTGATGGTTGGTTGTTGATATGGATGTCACTCGTACTTATACTATGTAACTTATACTATGTAGCTCACAAAACTTATTTGGGTTATTAATATTATTATAAAATGTATTCCTGCTTCATACCACCATCCTCCATCCTCTGAGCAAAAGGTTAGTGTTTTGTTATCCAGGGCTGCGTAAAATCCTGAACAATAAAGGTCCCAAGAACCTGCAAATTCAGACCAAGGAACCGAGGTAAGAGCAAGTTGTGTGCGTCAGACTCTCGTTAAACATACATGCTAGCTCTGCATTGCCTGAACATGAAAGAATATTGCACTCCACACTGAAGAAGATATTGAACTTGATTAAATGTGTTTCTCATAGAACTATATATATAGTAATAGAGTAGTGTGGTCACAGTGGCTTGAAATCAGTGTTGATACTTTCATGACTCTTAACGTGCAAGTGGGTTTTTTATCGTATCACATTTTATTTAAAATCAATGTTTCTGGATGGTAAGTAAATGGAACCAAGGCTTTCATAACAATATCAGTGCTCTTACACTAAGCGCTCCATTCCAAGAACAGAATTATACTGCTTTATATCTTTTTAACATTACAAGTCAGTAAGAACTATGCAATACTATAAATCAATTGTCTTTACACAACAAAACAGTACATCAAAGACCAGTCAGTGTAGCCCTAGAGTGTTATTCTTTGTTAATATGATAAAGCATTGGTCTTTAAGCACATTTACTGGTTCGCTGTATTGCACCGTCCCTTGGTCTTTAGAAGAATCACTTAGAAAGAGAACACAGTGGGAAATGCTCACTCTCAATGGAAAGAAACAGTAAAATAAGTGAAGTCCTGCTGAACTGATGCTGGAAGTCTGAGAGTGAAAAAGATACAAACTGCCAGTACAAATTTAAGAAGGGTATATATATATATATATATACACAGGGCTTTCATACGGTGTCTTAATATATATATATATATATATATATATATATATATATATATATATATATATATATATATATATATATATATAATGGTGTGAAGGATCAGCACTCTCCCATTAGTTTAGAGAATGAAGTGTTGTTTTATTGAATACACAACATTAGATCTAATTTTGTGTATTCAATAAAACAACACTTCATTCACTAAACTAATGGGAGAGTGCTGATCCTTCACACCATTATCTACAATATTGATTGTGCACCCCTGCTCTAACAAGAAAAGAGTGTGGACACCAGCAACCATTTTATATATATATATATATATATATATATATATATATATATATATATATATATATATATATATATATATATATATATATATATATATATATAAAAACAAAAAATGCAGCTCATCCATGTGTTGCAATTAAAATCAGTCTGGTGCATGGGTGTGTGGCTTATATCATATACTGAACTAAACAAATTAACCCAGCACTATCATTATACAATTTTAAGGAACAATTGGATTAAAGAGAACTTATCTGAATTTGGCAAAAAGAGACACCTTTAGTTACATGGTTTGTGCAAAGTATGCATAAGCTGATGCGCCCCGCCAAGGCAGTGTCCATGCATCAGTCCTACCTAAGTGAAAAAGGGTATTTTCTTTGGGAGGAGAAAGACCATACCTGCTTCTCTCTTTATTTGGCATGACCTCTTCCAAAGAAACATTCAGCATTATGGGCTTTTAAGTAATCTGCACCAGACTGATTTTAATTGCAACACATGGATGAGCTGCATTTTTTGTTTTTGTATATTCTATAAAGGAAAGTGGCTTTCCCTTTAATGCTTGCTCTCCCAACCCCCGCCCCTCTAAACACAGTCCTACAGATTACTTAAATTGGCAGTCTGTGTTAGGCACTCTCACCCTGACGAAGATACTTGTGTGGTATCGAAACGTTGGTTCATCCTAATAAACCTTTATGATATTTATCTACTGACTCAAGCGTGACTGATTCTGGAGTGCCGTCATTGGAGGGACTTTGTATGTGTTTACAGACTGGCACCCGGCCCTTGCAGCATTCATGGTTGTGCGTTCCTGCTCGTCCAGGTATATATATATATATATATATATATATATATCAAACAAAAAAGTCCAGACCACTTGCTTAATGAAACAAAAAAGGTTTTTTACCAAGCAAGAAATTGCATTGCAACGTTTCGAAGCTCCCGCTTCTTTATCAAGCATACATGATCACAGTGACATCACATCCTATATAGGGTCATGGGCATAGACTCCGCCCACCCTCATGTTAAATAAATCAAGCATAACCAAATTAGAAAAATCCGAAAACATTTTTTAACATTTTTTCAAACACTGTTAGCATAATTCTTATACATGTCTGGTTATGCTTCAAATAGATTTTTTGTCACAATTATATAGGAACACCATACAATGGTTTCACTTAAAGTAGAGAAACAATGTAACATATAGGATATGTAATGTCACGACGTCCCAAATTTACCCCTTCCTACAAACAATGTATCATACTCATATAAAAGCATGCAGATCATACTCTCTATTGAGTCCCTTTGGATGTAATGTTTGTAATGTATGAATCCAAAACTTTTCCCTTTTCTGGAGTTGTAGGAGTCTGTTGCCCCCCCCGACGTGGGGGGGCAACAGACTCCAACACAAGAAACCTCAAGGTTGCTACCGAATGTCGTGCTATATGAAAGTGCGCCGGAACCGGTAACTTCAGTACCTCCTTTCTGATGGTTGATTTGTGCTGGCTAATCCTATCACGGATTCGTTGAATGGTTTCACCCACATAGGCCAACCCACAGGGACACTTCAGCATATATACTACGTATTCAGTGTCACATGTGTAATGGTCTTGTATCTCGAATTTCCGCCCTGTATGAGGATGTGTAAAAGCATTTGTACGTATGACACTGGAACATTGATTGCATCTACCACACGGGTACATGCCATTTCTCAAAGGTGCTAAGAGTCTCTGCGGGTTGGTCCGTGCAGTGCCTAGATCTGCCTTAACCAATCTGTCCCTCAAACTCCTCGGGCGTTTATACGACAAGAGGGGGGGTGCTTGAAATTCCAGAATATCTGGGTAAGCTTTTTGTAATAAGGGCCAGTGTTTATAAATAATTTGATGTATCTTACGTGTGCTTGGGTGATACGTGTGCACAAACGGTATACGTCTTGTCTTCGACACCTCTGGTACTTTTTCCTGTATAATAGAATCTCGATGTAGTTCCCTGACTCTTGCTACCTCCTGATTAAGTAGTGTACTCGGGTACCCCTCTGTGTAAATTTAGTTGTCATCTCCGTCAAACGTTCAGTAAGATTCTCTTCTTCCGAAACTATTCGTTTAACACGCAACAGTTGCGACCTGGGGAGAGAGGAGATGTTAGCCCTCGGGTGTGAGCTATCAAACCGTAATAGGTTATTCCTATCAGTTGCTTTAACAAATAAATCAGTGTGCAATTGTCTTCCTTTCCGGTACACTGTAGTATCTAGAAATGTCACCCTCTCTTCACTATACGTATATGTGAATGTAATGGTTGGAATGCAAGTATCCAAGTATGACTTAAACTCCGATAGGGATCCATCGTCACCCCTCCATACTACCAACAAATCGTCGATATAGCGCCACCACTTAAGGCAATGCCTCTGGAATAATTCATGTGTATAGACATATGTGTCTTCAAAATAATTCATGAAAATGTTGGCGTACGTAGGAGCGACGTTGGATCCCATCGCGGTACCCTGTAATTGGAGATAAAATCTATCCTGAAACAAGAAATAGTTTTTATGTAAAACCACAGATAGAAGTTCCATAAAGAAGTTAGTTTGTATTGCATCATACTCGGATCTCTCTAACACAGAGCGGACCGCTGCCATGCCCGTCTCATGGGGGATGGAAGTATACAGGCTACTTACATCTAAAGCTGCCAATATTGCCTTCTCCTCACCTACATCCAAGGTCTGTAACGACCTCAAAAAGTAGGATGTAGAGTAGTAGAGGCCGTTCCAGAGGCACACGCCGCAGGAGCAGGCAAGACACGGCAGGCACGGACTACCAGCAAGACAGCACAGAGGAAGTGACATCGCTGGTGATAAACATTTCTAAGAAGGTACTGTCACGATCAGAATTGTGTGTGTTACAAAAGGGCCTGTCATTTTGTCCCTCTGCTAAACTAGACACATTTTCTTTGGATATAGACCTGCAACGGTTCTATAGACTATTGAGACTTAAGGTACAATTTAAAGACGAGGGGGTTGGAGAGGCTCACGCACATACAGAGACACTTACGATGCAACGCTTTAATTTGCGTAAGAAGAGCAAGTATCTCCCACCTACTTCCAACCATCCGGTTGAGACCGTTATCAGCTTTATAGCTTGTGATATTAATCACTTGGTACAAGACCCCAAGGGACTTAGGTCTATGCGGTTTAATAATAATTTATCATTAACTGAACGGGACTCTTTGTGTTCGATTATGGGGGATGATACAATAATATGCAAACCTGCTGATATGGGGGGAGCTTTGGTGATTCTAGACAAGGAATATTATATACAGGAGATCCTGGGCCAATTGAGTGACGGTAATACGTATATGTGTCTGGAAAAGGATCCGACAGTTGAGATAGCAAGCTTGATATCTGAGATATTGTTACGTTATCAGGATTTGGGGACCATCAATGGGGGCCTTAAGGGTTTTCTTACACAGGAGTTTCCATGTATTCCTGTGTTTTACACTTTGCCTAAAGTGCATAAAAATCTACAAACCCCCCCAGGGCGACCTATTGTAGCAGGAGTCAATTCGATACTTTCCCCCTTATCGATATTTTTGGACAAAGTATTAGCACCATTTGTACCTATGGGGCGGTCATATGTGAAGGATACATCCTACTTTTTGAGGTCGTTACAGACCTTGGATGTAGGTGAGGAGAAGGCAATATTGGCAGCTTTAGATGTAAGTAGCCTGTATACTTCCATCCCCCATGAGACGGGCATGGCAGCGGTCCGCTCTGTGTTAGAGAGATCCGAGTATGATGCAATACAAACTAACTTCTTTATGGAACTTCTATCTGTGGTTTTACATAAAAACTATTTCTTGTTTCAGGATAGATTTTATCTCCAATTACAGGGTACCGCGATGGGATCCAACGTCGCTCCTACGTACGCCAACATTTTCATGAATTATTTTGAAGACACATATGTCTATACACATGAATTATTCCAGAGGCATTGCCTTAAGTGGTGGCGCTATATCGACGATTTGTTGGTAGTATGGAGGGGTGACGATGGATCCCTATCGGAGTTTAAGTCATACTTGGATACTTGCATTCCAACCATTACATTCACATATACGTATAGTGAAGAGAGGGTGACATTTCTAGATACTACAGTGTACCGGAAAGGAAGACAATTGCACACTGATTTATTTGTTAAAGCAACTGATAGGAATAACCTATTACGGTTTGATAGCTCACACCCGAGGGCTAACATCTCCTCTCTCCCCAGGTCGCAACTGTTGCGTGTTAAACGAATAGTTTCGGAAGAAGAGAATCTTACTGAACGTTTGACGGAGATGACAACTAAATTTACACAGAGGGGGTACCCGAGTACACTACTTAATCAGGAGGTAGCAAGAGTCAGGGAACTACATCGAGATTCTATTATACAGGAAAAAGTACCAGAGGTGTCGAAGACAAGACGTATACCGTTTGTGCACACGTATCACCCAAGCACACGTAAGATACATCAAATTATTTATAAACACTGGCCCTTATTACGAAAAGCTTACCCAGATATTCTGGAATTTCAAGCACCCCTCCTCTTGTCGTATAAACGCCCGAGGAGTTTGAGGGACAGATTGGTTAAGGCAGATCTAGGCACTGCACGGACCAACCCGCAGAGACTCTTAGCACCTTTGAGAAATGGCATGTACCCGTGTGGTAGATGCAATCAATGTTCCAGTGTCATACGTACAAATGCTTTTACACATCCTCATACAGGGCGGAAATTCGAGATACAAGACCATTACACATGTGACACTGAATACGTAGTATATATGCTGAAGTGTCCCTGTGGGTTGGCCTATGTGGGTGAAACCATTCAACGAATCCGTGATAGGATTAGCCAGCACAAATCAACCATCAGAAAGGAGGTACTGAAGTTACCGGTTCCGGCGCACTTTCATATAGCACGACATTCGGTAGCAACCTTGAGGTTTCTTGTGTTGGAGTCTGTTGCCCCCCCACGTCGGGGGGGCAACAGACTCCTACAACTCCAGAAAAGGGAAAAGTTTTGGATTCATACATTACAAACATTACATCCAAAGGGACTCAATAGAGAGTATGATCTGCATGCTTTTATATGAGTATGATACATTGTTGTAGGAAGGGGTAAATTTGGGACGTCGTGACATTACATATCCTATATGTTACATTGTTTCTCTACTTTAAGTGAAACCATTGTATGGTGTTCCTATATAATTGTGACAAAAAATCTATTTGAAGCATAACCAGACATGTATAAGAATTATGCTAACAGTGTTTGAAAAAATGTTAAAAAATGTTTTCGGATTTTTCCAATTTGGTTATGCTTGATTTATTTAACATGAGGGTGGGCGGAGTCTATGCCCATGACCCTATATAGGATGTGATGTCACTGTGATCATGTATGCTTGATAAAGAAGCGGGAGCTTCGAAACGTTGCAATGCAATTTCTTGCTTGGTAAAAAACCTTTTTTGTTTCATTAAGCAAGTGGTCTGGACTTTTTTGTTTGATATATAATTTGTCCTATTGTGGACTAAGTCACAGACTGGGTCTGCACTCCACTCCACTTTGTATATATATATATATATATATATATATATATATATATATATATATATATATATATATATATATATATATATATATATATATATATATATATATATATATATATATATATATATATATATATATATATATATATATATATATATATATACTCAAAGTCCAGTGTTTATGTACATTTCTGGGTGCAAGGGTCAAAATTGCCAAAATGTCGGATATGCATTAAATAAAGCACAATTTGTTCACATGAAAATGGAGTGCGGGTCCTTCTGAAATATTATATATATATATAAATTAGGACACCCTATTTCTTGGACATATGGATATTTAATCTCAATTTAAACAATACTGGGAGATTCAAGAAATACACCCCACATTTATTCACATTCAAAATGTCTCAAATCCCAAACAGGTGTATCACATCAGGTGCTCGATTAGAACATTTAACTCAGCATTTTGAAGGAGGTTTGCCCTATTTAAACCTCAGACATTTACTTTGGTGTGCTCCTGACTGTTGAGGTGAGAGTGAACACCATGGTGAGATCAAAAGAGCTGTCGGAGGCCTTCTGAAAGACGATTATAGTAGCTTATCAGTCTGGTAAGGGATTTAAAGTGATCTTAAAAGAATTTGAAATAAGCCATTCCACTGTCCGGAAAATAGCGGAGGACTTTGAAACTGCCAATATGCCCAGGTCTGGCTGTGCAAGCAAGTTCTAGGAAATTAGCCTCATCAAAATAACAGCTGAGCTGCTGCAAATTCTTTTTTCACATGAAAGGTGTTGAATGGCTTACTGTATCTCTGTATCTGCTATTTATCACAGAGAAAAATGTAAGTGCCCAAATACAATCTTACTAAAGCAAGATTTATATGTAATTCAAGCTGGCTTTTTAAAGGGAAAATATACAGCAGCTGTTGCAAAATGAAAATATATTTTCAAAAATTTACAGAGTGTATGTATGCATTTAAGTGTGTGTGCTCACGCAGTATACCATAAAGTATATATAATAAGTGATTTTATTCAATGATGAGTGCAAGGTAGAATTTCACAAATTAACAATATAAGCATTTAGGACCTCTACTGCCAGTGGCATAATTATAGAGAAGCACACAGGCACCCACCGGATTGCCAAATTTTCAAGCTGCATTAGAGTGGCTGTGGAGGAAGCATACCCCCAAGGTCCTGGCCCACCTGTTCCCCTGCTCCATAGCCATTCTAATGCAGCTTGAAAATCTGGCACTTTTTGTAAGCAGGCGTCTGCACACACATTATGCAGAGGGGGGCGGGGGAGTGGTTGGCTGTGCTGGGCCCCTGTGTACCACTTAAGTGCGTAAATGGCAGCCAGCAGGCAGAGACGTTGAACAGCAGACCGGGGCCTGGGGGTGTGCAGCAAGTTTCTACAAATTTCTACATCATTTTTCTCCTTGGCTTCAGTGATTTTAATGCATTATACCAGCTTTGACTTGGAGTAAATAATGGTGTACATTTCTGGAGTACAGGTATGGGAGTCAGGGGTTCTATCCACTCCCAGAGGGAGTAGTCTAGACTGAGGAGGAAGCCCAAAAGGGTTAAAGTCCGAGTATGCAGTACAAATAGCAATCAGTCACAATCGTTAGTAAAGGTCCAGGCAAGACTTCAAACAGGCAGGCAGATAAGGATCAGAGTCTGGATCAAAGCAGGAATCGAAACCCGGAATCAGACAGATAATAATACACCCAGGTACTCTCAGGATTGAAGACCTATAATTGGGCAGGGTTTCAGCGTCCAGGGTGCCCTTTTATTACAAAATCCCGGCACCAGCAATGACGTCATCATGCAGCGACATCGCACCCATGTGTTCAGCATGGGAGCCGCCATCTTGGATTTTCATTGCAACCGCAGGGAAGGTAAGAAGCGCCATCGGGTGCTTCCGGCAGTCCTGACAGTACCCCCTCCCCCACGGGGGGCTTCTGGGGAAACTGTTTGAACATTTTTCAGGACCGAAGCCCTTCCATTGGATCAGGAATTGTAGAGACCCTCTGGAGAATCTCGAGTCTAGGATCTTTTCCACTTCATATTCTTGTTGGCCATCCACGGAGAAAGCTGAAGGGGGAGACTGATCAGAAGAGAAGCGATTGCAAATTGCTGGTTTCACCATGGAGACATAAAACACATTGGGAATTCGCATCTCAGGGGGAAGCTGAAGTCTAATGGCCACAGGATTGACGATCTCCACAATGGAGAATGGACCATTACATTTTGGACCCAACTTGGATGATGGCACTCTTAAGCGAATGTTCCTAGTGGATAACCATACCTTGTCACCAACCTTGTATGGAGGAGAGGACCTGCGTCTCTGATCAGCAAACGTCTTGTGCACAAGAGCGCTCTTTTCCAAACTTGATTTGGCTGCAGCAGGGACGTCAGATAAAATGAAGTCTTGTGGAAAGGTTTGAGGATGTTGACCGCACACTGTCATAAATGGAGACCTTCCAGTGGAGGTGTGGCATGCATTATTATGAGCGAATTCTGCCCAAGGAAGAAGATCGGACCAGTCATCCTGACAGAGGGAAACATGATTCCTCAAGAATCTCAAAAGCTCAAAGCTTTATTTATAAGCTCCGCTGCCCCATTGGTTTGGGGATGATGGGCAGAGGAGAACTGAAGAGTAATACCCAAGTCTTTACATAAGGAACGGCAAATCTTAGCTGTAAATTGAGATCCCCTGTCAGAGACTATCTCAGCTGGGAAGCTATGCAACCGGAAAATAAACTGGATTAAGAGCTGGGATAGTTCCACCGCTGAGGGAAGTTTTCACAATGGTATGAAATGCGCCATCTTGCTGAAGCGGTCAATAACTACCCAGATCACAGTGTTCCCTCTTGAGGGTGGAAGATCTAGAATGAAGTCCATTGCTAAATGAGTCCATGGATGAGAGGGGATGGGTAAAGATTGTAATAACCCGCTAGGACGAGTATGGCTAGCCTTGGAAGTGGCACAAATAGTACAGGCAGCAACAAAGTCTTTGACATCTTTATGGATAGTCGGCCACCAGACTAGGCGTCGTAACAGTTTAAGAGTCTTTTCAGGACCAGGATGTCCAGCTTGCTTGGAACAATGAGTCTGTTGTAGGATGGGCAGGCAAAGCTCAGGGGGTACAAACGCCATCCCAATGGGGGTATCTGTAGGAGGGGAAGACTGACCAGCCAGGATTTGTTCAGCAAATTGAGGGAACAGAGATGCAATAATTTTGGCAGGAGGAATAATTGGTTCTTGCCTTTCAGGAAAACGATCCACCGGAGTGAAACTTCAGCTTTCCAATTCTTGGAGCCAGGGCTATAGGTCAAAACTAAGTTAAAGCGAGAATAGAAGAGGGCCCACCTAGCCTAGTGGGGATTAAACCTCTTGAGAGATTTATGAACTCTAAGTTTTATGGTCATAATAGATAGTGACCGGGATTGAAGATCCTTCAAGAAGGTGATGCCACTCCTTGAGAGAAAGCTTGACTCTTGACTTGAGTTCACGATTCCAAACATCTTAATTCTGCTCTGCAGGAGAGAATTTTTTGGAGAAGTAAGCACAAGAATGTAATTTCCCATCTGCAGGATGTCTTGGGGACTAGATAGTGCCAGCTCCAACCTTGGATGCGTCCACCTCAATGGAGAAGGGTAACCCAGGATCAGGATGTCGAAGGACAGAGGCGGAGGTGAAAGCATCCTCCAGAGACTGGAATGCTTCAACAGCTGAAGGGGGCCATGAGCTAGGTTTACCCCCTTTTCAGATGAGAGCAAGGATGGGGGCAATGCGGGAGGAAAACCTAGCGGGTTATTACAACCTTTACCCATCCCCTCTCATCCATGGACTCATTTAGCAATGGACATTTATTGTAGATCTTCCACCCTTGATGAACTTTCGGTTGTAGTTTGCAAACCCAATAAATCTTTGTATTGCCTTGGTGCTCAAAGGGAGGGGCCACTCCTGGATCGCGGACACTTTAAAGGATCCTGTCACGGTCGGCACCCAATACCAGAACAAGTGCCAAGCACCCTGGTCTCGGCTCCGCTTCACCAGTAGTGTGACCACCGTTGGGCTTTGGGAGGAGCCCTCAGCTTACTTGGGTGCCACCTGGACTTAACGAGGGGTACAAGGCAAGATGTTCTGGCTGGCAAAGGGGCACGACTGAAAGCAGAGTCTTTTGGGCCGAAAGTCACAGTACAAGAGGATTAGGCAGAAGGATGGTCAGACAGGCTGGGTCGAGGCAGGCAAGGGTCAAAACCAGGTAGTCAATCAAGGGGTTAAGCAGGAGAGTTGTCGTAGGCAGGCAAGGGTCAGGATACAGATTGGAGAATAGTCAGGAACAGGCAGGGTCAAACACGGATAATCAGATCAGAATTTTCAAGACAAACGCACAAGGCTCAGGAAACCCACTTAGAACAAGTTCTATCAAGGGCAAAGGGCTGTACACTGAATGGCCCTTAAATAGTTTTCAAAATTCGCGCCAAACGTGCGGCAAAACGTGCTGGCGCAAACACGCCAGTGTCTTTAGGAGGCGCGCCACGCGTGCCTTAGAAAACAACATGGCGCCAGCGCTAAGAACCATGCGGCGGGCGAACCCGCCGCACAGGTATTTTTCTTACAGATCCATCTCGAAACCCTCTGGGGAGATGATATAGTCGAGGAAAGGGATCTTGGCCACTTCGAAGACACATTTCTCAATCTTGGCAAAGAGGGAGTTCTTCCTCAAATGAGAGAGTACCTCCTTCACTTGGGAGTGATGACTCTCCAAGTCCTTGGAGAAGATTAAGATGTCATCAAGGTACACGACCACAAATCTCCCTAGAAGATGTCGTTCACGAATTCTTGGAAGAAAGGCAGGGGCATTACAAAGGCCAAAGGTCATCACGAGGTATTCGTAGTGCCCATCACGTTTGTTGAATGCCATTTTCCATTCATCCCCTTCACAAATGCGGCTCAGATTGTATGCCCCACGTAGATCCAACTTAGTGAAGATCTTAGCCCCTTTCAGTTGATCAAATAGTTCAGTGATCAGAGGCAAAGGGTAACGGTTCTTCATTGTAATCTTGTTAAGTCTGCAGTAATCTTTGCAAGGGTGCAGACCTCCGTCCTTCTTCTCCACAAAGAAGAAACCAGCTCCTGCCGGAGAAGTAGAAAGACGAATAAATCCCAGCTGGAGATTCTCCTGGATATATTCTTTCATAGCGGAGGTTTCAGCAGGAGAGAGGGGATAAGTGTGACCCCCAGGAAGGAGCTCGACAGGGCAGTTATATTGATGATGAATAGGTAGGAATTCTGCAGACTTTTTACAGAAGACATCAGAAAATTCCTTGTAGAAAGGTAGAAGAAGGTAAGGCTTTTAGATCTGTCGAAGAGATAGTCACCCGATGAAGAGGAGTAGCAGGAAGACAGTGTTCTTGACAAAATGGACTCCAACGAGAGATCTGACCAGAAGACCAATCAATGGAGGGTTTATGTAGGAGAAGCCAGGTAGACCCAAGACGACAGGAACAGAAGGGCAGGAAATAATCGGGAACGACAACTTCTTTTTGTGTAATGTCCCAACCTGCACAGGCAATTCTCCTGTCGTCATGGAGATAATCTGAGACATTAGTGGCCTGTCATCAATTGCCATTACCCATAGGGGAGTATTGAATGGATACAGAGGAACCTCCATATATTTGGCAAAGAGGGCGTCCATGAAATTCCCGGCAGCCCCTGAGTCAATGAAAGCAGAGCCGACAATAATCTTAGTGGCCAGACGTATCTGTAATGGCAGAAGAAACCTGTGAGAGTTCTCTTCAGAACCAGGAGTAACGCCCCCTACGTGTCATCCTGGATTTACCTTGGGGAATAGAACCCTTAGGCTTCACAGCACAGGAATTGGAAAAGTGAGATTGACCACCACAATACAGACACAGACCCGCCATTCGTCTTCAAGGTTTTTCTTGCTCAGAGAGACAGGCCCTTCCAACTTGCATAGGCTCCTCCGGAGGAGTATAGGAAGGCTGCTGGTAAGGTGCAAGCAACAGAGGTCTTTGGAAGTGTGGAACCAGCGTAGGTTGAAATCTCTTACTGCGTTCTTTGTCAACTTGATGCTCTCTAAGATGAGTGTCCACTTTAATGGTGAGCGCAATCAAATCCTCCAGCAGGTCAGGAAGTTCCCTGGAGACTAGGTCATCTTTTAATCGAGTCAACAGACCTTTATAGAACACCGCCTTGTATGCCTCATCATTCCAAGAGGTCTCTGCCATTAGCGTTCTAAAGTCAATAGCATACTCACTGGCACTGCGGATTCCCTGCCAGAGTTGCAGGAGCTGAGAAGAGGCTTTAGCGACCCGTCCCAGGGTATCAAACACAGTTCTGAAAGCCTGAAGGAATGTTTTGACATCAAAGGTCAATGGAGAATTCTTCGCCTAGAGAGATGTTGCCCACTCGAGCGGTTTTCCCTCCAGACGAGACATCACATACCCCACCTTGGCATGTTCACTGGAGTACTGTGAGGGTTGAAACTCGAATTGGATCTGGCACTGCGTAACAAAAACCTCTGCAGGCGTGGGAATCCCCATTATAGCGAGGTGGAGGAGGAATGGGCGGCTCGCCAGCTGATGAGACTGCAGCAGGAGGAACAGTGGCCGTGGGAGGATTACTAAGAACTGGAGACACTGAAGGCATACGGGAGAGAAGAGTATCGAGTACTTGCCTAATGCGAAACTGCTGAGCTTCATAATCTTCCATTCGGGACACCAATCCCAGTAGCGCTCGTCTGACATCAGGCGGAGCTTCCTCAGTGGGGTCCATGGCCCAATTATAATGTCAGGGGGCCTATCGGCTCCCAGAGGGAGTAGTCTGGACCGAGTATGCAGTACAAATAGGAATCAGGCACAATCATTAGTAAAAGTCCAGGCAAGACTTCAAACAGGCAGGCAGATAAGGATCAGAGTCTGGATCAAAGCAGGAATCAAAACCAGGAATCAGACAATAATACACCCAGGTACTCTCAGGATTGAAGACCTATAATTGGGCAGGGTTTCAGCGTCCTTGGCGCCCTTTTATTACAAAATCCCGGCACCAGCGATGGCGTCATCATGCAGCGACGTTGCAACCATGTGTTGAGCATGGGCACCGCCATCTTGGATTTTCATTGCGACCGCCGGGAAGGTAAGCTTACGGCAGTCCTGACAATGGGATATGTAATCCGGAAACCCATTATCCAAAAAGCTCTGAATTACAGAACAGTAACCCACTGCAACCAATCAGATGTTTGTTTTCAAACAGCTTCAAGTAAACTTTTATTATGTTATAGAATGGCTAATTCTAAACTTTTCAATAGGCCTTAATTTTTTCCTTTATATATTTTTTTCAATAATTATTCTGACTCCCTGATTCTGATGGTTATTGCTACTTTGTTCAGTTTGTTCTGTTCAGGCCCTCTCCTATTCATATTCCAGTCTTTGTCCTAGCACTGCTGCTGAGCTGTTGAATAAAAAGCAAAGTAACGCTAAAATGACAAACGTTAAAAAATTTGAACCAATTGTAAATTGCATCAGAATATCACTCTTGATATCATACTAAAAGTTAATTTAAAGATGAACAGCCCTTTAAGACCATTTATTATATGCATATGGGTTTTACTTCCCGCATTCAGAGTATCTAAGTATTTATCAAAATCAGAATTTCTCTCACTATATTTGGAAACCACTTTGACCAAATCCACACAGACTTTCCCCCCTATCTATCATTATTTTATTTTTTTCCACTATTTTTGGAAACCCAGCACAAATTAGGATATCTTCAGGATATCTGCTATTGACTTCTACATAAAGTATTTGGAGTACTTGGAGTATTTTTTATCCAGACTTTTAACGCCATTGGGGCTTTAATAAATTACCCCTTTAAAAATCCAACCAAAAAAACTGGACTTGGATATATAACCTCCTTAGTGTTGATTTGCTTTATGTTCCATATACTTTAAATGAAAAGTTTAAGAAAAAAACATACTTCTATAAAAAAGGTATATATTTTATTATAAACCAGAAAAGAAAGAAAGCACTTAGATAGTGTTGTGATTTTTCCCTGGACTGTACTATTATCAACATTACAGTTCAGCCATAATTCAAAGCAGGAATGAGATTTTGGAATTTAGCTTTTATTAAAATACATTTATTATGAGATATGGGAGAGAGTGCAGATTCCCATAGCATATCATGTTTATTAAAAACAGAAAACTAAGCCCTTTATGCCAATTGGATATTATAAAATGGATGTTAGGCCTTGGGATTTTAAATGGAAATCACTAGTGAATTTCTAAGTATCATCTATGTATTATTTTGTATAGACAGCTTCAGTATCTGCAGACCTTGTAATGCATACAGTCATACTGAAAGACTTATCAGATGATGTAAAGACCTTCTTTGATTTAATTTTATATTATTTAACCAACAGCTCTTTTATATACTTTGTATTACTGATATGTGGTCAATGATAGACATGTAGACTGAAACTATGCATGCCCTTGCAGGCAGACACTTGAGTTTTATTAATAAAATTATTAGAAATGTATACAAGGTTTATTTCCTTATATAATAGAATTTAATTCTTCCCTGAAAAAAAGTGGAATCTAGCAACCTTATAGTCCTGTCAGATGGCGGAACCTTAATGCTTAACTATTAGGAAATTCATAGCTCTCTACAGTACCCTGGTGAAAAATAACAACCAGTTGGAGCCCATGTGCTGTTAAATGGGGCCATGAGCAGTCTGTTGAAAAGTAGAACCTACTCAGGGTGAATGGATGGAACTAAGTCCAGGCATGTGTAAATGCAGAATCAAGAAGCAGAGTCCAATATAAAGACTAGAGATCGGAATCAGGAAATCCACACAAGAACGTAGAAACAAGAGCACAGGAACCAGTATAGGCCAGCAGGAACCAGAGGCTGCTGGGAGGTCTAGTTATCATCAGTCACAACACAGACCAAGTTTTTAATCTGGACAGATCCTGAAATCTAAAGACAACATTTTTCTAGAGACGACCAACCAAAATAGTAAACAAAAGTTTGCAACAGTTCTCCAAGATGGAAATTTCACAGTTCTTGATTAATTTGCATATGATTTTGGAGGGGGATCTTTCCCATTGTGAAACTTTAAGGTAGTAGGAAACAGATCTGCCAGAAAGATGAACTAAAGAATCAGTCCAACAATATGTAGGTTCTGGGTTCTAATGCCAACAGGCGGTGATACTATCTCAGCTAGACCCAACCCTTCATGGCCCTCCTGTCAAGCTTCCCTTCATAGATTCTTACTCCAATGTGTATAAAAAAATCACAGTTTTCCCAGGTGCAGTAACCAAAAGGATATTCCCTTTCAAGTACATTAGCAGTAAATGCTACCTGCTGATTGGTTGTTATATGTGTTAAGACCTGTAGCAAAGTTTGCACCTTTCATTTAATATCACTGAATGTATTTCTACTACTGTTGTGGACACAACCTTCAGTATGTCTCCTATGTACACCAATTCTGGTGGTGTGTGAAGTCCTTTAAAATATAATGACAAAAAAAAACCATTCTGGATGTTTGCTGAGGATGGGTTATAAGAAGTCCTGAGGCTATACAAATGTTAATCCTGGATATAGGGCAGTTCAACTAGTAGAAACAGAAACAGACTTAAATACTACAAGTCCTTATAAATACCACTTTCCATCTGATCAGAAAATTGGAAGTCTTCAGATTTTCAATTAAATTTCCTTACTAGATTTTTTTTCTTCTATAACAGATGTCACAAAACTTGAATAAATATACTGTAGATCACAACATAAAATTGGCAACTTTTTATTAAATACATCTGTATTCCATATAGTGACTGCAGGCTGTGGATGAAACGACCCATACAATTTTATTTTCCAAACACCTTAAAAAATTGAAAACATTTTTCTATGCATGTGGCAACTCATCTCTCTGAACGTTCATTGTGTAACAAAATTTGCACATTTATTTATTTATTTTGAAATATTCAAGCAGAAAAGACTCAAGCATTTATTGCTGACTGCAATATCTAAGATTCTGTAACACTGTCCCATAAGGCCTTCATAGTTGCATAAAAATGTGTGATGTGCCAAAGAACTAGCAGCCTTGTTTTAAACGGAATCCAACATTAATGAAAAATTGTTTATTTACATTGATGTGTTAACAAAACTGTATTACAACACCTTTATTACATGTCTGTAAGCTGTCTATGTCATTTTGGTTATTTAAAAAGAGGAAGACAGTATAACTGTTTGATATATAACTCACAGGGTGTATTCAAAAACAAAAAGGTATGAAGCAAATAATTAATTGAATGTTCCAACTCCAGAGCCTTTTGTGAGTTAACCTAGAAAAGTTATAAGGGGCCATATACAAATGCCCCAGGAGTGGGCAACCCACCAAAACTACTCCATAAAAGAACTGCATGATTCTCTAGCTTCAGCTAATGTATTGAATCTATTCAATACTTATGTTGTTCATAACAGGTTGCATAAAAATGGGATCAATGGAAGAATGACTAGGTAGAAATCATTGCTATCCACTAGTTCCATCAATGCTTGTTTTACATTTGCAGAAAACATTGGATGGTCTCCTATGTTCTATTAAGGGAAGAGTCAAATAAGAATACTTTGAGAAACAGAAGTTCTAGCGTGTGTGGCATAAAGAAAACACAGCATTCCGCATGAAGTTCCAAGAACTTCAAATCAACCATGGTGAAAGTAGTATGATGGTGGAGGAAAGCTTTCAGGAGGACCTGAAATAAGTAGTTTATGCTAAAAGCCTACCAATGTGTCTGAATCAAAGCAGTTCTGCAAAAAAAAAAAAGAGTGGAGTTATTCAGTTTAAAGGGCACCTGTCATCCAAAAAAGCTTCCCCCGCCAGAGGTGCAGGGTAATAATGCCCACACTCCGGTTGGCGAGAAAGTAGTGTATTTAAAAGCAATGCCCATACCTGCTCTAGTCTGCCAACAATGAGGGGAGCTTCTGGCGCAGACATACATGCTGTTGCTATGAGAATAGCCATAGTTTTTGATACGTCTGTGCATACCTGTGACGTTCTATGCATTTGCATAATGAGCGTGCCAAGCAAACAGCACATTGTGCGCATCAAATTGGCAACTGGGGATGGCCTTGCACAGGCAAGGGGCAAGGGGCATTCTTTTTCTCTTTTTTAATAATAACCTTTAATTTATTTATTTATAACACATGATAAAGGAAGGAAGGAAGTAGAGAAAGTGAAAGAGGGAAGAATAGCAAAGTGGAATTGGAGCCTTGCCTAGTCCATCTGGAGAAGTTAAAAGGAGGATAGAATATCGTTCACTTTGAGTGATGGATTTGCTGTACATCAGACAAACCCACTTATTAAAACCTGGGCTGAGGCCCAATCTGGTTAGTACTATGCAAATCCACTTGTCTAAGAGCAGCAACAGAGCGTGGTTTTGCAAATTGGGGTTGTCTGTAAAATCTTGTTCAGCTTGAGCTGCAGTATGTTCAAGAGGCATTATGTGTTCTTTAGTGGTATTTCTTACTTTGGGTATAAAAGCAATTAAAACCCCTCATAGTACCACTTTGCCAGCTTCCCAGACTATATATGTATCCGCAGAGTCTAGGGTCTCTGACCAGTAATTCTGTAGTGCGATAGTAGAGTCCTCTGCAATGGTTTGGTTTTTGAGAAATATGGAGGATAGCCTCAATTGCTTGTTCTGGGGGGTGGTAATATTTGTAATGAAAGATATACAAGTGAATGATCAGATATTGAATGGGTAGAAATGTAATCTCTCATTTTGGTATGTAGGTCTGGGGATGTCAGGATTAATGTGCGGTGGGTGGTTGAAAGGCATGTATAGTCCCTGTCAATTTGGTGTTTCCATTGCCAAACATTGGTTAAATGGTAAGAATTGAGCCAAATCTCCTAATTTAGAGAGGGATGCTATAAAGGGGGATAGTTTTTCATGGTAGGGTCTAAGTATGTTTTAAAGTCTGCCATGCAAAGAGATTATGGGAGCAGTTGTGTAAGAGCGGAGGAGAGGTCATGTAGAATTGCTTCTGTAAATGGGGGTGGAATGTGACAGGTTAAGGCCCATATTGAGCAGGAGAGTATTTGGTACTGTATCTGCCAGACCTGTAAGTATGCAGATCTTCTAGGTGGAATAGTACTTTAGAGGCAAGTACTAAAGTGCTTCTACTAAAAGTAGAGTAGCTAGAATGATATGCATGTGGGTTTTCTCAGAGCAAGGACCTTTTGCCCTGTCAAATTCTTTACTTGTAATAATACTAAATGTAATTAATAATGTGTGGATTATGGGCATCTCCATCTGCCTTGTGCCTGGGGATATAGAAAAAGAACAGTAGAGAATAAAACATTTAGTAGTACAAACAATAGCCCAAATCAAACCCTGAACCAACCCGCCCAACCCTCCCCAACTGGGTGGGACTCGTACCCATAGCAAACTTAACGAGGAACAGTGATTGTAAAGAAAAAAAGGGGGGTTCAACAGGGGAAAAACAAAGTGAGGACCCAACGGGGGATCTACCGTAAGGGTATGGAATTTAGCAAGCTGTTCTTGATGTGGCCAGAAATTTGTGGAAGGTTGTGGAAGGATTGCAAAGTATCTCAATAGGTCCTTGCAGATTTGTTGCAATACGGTTCAATGGGTCAGTGAAGTAACCGACCCCCTTGACATTGGGAGTTAGCCTGTGAACCAACTTTTTTGTAAGATTGTCCAAATTAAGATATAATGCAGGATCTCTGTTCTGTGGAGGGTGAAGAAAGAAAGTTCTGACTAACTTGAAGTCCTCTATGGATCAGTGTGAGAGCACGGTAGAGCATGTCAGGGCTTCAGGAAGTGATACAGCAACCTGGAAGTTGCAGGCAGGAAGATGAAGCAGTGGAACTGGCAGAGAACAGCCTGGCAGAGAGAACCATGTGGTGGTAAGACATCAGTGCACTGCTAATGGGCCCAGAGAGCTGGAAGGCCCCACCAAAAGCCGTCATTTGGATCAGGTTGGCACAGGGATACTGTGCTTGGAAAGACAGAGTGTGAGAGTAGTCCAAATTGGAGGAATAAGCATCTGCAAAGGATTCTCATGTGAGTATCAAAAGGGGCTTGAGTTGCACTGGGTGTTCATAAGTTCTCGCCTTAAGATTTTCTGAGTATTGTTATCAATTCTATTAAAGGAGAATTCAACCTGTGGGGAAAAAACCCATACCCCCCACCCCAGGTAGACCTCCCTCCCTCCTCCCCCAGGCTAATTACCCCCCCCCCCGGGGAAATGCCCCATACTTTGTACTTACTCCTTGGCGCAGATTCTTCCAGCGGAGTTGCACGCATCCATCTTCCGGCTCCTCTGTAAGCTGACTGGGAGACCGGTATTTGGAGCAGTTTGCCGGTTCGGGACAACTGCACATGCGCGGAATTACACAGAACTTGTCGATCTCTCAGTCAGCTTCAATCACTCTTTACTGCTGTACTGCAAGTTGGAGTGATATCATCCTCCTTCCCCCCCCTCCCTGCAGCCTAACCACAAAACATTGAGACGGTAACCAGATAGCAGCTCCCTAACAAAGAACAGCTGCCTAGAAGATCTAAGAACAGCACTCAGTAGTAAAATCCATGTTCCACTGGGACACATTCAGTTACATTGAGTAGGAGAAACAACAGCCTGCCAGAAAGCAGTTCCATCCTAAAGTGCTGGCTCTTTCTGAAAGCACGTGACCAGGCAAAATGACCCGAAATTGCTGCCTTCATACTAAAACTAAAAAAATACACTTGCTGGTTCAGGAATGAAATTTTATATTGTAGAGTGACTTATTTGCATTGTTAACAGTGTCATTTAGAAATAAAACAACATCAAAAAATCGTGACATAATCCCTTAAATGTTTTTAAAGTGCACTAAAGATACTTCTGTAAATGAGCTATTAACCTTCTGTAAACCTAAATAGAAGTAATCAAAGTAATATTTCAAATAAATAAACCATCATACTGAACCCCCGCAGACTGAACCCTCCATTGAGATAAAAGGGGAGAAAATAACCATCATCAAGCTGCAAGGTCTGTGTGCACCTTAGTCAGTCTTCTGAAACTGAATTTCTACATCAGCCTGGGCGCGTGTATTTTGTTATTCCTAATTCCTATGAATTGCCAGTAAATGTGGCTAAAAATCAGTTGTTATTATTAAGAATTCTTGACTCCTAAGCTCTGTATTAAGACCATTTAAATGCATAATTTTTGTGCATAGATTCCAGGGTAGAATATTAAAAAGCTAATTTCTAATAATTGCTAATTGAATACGAAGTTTATCCTCTTAAGAAGAGATAAAAGTTAATAGCCAATCAACAGATACCCATGGATTTGTGCACTTGTGTACAAAATGATAATTTAAAAAAAATGAATCACCAAGAAAGGTTTAAATAGCATGAAAGCATATACATTGTCATTCTCTAGGTGTAGCTTGTCTGGGTTAGATGCTAGGGAGTATTAACCAAATTACCCGCTTTGAGAAATGCTGTGAGAATTGAATAATTTAGGTAAAACAGGACTGTGATTGGCTAAATAGCATAGCTATAACATTTCGTTGTTTTCCTGTAAACATTTTCCTATACAGGTAATAAACTATAGTAGATTTTCGTTATCTATTATATCCAATAAGCAGGAAATATTTATTGATTACATGTTTAAAAGCAAGCATCTGATTGGTTGCTGTGGGTTACTGCACCTGGGCAGACTTTGTGAAAAAGTTTGCATGCCTGGTCTCTTAGAAATTTCATTTGAGCGCCTGCCATGTACTGTATTCTGTCTGGCAATTAGTAATATACAATATTTAATTCCTGCAAGAAAGTGCATTTATGAATAGAAGGGATATCTGAAAATTGGCATATTTAATCAGGTGAAATTGTATCAAACAATGTTTTAACAGGTGTATATTTTTAATTTCCTGTTTTTCAGAAATATTTGCCTTTATTTCTAAGATGTTACACGGTTGCTAGGGTCCCAGAAACCAGACTGACTGTAAGGCTTTTTTATTGTCATTATTAAATGTTAATAATTATGATTTTTTTTAGACCCTTTCCTGCTCATGTTCTAGTCTGTCACGCAAACCACTGCTTGGTTGCCTGGGCACTTGTAGAACAATAAGCTATTAATAAACCCATATGACCACACTAATGATTAATTGCAAAAGAGTGTCTACTGTTATTATCTTGCATTCTTCACTTTTATTTCAACATCATGCCATTTACCACCATTGTATGTCAAATGTAGTTTCAACTGTAATTCAATTTAAATGATATATCTTTTCCCCTTACCAACAAAAGGCAAGTGGTGACCAGGGCAGGGGACTCTATGAATCCATTATCTAATTTCACCATATGTATAATGCTACAAAGCATAAGAGATGAGGGTTGTGCCATTATGACATATACTTTGAGTAGTGAGCAGTACCTCTGGGGAACATCTGTGTAATTGTTCTCAATGTGTGGGTAGCAGAACTTATAAGTGGGACCAGGCCCTTAAAGGAGAAGGAAAGGTTAAAACTAAGTAAGCCTTATCAGAAAGGTCCCATCTAAATATACCAGTAAACCCCCAAAGTAGTGCTGCTCTGAGTCCCCTGTCAAAAGAAACACTGCATTTCTTTCCTTCTATTGTGTACACATGGGCTTCTGTATCAGACTTTCTGCCTTCATCTTAAACCTCATTGTCCTGGGCAAGAGCATGCTCAGTTTGCTCCTCTTCCCCCCCCCCCTCCCTTCTCTACTGTAATCTGAGCCCAGAGCAGGGAGAGACTCAGGCAGGAAGTGATGTCACACCATGTTAATACTGCAGCTCCTATCCTAAACAAACAGAGAGTTTCTAGAGCTTTTTACTCAGGTATGGTAAAACATTCTACAGAATAAATATAGCATTCTAGCTTGCACTATTGCAGCTAATCTATTGGCAATAGAATGCCTCCTTAGCTTACCTTCTCCTTTAAAAGAGAAAGAAAGCTCCAATACAGTTTATGAGCCACAATAGTGCAAGCTAGAATGTTATATTTATTCTGCAGAATGCTTTACCATACCTGAGTAAACAGCTCTAGACACTGTCTGTTTGTTTAGGATAGAAGCTGCCATATAAGCTTGGTGTGACATCACTTCCTACCTGAGTCTCTCCCTGCTCACTTACAGCTCTGAGCTCAGATTACAGCAGGGATGGGAGGAGGGAGGGGGAGAGGAGCAAACTGAGCATGCTCAAGCCCTGCCCTGGAGGTTTATGCTGAAAACAGGAAGTCTGATACAGAAGCCCATGTGTACACAACAGAAGGAAAGAAATGCAGTGTTTCTTTTGACAGAGGACTCAGAGCAGCATTACTTTGAGGGTTTACTGGTGTATTTATATAGACCTTTCTGATAAGCTTACTTAATTTTAGCCTTTCCATCTCTTTTAAGACCACTGGAGCTCCTATATTGTACGTTTTTATGTCCTTCATAGGAACCAGGTATTTGAGCTTCAAGGGTTGTGGCTGCATTGGCTTTGTTATGGCAGGCTCACAACCACACTGTGACAAGCTTTGTTGCCAGATAGGGAAGCCCAGGACAGCGTATGTGGTCTGATGGTGCATGATTGGGGCGGGACAAAGCTGCCAGGCAGGGGGTTATTAGTTTGGGTTTAGTTACGTAGTGGGGGTGGATTTTAGCTAATTTGAAGCAGTAACAGTTAGGGATGGCATCCATTTTGGAAGAGAAAAGGAGTCCCACCCATCCTTTACCCTTTGTGCTAGTACAATTGTGGCCTGGGTAAGTGGGATACAGGTTAAGCCAACGTGGAATGGTGAGTATTGGAGGGTTGATGAGTAAGCTGGGCTGCGAGGGGTCACAGCCAGGCAGCAGGTCCCTGGCAATGGTGAGAGTTGGTTGAGAAGGTGGATTTTACCAGTTGGGTGGTTAATGGTTGGTGGTGATCCTCTTTGGGAGGTGTTATGGTCTCTGGGAGATGGTATGTTACATTGGTCGAAGCATGCAATCTAGCGTACCCATCATGCTGGAAGGTATAAGTGGCTGGTGGCTGGTATGATTTCATGCACCTAATTGGGTCCATTGCCAGGGATCTTGCAGATGATAAATGAGTTATATTATATTACTGCTGGTGTTTTTATGGTTATAATGTTGTTAACATGGAAATGTTATTTATATATATTTATTTTATGTATTGTTAACACTTATGTATTGGTGCAATAAAGCTGCGGCCTAAAAGATTCCAACAGGGAATGGTAAGAGTGGATTATTTCTAGGCCAGTTTGGAATAATTTAAAGAGGTTGAACTAGCCAGGCACTATTTAGGGGAGGGTAGACCATGTATGTAAATCTTGTTGATTTAAACAAACATGGGGATTTGTCAGTTACATGTAGCAGGGTTTTCAACATCATTTAAAAATCATATTATGTGCATACCTGGAGTCCAAGAAACAACACCTCAAAGCTCTCAAATATTAGTCAGATAAGCCAAATATGAGGGAAACTAAAATCAAAACCAAATAATTTTTCATAGCGAGGTTCTGCATTTTCATAAGAAACGTGCCTGTTTTAACCATGAGATTTGTATGTTGGATCCTTTTTTCCTCATCCTCATCACTGCTCTGAGCACCTTTTTAAGATAAAACATAAAAATGTAATTGGATGCATTGTACTGCATTGAAAAAAATGATACATGTTCTGGGGATGTTCTGTGCAAGTGCATCTCATTAATAACTCCTGTTCTGACCGTTAGGCCCATGCAGATCATGGTATACGACAGAGCATTTCTTGGGTATGAACAATAGCATTAAGTAGCCTACCTAAAGATACAAAATGCCAGCTTTGTTTATTTTTTATATTTTCATGTTCTTGTTATATCATACGGGGACTTATACATTAAAGAACCCTGAGCCACAGCATGTGTTTCTAAACCTTTCCGTTTTATTTATTTATTTATTTTAGGAAATATTGTGTGTGGGTTTAACTGGTTATTGTGCACAGAATATTTTTGCTCTGTGTAAATGTGTGTTTTACATTAAAACACAAAATTTCAGACAGTATAAGGGCATCTCTGCAACATTTCAAGTGGGAAATGCTTTTCACAGGGTTAAACACGGAACAAAACTATAGGTCAGTTAATCTGACGTCAGTGGTAGGAAAGCTTTTTGAAGGGTTGATAAAGCATAAGATACTGGACTTTATAGCAAATCATAATACTATGAGTTTGTGCCAGCATGGTTTCATGTGTAATAGATCTTGCCAGACTAACTTAATTTCTTTTTATGAGAAGGTGAGCAGGGACATCGATTCTGAGATGGCAGTGGATGTGATTTACTTAGACTTTGCTAAAGCATTTGATACAGTGCCACACAAATGGTTACTGGTTAAATTAAGGAATGTTGGCCTGGAACATAGTATTTGTACCTGGATAGAGAACTGGCTAAAGTATAGACTACAAAGAGTGGTGGTAAATGGAACATTTTCTAATTGGACCAGTGTTCTTAGTGGAGTACCGCAGGGCTCTGTACTAGGTCCCTTGCTTTTCAACTTGTTTATTAATGACCTGGAGGTGGGCATTGAAAGTACTGTTTCTATTTTTGCATATGATACTAAATTGTGCAGAACTATAGGTTCCATGCAGGATGCTGCCACTTTGCCAAGTTGGGAAATTGGGCAGCAAACTGGAAAATGAGGTTCAATGTTGATAAATGCAAGGCTATGCACTTTGGCAAAAATAATATAAATGCAAGTTATTCACTAAATGGCAGTGTGTTGGGAGTTTCCTTAAATGAGAAGGATCTTGGGGTTTTTGTAGATAACAAGTTGTCTAATTCTGGGCAGTGTTATTCTGTGGCTACTAAAGCAAATAAAGTTCTGTCTTACATAAAAAGGCCATTAACTCAAGGGATGAAAACATAATTATGCCTCTTTATAGGTCCCTGGTAAGGCCTCATCTGGAGTATGCAGTGCAGTTTTGGACTCCAGTCCTTAAGAGGGATATAAATGAGCTGGAGAGAGTGCAGAGATGTGCAACTAAACTGGTTAGAGGGATGGAAGACTTAAATTATGAGGGTAGCCTGTCAAGGTTGGGGTTGTTTTCTCTGGAAAAAGGGCGCTTGCGAGGGGACATGATTACACTTTACAAGTACATTAGAGGACATTATAGACAAATAGCAGGGGACCTTTTTACTCATAAAGAGGATCACAGTACCAGAGGCCACCCCTTCAGACTAGAAGAAATAACTTTCATTTGAAGCAACGTAGGAGGGGTTGAACTTGATGGACTTTGTCTTTTTTTTCACCCGATTTAACTATGTAACTATGTAACTAACAATGTAACTATATAATCATGGTCACCAAAGATACTACGTACTGGACACGACTTGGTCATTTCTGCTAATAACACATATCATAGTACATTCATAGACTTCAAATAATTGTTATCATCTAGTAGTTAAACATAAATATATTTATATATTATATATGTATCTATATACAACTACAAAAACATCTATGAATACAAAAGTGCAGAGAAGTAATGTTCCATGAACAAAATCAGTTTGACTGCTTATTTACTAATAAACAAGGCATCACTGACATTAATTCAAGTACAAAAGGGGAGACCAAAGTCTATGAGGCAGATGAATATTACATAGAAATAATGATAATAATCTGCAGAACATGAGGATATTTTTTTTCAATCACACGTGTCTCATGAACCTCATCTAATAGGTGTTGCAATTTAAAAATAAATGATAAAGATCTTTTGGAACTTTGGGCAAAATGTTGGGTGTCAAAGACTTCAAAGAATATTTATTTATGTGCACTAGAACCAAATTTTGTTACAAAGAAAAAGCTACAAAGAAAACAATCTTCATTTACAGAGGCAATTACTGCGTAAGCAGTTCCTTTGATCACAGATGTAGTAAAAGGATCTACGTGATTTTTGACAGGTAGTCATTTCACGTACATGATAAGGAGTACCTGTGCCGTAGCCTTCTAACTGTAAAGATTATTGTTCTACTGTTTTTGTGCATGGGTTCTGGGTCATGTTAAGACACAATCCCCTACATTTTTTTAAGTCTTCCATGTACACAAACATCTCTCTGGCCATCATTCAGTACATGAGCTATTTCTCAAAAGAACATACAATTTAGTAAATCTGTCAGTGTTGCTTTAAAACATTATGATTTGCTGACCAACAAGGTTATCCGTTTTGAAAGTGATGGCCAGTTAATGGACATATACTGCCTATTCTGCATTCATTTGATGGGTTAAAGAGGACCCATCACCCAAAAAAAATATTCCAAATCCTATTTTATCACATTAGTCAAACAAAATAAACTTTAATTACACTATATAAATTATTTGAATCTTGTTTCCTTCAGTCACTGTTATTAAGGCAAGCCTTGCATCATCTCAGAATTGGGACCCGATGTCCTTCCCCATGTACTGGCTACACAATTAAATGGTGAAGAGAATGTGGGAATGTGTGGAGAGCAGCGACATCTAGGAAGTGCTGAATGGAAAGTGAAAGCAATTGTCTGCCCTGTGTAATAAAAGACACTCACCCTGGTGGTCCAGTGGTGCGGTGGGGACACCCGCCACGTTGCTCCTCTTCGGCCGCCATATTGGGTACTTAGGGCGCGCCCGCGTCTCGATTCTTATATTGACGCGGATGCGCTGGCGTGATGACCCAGGTATCTCAATGTCCCACCATGGGCCGCTGTAGCCTACTGTATGCAGGAACCAGGTAACACTTGCAGGATCCATCATACCGACAACCAGCCTCTTGTGTCCTCCAGCATGGTGGGTACGGCCGCTTGTATGCTTTGACCCAGGTATCTCTTTGTAACATATAGTCAACTACAGGAGGTCCTCTGCACTCAACCCATTATCAATATATTTAAGACAGCGACATTTTGTGCATACTGCTACTAAAAAATGCCTTACCCTTTAAACAACACAGGGATTGTTTGTCCATATATTGCAATATATTTAAGCTGGCCAACTACGTCAAAGTCATCCCATATCTGGCCAGTCCTATGCTCAATTTTATCTGATTCATTAAGAATTCAATTGCTTAATTATACATTTTACAAAGGGACTAAGTTTTACCTGCAACTTACTAGCTGCTTTCAAAGTAAAACTCCCAAACTTGGCTGCCCTTTTATTAGAGACCAGTCGCTGTCTTAAATATATTGATAATGGGTTGAGTGCAGAGGACCTCTTGTAGTTGACTATATGTATTTTGTGGTCACACCCTCATTGCACCCCCCCCTAATGGTTTTAAAAAATAGTGGTGAGCACAACTTTCCCTTATCTGTTATAGTTATACAGGAGCAGTGACCATAATTGTAGCTCCCACCCCTCCCCAGCTATAGTCAGGTGATCCCACTGGTGTCTAATAAAAGGGCAGCCAAGTTTGGGAGTTTTACTTTGAAAGCAGCTAGTAAGTTGAAGGTAAAACTTAGTCCCTTTGTAAAATGTATAATTAAGCAATTGAATTCTTAATGAATCAGATGAAAATTAAGCGTAGGACTGGCCAGATATGGGATGACTTTGACGTAGTTGGCCAGCTTAAATATATTGCAATATATGGACAAACAATCCCTGTGTTGTTTAAAGGGTAAGGCATTTTTTAGTAGCAGTATGCACAAAATGTCGCTGTCTTAAATATATTGATAATGGGTTGAGTGCAGAGGACCTCTTGTAGTTGACTATATGTATTTTGTGGTCACACCCTCATTGCACCCCCCCCTAATGGTTTTAAAAAATAGTGGTGAGCACAACTTTCCCTTGTCTGTTATATCTCTTTGTAACATAACACCTCCCAGAGACCAACTTTAACTCATTCCTCCTTACCTAAACACAGCTACATGTTATTCTGCACATCTCTTACCTAGACCAGTATAATCTGGCTGCTAGTCATTCGGATCCCTTGTCATGCAGCTCCTGCGCTTATAGCTCCAGGGCTTTCCTTTATCAAAGAAGCAGCTGTGTTACTCAATGGTGTGACACCAGTGTAAAATCAAGAGCACAGGTTTCAGGTTTAAAATAAGTCAGTTTGATAACTGAGCAAACATATATCTGTGCTTATTTGTTATGGTCTTATGTCTTACATCTCTTTTACTTTACTCAAAAGATAACCATAAAATTTGTAGGAACTATAGAAACAATATTAACTATGGTAGCAATGGTAATAATTGATATGTCAAAATAACAGGAACTATGGCAGCAATGGTAAATAAGGAAATAATAATAACTATATTAGCAATGGTATGTTTAAAAATAATAGGAACCATAAACACAAGAGTAACTAGGGTAACAATGGTAAATATGGAAACAATAGTAACTATGGTAGCTATGGAAAAATATACTATGGTTGCAATGGTTACTATGGAAATAATAGTAACTATGGTAGCAATGGAGCTATGGAAATAATAGTAACTATGGTAGCAATAATAACTATGAAAATATGAATTATTCTGTCATCAATAGTAACTATGGTTGCAACGGTAACTATGGTAATAATAATGATAAAATAATAGTGATGATGGTTGGAATGGTAACTACAGAATTAATAGTAACTATGGTAGCAATGGTAACTATGGAAATAATAGTAATTATGGTGACAATGGTAACTATGGAAATATTAGTAACTATGGTAGCAATGGTAACTATTGATTACAATATCAGCATTTTTATAAGAATAATTTATGTTCCTTTAATGTAAACCCAAGAACGATCTGCCCATATGAGTGTATACCAAGGGGCAGATTTATCAAGGGTACAATCGTACGATGTATAAAATCCTCCGAATTTGACTTCGAATGTTGGAGGATTCTTTTCGATGGTCGAATTTCGAATTATTTTCCCCTTCGAAATTCGACCATTGATAAATCTGCCCCCAGGGGCCGATTCACTAACTTCGAGTGAAGGATTCGAAGTAAAAAAACTTTGAATTTCGAAGTGTTTTTTGGACTACTACGACCATCGAATGGGCTACTTCGACCTTCGACTACGACTTTGAATCGAATGATTCGAACTAAAAATCGTTCGACTATTCGACCATTCAATAGTCGAAGTACTGTCTCTTTAAGAAAAAACTTCGACCCCCTAGTTCGCCATCTAAAAGCTACCGAACTCAATGTTAGCCTATGGGGAAGGTCCCCATAGGCTTTCCTAAGTTTTTTTAGTCGAAGTATATTCCTTAGATCGTTGGATTAAAATCCTTTGAATCGTTCGATTCGAAGGATTTAATCGTTCGATCGAAGGATTATTCCTTCGACCGTTCGATTGAACTATTTGCGCTAAAATCCTTCAACTTCGATATTCGAAGTCGAAGGATTTTAATACCCAGTCAAATATTGATGGTTAATTAACCCTCGATATTCGACCCTTGGTGATTCGGCCCCAAAGTGTCAGCTTGACCTAAATATTCTGAAAACATCTGCTTTAAGCCCCTGTAAACTAATTTTTGAAATATTTTGTATTATCCTTTTATTATCCTTTTATTATATTTTTTTATTTGTTAAAAGCCCACATTTGTCCGATGTCTAATGTACAATTTTTCACTAATGACAGTTAATAATATTTTTTATAATAATAATTTTATGCTTTTATGCTAATCCACCAAAGTGCATGTATTGGTGACTCCAGTTGTCTTGGACTTGTTTTGTGCTTATTAATTTACATCTGCATGGAGAACAGGTAGATAACTCTTCAGAAGTGTGGCTGGACATTTGCTACTGTTGCTAATTAGGGACTCCATTTATCACTTTTGAACAAAAGGTTTAAACCAATATTAATGTTCATTACATGCACTGTACAAGAGTCCGGGCATTTATATTGAACAGGCTAAAATCTTCCAGCAATATTTGTAGCATATAATGGAATGCTGTACTATACTAAAACATTATCTTTCCCTGGGGTTACAAAGCTGTGACTAGTTTCAAAACATTTAGGGCTATGTATAAATTGATTTTTTTAAAAACGTCAAGAACAGTAAATCCAGATATTTAAAAACAACCTTCATTATAACTGAATGTGCACCTACTTTAATTTAGCACTTATGCATAACCCTGAATGAGTACATCATCCTTCTGTTATTTATAGTCCTGTTCCCAATTTAAACATTCATTTTTTATGGACTTTTGACACATGGGGGGTTATTTATCAAGGTCCGAATATCCGAACCTCAAATAATTCATAGTTTTCGGAGCAAAAAAAATAAACGATTTATTAAAAACTAATCCGAAACCCCGGCATCTAAAAGCTCTCAAGGTCCTGTATAAGTCAATGGGGAAAGTCCCAGTGTCTGCGCTGATGTCCGCACCAATATCTAATGATTTCGGGGTTTCTGCGCAAAAAACTCAGAAAACCCTGAAAAGATCGTCGTTTTTGCAAATATACTCAGAGTTTTCGGGAAAGCTCCGAAGTTTGCCCGACCCTATTTTTTCGGGCTTTTTTCTTCGTAAATAAGGTCCATTCAGGAATTCGGAGTTGCTTAGAAATACTGAGATAAATTCAGAACTTGATAGAAAAAAAAAAAAGCAACAGGTCTTTAATCCAGGGAGTAATATTTGCACTTTTAACATTATACAAATATAGGATATGTGACGTCTTTTCTGAACAGAAGTAAATATGATTTATGTATGAACAATCTCACATTATATGAATATGTATCCACGATATTTATTCTTATAATGCTCCTTCTGTTATAAGATTAAGAGAATCATTTAGGTATATTCCCCATTTTAACAGAAAATCTTTACATGAGTTGAGTTGCATTTAGTGTCCCCTTGGAGTGTTCCACAATCAATGATGTTCTGCTAAGGTCTTGATCTTTTCAAATCTGCAGTGTAATTCAATCCATTTTAAGTTTTTTTTTTTTTTAAATCTCTTTCAAAGGTCCTCTTAAAATCAATATGTTCTTGTAAAAGAAAATCCTTGGATTCTTTTATAGAATGGAATAAAGGCAGTGTGCCTCGTTCACATATTCAAACATGAGCCACAAAAACAACAGTTAGAAAGTTCTCTTACATAACGTGTAAGTATACCCCCTTTTTAACTTGAACTCATATCATTGGGCCAGGTCCATGGTGGCAGTAGTTCCATGGTTTCCCAGCAGTTGAAGTTGAACTACAGTCATAAGAAGAGTTGAACACATTGGCAACTATGGCTATGTACTATGTAATGACTATGTACTATGGAATTGTTTATAAATGACACGTCAAGTATTAGGTTCGTAAAGTGTTAAAGGAGAAATACAAGACATACAAATAGGAGATATCAGAATAAATAAAAGTCTCATTAAATAGCACCATACAATGCTTAATAATCAACTGAAAATAGAACTTTTTATAGGCAGAATCAGTTGTATTAGCTGTTTCCTGGCCTAACTGTGTCATTGTTCAGATGTCAATTTATCTTCTCATTAGTGTAGTTCTCCTATTGAACCAATGCAATCAGAAGCAACACACCAGTCACAACGATTTACAAAATCTATTTCTTCTAAAGAATGTTTCCCCTGTTAACAACACAGAGCTCAGGTCATTCCATAACAATGTAAACAAACATAATTTTATTTGTCTGTTAACCCTTTAAGTGCCAGCAGAATTTCACATTTTGGTTACGCGAAATGCCAGCCGTTTTTGAAACATTTTGTGCTCTCTCACTTTAGGGGCATTTTCTGAGGGGAAACCTATAGTTTACCTAGGAAAACTATACATTGTTTTTTTCGGTAGAAACTGAGCTTTCTAAATCTGCCTGAGTTTTCATGTATTTCCACCTGTGCAAAAAAATTTATAGTGCTAAATACCAAAAAAAAATGAAAAATTACCATTTTTCATCGTATATCAATTTATACCAGAAAAATATTTCATTTTAGGGATGAAAATCCAACTGATTTGGAAAGCCTTATGTCTCTCGAACGTGCCAATACCAGATATGTATAGTTTTAGGGAGATTTAGGATTTCTGTACAGCAAAAACTCCCGGCAGTATATTACCGAATTTTGAAAGCACTAAGGCAGAAAACAGCATGCTTTAGATTCCAAGGCAAAAAATCCTGAAACCGTAGGTTTACCCCAGAAAACCATACATTTTTGAAAAGTACACATTCTGCCGATTACAAAATGGGTAACTATGTCTCTCTACTCCCAACTACCAAACATAAAAGCTTGTCTGAAAATAGCGGTTTTTCAAAAAAAAATTCAAAATTCTGATAAATCATTTCAAAGGTTTTATTTTGCTGCTCCGCATATCCCAAACTATATTAGGTACCAAGAAAAAGCACCTGAAATATGATTGCCAGGGGTCCACTGAACAGTTTGATACCCATTATGCATAGGTTTACCAAAGTATCTGGCATTTAGAGACACCAATATGAAGTTAGCACATCCAAATTGATCAGGACTTTACTTCAGCTACTGAGAAATCAACACATTGACTGCATTTTTGTGGGGTAAAAACACAGAAATATATGTTTACCCCCCAAACCCATATATTTTTGGAAAGTACACATTCTACTGAATCTAAAATGGGTACCCATGCCTTTCTGCTCCAAACTACTGAGTCGCAAGGCTTTCCCAAAGTTGTCGGTTTTGGTGAAATATCTGAAAATTGCCTCAAAGCTTCAACTTCCCAGCACCATATCACCCATGTGTCATTACGTACTAAGAAAAAGCACCCTAAATATGATTGCCAGGGTTCCTCTGAACATTTTGGTGGCCATTGTTCATAAGTTTACCAAAGTGTCTGGCATTTAGAGGCCCCAAAATGAAGTTAGCGCATACAAACAGTCCCGTGGGTAACTTCATCTAATGAAAAATCAACACATTGACTGCATTTTTGTGGGGTAAAAACACAGAAATATATGTTTACCCCCCAAACCCATATATTTTTGGAAAGTACACATTCTACTGAATCTAAAATGGGTACCCATGCCTTTCTGCTCCAAACTACTGAGTCGCAAGGCTTTGCCACAATTGTCGGTTTTGGTGAAATATCTGAAAATTGCCTCAAAGCTTCAACTTCTCAGCACCATATCACCCATGTATCGTTATGCACCAAGAAAAAGCACCCTAAATATGATTGCCAGGGTTCCTCCGAACAGTTTGGTGGCCATTGTTCATAGGTTTACCAAAGTATCTGGCATTTAGAGGCCCCAAAATGAAGTTAGTGCATACAAATAGTCCTGTGGGTAACTTCAGCTAATGAAAGATCAACACATTGACTGCATTTTTGTGGGGTAAAAACACAGAAATATATGTTTACCCCCCAAACCCATACATTTTTGGAAAGTACACATTCTACAGAATCTAAAATGGGTACCCATGCCTTATTGCTCCAAACTACCGAGTCGCAAGGCTTTCCCAAAGTTGCCGGTTTTGGTGAAATATCTGAAAATTGCCTCAAAGCTTCAACTTCCCAGCACCATATCACCCATGTGTCATTACGTACTAAGAAAAAGCACCCTAAATATGATTGCCAGGGTTCCTCTGAACATTTTGGTGGCCATTGTTCATAAGTTTACCAAAGTATCTGGCATTTAGAGGCCCCAAAATGAAGTTAGCGCATACAAACAGTCCCGTGGGTAACTTCAGCTAATGAAAAATCAACACATTGACTGCATTTTTGCGGGGTAAAAACACAGAAATATATGTTTACCCCCCAAACCCATATATTTTTGGAAAGTACACATTCTACGGAATCTAAAATGGGTACCCATGCCTTTCTGCTCCAAACTACTGAGTCGCAAGGCTTTGCCAAATTTGGCGGTTTTGGTGAAATATCTGGAAATTGCCTCAAAGCTTCAACTTTCCAGCATCGTATTGTCCATGTATCATTACCAGCATAAAGCATCCTAAATATAAACATAGGGGTCTACTAAACAGTTTGATGCCCAATATGCATAGATATACCAAACTATGTGGCGCACAGAGACCCCCAAATGACAATATGTATAGACATTTTCACGGCTGACGCGCTGGCTGCTGCAATATAACCACTCGGTGTGTGTATTATGCGACATTAGACCACCTAACAGTACAGAGACCCCAGAAAACCATATATTTTCAGAAAGTACACATTCTGACGAATCCAATATGGGTAAATAAGTGTTTCTACTGCAAACTGCCAAACTGCAAAGCAATGCTGAACATAACGGTTTTTATCAAATTTCTGAAAATTGTCACAAAGCTTGAATTTTACCCCATTATATGCCCCACATTTCGTAACTTATCAGCATAAAACATCCTAAATATGAACGCCAGGGGTCTACTAAACACTTTGATGCCCAATATGCATAGATAAACCAAACTATGTGGCGCACAGAGACCCCCAAATGACAATAGTGTATATACATTTTCACGGCTGACGCGCGCTGGCTGCTGCAATATGAGCACCTGGTGTGTGTAATATGCGACATTAGACCCCCCTAACAGTACAGAGACCCCAGAAAACCATATATTTTCAGAAAGTACACATTCTGACGAATCCAATATGGGTAAATATGTGTTCCTACTGCAAACTGCCAAACTGCAAAGCAATGCTGAACGTAACGGTTTTTATCAAATTTCTGAAAATCGTCACAAAGCTTGAATTTTACCCCATTATATGCCCCACATTTCGTAACTTATCAGCATAAAACATCCTAAATATGAACGCCAGGGGTCTACTAAACACTTTGATGCCCAATATGCATAGATATACCAAACTATGTGGCGCACAGAGACCCCCAAATGACAATAGTGTATATACATTTTCACGGCTGACGCGCGCTGGCTGCTGCAATATGAGCACCTGGTGTGTGTAATATGCGACATTAGACCCCCCTAACAGTACAGAGACCCCAGAAAACCATATATTTTCAGAAAGTACACATTCTGACGAATCCAATATGGGTAAATATGTGTTCCTACTGCAAACTGCCAAACTGCAAAGCAATGCTGAACGTAACGGTTTTTATAAAATTTCTGAAAATCGTCACAAAGCTTGAATTTTACCCCATTATATGCCCCACATTTCGTAACTTATCAGCATAAAACATCCTAAATATGAACGCCAGGGGTCTACTGAACACTTTGATGCCCAGTATGCATAGATATACCAAACTATGTGGCGCACAGAGACCCCCAAATGACAATAGTGTATATACATTTTCACGGCTGACGCACTGGCAGCTGCAATATAAGCACCTGGTGTGTGTATTATGCAACATTAGACCCCCCTAACAGTACAGAGACCCCAGAAAACCATATATTTTCAGAAAGTACACATTCTGACGAATCCAATATGGGTAAATAAGTGTTTCTACTGCAAACTGCCAAACTGCAAAGCAATGCTGAACATAACGGTTTTTATCAAATTTCTGAAAATTGTCAGAAAGCTTGAATTTTACTCCATTATATGCCACACATTTCGTAAAGTATCAGCATAAAACATCCTAAATATGAACGCCAGGGGTCTACTGAACACTTTGATGCCCCATATGCATAGATATACTAAACTATGTGGCGCACAGAGACCCCCAAATGACAATAGTGTATATACATTTTCACGGCTGACGCGCTGGCTGCTGCAATATAAGCACCTGGTGTGTGTATTATGCGACATTAGACCCCCCTAAAAGTACAGAGACCCCAGAAAACCATATATTTTCAGAAAGTACACATTCTGACGAATCCAATATGGTTAAATAAGTGTTTCTACTGCAAACTGCCAGACTGCAAATCAATGCTGAACGTAACCGTTTTTATCAAATTTCTGAAAATCGTCACAAAGCTTGAATTTTACCCCATTATATGCCCCACATTTCGTAACTTATCAGCATAAAACATCCTAAATATGAACGCCAGGGGTCTACTGAACACTTTGATGCCCAATATGCATAGATATACCAAACTATGTGGCGCACAGAGACCCCCAAATGACAATAGTGTATATACATTTTCACGGCTGACGCGCTGGCTGCTGCAATATAAGCACCTGGTGTGTGAATTATGCGACATTAGACCCCCCTAACAGTACAGAGACCCCAGAAAACCATATATTTTCAGAAAGTACACATTCTGACGAATCCAATATGGGTAAATGTGTGTTTCTACTGCAAACTGCCAAACTGCAAAGCAATGCTGAACATAACGGTTTTTATCAAATTTTTGAAAATCGTCAGAAAGATTGAATTTTACCCCATTATATGCCCCACATTTCGTAACGTTTCAGCATAAAACATCCTAAATATGAACGCCAGGGGTCTACTGAACACTTTGATGCCCAATATGCATAGATATACCAAACTATGCGGCGCACAGAGACCACCAAATGACAATAGTGTATATACATTTTCACGGCTGACGCGCTGGCTGCTGCAATATAAGCACCTGGTGTGTGTAATATGCGACATTAGACCACCTAACAGTACAGAGACCCCAGAAAGCCATATATTTTCAGAAAGTACACATTCTGACGAATCCAATATGGGTAAATATGTGTTTCTACTGCAAACTGCCAAACTGCAAAGCAATGCTGAACATAACGGTTTTTATCAAATTTCTGAAAATTGTCAGAAAGATTGAATTTGACCCCATTACATGCCCCACATTTCGTAACGTATCAGCATAAAACATCCTAAATATGAACGCCAGAGGTCTACTGAACACTTTGATGCCCAATATGCATAGATATACCAAACTATGTGGCGCACAGAGACCCCCAAATGACAATAGTGTATATACATTTTCACAGCTGACGCGCTGGCTGCTGCAATATAAGCACCTGGTGTGTGTATTATGCAACATTAGACCCCCCTAACAGTACAGAGACCCCAGAAAACCATATATTTTCAGAAAGTACACATTCTGACGAATCCAATATGGGTAAATAAGTGTTTCTACTGCAAACTGCCAAACTGCAAAGCAATGCTGAACATAACGGTTTTTATCAAATTTCTGAAAATTGTCAGAAAGCTTGAATTTTACCCCATTATATGCCCCACATTTCGTAACGTATCAGCATAAAACATCCTAAATATGAACGCCAGAGGTCTACTGAACACTTTGATGCCCAATATGCATAGATATACCAAACTATGTGGCGCACAGAGACCCCCAAATGGATATATAGTAGATAAAATTTACAAGGCAAAACAAAATAAGGCAGTAAAGGGTGAAATGCAAAAAAATCCAATAAAACCACAAAAATCAATGTTTTTTTTCCAGACTAGTGTTATCGGCCGTCAGAATCACAGTTTGAATATTTTAGATGGGCCAAACAGGTTCTACGGCTAGAAACAAGTGAACACAACATATGCAGAGCTGAAAATGCAATAAAATGGCTAAAAATTCAATAAAATGGCTAAAAATGCACCAAAATACCCAAAATTGCAATATAATCACCGAAATAACATACAAAAGGTATTGCACAGTACGGTTAGCGAATACGCTATGCGTAATGGCAATAAAACATTTTTTTCAGCCAAAAAAAGAAACGATGCGATAAGAAAAAAAAAAAAAAGCCACAATGCCATGTATGTGCGTGTGCGTGTGTACAAATGGTAAATTACATGTTATGTGCGCGTGTGTGCGTGTGCACATGTGTGTAAGTGCAGTGAGTGTAAGTGACCCCCCCAATCCCCAAAAATGTATGTGTAAGTGTGTGTAAGTGTGAATCTAAGTGTGTATTACTGTAATAAGTGTGTGTTGGTGTGTTTGTGTGTGTAATTGTTGCACTAACCTGAAAAAGTCGCTGGAGACTGTTGCAGGCGATCAGGAAGAGCCTCTGGAAGACATCTGCCTCGTGGTTCCTGTCTGTGTGCTGTGGGGGCGGAGATCGTCGATCCGGTGCAGGCTGCAGCAGCAGGACACGTAAGTAACACGTGCCTGCTGCTGTTTTGGGCCCCTGGGCGATCGCGCCCCAGGGGCCACTCGATCCCCTGCTCTGCTCGTTGCCTAGGGGCAGGGGATCGAGCAGGAACGGAGCGAACGGCTCTAACAGCCGCTCCTCCGCTCCTGAACCAGGAAATGCTGCAGAACGTAGAATCTACGTTCTGTGGCATTTCAAGTACCTTTGCCACAGAACGTAGATTCTACGATCTGTGGCATTTAAAAGGTTAAATACTTATTTTACTTTATTTTCTGTGCTATCTATGATGAAAAAACAGAACAAAACAAAATAGAAGACAAATATCTGCACTAGGGAACAATACATTCTACAATATGGGTCTTTCCTCAAGGACCATGCTGGCATTGAAATATACAATTGTAAAATATTAAAAGTGAGGAAAATAATATTCCGACTGTTGTAGTTTTTACTGCATTCCTTTTTACATGTAACCATGCAACATACAATACATTACATGCAACCTTTAATTCAATGGAAATACTTGTCATTTAAACACTGTTCGGATCTCCTTTTACCCTACTTAATTGACCCCTGAAGAAAACATGATGCATAAAGCAAGTATCTGGTGGTCTTAGGGTAGGACTACACGGCCAACTTCGATGCGCTTCCGCCTGACCTGACTCTGGGTAACAAAACGCACGCGTCAAGTTGTATGCGTCAGGAACAAGGTAAGTATTATTAAGTTGGATGGTGTTGCAATGGTGATCCCATGCAACACGACTGTCGGATGTAGACGCAGCTTGCAGCATTTGCATCCGACAGTTGTGTCGCGTTGGATCAACGCTGCGACTTCATCCGATATTTCTATCTTTTACCTTATTTCTGTCGCATGCGATTTGGTGCATGCGTTTTGTCTGTAAGAATTACATTCTTCTAACTGTAAATCAAGTACAGTATATGTTTTGTGTAATGAAGCACACTTTCAATTAACTTGGCCCTTCTCAATCCGATCCAAACACACTGTTGTATAAAAGCTTATATAGAGGATATGCATGGTGTTTAGTGATGGGCGAATTTGCGCCGTTTTGCTTCGCTGAAAAATTTGCGAATTTCGCGCGAAATTCGCAAACGGCGAAAAATTCACGAAACGTCGCCCGCGTCTCGTTTTTGACGCTGGCGCCCATTTTTGACGCCGGCGAATTTTTGACGTGAATTTTAGCGGGCGTTTCACAAATTTGTTCGCTGGGGGCAAATCGCGCAAATTCGCCGCAAATTCGTGCCTGGCGAATATATTCGCCCATCACTAATGGTGTTGTTGCCTGTTAAAAGTTTATCCCAAGACCTGTGCCCAACCTCGTGCTGTGCAGGTCCCTAAGGTTTAGCATCAACCAAAGCTTCATCATTTTTTTTCTATTTTCAGTGGAAAGGTTCGCTTTGGATTTACGCCTTTTCTCTCTCTTTTTGATATATTCTCTCTTTGTAAGCTCCGGGTTGACAGCTTCTAGTCTAGTATGATTCCTAGATCATATGAAAAAGAAAATCCATTTCATTTAGTAGTAGTGTCCATATATTAATCTGGTAACCTTATTCTAGTTCTAGAGCAATTTAAGATTTCTTTACATATAGGCTGTCGAGTGTTAAATGGACACCGTTGCTATAGTGATCATCAATTGTGGGACCTAAAATAAATGTAACTAAAGAGAAATTGGTGCAGTGATAACCCAGTGCTGTTCAAACCTGTAGTGGCTAATTCCCTGAGGTCTCCATTATGTTGAAATGGAGATGTGTGATTCATTGGTCATTTTGGGGGTCATGTCAGGGTTCAACAATTTGTAGGTAGCAACTTGTTTTTTTTACTCTGCTGCACAAAGCTCTTATATTAATTAGATATATTGTATTAACCCTGTTACCTGGCTAATTGTTTAGAGGAATTTAGGCAATTTTTATATTTTTCTCTCCATCTGCTAAGCATGTGAGTTTGGTCAATTGATTACATTTATCAAAATGTTAGTTTAGAGCTTAAAGGAGAATTAAAGCCTAACTAAAGACATAGGTAGAAATGTACATTATGTTTTGGGCTTCTGTACCAGCCCAAATCCACAGCCATTTAGCAGTGAAGATATGTGTCTCCACAAGATGCCCCAGTAGCTCCCAATCTTCTTTTCTGCTGATTTACTGCACATGCTCTGTGCTGCTGTCACTTACTGATCTTAGGGACCCGCTCACAATATACAGTACACATAGAATAAAAATGTCACAATATAAGGCTGATTAGTAATTAATACAGATAATTACTACATGGCAGCATAGAAACCAGTGCAACTAGCATCAGAATTTAATAATCAGCCCTGTGGCATCATCTTATATTACAGACAAAACTCATTTTCTGCTTGATAATTTGTGACAACCCCTAAGCTTAGCTTCTCAACAGCTGCTCAGAGCCCACTGAGCATGTGAGTGTCACAGACACTTTCCAAGATGGTGACCCCCTGTAACAAGTTTGAAGTCCAGGATCATTGCTGCTATTGACAAGCTGAAACTTTAGGCGGGTGCAATAAGTTCAGTATATAAAATATGGTATTTGTAGCCATATTTTAGGCTTTATTTCTCCCATGTCCTATTATTTTTTATGGGATTTTTAGAACTGTATTTATAAAACAGTGAATTATAACTTTCACCCATTGGTAAATACAATTCTAAAAATTCCATAGAAATGAATAAAATTAACTTTATAAATTACATTTAAAAATGAATAAACCCAATATAACTGTTTTGCCTCCGATATGGATTCATGCAGCTTAATTAGGATAAAGTACAAGGTACAGGTATGGGATCTCTTATCCAGAATGTTTGGGACCTGGGATTATCCGGATAATGGATCTTTCTGTAATTTGGATCTTTGTACATTAAATCAACTAGAAAAACGTGTAAAAATTAAATAAACGCAATCGGCTGATTTTGCTTCCAATAAGAAATAATTATATCTTAGTTTTGTTCAAGTACAAGCTACTGTTTTATTATTACAGATAAAAAGGAAATTTCTTTTTAAAAATGGAGTCTATTTTTGGAATAATGAGTTTCCATATAAAGTTCCAATACATGGTCTCTGCTTTACTCAAATAGGTAATATCATCAAGCGGGGAAAACTTCTGTTACTGAGGTTTAGATTGGAACTACTGTACACTTGAAAGTTGGGAATACCAAGCATTATGAAGAAACATCTGGGATAATAACCAAGTCTGGATTAGGAGGAGTAGCATTTTGATTACTTTATATCTGGTAATAAGCATACCTCCTTACCTTGCCTCCAGGGTAATAATACTTTTAGCCTGTTTCACTCAATTTGCAGATAGATGTGCTAGATATTACTCTCAGCAGCTTGTGTCGTAACCCTTCAGCTTGGGACAGTGTCATTCTATTTCTCACTTAGCCACTGATTATTACTGTATTCCATTATGATACACAAAAGCCATGAATATCTTGTAAATGATATCTTTATAAACGGTGAGTACTGATGTCATCAGTTATAAACGGTGAGTTCTGATGTCATTTCTGTCACTTGATTTACTGAAACTCCTGTATTATAATAAATAAAGTACCCCCAGTTGCAAAATATGAGGATATTAGAAGTTACCTCGGAGTTCCATGACCTGTATAAAAACACTCGGCCTTCAGCCTCGTGTTTTTATATGGTCATGAAACTCCTCGGTAACTTATAATATCCTTATATTTTATAAGAGGGGGTACTTTATTCACTATATAACCTTCAGAGGTTAGAAAAAGACCCCTTTATATTACCAGTAGCGCATGTAACCCTTTCGGCACCCCTTTGTCGGTGTTACACTCCATGTGTGGCGCTTACCTGATGGCATGGGACAAACCTGAGCCACTCCGCAGTGGTATGGGGAGAGACTGGGTACCTGGTACTTACTAGCGCAGTGCCTCCACCTAGTGGGATCCGGAAATGCAACTACAGGTGGCCCCACTAGGAATACAGTAATAACACACACACAGTATTGGATAACTTAAATAACTGTTTATCTAAAATAAATGGGCACCTAATATAGGCAGCACTCCTAACTGATGCCAATAGGGCCTCACTAACTGACTTGCTAGCGCAAACTGTCTAGCTAACTATGGAAAATCAAAGTCCTTTATTAAACAGTCTCTGCATCTTCAGCACCTCTTTTGGGTACTGTCCCTTTAACCAGGATACTCCCAAATCCTCTTTGAATACTTTAGAGCTCTCTTCAGGCGAATCCAGCACATTCAGCCTCACAGTGTGACTACCAGCTCCTTTGGATGCTCAGATAGGAATCTCCTGCTGGTTGCTCCTCCAGTCTGGATTCCTTTCACACTCTCACAAATTCCCTACACACATATTTAATGTTATTATTCTTTTGGAAAGATTGACTGCCTTTTTTCTCTGCTTGGTTCCCTACCTCTCCACATCATAAACGTCTGGTGTAATAAACTCAAAAACTTCCAAGTGTACTGAAACTTGATTATTTATTTTGATCATTCGCTCCTCAAAGATCTGCAATTGGTAAGGAAAATCGTTAGTATAAATAATTCTTATTATAGTAGGTCAAAAACCAATTAATTACAGCACTACATGCAGCACCCACTGTATTAAACACTTCACTACTAAGATGATATGTATAGGTATGGGACCTGTTATCCAGAATGTTCAGGACCTGAGATTTTCCGGATAATGGATCTTTCTGTAATTGGGATTTTATACGTCAAAAATCATGTAAAAATTAAATAAACCCAGTATGTTGGTTTTGCTTCCAATAAGGATTGATTATATCTTAGTGTGGATCAAGTACAATGTACTGTTTTATTATTACAGAGAAAAGGAAATTGTATTTAAAAAAATTGCATTGCTAGGATAAAATGGAGTTTATGGGAGACAGTATTTCCCTAATTCAGAGTTTTTTGGATAACAGATTTCAGATAATTGATCCCAAACCTGTATCTGTTTCTGACCAGTTCAACAGAACTGTATATCACAGAGGCAACAAGCAGTAAACAGATAAAGGTTTTGCAGAAGTTCCAAAATCACAGCCATTTTTGTTTGTGTTCAGTGAGTTTTTTCATATTTTTTTAGATCACAAACAACAGATTTTTTTTTTTTGCAATTCTCTGAAATTATTTGTTTTTCTCTGGAATCATAATCCATACCAACAGCAATGTCCTTAAAAGCCATTATCTGCAAACTGAGATTGGTCCTTACAATGACAGTGTCATTCTACATGTGTCACTAGTGAGTAGTAAATGACAAGGTAACTACAGGCTTATTATGTAACATGGCTATTATTCAGAAGAAATAAACCCTAAAATATAAAGCATAAAGAAATGTCAGCATTGTAGCACATAAGAAACAAAACCATTATAGTCTGCAAACAGAGATTTAAATGTGTCTTTAGATGTGATATTAGATGTGATATTAATAGTGTATTATCAAGCAAACAGACAAAAATTGCAACATATTATGTAGAAATTGACTGCTAGCAAAATAATTAGATTTCAAAGAATCCGAATGAATAAAATAAAGTGAGCAGAAATGCTATAGTCATACGAGGGTTAAAATATAAAAGATTCTACAGAGATAAGAATCAAAGTAGGGAAAGCAGAATGTCTGAGGATGATGAAAGCTGTGATCTAAAATCAATAAGCCATTTTATGTGCCGTTATTGCTGGCAGTGATCTGTCTGCAGTTTTGCTGCCTGATGGTTTGGAAATATAACATAAAAGATAAGCGGCAGAAAAGGGCAGGGAAATATTTCCACCCCTGGGGTATTGGGCTTCTGACAAGCAAATCTTGCCCAAAAAGAATTCCTTCCTTTAATTCCTTCAAGCAATAAATGAAACCTGGTGACTAACTTAAAATATCTAGATGTATTTGAGCTACCTAATTTAACCACCATAAATATCCATGTCTGTCCAAAGTATGGAGGGGTGTGTGTATGATGCTGGGTTTCATTTGGAGGGGTTGAACTTGATGGACTTTGTCTTTTTTCAACCCGATTTAACTATGTAAGAATAGCCAAGTCCCTTCTCAAAGTTTAGTGTGTTTACTGTGAATTTTGCCCGCTGCACCTAATCTTGTTCAGTATGCACTTGCCATCTCAAAGATCCAGCATTACATGGTTGTCAATGTCATATAGAAGACTGTGTTGATCCTATTCGACCATTCTTTAGCCATTTGAATTTTTAGAGGTTTTCAGATTTTTTTTCGCAAGTAATTATCCGAAAAACTCCCATTTTTAGAGGAAGTCATATTTTTTTCAGTTTTTTCAGTTTTTTTTATTTGTGCTTTTTATAATCAAATATTTTAATAACTTCTTGGCTTTCGTGGTTGTAGAGAAAATGGATTTAATCATGGTTTCAAAAACCTCACAAACCACTAAAATTCAACCTTTGATAAATGGGCCTCCTGAGTCTTTTGGATCTGTTCAATCCAGCAGTCTGAAACATCTAGGGGCAGATGTAAGAAGGGTCGAATATCGAGGGTTAATTAACCCTCGATATTCGACCAGGAACTAAAATCGTTCGACTTCGAATATCGAAGTCGAACGATTTAGCGCAAATCCTGCGATTGAACGATCGAAGGATTATTCGTTCGATCGAACGATTAAATCCTTCGAATCGAACGATTCGAAGGATTTTAATACAACGATCGAAGGAATATCCTTCGATCAAAAAATCACAGGCAAGCCTATGGGGACCTTCCCCATAGGCTAACATTGACTTCGGTAGCTTTTAGCTGCCGAAGTAGGGGGTCGAAGTTTTTCTTAAAGAGACAGTACTTCGACTATCGAATGGTCGAATAGTCGAACGATTTTTAGTTCGAATCGTTCGATTCGAAGTCGAAGTAGTAGTCGAAGGTCGAAGTAGCCCATTCGATGGTCGAAGTAGCCCAAAAAACACTTCGAAATTCGAAGTTTTTTTAATTCGAATCCTTCACTCGAGCTTTGTAAATCTGCCCCTAAGTGTACAAAGCCTATTTTTTTCCCTTCAGATGTTTCCTAAGAGATATCTTAGTACAGCCAATGCCACCATTTTCTTCCTACTTAACTATGTACCCTGCTACCTGTTGTGTATTTGATCATTTTCTTATATGAACCCTGCAGAGAACATGGCTTAGAAACCAGAGCATGGTTTGATGATGATATAATATATCTATATATATATATATTAGTGCTAAGCCTTGAGTTAAGGGGTAATATTTAGCATTCCCTGTGAGTGTATATCATCAGGTAGCAAGTTATAGTAAATAAACAACTTAGTAAAATAAAATTAGACACTTAAAATTATTCCCACTAGCTGCTTCCAGCAATGGTTTTATGTAGCTATTTTATCAGATCAATCAGTACAGTACAGAGTCATAAAAACAGCGTTGAAGAGAATATTCATTGTGTTGCACATAGTATCTTATAGACAGAGATAATGCCAATCAATGGGAAAAGGGAGTTAGATTTTTGGGCACAAATCATGATTCTTCATAGTGAATTGATGTACTTAGTCCCATTTCTACTGCTTCAAAGGTAAGAACCAATTATTTATCCCTTTCCTGTTTCATATTCACTTCCCTCTTTATAGAAAATATTTGATTTATTTCAGGTTTTTAAAACAGAAGCAAGAAAGCGAAAAACCTGCAGGACTTTCCCACTGTGGATCCAATTACCACTTTTCATTGTTGATTGTATGTGTTTGCATTCTTTTTATTATTCATTTAATGATAAAGCAAACAAAACAAATCCTGTTGCATTTAATACTCAGTGATTAAACTCTTTAACAAAAAATATTCCAATACAACCACTTTAACTGAATTAAAGTATGCATTAGAGAGCTGGTTTTTTTTTAATTAATAAAGAATTGTAATGTGTTTTAATTGTAGTAAGAGGGGTTTCTGACTGTTACAATCCATGCCTTATAAAGGCCATAAAGCAAAATTTCCCTCAAATGTTTATTTTGAATGAGAGAAAAAGGAAAGAAATACAATTCTATTCCACAAATTTCTTTCTCACCAATGTTTGATATCCTTAGTGTTTATGATGACAAAAAATGCCCAACATGCTTGTCCTTGACCAATTCAGTCCCTATATGCACTGGTTTGTGGGGACTTTCTACATAGTAACATAGTAAGTTAGGTTGAAAAAAAGACATGTCCATCAAGTCAAACTTTTAAAGGAACAGTAACACCAAAAAAATAAAATAAAGTAAGGAAATTATAATGTACTGTTGTTCTGTGCTGGTAAAACTGGTGGGTTTGCTTCAGAAAACACAATTATAGTTTTATAAACAAGCTGCTGCGTAGCCATGGGGGTTTAGGGATTTTTGGTTAGCAATATGTTAGCATTAAAATATATTATACTCTTACAGTGTAAAACAGTGTAAAAAAGAAAAATCTATCCTGTATTAACTAAATAATCAGGCATAAGCTTTTATGCCTTTAATGTAGTTATTGTAACAAAAGAAAATTGCTACAGGATCCTAAATCAAGGTACATAATGCGAAACGATGTCTGGTTTGTTCTGGTAATATCATAATAAAGTTGTACAACAGGAAAAGAGAATTGTCTGTGTTTTGCAGAGAGGCAAAGCAAAGGTTGGACATAGCTGATCCTATGAGAACATATGAGCATTGTAACCTGTGCGCCCCTCTGTTATCTTTTAAAACACTTAGCCACAGGGGAGTGCAAGAAGAAACACAGCCAACTCTTCCTTATGGGCACGTACTGACACAGACTCATATAAGCATCAAATGCAGGTGGAATGCAGCATGCTGCGCTTACATGTGCCTATGTCAGTATGGCTCCTTTAAATGAATAAGATGCATTCTCTCCTGCACACCCCTGCCGCTGAGAGCTTTAAAACGAAACCCAGGGGAACGTGTGTTTAAGCGCTCATATGTATGAGCCTTAAAGAGGAGGCAATTAAAACACATGGCAATTCTAGTTTCAGTTGAATGAAGACAACAGCAGCAGCAGTGCATATGGGGGAGGGATGTTACAGATTAGAAGGGATGTTTAGTTGTTAGACCAATATACATGTAGTGGTATACCTAAGGTCTACATTTGTAAAATATCTTAATGTTTTTAGGCGCTTTACCCACAAGCTACAGGATTGGTAGCAGTAAAAAAGGCTATTGCTTCGATACCCCATACAAAGGAAGAGAGGATAGGGTTGAGTGAACTAAAGTTTTTATTTCTGTCTACCTTACTGGTGTCAATGTGGTGTTGGGGGTGTGGAACACCTTATAGATACTTTTCCTGCGTTTTGCACAGAATGCATTTACAAATAGGTGCTTGGGTTTCAACAACTCATTTGTTTATTGTCTCCCAAACCAATCCTATTGGTTACATCAAATGCTTATTCAGCCAGCAATTCTGGCTACAGTATGCACCGCACTAAATAAAAAATCCAGCTCAAGGTGAAAACCACAGTGTCAGGGGCACAGGCTAGCCCTGTACTTACTGCATGCCTCATTGTATTCAAGAGGGTTAATGTAGGTCTGTGTGCCACCCGTACAACCCAAGGCAATTCTACATTCAAGAAAAACCAGTGTGGAAAGTGGATGCATGCTTTGCATGCTGTCGCTCTTACCCCTAATGTATCATTTAAATAAGCCTCCACATCCCAAAAGCAATCAACCTTTCCATTTTTAACTGCATGTCTGCATGCATGTGTTTGTTTTATTTGCATGCCTGTGAATGAGTCATACATTATGAAATATGAAGCTGCTCAATCACTTTAACTGGATAGTCACTGGCAAATAAAATCTTTTCATCGGCACTTGAACACGTGCACATAATAACACTTTCATTTATTTGGGTTCTAGGTTTAGGTACACTATCCAGGATACCTTTTAAAAAAACTACTTGCTTTGCCAGGTTAGGAACGAAGTTTGAATGTTAGCTTTATATGGCAGATCCTGTGAGGTAACACAGCATATTAACATAGTAAGTTAGGTGGAAAAAAGACACTCAACCTTTTAACTTTTTTTAACCTGTCTAACTGCCAGTTGATCCAGAGGAAGCCAAAAAAAACCATCTGAAGCCTCTCCAATTTGCCTCAGAGGGGGAAAAATTCCTTCCTGACTCCAAAATGGAACTAGTCCCTGGATCAACTTGTACTATGAGCTATCTCACATAACCCTGTATTCCCTCACTTGCTAAAAAGCTATCCAATACCTTCTTAAAGCTATCTAATGTATCAACCTGTACAACTGATTCAGGGAGAGATTCCACATCTTCGCAGCTCTCACTGTAAAAAAAACCCCTTCAAAATTTTTAGGCGGAACCTCTTTTCTTCTAAACGGAATGGGTGACCTTGTGTCAGCTGGAAAGACCTACTAGTAAATAAAGCATTAGAGAGATTATTATATGATCCCCTTATATATTTATACATAGTTATCATATCTCCCCTTAAACAACTCTCCTCCAGCGTGAACATCCCCAATTTGGCCAGTCTTTCCTCATAACTAAGATTTTCCATACATTTTACCAGCTTAGTTGCCCTCCCTCTGTACCCTCTCTAATACAATAATGTCCTGTTTGAGTGATGGAGACCAAAACTGTACGGCATATTCTAGATGGGGCCTTACAAGTGCTCTATACAGTGGAAGAATGACCCCCTCCTCCCGTGACTCTATGCCCCTTTTAATACAGCTCAAGACCTTATTTGCCCTTGATGCTGCTGACAGGCATTGCTTGCTACAGTCAAGTTTATCATCTACAAGGACTCCAAGGTCCTTTTCCATAATGGATTTGCCTAGTGCAGTCCCATTAAGGGTATAAGTGGCTTGGATATTTTTAAATCCCATGTGCATGACTTTCCATTTATCAACATTGAATCTCATTTGCCACTTAGCTGCCCAGATTGCCAGTTTGTCAAGATCCTGTTGCAAGGATGCCACATCCTGGATGGAATTAATTGGGCTGATAATTTTGTGTCATCTGCAAACACTGATACATTACTTACAACACTCTCCCCTAAGTCATTAATGAACAAGTTAAATAAAAGTGGACCCAATACCGAGCCCTGAGGGACCCCACTAAGAACCTTACTCCAAGTAGAGAATGTCCCATTAACAACCACCCTCTGTACCCGATCCTGTAGCCAGTTTCCTATCCATGTGCAAACGCCTTCATTAAGCCCAACAGACCTTAGTTTAGAAAGCAGTCGTTTGTGGGGCACAGTATCAAACGATTTGGCAAAATCCAAATAGATCACATTTACTGCCCCTCCCCCCCCACTGTCCAGAATTTTACTTACCTCATCATAAAAAGCAATCACATTTGTCTGACATGACCTATCCTTCATAAAGCCATGCTGACTGCTGTTCATAATGCCATTCACTAGGACAAAATTTTGAATGTGATCCCTTAACAAGCCTTCAAATAATTTGCAACCACAGATATCAAACTTACTACTCATAATCACTTTTTAAATATTGGAATAACATCAGCTTTTCTCCAATCCATAGGCATACCAGATAAAAGCGAAGCTTAAAAAACCAGAAATAGGGGCTGAAAATAGGGGCTGAAAATAGGGGCTGAATAGAGGCGAATCTTCACACATCACATTTTTTGTTTCCAACTGAGTATTTTAAAGCATGCAATATGTGGTGACATATTTTATTAGTTCAGATGTTGCTGTCTACAACCATAATTTTGCTTCTAAATTTATCCTCCTTTTGTACAACTGACTGATTTCCCACTGATCTTGCCTTCTGGAGCAAGTGTTTTGCTCTGCACAGTGCATTTTACCATGTATTAAATGGTTCAAACTTACAATAACTTATGAGAACTTTTCTTATTCATTTAACCCATTGTGTTCTTAAATGCCACCACAGCTTCTACTACAGAGAAGATTATATTACATTTGTTATACATATCAGCAGCTCTCATATCCTGCTTCTGTAATTCATACTTTCTGTATTTCTATACTAATCATGTTATACTGGACTTCATAGCAAATCATAATACTATGAGTTTGTGCCAGCATGGTTTTATGCGTAAGAGATCTTGCCAGACTAACTTAATTTCTTTTTATGAGAGGGTAAGTAGGGACCTCGCTTCTGGGATGGCAGTGGATGTGATTTACTTAGACTTTGCTAAAGCATTTGATACAGTGCCACACAGAAGGTTACTGGTTAAATTAAGGAATGTTGGCCTGGAACATAGTATTTGTACCTGGATGGAGAACTGGCTAAAATATAGACTACAAAGAGTGGTGGTAAATGTAACATTTTCTAATTGGACCAGTGTTGTTAGTGGAGTACCGCAGGGCTCTGTACTGGGTCCCTTGCTTTTCAACTTGTTTATTAATGACCTGGAGGTGGGCATTGAGTACTGTTTCTATTTTTGCAGATGAAACTAAATTGTGCAGAACTATAGGTTCCATGCAGGATGCTGCCACTTTGCAGAGTTATTTGTCTAAGTTGGGAAACTGGGCAGCAAACTGGAAAATGAGGTTCAATGTTGATAAATGTAAGGATATGCATTTTGGCAAAAATAATATAAATGCAAGTTATGTACTAAATGGCAGTGTGTTGGGAGTTTCCTTAAATGAGAAGGATCTAGGGGTTTTTGTAGATAACAAGTTGTCTAATTCTGGGCAGTGTCATTCTGTGGCTACTAAAGCAAATAAAGTTCTGTCTTGCATAAAAAAGGGCATTAACTCAAGGGATAAAAACATAATTATGTCTCTTTATAGGTCCCTGGTAAGGCCTCATCTGGAGTATGCAGTGCAGTTTTGGACTCCAGTCCTTAAGAGGGATATAAATGAGCTCGAGAGAGTGCAGAGACATGCAACTAAACTGGTTAGAGGGATGGAAGACTTAAATTATGAAGGTAGACTGTTATGGTTGGGGTTGTTTTCTCTGGAAAAAAGGCGCTTGCGAGGGGACATGATTACACTTTACAAGTACATTAGAGGACATTATAGACAAATGGCAGGGGACCTTTTTACCCATAAAGAGGATCACCGTACCAGAGGCCACCCCTTTAGACTAGAAGAAAAGAACTTTCATTTGAAGCAACGTAGGTGGTTCTTCACAGTCAGGACAGTGAGGTTGTGGAATGCACTGCCGGGTGATGTTGTGATGCTGATTCAGTTAATGCCTATAAGAGTGGCTTGGATGATTTTTTGGACAGACATAATATCAAAGGCTATTGTGATACTAAACTCTATAGTTAGTATAGATATGGGTATATATAATGTATGTGAAGGTATGGAGGGGTGTGTGTATGGATGCTGGGTTTTCATTTGGAGGGGTTGAAATTGATGGACTTTGTCTTTTTTCAACCCGATTTAACTATGTAACGGTGTTTTCTGCTTTTCTTGGTCATTACTCATACCCCCAGGTTCACCTCTCTACTGTCCCTGTTATACTTTGCCTTCTGCTTTTCCTCAATAATTAGTATGTGATTTAATGTTATTTCATTTGTTTATCTAGAGACAAGGAGCCTCTGTGGAGACACAAGCTCATAGATAACATTTGCCATCTACAGAAAGATTTTAGAAAATCTGGCAAAGTGGCCTTTGTCTGCTTTTGTAATGTACACAGATGTGCGTTGCCACAAATTGCTCTGCCCAGGAGAAGTTGGTTGAAATGCTACAGTACATGTGATGTACTGTTCCAGGCTGCTGGATGACCCTGTATTTACAGTCAGTGATAAGGGTGACTGGTCAGTTCACTTTTCAATTTAGACTAGTGTTACCACCATTATACAATTGATAGAGGACTCAGACACTTTAGCCAGATCCTACAGGTTAATCAGTAATTACCAGTTTGGGTGAAAGAATAGCCAGCTGTTGCCAGCTCGACACATCTTAAATCTGTCTTGTTAGTCATTCGATTAACTTCTGATCATACAAAAAAATCTTGTTGTTAATAGAAGAGCAGAACTCTAAAATATTTATAAGTACAGCAGAAAATGATGCATTTGCTGAATGTCGATAAAAAAACTTGATTTGTGTTTATTAAAATACACCCACTTGCATGAAAGTACGACAGGACTTAAAGACTGCGTAATTATTGATGACATTTAACAGCAATGTTCAGTTCTTCCTGCTAAATACAAATTGTTTTTGTTTTGTTATTCAAAGGAAAGCTGTAATTTGGATACTTCTGCTCCCTTCATGCCTATGCACTCTTTTAAATACAATTATACAAACAGTGTCAGTATATTCTTATAATTTGGCTCAGGAGTTTCAAATATGTTTTCATGAACTATATTGTAGAGATGAGTCATTTTATTCTGTGATTGTTTCTGAGCAAATAAAATACATCAATATACTTCTTAGATAAACAAGTGCACTGATCTGGGTAATTATAAGGACAATTCAAGATGAACAAGATGGAAAACAAACAAAATACTCCTCTTAGTAAATAATTTAACTAATAAACAAGGAAGTGATCTCAGAAATGTAGAGATGTAACTACAGTAATATCATATGAAATTCTGGTTATCTTTAGTTGCTGCATGGAAATTAATCATAGATGGTTGCTGGGATAGGCTGTGATATCACTGAGATACCTCTATATATCACTTTGAGATAGGTAAATATACTTTAAAGGGGAATGTCAAAATTAAAATGTAATGCAAGTTTTATCTTCTAGAAATAAGAAACTTTCTGGATGTCATTCATTAATGACTGTCTCAGCAATCTGTCTATACCTGTAGCTTTGTGTCACAGTCAGTTATTTTGAAAGATAGAACAACACAATAGACCCTTTATGGAGCCAAATAAATCCATATGTACATGGCCCTTAATTTGGCACTTCTTCTTGGAGAAAGAATTACCCAAGAGACCTAGGGGTAGATTTACTAAAGAACGAAGTGGCTAATGCTAGCGACTTTTCGCCAGTGTTGCCACCCACAGGGACATCGCTAATTCACTAACGGGTGCAGGCACCAATTCGCTAGCGCAATGGATGTCGCTAGCAGTCATTCGCACTCTATCGCCGGCGACTTTTTGCTCTGGCGAATGGACGTTACTGTAAGGCGCCACAGCTGGCATTTGCCTCCCCCTCAGCCTATTTAAGTATAATGCTGCGCAGTTATACTTACGTGAACCAGGAAGTAAGTTCAGCGTCTCTCTGCTGCAGTTTCTTCAGCCTCCCGGTTCTGGCTCTCTTTCAGCGCTCTCCAGTGTCGGTGCAACAGCCTGAGTTTGTCCCAGCACGTTCCTGCCTACAGTGCATTTCCATTCAGTTAAGCTCGGTTACTGGGAAGTTCCAACCATAGCAACAGCTTCCAATCACAACTACCAGCTCATCAAGCCACAACAAAAGTTCCAGTCCGATTCTAGATTCTTTCTTCTACCAATGAGTGAGTGATTAAGTATTACCTAATCTTGTATAATCATTGCCAGGGCTAAATATTGCTCCAAAGAATTATTCAACGGCTTTGATTAACTTGTTAAAGACTTGCTGCCAAGTATAGGTATTTTTTCTCACCAAAGACTGTACTATATATGCTAAGACTGTGCTGTTAAACCTTGCCTCTCTACCTGCCTGGCTTATTATGCTAAGCCTTATTTTCCTGATTCATCTGAGGAAACACTGTGAAAGCCATGTTTGCTTATATTTCTTGTAGCCTGTTTAAACATTGACTATTTGCTAAATATTCAAGGAAGTAGGGGTCAGGATTGTTGCTCCCTAATTCTGGAAGTCAATGCTCATTTATGCTACCATGTTCCAGTATTACTTACCTTGAGGAATTGATCCTTTCCTGCTCAGCTGTACAGTTCACGCCATTCTTTTCCTAAGGAGGATTCATCCAATGCCGGACTCGTTCCTTTGAGCTCCTGTGGGAAAAAATTATCATTAAAGACTATTTACTCTCTAAGAACTTTTTCCCAATACAGCTAAACGTTCCTGGTTCCTGCTAATTTCTGGACTTTATGTGGGATAGCCTTCCTGGGAATTACAGGAATTTCAAAAGCCTGAAAATAAAGAGACTTTGTTTAATTTACAAGTGTGTACTTTTCTTCTGCTGCACAATACAGGATTCACTTAGAAAAAACTACATTAAATTCCTAACAGTTACTCCACAATTTCACTAAAATGCGGATTTTACTGAACGTTAGCTCTTTCACCAGAGTTGCCTTCGTCACTTCAGACCAGGCAAAGTGCTATAAAGCAGCTAGATCTTCCTCAATCTTCACATACATCATATCATGTGTGCTGAAAATGCATTAATGTTCAAAAAATGCTGGGGACTTTCCTTTTTTTAAGCAGGATTGGCTGCAAAAGTCTTAACTTACTTTTTTGGGTAAGCGGTTTTCTCCACACATTTTATTACATATGGAACATTAATTTTACAATGGCATGCGTAGGGCATTATATTAACTCTCTTGTCTTTATTAAGGTTCTCTGGAAATGTGTAATATAAACCGGTAACTTAAACCATTTGCAGCAACATTTATAATAAACGTCCATACAACTTTAAATTTCCCGCCCTATGCAAATTGACCTAAGCGCAAGATCACTAGTGACGTTTTTCTAGGCACAAATGAATGCCGGCGCGTCTTCGCCATGAAATGCTCGCACAGCCAGCGCCAGCGTTCGACACCCTGGACAAAACTTTGCAACTTAGTGAATTAGCGTATGTATTGAATTGGCGAAGTGGTGCGATGGGTGCGAAGCTGATACTGGCGAAAATACGCCTGTTAGTGAATCTTCCCCCAAATATTGCCAAATGGCACTCACTTGACTTAGCAATGTGAAAATAACATGAAGTTGTACTTGCGATCCCAGTACAGTAGCTCTAATACATTGTCTAGGCAAAGAAAACACAAACCAATGTATTTGACGTAACTGTTATTGAAAATCTGACTCTGACTCCTGCATGAAGAGAGAAAGATTGCTGAGAAGGGGTAAAGTGAAGAGCAATTTAAACTATATCCCTATAGTATTTATGGGTGGGGTCAGGGGGTCTGTGTTACTGCATTATTCTAGTCCATACTACAGTTTCTCTGATTGATGAAGAATAGGGTATATTCATTGTTAATTAAAATACATAGTTAAAATGAGTTAAAAAATTAGTTGTAAACTGAAATAGTGCTCGGGCTTTAACTTTAAAATGGAACAGTGTTCCTGTCATGTCATAGAAAAATTTATATCAAAAAATGATATAAGTCCCAAAGCTTTCTTCAAGTAAAAAATATTAATTTATTGAAGTACATTTTAAAAGAATTAAAGCTGGTACATACTACCCCCCATATCCCACCTTACGCGTTTCGCACCCTCCGGCGCTTAGTCATAGGTGTGTCTAAGGTGTGACTAAGCGCCGGAGGGTGCGAAACGCGTAAGGTGGGATATGGGGGGTAGTATGTACCAGCTTTAATTCTTTTAAAATGTACTTCAATTTTTCTATAGTTGATGGCCCTTTTGAACTGGGGCAAGTCCCGTGGGCTTGGTTTGATTAATATGGACTCCCGATTTTGTATAGAGTAGCCTGTCATGTCATAGTCAAACACAACAAAATAGTAGAGGCATAAACATTTCACTATAGAATAACATTTCTTACATTAATATTTATTTTTTGCATCCAGATTTTATTAAAACACTGATTAAAAAACATTAACATAAAAAAGTGCATTCATCCTAAAGGTACCATTTTATCTGACATAATTCCTTTTCTACACTGCTATTTCATACAGATCAAACCATCCTATCACATTATTAATGAACATCCACCATTACAAAGCATTGATTTTGGCTAAAATTAGAGGTTATCCAAGAGTCGATTTTTTTCTTCATTAATAGTAACAGTCTATATATGTGTTCTCTGATAAACCTATCTCAGTCTGCAAAGGATGGCACATGGACCTGGATAGATGTGTTATCCAATCAAGAGCAGGCATCTGTATTGGATAGATTTGTAAATTAAGTTCTTAAATTCAATGGGAGATTAAAAGATTTACATTCATCGCACCTATGACCTTTGACAGATTTTGATTGCCAATTGATTTGTCACTCTCTCCCTGATATCTACGTTTCCACAGGTAGGTCTCATCAAAGAGAGTGAAAGGTCACCCCTCTGCCAGGAAATAATCTGACACACTTAGTTTAAGCTCTTTTCACAATGGTCAGACCCATCTGATAAATTCACTTCAATCATCTTAGCTTTAGTGCATCATAATGTTATTATTTAGCCAAGTGATTCCTGAAAGAAATTTGATTTTGATGTCAATTTCAGGGACAGACTTGCCCATGGGATATGAACAGAGACACTGAGACTTTCATCTTTCATTCTGTTGACTTTCATCTTCTCATCTCTGAAATCTAATGACTGTAGAATTTTTTCATAGCGGGAAAGCTATAAGAACCATCATTCAAGTGGGCAGTTGCGTCTTTTTCGTTTTTAGCAGGAAGGGCCTCTTGTTTTTGTTTGCATGCTCATAATCATTTTCTTTGGTCTTATGTATGTTCTCTAACTTTTGGCGCAACCTATAAGCTATAGCATAAATTCAACTGTACAACCTAAATAAAAGGCAATGGGAAAAGAAATGGCCTGAGCAGTGTATCATCTCCAGATTAGGATGCAGACAGGGAAAGGTATCCAGAGTCACAATCGACAATCAGGAGACATAGAGATTGCATATCTTTTATTTGTAGATTCAGATGCAGTCTTCTTGCCATGCTAAACTCCAACTCATTTCTTTCTGGCCGCTGAAGTTGACTATTCCTGTCAACTTGCTCAGTTTACAGTGTATTTATTAATGCTTTTCTCATCCAGACAAAATTCTCCCTTCATAAAGAATTTTATATCCTATTCATATCAGTTTACGTAGGACTGCCCTATATATACATACTGTATATCTATCTATCTATCTATCTATCTATCTATCTATCTATCTATATATATATATATATATATATATATTATATATCTATTTGGATTATTTGATTGTAATGGAGTCTATGGGAGACTGCCTTTCCATAATTGTGAGCTTTCTGGATAATGGATCCCATACTAGACAGAGAGGAGCACTACCCTTTATTGTAACATTCAGCTTTCCTGGGTGGTGGTTAAATGTAAATTTAGAGGTATCAAATTTCATGTCAGGATTTTTATGGTGTTTTCATTTCTAAATTACACAGTTTACACAGCAAATGATTCACTCTACCATGTAAATTTGTATTCCTAGCCCAACAAGTGTATTTTTTTAGTTGTAATATTGGTGTGTAGGCAGCCATCTCAGGTCATTTTGCCTGGTCATGTGCTTTCAGAAAGAGCCAGCACTTTAAGATGGAACTGCTTTCTGGCAGGCTGTTATTTCTCCTACTCAATGTAACTGAATGTGTCACAGTGAGACCTGGATTTTTACTATTAAGTGCTGTTCTTATATCTACCAGGGAGCTGTTATCTGGTTAACTCCCATTGCTCTGCTGATGGGCTGCTGGGGGGGGGGGGGTTGGGAGGGGAGTGATATCACTCCAACTTTCAGTGCAGCTGTAAAGAATAACTGAAGCTTATCAGAGCACATGGGTCACATGACTGCAGGCACCTGGGAAACTGACAATATGTCTAGCCCTGTGTCAGATTTCAAAATTAAATATAAAAAAATCTATTTCAGTGAAGATGTCTGCTGGAGCAGCACAATTAACTGATGAATTTTCCATGATATTATCCCTTCAAACCAAAAAAGGTACCACATTCATTAGGGAACTAGTGCATTTAGGGATGCATTACAGAAAAGGTATTTGGTGAAAATAAGGCAATGTTTTGAGCACTGCTGGGCTCTCCCTGAGGAAAAGTAAATCAGTTTTCACTAGTTCCCAAATGAGTGCAATACCTTTTTGGTTTATATACGCACACGCATAAATTATATATATATATATATATATGTTTCAAAATGGACCCACGCTCCAGTTTCTTCAAAATGTGCAAAAAAAAATTTTTATTACAACATCACTGGTGCATCCAACGTTTCCCTTCTCAAGAGAATATGGTCATAATCACCACCTCTGGCCCAAATGGAAATCTGTTTGATTGGCATGCATCTAAATGCAGCCGGGCTATGTTTGGCCTCAGCCCAATGTCTAGCCACTAGTTGTTGGGAAATATCTTGTTTTTTATTTTTAGTAGCCCTTTCCGGATCTAAAGCTGCCCTGATACTAGACCTATGCATATATATATATATATATATGGAACAGCACCACACATTTGTGATATCAGTGGAAAGTGGCCACTGAAGAATGTGGCCCCTACAAGAAGCGACAAAGAAGCGACAATTATCATGCAGGAAAAAAAGCAGTCCACACAAATATACTGATTTTGTATTTTTTTGCAAATATTTCCTAATTTGATCATTTTTGTGCCTGCTCTGACCAAGGAATAAATCTATTCGATGCATGAGTGAGCAAGCATAGCATGGGAAAAAATACAGAAAAAATATCTAATAAAATGTCTACACTAATAGTTTTCCAATATATCTAATTAAAGGTGCTAAAATGTACAGGCTGAGCAGTTAGTTATATCATTTTGTTTGATCTGATTTTAAGGCTAGATCAATCTTCTTTATTCCTTTTTTATAATACAGTAGTTGTTTAGTATAAGATACAGTAGTTTCAGTATAAGATTTCAGCTTCATTTTATAAATCTGCTCTTGTGCATGATCCTCTGGACAAACTTTTGTCAATTATAGCAGCCACTGCTTAGATGGGGAAATGATATTGGATTATACCTTCACGTGGATGATGGTGAAGGGAGGGATTTGGCTTTCTGGGACACCAGCCCTCAACTCATAGGGGCTGATTTATCAACATTCTCTTTTTAGTGGTTTTAGAGGTTTTTAAAACTACTAATAAACTCTATTGGGGGAATGTAATAAAAGAAAAAAAATTCGCACCAATAAGAATAAAAATCCACATCTCGCAAAGTAATATTGTTGCTTAAACTGTTATTGCATTGCGAATTCTAATTGTGCACTCTTTAGTGCTTGAAGGTGTCGTAATCTTTTGGAGCAAACATAACGACTTTTTCAGTAAGAAGTTTTATTACATTTCCTGCGCATTGGCACAAACTATAAAATTCGCAAACACTCGAAAAAAAAAAAAAGATATATTGAATTCGTGCAAAGTAAAATTTGTTCACGCAAAGGCATAACTTTTTGCATTGCGAATAGTTTTTCCATTACCGACTTTTATTACATTCCTCCGTATTTCTCTAAAATCGTGAATGCCTATTATTTTATTAAAAGATAAGAATACAGAAAAAAATACGAGCAAAAAATTGGCACCAAAATAATTTTCGGAATTTTTTTTAAACCTTAATTTTTTCGTGAACAAATGAAAACTCTGAAATGAGTCTGAAATGAAAATTTCAAAACGGCTTTTACTTGCATTACTTTTGTGTTTGTAGATTTTGTGGGTTTTTTAACACTTGATAAATTACGAAAAAAATCTGGAATTAAGTAACTGGATGAAAAATGTGCTCATTTTCACTTAAAAGTATGATTCGAGGAAACAACCATTTCTATAAATGTTAATATATCAGCTCCTTAGTACATGCCACAAATGGACTCTTAACCACCAAACAAACAGCAAATTTCTGGTAAGTTAAATTTGATGTCCATTAAAAATGTAATGATCCCCCATCACAGGTGCTGGTGAGCTGAAACAAATACTTCATATAAAGGATTATCTTTTCTTATTTAAAAAAATATGTATGTCGTGCTGATGCCCCCTGTTACCTGAAAGGCCAATGTGCAGCTGTATCTGAAATGTCAACCAATGCCTTAAATGTTAATATGCTAGCAAAAGTGACAGAAAGAACAGGAGAAATGACAGAGATGTGGAGAGCAAAGGCAGAGAGAGGGGACATCAGTAAAGCTGCAGGTCAGATAGGAAGAAATACAAGAAGCAGTATAAAAGGAAAGAAATCTGATTTGTGTTCCTTGCCAGTATTTTTCACAGTTTCTCCACTCGACCATCAAACTAAAATACAGGTGCTCAGCACCAAAGTCAAGAGGAAAAAAAAACAATTTGAAAACCCCGTGCAATAATGTTAATAGTAATGGTAGGTCACCAAGGTGTTTTGCATTTATAGAGGAACTATAGCTTAACAAAGAAGTGGCCTAGAATTGTTGCAAATGTTTTGAGATTCTTTACCAGCTCAAGGCAACCACAGCCCTTTACCAATAAAGATCTGTGTATCTGACAATGCTCCCACAGACTTGTAAGTAGTCAATCCTGCTATATATTGGGAGACAACTCTGCATGTCCTCTTTATTATAGACAAATGAATCACTACAGAACTTTATATGTTGGAAGGCACCATTTACACATATTTTAAAGATCTTTTTGGCTATTTACACAAAACTAAACACTGTCTGAAATAACTTGGTGACTTTTAACAATATTGCACAATATTTTCTAATTTAGTTTTTTCCTTTCGCCCTTGGTTTTGGGATAGATAGTGGCAAAGAGTGCAAAGAGTGGAAAAGTGGGGTAAGGTGGTTGGGGAGACACTGGGACATGTGGGAGGGAAGAGACAACAGAGGTGCAGGGAGTAAATGGAGAGAGTGTAGACACCATGAAAGCTCCTCAGAGGAATGACAGAGCACATAATATCTCAGGAAGTGGTTTTCCTCTATTTCTTAAAAGCTCTGAAAATTTGCCAATAAGTTGTCGAGGTCCTGTAGAAGTCAGTGGGAGCTCCACATCTTACCTTTATATGTATATTTGTGTGTGTGAGTTAATTATTGCAGAGAATTGTAAATCTGTGTAAGTTGTTGTTTGGCTATGTTTTAGGAGAGAGAGAGAGATGTTATTACTGAGGGATGGGCGAATTTGACCCAATTTCGCCAAGAATTCGCTGCCAGTGAAATGTCGCTGACAGCATTAAAGTCCATGGGCGTCAAAAAAAATGTTGTTGCATGGCAAAAAATTTTTGACGCACGTCGTTTATTTTTGTCGTACGTCGTCATACAAGTCTATGGCCGTCATTTCGGCGACATAAGGCGAAAAAATTCACCCATTCCTGGACATTGCTGATATGATTTGTGAGAAGCATACTGCTAGGGGTTTATTTACTAAAATCCGAAAATTTCTCACTATTTTCACTTAGACCAAACTCCCATCCATATTTTTAACCAAATATATCAATAAATGAATTAGAAAAAATCTGGTGCAGGAAAAGACGCAATAAAGTTGTGAAAAAATCCAAACTGTAGGTTTTATTTCGGATTTGACGCCCAAAAACAAATATTTCAGATTATTGTACAAAATCCAGAGCAGTTCAGGATCATATTTGTTAATGTTATTTCTTTCCAATTGCCCTTTTTGTGTATTTCTCTGCAGCGGCTGACTGGGTGATTAGCTATTGTAATACATACATTTCAAAAAAAGTCAACCCCCCCACTTAAAATGCAAGTGTTTTTAATCCACATGTCCTTATTTTAATCCACCCTCCTAGTCTTATTTTTCTTGCAACTTGCTCACACATCAACCTTTCACCCTCCAGATGGCATACCATTTTATGTTTTAATAATTACATATATATCCTAAAAAGGCTTCTAATTACATGCCTTGCTTCATTATACAAATTGCAAACAAGGACATTTTCCAAACAGAACCTATTCACCATTTTTCTATTATGTTTTCCAACTGCTACATGCAGAATTTCTGGTCTGCTAAACTGGCATCTGTTATATGCTATGCCAGAAGAAAAAACGTGACCAGAAAGATGTTTTTAATGTCTATAAAATTAGTTTGAATGGGAATCTAAACGCTATAATTTGTTTTATGTAATGGTATCTATATAGAGCTTGTAAGATTTACCTCTCCTGGTTTTTAAAACTGCACCATTTCAGGTTATTGATGGTCTCCCTTTCTATATACAGGTAAGCAGTCAGATGAGTGTATTTGGACTTGCAGAGTCTTTTATTTTAAAAAACTGATTAAAACTAAAAGATGACAATGCATAAGTCATCCTAAAGATGTAACCTTCATTCTATTGGTCTAACAGTCAAAGAGAAGCCTTTTTAACTCTATCAGCTTTGTCCTCAGTCAGAAGCTTTGAATGTTCAGATTCTCTGTCTAGAACCAATGTGATCACAGAACTGATGCTAAGGGGGTTATTTACTAAACTCCGAATGCAAAAATCCCGAAAAATTTGTGATTTTCTTTTTATAAAATCGGACTTTTAAAAAATCATTGATTTTTTGGAATTTATTAAACCCTGAGGATGGAAAAGTCTGCTTTAGAAAATCCAGCATCTCAGACCTGTCAAGGTTGCATCTAAGTCAATGGGAGTATTCCCAATGATTTTTTAATGTGTGCTGGGTTTTGTGCATTACCCTGAAGTTTTCTGAGTTTTTGGGCAAAAAAGCATAAGAAACCTGAGTTTTCGGGTGAAAAATCTGAAAAAATCGTCAAAAACTGATCTTTTCCAGCAAAGCAAATTTTTGGGAAAATGTGATAATAAATAAGCTTAAAAAAACCTGAGCGGATTTGATCGGAATTTGTAGCGGAAAATGTTGAGATAAAATCGGACTTAAATAGCCCCCTAAATATGTCTGCCATGGTTATTCAATCAGACTGGCCATAGACGCAAAGATCTGAATTGAGGATTCGTACGATTTTCGGACCGTGTGTGGAGAGTCCTGACATTTTTCGTCCGGCGGAGATCGGTCGTTTGGTCGGCTGCTAATAATATCTCTGCATGTATTGCCGATCGTATGATTTTTAGTGGGAGACAGTCACCAGCTTTTGTCGGACATAACTTTCATACGATTGCTGTCAGGGGCAGAACATCGGCTGATCGGAATGGTTAGTGGCAGGTCGGGAGATGGGGAAGTCCGATCGTACGATGATTCGTATGATCGGATCTTTGCGTCTATGGCCAGCTTTAGTCTAGGTAGCTTCACAAACATGATGTAAAAGTGCCTACTCTGCCAAGTCTCTTCTCCAGTACTTGCTTTCCTGAAGGCCTCAATCCTGGAAAATCTATACTCTCTTACCAAAAGGATCCAGATATCTACCAGGTCAACATCTTATTCTGAAACCAAGGGAATTAATATAAAAGTTGATCCTTCATTTGGCGCTACTACAGCTTATACTCTTCTGGTAAGGCTTTCCATTAACATCGAATTAGATTGATAAAATAATGTGTGTTTTTTAATAGAATTTGTATTGAAATCTCCAGTGGAGCAGGGACTGATGTCAACAAAAAAGCGCTATGTAAATTTGCCAGCAATCTATAAAAAATGAATGATGATAATAATTTCTTTGTGCATCAGTATAAAGTTAATAGGTACTGGGTTTTATCATTCAAAAAAGTTATATTCTTGCAGCTCCTCTTTTCAGCAGAAAATTAGAACCAATATCAATTTACAGAGATCACTTCCGTTTTCCTTATGATTTTGCATGGTAATGACTTGATTTCCAGTTCTAAATAAAGAATAATTAATAATGTTCCCTTTGAAACGAAATCTAGAGCCTTTTTTGTATATTTAGCAAAACAAAAGGTAATCTTTACTACAATATTTTGCATCTCTGCAGTGACCTCTTAAATAATAAGCAAACATCTGCAATTAACAAATTAATTCATTCCTAAGTTTGAAAAAAAAACTAAATAATAACATGATGAGTGGTGCCAGGAAAGTGTGTTGCATGCTGGGATGATTAGAAAGAACAATTATACTGGTTTACACACAAATCCATGCGCCAACTGTGTTTATTTTAGGCTGAAGCAAGTAACCATTTCTAGATCCTTGATTCAGTCAAAACTATCATAATATTCCTGTTAAATGATACTTGCTCAGGGATTTTTGTCTTTTCCCCCAACTAAATATTTACTGCTGGTTCTGATTTACATTTGGAGCTTTGGGTATAGCTAAGATTTGAAATGGCCTCTTTTTACATATGTCAGAAATGCTCTAAAAATAAGACAAATTTTCAGCAACAGATATTTCATTTGTCCTCTGATAACTTAATTCAAAAATATTGGAGCAGACCAGAATCCACAATTTTATCTTATTTGCCATTAAAATCTGGGGAAAACTTGATAAAATCAAGCAAAAAATAAAAATAAAAAAAAACGAATAGTATGATTTTTTTCTGAAATTTTTCCCGAATTGCCAGATTTTATTTCTGTCTTTTACACAAAAAGTCAGAACTTCTCGAATTTTTGCCCAAACAGCCCAAAATAGTGGGATTTTTGGCCTAATTCCAGAGCAGAAACTTCCAAATAGTATAGGGACCCATTGACTTACAGTATATACAAGCTCGGCAGCTCTGAGATGGAGGATTTTTGGATTTGGACTTTTTCAATCCTCTGGGTATAATGAATCTTGAAAAATGTGAGGTTTTTTTTCCACTAAAAATTCGGATTTTAATATTAAAAAAACTCAAAATTTTCGAGTTTTTTGCATTCAAACTTTAATTAATAAAGCCCTTATTGTGGGCAGACAGCATTAGAATATCTGGAGTTAAGGCAATGACATCCAGTGTAAAATCTGGCACTTTTTTGTGCAATGCTGTGAGTGCTGCTTTATGAAGTGAAACGTCTGTTTTTCTGTATAGCTATATATATATATATATGTGTATATATATATATTTTTTTTTTTTTACAAATAGTTCATGCCAGCCCACCAAAAATGTATAACAATGTCTAAGTCATCAAATATGTGTAAAATATTTTACTCTTGTAACATGGTTGCTGGGGTAAAAACACACATATTGAATATTTAGCCATGCATTTTGACATCTGGCACAATTGTTCTGTAAATCTGCTGGAAGATGTTTTAAATGGTACAGGTATGGGACCAGTTATCCAGAATGCTTGGGACCTGGGGTTTTCTGGAAAAGGGGTCTTTCTGTAATTTGGATCTTTATACCATAAGTCTACTAGAAACCCAATAGGCTGGTTTTGCTTCCATTAAGGATTAATTATATCTTATTACAAGGTAATGTTTTATTACTACCAAGAAAAAGGAAATCATTTAAAAATCTGGATTATTTGGATAAAATGGAGTCTAAAGGAGATGCCTATTCTGTAATTCGGAGCTTTCTGGATAACGGGTTTCTGGATAACGGATCCCATACCTGTACACAGAGGGGCAATGATATATGGCGGGGGGAGTATGGAATAAATATACCCCTGAGTCCTGGTAAGTGCAATGCTCACTATATTAAAGTCTTTTGTGTCTACAGTTTGAATGTACATTCCCACTACTGTACATGTGAAGTCTGCCAGGCCAGTAAAGTAAACTGTAAAAGGTTTAGGTCAAGGGCTTCATTTACATATTCCAGGAGGAATGTTTAATGTGATACATAAAAGATTATTCAATGACTTTGCCAACAATTGTTACCCCTTTGCAATGTTGTATAATCCCATTTCATTCTTTAAATTCAGAAGTTAAAACAGTGCTGTGTTATGTTCAGAAAGGAAAGAGAGAGAAGAGCCAAGATAATAATTGTTTAGAATTGTTCTCAGGTACACCATTTTATAACAGTATCTCTTTAATGTACACGTTCATGTTCCAAATATGACTCTCTCATTCAACCCATTTAGTTCTTGACTGTAGAGCTTTACATGACACATATTCATGATTTGACCCGGTGGCATCGCTATGTAACTACAAGGGGAGAGGATCTATTCAAAGCTGAGCACTGTAAAATGAAAAAAGTACTCAGCTGTGTTCTCTGAAAAATCTGATTGGATGCACAGTATCAAAAGATGAAAGCTGTACTTATTTTTTAAAGAGTATTTATTACAAAACAAGATTACTTGATGCTTTTTCAATAAACCTCTCATGAGTTGATTGATAATATACGCAGCCTCACACCTCACTACTGATATTAAACCCATTATAAGAACTCTTTCCCCAGAGCCATCTCTTAGCATATGTTTCAAGCTCTTATTAAATTGTTTCAATGATTCCATCCTTAGCTACGAGATTCTCAAATGTCTGAAGTAGAAATACCTCTGTGCTTGTTAATACATTTATCCTACTTATTGTGCAGATGAACTGTAGGCTGATTGCCCTGTGAGCTATTCCCAGCGTCATTGAAGAGGCAATATCTGTCCTTTTAAATTATCATGGCAGATTCCCCCACTGGCTTCTAAGACAGCCAGAGGCTCTGCAGAACAGGACGTGACCTAGTTACAACTCAGGAGGCAGAAGATGAAACACCAAAGGACTATGGATTATGGATGTGGGAGACCAACTGTGAAAATACCATCACGAAAAATTGTCTTAACTCTTTCATTCTCAAATAGAAGTGCTTTTCCACTAGGATGTCATATTACCAGCTGCATAGAGCTGCCTACAATTTAATGAAACTAGAAAAGTGCAAGTAATTATCTGTATCTCTAACAGGACACCAGTTGAAACATGTCCTAGAGCAATGGCACATGGGGAACTTTGACTAGTACTGCCACCCTGAGGAAAGTTACGGCCGACAAATGGCCACAATTTTTTGCCCAATGTTTTTTCCACAATGCAGCATTATTTTTCCAAAGAATTCCAGCATCATTTTGATTACAAGGGGACTAGCTCATTGCCGCAATTCCACTGTGCCCACCACAATTGTGTTCAATTCACCAAAATTAGCACAAACTGCTGTTGCATTTTACTGCCAATTATACGCATGGAAGTCCCTGTGGTGTCATTTCTAGTGTTCAGCATGCAAGTGATGTTTGTGCCCAATGCTTTAGTTTAGGCACAAGTGTATTGCACCTATTGATGCTGGGCATGAAGGGAACCTTGGAGCTACCATCTGATCAGGAGTTGGTGGTAGCTCCAGGGATCCCCTGTTGACAGAGCAGTGCTTGATTCGGAAAGGAAGGACTTTGTGGTTCCAAGTTCAATTATACAGAAGTGCAAGGAACACATTGTAATGCAAATACCTTTAATGGAAATGGTTTTACACGCAACCGACTGCAGGGAAATTGCAGGGACTGCAACTGCAGTCCCTGCAATTACACAAGCTCTCTTGGTAGGATGGCATATTTTCCTTTTCCACAATTCATGTGGATAAAAATATAATGAGAACTTTTTTGCATTCAGTCATTTGCTTTCTTTAATTGCATATCTAAGATATGAATGTAGTTCCAAGATGCAACACAATTTCAGCAAGCCTCAATATTTGGGTGTCCAACTTCATAGGACATGCCGGATCACACACCTAGGACTTGAATTCAGCATAGTAGAAGTCTATTGATGTGAGAGCCATAGTTCTGATTCAAACATTCTCATATAAATTGTACTGAACATTTGTTAAGTTTAAGATTGTAACCATTGAATTTGGCAATTATAGATAAAGTTGTTGTTTTTTGTTTTTTTAAATGTATGCACCCAAGTTCCTTAATAGTCAGAAACTATGTTCCCAAATAGCTAAGACAAAGCCTAAAAAGGCCACTCAACTTATAGCAGTACCTTTATGCCATTCACTGGAAAGAAATCCAATCTTCAATCCTTCTGGGTTAATAACTCCTCCCCCATCATACAGTTGCATTTACAGTCTAAGAATAACACATTTTCTCTATCTTTTCTTGGAAATAGCAACAAGAACAATGCAAGGAGCAATGTACAGAATTTTGCAGGACAATAAATGGTTGGCGTTGAAGAAGACAGATTTCTCTTCTTCTTAGAGACAATTATATTGTATAATGGTAAAATAAGTTATCAATGTTAATAAATACATTTATTCTGCTAAATGCCTGCTCATGATGTTGTTATTCACAAGAAGGTAAAGAACAAGGTAGCTCCATTTTTACCTTGAAAGGTAAATTAATCGTATCCAAAATGCTGCCTCTTTATCTCCTCTGGTCAGCCTCTAAAGACTGCGGAGTATTTCAGTCAGCCAACACCTAAATCAAATATTGCTGTTGCCTATTCATTCTAATGGAATTGCTTTAAAGCACTGGTACTGGTCCACTAGAAACATGCAGAAAATAATACATTGCAATATTGATGCTAGACATCACCTGAAGAAGATCCATTACCCACTGAAACATATATGAGATGCAATAAAGCAATATGGATCACATTTGAAGAGCAGTTTTGGGCAGCAAGAGTCAGAAGTCTGTGCACTGGGCACAGTTAGTACATGAACTTGGCAGAGAGTTAGAACAGAGTTTGTACAACGTGCCATGGTCAAAAACAGGATAGATAAAAATGTGTGATTGTGCAATATTACATTTATAGATATTATCCCATTCATCAATATAAATATACAATTTAAACAAAACAGTTTATTCAAGATTTTAAAAGAAATGGTTGGAATGTTGGGTCATCTATTTGCTTAAGAAATGAAAATGTCTCTGCTAAAAGCAATATAGGTAACAGCTTCAGCTGAGGATTTATGCCTTCTGGATATTCAAGAGTGCTAGAGCAATTGATTTAATAAGAACCATCCATCAAAAAAACTGGAATGTTATAAATAGAACGCCATGAAGGTCATATTACTATTTTATTATTGGTTTTTTTTTGTTTGTTTTTTTTTTAAATCATGTCCCTTTCCTTTGGGTTATTATTATATGGGCACGGTGTATGCACAGTGAATGCTCCCTGGGAAGCTTAGCATTTAGGTTGTTTGATAGATTTGCATTTTTATATCAGATTCTCCTTTACTACATGCTTTTAAACAAACTGTTAAACTGATGCAGTTTGGTTTTTCTCAACAGAATTTAACAGGGTCAATGTTCTAGACCACATATTTAAGAAAATCCCGAGCCATTTAACAACTCTTCAAGGCTTTGGGGGAAAGGCTGGGATGGATGGATGGATAGATGATAGATAGATAGATAGATAGATAGATAGATAGATAGATAGATAGATAGATGATGGATAGATAGATAGATAGATAGATAGATAGATAGATAGATAGATAGATAGATAGATAGATAGATGATAGATAGATAATAGATAGATGGTAGATGAAAAAAATGCAAAAGTTTGTTAGTAAAGCGATGGGATCCCTTATCCAGAAATCCATTATGTTAGATGCTATAAAGGTCCAAATTATGGGAAATCCCATAGACTCCATTTTAATAATTACAGTTTCAGTATGGTTTTCTTTTCTCTGTAACATTAAAACAGAACCTTGTACCTTAAATTAGATTATTTGATTACAATGGAGTCTATGGTAGCAAGCCCTTCAGTAATTCGGAGCTTTCTGGATAACGGTTTAAAGATAATGGATCCCATACCTGTGTAAAGCATTTAGACAAATACATGAGGTCCTCTGTACTTAACACTTATCAATATATTTAAGACATAGAGACATTTTGAGCATACAACTGTGTAAAGCATGTAACCCTTTGTGTCAGATTTTATAAATAAGGAAATTCAGTTCTTGGTGGTGGCATTTTGTTTATATGATTCCTCCATTTGTCTCTATTTTGCCTCACAAATGGAAACACTGCTTTTTACTTTTCAAACTGGCAAGTGACCTTGTCCTTGGATGTTTTTTTATACTGGCAGACCTTGAATTCTCTTTATTCAGCCTCTTTTTTTCTGGCAGAACAACTACTTCAAGGCAAAACTTTAACAACGTTATTACGTTCCCTATGAAATAAAGTTTCTCTTTCTATGTTAAAACTTTATTTATAAAACTTTATACGTGAATGAAAAATGATCCAGAGAGTTGTAAAGTTCTAGTCTATATATCTACAACTAATCATATTCCTAAGGATCTCTTCACTAGCATAAGCTGTTAACAACTGATAGGTCTGTCTTCATAATTGGGGCATGTCCATAATACTTGATTATAGGCGTGAATTAGGGTGGGCAGAATTTCATGATATTTGTATATTTTAGGGTTAGAACAGGGTTAGTTGACATTTGGGTGTTGTGCTTTTTAGCAGGCAGTATTTTAGCTTTTGAGTGACTTCTGCTATATGTTAAAAACCCACATATGTAATAAAAGGCACTAAGTTTTTGCAGTTGCAGTAACCCATAGCAACTAATATGATTTTTGCTTTTAAACAGATTAGCACAACTGCCTCTGATTAATGGCAAAGTGCAATTGTGTTAATTTTGAAGCATCAGGCACAATGCCCCATATCATACACAGTTACATATTTACATACAGTAGTTAAATTGGGTAGAAATAAGACCATCGAGTTCAACCCCTCCAAATGAAACCCAGCGCACATACCTACACGCACCCTCTGAAACTATATATACACCAATGTCTATATTAATTGTAGATTTTAGTATCACAATAGCCTTGGATATTATGCTTGTCCAAGAAATCATCCAAGCCATTCTTAAAGGCATTAACTGAATCAGCCATCACAACATCACCCGGCAGTGCATTCCACAACCTCACTGTCCTCACTGTAAAGAACCACCTACTTTGCTTCAAATTCAAGTTATTTTCTTCTAGACTAAAGGGGTGGCCTCTGGTACTGTTATCCACTTTATGGGTAAAAAAAGTCCCCTGCTATTTGTCTATAATGTCCTGTAATGTACTTGTAAAGTGGTTTTTTTCAGAGAAAACAACCCCAACCTTGACAGTCTCCCCTCATAATTTAAGTCTTCCATCCCTCTAACCAATTTAGTTGCACGTCTCTGCACTCTCTCCAGCTCATTTATATCCCTCTTAAGGACTGGAGTCCAAAACTGCACTGCATACTCCAGATCAGGCCCGGACTGGCAATCTGTGAGTTCTGGCAAATGCCAGAGGGGCTGCTATAAGGTCCCATAGAAATTAAGTATTTAGTTAGCTGGCGGAGGCTGGTTGGGCCTCTATTGGCTGATTGGGCCTCTGTGTAACTGAAATGCCAGGGCCTATTTTAATTCTCAGTCCGGAACCTGCTCCAGATGAGGCCTTACCAGAGACCTATAAAGAGGCATAATTATGACAGATTTGTTTATTTGCTTTAGTAGCCACAGAATGACACTGCCCGGAATTAGAAACTTGTTATCCACAAAAACCCCTAGATCCTTCTCAGTTAAAGGAGAAGAAAAGTCTTCTTCCACTTGGAGATGCCAAATGTTAGGCACCCCCAAGTGAATGTATTTACTTACCTGAAACCCCGGCCCGGTGCTCCTATCAGCAGCAAACTGCACTGGCCCAGGGTTTTTCCAGCGAGCACCACGGATCGATCCTCTTCTGGCTTCTTCTTTCTTCAAATTTCTCCGAGCAGACTCGTGCGCAGTAGAATAGCAGAATTTTTAAGTAAAGTGCGACTTTTCGCTCTACTACTCATGCGCAGCAGCGAGAAGAAGCCGGAACAGGATTGCTTTGTGGTGCTCCTTATAAGAACCCTGGGCCAGTGCAGTTTTCTGCTGATAGGAGCACTGGCCCAGGGTCTCAGGTAACTATATACAATCACTTGGGGGTGCCTAACATTTGGACCTCCTAGTGTAAGAATACTTTCCTTCTCTTTTAAGGAAACTCCCAACACACTGTCATTTAGTGTATAACATTTATATTATTTTTGCATAACCCTGAATTTATCAATATTGAACCTAATTTTCCAGTTTGCTGCCAAGTTTTCCAATTTAGTCAAATCATTCTGCAAAGTGGCAGCATCCTGCATGGAACCTATATCGACCTCAACAACGCTAGCATTCTGGGGGGAAATACTGCAATTGTGATTGAAATTGCACTTTGCTCATCGTACTCACAGACAACAACTCCTGCTAAGTTTGTGCAGTTGCACTAGCCAATGAACAGGTTAGTTACTGGTCACCTGTTTAAAAGCAAATATATTATAGGTTGCTATAGGTTACTGGACATGGTCAAATTGTGTGGCTTTTATTATATATTATTATTTTATTACGTACATAATCATTAACATTGAAAAATAACTATAAAAGAAATTGTATTTTATATATATCATTGCTGAAATTACAGCCGTTCAAAAATATCTTCTTTAGCTTTCTTTTTATAACAATGAATATATACACCTCCAGCAGCTTGTTGCCAGCAAACTCTGCTTGCAGTAAAAATGTCCCTTATTACTTGCCATGCCTTCCATGCTCAATTTGTAATGAAGTAGCAGGGAAGACAATAATTGAGCCAGGGCTAAAGTATAACTAAGGTATCATTATTGGTGCAGATGATGGACTTCCCTCCGTCTCCATTGGTCTTTTGAGCTCCTTCAGCCTTCGAGGCTTCTCATTAAGGTTATTACTTTCAGGCTTAAATAACTTGTACTGAAGTTTGTTCAGTGAAAACCCTTTTAGGAAATAGCGTTTTGTGGATCAGCAGATGCATTAAGTATTTAAAATGCAACAAGCAGCTAGAGATTTATGTTTTCAAATATCAGACAGACTCTTAATATGCTGGGATAAATCATGTCTTATCTGAAGTCCAGCAGTTCCAAAAGGTGACAACAGAGAGCTCTTAACAACCACCACGGCGCATTTGTCATTTTGTCCAACATAAAAATCCTTTAACCCCTAGTGAGATCTCTAGATCCTAATCTATGGAATATTTTATGAATATAATTCTTTCCTTATATGTAATTACAGAGTATAAAGATATGATAGCATCTGCTACTAGTGTATTACTAATCTTTGAAAACTTTACATTCCTATATTCTAGTCATGCAGAGGTAATTTCTCAACCTACTCCACCCTGATCTGCCCCTTCTCAACCCACATCCACCCTGCCCCTACTCAACCCACATTCACACTGACCTGCCCCTGTTCAATCAAAATTCATCCTGGCCTGCCCCTTTCCAACTCACATTCACCCTGACCTGCCCCTTCTTAACCCACTTTCACCCTGACTTGCCCCTTCTCACCCCACATCCACCCTGACTTGCCCCCTCTTAATCCACATTCACCCTGGCTTGCTCCTTCTCAACCCACATTCACCCTGACATGTCCCTTCCTAACCCACATTCACCCTCACTTGCTCTTTCTCAACCCACATTCACCCTGACCTGCCCCTTCTCAATCCAAATTCATCCTGACCTGCCCCTTCTCAACCCACATCCACCATGACCTGCCTCTTCCCAATCCACATTCACCCTGACTGACTGATACATCTTAATGAGATCAGATCAACAGTGTTAAAGAGGTTGTTCACCTTTAAATTACTATTTAGTATGATGTAAAGATTTGCAATTGGTTTCATTTTTTATTATTTGTGTCTTTTCATTCAGCAGCTCTCCAGTTTGCAAGTTCTGAAATCTGGTTGCTAGGGTCCAGACTACCCCCCCCCCCATTTTTTCCCCTTACGTCTTTTCTCTCCTTCAGAATTCAACAGGCCTTTATGGTGAGTTGACATGGCACAGTTTGGCACTGTTTTATTACTGGAGAGAAATTTCAGAAAAATATCAAATGAGGCAATTTTTCTTTTTAAAGAAAAACATTGAGGAAAATGGGATTACAGGATTTTGGAGAATTTTGGATAATAGGTCACATGCCTGTATTTGAATGTAAATTTTCCCAGCTGTAGAACTCTACAGTATATAATTCTGCCTCTATCAATAAACTGATATTCAAAAGAGTAGGTAGCATTTGTTCAATGGAAAATGGAAAGGCCATAAAATAAAATTATAATAATAAAACACAGAGCCATTATCCACAAATGCAATGTGTCCTTTCTATTATGGTTTTATTTCCCATTTCATGTTGTTATAAAAGAATATGAAACGTGAAGTTGATTGCCACTTCAGTTACATATTGTGTCAATTTAGTTAAAACACAATTCCTTTCATTATTTTATCTGCAATGCACAACTGCCGCCTTTAGATGAAATTGGCAAGTTATTGTGAATGCCACTTCATATCACACATGGATAATGCTTAGAGATGTTTATAAGACCAACGCAGATGTTCAGCAGCAGACATCTTTGGACTCCCCTTTCTGTCACACAAGACACTGTTATATAGGACAGTGTCAGGTTTTATAGTCTTATAACTAAAAGGTCAGGTATTTTTTTAATATCTATTTTAGATAAAGGGGTTTGATAAAATACGTATGTTAGAGAACTAGACTCATATTTGCATCTACATGACGTGGTTGCTCCATGTTTCTATTTCTTAAGCACAGAACTGTGTTGCTTTGTATCTGCTACTGCAATCCAAAATACACGCTATATTTCTATGCAACCAAATGTGCAGTTACTACCAAGACAATAAGGGTAATTCATGATCCATGGGGGATGCAAGTGTAAGAGCACTAAGTGGGCCTTTGATGCAGAGTGCAGTGTCAAAACGGGTAACTTAGCCCTGTCTTTACTACCTGTCCCTCCTATCCAATGTACCACACACTGTGGTCAAATGACAGTTTTAAGCAAGAAGCAGGCCATAACAATTCCCTGGAATATGCAGCCCATGGGTCTTACTTAGATATCCTTACCATTCTGTCAGCCTCCCATGCCTTTGGCCAAGCTCATTGTACCCGTTGAGTGGTCTTCCACCGATAAGATCTTCTCAATACGGGTTCCTGCCTCATTACAGACAACTTGTGCCTCTTAATCAGTGTTTAAGTTAATTAATTTCCCAATATAAAAATGTGGGAGAGAATAAAATATGAATATGTTCAAGCCATGTTAATCGAAGGGTATTATGCAGGACATGGGGGTCCATCTCACAAACTGCTATGTACAGAACTTATATACCGGAACACTTTTCTTAATGTGTAACATTTGGGGACAGACGCATGGGGCAGCCCCACAATCCCTTGAGATCATTTGGGACAGAATTACTACCAGGAAGATCATCATTCATTGGCTAATAGATTTGGGGGAATATTTACCAAAGTGTGAATTTTTGTGTGAAGAGAATTTTTTTGTGAACTTTATTCTTCAAAACGTGGTGTTCTCTCTTCTTAGTAAACTGGCAAAGTTGTGGGGAATTTAAATTTTTGGTGAAATTAAAGGGATACTGTCATGGGAAAAAAAATTTTCAAAATGAATCAGTTAATAGTGCTGCTCCAGCAGAATTCTACACTGAAATCCATTTCTCAAAAGAGCAAACAGATTTTTTTATATTCAATTTTGAAATCTGACATGGGGCTAGACATATTGTCAATTTCCCAGCTGCCCCAAGTCATGTGACTTGTGCTCTGATAAACTTCAATCACTCTTTAGTGATATCACCCCCTCCCTTTCCCCCCCCCCCAGCAGCCAAACAAAAGAATAATGGGAAGGTAAACCAGATAGCCGCTCCCTAACACAAGATAACAGCTGCCTGGTAGATCTAAGAACAGCACTCAATAGTAAAAACCCATGTCCCACTGAGACACATTCAGTTACATTGAGAAGGAAAAACAGCAGCCTGCCAGAAAGCATTTCTCTCCTAAAGTGCAGGCACAAGTCACATGACTGGGGGCAGCTGGGAAATTGACAATATGTCTAGCCCCATGTCAGATTAAAATTGAATATAAAAAAATCTGTTTGATCTTTTAAGAAATGGATTTCAGTGCAGAATTCTGCTGGAGCAGCATCATTAACTGATTCATTTTGAAAAAAAAAATTTTCCCATGACAGTATCCCTTTTTTGGATGGTTATGATGTCTATGGTGACTTCAGCAGGTATAGGGGGAAATGTAATTAAAGTTGCAAAGAGAAAAACAATTCCCACCAATAAGAATAAAAATCCAAATCCTGCAATGTAATAGTGTTCCTTAAACACAAATTTTAATTGCGCACTCTTAAGAAGTGCTTGAGGGTGTCGTAATCTTTTGGAGCAAACATAACGACTTTTTCAGTAAGAAGTTTTATTACATTTACTGTGTATAGGCGCAAACTATAAAATCCGCTAACGATCTTCCACTGTTGAAAGTGTTCGCTAAACAGTTTCCGGGTTCGCAAAAGCCATATTAAATCCGGGCAAAGCAAAATTTTTTGCTCATTGTGAATAGTTTTTCCATTACCTATTTTTATTACATTCCCCTCATAGTGTGAAGATCTTGTACAATCTTCCAGAAAAAAGGCTCTTTGTACAGTATGTTATTATTTTATTGCATTGTGAAATACTGTTTGATAATCCACTATTTGGGCATACTGAAGAGTAATGACATTTACATTGCTGACACAAGTATCTAAAAGAAAAAGACAGTACAGGATATGGGGGGGGGGTTCTCCACAAGTTGCTTTATTAATCATCATTTATAGATCATCAATGGTACAACAAACAGGGTGAGACTCAAGCACTTTGAGTAAGCTTGTCCCGATAACTTTGTGACTGCCTTTGACTAAGTTGACCAGCATTCATATTCTATGTGACATTGCATCAAGGAAGTTGCTTGGTTGCACTTTGTGCTGTTCAGCAGAATTAAAGCGTATGCTTTATGAGGCAGACATCTGTACCTAAAAAGTATCTATAAATGCTTCATCATAAAAATGATATAGATGTTATGCAAGCCATGAATAACCTCCACAATTTGCTGTTAGCCATTTTGTATCACATGAAATAATGTGGCACGTAGGAAAATGCTTTTTATATTATACCCAGCTGTTGGACCTTCTCAAGCAAAAACCTGCAAGTCATTACTTTGTGGTATGAAGAAGAGTACTGATCCGATAAAAATGTTACATTGGCCTGGATCAGGGGTTTCCAGTTGAATTGGGGATACGTTTAAGCAGACATCAAACATAATTGTATTATAAATCACACGTTTGTTTCTATAAACCTTATGTCTCAATTGTACCCTAGCCCTTTAGTTCGTAAGCTCTTGCGTAGAGTAGACCCCTCTATTCCCATTGTAAATCCTTGTTTGCTGTTCGTTATAAACGAGTGTAAAGCACTAACCTTGTTGGCGCTAAATAAATGAATGATGACGATGAGGTGTTTTCGTTTAAACTTAAAGGACCAAAATTGAAAATTATTATTTATTAAAGTCTGATTTTTTCAGAGAAAAAGAAAACTCGAATTTTACGAGATTTATGAAACCCGGAGGCTGCTAAAACTCTGAATAAAAAAGTACTCCTTCTCAAATCTGCTGATGGCACAATGGCACATGTTCCTGTCACAATCATGATCCGCGCTGGGTTTCATTCAATAATTCAGAGAAATAGCGGTTTTTGAACAATAAAATGGAAAAAAACGGAGTTTCCTGGCTTCAAATCTGAAAAAAATCACACTTTTCAATAAGATTTTTTCATGATTTTGAGTCTATTCTCGCACCACATTTTTAAGAGTTAATTTATTGATAAATACAGTAAAAATGCGCACAGTAGTTTGGTCAAAGTGGTTTTAATAAAATAATGAAAATTTTTTGGATTTTAGTAAATAACCCCTAAGTGTATCTGACACTATTTTTATTCTATACATGTACAGGTATAGGATCCGATATCCGGAAACCCGTTATCCAGAAAGCGCCGAATTACGGAAAGGCCGTCTCCCGACTCCGTTTTAGCCAAATGATCAAATTTTTTTAAAAACAATTTCTTTTTTCTGTGTAATAATAAAACAGTACCTTGTACTTGACCCCAACTGAGATATAATTAATCCTTATTGCAAACAAAACCACCCCATTGCTTTATTGAATGTTTACATGATTTTCTAGTAGATTTAAGGAATGAAGTTCCAAATTACAGAAAGATCCCTTATCCGGAAACCCCCTGTCTCAAGCATTCTGGACAACAGGTCCCATATCTGTACAAATATTTTCTTTGTAGTAGAAGTTCTGTTTTTCTTCTGCAGCATGTCTCAGTTGCGTTCAACAATCTTTTATCTGTTTTCAAAACCAATCCCCTCCCAGTCTATTGTATTCAATGTAATGTTGGATACATAAAGGGGGTTATTTATCAAACTCCGAATACAAAAATCACGAAAAATTCAGATTTTTTTGACCAAAAAAAAAATCGGATTTTTTTTTAATTCACTTTAATTCACGAGGATGAAATAAGTCCGAATCTGAAAATCCGCCATCTCCAAGCTGTCAGGGTCCATTTTAATATGATGGTCTGCTCTGAGTTTCGGGCTAAAAAGTCTGATTTTAGCAGGAAAATCTGACTTTTTGATAGGAAATTGAAATTTTGGCAGGAAAATTCGTTTTTTTCGGATTTTTCGACAGAATCGATTTTAGTTAGCTTTTTCTATGATAAATAAGGTCCAATCTGCAATTCTGTGTTGGTTGGACTTTTTTAATAAAAATAATGAGATAAATTCGGACTTTGATAAAGAACCCCCAAAATGTAACCATTTGGCCTGGGGCCTTTCTCTTAAGAATACTCAAAAAAAGCAAACAGGCCAGGCTATTGTGATCAAGTATACTAAGTAAATAAGTGTTACTGAGAAATTGAGGAGACCTGTACTGCAGGAACACGGGGAGGTATGAGACAGACACTGGAACTAATGATATGTAGGTCAGTAAAAACTCAAACCACACCTGACCCTAACCTGTAAAACCTTAACTTGCATCTGACCCTAACCCACAAAATGTTGCCATTGTAAGACTTGCACTGAACCTGTACCGACATCTTGTCAATAAAAATAAATATATATAAATAAATAAAAATCGCCCAAAATAGTGTTATATACATTTTTTATTTTTTTTGACACATATCAGTCAGTATCAGTGACTATTACATTTATGTATAGCAAATCAGGCCAGAATAAGTGATGTGTCAGTTGTGACATTTAGCAGAAATGCTTCCTGAACCATGAAAAAACTGCATATCCTTTTATTGAGGTGTGACATGCCATTTAAATGCGTTTTTTTTTCTATAACCCGCCTCGAAATGACCTCTTTCATAGCAGTGGGTTAGTGCCTCAGCAAGAAGAAGATTTCTTTCCTTTCTAAAAGGATTTCCTGCTGCCAGTCTCACAGTAGCGCCTGCTGTGGGCACAGATGTGTGACAAGGACAAGCCAACCGGGAAAGTAATGTTACTGTGATGAGTGATGGATTTCCTTAAAGCCTGGTGTAATGATATGGATAGTTTAGATAGCAGCTTTGTGCTACACACCCCATCATTTCTCACTGACACCTGCTAGTTGTTTTTTCTCTAAGAAGCTCTCATGAGCACAGACAGCCCGAGTGTATCTAGTTCCAATAAAATAAGACTTTCTTTCTAAAGGGCATTAAAACCCACCAGTCTCCAGAGTAAAAGAGCTGGCCATGAATGCTACTTCCGTTATTTAATAATAAAAAAAAAAGCAGTCAACGGCAGCTATATGTTTTAAAACTGTTTATTTGTTGTAAGGCAAATCACTTTGTTGTAACTAATGGTGCTGCTATATGCAAGGCTATACACAAAATGTTTCCGTGAATCGATATCTAGCAAAATACATTGTAATCATGTGTGCCTTAGGCACTGGGAGGCTGCCATAAATAGAACCGTGTGGCTTAGTCAACAGAATCACTTTTACTGACTCAAATTGTTTTCTACTGGTCATATTAGTCATACTAGTTTTATGCTGACACGGTATAGTACGTGTTACAGAAACAATGCAGCCTTATGGGCATAAATGCTGAAGAACAGAATAACAATCTAAGCCCACGGGGCCTTCCTAGCAAAGAAAAAGATTTTCACTAATAAAGGCAGAGTATTGATTTGTAAACTCAGAGACATCGAGAGGGAGAAAGCTGTAAAGGCTGGAGGAAGCATCTGAAGCAAATTTGTTAATGCTTATGCCTTTATTTCATGCATGCACTTGTGGGATATAAAGTGAATAAAGTACCCCCTATTGTAAAATATATATAAGTCACCGAGGAGTTCCATGACCATATAAAAGCACGAGGCCGACTTCTAATATCCTCATATTTTCCAACAAGGGGTACTTTATTATAATACACAAGCTTTAGTGAATCATGTGACAAAAATGACATCAATAAGCTCCATTTATAACCAATGACATCACTAAGAGCTGTTTATAAGGCTATAATTTACAGGATATTCATGGCTTTTGTGTATTATATATATATATATATATATATATATATATATATATATATATATATATATATATATATATATATATATATATGTTAGTTTTAAAAAATTCAGGGAAACTTGACTTGACTGCTTGTATGATGCTCAATGCACAAGCAGCAAGTACATTAGGGAGCGCAAACAGTTGCACTTAATTGAATTGTGTCATGTGTTTGAACTTTGTTCCTATTTATGCTATATAAATAACTAGACATAGGTGTGTATCATTTCTATGCTTTACAGGCTAGTAGGGGTTCTGATATGACCAAGCCTTTTCAGATTTTTTGGGTTCAGGATCCACATTGAGATTGCTACCATCAGACTGCCATAGCTCCCATGTAAATCAGAGACAGTAAAGAAAAACTTGTGCCAAATCTCACATTTATTCACCTTCACTGAAACGTGACAACCCCATAGTTTAGGAAGCACTGCCCTACTGCCTCATTAATGGAAGCTCCATGTGCTGCTGCGTGTTCTTCCTCTCCGTTCACTCTCCATACATTCACAACTACTAATAAAAGCCCATTGTAGAATAGAGATAATTATTCATTATTTTATACTGTTATAATTCAATAATTTAAAAATGAATATAACATACTAGAAATTAATTTAAAAGTAAACCTCCCATTTAATTAATGTGTTTTTATGGAAACAATTTTGATTATTTTTGATTACCTTGGTACAGGTAAATAAAATGGAAATCCCAAGGTTATGAATCCAACAACTTGTAACAGGCAAAATAAGGCCTTAGGCTAATGTCAGACCAGCAAGTACAGTATGTCCAGTGGTGTATTTCTTTTGCCAGAGAAATAGCCGGAACCATAGAGAAACAGTATGGTCTTACATTTAGCTGTCTTAGTAATGTAACCCTTAACCCATAATATCTTAAAAAGACAAATACTAACTAGAGGAGTAGAGCATGGGCTACACTGGACCATCGTTCAACTTGATGGGCTTTCACTAAGTGGAAAGAGCATGTGAGGGTATTGTAAAACTACACCTCTATACTGCAGAAATGTAAAATAATAGAAAAACAAAATAACAGAGGCTTTATTGAATATAAAGTGCCACAGGGTTGATAATACTCGCACACATGACATTGTTCGGGTAAATGCCAGGTACTTCAGGTGTAACATGACACAGAATGGCACCACTGAAGGAATAGCAGGAGGAGTTCAAGTTTACAGGATGTCAGTACCTCATGTGGACCGGATCCCTACAGTAGACGTAAGCTAATTCCCTTGTCACTAATGCTCACTGACTGACTTCTCCTAGAGAATGCTATAACAGTGGCTACCTTGCACACTAGCTAACCATTTTCACAAGGTCCCTGTTCCCCGACTTCTCTAAAGGTGTTGTCCCTTTAGAGCCTAACACTTTTGGGGCCTTTTTGACCCCAGATCAACTGCAGCAGGCCAAAGAGGAAGGACCTCCCCCTGCCAAGCACTATGTTACAGTGATGCAGGACATGGTCATCAACCTAAGGGCCAATGAGCTGGGTATGTAAAATAAGTACAAATGGTTACATGGGTTTTAACCCAGCAATGAGGAAATGAGGTACTGGTAGGGAATGAAGCCACAGGGGCCATGATCCTATCATAGTTACATAGTTAAATCGGGTTGAAAAAAGACAAAGTCCATCAAGTTCAACCCCTCCAAATGAAAACCCAGCATCCATACACACCCCTCCCTACTTTTAATTAAATTCTATATACCCATACCTATACTAACTATAGAGCTTAGTATCACAATAGCCTTTGATATTATGTCTGTCCAAAAAATCATCCAAGCCATTCTTAAAGGCATTAACTGAATCAGCCATCACAACATCACCCGGTAGTGCATTCCACAACCTCACTGTCCTGACTGTGAAGAACCCCCTACGTTGCTTCAAATGAAAGTTCTTTTCTTCTAGTCTAAAGGGGTGGCCTCTGGTACTGTGATCCACTTTATGGGTAAAAAGGTCCCCTGCTATTTGTCTATAATGTCCTCTAATGTATTTGTAAAGTGTAATCATGTGCCCTCGCATGATTACAAAATTTAGATAAACAAAGACACCAGTATGCAATAAAGGCATCTTAAAGAGTTTAACCTTTTCATCTTATTTATACAACTTGGAAAGCAACCTGTCTCCCCTCTCCCTACCTTATTTTCACATTCTGCACTTTACTTTTCATTGTATTTTACCTTGGAAAGCTTTGCCCTGTGCTGCATAAGTTCAGACACAGGATGGAACATTTGTGCTCTGCAGGTTAGAGAAGTCCATTTGCATTCCAGCTAGCTGATGTAGCAAGGCCTCCGATTTGATGAAATGCTTTGGGGAGATAGTACTAAAACATATGGATTTGTCTGTAAGCAATCATTGTGCTGCTGTGAATGATCTGTTTAGCACGGGGTACCGCAATGCTTCCCTTCTCATTGCCAGTGCTACACATGTCGTGTTTTAATCATGTTTGTTATTCATGCATTGTGTCCTGTGTATACAACAAATGGTTTAGAAATTGACATACCATTAAATCTATAAGGGAAAGGAATCCAATAAATTTACTCATGCATGGGGCTAGGTGTCAAACTGGTTATGTTAAGAAAATGCATGAAAACTACCTATCATGTATTATTTATTGTTTGTTAAGGTTATGGATCTTTTTTTTGCATTTAAATGCAACATTCAAAGATACAGTAGAACCCCCGTTTTACATTTTTTCAGGGGACCAGAAAGTGTAAAATCCAGAAAAATGTAAAATCATGGTAACGTATTATGCATAATATATAGGTGGGACCATAAAACAATAATGTCAAATGAGGCAAAACTTAAAATCAGGTGATGATAAATTGAGGTTTCACTTGTATATCATTTTTTTGTCTATAGATAGATAGATAGCCATCAGTTGAATACTGCTATTATGCAATATCAGCAAGATATGAGCATTGTAGTCTCTTTTACTGCATTGTTTTGGCCAGGGTCAGACTGGTCCACAAGGATATCTCCCACGGTGACCAAATGACAGCGGGCATTCTGTTTACGCAGATCTGTCACTTTTAGGCCCTTTCCCCTCTCTGTCAAGAGAGAAAATGACAAATTGGCACAAAGTGACATAGTAGAGGTAAGGAGAAAAGATAAAGGAGAAGAAAAGAAGCATTGGCATAACCTCAGCACAGAGCACAGAAAAATAATTTTTGGGAGAAAAGACCTTAAGAGGAGGGGAAAGATGATAGAAGGGAGAGTGAGGCAGTGCCTTGCCAAGTATTATTGGGGGGCTCCCTCAACAGTCTACATGGAATCCAAGCTCCCCCATGGCTCTCTTCTTTATCTCCCTAGCCAACTGTTTCCACTCCATACCCCATTGCCCTACTTTTGTCCCTAAAATATTGAGAAAAAGGGGAACATCTAGTTTTCTCCTTCATGTTAGATATTATAGATCTGAATGTTGTTGTTCTGCTTGTTTTTTGCCTTCAGCATGGTTGGATCTTTGCAATTTCTCCTGTAGAAAGCCCAGGGCCATCAGTGAACACCAGCAGAGTCTTGCCAAAGTGCCAAACTGGCTGCTTCTGTCCTTACTTTTGGATCTGAATATTTCCAAAGCATTATGGAGCATTACAGAGCAGATAAGAAATATCTGGCAATTTCAGCCTTCGTTATGAAATTAACATCTATTGACACCTTCAGCCCTAAAGAAGTATGCGAGAGCGGCGCGTCACTATGTGCCAGTAAGTGTCTATTACTAACACCTTCAGCACCCAGGCAGCAGTATAGACCAAGTGGAAGACCATTTCACTAATGTGCCTAAATATTACCACTACGGCTACACGATTCCTTGTTTAAATGAGTTAAATGGTGTTAATGGTTCAAAGAATTTTTGGCCCTCGTTGCAAAAAGTTTGGACACCACTGCTCTACATGCCCCAGTTAAAATGAATCCAGGTGTCAGAGTGCATCTTTTCTAATTAAAAATCCCTTGTTAAAGCAAAGCTCCCTGTTAAAACTGCTTATATGCGCACCGTCAAAATATAATTCATAGTTAGTAGTTTAGAATAAATATTTGGGAGCCCCAGATGTCTGCATATGAAACGTGACACAAAGGTCGATTGAATGTCCCTGTCAGCACTTGCTGATGGGAGATGGGAAAAAAATCTCATGTTGGCTTTCATAAGCCTAAAATAGTTCAAAGTCCAAACTCTCCCAAAGGCATAATTTGGTCATGTAGTTAAGGCACGACACAAGCACTGGATGCAGAAATGTATCAAGTGCATCAGCATGAGCCATTCATTTGTGCTTTTAGGGGGTTTGCACAGCTCTCTAGCAAGGTTGGAGAAGCAGCACAGATTCTGTTATACACTTTTTGGCTTCACACCGTTGCCTGCCACTACTTCCTGCATTGCTGAAGAATGATGAATTGCAGGTGTCTTCTCGAAATGTAAGCCCCCTTTGGTTATGCTTGAAATGTGAGACCTGTACATTTCCAAACACATTGAACTAAACACAACTCCTAGCGTTTTGGAATTCTCTTCCATCATGCATTCATAATGTATAACTAGCTGTATCATTTTCATGACTGAATGATGCACTCACTGATAGGTGTTGCCTATGCAGCAAATTTACTCCTATGTTAAACCCCCATAATGAAATGGAAGAGGAACAGACCATTTTTTCAAGATTACATTGCACCCTGGATAGCAATTAATTTATAGCACAATGCATTATTCATTTATATTAACAAAACCAGCATAGATTATTCATAGCTGTCACAAATCGAGCAACTAAAACAAGAAAGAAACAGCCTTCAGCTTGTCAAAAAATCTCCAACAATTTCAACTGAAACTTTGCTACTTATACTTACATGATGGACTGTAATAAAAGTTGTAAATGGAGAAAAATGCATAAATAAGAAGACCTATTTCACAATGTAATATTGTTTAGTATTATTTTTTTCAGACCTGCCGTAAAAGTGGCATATATTTTTGGTCCAAAACTAAGTTTTTTAGCAGAAAGACAAAATTATTTAAATTGTACATTTTATTACATTCCCCCACAAGCACTACTTTTCAATGTTTTTAGTAAAAATGTCTTTCTTTACAATAAAAGATAGCACATTCCATTAAATATTGTTGTTTCATTATGATAATAATTAGTATAAGTGATCTGTCAGATTAGAAAATGAATCCAAAAGAGACAATTCCTATTTTCCCCAGCCTCTCCTAAGGATAAAGCCTGGTGTTTGGATAAGAGGTCGGCACCTCTCCAATAATTCAGGATACAGAAAATTACCAAACACACAAAGGCAGAGGGACGAACCCCTGCGTGTTTAATTCACATCAATGATGTAACGTTTCGGGGGCGGACCCCTTGTCAGATTAGAAAATGAAACACAGCCATCCAGCAAGGGATACGACACATGATTAATATCCTGATAAATCATTTCATTATTATGCAACAATAAGAGGAGTCTTTCTCCAGTAAACTGATTCCAATGCAAAGAATTGTGGGTGAAATAGAGAAAGAAAATCAAACTGATTATAGAGTATGTTTTGTACAATCATGCTTTGCACTGTGCTGTTATGGTGCATTTGCAGATAGGGGAAAATTACTGATGAAGTGGCACAATAAATAATACTGTATATTCTACTAATATTGCAGGATCCCAGAGGTTGTTGATGATATATGAATGATATCAATATGTTTGTGGAGCTGAGCACAAGTACTGAATGGTTGACTTGGCATGTGAAAAGTGCCCATCTGTCATACATTGCCGCACCATTAATTAATCTTAGAGAAATGGCCTATCATGATCATCTATGGATATTTACAAACAGAAATACATTGCCTAACTTTAACATAAATGTCTTCTGTTCCCTATCATTTAATATGTCACTTATCCAGGATAATTGAATTTCATGGCAATAAATAACAGGTGGCAAAGGGGCAAAATACATCTGCAAAGTAATATTTTCCCCACAACCGTCCTCCATATGATACACGCATGTGCCTGTCATTAAAGGGCATGTAAAGGCAAAAAAATAATATCCCATTTTAACTTTCTTTAATGAAAAAGAAACCTTTTTCTAATATACTTTAATTTAAAAAATGTATATCGTTTTATAAGAAACCTGACTGTATGCAGTGAAATTCTCCCTTCATTTACTGCTGGGGATAGGAATTGTCAGACGGTCCCTATCTGCTCTGCAGGGAAACAGTCATACTTATGAACAGCAGGGGGAGCCCCCTGTTAGTTCCCAGCCATACAGAACGCAAGCAGCTTTTTTTTGTTTCCCTGTAGAGCAGTCGGCGACTGTGTAGAGATTTGTTTTGGATTTTATTTTTGTCTTTACATCCCTTTTACTGTTTCCAACTCCAGCTGCAGGGACAAAGATCATGGAGCCAGATTTAAATAGATAAACTGGGATTCTATTTGGAGGATTATTTTGCTGCAGCCACTGCAGAGTTGGTGAAAGTTTGTATTAAACTATAAAATCCACATTAGATTACATGACAACACAAGACCCAGTGCAGTCACAGTTACATATTCTGATTATTAATCATTCTTGCTGTATCGGCTTCTGACAGATATTATTTGACTTGTGCTGTTTTGATAATTTATGACGATCCCTAAGCAGCCCAGACCACACTGAGCATGTGCACAGTCTTGATCTTGCAAAGATGTTTAACAAAGTTACAAGATGGTGATCCTCTGTGGCCAACTTTTAAAGCATCAATTATTTGTTTGATTAGGCTTGTGGTGCAGTAAGTTCATGTCTATGTTTAGTATACAAAATACAGCATTTCTAGTCTTATTCTATTTTAGACATACCAATGTCACTTCCCCTTTCTTGTGCCACCATACATGTCCCATATATAACTTACCAATTAAAATGGATATCTGATGAATAGATATGTTAATGGTAAATCTGCCCTTTACTCCCTGTTGATTTCATCTTTATCCAAGGACAGACCTAGGTTTTTGTTTCATTCTTGATTAAAGTCTTTAAACACTTACCTCCCAGGAATATAAACTTTAATGAGGCCAGCTGCCAGGAACCTAACTGCCTATGCCATAAAATGTACATTTCTTGTATATACTTTGATCTCTGTCATGCTGGGTGTAAAGTATACTGGCAACACTCAGCACACCAAGATAAAAGAACACACTGGCAGGGAACACCTTTTTGTCATAAGACTTATGTGAGTTGTAATGTGAGTTGTACAGCAGTGCATCTCTTTATAGTGACTCCAGTCCTAGTGAAATAAACCCTTGGGATGTCCAACATGTGGCACTATTGGTCATGGTTATGGCAGATTAGTTGAAGGGCTGCAAGATTGTGAATCGAGCAGGAGGAGGGTGTAGGTTGTATGTGCTGCTGGTGAATAAAATGGAATGGACTGAATTACTGCAAGAGTAAAATTCTTAGCCAGCACTGTTTTGTCTTTGGAGGTTGATAGGTAAGGGGGTCTTATAATGGCATTAAGCATAAGGCAGGCATTAAAGGGTAGAATATATCACATATCCACTTGTTTAAATAGACAGTTTGACTGCCTTAATGTAAATTTCTTTATTTTCTCTGTATTACACATGGCTGCTAAAGGGCCCACATTAATGATTCTAGATTCACTAATTTCAATGTATTCTTAAAGGGATTCTGTCATGATTTTTACTGTGTAGTTTTATTTATAAATGACACTGTTTACAATGCAAATAATTAAGTCTACCATGTAAAATATAATTTCTAACTCATATCTGTTTCTTTTGAATCTGAGCTGAATGCTGAGGATCAATTACAAACTCACTGAACAGAAATGTACCATGTGGGCTCCCTTCAAGTCGCTGACTAGCTCAGAGTTATAGAGCTGAAAAGTAGGAAGTAGTGTTCTGGCTATTATGTTACACATCCAGTCACTCCAGCCTTTATACATTACATTTTTGTCTAACTAACTATATTAGAAATATTTTTTATTTTGCACAGCCTATCTATGTATCCAGTTTGTTTTGAACTGAACTGTTCCTTTAAGGTAAGCTCGATGAGCAGGGGGGGCAGCATTTAAAATGCCACCTCAGGTGCACATGAGTCACATGACTGGGGGCACCTGGGAAACTGACAATATGTCAGATTTTAAAATGAAATGTAAAAAAATCCATTTGCTGTTTTGAAAAATGGATTTCAGTGCAGAAATCTGCTGGAGAAGCATTATTCACTGATGCATTATGCTAAAAACATGGTTTCACATGACAGCATCCCTTGCAAGGGTCTCATGTAAAGAATATACCACAAAAATGTGATCATGGGTAAAACAACCAATAACATAAATTTATGCCAATGTTTGGGTACCACTGCATTACTACTTACAGCTTGTAGTTAGTTTGTACAGAACTGCACCAAAAGTGTACGGCTTTAACCTGAATATTTAGTTTTTAATAGAAAAGAAAAGCTTTACAAATTCAAATATTTATGCACAAGGAGTGGCAAATCCTGCTCTCATATTTGCATCCTTATACAATTATAGCACCGGCAGGAAGAGAAATCCTGCTTGCTCAGGTCTCAGGAATGGGTTTGTTAATAATCTGTGAAGTTCATAATGACTTGTGTTTAAGTACAAACTGTGGGATTTATAGAACTAATAATGCCGCAAAGTATTGGGAACACAACTCAGAAATGACTGCTGCCACCCGAGTGTTAGCTTGGGCAAAGGTGCCATGATTTAATTTCGCGGGTGAATGTAGTATGGAAGCTTTGTCTCATAAAGTTCTAAGACAAGCTGCGCTTCCTGCACATTACAGAAAGGCAATCTGTGTGTATTACTATTACACAGAGCCAGCACAATGGGAGAGATGGTGAAGTCAACCAAGTTTCCTTTTTTCCAGCATTGTTTCGTTATAAGCCAGAACGATTTTTAGATGTACTTTTGAGCAGTTACTATTAAAGTAAAATACAATATTTGGACCCCAAATCTACATTGCAAGTCAAGTCACAAAACATCACAACTCATCAGAAGGGCAGACAGGATGCAACAGATCGGGGCATGGCCTGGGAGTCCATTCATTATGGGGCCCATTAGTATATTCCCATAATGCAAAGTGCCTAAGTGACTAGAAATATGGAATGCATCAGGTCCCTACTAGTTGTCCACACACTTACATCATAATACCATTTTCCACTATGCCCTAAATGTGTCATATAGACTACAATACCAATAAATGGCATGACTCTTCTATTGTTTCATTTTTTACAAAAAAAAAAAATTCTGGGGATATCATAAACCTTGATACACAGCCATACCCTACACCCTGTGCCGTGAGTAAAGGTATAATGGAATTATATTATTTGTATTACTATAGCCCCCCCCCCACAAACCCTTTGCAATAATTCTGATAATTATATCAAGTCATACCCAGAGCCCAGAGCTATTTGGCTGAGGTGTGTTATGGTACAAAAGTCCACCTAAAGTGTGATGTGGGTACTAGAAACTAGTATCCCCCCGCACTACCTATGACCACCAGGTTTGACCTATGGGATGGAGGTTTTAATAAAAGGATTGGCCTACATCCTTACCTAAGATACAGGCTGCTGTTCATTCTGAAACGTATAAAAGATATTAAAATATCTTGACCTGTAAAAAGAAAGCAGCAGTTTTCCTTATATGTGGGTACGTTACTCCTTGGTGAATTCTAATGATATGAATCAGTGGTGCATCATATCATAAGTGTGTTATTATTCATTTTCATAAAAGTACTTAGACCAAATACCATGTGCTGCCTGAGTTGGTAATTGCATGCAACCAATCCGTCATTTTGTATGAACGTGAAGTTCGAATGCTTGAGCTTTTTCTATTCACTCATTTGCTGTAGTTTGTAGACTCGGCACAGCAAAGACAAAAGTGTTACAATCATCATTTATCTTGTTTAAGGCAGCTGCTGCTTCTAGAATACGTTCATTTAAAGTCATCGATTAGAGCACTTTGTTTTCACAGTCTGTACAGTTTATATGCCATATGAATGGTCCATCACTCTGAGCTTGTACCAGTATCTCAAACAGTAATCATACAGTGTAGGGAATAAAGTTTATAAATACTCCCTGAATTATGTGCTACAATTTTCCGAAAATGAATCACTTGATTTATTAAATGTATCACTAGATTTATTAGCTCAATTTTTTTTCCTGTTTGCATAAAAAGGCATTTTTAGCAAACGTGCAAATATTTTTCCTGTTTATGAAAAGTCAAGCTTTTTCATACCTTTTTTTTTTTTCATAACTTTTCGCCCTGTGGCAGGACCGTGATGCAGTGGAGGCAGGGCCATGACATCGGGGGCAGGGCTATGATGCGGCAATCGCCCATTTGCTGGTTGTCATGTTAATTATAGGAAATCCTGCCCCTGGCAGGCAGTTTTCCAAATTAGCAGCCCTTCAAAGAACCAGGCTGTCTGGGTCAAAACCAGGCAGGTGGCAACCCTACCTCCATGGTTGAGCTCACAAGGGCCCCATACCCCAAGCCCTCTAGGACCTCTCACATTCCTCAGGCCCATTACATCTTTGTTGCAGTTCCTTTTCACTCCTGCTGAAGTGAAAGTGAAAGAAGTACTGAGCACATGGCAACTCGGCTTTTTATATGCCTTGCACAACAGCAACACCTTCTGGCCTCTGGAATCTGGAATCTGCCAGGGTTCACTGTACATGGGACAAAGGACTCCCCCCCTCCCAGATCTAATTAAGGTCCAACACTTAGCTGGACACAGCAGAGAATTTCCAACCATGTGGAGACAATAGGGGAACTTAACCCTATGGGTTCCTACATTACTTATCTTTCTATTTAGGCTTTACTACTCATACTCCAGTATCTCATTCCAACTATTGCCTTATTGCTAGGGTCAGCAAAGATGAACAAGTTCAGGGGCGGGGTGAAGGACTCCTACATGCCCCCCATTTTCCGATTTATTTTTCTCTCTGTGATCAATATTCTGAGCTTGTTCCTGTTTTTCAAATTAGATGAAAAATCACATGGTATGAGCAATAAAAAAACAAATTGTTGATCACATCCTTTGGAGCACCACAAAGGTGATCCTTATACCTTCTCTTAATCTACTCAGCAAAAGTCACAGGGCCTGCAATAAGAATAGCAAGCCTGCCAGGAGATATATACTGTCATTTTTATTTGAAAAAAAAGTGATAGAGGTCAAATATGAATTGTACTTTTTTCCAGTTAACACCCTAAATATTTTGACCTCCCCATCCAGGTATATGTGTTTACACATTATGTTTATGGCTGGTAGAACTCGGTGTGCAGTAATATTTGTATCAATTTGAATCTGCACATATTCCGTTTCCTTCTGGTAGGAAATAGTTACAAATCACTACAAAGAAAGGCTCCATCGTTTCAGTGTACAAACCACTGAGTCTCATATCATGAAGACCTCATCTCAGGTGGTTGTCAGTTTTTCATTCAACACAACTATCTGCCACTATCTGGCTGTCATAAAACAGCAGCACGTGCATCTTTTCAGTGCCCACACGGCTGCTTCTCTTCCCAAAAAAACTGCTGTTAAATAACATTGTGGGAACAAATTCATTTTAGATGGAATTATTCATTCTTTATGGATTTTCAGTGATGCCTTGTTTTGCCACCCCCATTGATTAACACTGTTTATACAATATCCATCTTAGCTAATTTGACAGCTCCAGCAGTGCAATCTATTACTCTGCATTAAAGCCTTCATCAGACTTATTGTGCTCATCGGTGAGGCTTAAACCTAGCACAGCAGATAAAAATAAAGCTGTGAACTATGACGAGGATCAGAAAGGTGATAATGATACCTGTGTAAATCTATTTTTAAATAAATGCAGATCCTTAAAAGTTTTCTGTGTTTTTTATTTTGTGCTTATGGGTAATGTCTCTGTACCTGCCAAGTTAAAAATCTATCTTTAAAGGGGTTGTTCACATTCCAACACTTTTTTCAGTTGTTTTTAGACCGTTCACCAGCTTTTTTTAAAATCACTTTTTGCCTTCTGTTTGTGACCGTTTTTCTAATATGAAGTTTAAAGTTTCATTTTTCAATCTTCTTATGTCTTTTGTTAATGCAGCTCTGGGTAGGCACCAGTTTTGTAATTTCTTTAAATAAAATCTATTTCATAAAGGTTGACCATGTACCCAGCTGTGAAATTTTCTTTAAAAAAAATACTGATGCTTTTTTTTTTTAAATCCTATTATAAAAACCCCTGGACCTTATATGGGTATGAAACTTTCCTCAAAACACATATTTTTAGTATTTAGTGGCCCTGAACTTCTAAATAATAAGGAATGCAGCAATCAGGTTGTACTCAGTATCGCTTGGTTAAAATGTGATGCAGCTTTGAAAATGATTTATATATTTTATAGCATGTTATATTGACTTTGTATGACATGCACCCTGAGACTATACAGGATGTGGTAAAACTGGGGTGTAATCAGTCCATAATATATATAGATCTATCATATTCTTTAACACAGAAAAATATATGGGGGGCATTACAGTAAAGTAAAAAATCAATCAAAAGAACAACCTATACAAACATGAGCTCAGAGGCCCCTTCTGTGATGACTTATATCTGTGGACACCAGTGAAAAATGGATTTATGGAATCTTTGCAGAAAATGTAGCGTAATGCCAAACATGTTATTACGAACTTATAGCAAATGTGCAAGTCATTGAACCCCTGGGTAATAGTGACCATAATGTGATATCATTTAATATCTGGTGCAAAAAACAAATAAATACTGGGGCAACAAAAAACATGAATTTTGGAAAAGCTAATTTTAGTGCCTTGAGGGCTGCCCTACAGAGCATTGATTGGGGCATCAAGTTTTCAGCTAAAAATACAGAACACAAATGGTTGTCATTTAAAATGATATTAAATCATTACTGTTATCAATTTATTCCCTTAAGGAGCAAGGGGCAGATTTACTAAGGTTCGTGTGAATTTTCGAAGTACAAAAAGTTTGAATTTCGAAGTAATTTTTTGAATACTTCGACCATCGAATAGGATACTACGACTTCGAATTTACTTCGACTTCGTTTCGAAGTAAAAATCGTTCAACTATTCGACCATTCGATAATCGAAGTACTGTCTCTTTAAAAAAAACTTAGACTTCAATACTTCGCCAACTTAAACCTGCAGAAGTGCTATGTTAGCCTATGGGGACTTTCCAGAGCAATTTTCTACGTTTTTTTAAATTCGAAGGAAAATCGTACGATCGTATGATATAATCGTTCGAATCGTCTGATTCGAAGTACGATCGGAGTATGATCGTACGATCGTACTACAATCGGAATACGATCGTACGATGAATAGAATCCTCCAACTTCGAATTCGAATGTTGGAGGATTCTATTCGATGGTGGAATTTCAAAGTATTTTCCACTTTGAAATTCGATCCTTGATAAATCTGCCCCTAAATGTAGAAGCTCTAAGAATTATCCTATGTGGCTTTATACAGAAGTAAAGAAGTTAATAGGAAGGCATTTAAAAACTACAGAAGCTGCATTTAATGATTATAAACACTGTAATAATTGTTGTAAATCGGCAATCCGGCAAAGAAAGGAAATGAAGAGTTAATTGCGGTGGAGGTGAAAACTAACCCTAAAACGTTTTTTAAAGGGCATGTAAAGTCTAAAATAGAATAAGGCTAGAAATGCTGTATTTTGTATACTAAATATAAACATGAACTTACTGCATCACAAGCCTAATCAAACAAATAATTTATGCTTTCAAATTTGGCTACAGGGGGTCACCATCTTATAACTTTGTTAAACATCTTTGCAAGACTAAGAAAAAGTGCACATGCTCAGTGTGGTCTGGGCTGCTTAGGGGTCGTCATTAACAAAGCTGCTTGAGTTCTGCATGGCTGGTAAGTAAGGCGGGGGCTCCCCCTGCTGTTCATAAGTATGATTGTTTCCCTGCTCAGCAGTTAGGGGCCGTCTGATAATTCCTATCCACAGCAGTAAATGAAGGGAGAATTTCACTGCATACAGTCAGGTTTCTAATAAAAATGGTACACATTTTTTAATTAAAGTATAACGGAGATAGGTTTCTTTTTCATTAAAGAAAGTAAAAATGGGACTTTATTTTTTTGGCGTTACATGCCCTTTAAATATATTAATAGTAAAAAGATGCAGGTTGAGAGTGTTGCTCCATTAAATAACGGTACCAGTATGGTTGTAACAGATACAGAAAAGGCAAATGTGCTAAATCAGTTCTTTTCATCAGTGTATACAATAGTGGAGTCTGAGTTCCCAGGTGTCAAGGATTAGGTAGGGGGCGCTGTAGAGACTGAAGGGAAAGGGCGAGTCCTTGAGGCAGGAGCTGTATGTGCCTAGGGAACACTAGAAGGGAAAGCAGGAACAGGTAGATGAGGGCGAAGAGTCAGTCTGGATCAGGTGCAGAACAGGACGGAGAGGGCGAAGATCAGGAGTGGACTAGGCAGGAAGAAGAGGGCGACGACTCAACAGGAACAGACTGGATGGGGCAGGAGTGGAACAGCTTGGATGGGACAGGACGGTGCGGGCGTAGATCAAACTGGGGGATAGAGTGCAGAGGGAGACAGGAGCGGATAGCAAGACAGTAGCAGAAGGAGACTGGAGCGGATAGCAAGAGAGGACTGGAGCAAGAGAGGACTGGAGCAAGATAGCAAGAGAGGACTGGAGCACGATAGCAAGAGAGGACTGGAGCAAGAAAGCAAGAGAGGACTGGAGCAAGAGAGGGCTGGAGCAAGATAGGGAGACTGGAGCAAGATAGCAAGAGAGGGAGACTGGAGCAGGATAGCAAGAGAGGGAGACTGGAGAAGGATAGCAAGAGAGGGAGACTGGAGCAGGATAGCAAGAGAGGGAGACTGGAGCAGGATAGCAAGAGAGGGAGACTGGAGCAGAATAGCAAGAGAGGGAGACTGGAGCAAGATAGCAAGAGAGGACTGGAGCAAGATAGCAAGAGAGGACTGGAGCAAGATAGCAAGAGAGGACTGGAGCAAGAGAGGGAGACTGGAGCAAGAGAGGACTGGAGCAAGATAGCAAGAGAGGGAGACTGGAGCAGAATAGCAAGAGAGGGAGACTGGAGCAGAATAGCAAGAGAGGGAGACTGGAGCAGAATAGCAAGAGAGGGAGACTGGAGCAAGATAGCAAGAGGGGTACAAGGTACAAGGCAGGGTCGGATCAAGGTCAAGGCTGGGAAGGTACAAGATAAGATAAAGCAAGACAAGGACAGGCAGAAAGACAAGGCAAGGCGGAATAACAAGGGAAAAGGGACAAGAGCTAGAACTACCTAGTTAGGGGCGCTGCCGCAGTACTAGGAACACCATACAATGCTCTGGCAAGGAGTGGTCTAAGAGCTACCCTTAAATAGGGAAGAGTCAGCCCTGATTGGCTGATTAACTAGGTAGCAGCTGGGTTGAGGCTGTAGATGTCAAACAGGCTGCAGCTGAGCTGGGGCTGGAGAGGCCAATCAGGCGGAAGCTGGGCTGGGACTGCAGAGGCCAGGTTATACCTAGCAAGCAACCCTACAGGCTGCTCACCTGGCCAAGGCATCGAGCCAGAAACCCAAAGGTCCCCGGCTCGAACCCCAGCAATACCTGACACCAGGCTCACTTTATAGCTGTACTAATGGCTCAGCTCAATCTAATCAGTGGCTGACTGAGGATATGATTCATAAAGCTTTAACAAAAATGAATGTAAACAAGGCTCCAGGGCCTGATGGCATACACCACCGGGTTCTAAGAGAGCTTAGTTCAGTTTTAGACCAGCCCCTATTTCTGATTTTCTCAGAATCACTATGACCTGGTATGGTGCCTATGGATTGGAGAAAAGCTGATGTTATTCCAATATTTAAAAAGGGATTATGATCTCAGCCTGGCAATTATAGGCCAGTAAATTTGACATCTGTGGTGCGGAAATTATTTGAAGGCTTGTTAAGGGATCACATTCGAAATTTTGTCCTAGTCAATGGCATTATGAGCAGCAGTCAGCATGGCTTTATGAAGGATAGGTCATGTCAGACAAATTTGATTGCTTTTTATGATGAGGTAAGTAAGATGCTGGACAGTGGAGGGGCAATAGATGTGATCTATTTGTATTTTGCCAAAGCATTTGATACTGTGCCCCAAAAACGACTGCTTTCTAAACTAAGGTCTGTTGGGCTTAATGAAGTCGTTTGCACATGGATAGGAAACTGGCTACAGGATCGGGTACAGAGGGTGGTTGTTAATGGTACATTCTCTACTTGGAGTAAGGTTCTTAGTGGGGTCCCTCAGGACTCGGTATTGGGTCCACTTTATTTAACTTGTTCATTAATGACTATGGGGAGGGTATTGTAAGTAATGTATCAATGTTTGCAGATGACACAAAACTATCCAACCCAATTAATTCCACCAGGATGTGGCATCCTTGCAACATGATCTTGACAAACTGGGCAGCTAAGTGGCAAATGAGATTCAATGTTGATAAATGTAAAGTCATGCACCTGGGATATAAGAATATCCAAGCCACTTATACCCTTAATGGGACTGCACTAGGCAAATCCATTATGGAAAACAGCCTTGGAGTCCTTGTAGATGATAAACTTGGCTGTAGCAAGCAATGCTACATCAAGGGCAAATAAGGTCTTGAGCTGTATTAAAAGGGGCATAGAGTCACGGGAGGAGGGAGTTATTCTTCCACTGTATAGAGCACTTGTAAGGCCCCATCTAGAATATGCCGTACAGTTTTGGTCTCCATCACTCAAACAGGACATTATTGTATTAGAGAGGGTACAGAGAAGGGCAACTAAGCTGATAAAAGGTTTGGAAAATCTTAGCTATGAGGAAAGACTGGCCAAATTGGGGATGTTCACGCTGGAAAAGAGGCGCTTAAGGGGTGATATGATGACTATGTATAAATATATAAGGGGATCGTATAATAATCTCTCTAATGATTTATTTAAAAGTAGGTTTTTCCAGCTGACACAAGGTCACCCATTCCAATTAGAAGACAAGAGGTTCTGCCTAAATATTCGGAAGGGGTTTTTTACAGTGAGAGCTGTGAAGATGTGGAATTCTCTCCCTAAATCAGTTGTACAGGCTGATACATTAGATAGCTTTAAGAAGGGGTTGGATGGTGTTTAGCAAGTGAGGGAATACAGGGTTATGGGAGATAGCTCATAGTACAAGTTGATCCAGGGACTAGTCCGATTGCCATTTTGGAGTCAGGAAGTTAGATATTGTAATGATCTAAAGAATGTTACATAGGTGGAATTGAATTGTTTCTATGAAATGGAAGATCTTAAAGAAAAGCAGAGGGAGGAAGAGAACTGCAGAAATGATATGCAGCTCTGTACAAAGTAATAGAAGCATGGTAGAAAATATTAATTGAGGGAGCAGAAGCCCATAGATAGAACACAGACTACACTTTGTACTGATTGTACTTTACGAGAACATATATGTCCAAAGAAAAGAGTGGGGGTGGGGAAGAGAAGTAGCAGGTTGAATAGATGAGCATGGAGGAAGCATTTATTAGCAACCATTCTGCAGACAATCAGCAGAACAGAGGGTCAGATAATGTGATGGTTGAAGTATTCTTGACAAGGGTTTCTGCTGTGAGGCAGGGTAATTTTTTATTTTTTTGCAAAGTGTGAGTAAATACCCCAAGACTTAGGGAGGGAAGAAAAATGTTAGAACATTTCTTTAGAAATACAGTACATCTATAGAAAAGGCTAATTGAGCCTATACCCATCAGGAACAGAAATAAGAAGCCTAATGGCGATCAATTAGCCATGGAATAATGGGGATTGTTTCATGGAAACAGTCATTTTTAAAATAACCTGACATATACAACACAAACTCAAGCAAGGCAGTTCCACTGTTATTCTTTTATTTGCTGAGGAGTCTATTCACGGGTTAACTGCAATATAACCGCTGACCCTTCTGTGTGTGGATGCATAATAAGCAGAAATTGAGATGGGTTATCTGCTTGCTTCTGTGGTTCCCCTTTCGTGAGCACAGTTTTGTGAAGGAGGATAGGACACTGGGTATTCCAGAGAACATTAATAGATTGCAAACATAATTCAGCACATAGTTTCCATTACCCTTCGCCCTGCTATTGAAACAGTTTGGTTTAATTTTCCTCCATTGCATAAAAAAGCCAAGAAACCAATTTTGAGAACAACATCATGAAATAAAATGTACATAAAGAGTGAAGCTCATTGACACATAAACAGAGACTTGCGGGCATCAGAGTGTTGCAGTCTCCTTGAAATCATCTCTGTCCTCCAGGCTTTGCAGAGGTGGGGAAGCATGGGATCGTTAAATGTTATTCAATGCTTCCTTTAATATCCTCTACTTTTCCATTGCCCACCAACCAAATTACTGTGTATGTGCTGCTGTCATGCTTTTCTATTCATGTCTGTATCACTCACAGTACTGCTAGGCTCACTTGTCTTTGTAGAATTAGGAAAGTCTGTCATCCCAGAACATCATGGTAGGGCAGTGCTAAGGCAACACAGCATATAGTATGATATAGAATGATGTGCATGGATTGGGGTTTAAATATAATTACGATTAAGTATGGCAATACCTGTCATTGCAATGTAGGATTGAAAGTTGTAAGTATTACTGTGGCACAACACTAAACCCTGGCTGCCATTCCGACGTTCTTAGAATGAAAAACTACTATTTCAATGAAACCATAGTTCACTATTCTGGTAAATTCAATACACTGTTTTCAAATTCAAGTTCATTGTATTACAGGTATGGGATCCGTTATCCTTATTCTTTTTTTTCTCTATAATAATAAAACAGTACCTTGTACTTGATCCAAACTAAGATATAATTAATCCTTATTGGTAGCAAAAAACAGTCTGTTTGGTTTATTTAATGTTTCCATGAAACTGACATTCCAAATTCCTCTGTGAAACACTTGCAGACATCTGTACAGTTCTCCATTGTCTATATTTTCTTTAAAGGTTATTCAGGCTTGGAGCATATCATATTGACTTATAAATATTGAATCATGGCTTAGCTCTGATAACTGATAAAAAAAGGTACAGGTCAACTCTTTCACCTTTAGATGCATCAGACACTTCAATAAATATTATTAACTAGAGAGAACTCAGGCAGAGGTATGATCTTCTGACTATGGAGTGGCATGGATTTCTGAAAGGATCTTGGAGAGTATTCTGCCTCAAACTAGTAGAGAAGAATCCTGTAAAATGCTCATTTATCCAATTGTGTTAGGAATCCATATCATGTAGCCTAAAGCTGGATTTGTTCATATTGAACCCATACCACGTGAAATTAAATGAGATAGACCAGTGCTCCCCAACCCCTTGGATGTTGCTCCCAGTGGCTTCAATGCAGGTGATTATTTTTGAATTCCAGGCTTAGAGGCAAGTTTTGGTGTATAAAAACCATGTGCACTGCCAAACAGACCCACCTGTAAGCTGCCAGTTAGCATAGGGGCTACTAATAGCTACTAATAGCCAATCACAACCCTTATTTGGCACCACCCAGGAATATTTTTCACGCTTGTGTTGCTCTCCAACTCTGAATGTTGCTCACAGGTGAAAAAGGTTGGGGACCCCTGAGATAGACTAACAGTAAGGGGGTTATTTATTAAAGTCCATTTTTTTCTGGTCAGACTTTTAAATCAAAACACAACACAATTTTTACATAGCAACTTAGGAGCATAATAAATCTCGAAAAATTGAAGGTTTTTTTTTCCTTTAAAAATTCAGATTTTTCTCATTAAAAACGCGACCAGAAATATTCAAGGTATACTAAATAGGCTTCACGGTGCTAAGAAGGAATCCCAGAATTCCACTACTTAGCCAGAGTGTAACTAATCTTCAAGGGTCTCCATAAGCATCTGATAAACCTCTATGGAAGTTAGTTCACTATTCTTTATTACCGAGTGTGAGACATTGGGTTGTTTATCGTATTCTTGAATTTTATTGTGCAGATCTTCACTAGATGATCTCAACCCCCTTTGAACTTCGTCCTTCTGTCTATGGGGCACATTTACTAAAGGGCCAATTGTCTATTTAGGACAATTTGCTAGCGAAAAACCTCAGCACCATAGATCTTTAGCGCTGTTTCACCAGGCTAATTTTTGCTCAGGTGAACAATCGTTAATCCGCAAATTTATCAAAGTGTAAATCTTCCAATATATTAACCTTTTCGCCAAAGTCTACTTCACCTGGTTCTATTTGTTAAGATGAAGCTACATCCTCAACCTTACTATGTCAGTGACATCATATCGTATATTCAAAAAAAGTCATAAAAAAAGATAAAACTTTTTTAATGTGGCATTCTGTAACTGTTAAATACATGTTATTTACACTTTTTTAACCATTTGAAGCTTATGCTACATTTGTTTTAGGTTGGGCTACTTTTTAGGACAATATAGGATCTCTTTTGCTTCCTTGGACATTTTTAATAATGAGTGGCCACTTCCACCAACCTCACTAATAAATACATACATATGACCTATGACCTTTAAGTAGACGCCATATTTAAATTGACGTAAGCATAAGTATGTTGACAAAGTTTTGCTAGGAAGGAAGTGCTAGAGAAAATTTGCTAAGAAACTTTTGATGAATTTTCAAATATACGCCAGTATTCATTTGCCTAGACAAATGTTCTCATTTTGATGAATATGCGTAGTTGTAGCAAACTAAGATCTGATGTAGTTGCGCAAAGTATGGCAAAGCTTTCCGAAGTAAAAATTTGGACCTACCGTATATACTCGAGTATAAGCCGAGTTTTTCAGCATCCAAAATGTTCTGAAAAAGTCTACCTCTGCTTATACTTGAGTCAGCGGGCAGTAGCTGAGATTGCAGTCACTTTTAATCATTCCTATACCAACAGTTTGCTTGGGGAGAGACTGCAATATCACACAGCGCCCACTGTTGGTTATATGAAAGAATAACAGTGCGCCCTCTGTTGGTTATATGAAAGAATAACAGTGACTGCAATATCACACAGCGCCCTCTGTTGGTTATATGAAGGATTAACAGTGATCAGCATATCTTTCATCATCTGAAAAAGCATCTATATAAAAGTCTCGTTGCTGTGTTTGAACCATCTGACAAAAGAGCTTCTTGTTAACTAGTATATGAACTCACTGGCAACATCACCAGCAATACCTGGCAAGTCTTCTTAAATTGTCTGCCAACAAAGCCGACTGAATCTGCCAACAAAATATGCAAATATAAATAATGTAACATTTCCACCCCAGAAATATTTCATCGCTATTATACAATACTTTTCTAGTACACATTTACTAACTTGAATAGCAATGAGGTTTTAAACAACAAGGTTTAGCCACAGTGTAATCAAATATTAAATTTTATATTGAATCATGGCAAACTCTTTGCCACAAGGGAGAAGTGCTTTTTAAATGTAAAGCTTAATTGACTTTTATGAAACAAAATGACGATGATGATTATGAAAATGCCGGATATTTTATATAAATGCATTAGTAGTTATAATGCCTCATGCTTGCAAAACATTCAGGAAAGTTCTAGTAGGTAACAAAGAGATTAGAGCAGAGAACTCTGAACCATGTACACACAAACTGCCAGATGCCATTTTATTGTTAGCCATGGATGTGACTGACAAAGATGTAATGTTTCCAGGGGAACCTACACTTTGGATAACAATACCAATAAAAGGCTTATTATGGTTATGTAATAATAGTCAAAAGGTTAAAGTTCTAGTCATAGGGTTGCCACCTATGTTGATGGCTAAACTCGAACACAGGGGGTGGGGCAGATAACATTGGGGGTGGGGCAGTGATGTAGGAACAGGCATGATGACATCAGAGGTGGGCACAATGATGTTGGTGGAGTTGACACTAGGGCAAGGTTATTGCATCACTTAGATGCAACTGGCTGGATTTCTATCCAGTTCTCAATGTTTTAAAGTGTTGATGCCCAGTTCAAAACCACACAGGTGGCAACCAAATTTGTGGAAAGGCCACCAAGGCTCAGGCCTAGGATGGCAGGATTTTAGGGGGCAGCATGCTTCCCAACACACCCACATTGGGTCAGAAACACTGGGGATGCGCAAGAGAGAGAGAGGTTCTTAAATTTCCTGTTCACCAATCCCCATTGCTCCGGTCCCAATGACAAAGAGGAGGGGACGGGAGCGACGAACAGCAGTGGGCCAAGGGGCATCCACTATGTAAATCCGGCCCTATCTCTAGCTATATTCTGCTTGATGATTAAGCCCAATCCTTTAATTAGCGGTATGAGATCTATTATACAGAAATCAGTTATCCAGAAAGCTCTGAAATACAGCAATGCTAATTTAGAAAAAAACATTCTTATTTTTGATTGATTAGCTTTTTTTGTATCTGTAATAATAAGAAATTAACTGTACTTGATAACTTGTACTTGTAACTAAGCCATGTTGAGGTGAGTATCTTAGTATTTAAATGCTTTTCAAATATTGGCCAGATTATTGTTTGGGTTTCATAAATCTGAAAACTGAACAGAAAGTTCAGACCCGAACAGGCCTTATAAAAAACGGAACTGTTCAGATCAAAACTGAACAGGTGGCAACCCTATCTAGTCACCTAACGCTACAATAAGCTGATTTAATGATCACCTGTTTAAAAGTAGAAATTGTACTGGCTGCATTGGGTTACTGGGCCTGGGCAAGATTTTGAGGGGAAGAGCCATATTGAAAATTGTATGTGCATTTCATAATCCTGAGGTTTATTAAAACTTGGCAGTTCTCTGGCTGCAATGGCTCACACACTTGAGCAACCAGACAGCACTTTTGATGTATAATATTTTTATTGGTATAAGATCTATTATGCAAATTCCTTGGAAATTGGGGCTTTCTAGATAAGGGATCTTTCTATAATTTGGATCTCCATACTTCAAATCTGCTTAATCTGTTTTAAATATTATATACTGTAAACCCAATATGATTGTTTTGCAACCAATATATATTCATGCAGCTTAGTTACCAGCGAAAACAAGCTACTCTATTATAACAGAGAAAAGGGAAATCGGAATTATTTGCTTAAAATGAAGTCTACAGGGGATGGCCTTCCTGTAATTCGAAGTCTTCTGGATGATGGGTTTCCTTTATTTATTACTATTACCCTTTGGTTAGTAAGAGTTGCCAACCTATTGTAAAAAATATATTCTTGCATTAGATATTTTCACAGTACACAAGAGCCATGAATATCCTGTAACAACGGCGTTTAGTGATGTAATCCGCAATAATTGGTACTTAGTGTTGTACAGTGGCATAACTAGATGTGTTACTGAGTCCCACTGGTGTTACTGGGCCTCACAGCAAATTCAGGACCCTAAAAAATTGGTAAATTGTTATGCCCCTAGTGATGTATCCCCTGTATAAGAATACCTCAACTTTCCATGAGTATAGGATCTCACTTACAGCATAAACTCCCTATATAAATGGTGGTGCTTAGCGATGTCGTTGATTATAACTGGTGGTTAGCGTATGTGTGTAATGTGTGTACTCTTTGTTGTAAACTATAAAGCTATTAGAAGTAATTAGTAGTTTTATGATTCTGTAACTCCTCAGTAACTTCTGGTATTTCATAATGGGGTTCTACATTTTCTCTTTCTCTCTCTCTCTCTCTCTCTCTCTCTCTCTCTCTCTCTCTCTCTCTCTCTCTCTCTAGTAAATGGCTAAATAATAGTTTATTTAGCTGCACAGCATGATGGAATAGGTCTGAATATAGTTGGTAAGAACTAAAAGTCATTCTCTTAAACACAAAACTGTCAGAAACTGTGACTAAGAGGCCTGTGATCTTTGTCAGTAAACCTGGAGCAATGGGTAGTGATGATGTACCCACCAGTGTCTTGCCCTTCATAAAGTGTATCCTAAAAGCAGAAATGCCTACAACTGCAAACGCAGAACTGACACAGCCCACAGAATATATTTTTACATCCATTTTTAGCTTAAAACCCTTTCCTGCATAGTTAAGGACAGATATCAAAAAGTTGGGTCACTTAACCCACTTGTGTCAGGTACAGTGTCTGAATGGCAAACAGGTTAAGGTGGCCATACATTGGGTGAAGGTGTATCAGCAGATGACATTTTGAAAATGTCCATTCATACAAAATTACCCATAGCCTAGGTACAAAGATATCACCTGGCCTACATACATGTACCAAATAAATTACAAAATGTTGTGTTATATTATTTTATCAGCATGGCCAGCTGAAAAGAGTCTCACTTTAAGGGATTCCATCATAAAAAAAGCATGTTTTTTTTACAAAACGCACCAGTTAATAGCACTCCTTCAGCAGAATATTGCATTTAAATACATTTTTCAGAAGGGCACACAGATTTTTATATTTATTTTTTATATTTAATTGTGAAATTTGATGTGGGACTAGACATGTTCTTAGTTTCCAAGATGCCCTTGGCCACGTGACTGATAAACTTCAGTCTCTCTTTGCTGCTCAACTACACATTAGAGTGATATCGCCCCCCCCCCAGTAGCCAATCAACAGAACTATGGGAATGTAGGAAAAGAACCTGCATTGCTTAAAAAAAGGCACCAATGCCCCACCTAGTGGTAGATATGGGAATATAACTTAAAAGCAAAGACTGACTTCAATCTTTTTAGTTACATTGAGTAGTAGAAACAATAACTTATCTGAAATCAGTTCCATTGTGAAGTGCTGGCTCTTTCTGAAAGCATGGGATCAATTACAATGAGCTGAGATGTCTGCCTACCCACCAATACTACAACAACAAAAAAAAATACATAGTTGGTGCAAGAATAAATCTTAAACAGTAGCATTAATTATTTACAATTTAGTAACAGATAATGTAGTAATAAAACCTATACCATAAAGATAATGACAGAATCCCTTTAAAGGGGACCTGTCATTCCAAATCCTATTTTATGATATTACGCAAACAATTTAACTTTCACTTATGCAATATAAATTGTTTAAATCTTGTTTAGTCTTAGAAGTTACAATCACATCAGGAAGGAGTCATTTTGTGGACACTGTTATTAAGGCAAGTGTTACATTATGTCAAAATCTTGTTTATGCACAAGAATGGGGCACCTGATACCCATGCCTATGTACTGGCTACACAATTAGATGGTGAGAAGGAAGGGGGAATGTGTGGAGGGCAATAGTTAGTACAGGATTGAATGTGAAAGTAATTGCCTGACCTGCCTCTATGCCTAATGTATAGAGGAGGGTTCAGTATATATTTTTAAACAAGTTTATATCAGGTATGGATGTTTAAATAATTTGGGTTTCATGTTTAATTTGAAAAGGACTTTTATTATACCGCTTGTATGTCTGGTTGATAGATCCCTTTTGAGCATGCCATTAACAGTCTTCTAAAGATATTTTGTTAATTTTGGACATTGTGGACACAGTAAAAATATGATGAAAAATGTTATTCTGTGGCACAATATGCATAGTTGGTATTCTTTTCCAATGAATCCTGTGCAATGTTTAGTTCAGTAATAAGAAATGTAAAATCTGGTTTGGTGAGTGTAGAATTGGTCAGAATTCCCTAAGCAACAAGAAAATGACATTTCTCAAAAAAAAAAATCCATAAAATGCATGAAAACAAAATAAGGTTTTTATGACATTTTAATTTGCTTTAATTGGATTACGCCCAATAAAAAACATGTGGCCCTGTGTAAGAAGCCAGATAAGTTGGCTCACATGTTGTATTTGCCCAGTCAGAGGCTTGTGTGCTGTGACCTGTAACAAATATATTATTACTTTTCTGCACATCTGCAGATAAGAGGCAACGGTGCATGTGCTTACAGGTCATAAACAGTTGACAGATTGTTTTACAACCTTGCTTTCAGTGATTCTCTAAAGCCTGCAATTGTTCCATGACATTGCTTACCTAATGATGTATTAGTAGAAATATTGCTTTTCTTTTTTAACCAATACTTTATTAAAAGACAGACACGGTTTCAATACAGGTTATCACAAATATATTTGTATTTCGAAGTGTTCATATCAGAGTTAATAATCCTTATTCATTTTCATAATACTGTTATACAGCATCTGTTCAACTATCATTATTATTGTAGATTGTAAGTTATTGTTTCTAAATTACTGAATAAAGATAACTTAAACATGAACTGTGCATTGCTTCCTTCTGCTTTCTGCCTTCTACCTTCTGCCGAGCGACAGACCGGGCATGGGCGGATTTGTCATCAGGGAACTAATGACAATGGGAACGGAGAACAGAGGAACTAATGACAATGGAAATAACATTAGAGGGTGGTTGCCAATTCAGGGGTGTGTCTGTGATGTCGGGGGCGGGGTTATGAAGTGTCGATCACTATGCCATTCATTTTAAAGCTCTGTCCAGATTTCCTCATTTTGAAATGCGGGCAAGCAGTTTTTACCAGGACAGCCCTCATGTCCTAACAGGTAGCAACCCTACTTCCATTGGTTTGTTGACTCAGCAGGAGGAGAAAGAGGGCCTGTGTATAGTCAATCAAGGGCCAGCAATCCTGGCTCTCTGCTGCCCTGAGGCTGCTGCCTCCCCACCCCTCTCTCCCCCACCCTGCATACACCTTTTTGGAGCCATGGGGGGTCCAGGGAGGCCACGCTGCTAGCGCAGAGAAGCACAGTTGGGCTTTGAATTTCTCGTTTCAAAACTGAAAATTCAGCTCTTCGTTATTAGAATTGGCATTTTTTCCATCCTGTAGTAACCAATGGGAGAATCTCTATATTTAGCAGGTGTTAGGGTATATTGGGGATGGTTGGCTGGTACCAACCTTCCACATTGTGTTTGCCCAATCAGGGGCACCTTCTCTTGGCTTACAGGAGCTCATACATGGGCACCACTTGGTTAATCTGGTTTTCCCAAAACTTTATGGTTAGGGAAATTTCTACCTTTTCAGTGTAATAAACTTTTGAGCATATGCAAACTACATAATAGAAAAGAATACTCTTTCAGCTATTGCTGGAGCTAGATCAGTGACTTGATTCAGTAGCATCCTTCGGGGATTTATTGTGATCAGCGTCGGACTGGGCCGCTCCACACAGTCTGACCTCCTCCCCCTCCAGCCGCCTGCCTCGTCCTCTCCACCCGCTTGCCCGCCCATTCCACCACTTGCCCCGCCTGCTCACTCTCTCCCATGCAGATAAGCATGAAGTATGTACGCACCGCAAGGGGGGCGGGAGAGGGTAGAGGGGGGTTTGCTGGGGAGGGAGGTTTGCTATGACTAGGGAGAGGGGGCCCTTGGGGGTGCAGGGGCCCTGATGTGGCACCCCCGGTGGGCCCCTGACTCCCCCCAGTCCAACCCTGATTGTGAAAGGGATATTAGTCCCTATATATCAGATATATATTCTGCCACAGCACTCCAGAACCTTCATATCTTAGAAATTACGCTTTTCTAATTACTGTACATACTTTTGCCATGTTATCAGCTTTAAATGTTGTTCCTTCATGTAGTGTTAACAAATCGAATTCAAAGATAGATTATGAGGTCTGTGAACAGTTCACTATTCTATAAATCTGTGGAAATTGTCTATATGTTTTGCTATTAAGATTTTGTTTATGTTGTGGCTTCTATAAAGCAGGGTCTTAATTTATACCTAGGCTTTAGGGCCCTTCTGTCTGGTTTCAGTAAGACCGCTGCCACAGAAAGTAAGTCTTTCTGGAAAGGGAATTCTGGGGAATGTATACTTTTTTCCCAATTAGGTGCTCCTTGGCTACGGGCAGGGCTGTGGGATCAAAACTATAGATGGTGAAATTATTTAATTTTCCTGCTGACACCTTTAAATACTGACTCTTTAAAAAGCTACTTGAAGCTTTCATCCCTTTTCAAACCAATGAAACCTGTTGAGCAGCCCAAACAACTTGTATTAACAGCCAAAATGTTTCAATCATTCATTAAGGCAATGGCACACTGAGCAGATCATCTGTTTTCCTCAGCCTGCACTTTGTACACAGGAGGAGGAAAGTGGATCCACTGTCATCCACTCCACTGTGTAACCCATTGACAGACACAACGTAGGCCAGTGTTGCGCAACACTGAGACGATTTTGGCATGGAAGCACGGACATTCACTCAGTACAGTTGCACTAGGGCTACACAATGGATCAGATTGAATTACAAAACGCAGCCTGAGAAGGGGTGCCCTTGCCCTTAAGGTTTATTCAAATCCATAGAACAGGTCAACATATCAATTGTGCCTAATGTAACACTGCATATATTATAACATACCCCTGCACAATAAATTCTTTGCAGAGCGGCATGTTGGCATATACAATATGCATAACACAACCAAAAACACATGCTGGGTGTGTAATAAAAGCACAAAAGAGAATACAGAGTTTTGATCAAGGGAATTCTTTTACCCATGCCCAAGCTGGACCTGCTGACCCGCACCTGCCAGTGTTGGACTGGCCCACTGGGATACCAGGAAAACTCCCGGTGGGCCCAGGTGTCAGTGGGCCCTCTTGCTTCTAACCATTTAGTCATTTCCTATTTCTTTATGGGAAAACATGCTTAATAATGGTTGAATATAATAAGTAGATGTAAACAACTAGGAGAATAAAAAGGTTGAGTAAGGAGAGAAGGAATAATAGTTTGGAAAGTGGGCCCACGGTCTAAGGTTTTCTGGTGGGCCCCTGCCATCCGAGTCCGACATTGGCACCTGCCACCCCACTGTGTCCCTACCCAGACCCGCTACCTGACCCACAATAGGCTAGTTTAACTACAGATGTGGGGACCAGAAGTGGTGTCACCCTGGATGAAGATCAACCAGGTCATGGAGGAAAACAGCAGTATCCTCAAGGGTGAGTGGGAGGGATCACTCCTGCACCTTAGCCAGGTACCCAAGCAGGTTACCCATGGACTGCCCGCACAGTCAGGAAATTGAAGATTTTCTGTGGGTACCACAGTAAGGAGTGGAGACCAAGAAAACCTACAAAATGGTTGGTGTTAGACAAATAAGACTTCTCTGAATGAAAAATGTGTTCTTGTCTGCTGTTAAATGCAAGAAATTACTGCAGGCTGTGTTCTGATTTCCACTGTCTTCCATCTCTTTGCTGACATGGATCTTTCTGGGCATGAAAAATGTTCTGTTTCAGAAGGATGTGATTTATATCTCTGTTATTACCTTCTTGCTGTGTCCAGATGTTCCTAGAAGATTTTTTATCTAGTCCTTGGGGCTTCTTCTCTTGACTGCTTTCCCATCTGGTTTCCAGAATGAATGGCCTCTGGTACCTGCAGCATTCTACCTTCCCAATAACACATATTGGACAATCACTGCAGGACAATAAATATAATGATGTTATTGTATAAAGCATGGTGCTAAAAACCGTACAAACAACTGTTTCCTGAAAAAATCTTTTTTCCTTAAAAGTATATGAGAATGAAGCAGTGTTGACTGCAGCCAGGCCTCAAAATTAAAATCCATTTCCCCATCTATTAAGCTGGCCATACAGGGGCCAATAAAAGCTGCCAAGACAGCAACTTATCGGCCCATGCGTGGGGCCCTCCGACGGGCTTCCCAGATCGATGTCTGGCTGGAAGTCGGGCAGTTGACGATCAGGCAGGGTTAAAAATCCAGTTGGCCCCGCCATCTGACCGCCCATATTGACTACACTATGATCCAGTCATTGGGCCCTAGGGCCCGTGTTCGGATCAGCCAAATATTACCCACCTCAGTGTGGGCATATCAGAGGAGAGATCCACTCGTTTGGCAATCTACGTGTATGGCCATCTTTACATGACAAAGGATGCAATGTAATATCCATCTATGTTTAATGTTCACATAAATGGATTTGCATTGTATTAAAAAATTCAATTTAAGGCACTGATAAAAATCTTTCCGTACATACACATACTTCTTCAGCCTGTGCTCCCCTAGTTCAGGCGTTGGAGGGTCTGGCAAAATAAATGATACTCTACACTGGGCTCCACCTTGCACTTGCATCCTTATGTGAACAAACTTACACACTGGAGGGGGTGGCAACACAAACCCATCTAACTTGGTCCACAAAAACATAAAAAATACTTGGAAACGTACTTCCTTCATTGCATTAGCCAAGAACAATATTAAAATATCAGCTATACAGACTATTTAGCAAAACACGCCAATATCCACTGCAAGGTTAAGAAACAAAGGCCTGCTAGTGTAAGCTACACAATCAAGTGGAGGATCTTACATGGTCCATCTGACCTTCTATAAATGTGCCTGGTAAAAAAAACAGTAAAAAACAGTAAGTTGGCAACATAACTTGTGGGTCTAGGATCTTCAGGCCGCCTGATTTTGTGTGATATATTTTTTACCAGTTTTATTCTGGCAAGCTTTTGTATATTTCTTTTCAGTGCAGCGACTTGACAAAGCTGCCTTTTGAAACAAGTAGCTACAATAAGGGTAGGTACAGATGCAGAAGGCTGTTGGGAGTGCTTGGGAGTAGTAGTTAAATGAAAGAAGGCTCCAGGTTGGATATATTTGCTCTACTGCACTTGTTAATTTCTGGATGTGGCTAATTAAAGGGCATGTAAAGCCAAAAAAATAAAATCCCATTTTTACTTTCTTTAATGAAAAAGAAACCTATCTCCAAAATACTTTAATTAAAAAATGTGTACCATTTTTATAAGAAACCTGACTGTATGCAGTGAAATTCTCCCTTCATTTACTGCTGTGGATAGGAATTGTCAGACGGTCCCTAACTGCTGAGCAGAAAAACAATTATACTTATGAACAGCAGGGGGAGCCCCCGCCTTACTTACCAGCCATGCAGAACTCAAGCAGCTTTGTTTATGACGATCCCTAAGCAGCCCAGACCACACTGAGCATGTGCACTTAGTCTTAGCCTTGCAAAGATGTTTAACAAAGTTACAAGATGGTGACCCCCTGTAGCCAACTTTGAAAGCATAAATTATTTGTTTGATTAGGCTTGTGGTGCAGTAAGTTCATGTTCATATTAAGTATACAAAATACATCATTTCTAGCCTTATTCTATTTTAGATTTTACTTGCCCTTTAAGGGCACCTTCAAGCACTGTTTTTCCCTAGTCAGTCCTGGTTGCTGTCCATGCTACTGCTTCCTGCAGTGCATTGTTTTCAAAGCCAACTTTATTACTGGTTGACATGCAACAAAAAGAAGAAGCAGATCTATTAAAAAGAGGAATGTAAGATTTTCTTTTCCCAAACACAATAGTACTATTGTATTAAAGCAAAGGCTAGAATGAGTTCTTGGTCTCTGTTTTCCAGCCTGAAATGTATTTTAACACAAATTTGGATTGTTAAATTATTCTTTGAAATGTAATAAGACTGTGACAGTATGGGTGTGCTGTGACATTCATTTTGCTGGATGTAACGCATCATTTAATTTCAATTAAAAGGCAGGGGTGGCATTTTTTATCTCCCTCCCATCCCCAATCATTCAGCTTCACATAGTCTGTTTAAATGTCTAGAACCACCAACAGCTGGGTGGAATGTGTATCACCGTGCAAGTAAATAAATGGTTTGGAAACATCCAAGTCAGACATTTGCATACATCCTTACAAATGTCATTGATTATCTGTTCTGTTCATTTAATGTGCACAGCTACAGCCGAGCATGCTCTTGTAAATTTGGTTGGTCCAAAGAATCATACTGAAATACATAAAACTATTGAATTATGCCTGACAAGTGTTGCAGTCGCTATCTAATAACTGGAGTACCAGTATTTTACAGCAGTATAATTAATAAGGCTATTAATAAAGGCAATGCTTAGCTAGCTCTGACATTTATATAATTGTAAATCATCTACTCAAGCATTATTAACATTAACAATTTTTATCTCATTCCTAGCTCTGAGTGTGCTGTCCTACATTATTGCTCTAAAAGATTTAATGCCAATGTTGTATCTATAAGCAAACTAAAGCAGTGGGTAACCAGTGCTTACACGTTCATTTCTGCAAAGTCTATTGGACTTTTCATTTGTCATAGAATGCAAAGCTTAATCGAAGAATATCATCATAATGGCCCTTCTGCCAATTCCCAGCATCCTCAGTAAAGCAACATGAGTTTAATTTGAAATATTATATTTAAATAGTGATATAAAATTTAGCTATGATTTTAATAGAGATTAAAGGTAAAGAATGATGTTAGTATAGAACTTGTAACAATATATATTATGTATGGAAAATGTAACATAAGGAACAACATTTAGAAGCACTTCTTGGATGGATGCCCATGCTCTGCTGTGAAAGTAGTAATCTAATAGAAGATCAGAAGACCACTGTATACAACCACTGCACCCCCCCCCCTTCTCAAGGGAAAATAGAGTTGCAAAAGAAAATAGCAAATAAAATATACCTGTGGCATTACCATAGATAGCACCTTTGAATTATTTTGTATTGAGCTAAACAAGGCTAAATCAAAAGTTAGGTGCCCCAGGCATTTGTCGTATTGGAATGTGATGGGATTATCAATATAAAATATAATGATGATTACTAAATTATATTGTTATACCTCCTCCTGGAATGGCAGCGATTTGCAGTCGCCTGCACCAGTCACAACTCTCACAACAGTATATAAATTGGGCATAGTATGGTGGTGCCAGGAGCATGACTGCCATCTATTCCCAGAGCAGTCCCAATTCATTGATTTAAAAAGGCACTTAGCTGGCCAGAAATGCAATTTGGTGTAGCAGTATAATTAGAAATTACTGGATAACCCAGTAAGGATTAATCATTTTAATTTAATATTATGTTAAGTTTAAGTGCTGATATAATGGATTACTAGCATTAAGACATAGGAGGTGATTTGTCAAGATGTGACATTTGAGCTCACCACAGAAAAACTCACCCATTTTCTATTCATTTCTCTGTATTATTTATTTATTTATTAGTGAACTCTAGTGAACACTGATAAATATGCTTCTAAAAATCCCAAAGAAATGAATAGAAATTGGGTAAATCTTTCTATGGTGATCTCCAATCTCACATTTTGGTAACTCTGCACTTGGAGGTGTATATATAAGTATGCACAAGCATGTCTGCCACTGCATGTGCAAAACTACTGGACTCTCTGCTGCTTGGTTCATAGCATGGTGCTGGGATTATCTATAACTATGGGTTCCTTTACCTGGTCTTATGATGGCTCTTCCTATAGAAACTTGGACACAGTGTTACCAAGAGAAGCAAAGTAAAGGGAATAGTTACGAGTCATACAGTATATGCTGTTTAATGGGTAATGTCGGCTCACCCAGAGTGTAGTAGGAGTTGATGGGACTGTGGTTGGGGTTGATCTTAAGAAAACCCCACTTGAGGTCACTAATCATGTGGGATTTTGCACCAAAAACCTCTGCAATCCTCATTATTTTACCCCAATGGGCCTTTGAAATGGCTTTTAGGTGTCAACATTTCTTACAAAATCTTGTCCAGGTAAAATAATGAAGACTGACAAAGTTTTTTTTCAGCACAAAACCCTGCGTGATTAGTAAACTCATGGTTTCCTTAATTTAGGGGGTATTTAATAGTAGGCACTATGTTTCCCCAAGAGAAATAATCCAGAGCAACCAATCATCAGGTAGCATTTACTGGTCACCTGTTTAAAAGCATGCAGCTTGCTGGTTGATATATGTTACTGCTTCTGGGCACACTTAGTGCCTTTTATTACATATGGGGGTAAGTGTCCTGTGACCATAGGCTCCATTGTCTTCACACAGAGCCCCCTATTTGTAAGCTCTTCTAGCAGCTGCTGTGTCTGCAGGCTCAGTTGTTATGGCCTGTGGAGTTTGATCATATTAGTGGCAGTGTGAAGTGTCAGACTGACCCACGGGGATACCAGGATAACGCTTGGTGGGCCCAGGTGTCAGTGGTTCCTCTTACTTCTAACCATTTAGCCTATTTCATGGTCGTTTCCTATTTCTTTATGGGAAGAAAATGGTAACAATGGAAGAATACAGTAATTAGAGATAAAGACTAGGAGAATAAAGAGGTTGATTGAGGAGATGAGGAATAATAGTTTGGAAAGTAGGCCCATAGTCTTTAGGTTTTCTGGTGGGCAGTGTAAGGCTAGAACACATTTTTACCAGCAAAAGGAGCTCATCTCTTTTGTGCATTAATTTCTGATATCTTAGGATCAGATATATTCTATGTCTGAATGCAGATATTTAAGCCTAAGTAGACATACAAACGCCACTACTGAAAATGCGATAGACAGGAAAAATAAAGTGAACTGCAACAAGTGTACGAAATACAAGGAAAGGCCTTGATCTGCCATTCAGTACCACGCAAGACATGGAAACAAGGCCAAGCGCAGATAAAAGCATTATATAACTACCATTACTTCAACTGAAGGGCACTTGTCATAAAAACTACAAATGCAGCCATTTGGAATGGAATCCATTAAATTCTTTGCTAGTAAAGTGAAGGTACAGTACATATTTCACATATACTTCGCTTCTTTAAAAGAAGCAGAGGCAAAATGTCAGAATAAAATGCATTTGGGTTAAGTACCACCACATGCCTCCAGTGCCATTTCTGCTAGTGTGCAATGTAAATCCCTAAGGGAGATTGGATGGATAAAGTTCAACATTTACTATAATCCTTTTAAGTCTACACTGGGGACTGCAGCCATCATACATAGCAAGATTGAAAATAGGAGCCAGTCTTGTACCTCGATTATCTGTTCTTAGCAGCAGACCAGAATGTATGTCAGCCAGCTCAAATAAGTGACAAATTAGATATGGCTCGGAGGGGTTTTGTTGTTTTTTTTTTACAGTGAACACTTATATATTAAAGAAATGCTGCCCTTCTGTCCTACATTTTTGCAGCTCTACCGAGTAATGAATAAAGTCAAACTGCATGCAGCTGGAATCTGTATGTACTGTATCTGACCATCTGAAATAGAGTCTGAAGTTACCTAGATAGTGCATAAAAAGGGTTAATATTACTGTGGTAGAAGAGGCACCAGAGCCAGAACTAAACAGGGGCTGTAGAATCATCTCAGACGAGATAAAGGTTTTGTTTGGGGAGAAGGAAGCCGAAAATCGTTTTTGAAACAAGGGGACTGAAAGCATGGTATTGGAATTCCCTACCACAAGAGTTTGGGGAGGGGAAATCAACAGCAGTCCTGCTTAAGGAATTCCATTCTCTCTTCTAGTAAATCCTAATATCTCTTCTCCAGGATGCGGGTTTTGCCTTCAAAGCTGAAACAAACTGGCTGGGGCTGGAATAATGTTCAAAGATCACATCCAGCCAATCAGTTTCCTAGCTGTACTTGCCACTCAAATTGTAAAGAGACAGCTTGCAGAAACAGTAGAAGATGCATCCCTGCACCAAAGTCTCATAGTCCCAAGCAGGGTTTTTTTCTCCCCTATTTAGGCGTCAAAATGGTTTGGGGATTCTTGGCCTTCCCAAGCCTTATTAGAAATCTGCCATTGCATTGACTAAATATTACTTACTGGTTTAACCAGGAACATACCAGCAGACCAGAAGCTATACAACTGGCAATACCCCCAGCAAAGCCAGTTTAAACAAGGATACCATGCACCGGATTGGAAGTAATAGGTTCAGCAGTCCTATAACATTAATGATTCAGGCCTTCAAAGTAGTCCACAGAAGCTCCCTATTGTGGATCATTAGGTCCTTTGAGTGCCGGAGGCACTGCACGTGCTCGGTGTGCTCTGGGCAGTTATAGAACATAAGCACAAAGGTCATCTGAAATCATCAGAAAAGAGATTTACCTGTTATTGAAGCTGATGCTACAGGGATGATGCAGAATCCACTGTTTTCTGAATTTCCATGTAACCTGAATTTGCATTGAATTGATAAATAGAATTGTATTGTGACTTTTATATTATATATTGTAACATTGTGGAATCCACAACACTTTCAGTTTTAAGATTTCAGCACACAAAGCAAAATTATAAAATGAACTGACGCCAATCCAATCAATATTTTGGAAGATCATACTTCCCAACTGTCCCCTTTTCTGTGGGACAGTCCCGATTTTGACAGCTCAGCCAACAGTCCTGGATTTCTCTTTGATCTCCTGCACTGGAGAAAAAGATTTTGAAAACTAAAATGTAAATTGCCCGCGGGATGGCACTCGGCGCAATTCGTTTTCCGAAGTCGTTTCCTCATGAGAGAGGGGTGGGTGACTAATCTCCCTGAATCTGCCTGTGTGCCCTGACCCTTACGCTGCATTTTTAAAACCGTACAACCAAGTGTAAATACACACAAAATGAAGCCCTATTGAAAATAATGGAATACGCACTATAGCAATTCCCACAGGATGCTTGTAAGTCAACATCCACCACGCAACGCAATTTCAGCATCATTAGCAAAACTGTAAAAACACACAAAATATTGCCCTAAAACTCTCAGAAATTAGTTTAAACCAAATTTTGTAAAATGGACATGGTAATTATGGGGTGTGACCATAAAATTGACTCTGCAACTACCAGAACCCACCAGCAAGATCCCCCCCCCCCAAACCTATCTATTATTGTGGAAATGCATGTGTTACATTGGAAGCAGACTATGTCCACTCTTTCAAATAACAAAGGGTTTTTACTGAACATTTTTAAATTGGGATGGTGGTATTCGAGTTATTGGGATAAATACTGGTGGTCACAAGAACAGAGAAGAGAAAGTGAAAATAAAATAATTCTGTATTGTCAAAGGGTCTGTACATTTCAACTGCTCCTGGATATAATAGGTAAGAGACAAACCATATATCAAATAAACAAAGGTCCAGCTTTACCCACAGAGCAATATAGGAAGGTAATGATGGCTAAGTCACAATAGCATATCACTTTGTATTTTCCCAGAAAAAGTTGTTTCCTATTGTGGACTTTATAAATCACAGTTGCACAATTGTCACTTGAAAATGCACCTGTGTTTTTAGGTTGCAATCATGAAACATAATTTTACTAGTTCATGCTGACTCCAACAAAATGTAGTGCTTTTTAGTGTTCCTAATGAACACTAAATAATGGCAACAAAACACCACTGTAATGTTAGCATGTTTCAGGATTGCAGAATTGAGTCAGGCTCCATTTGCGAAAAAAGAAAGGCTACAAAAAACCATTCACCAGTGTACATTGCCTGACCCCTTATTTTGCCAGTCATTCATCCTCTACAAGTGTATACATTTTCAAAAAAGGGAGTTAAAGTCATTAAAATGCTAAGCCTAAATTGCAAATGTGTAGCATCCCAATGAGAAGAAGTGATTCCAAAGACAGTGGGAACATGGAAATGTTGGCTGAGAACAATAGTCATAAAATACTGCACAATAGACTGAGTAGCAATGACTTTGAACCATTTTAAGACACTACAGAAGTAAAGAGTATTGATAGGTGCCTGGAACCGAACATGATGGCAATCAGCAGGAAGGGCATATATGGGCATATCTTCCTGCTTCAGCATAAGTGCCCAGATGTGAAAACAAGAATATAATACAGCTATAGAATTGGCTTCCAGAGTACAAACTGCACAGTATATACAGTATATATATTATATATCACACTCACAGGTCTTAGGTATAGTAAATAACTTTTTATTGTGGACAGTCGCTGACGTTTCGGCTGATACAACAGCCTTTGTCCAAAAACAGCCTAAGCCTGTGAGTGCGATCTCTACTACATCTTTTGATTTTCCTGATTGAAGACTGCACCCAGGCACCGATGACCTTAATATCGTGAGTGCCGGTTCTCTACTCTCTCTCTCTCTCTCTCTCTCTCTCTCTCTCTCTCTCTCTCTCTCTATATATATATATATATATATATATATATATATATATATATATATATATATATAGACGTACTATGCACTCAACCCATTATCAATATATTTAGGAAATTACTAAAAAATTCCTTACCCTTTAAACAATACAGGGATTGTTTGTCCATATATTGCAATGGTTTTAAAAATTCGTTTTCCCTTTGTTATAGTTTATACAGGAGCAGTGGCCAGCGCCATGAACTATAGTCAGGTGATCCCAGTGGTGGCAAGTTTGGGAGTTTTAACCTTGAAAGCAGCAAGTAAGTTGCAGGTAAAACTTAGTCCATGTGTAAAAAGTATAATGAAGCAATAGAATTATTAATGGATCAGATGCAAGTTGAGAGTAGGACTGGCCATACTGGGGATGACTTTCCAGCTATAAAACCGGAACCCGGAAGTCGGAAGCCTGTGGATCCCGCGGGTATCGGGCCAGCGCATCACTAGTTTATACCTGTATGTATTTTGTGGTCACAGACACAGGCACCCCCGCCTTATGGTTTTAAAAATGTATATATTTATATATAAATATTTATTTATATATATATATAATTTAGAACTGCTAAAACATCTGTACTGCAATATGAGAACACATATTTTGGCTTGCACTTGGGTTTTGCTTGACTTTATGACTTGGTAACATGGTATTATATAAAACAAAGTATACAGTGGTTTGCATTTACTGGGTACTCATTACCACATTGCACAAAGTATTAATTAACAACCAGAAGTACATAGTAACTACTGCAAAACTAAATGTGCACATTGTTGCACAATATGTGTATAATTCTATAACCTCTACAATGCTGCAATGATTCATATTGGGTTCTAGATGTAAAATTGAAAACACCTTCCCTACACTTACCTATTCTTTGGCTTTGTGGGTTTTTTTCTGTCGCATTCTATTAGATTTCTTTTAACATTGACTGTTAGATTTTATGAGCAGAGCGTATTTCATTTATCACTGGTGTGTTTTTATTCTTTCTAACTTTCTGATTTTTAAAGTTGCTCCCGGTGGTCTCAAAGTATAGTTCACAAAAATGCTCTACTTGTCTTTTATTATGACATTCGTTCAGACCTTAGCAACCAGACAGTCAAACCCTAGCAACCAGAGCAGATTCAATGACAAACTGGGAAGTCGCAGAACAAAAAAATAATTTATGACATATTTATGACTTATTGTTCTTATGGAAATACAAAGATGCAATAATATTGTGAAAGGACTTTAATTATTATATTCCAAGGATGACAGTTACCCCCATGTCATCTTGGAGATAAATACCTAATCCTGATATTTTAAAGGCCTTTTATATATGAAGGGGAAGAGAGTTTTTTAGAGGCAGGAATGGATCATTATCCCCAGGATGACATGGAGGTACAGTAGCTGACATGTCTGATATACCCATAAGTCTGGTGCACATATTTTATGTAGAATAATACTGCAAGTAATTATGGAAGCGATTTCTCCATAATGGGCATTTTGTCTCAGCTATTTGTATTGAAAACTTTACAGTCGGAAATAATTATAGGAAGAACAAAGATGGCATTATTATTGCCTAATTTAATTGCTGAGTTTGTAATAATGTAATTATTGATTATATGAGAAATCATAAAGAGATTTTAAACCCAAAGAGAATATTCTCTCATCTGAAAGTAAATGTAATTCAACGGACTCTTACCCACAGGCATTGGTTTGGGAGTTTGAAATGTGCTTGAGATGTATGTTTGAGTGCACCTTAATGCAGCAGCTAATTGATTCCATTATATTTTCCCTGGTTGTACACATTAGTGTTCAGAGCTTCATTTTATTCCATTTGGTTTTTTCTTTTTTAAAAAACACATATAAATGCAATATGAATTTTTACAACATTCTTTTGGATGCTTTATGATCATCCAAATCATAATATATATATATATATATATATATATATATATATATATATATATATATACACACATATCATATAGTTACATAGTTAAATTGGGTTGAAAAAAGACAAAGTCCATCAAGTTCAACCCCTCCAAATGAAAACCCAGCATCCATACACACACCCCTCCCTACTTTTAATTAAAATTCTATATACCCATACCTATACTAACTATAGAGCTTAGTATCACAATAGCCTTTGATATTATGTCTGTCCAAAAAATCATCCAAGCCATTCTTAAAGGCATTAACTGAATTTTTTATATGAATAATATAAACTTCCCTTTGAAATCAGCTTGCTGCAATTGGACTATTATTCCCCTGTGTTGCGCTCTCTTCCGTTCAGCCGCAGGGGAGCGCAGTAGACGCACTCTATTATTGTGAAGGGGGTTGTGCTCACACAGACGCATGTAAGTGCCAAACGCAGGTGGGACGTTCGTCTACTCATTCGCTCCCCTGCGGCTGAACGGAAGAGAGCGCAACGCAGGGAAGCGCAGGAAAAACCGCCCGTGTGTAAGAGCCCTAATACATAAGGCAATACACACCCTAGGAAGTAAGATTACCAAATTCAAAAAATCCAACTAGAAGGGCTCCAATGACTGCATTGAATTTAAATTCAATTTGTAGATTCCAGCAATTTACATTAATAGTGTTCCCGATTTCTAAAATAATCTATTAACTTCATATTTAGGGGCATTTATGGCATACATGCTTCCAGTGGCAATAGCCTGTTAAACCCACAACATACATAATTCAAGTTACCCATTTACAATCCCCAGCTGAGACCCCATTTTAAGGACAGCAAAGCCCCTGCTTTCAGACTTAAAGGGGTGCTTCACCTTCAAGTTAACTTTTAGTATTTTATAGAATGGGCTTTTTTAATCAACTTATCAATTGGTCTTCATTATTTTTTTTTTATACGTTTTTAATTATTTGCCTTTTTATTCTGATTATTTCCAACTTTCAAATAGGGGTCACTGACCCAATCTAAAAACCAAATGCGCTTTAAGGCTACATTTTATTGTTATTGCTGCTTTTTATTATTACTCGTCTTTCTATTCTGGCCTTCTCTTATTTATATTCCAGTCTTTCTTTCAAATCAGTGCATGGTTGCTAGGGTCATTTGGACCCTAGCAACCAGATTGCTGAAATTGTAAACCGGAGAGCTGCTGAATAAAAAGCTAAATAACGCAAAAAACACAAATAATAAAACATGAAACCCAACTGCAAATTGTCTCAGGATATAACATCATAGTAAAAGTCAAAGGTACACAACCCCTATAACTAGAAACAGATGTCACATGTACCTGCTAATTTCCCTCAGCGCATGACTGCAGTTTTCATCAGAGAATGTATTTACATTCTGGACATAGCTCAGTAGTTTTCTAACTACACCTCTGCCCTAAGAGGGCTGTGATTTCCTATCTTTAGTAATTACCCATTCCCATTTTGAGACCTCATTCCATTTGCATTTTCTTAATGGAAATCTTATCTGTTCCTGCCGATAAGGCTAGAAATAATTAGTGCTTAATGATTTAAATTCAGACACAAAAAGGAATGGTTTTCTTTATGTACTTTTTTAACCCTCATGGTGCTCATGAACAAACATTTGTGCAAAATTGTGGCTCTTCCAAATCCTACAGAAACACTTCAAATTGCAAAATTCATAAAAACAGCAAGAGAGTATATGCATCCCCAAAACGGTTTATTCAAGTGAGTTTAAATGGGCAAAAGTGCTCTAATAAACATTCTGCACCTCTTAACTTTCAGTCTTCAGTTCTCAAAGATGCCCTGCTGGCTGCTAACAAAAGCAACACCTTTCTTTCCCTACATATCGTTTTTTTCCAGTACCTGAAATATAATTACTTGCACACAACTTCAACCTAAAAGCTCTAGTCAGTGTAGTTTACCCCAGCGATTTTAACCCATGCACATAATTTTTATACAAATACAAAAAACTCCAGTTCATTTTCTTATAGATTTGTGCATCTCTCCTATGTCTCAGTTTTTACCTACCAAATAAAATTATACACTTGATTAGGATGAAGGACTATTCTTTTACTAGGTAATGTTCAAATCCAATAGAAAGACATTACATAAATCAATAAGAATGGTTATAATATGAGAAGAGTCTGAAACACAGACTTGAATGTAACTGTAGCAGAGGTGGATGAAGAAAATATGAGACCATAGGAAGGTTAGTGATTTGGGTTTCCATCATTTCACTCCCAGAGACACATACTGGAAATACTGAGGTCAAAATCAATTTTACCCAAGGTGAGCTTCTAATTCTGCTCTAACAGGGTCTCCTAGCCATTGGTAGTGCAGTTTCTGGATCCCAGGCCACCCGACAAACACAAAAGAATCCAGGGCCCCCTGCACATTATTTAGGGAGACCCACAATACAAGTAAAATCACAGGTCACCTATGACCTTCTCCTTGATGTGTCCCCTGTACTAAATGGCAGGGGACTCAGGACACACTCAAAATGGTAGGTCATCTGCGTCCCCTGCTGGGCCACTTGCACCAAAGGGCTCCCCAATCTATTTCCTCCACAGTTGCGCAACTGTTAGCCATGTGCGTTATCCCGGCAGTGGTGTAACTACTGGGGGAGCAGGGGGTGCACCAGGGCCTACTCCCCCTCAGGGCTTGCTGGAGATCACAACGCAGAGCAGGCAGTAAAGAAAAAGTACATCTAGAGGGGTGGGTAGGGGGTCTGGATGCACATCCTGCGCCTGGGCCCAGAAGCATTTAGTTACGTTACTGTATCCAGGTATTGCTAGGGGTCATTTACGCTGTGCGAATATGAAAATATGGACTCTGTGCGCATGTTTTTGCACTTATCATACTGTGTTCTGCTGTTGCAGAATTGCTGCCACTGCTAGTCAGTACACTCTAGGCGGTACATAGGTGTCCCCCATTCTTGCACCCTACCCACTTGGGGCCCTGCTTTATGGTGGTAAGGAGAGGGCTGGCTGGAATGTATGATATGATGCTATGCTCTAAACCACATGCCGGAATTTTTATCCAGCACTAGGTGCACAACCATTCCCCCGGGTAAGACTGAGCATTATGGGGCACATTATAGCACTTCTGACCAGAGGGATGGTAAATGACACCCTTTGTCTGTGGAGAAAGAGGGGAATGCAATTTTGCATATTGCTGTGGCAGTTGGTCTTAAATACGTATTTCTGGTGTAACTCAGGACTAACTTGCAAAATTCTAGCAGTATTCTTCAACATTCACTAGCAACCTTTAATGTTCCTTGAATTGCCCACTTACATGGGCTTCCGCAAATAGGGGCAATGGGGAGCACTTGACTTCCCCTTGGAATTTTGCTCTTAAACAGTGACATTGGTGTAACTACCAGGAGTGTGAGGGGGTTAATATGGCACAGCAGCCACAGAAACAATCTGCTCCTAACACATTGCTAAAGCATGGGCTGAAAGACAAATGGAACTAAATCTTTTAGTTTTAGTATGAGTGGTCTAAAATTGGGCAGGGTCAACTAAACATTTTGCACTTTATCCACAGCGCAATGCACCTTAGTAGTGATGGGCGAATTTGTCCAGCGAAATTTGCGAAACGGGTGAAAAATTTGGGAAAAAATGGGCGCTGGCATCAAAGTTGACGCCTGTTAAGGTCAATGGGAGTACATTAATCGTCACCGGCATCTAAATTGACTTGCTGTAGTTTTTGCAAATTCATGTAAGAGGGCATGGGCGTCTGTAGAAAAATTTCCAGGGGGGTGGCAAAAACAACCTGTTTTTTTCTAGACTACCACAGTGAAATGCACAACCATCTTTAAAATGTTTTAATAGCCTAAGAAAAGAGAGTTTTTGGTTTGGCAGCAAGTGGGCAGTCAGTGGGCCCATAAAGGGGCAGAGAAGGGCTGTCAGCTGTCTAGTAGGGAAGCTACTCAGGGGGCATGACTTGACGTAACTGAGCCCCCTTAATGTAGGGTTACTGGATTTTCAAGTGAAATTTGGGCAAATTTCCACATTTCGCCGGCATCAACGTTTTTTTTTTTGCAAAAACTAGAGCAAGTGCTGTAAGCAAAGCAGTTGTGAATATGTTTCCTTACATCTAGCATCAATAAATCGGGGCATAGGAACCCAGTACCAGCTAGGTGTAAAATACAGAGTGGTTTGCACTCGAATGCTCTTTAATTGTGCCTATTGTGCTGGCTGCAGAGGTATTGTAAATGCCCATGGTGTGCTATTGTGATACCAAGAAAGTCCTACGTGCAATTTACATATTATTTGATAACAAGCTTGGCACCTTTGTTGCAGCATAGTTTGCATCTAGCATAATTTGCAAAATTCTGTCGTATGCACAATTAAGCTTTTGAAACAGTATCTATCTAACTGTCTATCTATCATCTATTGATCTGTAGCTTTGCTCATCACTAATCTCTAGAAAGACACCCTTGGGGGCTCCAATTAGGGTAAAAACTAAATCAATTACTTTTTTTGAAGTAAACTCAGGCACAGTCAACCAAAACATTGGTTTAATTATATACAGAGATTACGCTTAGATTATAAAAAGACTCTTCCTAATTAGATACAAGCTATACAGAATTAGTATCAGAAAGGTGCTAATTATATGATGTGTAGGTGGACACAATGTTACACATCTGGTGAACGTATAAGTGAACACAACTGTTTTGGCCTAAAGTATTTGCAGTCTAACTACAGGAGACCACCACTATAGGATTATTATTTATGCTTCTGAGGACAGTGCAGGTTTCCAAAAAGTCATGACATATTTTAATAATGGTCAAAACATTGTAGCTTTGAAGAAATACATTTCAATGTAAAGGGGTTTTTAGTTACAAGTTTATGATCATAAATTGCCACTGTAAAAATTAAACTAAAATTGAAGTGCAGGATATCTGTCCAAATTTGCTACAAAAGAGAGGGGCTTCTAAATATTTGTATTTGTTTCTGACATGTAATTATACAATATACATTAAAAGACTTATAACACCACTATGTGCCTTCCAAATTGTGTATTTGATATATTATAAAATAAAATAGACATACATTGAACTGAGCCAGGGTTAACTTTAATGTATTTCAAACAAGCTAATTCAAAACACAATATAAATGAAAGTATAAAATAAAAACAATAACAATATATACAATTGACATTAAATAGTATTTCTTTACATTGGAGTGCTTTTCCCTATAGTAACACTCCCTTGATGGAATACTAATTAATTTTATAACAGAGTTTGCCACTATTAAAGGAACAGTAACATCAAAAAATTAAAGTGGTTTTAAGTAATGAAACAATAATGTAGTGTTGCCCTGCACTGGTAAAACTGGTGTGTTTGTTTCAGAAAGACTATTATAGTTTATATAAACTGTGTAGCCACGGGGGCAGCCATTCAAGCACAAGGCAAATAGTAGATAACAGATAAGCTATGTAGAATCACATTGTATCCGACAGGGCTTATCTGTTCTCAGCTGTGTATCCTGTGCCTTTTCTCCTTTTTCAGCTATGAGTGGCTGCCCCCACAGCTACCCAGCAGCTTGTTTATATATATAATAATAGAGTTGCTGAAAGGAGAATTCAACCCCTTCGGCACTCACGGCAGCCATGTTCACCCATGCGCTCTTCTTCCTGTATTTTCCAGCATTTAGTGGCGCATGCGCAGTAGAGGGATTTATCGGTAAGGATCTACTGCGCATGCGCCGAAAGTCACAACGTTTCCGAAAAAAGAAATCGGAAACTTTGTGAGTTTCAGGCGAACGCGCAATAGATCCTTACCAGTAAATCCCTCTACTGCGCATGCGCCACCAAATGCTGGCGAATACACGAAGAAGAGCACATGAGCGAAGATGGCTGCCGTGAACTCAACAGGAGAGGAACTGCACGGAGGGGTCAGTAACAAGTTAGGGGCCTTTGCCCGGGGGGGAGGTAGGGAGGGGGGAGAAGGGAGGGGGGAAACACAGGGGAGGCGGGCGATTTTAGCGCCAAAGGGGTTGAATTCTCCTTGAAGCAAACAAACCAGTGCAGGGCAACAGTGAATTATATTTTTATTAATTTAATACACATTAATTTGCTTGTGTTACTGTTGCTTTAAGCCTGAATAATCACTTCAGAAAGCTAAATAGTTTTAGTTAAAACAATCTTTGCATCTTCATCTTTCTATGTGAGGTAAAGCCCCAATAAACTTGTTCCCCTTATCCATAAATCCTTCAAATATCTCATGACATCATCTGTTGAATGAGCAGTTGGATTAGTCCATTGTAATTGCTTTCCTAGCAGCAGCACAAATGAGGTTAATAAAAGAATAAGCACCATTTTTTTTCTTTGCCTTCTCATTACTGTTAAAAAAAGGACTGTGTTGCCCAGAACATTCCTGATCAGATTGTTTTTCTATTATTGGATTAAGAAATATTATAAATCTATTGTTAAAAATACTCTGCTCTTTGCAGACAATAAAATACTTTACGGAAATATAAAAAATACTGTATTAAACAATGTCTTCTGGGTTTAACACTTTCTATCCCTATAAGCCTGAAATATTCTTTACATAATTGACATATTATATGTAAGTCTAGGAATGGTATTTAATCATTAATCCTGGATCACAAACCCTGGACCTTAGCATTACAAATTGCAAATCGGGAGCTTATAATTGCAAGTCAATAAAATTTATAATCTAGTTATGTTCCCATTCATTATGTTGGTTTGACATACGCTCCTTTCTCCTCCAATAGTTTTAGGGGTACAACACCCAAACTCAACACACTTCTTTGTCCTATAGCAGAGCAGGTTGCTGGTACTTTTCTAAGCAATCCCACAGCCTGTGATTTTGGGGGGACACTCCGAATACCCCAATTTTTCCTCCCAAAGTGGGAGGAGCCAACAACAGTCAATTCAATTTCCCCCTAAGGGGGGAATTCACAAAAGTGTCGGGAACGAAAAAATGTCTTTAAAATGTCGTAGAAAGTGTTGTAGCAACAGCCGACAAATTCACAGAGCATTTCTCCGCCAGTTTTCCGACATGTGCGACACTTTTGAATTAGTGTCGTTAAAAGTGGGCGTGGTTTTTTCGGCGCCACTTTTCCCGTCATTTTTATGAATTACTTGTAAACTCATTTTTTTTACCGACAATTTTTCAGACACCTTAGGCTCTCCAAAATGAAAATGTCAGACAAATTGTCGTTTAAAAAGTCTTGGTAAATGTCGTTTGTACGATGAAAATATATACGACATTTTAGAAAATTGTCAGACTTACGAGACATTCAGAGATGGTAACATCTGCCTTTGTGAATTTGCCGTACGTACGACATTTTACAAATTTGTCGACCGCCACTTCTGGGTTACTTTTTTTACCGACACTTTTGTGAATTCCCCTCTTTGACTATAATGGGGAAATTTAAACTGCTGCTAATATTAGAGCTTTGACTCACCAAACTTGAATCACATAGTCATGGGGTCAACCTGAATAAAAAGGCGAAAATTGTGGGATGCCAAAAAGTGGAAGGAGCCAAAAACAGTCAATCAGATTTCACCCATTATCTTTCAATGGGGGATTTGAACCTTCTGCCATTCTCACAGTATTAACTCCAGGGTCCCCAAACTCTTCATGGTTGGTCACTGGTGGACTGCATGTCAATGTTAGTAAAAGTAGGTGGAGCTGCCAAGAGCCAATCAGAGGTCATTTGTTAATGGGTGAATAGGTTTCAAGTTTATAAAAGTGGGCGGGCCAACAACAGCCAATCTGAATTAAATTGCTGCCATTGTTACGCTATTAAAATCAGGGTCCCCACAATCTGTACTGTCTTTTACTATATGGACTATGGTCCAAGGTTAGAAAAACATGAACCAGCCTATTGAGTTTATTTAATGTTTACGTGATTCTCTAGTATGAAGATCCAAATTACGGAAAGACCTGTTATCCGGAAAACCCCAGGTCCAGAGCATTCTGCATAACAGGTCCCATACCTGTCCTAGGACTAGCAAATGCCTAGAAATATTAAAGTCTCAATCATTTGATAATTGTTTTTTTTAATCATTTTAATAGTTTCCTTCTGGAAGCTGCAGTGTCTAATTCAATGTAGTTGTTGCTGTGCAAAATGCAGTGTTTTGTGGAGGGAGAGCAAAACACTTTACTGCAGCTGACAGAATGACATCTTTGTATCTTAAGAGGCTCATCTCAGGGAAAGATACCACCGGCCTTCATCACTGCAACGGAAAGTACAGCACTTGCAGAGAGGGATGGATTCATTCTTTGTCCACAAGAGAGGCAGGAACACAATGCAATTTGCATATAATCAATACCATAAATCAAGTAGAAGCTATTACAGCAATATATTATTTAAATGCTGTTATTTTGGCAGTAAAACAACTCTTGGGTTGGATTACAAAATTAAGATGGTAATATTACAAGTTCAAACATTTCTTTTGTTCTGAAAACAGAGGTAAAGGATAAAGATACTGTAACTGTTCCACAATCCAGCAACAGGGAGGAAGTCACGGTTATAGTTTTCAATGCAATGTCAGTACAGTATTTAAAGGGGACCTGTCACCCTAAGAAATAATTCCAAATTATTTTCTATGATGTTAGTTTAGCAAAATAAAACTCACTTAAACTACATTTATTATTTACATTTTGTTTCCTTCAGTCTTGGAATTACACAATCACAGCAAGCAGGCAGGTGCCATTTTGTGGACAAAGTCAAGACAAGTTGTATATCACCTCAAAATCTTGTTGCCACATGTCTGCTCATATCTGAGCCAATAAAGTACACTTCTGAATTTTACACAAATTGCAGTGTGCTGCAGTATATTGGATTTCTACAATTGATTTTCTGATCCGTGGCAGGTGGATCGAATACTGCTAGAAGCACCTGATCCGAAAGGATAAATTGCCTGAGGTGAGCACTCCATCTTTGTGTCAGAAATAGAGGTGGGGCAGGTAATGTTTGATTGGCAGCTCAGAAAACTTTTATTATACAATTTTTATTTGAAGGCGACAGGTCCACTTTAAAGGCCCCTATTGCTGATGGAAATATTAGCCTGAACAATATAGATTTCTACTAACCCTTTTGAAGGCTACACTCAAATAAAATGTATATAAATTAGAAATTATCTTGTTTTGAAATACACTGGAGGACAACCAGGACTCTCTGAAATTCATACAGACAGATGTCCTTATTTTTCATCACAACTTATACTAACCTTTCCATATCCTCAAGCTGGCCATTGGGCAATACAGTGCAACAATGGGACAATTCCATAACCTGAACTGACCATTGGGTAATACAGTGCAATGTCTTTCTATGGTGACAAAACCTGCTGCTTGTGCCTCATATTCAGCAAGACTCTGCAATTTATGTTTGCTATAACATTTCCAATGTTGGTATATAAATAATGATTTTAAGGATTCTACTAGCACTGACATATAGCAAGAACCCATTTGTTAAGTACACAGAGAATTATTTGGTAATTCTGTTGCTGTACGGAAAGTACAGCACCTGCAGAGAGGGATGGATTCATTCTTTGTCCACAAGAGAGGCAGGAACACAATGCAATTTGCATATAATAATTATGCAATAATGATTTTAAGGATTCTACTAGCACTGACATATAGCAAGAACCCATTTGTTAAGTATGGGTTTGCAAACTTTTGATCAGGAATATGGGATCAGTATTCAGGGTACAGCAGGGATTTATACCCTAGTCTTCCAGAAGTTAAACATGCTCTGTTTTATAATGTGTTTTCTAACAATGTTTGGAAATGTTCGTCTGTTGTGTATAAATAAAAGATAGGTCAGATGTTATTGTGGGTATGGTCTGCAGAAAGTCTTAGCAGAGCAGAGGTCATGGTACAAGCACCTGTGGTTGCTAATAGCCTGTACTGAGAGAGGTTTTTTAAAACAGCCTAAAAATACCTCAGTATTAGAATTAAATGGTGTATAGACATATAACAAATTATATTCCCCCTCAGTTTTAATTAAACAAAAATTACAAATATGTTTTTTTATAATCATAGGGATCAGATACATGAAAACTATTCTCTTCAATAATCTCCTAGTATTAATTTCTGCTTAAGAGATCCATTGTGTTTTACTTGCATGGTACTGGCCTCTTGAATTTATTTATTCTTACATTTTCCATAGATACAGAGAAAATTATTTCTCCTTTTTCTCTGATAAGGACATGTGTTCCTTATGTTCTGCTTACTAATGCAAAGCCTTCATGTAACCTTCAAAGCCCTCCCTGCTCTATTGGTTGTTTCTGGGCATTTTTTAAGCAAATATACAAAGCAAGAGAGCCACCTAATGGCTTAAACCTGCAGCAAAACACAGATCCACTTTCACTTCATAAGTTGGAAGTTTGGAAGGTGAAATAGACAAAGACAATTATTGTATCCCATACCTTTCCATTTCTGGGTTGGCCTTAAGGGTTCCTAGACTGAATATTATCATTCTTAATATACCAGCAGTGTAACTATGAAGGAATCAGACCCTGTGGTCACGGAGGAAGGGACCCAGACCTTGGGGTCTGTATATTATAGAAATCCCCCGCCCCTCCCAGTCCCTCTCCTACCTGAGGGCGTGTGAGGAGCAGGAGGTAGTGATGAGTGACTCCAGGTTTGTGAAAAATTTGCGAAAGTGTGTAAAAATTAGTAAAACTGTGAAATTTCGCGAAATGTATTAAAATCAATGGGCGTTTTAACGAGTGATAAATTATTACATGCACAACAATTCTTCTCGCTCCAAATGCATTAGAGTCAATGGGTGGTTTTTCTTATGGCGACTTTTTTTGTCCTAATGCATTAAAGTCAATGGTGGTTTTTTATGGCTGTTTTTTCACTGCTATTTTCACCACAGTTTCAAAAAATCAATAAAAATCAAATCAAATGACTATGCCTCCCTATTCCATGTTGCAGTTGCAGGAGATTAGTTGCCTGCAGTAGAGGAAATTTATCCTGGGTGACTAATCTCCTCCTCTGTCACTGCCCTTTATAGAGTGATCCCTGTCCCCTCCCTAACTGCATCAAATCCACTGGCAAACCCCCGGGATTTACCTCCTGCCATTGAAGAAGGGTCGGCAGACTGTGTCTCTTCCAGTCTCATGCCTTTGGCAGTGATTGCTGACCAGAAACAGGCACCCTGGAAACCAATGACAGAATAGGCAAAAGTATAATAAAGAACACATTTTCTGCAGCAGTAAAGATATGTAGGGAGAGTACAGGTAGCAAAGAGATATATCAGATTACTTTGGATTGAGGACAAATATCAGATGATGGCATCTTTTTGTAACAGTTAATGGCATCAACATAAAAAAATCTCCTGAAACTAAAATTTCACTTTTTGTAAAATACATGGCTTGCTTGAATTTTCCACTTTAATTTACCGCCACTGTCTCCCTTCACTGGTTATAACACATCTTATGGTTGAGAGCACTGTGGGTTTTGTGCCTGCTGATTCACACACAAAAGTAAATTTCCAATCTGGCACCCTACCGAACTTAAATAGCATCTTGTTTTCTTCTTTACAGGTAAAGTTACGCTTGCTCGGTGTTTCAAGGCGCACTTTCTAAGATTTCATTGTGTCTGTTGGCGGAAATGAAACTATTAGGAAATTACATTTGCCTGCTTTGTAGAAATAAGAGAAAATGAGAAAACAGTTACACGAATTAGGCAAACTACTTAATGTAAAATTGGAGAGCACACTGCATTGAAAAGTAAGGATAACTTAAATTAAACTATTGCAAACTATTGCAAACTTCTATGTGAACAGATAATGAAGACAATGAATAGTGGTTCTATTTGCTTATTTCTACCCCAAGCTGATCCTCCTCTTTTTCGTCAAATGCACCAGCCCAGAGTAAGTTTCCTGTAAGTGCCATGCCACCATTTTGTTCCTGTATCCAATTGCGGCCTTTCTTTGCACTTTGCAGGCAGTGTCAGGCATTGTAAATGAGCCCTAAAGTCTCTAAAATGTGCAGAGTCTGTGGGGCAAATTCACTAAGCGCCGAAGCGCCGAACTCTAGCGTTAATTCGCTAGCGTTTGGCATTTTCGTTACTGCGCAAATTCACTAACGAACGCTGGCGTAGTTTCGCTAGTGTTATTTCGCACCCTTACGCCTGGCGAAGTTTCGCTAGCGACGTAACTACGCAAATTCACTAACGCACGCAGTGTACTGAACGCTACCTTTTACGCTAGACTTCCTTCGCCACCTCAGACCAGGCGAAGCGCAATAGAGTAGATAGGGATTGCTTCAAAAAAAGTCTAAATTTTTTCTAAGTCCCAAAAAACGCTGGCGTGTTTTCTACATTATGGGTGATAGGCTGAAAAAAATCGAAAAAATTTTTGGGGCTCCCCTCCTTCCCCCCTACATTTCCTGACTCATGGCAACTTACCTAGACAGTGGGCACATGTGTAGGGCAAAATAAAATTTTTACTTGATGTTTTGAAGGTTTTCTAGCCATTTGTAGTGCTGATATGTATTCCTCCATTGAAATTTGAATTTGGCGCCGTATGCAAATTAGCCTTCGCTAGCGTAACTTCGCTTCACTAAGCGAATCAACGCTACCCCTGTGCGCAACTTCGGGTTTTAGTGAATTTGCGGAGCGCTGGCGAAACTACGCCTGGCGAAGTGCAGCGAAGCGCGGCGAAGTTGCGCCTGGCGAAACTACGAATGTTAATGAATTTGCCCCTGTGTCCTGAGATTAATTACCAAGTAAGCCATTTTTATAGTCATTGCAAACACTATATGCTGCTTCCACCTCTTATAACCTGCTGTAGCTCAGGCGCAGAATCCATCACTTCGGGATAGGGTTAAATAATCCATCTTCAAACATATCAGTTCTCCCAGCTGTTAGGAAACTAATTGAAAAAAAGGAGAAGATATTCCTCGGGGAATTCTTACAAATGGTTTCAAACGCAAATAAAAATACGATTTAAATATCATTAAACAAATGTACTCAGCCTGACTGGGTAATGCAGGGAAATTGAATTAATATGGCACAGAAATATAACTGCCAGTTGCTAAAATAATTTGAAGAAGCCTGACTGAGATTGTGTGTGTAGTAAGATATTCCCTTCACTAAAGATACACAAGCCAATTATGATTATGTAGAAAGATTATATATAAAATATGTGTGTGTATTTTATGCACATGCACACATGTTTGCTTCAGAATATATTGTATATATGTATGTGTGAATGGTGTGAATTTAGACACACAACACCACACACCCTTAGCTGTTACAAGGTTAACACAACACTGCTGTCTAACAGTTTATTGTCAGACATCACAACAGTTCTACTTGCTACACAAATTTCCCCAATGATGTACATAGAATTAAACAGGGTTTCCCAGACTGTTGGGCCACAGCCTGCTGTCTAACATTCCTGCTTTCTTCTTCAAGTCAGACATGCTGTGACTTGACAGACATACAGTATAGGCATCAGTCTTTTGTTTGACTGATGAGACATTAGGCCCTATCTCACCTATTCCCTCTTCCACTGGGTCCCCAACTGGTCGGGGTACAAGAACACGGGTCCATCTCTTTACCATCATAGAAGCCTTAGTTGCTCAACTACTTAACCTACCACTAACTCTCCTCTTCTACGTAAAACTCTACAAATCTACCTAAAGCTGGCCATAGACGCAAAGATCCGATCGTATGAATCCTTGATTCGACATCTGTCGTGCCATGGCGATCAGTCTTTAGTCGATCGGACAGGTTAGAAAATTTCTGTTGGCTGACGATATTATATCTCTGCGTGTATTGCTGATCTGACGATCTACAGTAGGAGCCTGCCTGCGGAAGCAGAGAGCTGTAGTTGAAGTGCAGTGAATGAGGCGAGGGCTGGATTAGGTGCAAGTCTCTAGGGAGTGCCGCACTTGCATCCCCGTGGGGTCCCCCATCTCTCCCCGTCCCCTATTGTTCCCCCCGACCCTACCTGCAGCCCCATGTGGAAGTTAGAAATAAAAAATTGTGAATACCAGGACTGCACTTGTGCTCATTTTATAGAAGGGACGATGGCGGGCTCCCCTATGGGAGATCCTCCATTCTGCCCTCTAACAAACCCCCTCACTAGGCCTCTGGTAGAAGACACGGGTCCCGGTACGTGGAGAAAGTCTAAAATCTTGCTTTTATAAAGGAACCTTCAAGTCTTTGACTGGACCATTGTTGGATATTCACCTTTTTTCGTTCTTCAGCCACGCCAATGTTACTTTGACCTAATGTGTGAAGTAACTGAGACTGACACAGGTAATCTTATTGTATTTCACTATATTTCCCTATATTTTGCACCAATAAGAAGCCCAGCTTTTAAGACAAATTTAACCTGAATATAATTGGTCTTCATTATTTATATTTTATAGTTTTTGAGGTATTTGCCTTTTTATTCTGACTCTTTCCAGCTTTCCAATAGGGGTCACTGACCTCATCCAAAAAAACAAATGTCCTGTAAGGCTACTAATGTATTGTTATTGCTACTTTTTATTACTGATCTTTCTATTTGGGCCTCTTCTATTGATATTCCATTCTCATATTCAAATCAATGTGTGGTTTTAATTTTGACCCAAGCAACCAGATTGCTGAAATTGCTGCTGAATAAAAACTCAAAAAACACAAATAATAAAAAATGAAAACCAATTGCAAATTGCCTCAGAATATCTCTCTCTACATCATACTAAATGTTTAAAGGTGAACAACCCCAGACCAGGGAAATTCCTATATTCATTTGTTTGTCCAAGTTACACTAATTCATCATCACATGTTATGGCTCTCATTGCGCGACCCATGTTTAGCTATTTCTTTTCTTTTTTTTATCATCATGATATAGAAATACAATTGAATTGTTACAGCTATGTTATACTATACTAGTCTCTGGTGCTCTATATTATTTCTCTAGTATATTTAGTTATGTAGTCTGGAGACATACTGGTCTCTGCTTCTTTATTTTTGATGAAAGGATTTCTCTGTATCATGTTGTGTACTAATATAATTTTCTGTCTCTCTTCTACTAATACTGCATCTTATATGCAAGGAGTCTCCAGAGAAAGGAGGATACAGCACATCTGAAACAAAAAAAAGAAACACTTTGTCTGCCCTTCCTAATGACAGGGTACAGCAATGTTGCAGACAAAATTGCACGGGGTGTTTCACAAAGATGACTGGGTAGGTATTAGTCACAGCGCCTGGGCGGGAAGCAGTAACCACTGCCATAACAGAATGTCAAATCAAACTCTAGGGTTCCCTTCCACAGCAGCAGGCGGTATAATAAGGTCCATTTATAGCTCTTTGTCCTGCACTTTTCAAATGTTTCACATTTTTTTACATTTATATTAAATTTTTCAGTACTTGTAAATTTCCCTTGCTTTTATTGCTACATATTGTGGACCACACTACATCTGCCCATAAATTACCTTTTAAAAACTGTTATGTGACAGTTCAGACTGAGATGGTTTTATGAGTCGGCACCAACACAGAGGTTGTAGGCTCTAAGGTGGAGGAACAGAAAAAAACACACGCAGCTCTATCCAAACGAATAAGATTTATTTTATATGGCAATTATGAGCCAAATAACCAAAAAGCTCATCCGATGATAGGATTGACTTGGGATCAATGCCCCAAGTCCGTCTCTTTAGGGTGAGGTGTAATAAACTGTGAAATCCAAACCATGTAATTCAATCAATGTGAAAATGCTCACACTCACCAATGAATAAGGGTGACCGTAGCTTGGGGGAGAATTACAGAGAAGATGTGTGGAAAGGCATGCCCTCCTGCAACACACCAGGTTTGTAAAATTTAGATCTTTATTCCATGGGTAAAAACAAATGTCCTGACACGTTTCGTATCCAAAGATACATAGTCATAGGCACAAATTCAAGATGAACCATTACTCTTTTTTAAACCTCACAAGAGGAAATGACAAGAGAATGAATCTCTTAAAAACATTTAACCCTATGGTACATAAATCCAGTGTCCATTATTCTAACACCATAATCATATTAAGTGTAAAATATCTTGCATTTGTGCCTATCTTTGGATACGAAACGCATCAGGACGTTTGTTTTTACCCATGGACTAAAGATCTAAATTTTACAAGCCTGGTGTGTCGCAGGAGTGCGTGCCTTTCCACACATCTTCTCTTAGGTGGAGGAACTTCTTTCCTCCTGTGTCTTAACACATTACATTTAGGGAGTTATTTACTAAAATCCAAATTCATCTCATATAAAGAAAATCACGACCAAACTCCCATGCCCGATGTTATCTTATTTATTAATAATAAAACTGGGATTTAATTGGATCGAAGAAAAACTCGATAAAATCAATTGAAAACCCAAATAGCTCTAACTATTCAGGCTTTTCCCCTCCAACTGCTCTAATTTTTCGAGTTTTTGCCAAAACCCCCCAAATAGTTGGATTTTCGAGCTAAACTCATCGAAGACCATGAAAACTTCAAATTGAGATAGGTGCCTCTCCCATTGACTTATACAGGACCTCAACAGGTCTGAGATGGCAGATTTTGGATATTGGCTTTTTGCAGCATCGGGGTATAATAAATCTTGAAAAATTCAAGTTATTTTTCCTCTAAAAATGTGAGATTTTTTTTTTAACATTTCTCTTATTAAGCAAACAAAAGCAGTATTCCACATTGGATAAAGTAACAGTTGTACAGTATGTTGATTTTGTTTATACATATTCTGTAACACATTTTTAATTTATTTTAATTGTAATTAAGTGAACATAATAAAATAAAGTAAATTATAACAAAAAATAATATGGTGTCATCTTTCCTTTTTCCTCCCCATAGGAGATCAGTGCTAAGTAAGACATATTAAACTGGATTGTATTAGGAGTAACCTGCAGGAGATACTTTATCAACACTCCTCCCAATAAAAATTTGAGATTTCTAGTGAAAAAAAACTCAAAATTTTAACATTTGGATTTTAATAAATAATGTGCTTATTCTTTGTAATTCTGAATAGTTAAATGCAAGTGTAATGCAAAGTTACTGTAGTTCTCCCTGTCTGACCTATTAATGTATTGTGAATACAGCGTATGTACAACATATACACATTGGACTTTGCAGAAGAGGCTAGAAACACCTCTTTTGATCTAGTGATGATACAGCCTTTAGTTAAAGCGGTAAGATCACTGCTTAATCTACCAGAGGAAGCGGAAACCGCAGACTTAATCATATAACTCTTTCAAGTCACTCAGGAAAAGGAAAGAGAGAGTTACATTTCCAATACATTAAACCAAAAAAACAATGCATTGTAAAAGAGTGGGAGAAAACAAAGGGGAAATACCCTATACCCACAAGGGTACACAGGATGTATCCATTTCCAACTAAGGAAGAACAGATTTTAGATAAACCTCCAAAAGTGGACGCAGCAGTGGCACGCTTATCAAGAAGGACAGCACTGCTGGTGGATGATGTAGCATCTTTTATTAACCATATGGATAGGAAGATGGAGGCATCTCTTAAAAAATCTTACATGGTGTTGGGTGCAATGACAAAACCAGCATTAGCCTTAACATCTGAGTTCTGCAATGCTGGATACAGAATGTGGAGACAGAAATTAAGGAAGGAATAATAGATGCATTTGCAGAGGTGAAGTTAGCAATGGACTTTATAGCAGAGTCATCTGTAGATTTAGTGAAAGCATCCTCAAGAGCTATGGCTCTCTCAGTAGTGGCAAGGAGGGCACTATGGTTTTGATCGTGGAGCGCAAATAAAGCCTCAAAGATGAGTCTGTGTTACCTGCCGTTTGAAGGAGCTATGCTTTTTGGAGAAAAGTGCCAGAGAATCAATGAGTAGAAAAGAAGGACAATGGTACACTCGCAAAGATCGCAGAGAGGAAGAGGAGGCTCCAAACAATCCAGAAAATTATTTTGAGTATCTGACAGTCCACCCCTCAGTTATACCCAGAAGATTAGAAAAGTTTGTGGAGGTCTGGACAAAGTCAACCAGAGATCAATGGGTATTGAACATGATAAAAAGAGGTTATCATTTGAAATTTGAACAGATTCCAGAGAGAAACCTTTTTCAATGGTCAGAAATTCCATATTCCAGGAAAGAAGAGAGGTGTTAAGAAGTATATCCAACAATTGCTCAGAGAAGGGGCAATAGTACCAGTTCCAGAGAAATACAGGAGGTGAGGAGTATATTTGAAATTGTTTTTGTTGATGAAAATTTGAAGAAAAAAACAGGAGATCGGCCAGTACTAGATTTGAGGCCAATAAACTCATTTTTGAAAATAAAAAGAATTCAAGATGGAGTCTGTACAATCAATCATTGCGGAGGTGGAACAGGACGATTGGATGCTAAAGGATGCCTATCTGCATGTGCCAGTAGCACAAGCTCATTAGAAGTATCTAAGATTTGCCATACAAGAAGAATTGCAGTACCAGTTCACGTCACTAGCTTTCGGCCTAGCAACCTCACCTTGGGTCTTTACAAAGATTCTACAAGTTTTGATAGCAGAATTAAGGAAGTATGGAATACAGATCTACCATTATTTGAAAGACATATTGTTAAAAGCAAAAGATGCAAAAATTTTAGAAAAACAGCGGGATTTCGTGATACAATTTCTCCAGAATCATGGTTGGCAGAATCTAGTGAAAAGTCAACTGACTCCGATACGGGACCTTGTATATCTAGGAGCCAGATGTATTACAGAGCAGGCATTGGTCATGATGCCAGATCAAAAAAGAGGAGAAATAAAGGAGGCAGTAAAATAGTTTCTGACAAAACCTGTAATGTCGACAAGAGAAATCAACAGTATTCTGGGACTCCTAAATTCCTTCATACCAATGTTAAAGTGGGCCAGATGGCATATAAAGCCACTGCAACAATGTTTCCTTCAACAATGGAGGAAGTTGGATCAAGATTGGGAACAAAACATTTTGGTTTCACACATTTCGGTTTCACAGCATGCGGTGGTGGTTAAATGATGAAAATCTGACAAGAGGGATTTCACAGTGGAAAACTGTTCAGTGGAAAACATTAACAACAGACTCCAATCCATGGGGCTGGGGAGCCCATCTGGGTCAGATAGTAGCTCAGGGCACATGGGGATCAGAAGAGAAATTCCTACCAGCCAATGTGCTAGAACTCAGAGCAGTGAGGAAAGCAATTGGGAAACTGGATCAATCACTAAGAGGATCTGCTCTATGAATCAAGTCAGACAACTTGGCAACAGTGATATACATAAAGAAACAGGGTGGTACACGCAGTTTGAAGCTGTTACAAGAATTCCAACCAATTATGTCATGGGCAGAATGCCATTTATAAGATTTGACAGCCCTTCATATTCCAGGGAAAGCCAATCAGTTGGCAGATTTACTGACTAAATAGACAAACACAAATTGGAATTGAACCAGGAAGTATTTATTCAAATCACTCAGAAGTGGGGTCAAATACACAGAGATTTGATGGCAACGAAAAAGAATAAGAAGTTGAAAAGGTTTTATTCCCGTTTTCAATGTCCTCAGGTGGAAGCAATGGATGAGTCAGAATTGGACGCAGGGATTTTTGTACATATTTCCTCAGTTTCCTCTGATACAGAGGGTCCTAAAGAAAATCAGGGCGGAGAGGGCTGATGAAGTGGCAATAATTCCAGACTGGCCCAAGAGGCTATGGTACCGAATGTTGAGGTCAATGACGATGGGCAGACCATTCACCATGCCAAAGAGACCAGACTTGTTGATATAGGGTCCAGAAACGTTATCTCTAGGCATGGAGATTGATAGGAACAGGTTTATAGAGGAAGGATTTTTAGCAACAGTAATAGACACTATGCTGGCGTCCAGAAAATCCACCACCAAAGAGACCTACCAAAGAATGTGGAAAACATTCTTGACATGGTTTCTTAAAGGGATACTGTCATGGGAAAAAAAATGTTTTCAAAATGAATCAGCTAACAGTGCTGCTCCAGCAGAATTCTGCACTGAAATCCATTTCTCAAAAGAGCAAACAGATTTTTTTATATTCAATTTTGAAATCTGACATGGGGCTAGACATATTGTCAATTTCCCAGCTGCCCCAAGTCATGTGACTTGTGCTCTGATAAACTTCAATCACTCTTTACTGCTGTACTGCAAGTTGGAGTGATATCAACCCCCTCCCTTTCCCCCCCCCCAGCAGCCAAACAAAAGAACAATGGGAAGGTAACCAGATAACAGCTCCCTAACACAAGATATCAGCTGCCTGGTAGATCTAAGAACAACACTCAATAGTAAAAACCCATGTCTCACTGAGACATATTCAGTTACATTGAGAAGGAAAAACAGCAGCCTGCCAGAAAGCATTTCTCTCCTAAAGTGCAGGCACAAGTCACATGACCAGGGGCAGCTGGGAAATTGACAAAATGTCTAGCCCCACGTCAGATTTCAAAATTGAATATAAAAAAATCTGTTTGCTCTTTTGAGAAATGGATTTCAGTGCAGAATTCTGCTGAAGTAGCACTATTGACTGATGCGTTTTGAAAAAAACATGTTTTCCCATGACAGTATCCCTTTAAGAAAGGAGTTACTCCTGAACAAGTAATGGTATTCCATGTACTGGACTTTTTGCAAGAGGGTTTTGAAAGTAATCTAAGCACTAGAACGTTGAAGTTACAAACTTCTGCCATTTCAGTAATAACAGAAACACAGTGGACAAAAAACCCAAGAGTGGCAAGATTTCTGTCAGGGGTACTACATTTGAGGCTGTGATATCCCAGTGCTGGGTGTTGTGGAACTGGAAGAATGCACACATAGATGCCAGACTGCAGGGTAGAAGTCAGCTTTATTCCTGACTGCTCTCTCCACACCGTTTACCCCTCCTCCTTCACTTCCCCTTCCTGTGTCCATAACCTTTCTCATTACTCCACCCAGTGCTAAGCTGCTAATGCATATTAAACTGAACATTTAACATCACAGGAATGGATGGAACAACATTACATCCCTCCCCACCTTACAGAAACAACAAAATAAACTGCAACAAACTAGATACGAGTGCTCAGAGGCAGAATGTTTTTGAAAAGTCAGTATCAAGAGCTTTACTGAAAAACAAAGTCTTTGAGGTGATCTGGCAGTCTTCGATTTGTTCTAGGTGGATAGCGCTGAGCTATACCAGGTTGTGGATCCTCTTGTACAGTTGGTGCTTGAGTTGTTGTAGGTACTCCAGAAGACATATCCCCAGGTGTGTTTGAAGTTGAACTGGTGTTCATTTCTTCATCATCTTCATCATAAGCCTTTTGGCCTGTTCCAATAGTGTGGCCTTGAAGTTTCTTGAAGTGGGATATATTTCTAGCTACTTGTTGTCCATTACGCTGAGCGGTGACCATGGTACCCTTGACTTGGGTAACTTGATAGGGTTCAGGATGATATGGTGAGGATAACTTGCTGCCAGGTCTCACTCTCTTGACAAGAACCCAATCACCAACCTCCATTGTTATTATTTTTCTGTGACGGCCACCCTGATCAGCATATGTTTTCATCCTCTCCTTTGCAGCAGCATCATCATGTGTAATGGGTGTACTGGCAGACGTTTGAGGGAGATTTGGCAGTTTGATACGCAATGGTCTATTAAAAAGTGCCATTGCTGGTGGTGTGCCAGTGGAAGAATGAGGTGTTGCTCTGTACTGTTGGAGGAATTTGCATAATTCTTGTTGAAAGTCCTTATGTTCTATGGTAGCAATCCTGAGAGTTTTGTTGATGGATTGCATGAACCGTTCAACCTCACCATTGGCCTGAGGCCAGTAAGGAGTAATTTTCCTGTGGGTAAAGCCTAAGTAGGTGGCAAAAGACTGAAAGTCTGTACTACTGAAAGGAGGGCCATTGTCAGTCTTTACAGTTTCTGGTATACCATATTCAGAAAAGATCTTGTCTAATTTGGGTATGACAGCTCTGGCTGAGGTTGCCGAGACAGTTTCAACTACAGGAAATCTGGAAAAAATCATCCATGACGACTAGAAGGTAGGAATGGTCTGGCAGGGAGCAGAAGTCAACACTAACTGCAGCCCAAGGACAATCAGGTAGGGGTGTCATTTGCAAGGGCGCACGCTTGTAGTTAGGTGTTGTTGCCTGGCAAGGTATACAAGACTGGATTCGTGCTTCCACTTTTGCATCAATTCCTGGAAACCATACTTTCTCACGTAAGAGCTGTTTAGTTTTCACCATGCCTTGATGAGCCTCATGAGCAAGATCAACTACTGTGTCCTGCAACTTTACAGGGATGACAAGGCGATTGTCACGCAGCAGTAGATTGGAGTCTGATATGGAAAGCGAGTGTCGGGCTTTGAAGAAAGCTTGCAGGTATGCAGTTTGTTTTGGCCATTGGAGACGAGCCTCATCATTTAAAGAACTCCAGTTTTTGGATCTAATGGTTTCCATGACTAACTGGAGGTGAGGATCAGCATCTACTGCTTGCTGGATTTCAACAATTGTCATTGCTTTGGGCATAGCATGCTCCACTACAAAATTCACATGTTCCTCTGCTAGGATGGTTGCTGGAGTGTTGTCCTTTGCAGACTGTAGAGGTGGATGTCTGGAAAAATAGTCAGCAGGATTGCCACTTCCTGCTTCATAACGCAAATGAAAATGGTAGTTTTGTAGTCTGAGTAGCCAGCGTTCTATTCGCGGGGGAGGTTTGGATGAATATTTGTTTAAGAGTGGAATCAGTGGCTTGTGGTCACTTACCACAGTAAATTTGAGACCAAAAAGGTAAAGGTGAAAATGCAGACACCCCCAAACAACTGCAAGAGCTTCCCTTTCTGTCTGTGAATAGCGTTGCTCTGTCTCTGAAATTGTGTACACCTGGCCAGTTTTAGAGATTTGTGTAAGAATTGCACCCAGGCCCACTGGACTGGCATCGACTACAAGCTCTGTAGATTTCAGTGGATCAAAATAAGACATCACAGTGTTACTAGTTAGGTTGGATTTTAGTGCATCAAAGGAATTTTGATGCTCAGTGGTCCATGACCATGGAACATCTTTTTTGGTAAGCTGTCGCAAAGGTTCTGACACAGTAGCAAGATCAGGTATGAAACGGCCACAATATGTTACAAGGCCAAGAAAACTGCGGACCTCAGTAATATTCTGGGGCTGACTGGCTGATTTTATGGCGTCTACTTTCTGAGGGTCTGCTGATATTCCATTTTCAGAAAAAATGTAGCCAAAGAAAGTCAGAGATCTCTGATTTTACTGACATTTTGAAGCATTTAATGTCAGGTTGTAGTCTTGTAATCTTTGAAATACTTGTTCCAGTCGCCTATCATGTTCTTGTTGGGAGGTGCCATATACAAGGATGTCACTACTTACATTGAGGACCCCAGTTATCCCAGAGAGTGTTTCCCTAATAATATTTTGAAAAATTTCTGCAGCTGATGATATGCCAAAATTTAGTCTCTTAAATCTCCAAAGACCCGCATGTGTGCTAAAAGTTGTAATATACCTGGATTCGGGGTGCAGCTCCAGCTGATGATATCCCGAGTTAAGGTCAAGCTTTGAAAATATTTTGGCTCCATTTAAATCTGTGATGATGTCATCAATAGTAGGTGTGATGTGTCTTTCTCTTTGAATAGCCCTGTTTGCATGTCGCATATCTATGCATAACCTGATTTTACCAGGCTGCTTTGGTTTAGGTGCAACAACAATTGGAGAGACCCAGGGAATTGGGCCTTCCACTCTTTCAATAATGTCAAATGTTTGCAGTTGCTGTAACTCTTTCTCCACCAGCTTGCGAACATGAAAGGGAATACGTCTGTGAGGCTGAACTGAAGGTGGTATTGACTGATCAATATGAAGTTTCACCTGTAGCCCCTTTAATTTGCCAATGCCGTTAAAAAGTTTTGGATGTTTATGCACTATGTCTGGAACATGGGGTTCATTTACGCTGCTCACTAGTGTAACAAGACCTAAGGCTACTGCACTGCTGCAGCTAAGGAGTGTGTCAGCAGCACATTCCACAACATAGAAAGAGTCAGTTATTGTCTTTGAATGTCAGTTCTGACTGAAATTGACCACATATAGGCAAGGCATGTGATGAGCCACAAGGAAAAATTTTCAGCTCAGTACTTTGTAACGCCGTTTGCTTGTAAAGTTCTGGTAAGTGATTTGGCTTATGACATTCACAGATGCCCCTTTATCAATCAGAGCTTCTACAGGGTTGCCATTTATTAGAATTATCTGCCGTGGATTAGCAGTTGCATGTACAAGACAAGAATTCTTTTCAGTAACTGAGAATAAGTATGTGCTGCCTGTATGTTCAGCTCCCACTGGTGTCACTGTGCTTACTCTCTTTTCTTTAGATGCTTTAGCAGGTACAAGTAACTGTTTGTTTGGAGCTGATCTGCATACTTTTGCAAAATGATTATGTTTTCCACAGTTATGGCAGATTAACCCTTTTGCTGGACAGTTTTCCTGGTGGGGATAAGGTCCACCGCAGTTGTAGCAGGTTGCAGGAGATTTATGGGCTAGATGTTGTTTTGGTGTGATATTAGCTAAAGAGAATGACTGATCTAGAATACTGTCATTTAGCTCAATCATTTTAGCTTGATTCTCTGCAGCATCATTAATGCGGGCAGTCTCTAGTAATTTAGATAAAGTCATAGTGGGGTCTCTGAGTGCCTGTTGTCTCAGTTTAGTTGATGTGCACCCCTGTATAAGCTGCATGCGAATTTCCTTGTCCACATCTGCAAATTCACACGAGACCGCAAGATGTCTTAATCTCACATGATACTCATCAGTGCTTTCATTTGGTGACTGTTTTGACTGTCTAAACTTGAAAGTCTCAAAAACTGTATTTTTATGCGGAGAAAAGTAGTTTGTTAGGGCTGTTTTGCATAAATCATAGTCACTGTCACCTCCTGTGCCAGGCAGAGTTATAAAGATATCATATACCTGCTCCCCTGCATAATGTAATAACATTGCTTTCTTTCTGGTATTGTCAGTAATGTTCATGGCTTGGAGAAATATTTCAAAGCGCTTTAGCCACTTATTCCAGAGTGTCCCTAGGTTTGCTTGGGACTGGTGCACATCAAAACAGGGAAAGTTAGGCAGGCTGGCCATGCTGTGTGCTGGAATGCTGATAGTACTGTGAATTGTGAGTTGTTTTACTGTGATACCTGCAGATGATATGAATCCTCGTCGCCAGTTGTGATATCCCAGTGCTGGATGTTGTGGAACTGGAAGAATGCACACAAAGATGCCAGACTGCAGGGTAGAAGTCAGCTTTATTCCTGGCTGCTCTCTCCACACCGTTTGCCCCTCCTCCTTCACTTCCCCTTCCTGTGTCCATAACCTTTCTCATTACTCCACCCAGTGCTAAGCTGCTAATGCATATTAAACTGAACATTTAACATCACAGGAATGGATGGAACAACATTACAGAGGCCTCCTGTGAGACCATTATTAGCAGTCTGGAGTTTGCCATTAGTCCTGCAGAAATTAACTAAAGATCCCTTTGAACCTCTAGAAGAGGTTTTCGACATGACATTAACCATAAAGTCAGTATTTTAGGTGGCAATAACATCATCATGCAGAGTCAGCGACTTGCAGGCTCTATCATCAAATGAGCCATATACAGTGGTACAAGAGGATGAGGTGTTGTTACGAACAGTACCAGAGTTCTTACCTAAAGTGGTCACAGAACACCATTTAAACTGAGAAATTGTCTTGCCTTCATTTTTTCCCAATCCTAAAATGGAACAGGAGACAGAATGGTACAAGTTAGACACAGTCAGGTGTCTATCTATTTATTTGAAAAGGACTAAGTCCTGGAGAAAATCAGATAAGCTTTTCATTCTTCCTTCAGGTAATAGAAGAGGACAAGCAGCAGCTACATCCACGATAAGTAGATGGATTGTGAATTGCATCAGAATGGCTTATGAAGAGAGTGGAATATCTTGTCCAAAAGGGGTAAAGGCACACTCCACAAGGGCAACTAGTACTTTGGGGGCATTTCAGGCAAATGTTCCAATGGACGAAGTATGCAGAGCAGCGGCATGGAGATTGGCAAATACCTTCCTCAAGCACTATCATTTAGATATACAGTCTGCTAAAAAGCCAAATGTAGGCTTAAAGGTTTTGGAAGCAGTTTGCAGTCCAAAATAAATGTATTTATTCTTTCAGCAGATGGTTGTTTTGGTCCCTCCCTTATGAACAGCTCAGGTATAGCACCCTTAGTGGGGAGGCTGCCATAGTGACCAGGGAAAATGGAAAATTTAACTTCATATTTACCAAAATTTTCTTTTCCTGGTTAATATGGGCAGCCTTCACACTAAGCCCTCCCAACAACAACAGCGCTCGGACATAAAAGACAGCAATGGGAAGGGGAGGAAAGAGGATATAGGGGAGTAGGGACCTCATTGGAAATGATTTGTTGAATCCTGTTCTATCAGCATGAGGGGATGGGAAACACCCATAGGGGCAAATTTACTAAAGGGTGAAGTGGCGTCATTTCGGAACTTCGCAGATTTACTTAAGGCCATAGGAGTTACATTGCTAGCGAAAGAGACAGACGCTAGCAATCATTCACACGGTATTAACAGGCAAATTTTTGCTGTGGCGAATGGACGTAACTACGCAAATTCACTAAAATGCGGATTTTACTGAACGTTACCTCTTTCGCCAGACTTGCCTTCGCCAGCTCAGACCAGGCAAAGTGCAATAGAGTAGATAGGAGTTCCTCAAAAAAAAGTTGAACATTTTACTAAATCCCAAAAAACGCTGGTCGACTTCTCCGTTTTTCAGGGTGATAGGCTGCAAAAGATCGTAAATTTTTTTTAGGGTACCCTGCTTCCCCCCCACATTTCCTAACATGGCACATAAACTATACACTGGGCACATGTGTAGGGCAATATAACAATTATATTTTCTTTTATTAAGGTTCCCTGGGCTTGTGAAATGTAATGTATTTGCTGCAACATATACGTCCAATTTAACTTCCCGCCGTATGTAAATTAGCCAACGCTAGCGCAACTTCCTTTGCTTGCCAAATTAACTATAGCGAAACTTCACCATTGTTTGGCACCCTGGATGCAACTTTGCATATAAGTGAATTAGCGTGGAGAAGTGTTGCAATCTGAGCGAAGCCATCGCTGGCAAATTTTTGCCGGTTAGTGAATTTGCCCCTTAGTGTGAAGGCTGCCCATAGTAACCAGGAAAAGAAAATTTCGTTAAGTATAAAGTTCCATTTTCCATTATATCCACTTCTGTTGGTCAGAAAAGAAGGTGTTGTTACATTGATTCCTATGGAGAAAGCTTATAATCATTAATACAGTAAAACCTCAAGCCCTGATTTTGTTTTTTCTACATAACACATTTTCCTGAATTAAAATTTCCTGGATTTAACACAGTTTTTTCTCTTCTCCTGAAACAGGGGGTTCTAATGTAATGCATGAAAATGTTCTGCATATTCAATTACAGGATACCCTAATATACCCTTTTCTGTCTGTGTCAAGGATGGGCATATGGAAATAAAGAGCAGTGAGAGAATGGGTAGATTTGTGCTTGACACTGAAGCTTTGAGTTTAGAATAAATTCTGCCACAGAGTTGTGAACTGTGAAAATAAATGATTTTGCATCTTAACAAAATAAATAACTAAAGTGCATCATTAGCAACATGTTACGTTACATTTAATTACTCCATGGCTGTTTGGCTTTACTCGACTGCAACAATCTAATCAACTAATAATAACCAGCTTGTCGTACAAATATATCTTCATTTTTATTACGTTAACATGAATAATGGCAGCAATTCAGTTCTCAGCAATGCGCTGAAATATGAATAATATTGAACACATTTCCAACGTATATGTCATTTTAGAATTCATTTCCTGGGGAACTGCTGGATATGGAGTATTTCAGCTATTGAGAGAATATATCAGCTCTTATTCCAGCACATTTTCTCCACAAGTAGCTCTGCTGCCCAACAGATCAATGTAATATGAGCAGAGACACGTGAGATTGAATTCTCTTTATAAATATAAGAACAAAAAAGTTTCATTCAGGATGAATGTATTCAAGGCATATTGGGGGTTTTGTTGTTATAATGTATTCAATGCATATTGAGGAGCACTAACCAATAGCAACCAATCAGCAGGTAGCATTTACTGGTCACCTGTTTAAAAGCAAGCATCTCATTGGTTGCAATGAGTTACTGCTCCTGGGCAAACGTAGTGCTTTTTATTACCTAGTTATGATAACTCTAAAGCAACTGGACTGAAAACTTTTCACCACTCACACTCCCCTGCCCCATTCCCTGGCCCTGTTGCCTTATTATATCAAAACTGTCACCGCAGTCAATCTTTATTCCATCACTGGGAGGAACAAGTTAATTGAGTAGAGTAATCAGAACCACTCCCTGACTGCTAGGTGCCTGTATGAAATGCACTCCAAAACCTTAAAGGAATAGTTCAGTGTGAAAATAAAAACTGTGTAAATAGATAGGCTGTGCAAAATAAAAAATGTTTCTAATATAGTTAGTTAGCCAAAAATGTAATGTATAAAGGCTGGAGTGAACAGATGTCTAATAAAACAGCCAGAATCCAACTTCCTGCTTTTCAGTTCTTTAACTCTGAGTTAGTCAGCGACTTGAAGGGGGGCCACATGGTACATTTCTGTTCAGTGAGTTTGTAATTGACCCTCAGCATTCAGCTCAGATTCAAAAGTAACAGATATGACCCATGTGGCCCCCCCTCAAGTCTCTGATTGGTTACTGCCTGGTAACCAGGGTAACCAGTCAGTGTAAACCAAGAGAGCTGAAAAGCAGGAAGTAGTGTTCAGACTGACATGTTATACATCAAATCACTCCAGCCTTTATACATTACATTTTTGGCTAACTAACTATATTAGAAACATTTTTCATTTTGCACAGCCTATCTATTTACCCAGTTTTTATTTTTACACTGAACAATTCCTTTAAGGGGCAAAAAAAATTGTAATGCTGTTGTCCATGCACCCACTGACAATTACTCCTCATGCCTCTAAGCATGTACCAATCAAAGGTATCTATATCAATGGAAGTACTGGTATGGGATTTATTATCTAGAATGCTATACCTGGGGTTTCACTCTCCATACATTCAAGGGGTTGTCCACCTTTAAATTAACTTTGATATAGAGAGTGATATTCTGAGACAATCTGCAATTGGTTTCCATCATGGTTTTTGAGTTATTTAGCTTTATATTCAGCGCTCTCCAGTTTGCGAATTTCCGCAATCTCGTTGCTAGGGTCCAAATTACCCTAGCAACCATGCACAGATTTGAATAAGAGACTGGAATATGAATAGGAGTAATAAAAAGTAGCAATAACAATACATTTGTAGCCTTACATACATTTGAAAGCTGGAAAGAGTCAGAAGGAAAAGGCCAATAATTCTTAAACTATAAAAAATAAATAATGAAGAACAGTTGCTTAGAATTCTATAACATACTAAAAGTTAACTTAAAGGTGAACCATCCCTTTAAGTCTACAGAAAATCATTTAAACATTAAACTAATTATATCTTGGTTTGGCACAAGTTCAATGTACTGTTTTATCATTACAGAGAAAAAGGAAGTCTTTTTTTTCATTTGTTTTATTTTAATAAAATGAAGTCTATGGGAGATAGCTTTCCCGTTAATCGGAGCTTTCTGGATAGCGGGTTTCCGGATCAACTACATTACGTCAATTCAATGTCAAGTTGTCCCCAGACCCCTTTGTAGCCCTGCCTGGTATAATATGGGAAAACCTTTATATAATTTCATAACAGCTATTTGCCCCGTGGGGGTTTGCATAACAAATCTCTTAGTATAGATTCTAAGCTGTATATTTATTAAAGAGTGAAGTTAGAGATCACCACAGTCCTTTAGAATGAAATTCCGACACTTTACATTCATTTCTATGAGATTTTTTTTTATCAATGTGTGAAAGTTCACCTTTGATAAAAACGCCTTTCAAAACCCCATAGAAATGAAAGGTGAGTGGAGGAAACCCTTTCCAAAATAAAGTTTTGTAGGGTTCCTTTATATTAAATTACATTTTAGTATGATGCAGATAATGCTATTCTGAGACAATTTGCAATTGGTATTTTTTTGTATTTGTGTTTTTTTTTACTATTTAACTAATTGTTCATCAGCTCTCCAGTTTGGAGTTTTAGCAACTACTGTATCTGGTTGTTAGGGTTGAAATTATCCTAGACACCAGGCAGTGGTTTGAATGAGATACTGGAATATGAATAGGAGAGGGTCTGAATTAACAGATAAGCAATAAAAAGTAACAAAAACAATATAAATGTAGCCTCAAAGATGAATAGTTTTTTTTGGCTGCTGGGGTCAGTGACCCCCATTTGAAAGCTGGAAAGAGTCAGAAGAGGAAAGTAAATAATTCAATTCTATAAAATATAAAGACCAATTGAAGAATTGACCATTCTACAATATACTAAAAGTTAACTTAAAAGTGAACCCCTTTATATTTTTTCCTAAACAAAAGTTACACGCTTCTTTTACAACATGGTAGGCCCAAGCACTGACACAACAATATCTGCATCAGTAGTGCATCAATGGCAATAACCCCTGCTGATATCAGCCACCAACATGGTAACTCCCTACTGTGCCAAGGACCAATAGTGATCATTTTTTTTTACAATGTTTTTTATTTGTTTTCATTCAAACATTCACATACATAACAACAATGTTATACATGAGGTACAGCATAATATCAAAACATAACATAGGGTCGGGGGGGACCTGTTTCCCTATTACTCTTATCACGTTTTGTAGGTAGTCTATTCAAGATCCAGACTTTCCATGGTCCCCATACTTTTTTATATTTTGCTCGGTTTCCCTTTTTCTCATGACTAAGTTTGTACAGAGGAAGTACGGTGTTTATGTTTATAACCGTCTCCACTTTTTTATTGTGGGCTTTTCCCCCCATGCAACGTGTGAGGATTCTACCATAGTAGTGCAGGGTTTTCAGTAAAGTACGTGTGACTTTGCTTTTATTTGGGAGGTCTTCTACTTGCTTGGGTTCTGTTGTCAGTGGCAGCCTCAGGTCATCTACCATGTATTTTGCCCCAATATTTTTTAATGTAGGGGCATTCCCACCATACATGAAACCAATGTGCATGGGCTTGGTTACATCTATGACATATGTAATTTGCCCTTTTTCCTATTCGGTGGAGTTTTTGGGGTGTTATGTATACCCTGTGTAGGAATTTGCACTGAATAAGTTTGTCCCTCCCTGAGGCCAGGTGGGTATATGGGTCCTCAGTAGCATCTTCCCATTCCTCTGTAGTTAAATCAGGTATGTCTATGTAGGGGCCCCTATGGGTTAATCTGCCCTGCAGCTTTAAGGCCCCCACCTTTTTCTTAGAGTGATCTGCCAGGAGAGAATGACACTCCCCTGCCCTGCTACACTGCTATATAGTGTGTGTAGGGTAGAGTCCTGCGCGGGTCCATTTTTTGGGACCCGACCCGTACCCGCAACCTGCAATCCGCAACCCACACCCGCAACCCGCATTCTTACCCGCTTGGACCCGCAACCCGACCCGCAAGTACCTTCTCTGCAACCCGGACCCGCTGACCATCAAAAATCAGGAAGTACTGTCATTATAAACCGGAAGTGGCATCATCGGAAGTAGATATGATCAGAAAAAAAGGGAGTAAAACCGGAAGTGCTGTCATTGTGTACCGGAAGTGACATAATCGGAAGTGGACGTGACCAGAAAAAAGGACCAAATATTGATATTGAGAAGACCCGCAACCCGCAGAACCGCCGACCCGCGGGTATACCCGCACCTTGAATTTCAACGAAAAACCCGCATGGTACTGCAGGTTTTTGCGGGTAACCTGCGGGTACCCGCATTTTTATTCAGCAGCTTTTTATTCAGCAGCTCTCCAGTTTGCAATTTCATCAGGATTATCCTAGGAACCATGCATTGACGTGAATAAGAGACTGGAATATGAGAGGGCATGAATAGAAATATGAGTAATAAAAATTACAAAAGTACCAATACATTTGTAGTCTTACAGAGATTTTGTTTTTAGATGGGGGTCAGTGACCTCCATTGCAAAACTGGAAAGAGTCAGAAGAAGGTCACTAATACAAAAACTATAAAAAGAAAAAAAGTAAGGCCATTTGAAAAGTTGCTTAGAATTAGCCTTTTTATAACATACTAAAAGTTAACTTAAAGGAGAAGTAAGTCTAAACTAAAGAAATAGCTAGAGATGTTGTACATTATGTTTTGGGCTTCTGTACCAGCCCAAGGAAATCATAGCTCTTTAACCGGGAAGATTTGTGTCTCTGAAGATTCCCCAATACCTCTCCATCTTCTTTTTTGCTGATTCACTTCACTCGCTCTGTGCTGCTGTCACTTACTGAGCTTAGGGACCAACTCACAAAAAACTATAAGGCTTTAAGTAATTACTACTACACGGCAACACAGAATCCATTGCAACTAGCATCAGAATTTAATGGTTCCCTCTGGATATAACCACTACAAAATTATGATTTGAATATTGGTGGCAACTTATTCCCTAGTCAATTTGTTAGAGTGGGATACATCTGATTATTTTTAGGTGTCAGGAAAACCCAATGAGGCAAGCTAAATGACTGGAAAATGTATAAGGGAACACTGATTAAATGTTTTTTGTCTTCCACTTGTATCTGTTTTTAGCTACACCAATCTGTGTGTTGAAGCAGGACTGCTAAATCTATCTTAAAGCATAGTATGCTGAAACGATGCTGTTTATTTTATTCACAACAGAAGCCAGCCAATGCTGGGATCTGTTATCCAGAATGCTCTGCATCAGATCTTTACATAACTTGGATATTTGTATCTTAAAGGGGTTGTTCACCTTCCAAACACTTTTTTTTCAGTTCCGTTGTTTTCAGATTGTTCCCCAAAATGAAAGACTTTTTTCAATTACTTTCAATTATTTATTTTTTACTGTTTTTCCAAAATCTTCCAAAAGTTTAATGTTCGTCTCTCTGGTGTTTGAGTCTGGCAGCTCAGTAATTCAGGTGCAGACTATTTCATCAATGCTAACAGCTGCCTTTAATGAAACCCAGAGATTCTTCTCAGCAGGGACAAACACAATAAATGTATCAACTAAATATATCAATTTATAACAGTTTAAAGGGTCGGCGACCCCCCTCCCTGCTTTACAAGGTGAAAACAAGGAAAATCTAAGGCTAGAAATGCTGTATTTTTTATACTAAACATAAACTTACTGCACTAGAAGCCTAATCAAACAAATGATTTATGTTTTCAAAGGTGGCCACAGGGGGTCACGATCTTGTAACTTTGTTATACATCTTTGCAAGACCAAGACTGTGCACATGCTCAGTGTGGTCTGGGCTGCTTAGGGATCATCATAAATTATCAAAACAGCACAAGTCAAATAATATCTGCCAGAAGCCGATACAGCAAGAATGATTAATAATCAGAATATGCGAACATATATAAGAGAGATCAACGTGATAAAAACGAAAACTAAAATCAAAGAGGCCCAGTTGCAGGAATTGGTGACTCGTGCTGAACTAGAGGTGGTCGCAACCCGCACACCTGATGCCCATCTAAAACTGCAACAGGAACAGGACAACTATCGCCAATATTTGGAATCCATTAGCCAAAGGAAATTACTGTTTCTGAAACATAATATATTTCAGCAAGGGGCTAGGACTGGGAAAATGTTGGCTCACTTGGCCAAGGCAGACTCTTCTTCCCAATTATTCCATTGATTCGGTCCATGACTGGAGATGTCACTGATAACCCAAAAGAAATCAGTGGTATTTTTGGGTCGTATTACGAGCACTTGTAAAAATCCCAGCTGGGGCCATATAGACACCAACTGCCGCATTACTTAGCAGGAATTGAATTGCCAACTTTGAACCCTGATCAGAGAGCTGCATTGGATGCTGAGATCACTGTTGACGAGATAGAGCTAACTGTTGGGGCATTCCCCAATGGAAAGTCACCAGGCCGGGATGGATTACCCATCGAACTTTATAAAACCTACGCTACAACTCTCGCTCCCAAGTTACTAGATGTCTACTCAGCAGCGCTAGAAAGTGGGGAACTTCCGCCATCAATGAGAGAGGCATCAATTATCGTTCTCCCAAAACCTGGTAAGAATCCACAGGAGTGTGGCTCATACAGACCCATCTCGCTTTTGAATTGTGATGCCAAAATTCTTGCCAAGATCTTAGCTCGGCGACTTATGCTGGCGATAGAAAGCATTATTGGCCCTGACCAATCCGGATTTATGCCTTGCAAAAGCACAGCTGTGAATCTACGGAGGCTGTACACGAACTTGTCCACGAATCATAACAACAATGGACATAGAATATTAGTGGCACTGCACATTGCTAAAGCCTTCGATACAGTCGAATGGGCATACCTGTGGCAGGTGATGGACAAAATGGGGATTGGTCCGAAATTTCTAGCTTTTACCCAGCTGCTATATGCGAAGCCTTCCGCACTGGTAACTATCAATGGTATATCCTCCCCTCACTTTGCTCTCACGCGGGGAACACTCCTATTTGCTATGGCAATCGAACCTCTGGCGGCCATTATAAGGAACGATCCAGAAATAGTAGGATGGAAACTTGGGCCTATCCAGGAGAAAATTCAACTATACGCGGATGACTCCCTTGTCTACCTGGCGGATAGCGGCAAGTCATTGGAACGACTGACTAAGGTTCTTACCACTTTTGGTAATTTTTCAGGCCTAAAGGTCAGTATATCCAAGTCTAGTGTGCTTCCGGTGGATTCCGGACCTGAAGCTAATGCTCCTCTTACCTCTGCTTTGACTGTGGTCTCACAGTTTAAATACCTGGGGATAGAAGTTTCACTACCAACATCATCCTATTGGGACCTGAACGTGTTCCCCCTACTGGGCCAGGTGGAGTCCAAATTTAAGCAATGGGCCTCACTTCCACTTACTCCGCAAATGCAGTTTAGGTGGAAATACGACCCACCCCAGAACTGGCTATACTTAACATAGGCGAAAGCTTCCAATTTAACAAATATCAATTGACTACGATTAGGCAAAGTCTTTTCCAGGCCTGTAGACATATAACAATGAGATGGAAAAGTCCAGAGGCCCCAACTCACAAAAGTTGGTTGGAACAAATGAAGCTCTACATTGATAGAATGCAATATTTGTTCACTAAAAGAGCCGCCTCTGAAAAATTTTTTCATAATATGGGGAAACTGGCCCTCTTCCTAGTAGATGTTTAGACATATGGGGGCTCTTTACCCTTTAACACCCCCACTATAAGAGGTTACGTGTCACGGACTCCCATTTTAGTTGATTGATGATGTCCTATTTTGTTGTATCTGTTTCACAAGCTATATGTACGATGATATGAATATGACATGCGAATAACAACAGGCTAAATTGGTTTCGCTAACTGAATGTACCTTGCATAATGTTTAATACCATAAATACAACGCTGGTATGTTCAACTGTATGTCATGTTTTATCTTTGCAATAAAGGTTATGATGTTAAAAAAAAATAATCAGAATATGCAGACTGCACTGGATCCTGTGTTGTCATGTAATCTAATGTGGATTTTATAGTTTTTGTATTGTTTAATATAAACTTTCTCCAACTCTCCAAAACCAGTGGCTGCAGCAAAATAATCCTCCAAATAGAATCCCAGTTTATCTGTTTAATCTGTTTTTATCTGGCTCCATGATCTTTGTCCCTGCAGCTGGAGTTGAAAACAATAAAGGGGATATAAAGCCAAAAATACAATTCAATACAAATCTCTACACAGTCGCCGCCGAAATAAGTTTGATTGTTTCCCTGCAGAGCAGTTAGGGACTGTCTGACGATTCCTATCCACAGTAGTAAATGAATGGAGAATTTCACTGCATACAGTCAGGTTTCTTATAAAAACTGTACAAATTTTTTAATTAAAGTATATTGGAGATAGGCTTCTTTTTCATTAAAGAAAGTAAAAATGGGATTTTATTTTTTTGCCTTTACTTGCCCTTTAAAGGAGAACTAAAGCCTAACTAAAGAAGTAGGAAGAAATGTTGTACATGATGTTTTGTGCTTCTGTACCAGCCCAAGGCAACCACAGCCCTTTAGCAGTAAAGATCTGTGTCTCCAAAGATGCCCCATTAGCTCCCCAACTTCTTTTCTGCTGATTCAGTGCACATGCTCTGTACTACTGTACAAGATGGTGACCCCCTGTGACAAGTTTGAAGTCCTGGATCATTGCTGCTATTGACAAGCTCAAACTTTAGCCTCCTGCAATAAGTTCACTGTATAAAATAAGGCATTTTTTTTATTTCTGAGCCACAACCCCTGGGTTTAGTGCTTTTTGCTCTCAGGTCATCTGGGTTCAGCCATGTTTTTTAACTGCTGAAAAGCCCCACCCACTCTATTGTATTTTGTATAAATAAGTTGGAATGGAAAACAGTCCCTGGGGCCTTCTAGAAATGGGGCTGAATATTTTCAGTTGCTGGAAGGAGGCAGAACAGGGAAACAAAGACTTAAAAAAACCCACTATAATAAAGAAATAATGAGGAAGAGTTAAAGGGACAGATTAGTCAGGGCCCATCAGCAACACAATACAGGGGGAAAAAGCCGAGTTTTTAAAGCATATGGGTAGAACAGAAAATAGTGTCGGAGTAGGGTTTGAGTTAGGGATGCACCGAATCCACTATTTTGGATTCGGCCGAACCCCTGAATGCTTTGTGATAGATTACTGAATACCAAACCGAATCAGAATCATAATTTGCATATGCAAATTAGGGATGGGAAGGGGAAAACATTTTTTACTTCCTTGTTTTGTGACAAATTTGTGACAATTTCTCTCGCCATCCCTAATTTGCATTTGCGAATCCGAATCCTGCTGAAAAAGGCCGAATCCCGAACCGAATCCTGGATTCGGTGCATCCCAAGTTTAAGTGTAAAGTTGAATGTTGGTGTCTCTGGTGTTGAGTCTGACAGCTCAGTAATTCAGGTGCAGACTCTAAACCGTTACAATTTTACAACATTTAGTTGATCCATTTCTCAGCAGCATCTCTGGAGTATCAGTAACTATTGCATCAAGTCTAACAGCTGCCTGTAAGAGATTCTGCTCAGCAGGGACAAAGATATGAAATGTATCCATTATATATCAATTTAGAACAGTTTACAGGGTCGGCGACCCTCCTCCCAGAGCTGAAAAACGGTCACACATAGAAAATAGAAAGTCATTGGAAAAAGTCGTTATTAGTGGTGATTTATCTGAAAACAACTAGTTGTTTGAAGGTGAACAACCCCTTTAAAACCTTTTGTAAGATGTCTACCTGCTTTTATACAAGACACGACAGATGCGATAAGACGCCTGGATGGCATTACTCTCAGGAAAAGACCAATATTTGGCCTGCTTGGATGTAAAGTCACTTTACACCAGCATTCCACATGATGCTGGTCTAACTGCAGTCAAAGACACTCTCTTACAGAGTAATCAGCAACTTATTGAGAATAACAACTTTGTGGTTGAAATGCTAAAATTTGCACTTGCGCACAACTACTTCAATAGCAAGTACTACCACTAGTGATGGGCGAGTTTATTTGCCAGGCGCAAATTCGCTGCGAATTTGTGCGATTCGCCACCAGCAAATAAATTTGCAAAACGCCCCGAAAAAATTCACCGGCGTCAAAAATGTTTTCGCCAAAACGGGCGCTGGTATCAAAAACGGGCTCCAGCGTCAAAAACGGGTTTCAGCGTCAAAAAAATGGGTGCCGTTTTGCGAATTTTTCGGCGAAGCGAAATGGCGCAAATTTGCCCATCACTAACTACCACCAATTAAGGGGGACAGCAATGGGAAGTACATGCGCTTCCTCAAATGCCAATATTTATCTAGAATGGTGGGAAAGAAATTTGGTATTTAGTGACGACTTACTTGAATACACCCAACCACTCTGGCTGTGCTATATAGACGATATAGTATTTATATGGTCTGACAGTAGTATTAAATTCTTCGAATTCATTAATAAACTCAATATTAATGATATCAATCTAAAAGTTACAGCTGAAATTGACAGCAATACTGTGAATTTCTTGGATATACGAATTTATCGTGATCAAGAAAACAATAATTTATCATCCACAGAATACAGAAAAGAAACAGCTTCCAATAGCCTTCTAAACACACAGAGCTAGCATCCTAAAAATACCATCAATGGAATTCCAGTAGGCCAATATTTGAGAGTGAAAAGACTGTGCAGCAACACTGATGACTTCAAAATAGAGGCCAAAAAACTATACTGGCACTTTAGAGACAGGGGTTACAGCCATAACTCTCAAAATCTCTCAGTCATCTCATCTCAAAAAGGCCTCTAATAGAGCCCTAGAAGCTGATAGGAGTTCTCTCCTCACGACAAAGCAAAAGACACTTTCGCAATTAAACACCAATACTGAGACCACTAGACTCATTGGTGATTACAGTAAAGAACACAAAGAAATACTTAATATAACGTTCATAGCGGGAAGCCGCGGTAATGGGAGTTAGATTCACACTTGGTAGTGAGTGTGGTGGAAGCCCAGGGCAAAAGTCACAAATACTTGAAGCAGGCATTGTGAATATACAGGATTTAATGGAACTGAAAATTAACACAGAATCAGGTCAAAATCAGATGAAAAGTCAAAATTAAGTCTTTTCCCAGCAGGCAATGAAAAACTGGAACAAAAACACGGGAACAAGATTCTGGAACTTGGAATCACAGGAAAACTGAACTTGGAACAAGAAATCACAGGTACAAAGAGATTCAATGACTCAGCCCTGAGCAAAGCTCACATAGAGCCATTATGACTATGAAGACTTTCATTAATCCAGGTCATGGTATATCTAGTATAGGTCAATCTAACAACAACTGGACTTGCTGAGTAATCAATGAAGACGTTTCACTACTCATCCGAGCATCCCATATGTAGCTGGAGTGTCTGAGAAACTCAGGAGGATTTTTAACAAACACCATGTCCCTGTGTATTTCAAACCTAGCAACACACTGAGACAAAAACTGGTACACCCAAAGGATCCAACTCTTAAAGAAAAACAAAGCAATGTGGTATATGGAGTCCAGTATAGTGAGGAGAGCACAGATCTATACATTGGGGAGACAAAACAACTGCTCACCAAGCGAATGGCTCAGCATAGGAGGGTAAATAGAATTAATCCAGCATACGTAATCTGCTCAAGGGTTATTACCCGTGTTTAATATCAAGCCAAACCGGTTACAACGTTTCAGGGGCGTACCACTTCGTCAGGTGATCTGTGCCTCCCACCTCCACCATTAAATACGTAAAAAATGTTAATCACCACCCACATGGGAAGAAAATTTACATATCAGTAGAAAACAATCAAACTTTGCACAATGAAGGCATTGAATGTGTTCGTTCTTATCTGAGCCTTGCTAAAACACCTACACACCAGATCAATTTTTTATGCACTTTTGGAGATGGTTCTTACGAAAAATGTTTTTTCTTTTCAGAACAATTTTTTCTAACAGACACAAGGCTGCGCCATGGGGGCTAATATGTCACCCGCCTATGCAAATATTTTTATGGATTACTTTGAAAACACATTTATCTTTGCTAGCACTGAATTTTCGTCACATATTTTATCTTATTGGCGCTATGTGGACGATACTTTTTTTCTTTGGAAAGGTGGCAAGGATAAATTGTTGGAATTCCTAGGATATTTAAACACTGCACATAGCACTTTAAAATTCACTCTATAATACCATCCTACCAACATACATTTTTAAGATGTTGACATTTGCCAATCGGATAATGGTTTTAAAACTACAGTTTTTACAAAACCTACTGACCGTAATAATTTATTGAGTCCTACCAGTTTCCATGCCCCTAGCCTGTTTAACGGCTTACCAAAAAGTCAATTAATGAGGGTTAGGAGTATTACATCTGAAAAGATGATTGAAAAATTTCGAGGGGTTATGATAAAAATAGCCTATTAAAAATTCGTGAACAGGTTGGTAAGATACCTCAAACTAAACTCTTACATAAATAGATAAGAACTACTAATAATGATAAACGCATACCTTTTATTTCAACATATGATATCAATGCGAAATACATAAGGAAAACAATTTTAAAACACTGGAGGATTTTAAAAGGTGATGTTACATTGGGTAAATTGTTCACATTGCCCCCTGTGTTTTCATATAAACGTGGCAGAAATGTTGGTGACATTATTAAAAAGAAGGAGCAAAATGTCCACAAAAAATATACTGACAAGGTAGGCACTTTTCCCTGCCTTAGTTGTGGCCATTGTACTGGTATTATTAAGGGGGATAATGTGGTACATCCCCGAAAGGGTACAAAACATAACACGAAAGGCTTTCATACCTGTAACTCCCAGGGAGAAATTTATTGTTTAAAGTGCCCATGTGGCTTGGCATATATTGGCCAAACAAGTAGACAGGTAAAAATAAGGTTAAATGAACATAAGGCTGCTATCAGAAATTTTAAACCACTAAAAAAGGATGGCATTAAGGGAATTAGTGATAAAAAGAAAAAGCGAGAAACTTTTTTATACCAACATTTTTTTGAAGCAGGCCATAGGACATCACAATTAAGATGGCAGGTATTAGAAAAAATACATACATCAAATCAAAGCCTTAAGATAAGATTGGCACAACATGAGGCTTACTGGATATGGCTGCTGCAAACTCCAACACCGAGGGGGTTAAATGAGGAGTTTAGCCTGAGATGTTATTTGTAACAATGTATCATTCAGTTTGAAATTATGTTTCTAATTTGTTTCCATCTTTCTACAGATTCTCCTAAATTGATAATTTTTTCGTTAGAAAAGGAAAGGTATGATTAATTCCTTCCTAAATTGTTTAACTTTATTTGGTTATTTTGATTATGTTCTTTATTGTTCTGTTTGTTGTTTTGAGAAAATTTTCTGGAACAAAATATTGTTTGAACAAAATGTTTTCAAACTTTTCAGGTGTTTGGACTTTACTTTGAATAATGGATATCTTAATTCTTGTATGGACTCTGGATTTTTATTATAATCCAAGGATTCATTTGATTGTTTTCTACTGATATGTAAATTTTCTTCCCATGTGGGTGGTGATTAACATTTTTTACGTATTTAATGGTGGAGGTGGGAGACACAGATCACCTGACGAAGGGGTACGCCCCCGAAAAGTTGTAACCTGTTTGGCTTGACATTAAACACGGGTAATAACCCTTGAGCAGATTACGTGTGCTGGGTTAATTCTTTTTACGTACCGCTTGTTGGAGGTGCCGTCCTCCTATGTTCCATGCACCGTGAACGTTTAAAGAGGGACCCGGTGTGCATCTGCACTTCGTTGGCTGAAGTTCAGCATAGGAGGGTGAATTCTACAGAGCAAAACTCTGTCTTTCTACACCTAAAAGACAAGGGACACTCCTTTGAAGACAGCAAGGTCCAAATCTTGGATAAAGAAGATGCTGGTTTGAACGAGGCATGAAAGAGGCGATTCATGTCAAGGTGGAGAAACCATCCCTGAACAGAGGCGGGGGCCTTCGACACCACCTGTCTGCTACATACAATGCTGTTCTAACATCTGTACCCCGGCGGATTCAGAACACTTCACACATTCATTCATGTAACTCTCACAAGTAACACCTGTATCTAGGAGTTGCATGACACATTGGATAATCCTATGACAGTAACTACACAGAATCACACCTCTGTGAATTTCTTCAGATGTCACCTCTTTGAAGAGTTACAATGTGGCATTGTGATTGGATTAGTGGAAGAGTTTATATGCCGAGAACTTCCCACACCAGTCAGTTGTACTGAAGAAGCTGCTCAGAGGAGTAGTGAAACTCAGTGATTACTCAGCAAGTCCAGTTTTTAGATTGACCTATACTAGATATAGAGCCATTATGTGAACCCAATAAAAGAAACTTGGCTCACAAATAAACTCAAAGGGTGCTACAAATGTGGCAACTGCGTAGCGTGCCCATTTATCCGGAAAACAACTACAATCACCAGGAAAATTGATAATGTACAGTACAACATTGATAACTTTATCAATTGCAGAACTCAAGCCATTATATATATCATACTATATATATATCATACAATGCAATTGAGGTATTGAATATGTGGGGAAAACAATCAGAGAATTTCAATGCAGAATCATGGAACATGTAGGCGACACCAAACACAAAAGAAATACAACTGTAGCTAATAACATCAATACCATCATGCATGAAGGTAATACTCAAGTAGTGTATTTCATAGGAATTGAGAAAATTCGTTATACTACTTGTGTAGGTGATCATGATAAATAACTCCTACAGAAAGAAGGCTTTACTTTCGCTCCCTTTCTTTGATAAAATATAATGCCATTGTGTATTCTTCTGATCCATGCTACAACTAATTGTGATGGAATCCAAATATACCATTTCTTACACTTTCAATATAAACTTGTAACTGTCTAAAAACATTCACAATCCCTTTATTATTATGTTCTATGTTCCTCGCGGGCAAGCACTAGAAATAAGAAACAATACATGTCAAACTTTTCAATCAAATGATAAGTGCCCAGGACTACCTATATATTTCACATTTGACAGCTTCAATCTCCTCCATAAGCGCAAGCACTGGGAATAAGAAATGGCACATGCAAAAAGTAACGATGGGCAAAACAAGACGTCATCAACTGGAATAGAAGCGCAAGTGCTGGCAATATGAAATGGCACATGCGAAATGGAGAGCAAGACACAACGAAGGGCAAAAGAAGACGTTTTCAACGGGAACGGGTCTATTCCACAGCAAGGGACGCGCCTCCATGTCAGACGCTATCAGAAGTGTATTTATCTCACTTTCAAACAAGCGACCAACACGTATGCCCCTGAGGAAGCCACACAGGTGGCAAACCACGTAGGGCAGCATAGGTGGATGGTGGGGGACCTAGCTCCCACCCGTTCCCAAAGTAGACAGGTAGAATTTGATTACTGGGGAATTGAGTAATTAAGAGGAGGGGGAGGAGAATAACTTTAATGCTAATTTTCCTTAAACTTTTCTCAAATTATCCGCATACACCAAGCGGTTTCGAACTAACCTCACCTACAACCTATTGTGGTTTTTAATCTCTGTTTTTTAAGACTAAAGTCCTGCACTGCACATGTTTTGTGTCTGCCATTGGGTCTGTATATATTTTGGTTTAGTCTGCTGTGTGGGCATTGCCCAATTGACTGTTGATTTTTAAAGTAATGATTAAAGGTAAAGTTTTAGGAGTTAGTTTATTACCTATCTAGATGCACTAATCACCTGAACTGGATTGCAAGCGTTTAGGGGAGGGGGTCCCTGAATTGGTAGGGCTAATCTACCCACTAGACTTCAGTTTCCTGTTGTTTGTTATATTGCTCAAACCTGCGGGTGTAAGATATATTTTTTATCTGTATCTCTTTCGAGCTCAACCTTTTCGAGGAGGGGGTCATTGTTCCACTGTATAGAGCACTGGTAAGGCCCCATCTAGAATATGCCGTACAGTTTTGGTCTCCATCACTCAAACAGGACATTATTATATTAGAGAGGGTACAGAGAAGGGCAACTAAGCTGGTAAAGGGAAAATCTTAGCTAAGAGGAAAGACTGGCCAAAATGGGGATGTTCACACTTAAGAAGAGGCGCTTAAGGGGTGATATGATAACTATGTATAAATATATAAGAGGATCATATAATAATGTCTCTAATGCTTTATTTACCAGTAGGTCTTTCCAGCTGACACAAGGTCACCCATTCCAATTTGAAGAAAAGAGGTTGCGCCTAAATATTGGGAAGGGGTTTGTTACAGTGAGAGCTGTGAAGATGTGGAATTGTCTCCCTGAATCAGTGGTACAGTCTGATACATTAGATAGGTACAAGGAAGGGTCGGATGCTTTATTCACCAGTAGCTCCTCCCAGCAGACAGGATGGAGCCAATGAGATTAGAGGAGGGAAAGGGGTGTTACAGGGAGAGCTGGGAAGTGAATCAGTGGTACAGGCTGATACATTAGATAGGTATAAGAAGGGGTTGGATGGTGTTTAGCAAGTGAGGGAATACAGGGATATGGAAGATAGCTCATAGTACAAGTTGATCCAGGGACTAGTTCCATTGCATTTTGGAGTCAGGAAGGAATGATCCCCTCTCAGGCAATTTGGAGAGACTTCAGATGGGTTTTTTGCCTTCCTCTGGATAAACTGGCAGTTAGGCAGATTTAAAAAAAAAAGGTTAAACTTGATGGACGTGTGTCTATTTTCAACCTCACTTACTATGTTACCAGTGTCGGACTGGGTCACCGGGGGCCCACCATAAAACCTTAGACCAGAATCCACTCTCAGTACTATTATTCCTCTCCTCAATCAACCTCTATTCTCCTAGTCTCTTTTCTTTACATACTATAATCAATTATTCCATCTATTTATCCTCTTTGTTCTCATAGAAATAGGGAATGTCCATGAAATAGGCCAAAAGTTTAGCAGCATGAGGGCCACAGACACCTGGGCCCACCGGGAGTTTTCCTGGTATCATGGTGGGCCAGTCCGACACTATATGTTACTATGTTACTATGTTACTATTTGATAGAAGCAAAACTTGAAAGCACTGGGCCCAAAACAAGGAGCCCAGCCCCATCTGGTTTTCCTAATCTGGCAGGATTCTCCTTGATTGACATGGTGATCAGCCAATCACTGAAGGCGCAGTGGTTTCAAGGTGGAACCCCTATCTGGATACAATAAGTTGGATTTCACTAACATTCTGTTTACCAGTAGTTTCCATTTCCACATCAGTGTCCAGATGATTTCATAATCTATTTTCCTTAAAAGACACGGAAATATCCAGAAATGGAATTTATTTCTAATTTTAAAAATGGGCCAAATATTATACTAGAGAATATGATTATATGGTCACAGAACAACCCCTCAGTGACTTCTAATATCCTTATCATTTACAGTAGGGGGTACATTATCCCTTATAATACATGAGTGATACTCAGAGTTCCCTGTATAACTCAGCCTGCAGCCTTGTGCCTTTATATGGTCACAGAACAACCCCTAGTTGTTAGTTAATAATTTATAATTAGTGATGGGCGAATTTATTTGCCAGCCACGATTTTACTGCAACTTTCCGAGTTTCACAGCTGGCGAATAAATTCGCTGCGAAAAAAAGTTTGACGCCCAGCGACCATTTTGGACGCGGATGACCATTTTGATGCCGGCAACAATTTACAGCGTGCCCATTGAATACAGCGACAAACGACCCATTTCGCGAATTTTTAGCCGTTTTGCTAATTTCGCCCATCACTACTTATAATATAACGTGATATTTTGCCTTATTTAATAGGATTTTCTATATGTTTATGTACACGCTCCTTTACTCTCTTACTTTCAAAATAAATCTTGATCATAACATTTCTATTAAAGTGCCCACAAATAAAAGTTAATTATAATAAATTACATAAAACACAATTAAAAGTAGGCTAAACTTATACACAGAATTTAGAACCAAAAATCCAAAAAAAGAGCTGATTGATGCTGTAAAAATAGAATTTTTTTTAGAAATGTGAGTTTTTTGAACAATTTCTAGCAAAGAAAAAATCCAGAAACCTCTAAAAAAACTCATAATTCATTTAAAGAGGTCCAAAAAGTTAAACGCAGCTCCCACTGGCTTCTACAGCACCTCAACATGTTTTTTACACTGAATAAATCTCAATTTTTTTTTTTTTATAAATTCTTAGAAATAAAGGTAAACCACACATTTTAAAAAATTCATGGAAAAAAATGAAATGTTAGTAAATAGGCCCTGTAAAGTACATGTAACCCCTAACTAAAATCACTAAGCCATTGAGAGGTTAAGTTGTAGTTGTTTGGCATTGGGATCCAGTGGAAAAATAACAAATTTGCTCCAATAATAAGGAGCCCATAATTAAGGCTGTATGCAATGCACTTGAGACCAATACCTTTCTATAAACACACCCACTACGCTCAGTCTGAGGGCTTGACTGTATTGCATTAGAATGAGCAGTAGAAGAACTTGCCTGGGAAAGTCTATGAAAGGCCATTTTTATACAAGACAGAACTTTATTTGCTTTAGTAGCCACATAATGACACTGCCCAGAATTAGACAACTTGTTATCTACAAAGACCCCTAAATCCTTCTTATTTAAGGAAACTCCCAACACACTGCTATTTAGTGTATAACTTGCATTTATATTATTTCTGCCAAAGTGCATAACCTGCATTTATCAACATTGAACCTCATTTTCCAGTTTACTGCCCAGTTTTCCAGTTTAGACAAATTACTGTGCAAAGTGGCAGCATCCTGCATGGAACCTATACTTCACAGTACTTTCAATGGCCACCTCCAGGTCATTAATAAACAAGTTGAAAAGCAAGGGACCTAGTACAGAGCCCTGCGGTACTCCACTAACAACACTGGTCCAATTAGAAAATGTTCCATTTACCACCACTCTTTGTAGTCTATCTTTTAGCCAGTTCTCTATCAAGGTACAAATACTATGTTCCAGGCCAAGATTCCTTAATTTAACCAGTAACCTTTTGTGTGACACTGCATCAAATGCTTTAGCAAAGTCTAAGTAAATCACATCCACTGCCATCCCAGAATCGAGGTCCCTGCTCACCTTCTCATAAAAAGAAATTAAGTTAGTCTGGCAAGATCTATTATGCATAAAACCCTGCTGGCACAAACTCATAGTGTTTTGATTTGCTATGAAGTCCAGTATCTTATCCTTTATTAACCCTTCGAAAAGCTTTCCTGCCACTGACATCAGACTAAAATCAGAATATAAAATGTCATTCCTGAAGCAGCAAGTGTATTTAGTTGTAATATTGGTGTGTAGGTGCATCTCAGGTCATTTTGCCTGGTCATGTGCTTTCAGAAAGAGCCAGCACTTTAGGATGGAACTGCTTTCTGGCAGGCTGTTGTTTCTCCAACTCAATGTAACTGAATGTGTCTCAGTGGGACCTGGATTTTACTATTGATTGATGTTCTTAGATGTACCAGGCAGCTGTTATCTTGTGTTAGGGAGCTGCTATCTGGTTACCTCCCTATTGTTCAGTTGTAAGGCTGCTGGGGGGTTATCACTCCAACTTGAAGTACAGCAGTAAAGAGAGAGTTATCAGAGCACAAGTCACATGATTGGGGGCACCTGGGAAACTGACAATATGTGTAACCCCATGTCAGATTTCTGAATTAAATATTAAAAAAAAACCAAAAAATCTGTTTTGAAAAAAACAAGTTTTACCGTGATATAATCATTATAACAGAGAGTCCCATGTTATGCACACTCTACACTGACTTGTACGGAGATGTGACTTGCCACAAAAGCTCATGTCCGCAATTTTAAATATTTATGAATAAGTTGCTGAATGTTATACACTAGGGCCCTGGGCCCCTCGGTTTTCCCATTTCTCGTGTATAATGGAGTTGCTGTTTACAATGTGCGCCAATGTTCCCTTCAGCCGGCTCTGATAAAGCCCACACACAAGGTGCAAAGTAGAAGGCATGAAAAGGAGCTTTCACCTTACTTTAGACTTTACTTTCAGCCATTTGAGCTCTCTAATCCTTGTTTGGGAAATTATTGTAAGGCTTTTGTTTCTTATATATTGATGTAAAGCCCTGTGGAACTTGCTGATGCTCTAGAGATAGATGATGATGATGATGGTATGCTGTGACAACACACAGAACTTGCACTCTAATGCTGGTGTTGATGGCACCCATATCCACATGACAAGACAAAAGCTCAGAATTCACCAATTATCAAGGACATTTATGCACTAAAAGGGTTGTTCTCCTTCCACTGAACCTTTTTCAGTTCAGTTTGAATGGGAAAAATCATGGACAAAACCTAAAATTCCTATTTTACTCATCGTTTATAAAGGGGTGGTTCACATTTCAGTTAGCTTTTAGTATGTTATAGAATGGCTAATTCTCAGCAACTTTTCAATTGCTCTTCATTTTTATAGTTTTTGAATTATTTGCCTTTTTCTTCTGACTCTTTCCAATCTTGAAAAACAAATGCTCTGTAAGGCTACAAATGTATTGTTATTGCTACTTTTTATTCCATCTTTCTATTCAGGCCTCTCCTATTCATATTCCAGTCTCCTATTCAAAGCAATGCATGGTTGCTAGGGGAATTTAGACCCTAGAAACCAGATGCCTGACATTTCAAAGTGGAGAGTTGCTGAATAATAATCTAAATTACTCAAAAACCACAACTAATAAAAAATGAAAACTTATTACAAATTGTCTCAGAATATCCCTCTCTACATCATACTAACAGTTCATTTAAAAGGGAACAAGGTTTTCATTGCTTTTTTTACGTTAATAAATAACACATTTTAGGGCTTGCCAATTCCTACCTATACCTTTAACTAATTTCTCCCTATAGAGTGCTATAAGGTAGTTCCCAGAGAGCATAAAGCATTGAGCTTCCTACCCATTACATGCCAACAACAGCCGAATATTCCACTAAGTTGAAACTTCACAATTCTATGCCAAAATGGCGATACTGCAGTTACAAGAATAAAGATTTGCTTATTTAGTTTTATTTAGCTTTATTTAAATGTATTACATGGACACATGCAGGGGCTTCTATGCCCCATACTGCTTGAGGTGGTTGATATGATGCAGCTTCCTTAACCCATCCACCCACCCGTAGCTTTTTGTACTCCCACTGGGGTAAGGTATGCTGCATCAGTAGGTCCAATAGCCTAGAATGTTATTGGGCATGACCCTATTTCTGTGGTGTTCAGGTATGAATCAGCTCCTGGCTTGTCACCTCTTCACCACCAGAGTTTGGATTCAATCGCTCTTCTTCATCTGCAGTTTGTTGAAATGGGCCATCTATCTCCTCAATGTCATTTTCAAGTTCAGGATTTAATGAACCATCAGCATTTGAGGTTTCTTCATTAATTTCTGAGGCTTGGTCACATGATCCCTCTTTCTCATCAGCCTCATTTCCAGTGCCAGGTTCAGTATTTCATGAACCATATTCATTAATTTGTGATGCCTGGTCACATAATCCCGCTTTCTCCTCAGCCTCATTTCCAGTGCCAGGTTCAGTATTACATGAACCATCACCAACTGAGGCTTCTTCAACTCCAGGGTTTGAATTCAATGGCTCCTCTTCTTCTGCAATTTGTTGAAATGGGCCATCTATCTCCTCAATGTCATTTTCAGGTTCAGGATTTAATACATTTTACATGAACCATCACCAACTGAGGCTTCTTTAACTCCAGGGTTTGGATTCAATAGCTCCTCTTCTTCTGCAGTTTGTTGAAACGGACCATCTATCTCCTCAATGTCATTTTCAGGTTCAGGATTTAATGAACCATCATCATTTGAGGTTTCTTCATTAATTTGTGAGCCCTGGTCATATGATCCCTCTTTCTCCTCAGCCTCATTTCCAGTGCCAGGTTCAGTATTACATGAACCATCACCAACTGAGGCTTCTTCAACTCCAGGGTTTGGATTCAATGGCTCCTCTTCTTCTGCAGTTTGTTGAAATGGGCCATCTATCTCCTCAATATAATTTTCAGGTTCAGGATTTAATGAACCATCAGCATTTGATGTTTCTTCATTAATTTGTGAGGCCTGGTCACACAATCCCTCTTTCTCCTCAGCCTCATTTCCAGTGCTAGGTTCAGTATTACATGAACCATCACCGACTGAGGCTTCTTCAACTCCAGGGTTTGGATTCAATGGCTCCTCTTTTTCTGCAGTTTGTTGAAATGGGCCATCTATCTCCTCAATGTCATTTTCAGGTTCATGATTTAAAGAACCATCAGCATTTGAGGTTTCTTCATTAATTTGTGAGGCCTGGTCACATGATCCTTCTTTCTCATCAGCCTCATTTCCAGTGCCAGGTTCAGTATTATATGAACCATCACCAACTGAGGCTTCTTCTTTCATCTCAGGGGCCTGGTCACATGAGTCATCGTCCTGTACAGAATTTACTTCATCTGACTCATTGGAAAGCTCTTCACATTCATTATCTTCAAGGTCTAAAATAATTTAAAGAAAATTACAATATAGAAAATCACAAAAGTTCTTTTTGAATTGACTTTATACAAACGTGCACTGATAATGTATCTCTGTTTTACATCCCTAATACAGATACTGTATGTTTTGCTTAGTTTGGAGATATGTCAACTAGGAATAACCCAATTTTTCAGTTGATACAAATTTGTGTAGGACAAGCATTATAATAAATAAAATAATTAAGTACAACTATACAGAGATTAAGTGCCATGTGGTTAGAGACACAGTAGGATGGAGGTCCTAGCCCCATAAAGCTTACAATCTAAGACGGTCTTTTCTTGTGTTCATCTATTGTGTTTCTGATCATCCTTGGGCGTAGGCAACAGCCCTCACAATCTAACTGAACTGCAACATTGTCAAATATATTTGACAATATATTTAAAATCCATTCTATTTTTACCTTTAGTGGGTTCTTCAGTATTTTCCTCCTCACTTGAAGAATATTGTATCTTCAGAGGATTTCGTTTACCCTTATAAGGTGTACTTTGCCGTTTACATTGGCTGGTCTTTTGTAATTCTAAACATAGGGGAATATCAGAGTTAATCCATTGTATCTTTAATACAGTTACATTTTCATATAAAGGGTGAAAGAATCTCAGGTGATATTGACTTTGAGTGTGAGATGTTATATGGGTACAAGTATTTATAATAATAATGTATCTGGTTCTGCAAAATTCTTATAGTTTATATTAAATCCACATTAATTTACCTGTGGGGTTTGTGCATCATTATCTTCTTGACTTTCATTGTCACTTAAAAAAATGTTATACTCGGTGGCTTTACTTTTTGCTGGAAAGACCTATTCTTGTTTTTACAAGGGGTACTTGGCCTTCTCTCTTAAAGGACAAGGAATAGCAACAGTTAGGCACCCCAAGTGACTATTAGAAGAAAACCGTACCGGCCCGGGGTTCTTCTTTTGAGCACGGCAGAGAGATCCTCATCCTGCTTCTTCAGGTTTTCAAATTTCCTGGGGCAAACGCATGCACAGTAGAGCGAAATAGCCGAGTTTTTCCCTTAAAGTTTGGCTTTTCACTGTACTGCACATGCAGAACCACGCTAAGACCCGAAGAAGCAGGAAGAGAATCTCTCCACTGTGCTCAAAGGAAGAACCCCGGGCCAGTGCGGTTTTCTTCTGATAGGAGCACCGGCCCGGGGTGTCAGGTAAGTAAAAGCAATTACTTGGAGTGTCTAACTTTTGGCATCCCCAAGTGTAAAACACTATTCCTTCTCCTTTAAGAAAACAAGATATAACAGCAAACATTGAACGCGTGGGAAGATAAATGGCTCGTGTAAATGTTTCTAATGTGTTTTATGGTTGTAGCATTTCCAGCCCCATCCCAAATATATTAGATGGATACATCATGGTTATGCTATGGCAACTGGTGGCAACTGGTGTCTGAAACGTGACTGTGAGTAGGTGAATGAATGTAAGAGACATGTGTCTGTATTTCACATGTTTTCTGTGGGATTTAGATAGGACATCCTTTCATAATGTACCTTGTGAGGCTCTAGAAGTTTCTTCTTCCTCACTTTCCTCTTCACTTGAGTATTTTATAGTGAGCGGATTTACTTTCTCTCGGAATGGTGTGCACCGGTTTCTAAGAGGTATTGTTGGACTTCTCTCTAAAAAAAAAAAAAAAACAAGTAAAAAAAAAACATATTTTGCCCGTATATCTAGTTATATAATATAATATATCTTTGAGCAAGTATGGGATATGAACATTTAAACAAAGCAAAGAAAGGGCAATTTTAGATTTTGCATTTGGTACAAAACCATCCTCCTTCCACTATTCCCATCATGGCTTGAACCCCCCTTTCAAATTTACCTTGAGGCGTCTTGCTCTCTTTTTCCTCCTCCTCATCTTCTTCTTCATCTGAAACTATTTTCAGGCATGGTGTGAGGTTTCTTTTATGTGGGCAACTCTCTGCAATACAAATGGAATTCTTGGTTACTCTGTTTTGCATATAATCATCCTAAAACAATTATAAAAAACCTTCCTTTCCAGATTATAATCTAATATCAGGATTATAGATTGCTACACACATGGCCATGGTAACAATTCTTACTCAAACTAATCTATCTTTCTAAAAAGTTGCTAAAGAAACAGCCATTATCACCTCCAGGAGCCGGTAGTTCCATGTCCAATGAACTTATTATTTATAATGCTGATGCCTAAACGTCAAGTACTAGCTGTTAGTTCACTTACCTTTTATAGAGCGTCGTGCTTTAAGGGCCTTAAGGTGGTCCTTAATTTCCCCTCTGATCTGTTTGTCAGGGGGCAGATCTTTAACAAATGGGTGCTTTAGGAGTTGCTTTGCAGTTGGTCTGCTATTAACATTCTTCTCCAAACATAACTCCAGAAATGATTGGAACTTTTCTGACCTGGAAAAAGATGAATATATTTGTTAACTTCAGCTTTCTGGTTAAACTCCCCTTGGGAGAAGGCTATTAAATACATACTGTGGGCTCCAATAATTACTGTGCATATATTAAAATGGCACGGCAAACAATGCCTATTCTTAAGGGCACATCAGTGAGTAGAAAGTATAATATATTGAGGTAATAAGATAACAAGGTTACACCTTGGTGGATGTCATTGACTTTATAGAATATACAGCAGATTGTGCAATGAATGTAGAACCTAAATAAACCCATGCATCTTTTTTTCGAAAATGGGTAAAGTCACGTTGTAAATTAAACCCCCATTTAGAGAATGACTCACCATTTGTTTGATGGCAGTTTTGGTGTAGGATTTTGAAGGATATGGTCTACGATGTCCTCTGGGTCAATATCAACAAATGCTAAAAGTTGTTCAAAGTAAAATAGGATCAGTAAAATAATGATCTTAAATATTCCGATACATGATATGGTTTCCTACACGTCTCTATAGCACAAGGCTTAATCTCAAAACCTCCTGCCTTGATTACAATGTAGACATGAGATTTCTCGAGTTTTACTTACGAGGTTGTCCCTCTGCCATTTCATATGCTGTCACCCCCAATGACCATATATCACACTGAAAAAAAAGAATAATACAAAGAAATTAAATGGATTGTATATAATTCAGATACAAATATTTTTCCTCATTCCAGTCTTTTTAATGGTAAAAATAATCTGTGATGGTGGTTTATTTTAAAAAATATCCATAAAAGAAAAGACATGCTGAATTAATAACATCCTTCTACTATGAGAACTGCATTCCCCAAAGTGTATTGAGCTATACACTATCACGCAAAAATAACGGGGTGTCTCGTTGATAGAGGAAGGAGCAACTAATTTTACTCATTATATTAAATTTCACACCAAATTAGGAAGCAAAATAGATGATTATGATAAAACAGTAATCAAGCATGTGATTTACCTTCACGTCATATCCCTGTTGGCTTGTGGAAATTTCCGGGGCTTTCCAATCAGGGGTTCCTAGATCTTCATAGCACATCCCTGTTTCCTTGTCAAGCATTCCGCTGATGCCAAAATCAACTAAACGCACAAATGAGACATGTTATAATCATCAATGTTTTAATCATTAGTTACACAGCAATAAATTAGTAGGGAAATGGCCTGCGTGTGCATAGCAATTGATTAGTAAAAATACACCTGCCGCTTGACCTTTAAACTATACATTGTGTCCTAGTGTTTGGCAACTGTTCATCATTATTTAAGAAAAAAGCTTCACTTACTTATTTTGACTTTCGCCTCTTCTGTCAACATAATGTTGAGACATTTGATGTCTCTATGGGCGACGCGGTGCTTGTGTAGGTGTTTCAGACCCTGTAGAAATTGAATTAACAATTATTAGGATTGAAAAGTCACGTGATAGAGTTAATAATGTAAAGGTGTGTTAAAGAGGTGCAAGAAGAAGCCTGAAATGGAAATATTTAGACATACATGTAAGGTCTCCCTGCAGAAATAGGCAATCCACTTCTCACTAAGGGGACTACCATTCATGCTGTTGACTAAGTCACCGATGGAGCCGCCACCACAGAGCTTCATCATAATCTAAAAAGAAGGAAAAAAAAAGATCTGATTTATACTGGAAAAGCTTTGTAACGGATTCCGCATCTATAGTAATAGACTTCGTTAAATTTAGATGTAGCCGGGCAACTTCCAGCCAGTCAGGAGAGCTTCCCCTTGAAATGACACTAAAACAGTGTCAGACTGGGATACCAGGGGCCCACCAGAAAACCTTAGGTTGAGGGCCCACCAAACTATTATACCTCCTCTCCTCACTCAACCTCTTTATTCTACTAGTCTCTTTTCTCTACATACTATACTCTATTCTTCCATTATTAAGCCTCTTTATTCCCATAAAGAAATAGAGAATGACCATGATATAGGCCAAAAGGTTAGAAGCAGGAGGGCCCACTGACACCTTGGCCCACCGGGAGTTTTCCTGGTATCCCGGTGGGCCAGTCCGACACTGCACTAGAACACAAGGCTTATAACATCATAAAACTTTTACTTACCCAAAGCTTGTCAGGTTCTTCCTCTGAAGCTTTTGGTTGAAAATATGCCCCATGGTAAGTGGCAACATTTCTGTGGGCAGAGTATTTGCTGAGGAAATACAGCTCCTCTCTGACCCAGTCTTGATCCTAGAGCAGAATTAAAGAAAGAAATTTAGTTTACAGACAATGCATCACTAGACCCGGAACTACGTTCCTCTCATTCAACTTTAGTAAAATAATCAATGAAACACCAAAGACAACTTACCTCTTCATCTTCAAGGCTGACAACTTTTACAGCGACTTTGCCTTTCTTGGCATGTTGACCCTGTAATGCAGAAATGTTTTGTTGGGACTTTTCTACAAGATTTAGTATTAGCTGTCACTAACAGATCAATACAATGTGCTGTATTTCTTCTTTTCTGTAAACATTTTGTGTCTTACCTGATAGACTTGTCCATGGCCTCCGCTGCCAAGTTCTTTCCCTAAGGTGATTTTATTGGTAATGGGCTAAAAAAAGAAATAAAAGAGTTTTAATTTCTTGGGCACAATATTCAAAGTACAAATAGACGGATGAGTAAGTAGCATTAACAATTCATTTGTAGTCTTACAGGGTATTTGTTTTTTAGATGGGGTCAGTGACCCCCATTAGAAAGCTCAAAAGAGTAAGAAGAAGAAGAAGGCAAATAATGCAAAAACTATAAAAAAAGAAAATATAAAGGCCAATTGAAAAGTTGCTTTGAACTGGCCACTCTATAACATATTAGGGGGCCGATTCACTAACTTCAAGTGAAGGATTCGAAGTAAAAAAACTTTGAATTTCGAAGTGTTTTTTGGGCTACTTCGACCATCGAATGGGCTACTACGACCTTCGACTACGACTTCGAATCGAAGGATTCGAACTAAAAATCGTTCGACTATTCGATAATCGAAGTACTGTCTCTTTAAGAAAAAACTTCGACCCCCTAGTTCGCCATCTAAAAGCTACCGAACTCAATGTTAGCCTATGGGGAAGGTCCCCATAGGCTTTCCTAAGTTTTTTTGATCGAAGGATATTCCTTCGATCGTTGGATTGAAATCCTTCAAATCGTTCGATTCGAAGGATTTTATCGTTCGATTGAAGGAATAATCCTTCGATCGTTCGATCGCACTATTTGCGCTAAAATCCTTTGACTTCGATATTCGAAGTCGAAGGATTTTGATTCCCAGTCGAATATCGAGGGTTAATTAACCCTCGATATTCGACCCTTTGTGAATCGGCCCCTAAAAGTTAACTTAAAGCTAAACCACCCTTTTAATATAGAAATAATAGGGTGCATAGAATTCTGAGTAAGGAGTTGATAACCTCCTACCAGAGATATTAACATGTGTATGGAAAGAGAGGGAGAGGGATAAAAGCAGGAATGATAGAAAAGTGGAATATATTTTAGAATAAAGCAGTCCACAAATGAAGAAGCAGTGCTATTAAATAAAAAGACATCATATTGTAGCAATAGATCAAGGGGTATAAAGGCTCCCACACTTTGGCTAAACCAATATTTTATATTATAGATCCCAGACAAAGCTCAGTGATAGGTTCTTTCATCCACTTAGGGCCCCACTGGAGTTCAGACAAAATATACTCTTGCTTACTTTGTAAAGTTCTGAAAATGGTTTTGTCTCTTTCTGCTTCTGTGAATAAAAAGAAAGAATTTGTTTTATTTGTTTATTAACAATCCATTAACAGACAATTGTCCTTCCTACCATACATAGAAACACTATTATTATTATTATTATTATTATAAATAAAAAGAGAAGCCTTTGCAATGGCCTTACTTTTCTCCTGAAAGAAGAACAGCAGAAAAAGTCCAAAAATCCCATTTCTGACAACAGATAGTTGGAAGCGAGTCTTCGAATTCTTCACGTTTGATGAAAGAGAAGAGAAATAACATCAGGTTGGAGCTTGTTACTCAGAACTTTATGGGTATGAGCAAATTTTTCCCCTGGTACAGTTTCATGGTGACATTTGCATTTTTACCAACAGAAAATGTTTTAACAAATTTGTGATACACCAGAAGCAATAACAAACTAACAAACAAAAACACGTAAAACGTCATTGGGTAAATGCCCATGGCATTATGAGAATATTTCCACCTGTTTTTTTTTTTTAAACCACAATGGAAAAAAATGCTTATTGACTCCAATGATTTGCTTATATTTTACTGAAATGTCACCCTTTTACCAAGTTTATCATGGTTTTGAGAATTTTTCAAAACAAGCCAGATTTGTTCATCACTATTAATTTATACCAAAATCAGGGATAGTTAGGATATTGTCCTATGTCTATATTTTTCACAACTAATATAATATAATATGATATATATGATATAAACGATTGTTAAAAACCTGTAAAATGATCAGCTGCTCTTACCTCTGATGTCTGAAATGCAAATGACTATTCTGTGCCGTGTATTAAGCTATTCCTCTGCTGTTGATGATGTCACAACAGGTGATGATGTCACAATGGAGGATGTTGATGATGTCATAATAGGTGATGATGATGTCACAATAGGTGATGTTGATGATGTCACAATAGATGATAATGTTATTGATGTCACAATGGATGACGTCGATGATGTCATAATAGGTGATGATGATGTCACAATAGGTGATGTTGATGATGTCACAATAGATGATAATGTTATTGATGTCATAATGGATGATGTTGATTATGTCACAATAGAAGCTAAGATTTGAATCAACCACAGGCTTAGTTCATGTTAAATTGTTATAATTTTAAACAGGTTAGCTAGACAATAGAACACATTCATAGCAGATCATAGTCTAAATCTGCTTCCATAAGTTTTGAATGTCCAATCCAGCACCAGTCAATACAATACAACAGTATTAAATGGTGTTAAGGGATGGGCGAATTTGACCCGTTTGGCAAAAAATTCGCCGCTGGCAAAAATTCGCCCACATCCATTAAAGTCTATGGGCAGCAAAAAAAAATGTTTTTTTGACGTGCGATGCCATTCAAGTTTATGGGCATCAATTCCGCGGCTAAACAAGGTGAAAAAATTCGCCCATCCCTAATGGTGTTAAATAGACTATGAGAAAAAAATGTACAGTTAGTTCATTTATAATTAGTGATGGGTGAATTTATTTGCCAGCCAAGAATTTGCTGCAAATTTCCGAGTTTCGCGGCTGGCGAATAAATTCGCTGTGAAAAAAAGTTTGACGCCAGCGTCCATTTTGGACGCGGGTGACCATTTTGATGCCGGCGACCATTTTGATGCTGGCAACAATTTACCGCGCGCCCATTGAATACAGCGACAAATGTCCCATTTCGCGAATTTATAGCCATTTTGCTAATTTCGCCCATCACTACTTATAATATAACGTGATATTTTGCCTTATTTAATAGGATTTTCTATGTTTATGTACACGCTCCTTTACTCTCTAACTTTAAAAATAAATCTTAATGATAACATTTCTATAAAAGTGCCCACAAATAAAAGTTAATTATAATGAATTACATAAAACACAATTAAAAGTAGGCTAAACTTATACACAGAATTTAAAATCCAAAAAAAGAGCTGAACGATGCTGTAAAAATAGAATTTTTTTTTTTTTTGAAATTTGAGTTTTTGGGACAATATCTAGCAAAGAAAAAATCGAAAAACCTCTAAAAAATCATAATTCATTTAAAGAGGTCCAAAAAGTTAAACGCAGCTCCCACTGACTTCTACAGCACCTCAACATGTTTTCCCTTAGAGGTTTTTTACACTGAATAAAACTCAATTTTTTTTTAGAAATAAAGGTAAACCACACATTTTAAAAAATTTATGGAAAGAAATGAAATGTTAGTAAATAGGCCCTGTAAAGTACATGTAACCCCTAACTAAAATCACTAAGCCATTGAGAGTTTAATTTATAGTTGTTTGGCATTGGGATCCAGTGGAAAAATAACAAATTTGCTCCAATAATAAGGAGCCCATAATTAAGGCTGTATGCAATGCACTTGAGACCAATACCTTTCTATAAACACACCCACTACGCTCAGTCTGAGGCCTTGACTGTATTGCATTATAATGAGCAGTAGAAGAACTTGCCTGGGAAAGTCTATGATATTAGCAGTTGGGAAATGTCTTGTCATATCTCTATTTAACAGTCATATTGGATAAAATAAGTCACAGAAAGACAAATCTTTGCCTTTTTTGGTATCAGGGTAATTTGTGCGGCAACTGTAACAATTCTTTATGGGCTCAATTGAGGGAAACAGCATCAATGGATTCCTGTGACTGATGTTCTGTTTGCTAAACATTGGATCCAAATGAATTATAGAAATAATCTTTAAAAATGATTTATCTTTGAATCTTGTCCATGAATTTTCCCATGATAAACCTTGAGATAAGTTTTTCTCTCTTAATTAAATCTGGCTAGTGATGGGTGAAATTATCCGGCAGGTGAGAATTTGCGGCAAATTTCTGTGTTTTGCAGCTGGCGAATAAATTCGCAAAACACTTCACCTGCGTCAAAAATAGTTTGACGCTGCTGACCGTTTTGGTTGGCGGCGACCATTTTGACACAGGCGACAATTTAATATGCGCCAATTGACTAAAGTGCGCTAAATTGTCGTTGGTGTCAAACATCCCCTTTCATTAATTTTCTGCCGTTTCACGAAATTTTTGGCAAATCGGGACAAAGTCGCCCATCACTAAATCTGGCCCATAAATGGAAAAAAGAATCTGAATAAATGAACATTCATTATTTGTACGTTAGTAACAAGTTTACTTTTAGTAAAATGTTGAATATGTTCTGCCGGGTTTAAAAGCAATATTTGGATTATGCTACACTGCCACTTAAAAGATATTTTGTATGAACTACATTATTTTTTAATCTACTGTAGGATTTGTATTTCCTAATTTAAATGCAAGGCCCCCAACACGTTTTATTTAAATATAATATTGGCCTTCATTAAAAAAAAAAGTTAAATGTATTTCAGTATATTTCGATTTCTATATCTTACGGCATTACCTATCATAGTTACATAGTTAAATTGGGTTGAAAAAAGACAAAGTCCATCAAGTTCAACCCCTCCAAATGAAAACCCAGCCCCATACACACACCCCTCCCTACTTTTAATTAAATTCTATATACCCATACCTATACTAACTATAGAGTTTAGTATCACAATAGCCTTTGTATTATGTCTGTCCAAGAAATCATCCAAGTCCCTCTTATAGTCATTAACTGAATCAGCATCACAACATCACCCGGCAGTGCATTCCCCAACCTCACTGTCCTGACTGTGATGAACTCCCTACTCTGTTCCTTTAAATGAAACTTCTTTTCCTCTAGTCTAAAGGGGTGGCCTCTGGTACGGTGATCCACTTTATGGGTAAAAAGGTCCCCTGCTATTTGTCTATAATGTCCTCTAATGTACTTGTAAAGTCTAATCATGTCCCCTCGCAAGCGCCTTTTTTCCAGAGAAAACAACCCCAACCTTGTCAGTCTCCCCTCATAATTTAACTCTTCCCTCCCTCTAACCAGTTTAGTCTGCACTCTCTCCAGCTCATTTATAGCCCTCTTAAGGACTGGAGTCCAAAACTGCACTGCATACTCCAGATGAGGCCTCACCAGGGACCTATAAAGAGACATAATTATGTTTTCATCCCTTGAGTTAATGCCCTTTTTTATACAAGACAGAACTTTATTTGCTTTAGTAGCCACAGAATAACACTGCCCAGAATTAGACAACGTGTTATCTACAAAGACCCCAAGATCCTTCTCATTTAAGGAAACTCCCAACACACTGCCATTTAGTGTATAACTTGCATTTATATTCTTTTTGCCAAAGTGCATAACCTGCATTTATCAACATTGAACCTCATTTTCCAGTTTGCTGCCCAGTTTTCCAACTTAGACAAATCACTCTGCAAAGTGGCAGCATCCTGCATGGAACCTATAGTTCTGCACAATTTAGCATCATCTGCAAAAATAGAAACAATACTTTCAATGCCCACCTCCAGGTCATTAATAAACAAGTTGAAAAGCAAGGGACCTAGTACAGAGCCCTGCGGTACTCCACTAACAACACTGGTCCAATTAGAAAATGTTCCATTTACCACCACTCTTTGTAGTCTATCTTTTAGCCAGTTCTCTACCCAGGTACAAATACTATGTTCCAGGCCAACATTCCTTCATTTAACCAGTAACCTTCTGTGTGACACTGTATTAAATGCTTTAGCAAAGTCTAAGTAAATCACATCCACTGCCATACCAGAATCCAGGTCCCTGCTCACCTTTTCATACAAAGAAATTGAATTATGTCTGGCAAGATCTATTACACATAAAACCATGCTGGCACACACTCATAGTATTATGATTTAATATATGATCAATATACACCTAAGCTATTCTCAGATCTGAAACTCCCTAATTCATGGTTTTCATCCAAATTTTGAATTCTTTGTGAAATCAAATCTGAGCCTTTAATCTCACATGACTTGACAAGTGAAGGTCACACATTTGGTATACTGATTTCTTTTGAAGGGGGTCCTTATTTGCATATGCAAATTAGGGGTTTGATTTAGTTTGGTATTCAGTCTAAGCTCAGTATCTAGTAGAATTTTGGCATGGAGATCCAAATTATCCAGAAAACCCCAGGTCCCGAGCTTTCTCGATAACAGGTCCCATACCTGTACTAGATGTTACTTTCTCACAGTTGTTTACTAATTGGTTGACTGGTCCCCAGCGATGGAAAACTACATGGTTCCAAGCTCCCCTGCAAACATTTCTGGTGGGCCCATTGAGCTAAGCAATCCCCAAACATCTCCCCTCCTCACCCTGGCCACATGCTTGTGTGCACTGTAGTTATTGGGATAGGAGAGTAGCTGCTGGGGATAGCTTTACAGCAGACCCCATGGTCTGGGCCCCCCTGCAACAATAGGTTCAGCTTAATCTATAGTTACAAGGCTGGTCCCCAGTAGTAGCTTATGCTCACAGTGGGTATTTCTCTAGGAATCTCCTATCCCTGATATCGCACAGTACTAACCCTCACTCGGCTCCTTGGTGGAGCCACTGACTGCAGTACTAACTACCCTCATCCTGCCTCTCACTCAAAGAGTAAGATATTACTTAAACTGTCCCAACCCTGTCTTCTCCTACTGAGACCTTCCTTCATCCCAGGCTCTTGGAGTAGGATCATTGGTCTGTTGTAGGATATTTGTCTATTGTCCTACTGTCCCCATCTTGCCTTTCTTCCTCCATTTTATTCTCCTGTCTCCATCTTTCCCTACTGCCTTTATCTTGCTCTACTGTCTCCATCTTGTCCCAAAGGCACCACCTTGCTCTATTGTCACCATCTGGCCAGACCTATTAAAGGGCAACACCCTCTCCAGTTACTTCTGAAATAAATATCCACTCGCCTGCACTTAAGGCAAAGGTGCCCAAACTGATAAGGCCAATCTCCCCTATCCATGCCACACTTTTCACCCTTTAGTGGGGCAGTTGCTTGGTAAGTGGTCACAGTACCTGGTGACAATATCTTTCTGCACACTCATACTAAATACTGGTCCACACATGCTGTGGAATGTACCGTGCATCTGTAAGCCTCATATAGACGTTATGAAAATAATTAACTTGATTATTAAACATTCTGGGGTCCCCTAATAACTGCAGGGTGCTTTAGACATTGTGTGGCTAATGTAAAATTCATTTGACATCTCAATATTGGGCTCCAAGCTCTCTTATCCCAACTGGGTTTTCACAAATTCTTTGCTGGTTCCAGTGGGAAGGTGCAACCTTAATAAGACCAGATGATAATATCTAAAGTCTCATTAGGAGTTTCACTCAACATTGATCAATCAACAACAATTGCAGCCCATCTCAACTCATACCATAATGATCCTTTACCTGGGTATGCTGGGAGTTCTGGATCTCTAATGCTCCAGCCAGAACCGGTTGGTGATTCCTGGATTTGGTTCTGTGTGTATCTTTAATATTTTTTGTTTTTTAATATCTTGCCTCCCATTTTATATCTGTTAACAGAACAGAAAAAGAACTGTTATATTAAGCACCCCCTCCATTCACACAACAGTCATTTCCCAAAAATGAATCTACTTTTATAACACAGACCAGACACCATGAGAGAATTAGAGTGTCAGCCACTTTGTCCCACCCGCTGGGGGAATATGTCTTTGTTGTTAAATATGAGCATCCAGTGCTTATCTCTCTCTCTCTGTAAAGCATTAAATTCAGTAGGTGCCACTTGTTTAGTAAAACATCTGGGCACCAGATCTATGGAGCAGAATGAGACAAATGAGTCTGTTGTTTGTGTTGCTACTATGTGCTGGTTAAGTCTGACACATTATTATTCATTTGTCTGTAAATGATCAGTAACCCAGGGGCTGTGCTCTCACTCATCTCAGTGTCAGTTTGGAGAGTTATTCTTCTTCCCTTTCAAAAAGTAGTAATGAAATAGAGAAAGTACAAAGAACTAAGCTGATAAAGGGAATGGAAGGGATCAGTTATCGGGAAAGGCAAGTTGAGATTGGTTACAGTGGAGAAGAGACAGTTAAGGGGGATATGATCACTATATATAAATATATATGGGGGATATGATCATTATATATAAATATATAAGGGTATATGATCATTATATATAAATATATAAGGGGATATGATCACTATATACAAATATATAAGGGGACATGATCACTATATATAAATATATAAGGGGATATGATCACTATATATAACTATATAAGGGGGTAATGATCACTATATATAAATATATAAGGGGGGTAATGATCACTATATATAAATATATAAGGGGATATGATCACTATATATAAATATAGAAGGGGGATATGATCACTATATATATAAATATATAAGGGGGATATGATCACTATATATAAATATATAAGGGACAGTAATGAAACAGAGAAAGTACAGAGAAGAGCGACTAAGATGATAAAGGGAATGGAAGGGATCAGTTATGGGTAAAGGCTGACCAAAATGGGATTGGTAACATTTGATGACCCCTAAGCCACATGGCAGATATTTGAATGGCTGGAAGATATCTGGAAAATAAATAGGAGGACCCCAAAAAAGAAATCAATAAAAATGAAGTAAATGTAGATTCACAATAAATCTGCTGTCTAGTTGCTGGGGTCTAAGACTCCCGTTAGAAAGGAAACACCATTTATTCTAGGTGGGAGATGGAAATTCATTCATAAACCAATGGAAAATAAAACTTAAGGACTGAGGGCAATCTCACTTTCAAAATAATGAAAAAGAAAAAAGTACCCCACTTGCTTCAAACCCGCTCAGCAGTCTCGAATTAAATTCCAATTACCTATTGGATATAATCTATTTTGCATGCAGAATTACTGATTACTTTGTGGAATCGCAAGAATTAAGAAAAAAGTGTTTGTGCTATGATTTAACCGGTTAAAATACCAATTAATTTAAACTTAATTTAATTAAATAAATTTGCAAAATATAATGCAGTTCATTCTATTGTATATAGTAGGGTTAAAAAGGTAACAGTGCTTTGCAATAAATTATAAATAAGGTAAATGATTAGACAGAGACAGCAATAAATAGAACAAATACTAAAAAACACACAATGCTCAGGTTCAGTTAGGGGTCCCAGACCCTGTAGATTATGAGCCTGTAGAGCTGTGAGGTGTGAATGTAAAATGGATCTCTCTGTTCCCTTTCAATCCAATCAGAATAGGTCAGTGGAGATATCAACATAGTGATGAGTAGTGATGGGTGAATTTATTCGCCAGGCGCAAATTTGCTGCGAATCCGAGCGATTCGCCTCCATTGAATAAATTCTCGAAACGCCCGCGAAAATTTGCTGGAGAAAATTTGACGGCGGCAAAAAATTTTCGAGAATTTTTTGCTCTTTCGCGAATTTTTCCGTGAAACGGAGCAAATTCACCCATCACTAGTGATGAACAATTGAGTGAATACATTATTGGTACCTCCAGAAAAACAAGGGAAAGTTGTGCTCACCACTAAATTTTAAAACCATTAGGTGGGGGTGCAATGAGGGTGTGACCACAAAATACATACAGTGGTGTGAAAAACTATTTGCCCCCTTCCTGATTTCTTATTCTTTTGCATGTTTGTCACACTTAAATGTTTCTGCTCATCAAAAACCGTTAACTATTAGTCAAAGATAACATAATTGAACACAAAATGCAGTTTTTAAATGAAGGTTTACGTTATTAAGGGAGAAAAAAAACTCCAAATCTACATGGGCCTGTGTGAAAAAGTGATTGCCCCCTCGTTAAAAAATAACTTAACTGTGGTTTATCACACCTGAGTTCAATTTCAAAGGTTATAAAGCCATTTCTAAAGCTTTGGGACAGCGAACCACAGTGAGAGCCATTATCCACAAATGGCAAAAACACGGAACAGTGGTGAACCTTCCCAGGAGTGGCCGGCCGACCAAAATTACCCCAAGAGCGCAGAGACAACTCACCCGAGAGGCCACAAAAGACCCCAGGACAACATCTAAAGAACTGCAGGCCTCACTTGCCTCAATTAAGGTCAGTGTTCATGACTCCACCATAAGAAAGAGACTGGGTAAAAACGGCCTGCATGGCAGATTTCCAAGGCGCAAACCACTTTTAAGCAAAAAGAACATTAAGGCTCGTCTCAATTTTGCTAAAAAACATGTCAATGATTGCCAAGACTTTTGGGAAAATACCTTGTGGACCGACGAGACAAAAGTTGAACTTTTTGGAAGGTGCGCGTCCCGTTACATCTGGCGTAAAAGTAACACAGCATTTCAGAAAAAGAACATCATACCAACAGTAAAATATGGTGGTGGTAGTGTGATGGTCTGGGGTTGTTTTGCTGCTTCAGGACCTGGAAGACTTGCTGTGATAGATGGAACCATGAATTCTACTGTCTACCAAAAAATCCTGAAGGAGAATGTCCGGCCATCTGTTCGTAAACTCAAGCTGAAGCGATCTTGGGTGCTGCAGCAGGACAATGACCCAAAACACACCAGCAAATCCACCTCTGAATGGCTGAAGAAAAACAAAATGAAGACTTTGGAGTGGCCTAGTCAAAGTCCTGACCTGAATCCTATTGAGATGTTGTGGCATGACCATAAAAAGGCGGTTCATGCTAGAAAACCCTCAAATAAAGCTGAATTACAACAATTCTGCAAAGATGAGTGGGCCAAAATTCTTCCAGAGCACTGTAAAAGACTCGTTGCAAGTTATCGCAAACACTTGATTGCAGTTATTGCTGCTAAGGGTGGCCCAACCAGTTATTAGGTTCAGGGGGCAATTACTTTTTTACACAGGTTTGGATTTCTTTTCTCCCTAAATAATAAAAACCCTCATTTAAAAACTGCATTTTGTGTTTAATTGTGTTATCTTTGACTAATAGTTAAATGTGTTTGATGATCAGAAACATTTTGTGTGACAAACATGCAAAAGAATAAGAAATCAGGAAGGGGGCAAATAGTTTTTCACACCACTGTATAGACAAATACAAGAGTCCTCTGCACTCAACCCATTATCAATATATTTAAGACCTCTTGTATTTGTCTATATGTATTTTGTGGTCACACCCTCATTGCACCCCCGCCTAATGATTTTAATTAGTGGTGAGCACAACTTTCCCTTGTTTGTTATAGTTTATACAGGAGCAGTGACCAGCTCCATGTTGTAGCTCCCACCCTTCCCAGCTATAGTCAGGTGATCCCACTGGTGTCTAATAAAAGGGCAACCAAGTTTGGGAGTTTTGACCCTTGAAAGCAGCAAGTAAGTTACAGGTAAAACTTAGTCCCTGTGTAAAATGTATAATGAAGCAATAGAATTCTTAATGAATCAGATGAAAATTGAGCATAGGACTGGCCAGATATGGGATGACTTTGACGTAGTTGTTCAGCTTAAATATATTGCAATATATGGACAAACAATCCCTGTTTTGTTTAAAGGGTAAGGCATTTTTCAGTAGCAGTGTGCACAAAATGTCTCAATGTCTTAATTATATTGATAATGGGTTGAGTGCAGAGGACCTCCAGAAAAACCCATCAATGGGACACCCTGTACCCATTCCTCTCTTTTTTATCTTCTTGTAGGAAAAAATACAATGCTTTCATCCAAAACTGTGCTTGTATATATAAATGGCCCTTCAGGCATTAATGACTGTATGAGTAGAATTAGCTTGAGGAATGGGGAGTCCATATTACTGGGTATGGTCCTGTGTAGTGGTCCTGCTGAGGTTCACGTTTCTATTCACAGATAATGTAACATAGTAACATAGTAAGTAAGGTTGAAAAAAGACACGTCCATCGAGTTCAACCTTTTTTTATTTTTATTTTTTATTAACTACCTATCTGCCAGTTGATCCAGAGGAAGCAAAAAACCCATCTGAAGCCTCTCCAATTTGCCTTAGAGGGGAAAAAATTCCTTCCTGACTCCAAAATGGCAATCGGACTAGTCCCTGGATCAACTTGTACTATGAGCTATCTCCCATATCCCTGTATTCCCTCACGTGCTAAACACCATCCAACCCCTTGTTATACCTATCTAATGTATCAGCCTGTACCACTGATTCACTTCCCAGCTCTCCCTGTAACACCCCTTTCCCTCCTCTAATCTCATTGGCTCCCTCCTGTCTACTGGTGAATAAAGCATCCGACCCTTCCTTGTACCTATCTAATGTATCAGCCTGTACCACTGATTAACTTCCCAGCTCTCCCTGTAACAGCCCTTTCCCTCCTCTAATCTCATTGGTTCCCTCCTGTCTGCTGGGAGGAGCTACTGGTGAATAAAGCATCCAACCCTTCCTTGTACCTATCTAATGTATCAGCCTGTACCACTGATTCAGGGAGAGAATTCCACATCTTCACAGCTCTCACTGTAAAAAAACCCCTTCCAAATATTTAGCTGGAACCTCTTTTCTTCTAATTGGAATGGGTGACCTCGTGTCAGCTGGAAAGATCTACTGGTAAATAAATCATTAGAGAGATTATTCTATCCCTGATACCGCACAGTACTAACCCTCACTGGAGCCTCTGACTGTGGTACTAACTACCCTCATCCTGCCTCTCACTCAAACAGTAAGATATTACTAAAACTGTCCCAACCCTGTCTTCTCCTACTGAGACCTTCCTTCATCCCAGGCTCTTGGAGTAGGATCATTGGTCTGTTGTAGGATATTTGCCTGTTGTCCAACTGTCCCCATCTTGCCTTTCTTCCTCCATTTTATTCTCCTGTCTCCATCTTGCCCTACTGCCTCCATCTTGTCCCAAAGGCACCACCTTGCTCTATTGTCACCATCTGGCCAGACCTATTAAAGGGCAACACCCTCTCCAGTTACTTCTGAAATAAATATCCACTCGCCTGCACTAAAGGCAGAGGTGCCCAAACAGAAGAGGCCAATCTCCCCTATCCATGCCACACTTTTCAACCTTTAGTGGGGCAGTTGCTTGGTATGGTGATAAATGATCATATTTTGTATATGTTCCTTAGGTGGAAGTGACATGATTTAATAAGTGACTGGATATGAGGAGTGAATGACAGGGCAGAATCTAGGATAACCCCAAAGGCACCAGGCCTGGGGAGAGGAATTGTTAGCTATGATGGGTACTTCCATGATGTTACTGGTGTTATTTGTGGGAAAGAGAACCATTTCTGTTTTTGAGAGGTAGCGTTGTGACATCCAAGTAGAGATAGCTGACAGGCAGGAGGAGACCCGAGTTAGAAGTTCTGGGTTGAGATCAGGAGAGGAGAGATAGATCGGAGTATCATCAGCATAGTATTGGTAGTGGTAGTAGTGGAAATCATACAAGTTGATTAGTTTGCAGAGGGAGGAAGTATAGAGGGAGAATAATAAGGGGCCCAAGACAGAGCCTCTAGGAACCCCAACAGAAAGAGGTAGGAGAAGATGCTACTCCACTGTAGGAGACACTGAAGGAACTATTAGTGAGGTAAGAAGAGAACCAGAACAGGGCTGTGTCACGAAGGCCAAGTAAATGGAGGGACTGGAGGAGAAGTGGATGATCTACAGTGTCAAATGCAGCTGAGAGATCAAGCAGTATTAGTAGTGAGAAATGATTGTTGGATTTAGCGGTTAAAAAGGTCATTAGTTAGTCGAGTCAGGGCAGTTACAGTGGAGTGTTGTGGCTTAAAATCAGATTGTAGGGGGGTCCAGCAGGTTATTGTCAGAGAGGAATGAAGTTAGTCAGGTGTAGACTAGGCGCTCAAATAGTTTTGAGATAAGGCAGGAGGTTATCAAGATTAAGAGATTAAGAATGGGGTGTCAAAAGCATGTTTAAGTTGAGAAGGAAACATTCCAGTTGAGAAGGATTGGTATTGCAAAGAAGTTTTGAAGGAATGGGATCAAGCGGGCAGGTGGTAAGGTGAGAAGAGGCCAATAGTTTTGAGACTTCCTCATCAGTGACAGGGATGGAGGAGCAGATTTATCTTGAGCAGAGTAATGTGCCGGAGGGGATGGAGAAGAGGAAAGAAGAGAATTAAAGGTGGAAAAAAGTTGTGCTGGTTTTTTAGAAAGGCAGTTAATGAGTGAAGTAAAGTATGTTTGTTTGGCTTGGAAGAGGCTGGTGTTATAGGAGCACAGGGCAGATTTGTAGCTCCAAAAGTCTGATTCTGAACGGGATTTGCGCCAGCGATGCTCAAGTGCACATGAATGTATATGGAGAGCTTTTGTATGAGCAGTATGCCAGGGTTGAAGTGGTTTGGGTTTAGCACGTTTAGTTTTTGCAGGAGCAAGCTCATTTAGGGCAGTGGTTAGTGTGCTGTAGTAAACAGAGGGGCCATATTAGGACATGAGATGGCTGAGATATTAGAGTGAAGAGAGTCAAAGGAAGAAGAGAGATGTGACACGTCTAGAGCTTGCAAGTCACGGTAAGTACGTGTTTGGGGAATAGCAGGGGGTGAGGAGAGAGTTAGTGAGAGTTGAAATGTGACCATATTGTGATCAGAGAGGGGAAATGGTGAGTTAGTAAAATTTGTGGTTGAACAGAGTCTGGTAAATATATCACAGTTCAGTTCAGTCTGTTCCTCCAAAGAGCTCTTAAAGGGCATGTAAAGCCAAAAAAATAAAATCCAATTTTTACTTTCTTTAATGAAAAAGAAACCTATCTCCAATATACTTTAATTAAAAAATATGTACTGTTTTTATAAGAAACCTGACTGTATGCAGTGAAATTCTCCCTTCATTTACTGCTGTGGATAGGAATTGTCAGACGGTCCCTAACTGCTAAATAGGGAAACAATCATACTTATGAACAGCAGGGGGAGCCCCCGCCTTACTTACCAGCCATGCAGAACTCAAGCAGCTTTGTTTATGATGATCCCTAAGCAGCCCAGATCACACTGAGCATGTGCACTTAGTCTTAGTCTTGCAAAGATGTTTAACAAAGTTACAAGATGGTGACCCCCTGTAGCCAACTTTGAAAGCATAAATCATTTGTTTGATTAGGCTTTGTGGTGCAGTAAGTTCATGCTTATGTTTAGTATACAAAATACAGCATTTCTAGCCTAATTCTACTTTAGACTTTCCTTGTCCTTTAAACTTTCCCCAGGTAGCGCAACCTGCCCCAAATACCTCTCCTTTGGACAAGGCAGTCACTCCCACGTGGAAAGCCTTCCAATACCATCCTCAGGCAGGACTCACCAGGGCTCAAACAGAGATACAGGCATCAATAGCATCTACACCAAAATCTTAAGGCCGGGCTCCCAAGCTCTCTAGCTGAGCACACAAAGACTCTTACCTTATCTTCAAGCTTGAAGTGCGAGCACACCAAAGCCTCTTGCACTGGAATGTGTTCACAGGCAGCTCCTTTACATTTATCCGCTGCCTCGAGATCTAGACCATCTCCTCCAGGTCAAGCTCCACACAATGCTCAGGGTACCGGTATCTTCAAGGTCACCAAGGGCCTCCTCCACCCTTGGGTTCTCTCCATTGTTGGGGACTAGACTTCATGGGCCCCAGCAGCATCCACTCCCACCTGCAGTGAAAGGGAAAGAAGCTGAGCATGTGGAACCTCTACTGTATAAACAGTTACATAACAGTGACACCAACAGTTACTGGGAAAAGGAATCACTCCCCCTCCTATATCCAATTAAAGCCCAATTCTTAGTTGGCCTCACCAGGGGATTTCAAACCTGTAGGGGATTTCCAAAGCATTGGGGAACTTAACCCTATTGACCCCTGTATAACTTGACCTAGAGCCCTTCGCCTTTATATGGTCACAAAACAACCCCTCAGTGACTTCTAATATCCTTATCATTTACAGTAGGGGTTACATTATTCCTTATAATACACGAGTGATACTCAGAGTTCCCTGTATAACTCAGCCTCTAGCCTTGTGCCTTTATATGGTCACAGAACAACCCCTCAGTGACTTGTAATATCCTTATCATTTACAGTAGGGGGTACATTACCCCTTATAATACACGAGTGATACTCAGAGTTCCCTGTATAACTCAGCCTGCAGCCTTGTGCCTCTATATGGTCACAGAACAACCCCTCAGTGACTTCTAATATCCTTATCATTTACAGTAGGGGGTACATTATCCTTATGATACATGAGTGATACTCAGAGTTCCCCGTATAACTCAGCCTGCAGCCTTGTGCCTTTATATGGTCACAGAACAACCCCTCAGTGACTTCTAATATCCTTATCATTTACAGTAGGGGGTACATTATCCCTTATAATACATGAGTGATACTCAGAGTTCCCTGTATAACTCAGCCTGCAGCCTAGCACCTTTATATGGTCACAGAACAAACCCTCAGTGACTTCTAATATCCTTATCATTTACAGTAGGGGGTACATTATCCCTTATAATACATGAGTGATACTCAGAGTTCCCTGTATAACTCAGCCTGCAGCCTTGTGTCTTTATATGGTAACAGAACAACCCCTCAGTGACTTCTAATATCCTTATCATTTACAGTAGGGGGTACATTATACCTTTTGGTGAAGATCTCATGTCTGAGTTACTGGGTGTTGGAGGACGTCTCCCCTTGGCCTAGCAGGCATTGGTGGCTATTGTCATCTTAAGCCTCTTGCAGCTATTAGGGGGAAACCTTTCTTCTGACAACGGGTGGCGATCAACCTCACACCAGGGGAGTCCTTTACGGCGAAGCTGAGAGTGTTTCTGTGAGAGATGGATCTGCAAGAGTGCTTCGTCCCGGGTTATGCTCGAGTCAGGCACTCGATTCGGTTTATAGTGCAGGAGGAGGTGAGCCTTGACAAGCAACTTCTTTACATCGCGGATGTGATTTTGGAGGTGTCGGGCGGAAAGAGTTTCTGGCAATTCAGGATTACCCAAAGAAAGGCATCTACAACATCACCTTTGATGGAGAGAAGATCTCCTTGAGAAATTAGAAACAGAATCTGGAGGATATATGACTGCTGGGATTTAAAGTGATTCATTACTTTCCATAGGAGGAAGTAACTTTGGTGGTGAAGTCATATTCACCATTTATCCCCCTAGGAGAAGTGGAGCTGCTTTTGTGGAATCATTGCAAAAAGGTGCTTTTTGTTGGGAAAGTGTACAATGAAATTGGTGTGTGGGCATCTAAGTTTAAGTTCAAGGTGACTTTTAAAGAGAACTCTTTTCCACCTGCAAGGTTTCGTCTAGGAAACATGAGCTTGGGCGTTTTCTTTACAGGTTTGCCAGAATTTTTCAGGAAATGTTGTACTTATGAACATCAGGCAGTTATACCTGTGTGGTATGTACCAATTGTGGGAATTCTGACCATTTAATAAAAGACTGTATTTAACCAAAAAGGTGTAACCTCTGTTTAGAGGTAAGACATTTATATGTTGCATGTCCCCAATGCAAAAAGAACGTTTTTGTTCCAGTAGAGACTGAATCTGTGGCACCTGCACCTGTTGAGGAGTCGACTGTACCTGCTCCTGTTGAGGAGTTGGTGATCTATTCCTTTTGAGGAGGTATTTTCTGGGGAACTGGGGAGTGGTATGGGCCCTTCTGAGGACATGGAAGAAATTGGCGAATTTCAGTACCTTTGGTGCTGAAGTCGGGAACCAGACAATCCCGTGAACGAGCTTAGCTATCATTAGGGCAGACCTGTAATAGTCTCTCTAGGAGAGAGAGTCAGCTTTGTGTAGCATGAGCAGCTGTGTGCTCCATCAAGGATAATAGCAGGGAGTAGCTTCCCAAAAGCTTCTTGTTTGCCTTTAGAGCAGGGACTCAGTGATAGGGAATCTAGGTTAGCAGAGGACTGCCTGTACCCTACCTGATTGATCCTGATCCCTTCACTGGTATATCGGTCTTTGGGACATTGGTATTCTTTTTGACTATTTGACTATGGGAGTGACAGTCTACATCATGCTGCATCATCATTTTGCTATCATTCCTCCTTTGTGATATGCTAATTGCCGACAAAGAGGTGGTAAGATGGAAAACCAGAGAGAGGAGGTGAAGGTTTCAGAATCCCTGGATAATCTCAATGAACCACCTAAGCTGTTGGTGTCCAATGAAGTACCTTCAAGTCAAGTTTCTTTGGCAGAAAAAATGGAAGAAGAAAAAGAAAGTTTTTCCATTTAAACGGAAGAAGTTGGGAAAGAAAGTGGCTCAGGTTGTAAGTGAATCCAGGGAGGTAAAGTTAACAAGAGGTGAAAAGCTGTACAGATTTTGGATGACCAGGTCTGATAAAGAAATACAAGATCACCTGGCTTAATGGTTGGATGAGGATGAACTTGATGGACTAAACCAAAGTATTGCAGAAGGAAGAAAAAACAAGGACGTGAGAGAAAGTGTTTTGAATTACATTCAGAACGATTTGGTAAAATAAAGTTTTGTTATTTTAAGATAAGTAAAATATTAGTTTCTAATGATGGTGTGAAGTATCTTGCTGTTTAATTTATTACTGAGGAAACCAATGGCTGATAGCTCTAGTGATGGAAGTGTTTGGTTCTTCCTATACTTTTCATGTAAGTGGGTAATATCTAGTAGTCAAATAGGCTAGGCAAAGGGCTATGTTGTTGAGAGCCTTTGTTTGACATGGATTGGAAACTTCTCTTGTGATTGGTCAACTTTGACTAATATGGAAATGAAGAGGACATGGTAGGTTTTCTCTCCCTATGGTTTATGGGGGACAGTAGAAAGGCCAAGTAATGTAAGAGAAGGTAATGTCGGAGCTTGTAGGGTATAGATTGACATATGGCAATATGACATAACCCCTGAGTGATTTCTAATATCCTTATAATTTACAGTAGGGGGTACATTATCCCTTATAATACATGAGTGATACTCAGAGTTCCCTGTATAACTCAGCCTGCAGCCTTGTGCCTTTATATGGCCACAGAACCCCTCACTCAAGGAAAAAAACAGCAGCACACCGGATCCAATTGAAGTAATGTGCAAAATTCAAACTTTTATTAAGCCCATATGCAAAGGCAACGTTTCGAGCCCAACCGGCCCTTTATCAAGCCCCTGGGGCTTGATAAAGGGCCGGTTGGGCTCGAAACGTTGCCTTTGCATATGGGCTTAATAAAAGTTTGAATTTTGCACATTACTTCAATTGGATCCGGTGTGCTGCTGTTTTTTTCCTTGAATGATATTTTGGCCCAAGGACAGGAGTGGGTCTCACAGTTCAGCACCTGGCACTGCGAAAGCGGATACTGGAGGGGTGAGCACTCTAATTTCGTGATTGATTGTGAGTGTGTTCCTGACAGAACCCCTCACTGACTTATAATATCCTTATCATTTACAGTAGGGGGTACATTATCCCTTATAATACATGAGTGATACTCAGAGTTCCCTGTATAACTCAGCCTGCAGCCTTGTGCCTTTATTTGGTCACAGAACCCCTCACTGACTTCTAATATCAATATCATTTACAGTAGGGGGTACATTATCCCTTATAATACATGAGTGATACTCAGAGTTCCCTGTATAACTCAGCCTGCAGGCTTGTGCCTTTATATGGTCACAGAATCCCTCATTGACTTCTAATATCCTTATCATTTACAGTAGGGGGTACAATAACCCTTATAATACATGAGTGATACTCAGAGTTCCCTGTATAACTCAGCCTGCAGCCTTGTGCCCTTATATGGTCTAAGAAACCCTCTGCAACTTCTAATATCCTTATCATTTACAGTAGGGGGTACATTATCTCTTGTAATACACAAATCATACTCATAGTTCCATAATTATTCACAGCCTGCAGGCTTGTGCCCTTACATGGTCTAAGAAATCCTCTGCAACTTCTTATATCCTTGTCATTTACCGTAGAGGGTATATTAAGCCTTATAGAGCATGAGTGATACTAAGGGGCACATTAACTAAGCTTGAGTGAAGGATTAGAATAAAAAATACTTTGAATTTCGAATAATTTTTTTGGCTACTTTGACCATCGAATTGGCTACTTGGACCTTTGACTACGACTTTGATTCGAACTATTCAAACTAAAAATCGTTCGACTATTCGACCATTTGATAGTCAAAGTACTGTCTCTTTAAAAAAAACTTCAACCGCCTAACCGAACCAAAACTACCGAGCACCAATGTTAGCCTATGTGGAAGGTCCCCATAGGCTTTCCTAGAAATTTCTGATCGAAGGAAAATCGTTCAATCGATGGATTAAAATCCTTCGAATCGTTGAATCGAACGATTTTTCCTTCGATAGTTCCTTCGAACGAATTACGGTAAATCCTTCGACTTCGATGGTCGAATATCGAGGGTTAATTAACCCTCGATATTCAACCCATAGTAAATGGGCCTCCCCGAGTTCCCTGTATACCTCCTCTATTCATTATACAAAGTTTTGTTTAAACTGCTGCCTGGTTGCTAGGGTAAATAAGGTCCTAGCAACCTGATAGCTGCCAAAATAACAAACAGGAGAGGTGCTGAATAAAAAGCTAAACAATTTAAAAACCATTCATAATAAAAAATGAAGACCAATGGCTAATTGCAGGGCTGGACTGAGAGTCAAAACAGACCCTGTCATTTCAGGTACACATAGGCCGAATTAGCCCACACAGAGGCCCAAACAGCCCCCATAAGCCCACTAAATGACTTTCTATGACACCTTATAGCAGCCCCTATGGCATTTGCCAGAACCCACAGATTGCCAGTCCGGGCCTGGCTAATTCTCTCAGAATAACAATGCCCGTATCATACTAAAAGTTAATTTAAAGTTGAACAACCTCTAATATACACATTATTTGTTTTTACAGGATTAACTCTGCCTAAGTGTATAGTGAATGGATGCAGTCACAATACTAAGAAGAAACAAATATTTCCTAATGTTGTCCATGTTTTCCCGGGAAATATTGATATTATAAAAAAAATTTGCTTAATGCCACACCGCAAGATTTTGGTGATATAAACTTGATGGCGCAGAAGGTTTTGGATGGAAAAAAGTCCGATGCCTTCAGGATATGTTCTGAACATTTCACTGGTGACAGCTCTACATACCAAGGTAGTGAGAGGATACTGAAAAAAGATGCAGCCCCATCTATATTTCCTCAATCTTCACAACCATCTACCAGCACAGGAAGTGTAGAACAATCTCCAGTAAGAGCAAGGAAACATCAGAAAATAACTCATCATGAAGATATTCATGATATTACACCACTCTCTTCATCTTCAACAACATCAGTTGATTTATCAGAGCTGGGTACTTCTCTGCAAAGTTCATCAAGCACTACTATGGAAAAAAGTTTATTCTCTGTACCATCAACATCTGGTGTCACTCAATTACCACCATTCTCTCAAGATATTACTACGGTTGCCCAACAAAGCATTTCATTTCACGAGGCTGCCACTTCACGGCATCCAAAGAAATCGATCTCATACAAAAATCCATTACTTGTTGATACAGGAAGCCACCCTATCTATTTTGCAAATACAAAGACAATCGGTATCAATACTAATCCAAAACATTTCTCTAAAAATAGAGCCCTTCAAACACATATTCCACAGAAGCATAAATCTATACAATGTGAAATTGTAAATTCATCACAGAGAGATTCTTTAATATTGGACTTTGAATCAGGAATACCCAATATACTTCAGTCAACACCAATTAAAATCCCACCTCTGGAACACGGGATTGCAACCCTCTTTCAATCAACTGCTTTTGATCAAGGTGATTCTAGTGAATTTCTGAATCCTTATAATTATCAACTTTTGGAGGAGACATTAGAGACAACTGCAGAAAGCATTGAACTTACAGGTGCTGATCGTCTTGAAGAGACTTATAAGCCCTCCATGGAAAGTTTATTATTAATGGAGAAGGAGCAAGAGGAAACTATTAAAGATTCTACAATTGACTCACAGGTTTTCCACCAATCAAAAAATCATAACAGAAAATAAGTTTATGGTTTTTGAGTCATGTCTGGATACCCTTCTTATGTCTTCAAGATGCAAGGGAGGATTCAATTGTCCCGATCCAATAAAAAACATTAAGAAGAAAATTATTATTATTATTATAAAATTATTATAAGTGTGTTTGCCAAATGTTATGAAGGACATAAATTCCATCTTTGGGACAGTCAACCAAAAAAAACCAGAATGCCAGTAGGCAATATAATGATGTCTGCAGCTATTCTTCTGAGTGGTTCGAACTATAATAAAGTAAGTCACATGAACAGAGGGATTAAAAAGGGTGGAGGAGTGTGTCTGTATGTAAAGCCTGAATTAAAGCCATGCGCTAAAGAAATAACAATAGCTGGCACTGGTGAGGGTGTAGAATCACTCTGGGTAGAGATTTTGACTGGACAAAAGGTAACAAAAAGAACTAGATGGTGTCGTTTCTGAAGAAACCACAAGATGTTGGCTTTGAAACGCAAGAGGTGTTGGGGACAGTCGCCCCTGGTGCATAGAGAGTACACAAAGTTGGTAGAATCTGGTTTAAAACGGTGAAAATTGAAGCAGATCAAATTGTACCATTAAAATCAATCAAAAAACCTGATTGGCTGTTTTTGGCTCCACCCACTTTTAAAATTTGAATCCCAGTCCCCCTGTGACCGACTGTGCCAAGTTTGATGTCCCTGCCATTAACTGTAAAAGAATGGCAGCAACTTATATATTGACATTGATTAGCAAAAGGTAACATTTGATTGGCTGTTTTAAGCTCCACCCAGTTTTCCGAATTTTAACCCCAGTCACCCAGTCATGGTCTGTACCAAGTTTGGGGCCTCTGGCTTTAAAACTGTGAGAATGGCAGTATTTGAAACTTTTACATTGATGTCAATAGGTAAAATCTGATTGGCTGTTATTGGCTCCGCCCACTTTTCCTAAATTTTGACCACAGTCACCTAGTGAGTAATTGTGCTGAGTTTGGGACACTTGGCATGTACGCCGTAATAATAGCAGCAATTTGGCGTTTTTCATCAAGGTCAATGGCTGAAATCCGATTGGCTGTTGTTGCCCGCCCCCTTTTTTCCTAATTCTGAACCAGAGTCACCAAGTGACGAACACTTTAAGGTTTCAGAGTCATGACATTTAACATGTAAAAATGGCAGCAATTTTATGTTTTTCTATTGAAAATCAATGAATGACATTTGATTGGTTGTTGGTGGCTCCACCCACTTTTCCTAACTTTGAAGTGCAAACACCCAGTGAGCACATTTGTGATATTCGAGGTCCATGACATCAATAACGTGCAAATGGCAGCAATTTTAATTTTTCCCATTTAAATCATCAAAGAAATCTGATTTCCGGTTGTTTTTGGCTCCACCCACTTTTCCAGATTTTGATCCCTGTCCTCCAGTGACCAACTGTGCCAAGTTTGAGGACAATTAACAATCTAAGAGCGGCGACAGTTTTAACTTTTCCCATTGAAACAAATGGCTAATATTTGATTGGCTGTGGTAGACTCCACCCACTTTTCCAAATTTTAACCCCAGTGACCCATGGTGCCAAGTTTTGCGTCTCTGGCTTTAACACTGTGGGAATGACAGTGTTTGACATTTTCTCATTGAAGTCAATAGGGAAAATCTGATTGACCGTTTGTTGCTCCGCCCACTTTTTGGAGTCCCCAAAATGTGACAGAACTTTTCAGGTTGACCCCATGACTAAGTGACCCAAGTTTGGTGAGTGTAACTTTAATGCTGTACGAGTGGCAAAAGTTTCAAATTTTCCAATGAAAGTCTATGGGAAAAAATGGGGTTTTTGGGGGGCCGCCACAGGGCCACGGAGGGTGGGATTGCTTAACAAAGCACAAGCAACCTATTCGGGTATGAGCCCAACAAGTGTGCAAAGTATCATAATTGTACTCCTAAAACTCTGGGAGGAGTAGCGTTTAGAAAATTGCTAAAATTTCATTGGCTGTTGGTAGCTCCAACCACTTTGGGGTGCCCCCCAAAAATACATATTTTTATTCGGGGTGGCACCAACAATATGTGGTCCGAGTTTGGGGAGTGTAGCTTCAAAACTGTACGAGCGGCAGCGATTTGAAAATTTTCCCTGTCAAAGTCAATACGAAAAAGGCGTCTTCGGTGGTCCGCCGCACGGGCGCAGTGGGTGGGATCGCTTACTAAAGCACAAGCAACGTACTTTGCTATAAGGCGAATAGGTGTGGAAAGTTTGGCGCTTGTACCCCTAAAACTGTAGGAGGAGTAGCGTTTAGAAAATGGGGGGGCAGTAAGTTAATGGCAGTAAGTAAGTTAAAACAAAGAAAGTAAGTTAAGGCAGTACCGGTAAGTTAAACAAAAAGGAAAAAGGAACAGAGGAACAGCTGCATTGGAACAGTTCCCATGTCAATAAAGTGTCCCGTCATCCCTGATTTAGATTTGCGGTTGTACGAAGGGTGTCCAGCAAGTAGTGTGTGTGTCCAGTTTGAGAGCAAACTCAAGCTTAGCAGTAAAAAAGGGTGGTTCATAAAAAATGACAATCATTATTTATTTGCATAGTATATGCATTTACACTTTGGGTATATGAGGTCATAGTATCCATGACATCACAACCTTAAAATGTAAAATATGATTTTGTACACCATTTGAATTTAGTGAAAACAAGTGTGAGGACCATTTACTGTTAAATGATCATACCCATGATGTACTCTATCTACTGGAAGCAAAAACACTCACATAACTACACAAATAACCACTCCTGTGTTCTGCTGCAGTTCTTCCAGCAGTGATATGAAATTGTTTAATGATTCTGTACATGGGGTACTCACTTAAACCATGGGCAACCTTTGCTCTGACAAATGTTATTGAACTACAATCACCACTGGTCTTTTATCAGTTACAGTATATGCATATATACAAAGGGCGTATATTTATGAAAGAGTGAAGTTAGTGATCACCACAGTCCTCTAGAGTGAAATTCTGCCACTCTCCATTCATTTCTATGGGATTTTTAAAAGCGTATTTATCAGTGGGTGAAAGGGACGCCTTTCAAAAACCCATAGAAATGAATGGAGAGAATTTCACTCTAGAGGACTATGGTGATCTCTTACTACACTCTTTGATAAATATACCCATCTCTAATTCGCTTTGCTTTGTATGTTTAATTTGAAAATGTATGTAACACCTATTTGGACTGCATAGCACACAAATAGTTAAACTGTCCAGCTAGCAGTAGAAGCATGGGTTACACGCGACTTCACACAACAGGGTCAGGGCCTTCGCCATGTGGAAGTGTTCCCTCTATGGTGTAGTGCAACTACATCCCCCCAGGCTACTGTGCATACAACAAAAGATGGGCGCCAGGAGGTTCTTGCAGTAAAACAGAAACGGTTTATTTAACTATGCACGAGGCAAGTGACCACAGGTTTAGTAGTCACGCAGGAGCTGAGGCAATAGTAACATTTACTCACACAGAGCTGCAGGCATTAGGCATTTCTCACAGAGGAAAGGTCTCCATTAGGCATTTGCAGTATTCACACACATTCCCTCCTGGAAGTTGTCAGGAAGCAGCTTCTACCCTACAGTCCCTCTTCACTGAGGTCCCTGACTGGAGGCAACACACAAAGCCTCTGGGAAGCTACTCCCTTACTGCAAATCCTTGTTGGAGCTTCAGCTGCTCTTTCTCTCTCACCTCTCTGCCTTTCTCTCCTAGAGAGACTATGACAAGTCTGCCCTAGTGTAACTATTCCTCATTCACGGGGTTACCTGGTCCCCGACTTCTTCTCCAAAGCACATGGGCCTTTCTGGGCCTAGCTATACCCAGGCTCCCCTGAGCACACCCAGCTGGATCACCATCCACAGGCCAAAGAGGAAGTGGCCACTCCCTACACACACTATATAGCAGTGTAGCAGGGGAGTGTCATTCTCTCCTGGCAGATCACTCTAAGAAAAAGGTGGGGGCCTTAAAGCTGCAGGGCAGATTAACCCATAGGGGCCCCTACATGTATAATAGAAATCAAGGGCATAATGTGACAAAGTAAATAAGGCATTAAGTGCATTATATAAGACCATTCCTAATTTTACTGCTTACAGCTTATACTTTATTGCCCTACTGTATAGTGCTGCTGTCTGGATTCAAGATATTAATCTTTTGCTTAGAGCAGTGGTTGTCAAGTGTCTTCAGTTCAAGCCACCTTTAAATGTTTATCCTCTGGGGATAGGATTCCTCTTTAAGGAGAACTAAAACATAAAAATGAATATGGCTTAAATGCCATATTTTATATACTTCCCATATTTCACCAGCCTAAAGTTTCAGCTTGTCAATAGCAGCAATGATCCAGGACTTCAAATTTGTCACAGGGGGTCACCATCTTGGAAAGTGTCTGCGACACTCACATGCTCATTGGGCTCTGAGCAGCTGTTGAGAAGCTAAGCTTAGGGGTCCTCACAAATTATTCAGCAGAAAATGGTTTGTCTGTAATATAAGCTGATACTACAGGGCTGATTATTAAATTCTGATGCTAGTTGCACTGGTTTCTGTGCTTTCATGTAATAATTATCTGTATTAATTACTAATAAGCCTTATATTGTGACATTTATATTCTATGGGTACTGTATATTTTGAGTCGGTCCCTAAGCTCAGTAAGTGACAGCAGCACAGAGCATGTGCAGTAAATCAGCAGAAAAGTCTAGGAAAATGTATAACCAGGGAAATGTATTATGCATAATACTGTATATAGGTGATACTACAACAATATAAAACGAGGGAAAACTTAAAATCAGGGGATGTAAAATTGAGGTTAAACTGTACTAGACTGAAAAGTGTATAGAATTAGTAAAATATTACTGATCACCACTGCTTATTTTTACAATCTCAATGCCTTTTCCAACTAGTAAGAAAATGTTGATCCTTTTTACTCATATTGCCAATAAATGAACTCTATAATCTCCCACAGGAAATATAGCATTTCACCAGGTCTAGAGTGGAGATAATTTTTCACTTAAATATCTGTCAAAATAATCTATATAAGGACAGATTAGGTGAAATTATATCTGAAATGTTAGAGCATAATATTGTGCTGAAATGATCTTTCAGAAACAGGGAGTGTATAAACAAAATTCTGTAATTACAGAATATGATTCATATGATTTGTATCTATTGCAGTTTATAAATAGGCCCCATAGTATCTGTAGAAAGGCTGTGCTCCATTATAATGTCCCTGCAATGGGAATGTAGAATAAAGCAACAATGCCTGTAGGGCCAAAGACTTAAAGGAGAAGGAAAGGTTAAAACTAAGTAAGCTTTATCAGAAAGGTCCATCTAAATATACCAGTAAACCCCAAAAGTAGTGCTGCTCTGTGTCCTCTGTCAAAAGAAACACTGCATTTCTTTCCTTCTATTGTGTACTCATGGGCTTCTGTATCAGACTTCCTGCCTTCAGCTTAAACCTCATTGCCCTGGGCAAGAGCATGCTCAGTTTGCTCCTCTCCCCCCACCCCTCCCTTCTCTACTGTAATCTGAGCCCAGAGCAGGGAGAGACTCAGGCAGGAAGTGATGTCACACCACGTTAATACTGCAGCTCCTATTCTAAGCAAACAGAGAGCTTCTAGCGCTTTTTACTCAGATATGGTAAAGCATTCTACAGAATAAATATAGCATTCTAGCTTGCGCTGTTGTAGCTAATCTATTGGCAATAAAATGCTTCCGTAGCTTTCCTTCTCCTTTAAATTATAATTAGTAGGTGTCACGTGGTACATAAAAATGCAGTTTTTGACCATATCTGCACCTATGCTGATTTTGCACATGCTCCTTTAATTGTTCTGTATTTATATACATTAAATTATTGCTACAAATATGTCCTTATTATTTATTTATTTATTCATTTGATTTGTTTCCTAATTTAATCACCTTCACCTCCCTTTTTTACAAGCATTTGTTTTCTTTTAGAATCTATATTTTTGATCATTTGTACAGGATTTTCATTTGGAAGCTTATCTGAATTTGTTCGCTGGGTAAGAGCTCCACCTGCCTGCCAAAGAGAAGACAATATCATTTTGAAATCGTATACAACCCACCTTGGTCCTACATTAGTGAAGATGAAGAATGCATTACTTAGAGAGTGTTGAGTATATTCAAAGCCAATTAATGCTTGTTTTCTATATTCAATACTCCATCCCTCAACAGTATCGGGCAACCTGACATGCTCCCCTCAGGACTCTGCCTATTTCTTTAAATACAAAGTAGAGTCCATCCGCAATCAGATCCCTACCTCTACTAATGCAAACCAGCTCCTCCTTCCTAAGCCCCTTATGCATGTCTTAATTCCTTCCCTCCAGTAACATCTGAATTTTCCAAGTTTCTCTTGTCCTTCCCCGCTCACAACTTGCTCTCTTGACCCTATGCCTTCTTCTCTGCTTAAACACTGTGCTGCGGAGCTTACTCAGCACTTACATCTTCAATTCTTCTCTGGCTACTGGAACCTTCCCCTCTCCTTTCAAACAGGCCTGTGTAAAGCCTGTTCTTGAAAAGGCCACACAACCTCTCTTGTGTGTTGAATTACCTTCCTGTCTCACTTCTACCTCTTGCCTGTAAACTCCTAAAATGTATGGTGTTCTCCATATTACTAACTTTCTACACTGATGGACCCTCTGCAATCTAGTTTCTAGCCTGCACACTATACTGAGACTGCCTTGTGCAGTTACAAATGATCTTCAGATTGCTAATCAAGGTCATGTCTCTGTCCTTATCCTCCTCATCTGCATTTGACCACTCTTTCCTGATGCAAATTCTGTATTTGCTTGGTATCCTTACCCTGCTTATCTCTAACCATTCATTCACTGTCTATTATGCTAACGAAACCTCATTTCTAGTTCCACCTAATGTAATGGTGATGCAAGGCTCTATACTCATTCCATTGTTGTTCTCCCTTCGGCCTCATGTTTTTATATGGTCATGAAACTCCTTGGTAACTTATAATATATAATTTACAAGAGGGAGTACTTTATTCACTATATATACTACAAGGCATATGTGTTATCAGCTGTGTATCCTGTGCCTTTTCTCCTTTTTTAGCTTTGAATGGCTGCCCCCACAGCTACCCAGCAGCTTGTTTATATAAACTATAGTAGAGTTTCTGAATCAAACTAGTTTTGCCAGTGCAGGGCAAAAGTAAATTATATTGTAATCACTAACACACTTTTTTGGTGTTACTGCTCCTTTAAATAGCAAACTGCACATTTCTTTAATTTCTCTGTAGTGAATGGGTACAATGTGTTTGATAACAACATTTCCCATTATAAAGTATGATACAGGTATGGGGCCTGCTATCCAGAATGCATTGGCCCTGGTGTTTTTCGGATAAGGGGTCTTTCCATAATTTGGGTTTCATAAAAACCATTAAACCGTTAATTAAATCCAACAGGATTGTTTGGCCTCCAATGAGGGTTAATTATATCATAGTTGAGATCAAACACACTGTACGGTTTTATTAATTTGCAGCTTTCTGGATAAAGGGTTTTCAGATAACTGAACCCATAGCAGTATAGGGTACAGCTTTCAATATCACCATAAAATCCCTGTATATATCCAGCTAAATCTGAGCAATTCACAGATAATATTAACTTAAGCATGGTATTTGTAACAATGGAATGTCAACTTTATTAATACAAAGAATTTAAAAATAATTGTTGTTGATGCCAGTTATTTCTTACACACAAAAAATGAACAAAAATGGTCAGAGCCTTTGTTTATTAAATTAGAGTGCATTATGAAAAAGACAGACAACCATTTCCAAGAGAAAGCATTCATTGCACCACCTCATTTAGCGATTTTTGTGAAGCAGTGGGCAAGTGGATGAATTTCTGAAGCAGCCACCAGTTTATCCTACATGATGCAGAGTGACTCCAGTGTTGCAGGGTGGAGCACTTGCATACAGGGGCTAATACATAAAGCAATCAAGTACTCCTACCTGCAATCCTTGGATCCTTCAATTAACCAGACCGGCCAATATGTCACAGCATTCTCTGTTAATCTAATCTATGCTGCCAGGGCTGTTTTCTTTGTGATCATCCTGGACACACTGATTCTACTCCTAATAAACAAAAAACTCAATGGACTCAGGCTCCAAATAATCCCACAGATTAACTGTAGCCCCATTTTGCTCCTTGTATGACTAGCCTCAAAGAACAGGTACACGGATAGGCTCCAGGTAGATGGCATTAAATAACTCAATATGTATATTTCATTTTTCAAATTTGCAGTTAATTGTAACTCTGGGAAATACACTAAAAATATATAATTACTCATACAAAGCCACATAAATGGAGTTTCTCACAATTGACAATTGTTTTGGGTCTCATATTTAAAGACTAAGACCAGTCATTAGCATGAATGACTTTCCACAAATACTGAATCAAAGAAATCCTCTGCTTTCAAATAAAGGGTGCAGTGGGAATAAGGCCAATTTAGCTGGAACTCTACGGCAGTGTTTCAAATGATGAATGGTGCAACACTTGGCAATGTCCAACCATGTGATAGCAGCTCAAACACTGCTATAGTAAGTACACACGGAGAGCGTGGATGGCTATTCTGCAGCATTTTCAGTAAAGTCTAGTAAAATCATTAAAGCAGTTTGCTTTGCATTGAAATATATAAAAGCCAAGTATCCTAGAAGAGAGCAAAATTAAAAATAGAAAGGTCTGCATTGTGTTCCTGAGATATTTTGGGGTATATTTATCAAAGAGTGACACTAGAGTGAAATATTCATTTCTATGGGGTTTCTAAGGGTGTATTTATCAAGGGGGTGAACAGTCATTTTCATGTAATGATAAATAAGCTCCCATAAATCTGACAGATATGTATAAATTGCTGGAATTTCATTCTAGCTTTACTATATGAAAATGATTATAGTTTAGCTGAGAGGTTGTGTATTAGTGACAATGACTGGTTGTGTCTGCTACATAGATCTGACGTTTCCTTTAAAACAATGGATGCAGCAGAGTACCGATGCTTGTATAGTCTAAAAAAAGAAATGTAATGGTAATTTGTTTTTCCATAAGCTTTATGCCAATACCTTGTTAAGTTCTGTGTGTGTGCTCATTACATGTGGTTATAGTATATAGCCTACATTGCAACTACAGTGTCCTCAGGACAATCATGCCAGTCATAAGTCTCTCCTTGGGAGGGGAGAATCATTAGGCAACTACAAAAATATAATTTTCCTATGATGACTGTTTGAAAGCATCACCATCTAAGCAGCACATTTCCCATTCATATGAAGAGGAAGATGACAGCACACAGGGAAGAGAGTTTTAGGTAAAAACATTAAACCACAAAAAAAAGGGTGGGGGGGGCGCACAGGTTCTAGAATATGTTGATTAGTCACCCTGTAGAACAGGTGATCCAGGCTTAGGGAGCAGATAAACCAGAAACAAACGAAAAGAGGTATCAGGCACTCACCGCCAAAAATAAGTTAAAAATATAATATTTTTGTAGATTCATTAAAAAAAAAAAAACACTACGTGTTTCATGGGCTCTCTTTACCTCCCAGGAACTGGGTATATAATTTCTCCTATAAATACCCACTTCCTGGGGGGCACGAAACGCGTAGGGCCAATGGAGATATTGTTCCTTTTTAAATGAATCTTGGGGACTATTGGTTCACCCTGAGAAAGGTCAAACCAGCTGGTGTGCCATAGCATTAAAAGAAAGCTGGTATCATTGCAAATAAAGGAACTTTGTTCTTATTATTAACACATTTTGGACTATTGGCCTTTGTAACAGTTCGCTTTAAAAGCATAGCATGTTAAAAGGTAAAAGTTAAACATTTGACTCAAAACTAAAAGTACAGACTGACCCTCTCTGTAAATAAGCTTGCAACACTGCACCAATAATGGCAGCCACCATTTTTGCAGCTGTTAGAATTTCAATGCATATCATCTTGGAGGTGAAGGTATGTTGGTTGCTTTAGAAGTGGTAAGCCACAATGATTACTGAAGACAGTGTAGCACTGGGGAAGGATTGTTTGAAGATCCAATGAATCAAAGTCATGAAAAATGTACTCATCAAATCCAGATTGATCCAAAAATGATTCTAGCAAAGGACTGCCATGACAAATTTTAACCCCAATGCTTCAATGTTCACTGATATCCATTTGCCAGTGATACTGGAAGTTAGTTGGGATCAACACTCTCTTTAAGAGTTCTGTATGTCATGCTGCGGAACGTCTCCTGATCACAAACAGGCCCTTCTGTAACTGGCCCAGGTAAATTCTGACTTTGGTGCTGTCACTGCTCTTTCTTACCCATATCTGTACAAATGGGAATAAATGAAGACATCAGAGAAAATGCACACAAAAAAAATAAAACAAGACATTAAGTAGTTATGTATGTAAAGGCATGTGAAATATAATTGTGGTACAGTACTAGAATGTGGCTTCTACATTAAGCTGTGTCTGTCATGCAATGCTCCTACCTGCCTGAAACACAATGAAGGCAAGGAAAGCTGCCATAATGTAGCTGTAAATATGACTATAAACAAGTCGAAGGGAGTCTGTAAATACTACAGATCTGTTTAACTTCAAAAATATAGCCACCATTAACAAAATTATGACTTTTTTCCATTGCTTTTTTTTCTTCAATGACCTAAAGTGGCCTACTCTGGAAGATTTAAACTGCTGATTAAAGCCCTGTGTAAATATAAGCACATTCTTTGAAACCACAAATAGTTGTGATTTATCAAGTAAGAAAACGTAAAAAGTCATATGAAGCAAGTAGCTGCAGAGTTTCTATAGAAATCAACAGTAATTTTTATTTTCTCGCCAGTTTACTGAAATTAATAAATTTTTCCTTGTGTGCATCATTTCTTCTGTGAAAAAAAAAAAAAAAAAACAATCAACTATTCTGAGGTGCTCTTCTAAAATAAGTGAACACTCGTGAATTAAAAAATTAGGGTGTGTAAGAAAAGCCATGCAGTGCCCCTATTTTTCCCCCCCCCCTAGAACTCAAAATTTGAAAAATCAGACTTCCTATATTTATTCAGCTGAATTTTGCTTAGTACAGGAGGAGATCCCTAAGCTGACATACGTTTTATACATTCCATATAAGCTTCAGAATACACCTCATGCCATACCTCATTATTTCCCACAGAACTGATGACACAGCTCATTTTGTTATTGTCCTTAGATTCCAGATATATGGCTTGGCTCTTATGGTACCTGGAAGAAAATCAGAAAAGTTTGAGGAAAGGAAATCTCTCAAAGATTAATTACCTAAGGAATTACTGTATAACACTGACTGGATTTAATTATGATACTGCACAATGTTTTTACCAGTGTAAATGTGATATTAGTTATGTTTATTAAATAAAAATGGGGATGCTGTTCAGTAGGTCAACACAAAGGACCAGACAAACGAATAAATAAAGCAATCGACCTGACAAGCAGAATCATATAATAACAGGATTTTAAAATATGCATTTAAAAGACAGCAATACTGGGTTCACTAAGTTTGTACTTCATTTTGAATTGTAGATCTTTTTGGTTCAAGTCATGAATATTTATCAGTGGAAGATCCATGGAAAGCAGTGGACCAGAGACTTAATCACTGGATATCTGGGCAACTTAATATAAACAACAAAGCAGAGAGGAAAATGGCAAATGATTCTTTTACTTTTTCGAATTTCATTTTCCAACTAGATTGGTTTTCATTCTATTGTGCAAACCATGCACCCTGTGCAAAAAAGGATGTCAGCGTTCCCCTCCCCTAATGCCTCTACTAAAACCTGCCCTAGAATGAAACACTAACTTCACAGGTATTTTTTTTTTTAAAAAAAAACAATAGAAATTTTTTTAAAGTCAGACATTACATATTTACTTAAAATGATGTAATCTGCATGTGTATGAAGGTGAACAACTCCTTCAAATATATATTGCAGTTTTGCAAGATTCTTAATATGATGAAAACTATATATTGCTTAAAGGGCAAGTCATCACCGTAATAAACATTTGCCTAATAAAGGAAAACATAATGCAACACAACTTTCCAATATACATTTATTAAACAGTTTTTAATGTTATTTGTAAAAACAATTGCTATTGAAAGTATTTGATCGACTACTGGTTGTTACTTTTTAAAACCATGTTGCAAAAGTCTTTGTTCCTCAGCAATCAGCAACCTTGTCTTACATTGTTTCAATAGTGTTTCAGCAGTTTGAACCAACAGGCCAGAGAACAGAAAGGGTCAGACAAAAACTGCTTTCAATAGCAATACATGTACAGGTAACTTAAAAGCCATAGACAATTTCCAATCAATGTAAAGTTGCTTATAATTGTGTTTTCTTATTAGGCAAAAAACATATTTTGGGGTTGAATTTTGCAGTAATTATTAATTATGGGGGTATAGTTTTCCTTTAATTACAAACTAGGGTAGGTAGTAAAAGGAAACTATTCATGGCAAGCAGATAAAAGTTTATTTAGTAGGTTATTAGATGACAAACAATCTGAACAAAGGATAAGATACAATTGTGTGTATGGATAGTGCCACCCAGTGGCAGAAAACTACTACCTTAGAACCGGGTGAATATTGTAGGTAATGTATCTCAGAAAGCCAAAATGTGATATCTACATTTTATACTTCTCTGGCTCAATGGCCACTGTACACTATCATAGCTTTTGTTCCTATATTTTTCTTGTAGTGAAACCTGTTGTGCCTATTCTTTATATAAAAATAACTCAAACCGGTGTAGGACCCATTATCTAAATGCTTGCGACCTGGGGTTTTCCAGATAAGGGACCTTTTCATAATCTGGATCACCATTACCTCAAGTCTCAGAAAATTAATTTGAACATTTGCTGTTTTACCACCAATATGGATTCAAGCAGCTTAGTAACAAACAAGATTATGTTAGATCATACTGTTTTGTTATTAAAGAGAAAAAGGGAATTTTTTTTTTAAACATTATAATTATTTGCTTAAAATGGGAGATGGCCTTCCCGTAATTTAGAACTTTCTGAATGAGTTTCCGGATAAGGGATTCCATACCTGTACATTTAATTGACCTATGGATCGTTGTTATCCTTTTCCTACTCGTTTCAGATAATGATTTCTGTATGAAAGAGCTAATTCTTTACTGCACTTTCTGGGTCTCAAAGTTTACTTTTAAGTAACTTACCATCTCTTATCATAGTATAGCTTTCCATCTTCTATACGTGCTTCAAATCGTTGGACAGGGGATTCATTCTGTGTGCTTGGAAGATGTTCTGGACTTGAGGGAGATACTAGAAAAACACGATTTATTTAAAAAAAAACAGGTATCAGAACAGTGTTATAGGACAACGCAGCATAGTTTAATATTTCACAACCAATGGGATACTGTAATTCATGTTAAAGCTTATATCGAATTAAAAGCTTTACAAACGATCTAACCATTTACTATCTTTTTCCCCCTAACAGACAGCTTCTAAAAACATGCAAATCATGTGAATTGAGTTGTTTAGGCAAAAAAAACTTCAAAAAGGAACAAAACACAACATACAGTTCCACATGAATGTCATATTTGAGGATAAGCACACTGACATTTTTTGCCTGTTGTGATTAGCTCAAGAGGATAGGGGCAGGGAATTTATAAATGTATTTGTCACCATTCATTGTCCCTGCCTCCCACTAGAATGTGTGCCTTTGCCCTAAGAGGTTTGCACTTAATTTAGTTTATATATGTCTAAGACAGTGTCTTAGATTGAGGCACTGTGCCATTTTGAAGGGAGAAAGGCCTATTAATTATACAATGGTGCTTGAAAGTGTGTGAACCCTTTAAAATTCTCTATATTTTTAGTGACCTACATCTGATTTTCAAGCAAGTCTTCAGAGTAGATGAAGAAAACTCAAACAAATGAAATTATTATATTTTGGTGAGCCAATAACATATCTTCTTGTAGCATTAGTAAGTGAATCCTTAGGATTATCATATAATTTGAAGGTGAAATCAGAGTCTGGTGTTTTCAGTCAATAGGAGTGGGAGACCAGGTTTTATTTGAACTGGGATCCAGCAAATCCCTGATCACACATAAAACACATTTGTGGATGTGTATCATGGCTCGAACAAAGTAGGTGTCTGATGACCTCAGAAACAGTTGTTGATGCCCATAAGGCTGGAAAAGGTTACAAGACTATCTCTAAAGGGTTTGGACTCCGCTAGTCAACAGTCAGACAGATTGTTTACAAATGGTCGAAATTCAAGACCGCTGTTACCCTATCCAGAAGTGATTGACCATAAATTATAACTCCAACTGCAAGGCGTTGAATAGTCCCGAGAAGTTACAAAGGAACCCAAGGTAACTTCTAAGCAACTGAAGGCCTGTCTCACATTGGCAAATGTTGATGTTCATTAGTCCACCATCAGGAGAACACTGAACAGCAATGATGTATATGGCAGGTTAGCAAGGAGAAACCAACTGTTCTCCCCTAAAAATATTGCAGACTGTTTACACTTTGTCAAAGATCATGTGGGCAACCCATAAGGATACTGGAAGAATGTTTTGCAGGTGGATGAAGCCAAAAAAGAACTCTGTGGCTTAATGAGGAGCATTACATTTGGAGAATGAAAAATACTACATTCCAGCATAAGAACAATAGCCCATGGGAGTGTTCTGGCTTGGGCCTGTTGCTGCATCTGGGCCTGGACGGCTTGCCATCACTGATGGAACAATGATCCTAAAGACACAAAAGTTGTTCTACCAAAGAATGGTTAAAGAAGAATACAGTGAATTCTCTGGAATGGCCAAATCAATGTCTGAATCTTAATTCAATTGAAATACTGTGGAAAGCCCTAAAACGAGTGGTTCATGTGAGGAAACCCACCAACATCCAAGAGCTGAAGCTGTTCTGTATGGAGGAATGGGATAAAAGTCGACGTGCAGGACTCATCAAGATTTACAGCATACATTTATTTGGAGTAATTGCTGCATAAGGGGATCATGCCAAATACAGAAAGCATGACTCACTTACTTTTACCACACGCAGATATGTTGCTGATCATTTTTTTAATCAATAAATACATGCTCAAATAAAATAATTTTTGTTTCATTTGTTTAACTAGATTTTTTTCTTTTTTTGAAAAGCAGATAATGTTTTAGGACACATTCATAATATAGAAAATTTTAAAGGGTTCACAAACTTTCATGCATCAAATCTAGATGCACAATGATTCCTATGCATCAATATGCAACTATCATTACAATATAAATTAGGGTTTTATGCAGTTTTACATACAGTAAATATGCCAGTGTAAATTCTTTTAAACAAGTAGTAAGAAAAACTTGCCATGGATCTGATCAGTATTAAAGCATACATTTACATTTTAAACAATTGCTATTGAACAAAAATATTTACCATTAATGTATAAACTTACCAGGTCTCTTGGGAGATTTTAACTGAGAGAAAAGAGAGAGAGAAAATGGGTAAATGTGCCACTTACACTACTGGAGCTATCTATCTATCTCTATATAGAGAGAGAGATAGAGATATAGATAGATATATATATATATATATATATATATATATATATATATATATATATATATATATATATATATATATATATATATATATATATATATATATATATATATATATATATATATATCTCTATCTCTAAAGATATATAGATATAGAGATATATATAGATATATAGATATAGAGATATATATAGATATATATATATATATAGATATATATATATATATAGATATATATATATATATATAGATAGATATAGATAGATATAGATAGATATATATATATAGAGATAGATAGATTAGAATAGATCCTAATTCTATTCCTTATTTCATTGTACTTAGATGAAAAACTGCCTACTGAATATATAGACATATATTCTTAATTCCAAGAAAGACATGTACCTTGTTTTTTTTACAGAAAAACATATCTTAAGAAACTATTTATTTTTGACTAGGGATTCGCTAAATATTTTGCCACATTTCGCCAATAGTCTAATGGATAGTAAAAAAAAAAATGTATATATGTTTTGAAAATGGTGTAGAAAAATGTTGTGTGAAAGCCAAATAATTGATTTCAATGCGCTTGGCAAATTGTTTGCCATTTTGAGAGTTTTTGGCAGAGCCAAACAGATCAGATTCATCCATCACTATTTTTGATGAATTTACAATAATTAGCCTCAGCACTTTGCCCCTTTCCAGTCTGTACTAGTATATGGTTCACAGGGTCACTAGTCCCAACACATAATGATTAGCAGCAAAGCTTCATTTTTTTATTGCATATCTTTCTATACCTTGTATTAATCTTGACTTCCTAACTGCTGTCTGATTGCCAACACTCTATTCAGACGGGAGGATGGTGGAAAATGCGAGTGTTCCCTGGAATGATGTACTAGTTTGCAAATGCTTCACATGAGTTAGGGAGTGCCAGAGGCCACAAGGCACTAGACAGCCCTGTATACACCATCAATTAAGTTTCCCTGCGCCTTACAATGCTGTGCTCAGCACCCTGGGCAGGTTTCTCATTCAGTACACAAAGAGTGCGACTTGTACAACCAATGCCATGGTGCACAGTGGATGGCCTAAAAAGTTGCAATTTTGGGGAACGGGATTGGTAAATGAGCCCAATTGTTAGCAATATCTAGGAAAAAACTGTAAAGCAGCACATTACAATGCTACTTTCAAGGCACATTACAAGGCTAAAAAAAATTAAGCCCCATTCTAACTACCTTCTAACCACTTACTGTTCGTATTGGGTTAACACTATAAAAATAATAATGAGCTAATGAAGAGCTTAAATCTGCTATTCAGTTTGGTTTCCATGCTGCAAGCAAAAATGAAGGGTGAATAGATGTGCCAATACTACCCAGGGAGATGGCAAAAACCAAACGACTAACGGACTGTCAAAGAGCACAAGGATATATGGTTTTGTATTTAATCATAAAAAACATCTTCCTTTATGAGACACAGCAATGTACCAGACTCACCTTGTTTAAGATTCGTAAATCCTCCATGATTTGTTCATCTGTCAGCAGATAATTTAGCTGGGGTGCCAATAATTAAGTCACATAACAATGAGAAATAATTGTAGAAGAAATGACCCTAAACAGGTATCTCTAGAAATTACACTTGTAAACTCAACTAAAACGATTAACTTATACCTAATTATAAGGAAACCACACATAGCAAACCTCATATGTAATCCCCTTATTTTTAAGGCACAAATTCCTAGGCAAAGTTGCAAATAACTATTAGAATACATATTACAGAAAATATAAACTTGCCCCTGCAAAATTTCCTTTTGTCTTACCCACAGAAAGATTTGTTAAAAACACTGTATGATAATTCCTTAGCTTAGTCAAGTATTATTCAAATGTACATTAAACTCACATTCTAGGGAAGTTTAAGCTTCTTTAATCACTACTGCACTGAGATTTTTATAGATAATATTTTCATAACCAGTATGGAAACTCACATATACTGGATAGAAGACAAGCTTGCAGATATATAAAGCTGTATGCAGAATACCATACACAAATATGTTTTACTGAAAAGGTAAATCCACCCCCTAATTAGAAATAGGGTAGACTTATGGCCCTTGTATCTTAAATAGACTATTAAAATAAAGATGATCTCTTATGTTTCAGCTGTAAAAAAAATATAACCATAACACATATAAACTGATGAAAATATAAGGCATTCTATTCTATGTTATACATTCCAAACATCATTGTTGCTCAGTGGATAGCACCGCTACCTTGCAGTGCTGAGGGCCTGGCCCTGAATTGGATTCTTTCCTGGTCACTACCTATAAGGGGTGAATATGCTCATCCTGCATCCTTGTTTCACTCCAGTTTCCACACACAAAAAACACACAGGTAGCAGGCTGCTACAATGAGCCAAGGTGAGAAAAGATGCTTCTAGTAGCATTAAGAGTATAAATTCAGCTTTTTTAAATCAGAATTTCGACTATTCTAGTGCAGAGAGCGCTCAATCTGCTTAGATGCGGGTGGCATCCGAAAGGCCACCTCAGGGTGCCCAGTGGTGCAGAATGGCCCCTGACAGGCACGTTACTTGGGCGGAAACTGAACATAACATGTGTAAATGTAATAGAGAACGTTGTTGTAAGCTACACTGGGGCAGGTATTGATGGGACTGATGGACAACCTCTATAAGAGCTGTATAAACATGTCTGTGATATATAACTAAAGGATAATAAATATATCAAAATAAGGCATCTTTTGCTTTCCATATATCGCTGAACTACAACACCCACGCATCCTACTAAAGGTAAAGCTGGGTACTGTCTATTAACATCTGAACGGCTGTCTGTGTGCCAGGTGTCTTGCCTATACTATAGCCATGGTATACTAAGTATCTGCAAAAGATATCTGGAGCAGGTTTCCTTCGTTTATCAGGAATTGGCACTGGATCATTCGGCCTTCTTCGTAATTTTCGTGTCATAATAGGCTTCACTTCCATGGAATCTGTAGAAGGAGAGAAGATGTTAAATATCACTGCTCATCAGTTCATATAAATCCAATGGAGTATTTTGCACAGCAGTACTATCTGATTTACAAGGGCTAAATTATTGATTGTTACTATTGGAACATCACACAATCCTGCAGGGCCTGCAAAATTAACAATTTTCATCGGTAATAATTTCCATCGGTACATTTTTGTATTCAGAAGAGCTTAAACAAATAAAATGTGAAAATGGAGCACATACATATTAAATGAACTTCTAAAAGGTCTAATGTAAAATCTGTGTAAAGGCAGCTAAATGTTTTATTGTAGTAGCAATGTGCAGTTGTAACATGCACAGGACTCATTAGAATGCTCTCATGCCAGCATAAGCCAATAACATTACTGCAAGCTTCCTAATATGTTTTGATCCAGGAAAACTCCTAACAACTAAGTATAATCGCTCCACAGCAAAACAAATTGCTCTCTCTTTCCTTCACCCAATGATAACAAATTATCAAAAAAATGTGATACATATACACATATGAAAAAGTTTAGGAACCCCTCTCAGTCTGCATAATAATTTACTCCACTTTCAACAAAAAAAGATAACATTGGTGTGTCTTTGATTTTTCCAGGAATATCGGAGTACTGGGGTGTTTTCTGAACAAAGATTTTTAGTGAAGCAATATTCAGTTGTATGTAATGAAATCAAATGTGAAAAACTGGCTGTGCAAAAAGTTGGGCACGGTACCCTTGTAATTTTGCTAATTTGAATGCATGTAACTACTCAATATTGATTACTGGCAACACCAAATTGGTTGGATTAGCATATTATAGGCAGGTGTGTACAATCATGAGAAAAGGTATTTAAGGTGGCCAATTTCAGAGGAGAGTCAAACAGAAGCACAACTTGCAGAGTGATGGCATGGGATCCTCAAAGCAACTCTCAAAAGATCTGAAAACAAAGATTGCTCAGTATCATGGTTTATGGGACAGCTCAGAGGTTTAAAATGTCAGTTTCAACTGTAAGGAATGTAATCAGGAAATGGAAGGCCACAGGCACAGTTACTGTAAAACCCAGGTCTGGCAGGCCAAGAAAAATACAGGAGCGGCATATGCGGAGGATTGTGATAATGGTTACAGACAACCCAAAGATCACCTCCAAAGACCTGCAAGAACATCTGGCTGCAGATTGTGTATCTGTACTTCGTTCTACAATTCAGCACAATTTGCACAAAGAATCTGTATGGCAGAGTGATGAGAAAGAAGGCCTTTCTGCACTCACACCACAAACAGTCGCTTGTTGTATGCAAAAGCTCATTTGGACGAGCCACAGTCACTTTGAACTGATGACAAAAATTTAGTTATTTGGTCATAACAAAAAGCGATTTGCATGGCGGAAGAAGAACACCGCATTCCAAGAAAAACACCTGCTACCTACTGTCAAATTTGGTGAAGGTTTCATCATGCTGTGGGGCTGCGTGGCTAGTTCAGGCCCTGCTGCGCTCGTTAAAGTCGAGGGTCGGATGAATTCAACTCAATAGCAACAAATTCTTCAGGATAACGTTCAAGCATCAGTCACAAAGTTGAAGTTATGCAGAGGTTGGATATTCCAACAAGACAATAACCCTAAACACACTTCGAAATTTATGCAGAGGGAGAAGTATTGATGTAATATCTCTGTTGGGGGTGCCCAAATTTATGCACCCGTCTAATTTTGTTATGATGCATATTGCATATTTCCTGTTAATCCAATAAACAATGTCACTGCTGAAATACTGCTGTTTCCATAAGGCATGTTATATATTAAAAGCAATTTGCTACTTTGAAAGCTCAGCCAATGATAAACAAAACTCCAAAGAATTAAGAGGGGTTCCCAAACTTTTTCATATGACTGTACATTAACTGTACAGTAACAAACATTTTTGCACTACTCATTTACATTCAAATCTACACTTTTATTTTTAGCATAGACTCATCATACCTCCAGTCAGTTCCATTGTTAATTTCTCGCTTTCAATCATTTTCTTCTTTTCGTCAAGCTCTGCCATTAAGTTGTCCTTTAACTCAATTTTCTTTTCTTCAAATTCCTTAACAGCTGCTTTCTTCTCCTTGATGTAATTTCTTTCTACCTGCTCAGTCTGGTATAATTACAAAGAATGAAAAACGGGTAGGATTTTGGATATCTCTAATAGTACCGATGCAATTCCTAGTAAGAGTTAAAGACACTTACCTCTAGTTGCAGGAAAAGCTCTGGAAGAAACAAAGACATTTATTATTTATAAGGGATTCATAAGTAAGTTTCTGAAGTAGAAACATATAATGAATGAGACATAAATTAAAGTATTCCTTTGCCTTTATGCACAAGGCTGAAACACATATGCATTCTTACCAGCATTTCGTAGTCTCTCTTTGTACTGTTGATCTAACTTTTTCAGTCGCTTCTGGTACTCTTGTAGGGTACCTGTTAAAAAAAAGGGTTTCCGACATTAACATTATGTCCACCTATAATTATGACAAGACATTTTTCACTTGCCTCCTTTTTAAATGGGAAGGTTACTAAGAGGCAGTGTGCCAATAAAACAAACTTTTGTTTAACCCCATCATTAACATATATACGGGATATTTTTAAAGTTGTTATCCAAAGGGGGTTTCTTACCACATAATTTCAAATATCTTTTAATATTTACATTTTTTGCACATCTATCATCATACTTTTTCTTGCATAAATATAAGAAAAAAAGATATAGATTGGGATTCTTAGGCAGTCTAAGACTGCAACCTGGTTGGGACTAGCACTTTATATTCATTACGTTATTAACTTAAAGGTGGGTGCTGTACATCTTATTAATTGATTGAGTTTTTAATGGTATTAAATTAATCTATTTAGTAGTAAGCAACCTATTAGCAGAATTTAGCACTGGTACTTTACCACTTTAATGGAGTCATTAACTATTGACACTCATGAATTAAAGACAGATTAAATGAGTGTTTATTATACAGTGTAATAATTGGTACACGACTAGGGATGTAGCGAACCGCCGATAATGTGTTCGCGAACGCCGTTCGCGAACACCGGCAAAAAATGCGAACAGTTCGCGAACTTCGAACATCCGAAAATCGTTCGATTCGAACGTTCGATTTTAGCGATCGAATGGTCGAACGATTTTGACGCGTCCGCCGCGCGACGTTCGCGAACTTGCGGCGGACGCGAACAGCCGATGTTCGCGCGAACAAGTTCGCCGCCGAACAGTCCGCGACATCCCTATACACGACAATCAGTTAATCACAAATCTTCCATATTAGATACCCTTAGAGTGTGGCGGTTTTATAATCTCACTCTCTTTCAAACAATCAATACTAGTAATCTATACCTCTCCCTCTCTGTGAGGTGAACGTTGTGTAAATTAATAAAGACTGCTTTCTTTATCTTTTTAACTAAATATAGATACAAGTTATAGCCCCCCCCTTCCAAAAATAATGCATAACTGCAAATCATTTTTCAACAGTACTTAATGGGGAGATGGATTAAATTAGATTTATAAAAAAAAAATAAAAAAAAAACGTACGCCCTTCCTTGAATGCAGCCATTTAAATAGCAAACTGAATCAAAAGGAGTAACAGGTGGCTCAATGGGTAGCAGTTCTGCCTTGCAACATGGGTATCCAGAATTTGAATGCAAAGAGTTTTTATGTATTTTCATGTCCTGTGCTGGTTTAGTCTAAAGCAGGAGTGCCCATACTTTACTAATGTGAGGTCTACTTTTAGTGATGTTGTCCCATTACGATCTACATCCATAAAAGCATTGTTAGCATTCTGTTTTGTGGAAAATATTACTTGTTACTTATATATTACTATTGATTTATGAGAAAATGTATATTGCTATATTTAACAATTATTTCGTATGTAACCATAACATAAATATCTGAATGAAAAGAATGAAACAGGAGAGTGATATAGACAAGCTGTTTGTTGACGGTGTCTTGAGATCTACTGATCACCAGCTAAAGGTCTACTGGTAGATCCCGATCTACCTTTGGACATCCCTGGTCTAGAGACTGGTTTCTTTCTAAACTCAAAAAACAAACAGGCAGGTTAACTGGCTCTTGATTAAACTGACTCCAGTGGGTAAGCATGTAGTGAAAACATGAGATGGACCTTTGATTGCAAACTCCACTGGGAAAGGGAATGTTGTAAATGCTAAATAACTCCTGTAAATACAGTAGAACCCCCATTTTATGTTTTTCAGGGGGCCAGAAAAAAAATTATGTAAAATCCAGGAAAATTTAAAATCAGGGAAATGTATTATGCATAATATATTTGTGGGACCACAAAATAACAATGTAAAAGGAGGGGGAAACTTAACATCAGGGGATGTATAATTGAGGTTCCACTGTAACTGTATAAACTATGTAAAGAATGGATACTGAATTAAAAAAAAATTTTTGCACACCCCCAATATGAGCGAAAATCAAGGCTGCAAAACCTCATATGCATAAAAGCCAATATGCCTTTAATCCAAAAATTCAATTGTGTAAGTTTTAACTGATTTCACGTTAGAAGAAAAGTACAGCAAGCAGGATTCCTCTTTTTATAGTTTGTAACCGTTAATCAATACGGAACTTCTATTCTTTTAAGCAGTCACTCAAGTGTGTTGGTGTTATAAGTATAGCTTTGGTAGAGAAGGGCAAAAATGTCACAAATCAACAACAGCAGAGATGTGGCAAGTAAATAGTGAATTATTTAATTATATAATATTTTCAAAGAAAGGATAGCCTAAAATTTGATAGCATGTCTGCTAAATGAAGACCCCAGGAGTGAAACATTCTACCATACAATTTGGAAAGGAATTAACAATATTTGCACTTATTATAGCATAGCAACTTTAAATTCATGAATAATCAGTACAGTTCTCACAGAACAATGTTAAAATATTTTAGAAGGGGGTCCTCATTTAACTGCTATGGGTCAACCCCGCTGCAAAATCCTCCATTGGCGCCTCCAGCTGCATATAATAAATGTAAAAATAGTGGCTGGTTTACAAGTACTCCACTAGCTTAGCTGCAATCAAAGTTCACTAAAACAACAATATACTAGATTTCAACTGCACATTTCAATTTGTATTGTTTATCTTTATGTTTCATTATATGCTAATAAAGAACACCAGTACTTTCAGTCTCAACTCGGCTCCTATCTCTATATAATTAAGCCTTAGTGCATACACCTATGCTGTTACAATATAACCCACACTGGTGGCATCGGGGACTTTAGTCCAAATAAAGTGTCTCATACAGAGTGATATAAAGCCCTCTTTGAAGGGGAACTTTGAAACTCCTGAGCTGCTTCTTTTTCCCTCAAAGGCCAGCATGGGCCACTGCCTGCATGCTGTACCTGTACCCTTCATTTGACCAGGCCCCCTGTAGGGGTACTGGCCACCAACAGCAGCCCTAAAACAAACATATACATGGTTTTATTTGCCCTTTCCATGAAATAAAGGCACCACTTACTCTCCCTTACCTTCCTGAAGCTGCTGTAGTTGTCTCTTCAGAGAAGCCAGTTTGTCTTGATACATCCTGAGAAAAAAAGTGTAATTATTTCAAATAGATTTTCTGCCTGTGCTACACTCTACACTAGAGAACAGAATCCCAAAATGATGATGATCACCATGGATTGCCAAAGAAGCTGATAAGGGAAAGTTTGCTCTGATGCTTTCTAAATTTGCTCAGTACAGTTAATCATTTTAAGTTGCCTTAGTCATTTATATATTTTATTGACACATGAAGAGTATTATTTTTATATGATGATTCATAATCTTAGCAGTTCAGCCTTGCCACATGGGTTGTGAAACTTGCATTTATAGCATAGATAATATTAAACTGACTGATGGAAAGCCAGTGACATTTTTGGGGTGAGGAAAAGGCTAGTTTGCCAGTCTATTCTGTTGCTTTATCAAGATGATTATGCTGAGACACTCAAACATCCTCAAACTATTTAATTCAATTAATAATTTACAACCCCGCTTTAAAAAAAGTTGGACACAGTGTAAAATATTAATAAAAAGAAAATGGGATGGTTCATAATCATTGATCAAATCATCATAAAAAAAATTATAAAAAATTGATCCCCAAAGCAAAAAGTCATTAAAAACCATCACATATACAGCTAGTACTGCAGCAAGTTAATTAATGCTGAAGAGATTGTTATGAATTAAGTGTATTGGGAAGCCGTTTACTGCAAATGTAATAAAAATTAAATCTTTGTTGTAGCCTTATTTCACAAAAAGTGAGCGGCAAATGAATCATAAACAAGTCCAGTATGGATAAATCATATCAAAGCTATAGACACCTTCTAGGTTTTTTCACATGAACGCGTCAGCAAAAAAATAAATAGATAAAAAACCCAACCACCTGTATCAGGCTTCTTCCACTGCTGCTGAACTGATGTCAGACCAACTAGACTGGAGCTGATTTTATATTGATGCTTCAGGCTATAGAGTCTGTGCCTTACTGCCAAGCATGATATCGCAGCCTTAGTAGCAATATAAGAAGGCACATTGGAATTATTTCTTTTTATATAGATAGTATATTAGCAGTGTAATTAGGATGTACTTTATTATTCTCCATTAGTCTAGCATAAGCTTAAAGGTGTTGTTCAGCTTTGAGAAAACTTTTCGTATGATGTAGAGAGGGATATTCTGAATAAGTTTGCAAATGGTTTTCAATTCATTATTATTTGTGGTTTTTGACTTATTTAGCTTTTTATTCAGCAGCTCTCCAGTTTGCACTTTCAGCCATCTGGTTACTATGGGGGAGATTACTCTTGCAACCATGCATTGATGTGAAGAAGAGACTGGAATATGAAGAGGAGAGACCCAAATAAAAAGATGAGCAATAAAAAGTAGCAATAACAATACATTTCTAGCCTTACAGAGCATTTTCTTTTTAGATGGGGTCAGTGACCCCCAGTTGGACAGACTCAGAAGAAGAAGGGAAATAATTAAAAAAACTATACAAAATAAATAACGAAGATCAATTGAAAAGTTGCTTGGAATTTGCCATTCTATGACGTATTAAAAGTTAACAACGGTGAACCACCCATTTAACATGTACAGATAATCTAGCTATACAGTGGCGGATTAATATTAAGAGATGCCCCTAGGCTACCCCTTTCTACCCGCCCCCTCCTCTGGTCCTGCCCATTGCTCTGCCCCCACCTTCGTGCAGAGCGCAGATACAATGCATGAGGCAGTGAGCTGCACTGGGAAGGCAGCAGTTTGTGTGTCTGGGAGAAACAGCCCTGCTCTCTCCCTAACCTCCCCACTTAAAGGAAAACTATATGCCCTAGTGGAACCGAAGTTCTGTATTAAAACCCGGAAGTTCGGCTGTTAAAGTTTCAAGAGGCCCCTTGTGTCTTCACCACATTGAGGGCAGGGCTGCTACAGCAAATGCAGTTAAAGAAGAAAGCATCTTTAGAGGAAATAATATAGATTTTCTCAGCCATGTCTAACTGTGCTTCTTGAGAGAAGGAATGATCTGCTGGTGCAAGAAGCAAATTATTTATTTGATCGTTAAGACACATACAACGTCAGACGTCAAAGGGAGAGTGATGTATACATACTGTTCTTTCATTTCCACATAGTCGACATTGTCATGTTTTGCTATGTCCGTCTCACTGGCATCTTCTGTATCTGAGGAAAGAAAAGCAACATTATTACATTCTCTCTTATACCCCAACACATAAATATATCATATATAACTTATATAAATAAATCTCATTAAGACCAAGCATGTTTCTATAAAGAAACTAAATACAATATCAATAATGTCTCGGTTTTGGCACAGCAAATGAAAGCTCCCAGTTAGCATATAAACAAATAATGCTCCATGGATACGATGCTCGGCAGAGCTAACCAGGCTGGTTTAAAAGACAAATGTCTTTTCACAATAAACATTTTACATAAAAAATATAAGAACTATTAATATCCACAAGCAGCTACAACGGGGATAATGGGGTGCGGCAGAGCTTGTGTGTCTAAAGAAATTGTTGGCACTTCATTTAGTGTTTAACAAATGATTACCTTTTTTTTTCCTTTCATTTTCCCCTTCCACAATGGCATTAGGGAATGACACAGCCCGCGCTACGGAGGAACTGAGCCCACCGAGCCCTCTTACCTTCATCAGACTCCCTGCCCCTGAAGCTCCGGTCATCTTCTTCCTCCACACTTTCCAGCTCGTCCTCCTCATAGTAATCGGGTGGCACAGCGGCAGGGGACAGCACACCCGCCGTGGACATTTTTCTTTTCACAGGAATAAAAGTAACGGGGAAGCGCTTGAACCCCGGAACGCAGCCGCGAGTCCTTTAGGTAACGAATCAGTACAGATTTCCACTCCCCATACCATCGAGATCCGCCTCCCATCGATGAACCAACAGGCGCCGCACGGCAACGGGGTCCTCACAGCGTTCCAGCGCCGCTTCTTCCTCATAAGCTGCCCCATATTTTGCCTGTTAATAAACATATCCCAAATGGGCAGTGCGGCGCTTTATAAGAACTGGAAGCCAACACATGCGCACAAACGATGCCACTAGTAGCATAAAAATGAAATGAGACCTTATACACGCATGTTGGCATGTGGGAGATATGTCCCGCTACAGGCATTATCCTGGCGCCACGGGCCGAGTCTTTGCGAGGCTCTGCTTTGCTTATAGGTACGTTTACCTAAGGGGCGTTGACATGTAATGTGGTTTTTGAGCGCCGTCAGCTCAGCTGTGCGCCAATATGTATTGATCTAAACTTCCTGCACTAACAGACACTAGATTGCTGTCAGCCACTAGAAGGCCCCGGTTGGCATTTTTTAGTCTTGTTTGTTTCATGCTAACACACCACAAGTAGTTCTTTTGTCCGCGTTTGATGTAGTTTCGCTCCTTTTCTTCTTTTGTTTCGTAGTACTCGCAATCCAACAGTAGGTGGCAACAATGTAGCCAAAGATTGTAGCCAGCCGGATTGCAAATAAATGTGTCCGATTTACTTCTATTGCTTGACCCACTTTACGTCCCCGTGTTCCATGTTGTCTCCGTTTTTCTGCACGTGTAATGCTTAGGCTGGTGTGTTCCTTTTGCTGGTTCTTCTGCTAAAACACAGGTAGTTGTTAAAGCCCCAGTTTTGGCTCAACTATTTAAATTCCTTGATCTGAACCAGTATTCGTTGCTGTTACACACTGGCTAATGCAGCCAGGTAATCACTTAAAGGGGAACTTCGGCTTCCAAACCAAAATTTGATAAAGAGGCACACATAACACAGAAATCCCTAATATACCCATCCAGGGTCGGGCCGCACAGGCGCCCAAGGCAAGCCGGCAGACGCGGCGCCGGCTTAGCCTGAGTGCGCATGCGCAAGGTGGCGCTCACGTGCGCAAGAAAGACGGTGGTTTTTACTTATTTTGTGCATGCGTGAATTGGCGCGAGCATCTGCAGGAGCTCAAGAAGACGTAAAAAACCATATTGAGTCGGGCACCGGACTGGGGGTAGGCAACAGAGGAGGTATGTGCCTGGCACCCCCCCCCAGCTTTTGCGCCCTAGGCACGTTCCTACTCTGCCTACCCCTTGGCCCGTCATTGTTACTTGTTTCTTCAAAAAGTATGAATAAATGCCATTTTCTATGCTGCAATCCAGCTGTTTAACAGTTCTTCTCTTTCTGCATCATTTGAAATCCTGGCAGGGAAGGAGGGACTAAACCAGGGGCGTCCAACCTGCGGACCGAGGGCCCAGGATGAATATGAATGCAGCTTGACTTTCCGCCAATCCAGGAAACGTCATGTTGCAACGTCACGCACAGAGAGCATATGTGCGCGGTTGCTAATTGTGTGCTTTAAATTTGACATGGGGTGTGCGATGTGTGGCTTCCTAGAGCAGGAAAAGCAGTTAACAAGTGAGCGTTCGGTTACTTACAAGGGAAGATAAGCATTCTACAGCGGCATCGCAGCTATGTTAGGGATATATGCAGCGCCTACAGTTGTGAGCAACTTTTTTCAAGAATGAACACACTAAGAGTAAAATTAGAACCAAATTATCTGATGAGCACCTTGAGAATTCACTGAGAATTGCAACTACTTCCATTAAACCAGATATTGATATAATAGTTTCTCAAACACAATGTCAAAAATCCCACTAGGTTTATGATACCCTCTTTTCTTTAACCTTTACAATAAAATAAATCAAAAGTTAGTGTTAGTGTGTATTTCAAGTGTGGCCCCAGAACATTTTTCTTCTTCCAATGTGGCCCAGCTTACAGACAGCAATTAGGAACTACATAACCCACAATGCATTGCACTGTGATGTTCCATTCCTTATTGAACTCACTTTGCAGGGAATTGTGGGGTTTGGAGGATGCAGGCTAAGGACAGGTGGCTGTTGATACAAAGTAACAGTAGTCAGCCAGCTCAGCAAAACTAGTCAGACAGATCAGGAGAGCAGGGGGCTAGGCTTAGTGAACTGTTCCAAACCATTAAAAATCACCAAAAAGTCTGCATATTTTTTAACTTATGTATATTCCAAAGTTGCTTGAAATTATGTTTACTTTTCAAAAAGCTTATTGTTATGTTTGTGTGGAGTTCCCCTTTAAAGGAAAACTATACCCCTGAACAATTTAAGTGTCTATAAATATGTACTGTATAAACAGCTCCTATGTAAAACCCTGCTTCGTCTAAATAAACCATTTTCATAAAAATATACTTTTTTAGTACATTATAGAAATAACTTACCGATTCTCCGCTTGCATTCTTCAGAAACGGCAAGAGGGCGACGATCCATCGTGCCACGCTCGGTTTGGTCTCCCTGAGGAGAAATTGAGCGACGCACGATGGTCGGCCGTTTCTGAAGAGGAGCACAAGTGGAGAATGTGTCATGTTACTGGTCCTTTAAAATGTTCCTGGGCTACTTGCATAAAGGCTTCCAAGAACCAGTAATGTTATGAAGCAAAGATTTAATTTTAAATAGGAAATTTGTTTCTGTTCCTCTAGAAAATCAAACTCACTAACTTGACAGTGCTGCCCATCCTGGGCTGCTCAATTGTATTACTGAACTCGATTCCAGAATAGAAAAGTCATGTGCACACAGATTTATTTGTTTTGGGCTATCCACTATCAACAGGCCTGGATTTGTGAAAAGGCCACAAAGGCCCAGGACTAGGGCAGCACAAATTGCATTTTTTTTACCAACATTGTAGAATTGGGCCTGCAGGAGAGAGCACCTGCAGGCAGAGCTAAATGTCCAAGGGGGACTTAGTCTTGGGGTGCCATGCTGGCAAATCTGAGCATTTATTAGTGGCAGAAAATGATCTCATGTAACTACTTTCTGGAATTTATTTCTATACTAATCCCCCATGGCTACACCGCAGCTTACTTATATAACCTGTAGTAGTGCTTCTGACCTAGCGTATTCAGGTCTGGTGATGCCCTAGGCACCGAACCTATGATCGTTCCTGTGACATCAGCGAGTGCGACATCACAGCACAGTGTGCATGACCATAACCATCACTTCCACCGCACGTTGTCAGGGGAACACAACCTATGCTGCCTGATTTTATAGGAAAGCATCCACTAGCAGGGGAAGTGGGTTTTTTTAGGACAGCTTTTTAATTTTTTTTTACCATATAGGCATCTGAGGTCTGTCCCATTAAAGCTGCTGCCCTAGGCACAGGCCCCGGAGTGACTATATGGTAGATATGCCCCTGCCTATATATACAATTTTTAACTGTGCAAAGTACCAGTACATTATATCAAATGCATGTTTTTGGTGTTACTGATTTTTTCAACCTGTAGCCCGAGACTGTAAATGTGTCCAGCAAGCAGTGTGTGTCCAAGTGGCACAGTACAAGCAGATATAGAGACAAAACAGTCTAAAGCTGGCCATAGACGCAAAGATCAGATCGTATGAAACATCATACGAACGGACTTCCCCATCTCCCGACCTGCCACTAACCATTTTGATCAAATAAAGCACAAAAGAACAAATCAGCTGATATTCTGCCCGACAGCAATCGTACGAAAGTTATGTCCGACAAAAGCTGGTGACAGTCTCCCACTGAAAATCATCGTACGATCGGCAATACATGCAGAGATATTATCGGCAGCCGACAGAAAACTTTTAACATGTCAGATCGACCAAACGACCGATCTCCGCCGGACGAAAAATGTCGGGACTCTCCACACACGGTCCAAAAATCGTATGAATCCTTGATTTGTACGATCAGATTTTTGCGTCTATGGTCAGCTTTAGGGTGTCTATATCACAAAGCTTGCATAAATACTCTAATAGGATTGTAGTTGATTAAGTAACATCTGGAGCTGTCTTACCTCTTCCCACAACTTACTGACTAATACTTTGTCTTTAAAGGGATACTGTCATTTGTTTTTCAAATAACATCAGTTAATAGTGCTGCTCCAGCAAAATTCTGCACTGAAATCAGTTTCTCAAAAGAGCAAACAGATTTTTTTATATTTAATTTTGAAATCGGACACGTGGCTAGACATATTGCCAGTTTCCGAGCTACCCCCAGTCATGTGACTTGTGCTCTGACAAACTTCAGTCACTCTTTACTGCTGCACTGCAAGTTGGAGTATTATCACCCCCCCCTTTCCCCCCCAGCAGCCTAACAACAGAACAATGGGAAGGTAACCAGATAGCAGCTCCCTAACACAAGATAACAGCTGCCTGGTAGATCTAAGAACAGCAATTTATAGTAAAATCCCAGTCCCGCTGCGACACATTCAGTTATATTAAGTAGGAGAAACAACAACCTGTCAGAAAGCAGTTCCATCCTGGCACTTTCTGAAAGTACATGACCAGACAAAATGACCTGAGATTACACTTTCTGGTTCAGGAACGAAAATTTAAATGGTAGAGTGAATTGTTTGCAGTGTAAACAGTGTGATTTAGAAATAAAAACTGCACCATAAAAACCATGACAGAATCCCTTTAACGTATAAGCTCATAGGCTAAAAATAGCACAGAATGTCACTGAGCGCGAAAAGGCGGAGCTTCCGGCCTCACGTGGTCGCCTCCTCCAAAAAAAATTGCAATAACACAAGAAAGCACGCACTTCCCCATTCCAAGCGGCCAGAGCAATCCGATGCGCGCAGATACAGAAATCAACCAGTCTGCCAGCAGCGGATCTCTCGGCCTTCGGCTGCTTCTGTCTGGCACTTCAAGCGTTTCCTCGCGCAAATATATAAGGTTCTATTTTCCTCTTATGTGTAAGTAAATTGTCCCAGAGGAAAAGGATGGGATGTGCAAAGGGTCAGAAAGCTGCTATCTGAGTTGCGCTCTTGGATTTGACAAGACACGTCACGAAGGAACAGTGCCTGGGCATCAGAGTAGAGAAATTGTTTCTTTTCAAGGGGAGGTCTCACGCTACTACCCCGCCTACTTCAGGGCCGTGTCCCGCCTACTTCCAGCCAACTGACAGCAGTCGGGACCTTCCCCCAGAAGTACTCGCACTGACAGTAGTCGGGTCCTCCCTCTTTCTTACACATCCACCCGCCCCAAAGCTGACAGGACCCACACGCCCTCCCTCACAGCCCTGGAGCTGACAGGAGCTTCGGACTTCTGACTTCTGCTTCAGTTGCCTGTTGTTAGGAAGTGTGCGGGACACTTTCTCCGCGGCCATTGAAACTACAGTGCGTCGGACTCTGCTCTGACAGGACTTGGGCGCCAGCAGCCTCTCCCATACCAGGTATGACTCTGTTGAAACTGCCCTCATCTCCAGCTGTGTCCCAAGTACAACTCCCAACTCTCTCCTACAAACCAGGGCGTGCTGGGAGTTGTAGTTCTACAACATGTGGAGAGACGCAGTTTGACTAACCCTCCCTGCCAGCAGCATGTTGTGCTCCTTCCTTCCTTGCCTTTACCCCACTGCTTGCAAGATGCCTGTTAACCCCTTCCTTCCCTGCGGCGCATCCTTTTAGTATAATGTGAGGATGCCTCACAGTCATGTGATTTAAAATGAGTCTATGGCCAATAATAGCTCTAATGACTCATTCAGGTGCAGCCCATCATCATGGAATCAACCAACCCAACCCCCCCCTTTTTTTTTTTTTTTTTTAGTATCGTTTTGGTCTTCAGTGCTTTGCTGTGTTGCTTTTCCTTTTAGTTTTTGATTAAATTAGGGTTGGAAAAGTTCTCCCCCCCTCCCCATTTTGTGTTTTTGGAGATCCTTGTTTATGCTCTTCCCTTTACTCATTCATTCAGTAAGGAGAGTCTGTTAAAAGCTTCTGTCTCTGTAGAAGTCATCGCTAGGCTCCTGCTGTGGTTCAATGGCATTTGTTGGACACTGATACTATAATAGTTATTATAACCAACGGCATATAAAGTGCCTCCAGCCCCTGCATCTTTTCTAGTACTATATATTATGCACATTCAAGTACAGACCCAGACTGAACGGGAAGTGGGCTGTTTGCACAGAAGAGCTTACTATCTATAGTCTTCCCAATAGGAAACAAGCCTCCAAAAATCTTTTTCTGAGCCAGCCGCCTCGCCTGTTTGCCAGTTTGACAAAGCAACCCCACCTTGACTATATACAACTGTTTTATTGCAAAGTGAAATCCTGCTGTGAACAATCTTGTTGCAATCGACCTGACTGCTGTTATTTCCACCAAAGGAGGTAATTGTTTTTACTGCCTAATGATGGGTATCTGAGTTGTGCAAAAGGGATACATTCCAAACTGAGTTCTCTATTGGTATTTTATTAGTGGTCCCTTTCATTTATTTTGTAACTCTACTGATACTTTCGTAGCTGTTGGTCTATCGGGACCTGCCACAAGATGGCTCTATATAGTATTTATGACTGTATGGACTGGATTTATTGAGGATGGTGACATTTGTATGAGCAAACAAAGGAGTCACAGAAAGCAATGTGTTTTATGCTTCTGCATTTCATTTCGAGCAGTGCATTGTTGCATGATGCAATCATTTTTTTCCCCTCTTATTTACCAGTAATTCAGCAACCTCTGCTCTGTAGTATCACTTACAATTGACTTTGGTATCTTAGTTGCAAGGAGACAAGTTACATTACTGGCAACAATCTATTGAAAAGTTGAATTCAGTCATAGATCATAGTTTTTATTCACATTTCCACAACTCCAGAAAGTTGACTTGTCTGTGGGCAACATGTGGGGCTTCAGTGCTATCTTTAGTTTATTGCACAAACAGGAGACCATGGGGGGATTTCCAAAAACAGCGGTAGGCCAAAATTGCAGTTAAATTTCAGTAAAATGTTTATTTACAGCAGGAAACCTTCTAAATGTATTCTTTTTTCACTATGGATTTTCAGTGTAAGAAACCGTTCAACAGTTTCCAACCGTTTAAGTTCTATATTCTCTATCCGACGTTCGCTCAGAAAACTTAAACCAAATTCAGTCTATTGCACGTTGCCCAGACAAATTGGTGTCATTTGCAAAAAGTAAGAAACAAAAGATCACATGAGTAGTATAATTGAATATGCTTACTATTGTGAAGTGGGCCCAGTTTCTGTTGGCTAAGGGAGCAGATATACCTCAACACACACAAAATAATTTCTTGGCTTTTAAGCCTACAATTCAAATCCTATTTAAATCTAGGGGCCGATTCACTAAGCTCGAGTGAAGGATTCGAATGAAAAAAATTCGAATTTCGAAGTATTTTTTTGGTACTTCGACCATCGAATTGGTTAAATTCGTTCGAATACGAACGAAATCGAACGAATCGAAGTAAAAATCGTTCGACTATTCGACCATTCGATAGTCGAAGTACTTTCCCTTTAAAAAAAACTTCGACCCCCTACTTCGGCAGGTAAAACCTACCGAAGTCAATGTTAGCCTATGGGGAAGGTCCCCATAGGTTTGTTAACCTTTTTTTGATCGAAGGATTTTCCTTCGATCGTTGGATTAAAATCGTTCGAATCGTTCGATTCGAAGGATTTAATCGTTCGATCGAACGAAAAATCCTTCGATCGATCGATCGCAAGATTAGCGCTAAATCCTTCGACTTCGATATTCGAAGGCGAAGGATTTCAATTCGAGGGTCGAATTTCGAAGTATTTTTAACTTCGAAATTCGACCCTTAATGAATCTGCCCCTAAGTGTTGTTTTAAAATGGAATTGTCTGGCCATAGCATTCATTACTCCAGTTTAATTTTCATTGCATTTTGAAGTACATTATTAAAAAGATGTTACTGTTTTATGAGAGCATTTTGATTAAAAAATATACTTGTACTGTTTGTATTCATTGAAGAACTTGTTTTTTTTTTTTTTTTTTTTTTCTTTTCTTCCTTATTTTCTACAGTATGCGGTCAAAGTCTTGTTCATGAACCAGTGATGAGGCTGCATTGTACACATCTGCTGTAGTTTTCAACCCTATCATCAGGACCTGCCAACAATGCACATATCCAAGATATTTTCTGGGTAACACAAGTCAAGGCACACGGGTGTGTCCTTTACTAAGTGACTTTGCAGTTCTTTAGTATTGTTTATCATTGGCTGAGCTTTTAAAGTAGTAACTTCCTTTTAATATAAAACATGCCTTATGGAAACCGTAGTATTTCAGCAGTAACATAAAGTTTATTGGATTAACAGAAAATATGCATAACAAATTTAGACAGGTGCATACATTTGGGCACCCCCCAACAGAGATATTACATCAATGCTTAGTTGAGCCTCCTTTTGCAAATGTAACAGCCTCTAGACGCCTCCTATAGCCTTTGATGAGTGTCTGGATTCTGGATGGCGGTATTTTTGACTGTTCATCCATACAAAATCTCTCCAGTTCAGTTAAATTTGATGGCTACTGAGCATAGACCATCTGCTTCAAATCATCCCATAGATTTTCGATGATATTCAAGTCGGGGGACTGTGACAGCCATTCCAGAATATTGTACTTCTCCCTCTGCATAAATGCCTTTGTAGATTTCAAAGTTTGTTTAGGGTCATTGTCTTGTTGCCTTGCTCTAGCTAGCTGCCTGCCTGGGACTAAGTCTGAGAGACAGCCATATGCTTAAATTGTGCATTAATGCGAGTCCTAAACTTAACTTTCTGTGTTTTATCCGCAGGTTAGTATTTATATTCTAAATTTATCAAACAAACAACTGAAGTCAGTCTGAGCAAAAAAGAAGGCTTGCATTGCCAGTTCAGATATCAAAGATTCTACATTACTTAAAACTTTACTTTTCAGTTTTTATGTAATATTATTAAAAGTTCACTGCCACAAAAACAAAGACGCACTCCTCCTTACATAAGGGAGCAGTGTGGGACCGTGTCCCTAAAATACACAAATATTTAAAAATATTGAAGCATAAGGTGGATCACCATTTTTAAATATTCCCATTTTTAAATATTTGTGTATTTTAGGGACACGGTTCCACACTGCTCCCTTGTGTAAGGAGGAGTGCGTCTTTGTTTTTGTGGCAATGAACTTTTAATAATATTACATAAAAACTGAAGCGCAAAGTTTTATGTAATGTAGAACCTTTGATATCTGAACTGGATAGCTGGAAGCTCCAAGTCTAAGCAAATACTGAATTATGCTTTATTCTAGTTTGGAAGCTCTGGTGGGCATCAGTATTACTATATACGGCAGGGAAAATAAGTATTGAACACGTCAATATTTTTCTCGGTGATTATATTTTTAATGGGGCTATTGCAATGAAGTTTACACCAGATGTCAATAAAACCCAAGTTATCCATACATACAAAGTACTCCAAACAAGTCCATCAGATAAGTTATGTGTAGTAAATTTAAATGACACAGGGTACAAATTGAACACATGAAGAAAAGGAGGAGCAAGAAGTCATGTAGAGCCAAAAAAACTGCTGAGTATTTGGAAAGCAATTCTGTCCCCTATCAGTGCAAATTAGCTGGTTTAGTCCTAATTGATGGCCTGTAAAAAAGGTTTCTCAATACCAAGGTAACTCACAGTGACGGTTTGCAGACGCCTGCTCAATGTGCCCCACCGTCACTGCCTACTCGTTTTTCATTTGTAGGCGGGAGGGGACTAGCAGAGGCAGGCGGACTAAGAAGAGGAGACTACCACGGTCCCGTGAAGGTTTTGCATGATGCTGAAGCTGGTGCAGGTATGTGGGGGATATCATTGTGCTGCGATTGCCTAAAAAACTGCTCATCTATGGAAAAAGCTTATATTAACTCACCAAAGCCAAACGGGGATTTCAATTTTTGAAAATAGATCCCCTTTATGTGGGAATAACATCACTTCACCCTAAACCGTCCATGACCGCAAGATTTCTGACAGAGTAGTCAAAAGAATAATCTGAAGAGTTGTCCAAGAGCCAAGGATCACTTGTGGAGAGCTTCAGAAAGACCTTGAATTAGCAGGTATAGTTGTTTAAAAGAAAACAAAAAAAAATGCACTCAATCGACATGGCCTCTATGCATGCTCACTGTGCAAAACTCCACCACTGAAGAAGAAGCAAGTTGAATATTTGTTTAAAGTTTGCTGGACAACATTTGGACAGGCAAATTAAATTCTGGGAGAATATAGTCTGGTCAGATGAGACCAAAATTAAACTCTTTGGATGTCATTGCACACCCCATGTTTAGAGGAGAAATTGCACTTCACATCACCCCAAAAACACCATACCAACAGTGAAGTTTTGAGCTGGGAACATTATGGTGTGGGGCTGTTGTTCAGCATATGGTACTAGCAGTCTGTCATCTGCTGTCATCTACCAGGATGCTGAAGATGAAATGAGGGTGGACAGTTCAGTAAGCCAATGATCCCACTAGTTTCTCCATACAGGAAGCATCTTGAAGCTGTCATTACCAACAAAGGCTTTTCTACTAAGTATTAAATACATTTCAGTAAGTATGTTCAATACTTGTTGCCTGTGCCATTCCACTTTACTGCACATAACTTAATTTATGGATTTATTTGTTTTGAGTTTTTTGTATGTGTGGATTACTTGGTATGCTAACCAGGTTCGGTTCTCTGCTTCGCTACTCCAAAAGTCCTACCTACTCAGAAGCCATGTTCCAGTATCTTACACTGATGAGATCTAACTAACTGACATACGAGTTTTTATAAATCAAATCGAATTCGATTCGAGCTTTGGGTGTCTTTTAAATGAGTTAGAGTTTAACAAATTTGATTTTAGCAGTAAATTGCGACTAGTCTAAATTTGAATTTATGGGAGTTATGGGGAGTTTAAAAAAAACTCACATGAAATCAAAATCCGACCCTTGATAAATGTGCCTCTGTGTAAGAGCTAGAGTAACAGTTTTTAACATTAAAAAGATTTAATTATAAGGGCAAATAATCAAAGAAAAAAGCATTTGAGATGTAATCTACTTTGTTTTTGAAGCCGAAGAAGACAAATTTTTTAGCACAGAGTAAAAATGCAAAGGGCTCTGTTGATGAAAACTGAAATATATTGAATATGTAAAACAAAGTTAGTCTATTGAATTAGTTACTTGTGAGAGTGCTGAAGTAATTATGATTGGCCTGGAAGAGGATCAGGATAGGAAAGTTTAAAGTAGAGAAAGTCTAGCTTTTGCAAAGGATTTTTCCACATGTGCTGTGCAGAGTGTAAGAATTAAAGGGGTTGTTCACCTTTGAGATAACTTTTAGTATGATGTAGAGGGTGATATTTTGAGACAATTTGCAAGACAACTTATTATTTGTGGTTTTTGAGTTATTTAGCTTTTTATTCAGCAGCTCTTCAATTTGCATCTGGTAACTAGGGTCCAAATTACCCTAGCAACCATGCATTGATTTGAATAATAGACTGAAATATGAATAGAAGAGGGCCTGAATAGAAGGATCAGTACTACAAAACCAACAATGACAATTCATTTGTAGCCTTACAGAGCATTTGTTTTTTTTAGAAGGGAGTCAGTGAAGCTTATTTGAAAGCTGCAAAGAGTCCGAAGAAAAAAGCAAATAACTATAAAACTATGAAAACCAATTGAAAAGTTGCTTAGAATTAGCCATTCTATAGCATAAAAAAAGATGAACCTCCCCTTTAAGCAAGAGGCAGGCGTGAACACTGCTTTACAATTTTAAGTGGTCATGGGAGTCTATAGTAAAGAATAGACTGGAATTATCGGTAATGACAAGTGAATTGGCTTCAGCAAAAATGTGGGTTAGAAGAAAAACTGAAATAAATTGATATACAGATATGGAACCTGTTATACAGAATGCTCAGGACCTGGGATTTTCCAGATAACTGGTCTTTCCATAGTTTAGATCTTTATATATTAAAGGAATTGTTGAGTATTAAAAATATCGCTAAATAGATGTTTTCAATATAGTTAGTTAGCCAAAAAATGTCATTTATAAAGGCTGGAGTGACTGGATGTCAACAGAACACTACTTCCTGCTTTGCAGCTCTCTTGGTTTCCACTGATTGGTTACCAGGCAGTAACCAATCAGTGACTTGAGGGAGGGCCATATGAGTCATAACGGTTTTCTTTTGAATCTGAGCTGAATGCTGAGGATCAATTGCAAACTCACTGAACAGTTTTGTCCCATGTGGCCCCCCCTTTCATGTTGCTTACTAACTCAGAGAGTTGAAAAGCAGGAAGTAGTGTTTTGGATCTTACATTAGAGATTGGTCACTCCAGCCTTTATATATTATATTTTTGGCTAAGCAACTATATTATATTTATTTTGCACATCCTATCTATTTACCGAGTTTTTATTTTTATACTGAACTGTCCTTTAAGCCCACTAGAAAATCATGCAAAATCAATTATATCTTAGTTTGGATCAAGTTCCAGGTACTGTTTTATTATTACAGAAAAAAGGAAATATATTTTAAAATTTTGGATTATTTGATTATAATGGAGTCTATGGGAGACGGTCTTTCCGTAATTTGGAGCATTCTGCATATGGGGTTTCCACATAACTGATCCCATACCTATAGTAGAAGATTCATCCATTTTAACCGGCAGTAAAAATAGTTACCGCTTGGTGAAATTTTAACATGCATCTTAGATTTAGAAAGTATGTTTTTCCATTCTGTACAAAAAGTAATGCTTTTAATTACATTTACAAATAACTTACAAAGCACTGAAAATCTTTAATGTACATTGGATTTTTGTGTTTGAATTATGTATAAAAATACAGTTTGGGTAAAACTGCCCTTTAATACTTTTTTTCTTCTTTCCTGTGCACTTTAAATCCTTACGCAGGAGAAATAAGGAGGTAAGACCTCTAACAAGCACTTTTAACTAATTCTTTGTACAGCCATTCTCCATAGAGGAAAGAGATATTTCACAACTCCCTGTATTTTGTTGTAAATATATCTGCAAAATTTGTCACTTCAATAGACGTCACGTGTCATTTAACTGATGCTGTTGCTAAACAGTTTGCCTGCTAATCTTGTGTATAGGTTTACACACAGGTGTATGGTATCTCTCTCTCTTTATCTATATATGAAATGAATCCTTCTACTGCTTTGTATGGTCTATCTCAGTGATCCCCAACCAGTAGCTCGTGAGCAACATGTTGCTCTCCAACCCCTTGGATGTTGCTCCCAGTGGCCTCAAAGCAGGAGCTTATTTTTGAATTTCAGGCTTGGAGGCAAGTTTTGCTTGCATAAAAACCAGATGTACTGCCAAACAGACCCTCCTAGAGGCTGAAAGTCCACATAGGGGCTACCAATAGTCAATCACAACCCTTTTTTGGCACCACCCAGGAACATTTTCCATGCTTGTGTTGCTCCCCAACTCTTTTTAAATCTGAAAGTTGCTCACGGGTGAAAAAGGTTGGGGACCCCTGGACTCTATCTGATCATACGGCAGTCCATGCTAAGCTGAAGCTACACCCAATGTTACCTTGGTTTTTGGAACAATTAAGCTATAGATGTAAAGATTTTTAGAAGATCTTTTCTTTAGCGTTAGCCCAAGCTTATTTCGAAATGATTGTTTAAATGTATGATTTGTCCATCTACTAAAAAGACCATTTCAAGCAATCTTGTCTAGTTGAAGCCAGGAAAACTAAGGGTAGCTGTCTGCTTGGCCCTGGACAATGGATAGATTTCACTGTGACCGATGAAAATTTTCTAACCTGGCCGAACAATATTCTGAGCGATGTCGGACGAAAAATCGGTAGATGCACGATCGTGCGATTCCCACTAACCTCACGATAATTTGATGGATTGGCTGGATTGCACTCAAGTCGATCGTTCATCAAAGAAAAATCTTTGCGTTTATGGGGGCTTTAGTTTGAGAAAGGCAAGTGTATCACATATATAAAATTGATGTCGTTTATTAAAGGAGAAGGAAAGGTTTGAAATGATAATGGCTTTAAAATGTTTACCCCACATGCGCCTCCTGAACCGCTATATTTTCGCTTCTGAATTCCTATCCATTATGTAGTAATCAGCCTCGCAAGCTCTCTCAATCTTCAGGCGTTTCCGGCTCCATTTAAAAAGCACCGCCGTGAGTTTCCCTCGCAGCTCCTCCACATTGCACATGCGCAAATTATTTCCCCCCTCACTTGACCCCGCGCATCATCAAAGCTGCAGGCACGTACTACGCAGCAAGTTCAACCGTAACAGCGTGGACGCCGAGACCGAAGGTAGCTGCTGACCACCAATGTTTTCACTCCCAACTGTCCCGTTTTTAGAGGGACAGTCCCTCTTTTGACAGCTCAACTTGCAGTCCCTCATTGGTACTGGAAAGTCCCGTTTTTCTCTGCACCGAACAGACAGAAAAAGAAACAAAGTTTCTAACTTAATTGGCTTTTGACAGAGCCCAGAACAGCCACCAGGTGCACTTGGAAACTTTGTAACAATTTCAAGATAAGCAAATAAGTAATTGTAACAATTTAGATAAGGAGGTCCCTTGGGAGAAGTAAGACTCCCAGCTTAAAGGGCAATTCACCTTCATTAGCAAAACATAATAACTGAAAAAAGTCACAGAATTATATTCAAACTTTCATAACCTGCCAAATTTTGTAAAAGGAATGTGGTAATTAGGGGGTGTGGTCACAAAAATGGGTGTGGTCAAAAAATTGCTGCACTACGCTCGCCAAGTTTTTTTTGTCCCTCTTTTTGTTTCCAAAATGTTGGGAGGTCATACCTGTGTGTCTCCTTAGCTCCCAGACTCTTCGAATCTGCTTGACTGGGGGGGGGGGGGGCGTGGGCATAAGGGTCAATGATAACACGTGCACATTCTGATTTGCATGCGCGTCATCATCATTGGAAGAAAGGCAGCTCCCCAGTACATGCGCACTACATCTAAATTATGCCCAGTGCACCTCAAGGCTGCCTCGGGCAGAAGGGAGGAAGATTCCTAAAAAAAGCGTGACGTCACCCGAGCCACACACTGCAGTGTTCAGAGAGCGTAACTGCGTCTACATGAGACCACAGAGAAATGTTTGAAAACGGTCAGTGAGTTCTATGTCCATAAGACTTTGTTTAAAAGCCTATTTCTGTTTTGCCTTTCCTTCTCCTTTAAAGGAATTGTTTAGTATAAAATCTGGGTAAATAGATAGGCTGTGCAAAATAACATGTTTTCAATATAGTTAGGCAAAAATGTAATGTATAAATGCTGGAGTCACTGGATGTCTAACATAATAACCAGAACAGCAGCTCTCTTTGTTTCCATTGATTGGTTACCAGTAGGCATGTAGCGAACTGCCGATTTGGTGTTCGCGAACGTTCGCGAACTTCGAACACCCGCTAAAATCGTTCGATTCGAACGATCGAAGGATTTTCATTCGAATCGAACGATCGAAGCATTCGATCGAATGCTTTTCATTCGATCGAATGCCTACAATCGTTCGAACGAATGGAAATCGTTCGATTTTTAGCGGTCGAAGGAATTCGAATGGTCGAACGATTTGTATTCGAATCGAACGCGAACTCAAAATGCGAACGTCGCGCGACGTTCGCGAACATTCGGCGGACGCGAACGGTCGAAGTTCGCGCGAACAAGTTCGCCGGCGAGCAGTTCGCTACATCCCTAGTTACCAGGCAGTGACTTGAGGGGGGGGGGGGCACGTGGGTCATAACTTGCATTTATAGCTGAGCTGAATGCTGAGAATCAATTGCAAACTCACTGAACAGTTATGTCCCATGTGACCCCTCTTAAAGTCACTGACTAACCCAGAGTTGGAGAGCTGAAAGCCAGGAAGACGTATTCTGTTCCACATCCAGTCACTCCAGCCTTTATAGATTACATTTTTGGCTAACGAACTATATTAGAAACATTTTTAATTTTGCACAGCCTATCTATTTACCCAGTTTTTATTTTTATACTGAACTGTTGCCTTTAACATAACTAGGTTCCTCCTCTGAATTTGTATCACTTTTCCACCTACAAGACACTAGATCCAAAAGGAAGAGTGTGAAGATCTCCAATAATCAAGAACAAATATTGTTAAAAAAAGGAGATAATTTATTAGGACATAAAACCTGTCTCACTTTTCCACCTACTCAACAAAATGGTTTTATTGTGCATGCACACGGTAAGCTGTGATTCCTACTTTTTCATTTGGTTTGTGTGGTATTAGCAGGGCTCTTAAATTTTTTTGTTGCCATTGTTATACACCTTTTAAGTACGGAGTGGGTGGGGGGGGGGTGTTTGGCATCGGTGCTGCTACCTCGAGCCCCCCCAGGATCGCCCTTGATAGCAACTTGTGTTTGATGCATTGTTGTACTTTACTTGCTTTTGCCAGTAAAACCGTAACTATTGTGACTAGTTGTCCTATTATTTTCAACACTTGCAAGATAATTTTTATTGATTTGAGTGAAGTTTCTGAACGTTAAGGTCTGCATGGCAATGTGAGAAATGAAATGTCATGTACACAGCTGCATTTTTATCAAGGCATGTTGGCTCTTCTGCTCTTTGGATATGTATTCTGTGAGGCTGTAATATTGGGGTCATGTTGATCATAAAAGACTGATTTAAAAATCCACTACATTTTAAGCCAAGGATTGCTCTTTCCTAGTATTGCATAAAAAGCCATATCTATACTTAATTGTCCGGGACACTTTTTTCTTTCTTTCTTTTTCTTTTTTTTTTTTAATATACAGTTGTGCTCATAAGTTTACATACCCTGGCAGAATTTATGATTTCTTAACCATTTTTCAGAGAATATGAATGATGAACACAAAAACTTTTCTTTCCCTTATGGTTAGAGGTTGGCTGAAGCCATTTATTGTCAAACAACGGTTTACTCTTTTTAAATCATAATCACTACACAAACTACCCAAATGACCCTGATCAAAAGTTTACATACCCTGGTGATTTGGCCTGATAACATGCACACAACTTGACACAAAAGGGTTAGAATGGCTATTAAACGTAACCATCTTTACCTGTGATCTGTTTGCTTGTAATTAGTGGGTGTGTATAAAAAGTCAATGACTTTCTGGACTCTTTGGACAGACCCTTGCATCTTTCATCCAGTGCTGCACTCATGTTTTTTGGATTCTAAAGGTCCCCATAGACGAAAAGATTTCTCTTGCCAAACGACCGATTTTAGCGAAGTCCGACCAATCCTTCGAAATTATCGTGTGGTTAGTGGGATTCGAACGATCGAACATCTTACGATTTTTCGGCTGACATCTATCAGGAAATTGATCGGCCAGGTAAAAAAATCTTTGTCGGTCCCAGTGAAATCTATCTATGTTTGCAGGGCCAAGCAGGCAGCTACCCTTTGTTTTCCTGGCAAATTGGTCTTTTTAGTTGATGGACAATTCGTACGATCGTTCCGAGATAATCGTGGTCTCACGATGATGATCGGATCTTTTAAAAATTTCAACATCTATGGCCAGCTTAAGTCATGGGGAAAGCAAAAGAATTGTCAAAGGATCTGCGGGAAAAGGTAGTTGAACTCTATAACAGGAAAGGGATATAAGAAAATATCAAAGGAATTGAGAATGCCAATCAGCAGTGTTCAAGCTCTAATTAAGAAGTGGAAAATTAGGGGTTCTGTTGAAACCAAACCATGGTCAGGTAGACCAACTAAGATTGCAGCCACAACTGCCAGGTGAAATACAAAAAATACTGGAGGAAAATTTGCACTCCTCAGCCCGGAACCTGTGCTTGGGACGTACTGGACATTCCAACATGACAATGATCCAAAAGCCAAGTCAACCTGTCATTGGCTACAGCAAAATAAAGTGAAGGTTCTGGAGTGGCCATCTCCGTCTCCTGAACTCAATATCATTGAGCCACTCTGGGGAAACCTCAAACGTGCAGTTCATTCAAGACAGCCCAAGAATTGGAGGCTTTTTGCCAGGAAGAATGGGCAGCTTTACCATCTGACAAGATAAAGAGCCTCATCCACAACTACCACAAAAGACTTCACACTGTCATTGATGTTAAATGGGGCAATACACGGTATTAAGAACTAGGGGTATGTAAACTTTTGATCAGGGTCATTTGGGTAGTTTGTGTAGTGATTATGATTTTAAAAATAGTAAACACAGTTGTTTGACAATAAATGGCTTCAGCCAACCACTAACCATGAGTGAAAGAAAGGTTTTTGTGTTATCATTCATATTCTCTGGAAAAAATGGTTTAAGAAATCATAAATTTTGCCAGGGTATGTAAACTTGTGAGCACAACTGTATAGGATATATTTGGGGTCCTTCATCAAGCCTTCCCTTTGAAGCAGACCAAGAAAACCTTGGAGCTCTTAATTGGTGGTATGAGTTATATCAAAGTGAATGTTCTAAGCTTATCTGTTTTAAATAGCCAAGCATTAAGTGAAGTACCTTATTTGCTTGTTTTTGATTCTTCAGTAAATCCTGCTGCCCAATACTCTACATAGTGCTATATCTTGTTGATATGAACTGTATGCTTCTAATGAAATTTCTTTGGACTAGCCCACAATTTTGGTGGGAGGACCTGTTATCCAGACTACTTGAGACCTGTTGTTTTTCAGATAAGGGATCTTTCTGTAATTTGGATCTCCACAGTTTTAGTTTGCTAAAAATGTTTAAACTATTGAATAAACCCAATATGATTGCTTTGCCTCCACTAAAAATTAGTTATATGTTAGTTGGCATGATGTACAAGGAACTGTTTTAGTTTTACAGAGAAAATGTGACATTAGAAATATGAATTCTATGATAAAAAATGGAGTCTATGGAAGATGGTTTTCCTGTCATTTGGAGCTTTCTAGATAATGGGTTACCAGATAACCGATCCCATACTTGTATTTCATGTTGGTCTTAAATGGTGACAACAAGAGCCTATTTCACCAACTATAGCATTTCTCTACCAACCAAGGTGCCTTCACTTTTAAAGAGTTATATGCTGGTGCTAAAGGTTCGTCATGGGTCACTTTTTAATAAAACATTGCACCTGAAAAATACATTTGTGTGAAAATTATACTTTGCCTTTCGATACGACTGAATTTTCTGAACAGCTTTATATAAAGCATTATTCCATTATAATACATTCAGTTGTTTTACCCTTTAATGGTGAAAATGTAAAACTTTGGTTGGGATGGCTGGATCAAGAGCACTGGTTGTATACAACATTTTATGGGAACCGTTTCATATTTTAGTTAAAATAATTTGAATAGCTATATAAATGATCTAAATAGCTATATACAGGTATGGGAAATGTTATACAGCATGCTCGAGAGCTCGGGCTTTCCAGGTAACGGATCTTTCCGTAATTTGGAGTCTGCTAGAAAATCATGTAAACATTAAATGAACCCAATAGAGGCTGATTTTGCTTTCAATAAGGATTAATTAATCTGGATAAAGTACAAGGTCCTGTATTATTATTACAGAGAAAAAGATAATCCTTTTTTAAAATTTGGATTATTTGGATAAAATGGAGTTTATGGGAGATGGCCTTTCCGAAATTCGTATCTTTCTATCTAGATAATGGGTTTTCGGATAACCGGACAACCTGTAGTTGTATTCATAATATAATGTGTTTGTCCTAAGCTTGAAGGAGACAGCTGTGCAGTTCCAAACATGGTCCCTTCAAGTCATCCGTACACAACATTTATTTATAAGGATGTGCAGTAGGTGTCCCTTTGTTGTGAGCAACTGAAATAAATTGCAAAGCAATAGTTTCTGTTATGACATAGAGCCTGAGAAAGGATGATTCAGATGAGTTTACCACATGCTGTCAAGGACGTAACCACTGAATAATTGCAAGAGAAGGTCAAGTGTCAGTGCGTTGGAAATGTATTTGCTAAAATGTTTACTCATATTTTTAAAGGGTATTATTGTGTTTAAAAAAAGAAGAAAACAGTAGCTATCAGACTGTTTGAAGAAGTGTATTACACCAGTTAGAATCATTTACATTTTGATTGGCTGAAAATCACAAAGCGTAGCGTTCTAGGCTGTAAAAATGTGTTGTTTTTTTTACCAGTTTAGACACTTAGGGACTTTCTCAAATACTCCATAACTATTGCATATTTTGCATTTTAAAATTGTTAAAATTTATTGATATATCCTTATTACTGTGAAACATGCACAGGGTTGACAAATGTGTAGCTGAAGTATTATGTGTAACTTAATGGAGATTGCTGGTAAATCATTCTCTTCGATTTTGATTTTGTAATTGAAAACAATGTACATTTCACAGCATCTAATGATTCTAAAACCATTCTGTATTAATGAAATATATGCAATATTGCCACATTTATGTTGCCCAACTCACTGGGCCAGTGCTTAGACAAAGCCATTATTCTTGAAAAGAAATCTCTTCTAACTTTAGAACTGAGTGTAGTTCTTGCATATTCATTTTTTAACCCTTTAAATGCCACAGATCGTAGAATCTACGTTCTGTGTAAACGTTTTTTAAATGCCACAGAATGTAGTTTCTACGTTCTGCAGCATCAAAGGCGCCCGCTCCGTTATTACTCATTCCCCAGCCCCTAGGCAACGAGCCTAGGTGGGGAACGAGTGGCCCCTGAGGCGTGATCGCCCAGGGGACCCAATGGCAGCAGCAGGCATGTGCAATCTACATGCCCTGCTGCTGCCTGCACTTCCTGATGCGCCAAGCCCCGCCTACTTAATGAATCCAGCAAGAAGACAGTGCCATTTCTTCCTCCAGCCCTCCTGGACGAATGTGAGCCTGCAACCCTAGGTTAGTGCCCCACAAACATTTAACAATACACCCTTACATTCACACTTACAGACACACGCACATACAATTTTGGGGGATCAGGGGGGTCACACACATTCACAGCACTCACGTACTTGCACATGCATGCAATTTGCCAATTGTACACATACATACACACTTACACTATTTTGTGTCTTATCTTATCGTGTGTTTTTTTTTTGTATGCGCTAACTTCATTTTGGGGCCTCTAAATGCCAGATACTTTGGTGCCCATTGTGCATAGGTTTACCAAACTGTTTGGAGAACCCCTGGCAATCATATTTAGGGTGCTTTTTCTTGGTATGTAATCATACATGTGCGATATGATACTGGAAAGTTGAAAATTTGAAGCAATTTTCATGTATTTCACCAAAACCGACAATTTTGGGAAAGCCTTGCAACTCAGTAGTTTAGAGCAGAAAGGCATAGGTAACCATTTTAGATTTGATAGAATGTGTACTTTACAAAAATATATGGTTTCGGGGGTAAACATGTTTTTACCCCACACAAAAAGTAAAGTCCTGGACAATTTGGATGCACTAACTTCATTTTGGGGTCTCTAAATGCCAGATACTTTAGTAAACCTATGCACAATGGGCATCAAACTGTTCAGTGGACCCCTGGCAATCATATTCAGGGTGCTTTTTCTTGGTACCTAATACAGTGTGGGATATGCGGAGCAGCAAATAAAACCTTTTGAAGTGATTTTTCAGAATTTTATAAAAACCACTACATTCAGACAAGCTTTGATGTTTGGTAGTTAGGAGGAGCGATACATAGTTACCCATTTTGGAATCCATATAATGTGTGTACTTTTCAAAAATATATGGTTTTCTGTGGTAAACCTACTGTTTCAGGATTTTTTGGCCTTGGAATCTAAAGTATGCTGCTTTCGCGCTTTCAAAATATACTGCCGGGAGTTTTTGCTGTACAGAAGTCCTAAAGCTCCCTAAAACTATACATATCTGGTATTGGCACATTTGAGATACACGAGGCTTTCCATATCAGTTGGATTTTCATTCGTAAAATGAAATATTTTTCTGGTATAAATTCATATATAATGAAAAATAGGATTTTTGGGGGGGTTTTAGTTTGGTATTTAGTGCTATAAATCTTTGCAGAGATGGAAATATTTGAAAACTCAGGTTCTCCCGGAAAAAAAACAATGTATAGTTTTTGTTGGTAAACTAAAGGTTTCCCCTCAGATGGCCCTAATGTGAGAGAGCACAAAATGTTTCACAGCAGTATAGAAGAATTCGCCCGAATCCTGCTGAAAAAAGCCGAATCCTGGCTGAATCCTGGCTGAATCCTGGATTCGGTGCATCCCTACTTTCTAGTGATAAGATTGTGGCTGGTTAATTAAACATGTTCTTCCTTTTAAAAACATGGAGAAAAGTATTTATAAAAACTTCAAGTTTAAAGGAGCTGTAAATTCAATGGGTTGTAAATTCTTACATTCTAAATTCTTTGTAAAATGAGTTTAGCCACATGGCTATCAATGGCTTCATTGATAGCCACTCGTATACATACATTTGTGGGATTTTTATTCTAGTTGTCTAGTAGCATCTCTTCACTAATATCTGTACATTGCATTGCACATAACCCATATGTGTGTGACACAACAATGCTTCCAGTTGTAAAGTTTACTGTTTTTCTTACAAATCACAACTCCTTCATTAATGTTCTTCCTTTCCCACAGGAGCTGCATTCTTGCAGGTTATTCAAGCTGACTAAACCTGCTTATACAAGAGAAGGCTTGGATCCCCCTGGCAGTTTATATTAAATTGTTTGCTACTGGTAAGTCTAGGAAAATAATCGGTCTATTGATGCACATTATTATTATTAATATTAACATGTATTTTTAGAGCACCAACATATTGCGCAGCACTGTCATATATAGTAGAACCCCGATTTTACGTTTTTCAAGGGACCAGAAAAAATTGTGTAAAATCCAGGAAAATCCGTTAATGATGGGGTTGCTGATAAATGGTTTAAAAACCAGCTGCTGATCAGAAAGCCCTATATTAGAAACCTAAACATGCTTATATCTTAGAAAACAGAAAAGAAAGAAATTTACTAAATGATACTTAATTGATTGCGGAGCACCAGCCCAGGAGACAAAATTAGCAATTAAATTCACTGGGGGGGTGCGTAACCCCCCCAATTCATGAATTTAGGTTTTCTTATTCTTTAAAGGGATACTGTCATGGGAAAAAAAATGTTTTCAAAATGAATCAGTTAATAGTGCTGCTCCAGCAGAATTCTACACTGAAATCAGTTTCTCAAAAGAGCAAACAGATTTTTTTATATTCAATTTAGAAATCTGACATGGGGCTAGACATATTGTCAATTTCCCAGCTGCCCCAAGTCATGTGACTGTGCTCTGATAAACTTCAATCACTCTTTACTGCTGTACTGCAAGTTGGAGTGATATCACCCCCTCCCTCCCCCCCCCCCGCAGCCAAACAAAAGAACAATGGGAAGGTAACCAGATAACAGCTCTCTAACACAAGATAACAGCTGCCTGGTAGATCTAAGAACAACACTCAATAGTAAAAACCCATGTCCCACTGAGACTCCTTCAGTTACATTGAGAAGGAAAAACAGCAGCCTGCCAGAAAGCATTTCTCTCCTAAAGTGCAGGCACAAGTCACATGACTAGGGGCAGCTGGGAAATTGACAAAATGTCTAGCCCCATGTCAGATTTCAAAATTGAATATAAAAAAAATCGGTTTGCTCTTTTGAGAAATGGATTTCAGTGCAGAGTTCTGCTGGAGTAGCACTATTAACGGATGCGTTTTGAAAAAAACAACATGTTTTCCGATGACAGGATCCCTTTAAAGGAGAACTCAACCCCCCCCCAACCATAAGATCCCCCTAAGCTTCCAGGCATTGCCTCCCTCCCCGTAATGTGCTTTAGTGTAAAAAAAAATAAACCTTCAAAATGATTGCCCCTTAAATACAGAGAAGCGCAGCGGTGCTGACTGTCGCCATCTTGCAGATCTTTGTGCAGTCCTAACGCTAAAGTCGATTCCTGACTTGGCCCCATGCGTGGCTTTGTGGCGGCGAAGACATCCAGAGACTACACGAAGATCCGCAAGATGGCAACATTGAGCTCCGTTGCACTTCTCTGTATTTAAGGGTGAGAATTTTTTAAAGGGATTTTTTTTTTTACATTAAAGCACATTGCGGGGAGGGGGCAACGACAAGAAGTTTAGGGGGGCTTATGGTAGGGGGGGTTGAGTTCTCCTTTAAAGACATAATAACAGTTATCAGTCATAGTTCCATAAATATCTAAGTTAGTAATTAAATGTCTGACCCAGATCTCACCCTAAAGAATTTCAAGTTGCTTCTAGCAGTGTTATTTTTTTTTCACTCTAAGGGCAATAACAAAAAGGGAAATTTTTCACCTGTGTTGAAAGTTCACTCATGCGGATGACAGATCTCCCTGAAAATGCCTTGCCGTTCACTAACTTTCACAAGTATAAGTTTGGGTTTCTAGAGCACTGGGCTGATTTTCCTTTGGGTAAAACATACTAAACGTCAACGTAAAAATGAACCACTACAAGTAATCTCTTGCAAAGCAAAATGGGTTGCAAACCTTAAAAGAAGCAAATAAAGTAGTTATTAAATTTCCTTACTTTCCTGTATCTGTAATTTATTTAACCATATTCCAGCTTGTTAAGCCCTTTAATTTACCCTTGTAACAAAGTAGTACAAATAATCCTGGCCGTGACGCACCAATAATAATAATGCTGGATGCTAGTTACCTCCCAATGGGTGGCACTTCAATGAGCAAGAGATTGTCCTTCCCCTTTTAATGATAAAAAAAAAAGTGAAACTCGGACAGATATTTTGGGCAGTCAAGCTTATCCCGTTTCTAAAGCTAATGGTATGTGTTTGAATGAACCTTCTGTATTTCACACGATTTGTGTACCTGACTGTTGTCTTCCTACTGTTAGCATGAGAATGAAATAGAGCAGGTTTGGTGAGTTGGCTTCCTTTGTCAGATGCATTAGAGAACAACCCAGCATGCATGCTGTTCTATTTCTGTGTGCTGTCTTTCGCACTCCTTCCTCATGTGAATGTTCACATTTCCTGTCTTCATTTACTTACGCTTCTTGAGCAGCATTCTGCTATAGTATTTTTATTACCCTTACTACAACAGGCCAGCAGGAAATTGGCCTTATCTTGTCATTACCTATAGCAATAGATATAGAACCCTCTGTATTTCTCTGCAACATTGTGTTTTAGTGTCTAATAGAGCGTTTTTATTTTACTATACTGGTTATTTTCAGATATTTCATATATTCTCCATTTTGACTAATCTTTCAGTATACTGTTGAAAACTTAGTTCCCTTGTAATTACTGTAGATACCAACATGCCTGTAATGACACAGGATAGAAGTATCCGCCGCCTTTATTTTCTGGTGTTTCTGAGAATATCCTGTAACTGTGCTCTAAAACTCAGGGCTGTTTCATGGACTTCAATTTCTCACAGAAGTTTTCAAATATCCACTGTGAAAAGTGAAGTACAATATAAGAAATTCTTATTGCTTTGGCTCTTACGTGCGATATATTATGTGGAAAAAAAAACAGATCATTGGACTGGCCAAGTGCTCACCAGTGGCTTAGAAGCACATTTATCAAAGGTCGAATTTCGAGTTCATTTGAGTTTTTAAACAATCCCATAAAAAAATCTAAATTTATTAAAAAAAATAGAATTTTCAAAACTCTGAATAGGATCGACCCGAGAACTCCAATCGAATTCGACTCCAATTTGATTTAAGTTTTAAAAACTTAATTCATGGTTTTTCTCCGAAAAAAACCTTGAATGGCAGGAAGGCTGCAAACAACTCCAAATTGATTCCAGGGTGTCTTTCATTGACTAAAACAGCAATTTGGCAGGTTTTAGGTGGCGAATAGTCTAATTTGAGTTCTTAAGGCCAGTGTATGATAAATCTCAAAAATCTAATTTTTTAAAAAAAAACTTGAATCGAATTTTAACAATTCCCTAGTTATAGTTGGAAGTTTTGGCCATGAAAAAAAAAAAATCGAAAATTAAAATTTTTACTTCGACCCTTGATTAATCTGCTCCTTAGTGTTGTACAAATAGGATACTGACTGATGGTGCTGTATGCATTTATAGTTGTCACATTTATGTATATATTTTACTATTCCTTCCTCTTCATAAATTTTTGTGCTTTAAAACTTCTGTGAACACATTGATCCTTTATTCTGTAGCCATAAACCTACATAATAAGTTGTACTGGTAACCTGTCAATGGTTTAAATATGCATTCAAGTTTCACACTTTTTTTCTTAACAAATGTGCCACATTCTGCCTGTAACTGTGCACCACCTGCTGCTGAATTCTGCACTGAAATCCATTCTTCAAAAGAGAGAACTGAATTTGTTATATTCAATTTTGAAATCTGACATGGCGCTAGACATATTGTCAGTTTCCCAGCTGCCCTCAGTCATGTGACTTGTGCTCTGATAAACTTTTGTCAATCTTTACTACTGTACTGCAAGTTGGAGTGATATCACCCCCTCCCTTTCCCCTCAGAGTCTAACAGAACAATGGGAAGGTAACCAGATAGCAGCTCCCTAAAGCTGGCCATAGACGCAAAGATCCGATCGTACAAATCATCGTACGATCAGACTTTCCCATCTCCCGACCTCATCAAATAAAGTACAAAAGAACAGATCAGCCGATGTTCTGCCCCTGACCGCAATGGTACGAAAGTTATGTCCGACCAAAGCTAGTGACAGTCTCCCTCTGAAAATCGTATTATCAGCAATACATGCACAGATATTATCGGCAGCTGAAAGAAATCTTGTAACCTGTCCGATCGACCAAACGACTGATCTCCGCTGGACGAAAAATTTCAGGACTCGCCACACACGGTCCGAAAATAGTACGAAGCCTCGATTCGTACGATCATATCTTTGCGTCTATGGCCACCTTTACACAAGATAACAGCTCCCTGGTAGATCTAAGAACAACACTTCATAGTAAAAGCCAAGTCCCACTGAGACTGATTCAGTTACATTAAGTAGGAGAAAAAAACAGCCTGCCAGAAAGTAGTTCCATCCTAAAGTGCAGGCACAAGTCACATGACTGGGGGCAGCTGGGAAACTGACAATATGTCTAACCCCATGTCAGATTTCAAAATTGAATATAAAAAAAAATCTGTTTGCTCTTTTGGGAATTGGATTTCAGTGCAGAATTAGCAAGTTCCATGCTAGTTCAGCCAGTTGAAATCCTCAATCAGTCAGCTTTTGTTTCAGAAAAAGAAAAGTAAAATCATTTTAAGTGTCCTATTCAAATATAGGTACAGGTATGGGACCTGTTATCCAGAATGCTTGGGACCTGTTGTATTCCGGATAATGGATAATTCTGTAATTTGGATCTTCATACCTTAAATCTACGAGAAAATCATTTGGATATTAATTAAACCCAATAGGTTTGTTTTGCTTCCAATAAGGATTAATCATATCTTAGTTGGGATCATGTACAATGTACTGTTTTATTATTACAGAGAAAAAGAAAATCATTTGCAAAAATTTTGAATATTTGATAATAATGTAGTCTATGGGAAATAACCTTTCCATAATTCGGAGCTTTCTGGATAATGGGTTTCCGGATAACGGATCCCATACCTGTATAGGTATGTATAGCCATATGTAGGCTGTTTGGCACCCAGTGATATAATCTGATGCTACAAGGCTGATAATTAAATTCTGATCCTAATTGCACTGCTTTCTAAGATGACCTGTAGTAATTATCTGTATTAAGTATTAAGCAGCCTTAAAGTCCTTAAAGTGTACTTGTCACCCAGACACACAAATCTGTACAATAAAAGTCCTTTTCAAATTAAATATGAAATTTAATTTCTATTTATTCAAGCATTCATAGCTGTTGTAAGCTCATTTAAAAATCTCAGCTGTAAATCAAATATTGTCTGCCCCATGTCTATGCCTTAGGCGGGGCAGACCATTACTTTCACTTTCCATTCAGCACTTCCTAGATGTCACTGCACTCCACACATTCCTCCATTCTCTTCACCATTTAATTGTGTAGCCAGGGCATGGGGATGGACATCAGGTCCCCCATTCTGGTGCACAAACAAGATTCTGAGATGACGCAAGGCTTGTCTTAATAACAGTGTCCACAAAATGGCTCCTGCCTGCTTGCTATAAATATGAATTTCCAGACTGAAGGAAACAAGATTCAAATAACTTATATAGTGTAATTGAAGTTCATTTTGCTTGACTAATGTTATAAAATAGGATTTTTAATTTTTTTAAGATCAGTAAGTGACAGCAGCACAGAGCATGTGCAGTGAGTCAGCAGAAAAGAAGCCGGGGAGCTGCTGGGGCATCTTTGGAGACACAGATCTTCCCTGCTAAATGGCTGTGGTTGTCTTGGGCTGGCATAGAAGCCCAAAACAAAATGTACAACATTTCTAGCCTACTTCTTTAGTTAGGCTTTAAAGAACAGTCAAAATGCATGGGGTACTTGATATCTGTGTGAAACTGTGGGGCGTTTTGGCAAAGGCAAGTGCCCATTGGTCTGCCAAGCCGGTTGATAATGGCTGCCTTTTAGAGCAGTATAGAATATAGGCTACTAGCATAATTTCTATGGTGACTTTACTGTGTATTGTGGTTTCTGCCATGCTGGAGTGTCAATATGAGGCTGCCCTATTGCTCCCTCTGGAGGAATCTGGACACTTTTTTAATTTAGACAGACTTGCCCCTCTTATACATTGTAAACACTGTACAGACGGGCCAATTTTTTTGTTTGCATAACTCTATAGATTGTGTTCATAATCATTTTAACCTTGTGCTTACATTGTTTGATTTGTGTTTTTTTTAAATGTTCACTGCAGGCTCCATTGATACTTTCGGTACTGTGCTGAAGACCACAGCAATGACCTTGCTCTCTTTATATAATGGAGAATGGCCTGTGTCTCAAATATACTGGTAAAAATTAAGCTTCCTTCTAAAATTACATATCATTGTAGACATTTAGTATATTACATTCCTTAAGCTGGCCATAGATGCAAAGATCCGATCGTACGTCATCGTACGATCGGACTTTCCCATCTCCCGACCCGCCACTAACCATTCAGATCAAAGTCTTACCAGTCAGATTAGTTAAAGAACAGATCAGCAATGTTCTGCCCCTGACAGCAATCGTACGATATCTATGTCCAACCAAAGCCAGTGACAGTCTCCCACTGAAAATCGTACGATTGGCAATACACGCAGATATTATCGGCAGCCGACAGAAATTTTCTAACCTGTCCGATCGACCAAACGACCGATCTCCGCCGGACGAAAAATGTCGGGACTCTCCACACACGATTCGAAAATCGTACGAATCCTCGATTCGTACGATCAGATCTTTGCGTCTATGGCCAGCTTTATCCTTGCAGGCTCATCCTCTGTTATCTGTCACACATTCTGTCAAACTCTTGAAGTGATTAGGTGATGGTAGTTATGGATTCCATAGGAATTCCACTCATTTTTCACTGTACCCTTTAAATAACTAAACAAGACACATGAACCAAATAACTGTAGTTTTAAATGAAAACTTATAAAAATTATATATGCTGATGGTACACAGGGCATTTTGACTCCTGTGGCACCTGGAAAAATAGTAGAGATAATTTTTGCCCTTCTCCTCTAGAGCCACTTCCCATTTGTGTTTAAAGGAGGTGGAAAGGCTAAAATTAAGCATAAGCATATATACACCAGTAAACCCTCAAATGAATGCTGCTCTGAGTCCTCTGGGTTCTTCTATTGTGTACACATGGGCTTCTGTATCAGACTTCATGTTTTCAGTTTAAACCTCCAGGGCTTGAGTATGCTCAGTTTGCTCCTCTGCCCCTCCCTTTCCCCCCTCCCTGCTGTAATCTGAGCCCAGAGCTATGAGTGAGCAGGGAGAGACTCAGGCAGGAAGTGATGTCACACCCAGCTAATATGGCAGATGCTATTCAAAACAAACAGAGAGCTTCTAGAGCTGTTTACTCAGGTATGGTAAAGCATTCTGCAGAATAAATATAGAGCTGTAGCTTACGCTATTGTGGCTAAACTATTGTTAATAAACTGCTTCGGTAGCTTTCCTTCTCCTTTAATAGGGAAAATTAAATAAGGCAGGCACTGGTGATTTTTGAATTGGGGATAACTTGAAACATATACTTTGACAGCTCCAAGGAATTCCTAGAGCATTTCCAATTCGCATGGATCAGAAGAAAATACAAGCAGGGAGAGCTGTTTTAAATACCATGATTCTACCTTTGAGTGCCACACTAGAGTCTATGGAATGATAATAGTATGTTATATGTATGTAGCAAACCATATAAGTATGAAGAACATCTCTTCCATACGTTGCTAAAGAATGACTATTATTATTTTAAGGTGACGTCATAGACACATTCACATTCCATGTAGCTTGATGCCAACCGACGATTTCAAGGATGACTGATATTACAGCAGCATCGAAAATGCACAGAGGACTGCTGAAGGATCCAGATATTGCAGACTTATTCTGCCAGGAAGACCCAGAGAGAGTATTTGTGAATCTACATGAAATTGGCCATGGCAGCTTTGGAGCAGTTTACTTTGTAAGAATAATTGTAGAGAAACGTTATTATTGACAGGAGCTATAGTTGAGCATTTTATTATTGTTAAAATACCAGATATATTCCACAGAACCAATTCTTGGGTTCCTTCTTGCTCTAAGTTTAGTAAGGTCAGTAAGTAAATGTGCATTGCTTTATCAAATTTACTGGTTATAAACTGACGTTGTGCTTAAAATTTGATTTATTTGAACCTAAAATTACACATTGAAATGCCTTAATAGATTTTTTTTTTAACTTGATAATTAAGATTTTACATATGCATAACAATATGTATTTTGCTTTTCTTGTCAAGACATTAATGCCTTAATAGATTTAAGCGGAAGAGACAAGAAATGTTACCTGAAGTAAAGTTGAAAAAAACAGATGATAAAATATCTAAATGTAGCATAGGAATATTATTTATATAAAAGAAAATGGCACAACTATTTAAGCTTGAGTAAATTAATCCCTTTATTCATTTAAACAATGTGATCTGAAACTTCCTCTTGTGTTGTAAAGTACTGAAATTATTCTAAGCATTACTTTAATAACCTTCATATATGTTTCATTCATTTACTCTACAGGCGACAAACTCAACAACCAATGAAGTTGTTGCTATTAAAAAAATGTCTTATAGTGGAAAGCAAATGAATGAGGTAAGGAAATTCGCAATTGCATTTTTGCTTTGTAACTGCTATCTATATTATAATAGAAATGCTGTTTCTTTATTAGAAATGGCAGGACATCATCAAGGAAGTCAAGTTTTTGCAACAATTGAAACACCCCAACACCATTGAGTACAAAGGATGCTACTTAAATGATCATACAGCGTGGGTAAGCTAAATATCTGTCTTTTTATAAAGAGCAATATGTTTATTTGTATTTTATTTTATTAAAGGCCATAACTTGATTACATTCAAATATATATATATATATATATATATATATATATATATATATAAAGTTGTGCTTAGCTACATTTTATTTCCATAATATTTAGACAATAAATACACTGAAGTAAGCAGGTTGCAGTTTTCATATTAATATAGATCTATTTTATTATGCATTGATTTATTCTGCTTGTATGGGAGTTTTTGCAAGCAGAGGAGGAGTGTATTTCCTCAATATGACCTGCACTCAACCCAAACCTTCAATGGTTGTCCAGAATTCAACCTAACCCGTCTTACCCACAGGTCTCTGGTCAGCCTGCACATCACTAGTACACATGTAATTTTAGTATTTCAGTCCTTGTGCATGTGTATACAATTCCATGACTGACTTGAGGGTCTCCAGTGAGAGGAAAAAATAACTGGCTACTATAATATTAATATTATAATATTTTTTACAGTTGGTAATGGAATACTGTTTGGGTTCTGCATCAGATTTGCTTGAAGGTAAGATCATATACATCTTTTAAATGTTTTGCCTTTTTCGCACAATATTACTTTAATACCAGAGAAATCAAATCCTTAATAACATACATGCACAAACAAGACTTGTTTGTGGGCCCTGACATCTTGGTCCCACTCTCACAGCAAATTGATATTGTTAGTGCCAAAAATAGTAGAGCTATTTATATAGCACCTTGCTGGAAATACAGATGGAATGATGGAACCAAAAGTATCCAAAAGGATCCAGCAGGAGATCCCATGGGACTCTGATCTATAAATTACATTTTAATTGTGTTTACATTTCTGCCAACTTTATGTATGATAAAGCATTTCCAAATTTGAGCTACAAATTTGGAAATTTTAGATAGGCTAGACAGAAAACCGTGTTAAACTGTCAACACACATTACATGTAGTAGGTGCTGAATATGGGTATTCTATAGACATATGGTAGAAATAAGAATGAAAATGTGATGAAAATCTCTTGACTGTTGCATAGCTCCAAAAGGTAATCTAGAATTCTTATCAAGAGCTTTTTTTTTGTCCCACAAATTACAGGTTTTAGCTATATTTCACAGTGCCACCCTTAAAACGTTTTTAGGATTGAAGTTCAGCCTGTTTAAACTATATACTTATAGGCCATTTTGTTTTTAATGACCATCTTTTAGGTTTTTGTAATTTTCCTTATAATAATGCTTCTGTTTCATCTACTTAAATATACACAAATAATTCATCATGCTATTAAGGTTTTATCCCACTTATATTGCAGAGGTCACTGCTATTTTCTCATTTTATTTTGAGACGTGTCTATGGTATCTCTTTTTTACTTTAATTATTATTTTTTTTAATATATTCTACTTTAGAAAAAAATACAAAATTCTTAATGATATTTTCCTGTTTTTTTGTCTCTTTCTAGTTCATAAGAAGCCACTTCAAGAAGTGGAAATAGCTGCCATTACCCATGGTGCCTTACAGGGGCTGGCTTACCTACATTCTCACAACATGATACACAGGTAAATATCTGTGATTCCATATAGTCCATAGTTTCTGATGAACAGCCTCTTGGGATAATGCTATGTTAATGCAATTTCCCTGCCAGCAGGAAATAGCCAATACTAGCCAACTCTGCCTAGTGCCATTAATATGTAATATCTGTGGCTTCCTCCTGCCACTGCACAGATTGGGTGGATTTCAGCCTAAAAGTTTTATGTTTATGTATGTATGTTAAAATGCGGAATCATTGATTATTGTATCTTGAATGCTGAAGCACAAAAGCCGTCGTGGTGGCTGAACAGAAGCAGCCAGATTTCACTTTCTCCAGTTATGATGCTCCTGATGCAAGATTTTTGTGTGTTTTCTTGGCCTGCTCCAGATTAAAACATCCTGAGAATGTGATAGTTAGGGGTTTAACTATAACTTTTACCTACCAGGCGTAATGAATAATAGTTTACATAAACCTGATGACGACAAGGGTCCAAACTGCCCTCTGCTATACAAGGATAGTTAAACCAAATTTATATGAACCTGTGTTCTATCATAAGGTGAAATATAGTGGGAAAATTTCAGCTCTTTCTATTCAGTTGTATGATTATTTTCTAGCAATATATTTAGCAAGGCTGAGCTCTCATTTTCACCCTAAGCCACAAGTGCATTGTCTGTTAGAACAATAACAATTAAAGTCTATGAAGAGGTAACTCTGAGCATTTTGTCACCTACCTGTCTTGCTAGAAATTGTGCACCATGTGTCCTAACACTTAAAGCACTGCACAATACATTTTTCCCAAGTTCTTCAGGACCAGTGGCCTAGTTACTAAAAGAGGGCCCTTCTCTTACAGTTTTGTTTGAAACTTTAATATCTCAGTATGTTAAATAATTACAAAATGACTGACTCCCCTTTTATAGATGATTCCGATGCATTGCATCAATTACTTACTCAAAACGTATATAAATAAATGAACTTGTGTTTTTTTTCCTCCCGTCTATGTACAAATGCTGAAACTGTATACTACAACCCCCTCTAGTGGAACTAGAAAATTAGGTAGATAACTCCATGTAATATTTTTCTGTACCTGTCCAGTTGGTCATGCCACATGTTTTAACTAATGCCCAAGTATATGTCTGAATAATAATTTGATTAAAAAAAAAAGCTGTAAATGTATTTTTCTACTGAAAAATGTTGTTCAGAATCTGCAGTTATGAAACAGCCAGTAGCTATTGAATGCAGTTATCCAGTTTCCTAGGAGGAAGGGTAACAGTCGGTTGTCATTTTGCTGTATTTTATTATATGCCCAGTAAATTTGCTTTATAGAATTATTATGAATGAAAAGCATCATTATTGCTGCTTTATTCATCCATGATATTGCTTGAGAAAGCCATGGTCTTACTGACATAGATGACAAAAACGATTTATTGCACTCCCGCCCGTCCCTTTACAAAAAGCCAAAGTCTGTTAGACATACAAGTCCAAGGGGCATGGTATGAGATGATGGCATGACCTGTTGAATGAAGCAAACATAGTTTTTTTTTTTAGCTTTTCTCTTAAAATTTAGTTAAAAAGCGATATGTTTTATGACATGGTTAAGATAACAATAGCACATGGATTGATAAAATGTTGCACTAGTCTTAGATAGTGTAGCCTTGGTTAGAGTCCTGCGCGGGTCCATTTTTTGGGACCTGCAACCCGGACCCGCAACCCGAACCCGCATTCTTACCCGCTTGAACCCGCAAGTACCTTATCCACAGCCCGAGATGCGCTGACCATCAAGAATCAGGAAGTTCTTTCATTGTACACCAGAACTGACAACATCGGAAGTAGGCGTGATCAGAAAGACCCGCGGCCTGACCCGCAGAACCGCCGACCCACGTCTATACCGCACCCGGAAATTCAACCCGCAGGGTACCCGACCCGCTGCAGGACTTGAGCCTTGGTGTAGTGTAAATTTGTTGTTTGTATTATTAAAGGAGTACTAAAGCTTAACGAAAGAAATAATGTAAAATGTTGTACATTATGTTTTGAGTTTATATACCAGTCCAAGACAACGACAGCCCTTTAGCAGGGAAGATCTATGTCTCCAAAGATACCCCAGTAGCTTCCCATCTTCTTTCGCTGATTCACTGCACATTCTCCATCCTGCTGTCACTTTCTGCGCTTAGGGACCGACTCACAATATAATGCATATATATTATATAAATGTCACAAAATAAGGCTGATTAGTAAATAATTCTGATTATTGGTACATGGCACCTCAGAAACCAGCACAATTAGCATCAGAATTGAATAATCAGCCCTGTAGCATAAGCTTATATGACAGGCAAACCATACTTTTTGCTTGATGATTTGCAACAATTCCTAAGCTTAGCTTTTCAACAGCTGCTCAGAGCATGCCGAGCATGTATATGCCGCAGACACTTCTAGCAAAATCCAAGATGGGAAACCTCTGCAATAACTTTGAAGTCCTCAATCTTTAATACTATCAAGATTCTGAACCCATATGCCCATCAAAGGCAGGACAATATCGGGTTAATCCAATCGTTTGGCCCTATGGCCTGATATCGATCCGGAAGACCCCATACATGGGCAGATAAGCTGCCGAATCGGCCTAAAGGACTGAATCGGCAGCTTTAATCTGCCCGTGTATGGTCAACTTAAGGCTGGTGCAATAAATTCAGAATATAAAATATAGTATTTCTAGCCATATTCATTTTTCGGGTTTAGCTCTCTTTTAAGGGTTTTGCCCATTAGGAGGAAAGAAGCACCAAATTGAGGCAACTCTGTGGCTTCTGTTAAGATTTGAAAGATTGTTTTTACTGATATTCAAATCTGCCTTCTGCACTGCAACAATAATTTTTTACTTTTATTCATGTTTCTTCAGGGACATAAAAGCTGGGAATATTCTGCTTACTGAGCCTGGTCAAGTAAAGTTAGCAGATTTTGGATCTGCATCTAAATCATCTCCTGCCAACTCTTTCGTAGGAACTCCATATTGGTAAATAACCACAAACTGTATCTCGCTTATCTCTGCTGTACTTCTTGCCTTTATTTTTCTTTTGAAACGTTAAGGGGGTTGTTTATAAAAATTCAAAATGTTCTCACTATTTTCTGAAAACCACTCAGACCAAATCCGCACTGACATTTTGCCCTTATTTATCAATACATTTTCTCGAAAATTGTATGAATTTTTTCAAATTTGACGCCTGCGACATTTTAGGACTATCTCCTGAAAACCACAAAATCTTTGGATTATTAAATGAAACCAGCGCGTGGATCAGGATATCTTCCAATTGTAAAGGGGACACCTGCCATTGACTTCTAAATGAACTCTGCAGGTTTGAGTTGGAGTACTTTTTTAACACCACAGGGGTTTAATAAATCATACGTTTTTTCCTAGACATAATTGTGTTTTCCCCTTTTAAATTCAAAAAAATACCCCCTTACTGTTGCTTTTAAATCTTTTGCGGGAAAAATCACAACCGTTTGTAATCCATTATATTTTCCTGACACTCTTTCATACAAAGATACTACAATTTACATGCCTATTTATGGTAATTTACATGGGATTCTGTTGGGTCTTGTGTTGTTCACCTGATCATGGCCTTTAAAGCAAGTAAGTCAGACTTGTTTTTTAGGGTATCACCTAGTTGGTGAATTTAAATAATGTTTGTGTTGTTTGGTTAATTTATTTGTGTAATCTACAATTCACACCTGTGACACCATGAGCATGATGTTTTTTGCCTGATTTTGAATTTGAGTTTAGATCTTCTCAAAACTAGCCCTAATTATAAGGTCTGTTTAAAATGTGTCTAATAGTGCTAAACTTATGGCACTGACAAAATAAACAACCCGCCCTTTCTAGTTTTTACCTTAGGTATGGTTAGAAACGGATCCTTGCTTTTTATTTCTAATCTAGTAAACCGCTTAGAATTTAGTGGTAGGGGTCCTGGAGGGCCTGAAATATGCTTTGTTTTTATTCAATTAAATGTCACTTATAGTATAACGCCACCCCTTTTATAATGCTAACACTGGATTGTATATATGGACATAATTGGTTTGCATATACCTTCACACCCCAAAGCCAGGTGGTGGAGTAACCATGGACTTTTTGTTTTATGGGAAAGTTTTTTCCTTTTTTTTCTCTTTGTGTTGTGAATCAGATAAGATAATGAAAGGGGTTGCTTGCTGTAGCTAGTCTGTAGGACTTGATAGTAAGTAAAATGCCAGCTCATAGTGTGCGGTCTGGCTTAAAGGTGTGACAATATACATTCCTATACATTCCCAACTAACCATGTACAGTATTGTTTTCGCTCTTAACTAAACATGATAAAAACAGTCATTAAAGGAGAACCAAACCCTTTCTAATAAATACCCCTACCCTACATAGACCCTGCTCCCCCCCCCAGCGTCATGTGGTATCTTTGGTAAATGCCCCTAACTCTTACCCCTCGGTACAATTTCAGGGCATCGGAATTCACGGGCGCTATCTTCTTTTCTGTAATCTTCGGGTCTTCTTCCGGCACTTCGGCAATTTCCGTGACTTTTGGCGCATGCGCAGTTGTCGCATAACAGAAGATTGCTCCAACTGAGCATGCCGATATTCCCGAAGATTACTGAAGAGAAGATGGGGCTTGTGAACTCCAATGCCCTTAATCTGCACCGAGGGGTAAGTAAAGAGTTAGGGGCATTTACCAAAGGTACCACCTAGGCTGGGGGGGGGAGCAGGGAGGGGGGTCTAAATAGGGTAGGGGGTAGGGGTTTTTATTAGCAAGGGTTTGGTTCTCCTTTAAGGGTCTGAAAATGAGGAAGAGACATTTTGGAGAGATTACCTGGGGTTGATGCATGTAATTTGTTTTACATGTAGAGATGTAACTAGATGTTATTGGGCCCAACAGCAAATTTATTTTAGGGCCCCTCAAATATCCAGGGGTTGTCCTGTTTTACCAATATATATTGAAACGGCTTATTAATTAGGGCCTCATGGGACCCCTTATACCTTCTGGGTCCCCCTGCAGCTACAGGGTCTGCTTTCTCTGTAGCTACACCCCTGATTACAATGAAAGTAAAGGGCAGTTCTTGTCCGGTGCTTTATTACCCTTGAAATAATTGATTCCCCTTTGGGATGAAGCACCCTTTGTCAGTGCCCTAAACAGTTTTTAGGCAGCTGTGTGTTTAATTGAAGCTTCAATTTATGCACTTGTTTGGGAACAGGTTTAAGGCTGGTGTTATAGTGGGGGTAGACTTATGTAAGACTAAGGGGCCTATTTATTATGCTGTGTAAAACGGTGTTGTAAAATAAATGGTAAATTTATCAAGATGTGTTTTACTTTACACCATGTGAACACCAGATTTGCCACTGTTATTTTACACTGCTTCAGCACTTTGTAAGTAAGTTCTGGCAGAAGTTGCTCAAAGGAAAAGTGTGTAAATCATGTCATTTTTACTGAATTTTTTTAGACAACAATGTTTGGTGAACTATTCTGAATTTTTACACCACATAAGAAATCTGCCCCTAAGTAGCACTAATGCATACTTATCTGACATAGTTTTCTATGTTAATATTTTTCTGTCTAGAGTTAATAAACAAGTGCTACATATTATACACTAATTTCAGTCTCAAATGTTAAGTGTTTTTCATCCAGTAATCACACACTTTGTTTACTAGGGTTTTTTTTTCCTTTTTTTATAGACTTGGTTATTGTATTTGTTACACCTCAGAAATGCTCTTTTTATTTTATGTTGCATTTTATGTTGACACTGAACTGGCACCATTCTTGCTGTACCTTGTACTTTTCTTTAATTATAGGATGGCCCCCGAAGTCATTTTAGCCATGGATGAGGGGCAGTATGATGGGAAAATAGATATATGGTCTCTCGGTATCACATGTATTGAATTAGGTAATATATTCCGACAATGATAATTCTTATATTTGTAATATAATTCCTCTTTAATTTATATTTTACTATGAGATAGTGGTATTATGATACAGTTTTCAGTTTGTCTTCATGTTTTTTTTAATGAAGATTTGTATTTGCTGCTAAAATTCCAAACCGAAAAGACGCTATTTATGTTTGGGTCCAATTTGCTATAGTAAACAGGCAGTGTTTTGATAGACTATAATATAATAGGAAATATAACAGGGAGAGAGCTTGAAAAGAAAGATGAGTAATAAAAAATAACAAAACTGTAGCAGAGAAATAGTGGGGTCAGTGACCCGTCAATCAGATAGCATTTAAAAGGCAAGCTACAAACAGAAAGGCATGTAAATAATTCCAAAACTTTATATAAAATGAAAACCAATTAAAAAAATTGCTTAAAAAGGCCTATTCTATCATTTACTGACCGTTAACTTCGGTAAACTGCCCCTTTAATAATGAGGTTTATGTAAAGTCTGGAAAGACTCTTTCCATAGCATTTTTGGGGTTGCTCTTGTTTATCTGCAATATCTTGCTTTGTGTTACCTCAGCGATAATGCCATCTTTCATGGAATGGTTTCCCTAGAATGACCTGAGAGATTAAAATAATTGGATTATGTAGTATGACGACACTAAAGAGCTCTTCTTTTTAGCAGCAATGTCTGGGTATGCTTGTGAACATTCTCCAGTCCCTCCTCTTTTTTTTTTTTTTTTACATTCATTAATTTTTCCCTAACTGATTTCTAGGTTTCCCTAACTGACTTCTGTGTTTCCCTTTCCTCCTGCAGCTGAAAGGAAACCTCCATTATTTAATATGAATGCAATGAGTGCCTTATACCATATAGCCCAGAATGAGTCCCCAACACTACAGTCTAATGAATGGTAAGTTCTAAGTATTAGTTAAGCAACATATAGAGAATTAGAAATCAGTAAACACTGTTGAGTGAGAAAGTTGTACAGCATAAAAAGCGGTACATCAAGGAATAGCTAATGGAAATAATCCCATGCAATGGCATAAACCTAACTGGGGCCCACAGCAAAAACCCTTTTAGTTACTCTGAAACTTCAAGAAGATAAACTGTTTCACAAGCATATACATTGCCTTGCAAAAGTAGGTGTTAATGCTTTGGAATAAAAATATGTGTTTTATTAACATTAACATTATTTATGTTTAGAAAAACTATCCTTCCCCCCTCAAACAACTTAAATTGCTGCAAGCGTTGGCTTTCCTTAATATTTAAGTGTTGAGATTGAATGATTATGCAAACTGCATATTTCATTTTTTTTTGTTATATTTAGTATTTTTTTTTCAACATAAAACAATGTTGCATAAAAAATGAAGTTTCGAATTGCAATTTGTATTCATTGATATGAGAGGACTGGTGATATTGTGTTCTTCACAATGATATAGAAAATACTCTGAGGAAATTAGACTGTCTGGGTAAGAAATTATTTTACTGATGTTATAAACTTGAAGTGATGAATAATTGAACAAAAATACAATAATAACCTTATAATAGCACCACAGTGTGAGCTCCAATAAGTGCAAACCAATATGCTCACTGTCCGTCTGAATCGAGACAGGGAAATCACACACAACAATGTGTTGGAGAAGGAGATATGGGACACATCACTGATAAAAGTAGAAATAGTGTAGAATCCTCAGCTTCATACACACCAACAAGACAGTGCTTAAAAAGAAAAAGAGAGTGCACAAGGGAAAACTATAATGTATCATCAATGGTATAATTACAACGTTTCAAAATCCTGTTACCAGTTAGCTGGGAATGTGAGTAGCATGTATCAGTTAGGGGTCCACCACAGTGCTTCACCTCCCACCTATACACTCACAAACATAAGTCGCTTCTCAAAAGATCATTTGATACTTCAGTATTTCAGCAATGGCAACCCATTCAATCGATGTTTAAACAATAAAGGATACAATTGTGTATTAAAGCTTTTAATGATGTATAGATAGTAAAAATAGATGTCCACTGACAAAATGGATAAAATTACAAGCAGTAAAAATATCAAAGAAGAAGACGCTGATTGCTACTTGCTTGCAGCGCGTTTTGTGCGGCTCCGCCCCACTTCATCAGGTAATAGGAGTGTCAGCATATGCATTGTCTTTAAAGCACAAACCATTGTCAATTTACCCTGGCGACCACTAGATATATAGCATAAAAGTTGGTGCAGTGCACACTGGTAAACTCGCGTATTGATCAGACCAGAAATAGTAGATTACAAATTGAAGGTTTATTATATAGTCATCTCTTAATCATAGGCTTGACCACTAGATATATAACTACAGCAATCAAAGTGCATACTTTCATAGAGGTGCAAATGGCTGCTTATCACAGCAACCCCTGTAAATGTATTAAATAAGTACAAAAGTAACACCAAAATGTTGAAACTAAAATCAAATTGAATATATGCTCAAAGCAAAAGAAATTAGAAAAACATCATTGTAAAAAAAGATCTATTAAAATGTAATAGGTTGCTAGGGAATATCCTAGTAACCAATGAAGTAATGCTAGTGTTTTTTTAAGAAAAAAATTATATCTATGTATAGTTTTACGTAAAGAATTAATACTTGCAAAACTATAGTTAAAGGGATACTCGCTTTTTCAGATTGCACCAGTTAATAGTGCTGCTTCAGCAGCTGAAATCCAAAAACTGATTTTTAATATATAATTTTGAAATCTGACATGCGGCGGACATATTGTCAGTTTCCCAGGTGCACCCAGTCATGTGACTTGTGCTCTGATAAACTTCAGTCACTCTTTACTGCTGCACTGCAAGAAAAAAATATAAAAAATATATATAATACTTCTCTGTGACAAAATGCAATTAATAAAAAAACTCTGTTTTGGTGATACCAATAGATGGATAGAAAATATTTTTGTTTGCTTTTGCCATTAGATTTTTACAAGGGAATTTGCCTTATAAACCTCCTACTGTATATGCTGAATGTTGTGTGTATATATATCAAAGAACACCATAGCTTCTTTGTATTCCGCTTGAAAGAGGAACTAAAATGTTTTGAAAGCTTGTTATGTATCTTAGTTATTATACCAACTTTTTGTTGGTTGTTTTTGTCTCCTAACCCAAAATGGTGTTTGAAGCTGTACATTTATTAGAATTATTGCCAAAGTGAGGCTTGGCTATAAAGAGTAATGCTTATTTTTCTGTTTACCTTCAGGATGGACTCCTTCAAGGCATTTGTAGACTACTGCTTGCAAAAAATACCTCAGGAAAGACCAACATCTCTAGAACTGTTGCGTGTAAGAATAATTTTTATCTATAATACTGTGCATTCTTTTCTGTGATTTGTCCATCTCTGCATGGTTCCTTGGGTTCTGGCTCTGCAAAAGTGATCAAAGAACAATGAAAAATAATAAAGGAAAATATTTACTTTTTTCTCTGTTCCAAAAATCGGCTGGATCTTAAACTGTCATAAGAGTATCTGGCTCTCATTCAAAGTTTACGAAATATACCACTCCCCACACTTTCTGAATTTAATCAGATGTGAGATTTTAATCCATGTTTTTTTTTAATACTAAACAATTTGTATATGTCTATGCAAGAAGAATAGCAGGGTAAAGATACGTTATTTAATCACTGTGGTGAAAAACAAAAAACAAGGAGACTGCTCCAGCTCACCATTCCAGTTCCCTGTTCCCATACCAGGTGCTCAATCCTCAGTGTCCCCACTGCATTCACATCAAAAACATCATTTTATTACAGCAGGCTGCAGGTATGTAACACCCAACGCGTTTCGGGAGTAACTCCTTTAATCATAGGCTTCTATGATTAAGGGAATTACTGCCGAAACGCGTTAGGTGTTACATATGTGCAGCCTGCTGTAATAAAATCCCTTCCTGAAGTGCCGTCTATTGCCGAGTTTTTTGATACTGTATTTAATGAAGAATCAATGAACACAACATGACATTTCAGTGGGCAAGCCTTCTTTACATACTACATGTCCCAAATCCTACAATAGTTATGCTGTATTAAGGCTCATTAAGTGGCCAGTAGATTGCATGGTTTATAGCTATATTCACTTTTGTTTTAAAATATTGACCTTTATATAGTATACATAACACAGGGTTTAATAGAGTCTCTTTAAAGCGGACCTGTCCCCTACACATAAAAAGCTGCATAATGAAAGTCCTTTGCAAATTAAACATGGAACACAAATTGTTTTCATTAAATCATCCATAACTGTTTTAAAGCTGTTTAAATATCTGACCCGTCAATCAAATATCTGCCCCGCCTCTATGCCTGAGGCATAAAGGTTGGGCAGTCCATTACTTTCATTTTCCATTCAGAAATTCCTACATGTCACTGCTCTCCTCACATTCCACCTTCCATCCTCGGGCTCTATAATTGTGTAGGGCACTGCGCATTGCCATTAGGTCCCCTTTTCTGGTACATACACAAGATTTTGGGGTGATACACAATTTGTCTAAATAACTGTGTCTACAAAATGGCACCTGCCAGCTTGCTGTGATTGTGAATTCCAAGACTGAGGAAAAATAATTTAAATAATAAATAAAGCGTAGGTAAAGATTTATTTTGCTCAACCAACATGATAGAAAAGAACTTGGAATTATTTATTAGGGTGACAGGTCCCCTTTAAGAAATCTGCAGTTTCTCACATTGTATAGTTATCTAATAATAAAATAAATTAATGCAATTCATTATAAAAGTCAGATTATTAACTAATTTAAACCTCTTACATGGCAGCATAAGAATCCATGTATTTTGCATCAGAAAACTATACTTACTATTCATGAAATTTATTGCCAACATTTTGTGCTCTATGTGCTCCCCCAGAGATTACCTGACAGAAAGAAGTGTGGGAGTGATACACAAAGTACTGTCTAGAGTTGCCTATTTTTCGCTTCGCTGAAAAGAGGCAAGGGGGGTTGTGGATGAAGTTGGAGTTGGGCAGGTGGATGACCGCTGGGGCGGATTGAGGCATCAGGGTTGGGGCTGATGACGTGTGGTGGGCCCAATTACATGTTGATTGGCTGATCACCATGTCATTATTTTCAATGTCCTGTCCCGGTTTCCTAATTTGGAAATCGTGTCACCTGGACAGCCCTTCCAAATACCTGGCTGTCCGTGTAAAATCCAGACAGGTGGCAACCTTTAACCCTACACTCTCCATTGTTGGATTTTGTAACCTACATTTTTATTTTCTGTTTTAAATAGTGTTTGAGATATTTGCAGTTTTAGACAGTTTTGTACTTGTAGGCAGACTTGGCTCAACAGCTTTCTTTGTAGGCCCAGGGTGTTGGCGACTCGGTCTATGCACTTCCTGAATTCAGTTAACCCTAAGGTTGCTGACTTAAGTTGAGTAAAAAGCCTGGCACTGGAATTCTAAAAATGCCAATATCTCAGAAACTATTATTAATAGAACATCAATGTAAATTGCGCAAGTGCTTTAAAAAATAGCATTTTTTAATTGAAACTGTCCAGTGGCACAGACGACTAGCAAAGTTTAAAAATAAAGTTGTATGTTTTACTATGGCCTGTTTTATGTCAAATATTAATATTATTAAATGTTATTTATTTTGGTGATATCTGCCAATGCTCAAGCTTGGCTCCCTAGCCATGAGCATGTGCAGTACCATTGGCACTCAAAATCATGTAGACACTTCAGAAAGTTAAAAATATAAAATACAGCATTTCATTTTTAGGCTTTAAGTTGTGTTTATCCTGTAAGCTTTTTTCCAATATAAATACCTGCATATTAATATTTAAAGAAGCTTTTTTTTTTTTTTTTTTTTTTTTGAAAAGCCAGATTGTCTTGCATGAGGAGAGAGTTGGACTTGCCTTTAAGTACCGTTGCTGTATGTGAACACAGACGCTTGGTCTATCTTATATGTAGATTCCTTCATTTTTCAAAAGCAAAATTGCTCCACTGTGCACTTATTCTGTCCCACCCAAGCGGCTGCTGCTACTTTTGCCAGCTGCCAAGCATGTTAGACTCTACATAGATTTCTTTCCTCTCTCATTTTGAAAGTCAGTTATAAAATAGTACTTTTTTGGTATTAACTCGTTATGGTTTCTTCCTGGATGACAGCATGACTTTGTGCGGAGAGAGCGGCCAACCCGGGTTCTTACAGATTTAATCCAGAGAACTAAAGATGCTGTCCGAGAGCTGGACAACTTGCAATACAGGAAAATGAAAAAGATACTCTTCCAAGAATCTCAGAATGGACCATTTAATGAGTCTCAGGAAGATGATGAGGTAAGGGCAAATGGTGTGTATGGGACTTTTTTTCCATGCTGTGTAAAAAAGTGAAAACATTTCTGGTGATGTTGCTTATAACAACCAATCAGATCTTCGCTTTTGTTTTCTAACTGTTGAAATCTAATTGTTGTTTGGTTGCTAGGGCCAACATTGCCAGTAATGTTTCCCTTTTTATACAGCATGATCATTACACCCCTTAATGAGTGATGGGTACAAACTCCAACTGTTCTTTTAGGGTCTGGCCACACGAGCAGATTTAGGGAGATTTAGTCGCCTGGCGACTAATCACCTCTTCTTTGGGGACGACAATCTCCCCAAACTGCCTTCCCCCTGCCGGGCTAAAATGAAAATCGCCTGGGGGAAGGCACACGCGGCGCTTTCCTCACGAGGAAACTTCGGGCAACTATGGAATTCGAAGCGCCGCGAGAGCATTGCCTCAGGCGATTTTTTCATTTTAGCAGGGGAAAGGCAGTTCGGGGCCTGACCCTTATTTTTACAAAATACCTCTCTCTTGACTTTGTGGAGAAATCACACACTAATAGCTAAGTAGCAGAGATGTTATTGCATAGTAGGGGTAAGGTTTGTGTAGGTGGGGTTAATTAGTCTATAACTGCTGTGATAAATGTACCCTCTGAGTTCTTCAGCATAGTCCCTCAGGTTTTGGCAGTCAAAACACCAGAAATGGGTAGCCTTGTTTTTTGATACCTTATCACATTCCATGATACTATTAGTGGATAACATTTGGACATCACTAGAATATGGATTGCTAAACAAAATGTCCCTGTTTGCCAGAACTTTTTAATTTTAGAAAAAGGGATTTGCTTTAATAAAGAAAGTTTTAAGATTAAGATTTAGAAAAAACTGTAGTTCATAGACAAAAAATAGTTAATGTACTTGAGGGGCATTTTGTTATGGGAACATTATATATGCTCTTCTATTACTGAACGAATTTGCTTCAGCAAAGATTTTTTTTCTGGGGAGTTGTACAGTGCTCTAGGAACAAACACAACATCCTGCTGGGTGAGAATTGCAAACTTCAATACACAACCTCACAGCTCATTTTTAAGGCACTCTTTTCCTGTGGGCAGATATTGCTCAGAGACAACTTTGATATGTTCTGTGTTCTTATTAGGGAACACATTCCATATAAACATTCACTATTGCAATGTACTACTATATTGCAGGATTGTATTACACTTACTATATCTTTACACACACACAATGTCCTCACAAACAATACTGATATATGAAATCTATTTAATACAACTCAAAATATACAGTATAATACTCCTAAATGCTGATGTACCCTCGCTGCACAAAGAATATGGCATCTTATACATTTATCAATTTTATGTTTGGGGTTTAAATGAGATGTTCTGCAGCTCATTAAGTTTGTGTGTTAAAGTTGATCTTTTCCTATATATGTAAATAGAATGTGTAATGTAACGGTTGCCATATCCTGCAGGTATAAGTAAAATTTAACAGAATTAACCCCCCCCCATTTATTTATGTGGGAACCAGACAATTATCGCTTAAAAGTGCCTGACCGGTGAATGCAGACACAGTAACAGTAAATTTCAATTGAAATTAAAGGGGCCGAGCATTTGGTCAAGGGAACTATCACTGTAGGAAACATATATCCAAATTATAGTCACCACTTAAATGAATGTAGTGTGACCCAAAAATAATATTTTGACCAATAAAAGAAATGTTTTAATATAGATTCTTTACAAATTTTCTGTTATTTTAAATGTACAGTAGAACCCCAATTTTACTTATTTCCAAGGGACAATGTAATTCGTAAATTTAGTTCTACTCTAAAATTTAAAAAAGAAATGTTTCAAAAATTGAAAAATTCAAGTTCTGCATTGATGGTTATGGAACAGCTTTTACATTTATTTCAGTAGTCAGAATCAGCAGTGCAGAAAATAATAGCAAGGGACAGACACATCTTGCTAATAATTTGCTTTTAGGTTTTTTTTTTTTGTAATCAGCTGGTTTTGCACTGAAAGGGATTTTCCAAATACTTTTTATGTTTTATTTGTTACTGTTTTTACAAAATTGAAGTTAAAAGTATATTGTTCTTTTCTCTGGTGTTTCAGTCTGGAAGTTCAGTAATCCAGGTGCTGATTCTGAACTGAACTTTTACAATTTGCTACATTCAGAATCTGTGGAATATGAGTGAATATTTTATCAATTCTAACGCCTGCCTTTAATGAAACTCAGGGATTCTACTCAGCAGGGACAAAGAACAGAAATGTATCAAGTAATGTATAAATAGAACAGTTACAGAGGCAGTGACCACCCTGGGCTGCTTTAGAAAGACGTGAAAAATAAAACTTTACACTTCAATATCAGAAACAAAATGGTCACAAATAGAAATAATAATAATAATAATAATTTTTCCAATTACTTTTGTTTCTAACATTAATAATATCAATATTATTATTTCTGGAGAACTACTGAAAATAACTGAACTGAGAAGTGTTGAACAATCACTTTAACAATAGCTGATTTCCATGGTTTAATTAATTCCATCTGCATGATGGACTATAGAGAAAACTGAATCTGCAGATATTTGTTTGTGTGGGATTCATTGTTTGATTTGTATATGACATGTCAATGTATATTAGATTTTTACTGAAGGGGATTGGCTGTTCATGAATTGACATGTGACAGTAATCAGCCATATTTATAAGTATTCTCAATGAATATGGACTAAGGTACTAGACAAGGAATAAGCAATATACAGTGCTGATTAACCCAAGTGGTCACGCTGTCCATTAGTAAAGCAGCACATCAATCCATGGTGTTACATAAAGACATAGGTTAAACAGCATTTAAGAATTTTTTGTTGTCATTAAGGGCCAAATTTCTAAACATTAAAAATTAAGTCTTAACTGTGATTCACATTTCTGTGCCAAAATTTCAAATTTGAGTTTCTAAAACTTTTAAGATTCTTTTAAAAGCTGGGAAGTTCATGTAGAAAACGGAAGTTTTCTGATTTCAAACTGTTTCAACTTGGCAAATTTTCGAATTAATTTAGAAAATTCAGGATTTTTCTTAAATTGACACACATTTGATATTTTCAAATGTTTTAGAATTAGAATAAAACACATTTTTGAATAATCTGCCTCCTTGTCATGTCAAATAATTAATTGGGAACTGAGCTGTCCTGAAAATCAAAGAATGTAATATATTGATAGTGCCAAGTTTGAATTTTTTTTTTCTTCGATTACAATTAGAATGGTAATTTTTCTGCCTGATGGGCTAATCTGATCCATTTCACTTTGCCAAAAAGTCTTCAAAACTTCAAAGTTGACACGCATTGAAGACAATGGATGTTTTTTTCACGCAACAAAACAGGCGACATTTTTTACTATTTTTTTTTTTTTACTATCCATTATAGTCTATGGGTGTTTTTATCGGCAAAATTTTGCAAAATAGTAAAACAAACAGAATGCAAAATATTAAAATGTTGGTAATTGTGCAGATGATATTGACTTTTAGACCACCCTTTTCACCCTATTTGGCCATACTGCAGTTTTGTATCCTTTTCAGCTAGCTAAAATTAACCTTAAAGGAGGACTAAACCATAAAAATTAATATGGCTAAAAATGCCATATTTTATATACTTAACTTATTGCAGCAGCCTAAAGTTTCAGCATCTCAATAGCAGCAACGATACAGGAGTTCAAATTTGTCACAGGTGGTCACCATCTTGGAAAGTGTCTTCGACACTGACATGCTCAGTGGGCTTTTAGCAGCTGTTGAGAAGATAAGCTTAGGGGTCGTCACAAATTATCAAGCAGAAAATGCTTTGTCTGTAATATAAGCTGATGCTACAGGGGTGATTATTAAATTTTGATGCTAGTTGTACTGATTTCAGTGCCATGTAGTAATTATCTGTATTAATTACTAATCCGCCTTATATTGTGACTTTAATATTCTATATGTACTGTATATTTTGAGTAGGTCCCTAAGCTCAGTGACGGCAACACAGAGCATGTGCAGTGAATCAGCAGCAAAGAAGACGGGGAGCTACTGGGACATCTTTACTGCTAAAGGGCTGTGGTTGCCTTGGGCTGGTACAGAAGGCCAAACTATAATGTACACCATTTCTAGCCTACTTCTTTAGTTAAGCTTTAGTTCTCCTTTAAATTATGTTTGGGTCCAGCAGTATGGCTACTCACTCAAAAGATCTGGGCACAGGCCCATAACTAGTCTTTTGTATGAAAACATGAGACAAATATGAATTACCACATAGTACACAGGAAACATGGCACTGGCAGTAAAGTCAGTAACAAACTGCCAACTTTCAGAAGCATAATGTTTTAAGTGATTAATGGTGGGAAAAGATCATGTCAGAGATTCACACTTTGTACAACTTTCTTTACTTCACTGCTGGCAATTCAAAACAAATTGTTCACCCCAGCTGGCTGAACAGTCTGCATTACGTCTTGCCAAGTTAAGGAAACTTTTACATGTCACCTTAACATTTTTATAAAATCTAATATAATTGATATATAAAGTACCATGTAGATGTGCCATGCTTTATTTACACTTTGTGGATCAGTGCTATAGGAAATGAAGCTTGTTCCCTTTTTGTTAAAGACCAAATAAAATGCAAATACTAATGTGTGAACCAAATTTATGGCGAATATAGGACAGCGAACATGGGACCAGTCTAACCAGAAAGATGGACAGTCTTGGCAGCAACCATTCCATCCCAAGCACGTCAGTCAGTACGGGTAGCCCGAGCAGCAGTGTAAACAGCATACAAGAAGTAATGGAAGATGGAAGTCCTGACCTAATCATGAGTTTCAGCTGTAGTTTTGATTCTACCTCTTCTCTCGTGCACAAAAAAGTGAGTATGGTGCTTAAAAAGTTGAAAGTTTTTATTTTAGTTACTTGCATTAAATTGGAGAGTTGTGTGTTGGGTATATGACATGCTGAGAATGAATTAGGGATGCGCCGAATCCACTATTTTGGATTCCTTCCGAATCCTTTGTGAAAGATTTGGCCGAATACCGAACAGAGTCCTAATTTGCATATGCAAATACTTCCTTGTTTTGTCACAAAAAGTCATGCGATTTCCCTCCCTGCCCCTCATTTGCATATGCAAATTAGGATTCAGTTCGGCCGAGCAGAATCCGAATCCTGCCGAAAAAAGCCGAATCCCGAACTGAATCCTGGATTCGGTGCATCCCTAGAATGAATGCAACATAGAAAACTGGCCATGTCTGCAGCTCACTCCTGTAAGGCAGCAAACTTACATACACAAATAAGTCAATCAAGCTTGAAATTAATTTTATCATATTATAGGTGCAGAAGTAAAATTGGCATACCTGGTCAAAAATGGGCAGCCGAATCTGTTCTAACTTAAAGCTGCACACCATACCTGTGTGTGTGGTGTCTATATTAACTACTTCCAGCAACCACTCTGTAATGTTTTTTCTGTACACGTTATCTAATAACGTGTCCAGTTGGCTGCATGATCAGCATATACAGTATATGGATTAATGTAAAAGAAGGCTGGCTATTGCTTTTTTCATACATTATGGAGAGCAGGGCCCCTTTTTATACAAAACGGAGGGCAGGGCCCCTCTAAACATGATTTTCTATGCAAGTAGACTTATTTTAAATGCCTTCCGCTCAGGGATTCTGCTCAGCAGGGACAAAAATAACAGATGTATTAACCCCCCACAATAAAACTCATTTTCTATTCATCCATATGGAATTTTTAAAAGCATATTTATCAATTGGTGAACTGCATTGCAAAATACGATTCTAAAAATCCCATAGGAATGGATAGAATATGGGTGAGTTTTTCTGTGGTGAATTCTAAATTTACACTTTGATAAATCTGACTCTTAATTTATCAGTTTTGAACAGATAGAGTCAGCGACCCTCCCTCCCAAAGCTGCTTCAGAAAGACCTAATAAGGTGAAAAATAAACCTTTAAACTCCAGTATTAGAAAAAACGTTTGCAAATAGAAAGTAGTTTAAAAAAAAAAAAAGTCTTATTTCTGGTGAACTATCTGAAACCAACTGAACTGAAAGAAGTGTTGGAAGAAGGGTTACCACTTTTTCTGGAAAAAAATACTGGCATTCCTGTGTATTTATATTTTTCCCATAATAATAACATTGGGATCAGCCATCATTTTTCCGGCCAGGCCGGTAAAACACAAGTCAGGTGGCAACCCTAGTTGGAAGGTGAACAACCCATTCAAAGGCTTTATGTTTTTGCCCCATTTGGATGGGTGGGATAAATGAATCTCCTCAATGTAAAGTTGAATATTTTTTTAAAAGAAAACTCCTTTAAATAAGATTATTTTCCTTTTTTTATACAAAGTACCAATAAGTACACTAAAAACAATGACTTTTTCAAAAGTTTGTTTGACAGTTTGTTACTAAAGTATAATGTTTCACTTATCACCTTCTAATGAGAAGAGTGGGGTCCCGTCTGTCTAAAGCTTAACATTTGATACACTGTTTAGCTTCTGCCCTACTAAGCATGTTTTTGAGCTGTAGTAAAGTCAACTGTTAGAATTACACAGGGATACATTAATTGCTGGCATTCCTCTGATGCTAATGAGAAATGTATCTACTGTAGCAAATTGTAACAGTTTAGAGAGCCTGCAATCAGCTTACCAAACTGCTGGTCTGAAGCACCAAATAGGAAGTTTAACATTATTTAATAACAAATTAAAAAAGAAAAAAAGAAAATTGCTGGTGTACTATCTGAAAACAATAGAACTGAAAAAAATACTTGGAAGGTGAACGTCCGTGTTAAAGAGACAGTATAACCACTTTTTCATCATTGGTTGTTGCCTGAAACACTTGAAGTAGCTTTCTGTAGATGCCATTGCTGGAGGAACCCTTACTAGTTGCATAGGTGCTGCTGTCCATTGAATATTAAATAGATCAACAGCAGTCCACACTGTAATATCTGGTAGTTTAGCCGTTAGCAGTGATCCTTCCCAAGATGTAATTAGCTATCTTTCACAGAACAATTTATTTTGTGCCAGCCTAAGGGTAATGCTGTGCATTATTCAGGTGAGCTTTAGCACTATGGCTGTGCTATGTGGATGGTCTGGGACAACTGCTTGTGCCAGCCATGATGTAGTAGGGTGTTGATTTTTCTGTCAACCTCCTACAGTGGAAATTAGTTTAAAGGAATTGTTCAGTGTAAAAATAAAAACTGGGTAAATAGATAAGCTGTGTAAAATAAAAAAAAAGTTTCTAATATAGTTAGCCAAAAATGTAATGTATAAAGGCTGGAGTGACTGGATGTCTAACATAACAGAACATAGCCCAACCTCCTGCTTTTCAACTCTCTTGGTTTCCACTGACTGGTTACCAGACAGTAACCAATTGGAGATGTGAAGGGGGGGCCACATGGGTCATATCTGTTGCTTTTGAATCTGAGCTGAATGCTGAGGATCAATTACAAACTCACTGAACAGGTATGACCCATGTGGCCCCGCTTCAAGTCACTGACCAACTTAGTTAGAGAGCTGAAAAGCAGGAAGTAATGTTCTGGCTATTATGTTACACATCCAGTCATTCCAGCCTTTATACATTACATTTTTGCCTAACTAACTATATTGGAAAATTTTTTATTTTGCACAGCCTATCTATTTAACCAGTTTTTATTTTCACGCTGAACCGTTCCTTTAATTAAACTAGGTTCAGTTAACCACTTGGTACAGCACATAGGCCCATAGTGGCGAATTGCCTTTGAGTTAACTTTTAGTATGATGGAGAGAGTGATATTTAGAGACCATTTGCAACTGGTTTTCTTTTGTGGTTTTTGAGTTATTAAGCTTTTAATTCAGCAGCTCTCCAGTTTGTAATTTCAGCAATCTAGTTGCTAGGGCTCAACTTACCCTAGCAACCATGCATTGATTTTAGTAAGAGACTGGAATATGAATAGGAGAGGACCTGAAAAGAGAGATGAGTAAGTAGCAATAACAATACATTTTGTAGCCTTACATAGCATTTGTGTTTAGATGGGGTCAGTGGCCAAGAGTCAGAAGAAGGCAAATAATAAGATAACTATAAAAATAAATAATAATGAAGACCAATTGAAAAGTTGCTTGGAATAAAACAGTTTGGTTGTAAATTCTCCAAAAGTAAACAATTGCTATTCATTTATACAAGTGAATAGAGGTGATGATCTTTTTACCCTTTGGTAGATACAGTATGAGCAGATCTGATCCCACTTTGTTTTCCATCATGCTTAGGAGTCTTTGCAGATTCCAATGTGGCTTAGGGCTTGTACATAGAAGAGCTTAAACTTGTGCTCCCCTGAGTTCAGTTTTAAAGTGCTCAGCCGCAGGGGAGCGCAAGAAGGAATGCAGCCAGCTCTTCTTTACGGGCACTTACTGACACAGGCACACGTAAGCGTCGAATGCAGGTAGACGCAACATACTGTGTTCAGCACTTACATGTGCCTGTGTTAGTATGGGTCTTTTTAAATGAATAAGAAGGGTTCCTTCCTGAGCTCTCCTGTGGCTGGGTGCTTTTAAAATGGAGCGCAGGTTTAATGCTTGTATGTATGAGCCCTTATTTATGTTTGAAACCAGATCTGAAAATACTGCATCAAATTAACTGGACTGTGAAACTCATGAGGTTAAGTTGGCCATACATGTAAAGATCTGCTTATTTGTTGAGTTAGTGAAATTGACCATGGGGCCAACAATCTGATCAATATTGCTTGTAATGTAGGCCAAAGATAGGCCAGATATCAATCGAGCAGCATCTATGTGTTGATGCAGTCTTCTTCCCAACAGGAAAAAATCAAACCTGCTCTGTTGATATCGGGTCTATTTTAGGCCCAATATTGATTGAGCAGGCCTGCTGGCTGGCATCATACATGGACTTGGTCCGGAAGAACCAAAACAGTATCCCTTTATCAGCCTGTGCATGGTGCCAACCAATGGGCCTAGCTGACAGATACCAACAGGCAGGTCTGGACTGAGAATTAAAATAGGCCCTGGCATTTCAAGTACACAGAGGCCCAATGATCCCACACAGAGGCCCAAACAGCCTCCACCAGCCCACTAAATACTGACTTTCTATGGCACCTTATAGCAGCCTCTCTGGCCAACAGGTCTCGACTAGGGTTGGCACTTTTTCTGGAAAAAAAAAAACTCGGCCTTCCTATATATTTATCTTTTTTTCCCTATTAATAACATTGCTATCAACCATCATTCTTACCGGCCAGGCCTGTAAAATACCAGCCAGGTGGCAACCCTAGTCTTGACTGAGAATCAAAATAGGCCCTGGCATTTCAGGTACCAATCAGCCCACACAGAGGCCCAAACAGCCCCCACCAGTCCACTAAATACTGACTTTCTATGGCACCTTATAGCAGCCCCTCTGGCATTTGCTAGATCCCACTGATTGCCAGTCCGGGCCTGGATACCAGCCTTTAGCAAGAAATGTGATGCCCAAAACTCCCTTCTGTGTGTATCAGGCCCGGACTGGCAATCTGTGGGATCTAGCAAATGCCAGAGGGGCTGCTATAAGGTGCCATAGAAAGTGACTATTTAGTGGGCTGGTGGGGGCTGATTGTGCCTCTATGTACCTGAAGTGCCAGGGCCTATTTTAATTCTCAGTCCGGACCTGTGTGTGTGTTGTACAACATTTGATGATGTAATAGTTGACTTTCGCAGGATCAGCCAAGGAAAATGTTACCACAGTTTGTAGTGTTAAGGTGGCCATACACAGGGAGATCCGTTTGTTTGTTGATGTCGCCAAACGAGTGGATCTCTCCCTGATATGCTTACATTGAGGTGGGCGATATTGGGCTGATTCGATTGTGGGCCCTAGGGCCCAACGATTGGATCAGAATGGAGGCCACATGGCCGGACGGATTGTGGGACTGCATCAGCGAACAGACGCGGCCGTGATCTGACGGGATTTTTTACCCTGTGGATCGACATCTGCCAGACTGTCGGCCAGATATAGATCAGGGAAGCCCATCGTAGGGGCCCCATACATGGGCCAATAATGTGCTGACTCGGCCTTTAGTGAGGGTGTCCCCAACCTGTTTCTGGACCGCAGCTCCCAGCATTCTAGGCAATTATGTTTAGTCCCTGGAGACCATTGGGAAATTTGTATACACACTGAGTGAATTCATTAATATCTTTATTTATATTGTTCCACTGCTATTTGCTTAACATAATTGGCTTGAAGCAAATCCCTATTTCCTGAGGAGCAATTTAGTATGATTAGTCATTTTTTTAGACAGTTCTGCTCTGTGACTAGTAAGAATGATATGCTAGTGATCATACTGTCTCTTTAAAGGAAAAAAAAAAGAAAACCTAGTGAGCCCTCCTTAGTGAGGCTGGAAAGTGCTAGAACTGAGCAGAGTCTCGAGTAGCGATCGCTCAACAGCTGCTGCTGCATCTCCGCTCTGGGCACGAAGCAAGGGCCGCTAGTGTGCCACACAGCCTGCAGCCACCCAAAAACACTGCCAGGAGGGCGGAGCCTCCAGAACCAAACCCCAAAAATACAGCATCAAAAACAGAGACAAAAGGAGGGGTTTGGGGGTGGGGGAGCGAGAGCCGCCCGGCTCTGCAAAGAGACAAGCGCTCAAGTGAATGAGCCAAAGGGCTTGTTGCCTGCTCGCTCGGAAGAAGAGAAAAAAAAATAGTCCCTGTCAGACACGGGCGCAGCGCTTGTCAGTGACTGGATGTCAGGCTGCCGTGTGTAGGGAGAGCTGCAGACGGCCTCATTTCTGTACAGCAGCAGCAGCAATTGGGTTATTTAGCGTGTGAGTGTGTGTGTGTACGTGTGGGATATAAATAAATATATCTCCATAGATTCCCTCCCCATCCCTCCTCCTCCTCTTCCTCCTCCTCTGGCTGGATGGGATTGTGGAGCTAGGGAAGCTGCTGCCACCGCCGTGGATCCAGCGCACAAGCATCTTTGTCGATCAGCAGCAGCAGCAGCATCATCAGCTGACCCCGCCGCCGAGCTCCAGCTGCAATGGGCTACTGCCGCCTCTCCCGCTCCCCGGCGCCCGGTGGGAGCTGCTGCTGCTGCAGGGACTGAACCGGGGCGGACACACCAATAAATCATTCAATAGAAACACCGAGCCGGAGGAGGAAGACGGAGAGAAGGGGAGTGAGACAGCGGGGAAGAGAGCGGGGGTGCAACGGGGTGGGGGGCGGGAGGGCAGGGGGATCACGTTAAACTATGCATCTCATACAGCCGTGCTGCTGTCGCGGAAGGAGGGCTGACAGAGACACAGTAGCAGCTGCAGCAGTCGGGGCCACACGCCGCCACTTCTTTCTCCTGCTTTTCACCCCTTCCTGCAGGATCATGCATTTATAAGGGATGAGGCGGACCACAGGGATCCCAGGCCTGAACTGCGGCCTACCCAGTCAGTGCAAAGTCAGGCACTTCATTACCGGACCCGCGAGCGATTCGCTACAATCAAATCAGCATCTTTGGTAAGCAAACAACGTCTTTCCCATCAGCCATCCAACACCCCCCCCCCTCCTCGCTTTCTGCTCTACCTTCTCCTCACCTCATCCTGGCACCCTCAACCCCATCACCCCTCCCTCCAGAAAAAGAGATTTGCATCTCCTGCTTCCCCTCCCCCGTCCCCTATCTGTCGGTCATGTTTTAATGTTTGTTGGCATAGCAACCGGGGCTTGCAAAGGAGGAATTCTAGCCCTGTGCATAGAATACAAAAATCCCCTGATATTGTATTTTTTTTTTTATTCTGCGTGCCAATGTCCGTGTGTGTGTAATGTGACATATAGTGGTGTTCTGGCAATGGCTGATTTGTGATCATACTGCAATATTAAATGCAAGCTGGGTAGGGAAGATGGATCTCTTTGTGTGTATGTGTGTGATTTTTCTCCAAGTCACCTGTGTGTATTTGTGCCCTCCTTTAAACCTTCCTCTCATTCAGCATCCTTCTCCTGGCTTGTGACTTGCCATTGCCTGAGCATCTGGACAAATATGGGGTGGTGTACTGCTACTATATTGTGCTACATAAAAGACATACATGGCTATGCTGAGCTGTGATGACACTAGATAATGGCTTTCTCCTTCCTACTATGAAAATCCCCTTTGCTTGTGATTTTTCAGGCCAGTCATTTTTCATTCTCCATAAAGAAAAACATTTTTTTTCCTTGAATAAAACAATTGTCGGTAGAATTTTTCAAGGATCCACACATTTTTTTTTTCCCTCCAAGCTATCTGGGTGTCCTTGCAGAAAAGGGGCATGTCACACCCCTTCCCCAGCATCTTCCTTCTCCCTTTCTCTCTCTCCAGCTAATTCATTTAGAAAACCAACATTTAGGATTCATTCTTTGCAGGCATTCAGGTTTATATATTTCAAGTAATGATAATACAGTTCTGTTAGTACTATGAAGGGCCAGTACAGATGCAACCTGAATCCCCAGTAAATTAGGTGTCACGAGCATATGTACCCAGTGCTCGTATCAGTAAGGTGCCATAGTACCTTGTCTACTAAGCCCCTTTTGTATTGCAAAAAAAGCCTTTTATTTGTTCACGAGCGTGCAGCGCCTCTTAATGTTTTGAAGGACCATTTTACAGTTATAAAAACCATGGTCAATAGAGAAGAGAGCAGACATATTTAATATAGTGATAGTGTAAGTCTGTTGTAGAAATATAAACACCCAAAAGTTCCTGTGTGGGTAATCTCCATGTCAGACTTCCAATCCAGGCATCTTAACTGATGTGACCAAAAGTAACATATTGTATGATCCTAGCAAACAGACTTGCATGGTTACTATGGTTCAAAATATCATATTACTATTTTGGCAGTTTTTCCCTTTAGTGTCTGGCCACACAAGCAGATTCGGGGAGATTAGTTGCCCCAGAGACAAATCTCTTCTTAGGGGCGACAATCTCCCCAAACTGCCTTCCCCCTGCCCTCCGCTGGCTGAAAATCGACTTGGGGAGTGCACACGCGGCGCTTCGTTTTCCGAAGTCGTCCGAAGCTGCCTCACAAGGAAACTTTGGGCGACTTCGGAAAACGAAGCGCCGTGTGTGCATTCCCCCAGCCGATTTTCATTTCAGCCAGCGGAGGGCAGAGGGAAGGCAGTTCGGGGAGATTGTTGCCCCGAAGAAGAGGAGATTTGTCGCTGGTGCGACTAATCTCCCCGAATCTGCTCGTGTGGCCTTACCCTTAATTCTGATATAATATTTTATCAACTGAAGTAGGAATTACTTATCTGTTAAACATTTTTTTTCTTTTTTTTGTAAATCCCTGGCGCCGTCTCTTTTTCCAAGTTGAGATGTATGAATGTTTGTGTGTTTTTCCAGTTCTCATTTAATCATCCCCATGCCATTTTTGGATTCTTTTTTTCTTTTTTTTGTCCTTGATTATGGAATCTCAACCTATGCTGCTGAATTAGTGCTTAACTCCACTTGTAATGATTTAAAATGACAGTAGGTAATATGCTGCCTGTGTAGACCAGTTTAATAACTGTATGTTGACATTCATCATGTTTGGTCAGGCTTTTGCTGATCTTACATAGAACAGTGTTCACATATGGCACAAATACTGCAGTGAATGCTTTACAAGCTCTGCCATTTTAAGTGAAGAACTGTTAGTATTCCTTTTAGGTTTTGCATATTACTGTAAGTTTGGGATTTTAAATGCAAGTATGCATCCAGTTTTTAAATATTGAAAGCTATGTTCTCATGGATAGCCAGCAATTAAATATAAACACCATATACAAGGCGTTTAGTTTTATTTGTCCTCTCCTGTAGTGAAGTACAGTACAATAGGCTGTACATAGGAAGTATAATCTACCAATCCTTTGCACTTCCCACCCCATGTTGTTACCCATGAGAACAGCAGTCCATTTTAAGAAAAACTCTACATGTCCAGTTGCCTTTGAGTTAATTCTACTACTGTATATCATGACCTGGATAAATGAGAATCTTCATAGACATCAGCCCATTTCAAGTTTTTCTTTGGCTCATTGAATAACCCAAGGAAAACCTAAGGCCATTAGATTTCCCAAGTGCTTTAATCTTACATGGCCCTTTGGCCTTTTGCACACAATAATTACTTAATACCCTGACGTAACCCTTTGGCTGCGTAATTCTGGACATCAGCATCCTGTACTAATTAGCACTTTGTAAAAAAAACTCCCAGTCTTACTGGTATCTATGGATACATCTTTGGTGCTTAGAAGACTAGGCATCATTTGTAAGGTGCTCTTTACTCTCCCCCCACCTCCCCCAAGCTCTTTAGACCCTTGGGTTTCATTCACACATGGCTTATTTTGGAGTGACTGAATTGCTGCCCATACTTCTATCTTAGTTTGAGCTATCAAGACATCTGTAAACAGAGTTGTAAAACTGTTGACGTTTGTTCTTTGTCAATCATCATAGTAGATTTTGATGTGGTGGGTGGTAAGGTTTATACACATTTATCAATCGTGTTCTCTCAGAGATACTACAATTCTGCAATTTCAATGTCTTATATTAAGTTGAAATCTAACATTTTCTGGCGAAATAGAACCCAGTGGCCCATGAAGTCTGGCCAGTACACTTTTTGGTTTAAGGCCTTTTTTGTTGCTTTAAATATAATCAGATTGTTTGAATTGCCTACTGTTTTAGTTTCTTACATATGTGCTGAAAGACTAGACTCGATATCAAACATCCTGTAGAAAATACCATTGTTACTATATCTTCTTATAACTATATATTCTGTATCCTTGTTCTAGTCATCTGGCCCAAACTGTTCCCTACCTGAATTGTTTTTGAACACATACGTACACAGAAATAGTTTTGCAGAATAGTCTTTGCTTAAATATATCTGCATTCCTTTTAATCAAATTTTTTTAAAAGTGGCCTCTAACATAGAATGAATTAATATTTTAGTCTAATAGTTCTGTGCCATATTCAAGCACTTACGCAAATTAAAAGCTACAGGTGCCAGTTGCAACCAATCATGTCTTTGCTTTATTTTCCAACTTGTATACTGTTCAAAGGTAAATGCTCATTGGTTAGTATTGGCAACTGCACTTGTGCGTCTATGTTTATAAATCAGCATCTATATCTGCGTTATAAACAAACAATGAATGAAAAGATAATCTGTGAAGTCCCCTTTTTTTCAAACGAATAGGTAAGCGGCAAATAAATGTAGCCAAAAAGTATTTGTAAGGTGCTAATTATTTTTGAAAGTACTAAGGCTAATGGCACAGGCGGGGATTTCTCCATTAGCTTATTTCAGCTGGCTTAGAAATGCCCAAAACTAGACAGTTGGTCAACTTCTGGTGTTTTGCTTTGTGTCAAAGTACACAAAATTGACCCCAGCTGCTCTTGTACTAATAGCAGAAAAATGCCTGAAAGCAGTAATATTGACACATATCAGATAGTTTACATTTTGGAGGCAACAGGGGAACGGGGTGAACTGGCACATAGGCCAAATGCCAGAAATCTATGGTTGGGCCATTAGCCACAGTATTAGGTAACACGAGAAAAAGTGTACTAACTTTGTGAGCCCCTTTGAAAATATAAAACATAGGCAACATCATTTTTAGTTTTTAATGTTTGTTATATGTATTTTTTCATTTTAGAAGGCACTTACTAATATGTTGTGCTCCCTTTCTTGTTATGCAGCTCTCAGATATGTGTTCAATGTTTTACCGGTTTATTTTCCTTTTACATCAGTAGTTCCCTTTAAACTCACCTGTATCCCCCCACTACTTTGCCTGTTGTTGCGGCCTCTGCATTAATTTGCAATCGCATGTTGGTTTATAAAGTTTGCTTATAAAAGGTATTGCTTTTTTGTGTAAGCATATTCCACTCACCCATTCTTTGTCTCAGTTTAAGGAAATGTTGGTGACTTTTGTCCCAGTTAGATTTGGTTGAGTGATGCTTACATTATCATTTTGGACTGCTATATATTTGCCCACCTTGGCTGTGTTTTGGTGGATGCTTTTGTATTCTTAAAGGAATGGCATATAGTGAAAATATATATATTAAACAAGAAATACAACCATGATTGTTATAATGGACAATACTTTTATGTGCAATGTTATATTTTAACAGATGGTTGCATTGCTGTGATTGATGATGCTTTGTAAAACCTTTCAACAATAAAAATGTTAAAAAAAAATAAAAAGTGAAAAAATATAATTGCAAAGGCCTTTCATTTTGTCTGATTGGTCATTTAAAGGAAAGGCTAACTCATTGGGGGAGCCAAAATGTTAGGCATTAGCCAGTGAATTAAAATGCAGAGTTGATTTACACTGGAAAATGCACTGGCATCCGGGATCTCTCTAAGGAAGCACAACACCACCATCTTCTAATTCTGAAGGGATCCATTGCATAAGCTTGGCCTTGCACATGTGCAGTATACTAAAATCAGAAACTATTACCTTAGTGTGCAAGCTCCAACTATAGAAATGGTATCCCTGGAAATAGGTGCAAGATGGAGGTGCTGCACTGCCTTTAAACAATTTCTACACTGGTGCATTTTTTTCCAGAAAAGATGACCAGCCTGAGGAAAAAGTGTAGCACAGGGTTGCCTACATTTTGGTAGCCCCAGTGATTTAACCTTTCCTTGTTCTTTAGCTCCACTACACTAGATGCAGCCATATCCCTTTCCTTTCTGTCTTCCAGTCGACAGAGTACTGATTGATCCCACAATCACATCATCATCCAGAGAGCTAACTCAGGAATGGGTCACTTCTCATATCACCTGCACTGAGCAGGAACCTAAACTGTGGCCTGTGTAAAGAAGAATCCCTATGGCTGTACACATCTAGTACAGGCTGATAATATCGGTATCCTATGTTTGAATGGCTGCCCCATAAATACACAGCCCCATAATAGATATATTTATATAAACTATAGTTGTGTTTCTGAAGCTAACAGACCAGTTTTACCAGTGCAGAACAACAGTATATTATATTATTCTTTTAAAACACATTATTTGGTGTTTATTGTTCCTTTAAGCCATAGAAGTTCCAGCTTACCCTATTAGACAGGTACTGTCAACCTGCAGCACTGTCAGGAAATATGGGTAAAGAATACTATTGGGCGCAATACTGCGGCAAAGGTGCCTTTATTCACCAACACACAACATGTTTCGAGCTTAAAAGCTCTTTTTCAAGTGTATAGCCAAACATAGTGCCACAATACATAAATACCCTGGGTTCCACCCACAAACAATTTCATTGGTTTATCGGTAATTGCTGGGAGGGCTTTCAGCCTAACCAAATTGTCCCAAATACTATCAAAGTCCATGATAAAGTCTGTGTATGAAAAAAGGTTTGTGAAACAAGTCTAAATCTTCATTCCAAAACTGCAGCACTGGCTTGTTGTTGTTGAGTACTATTTCCAGCATCCAGGGGCATCCTTTGTGGCATAGCCATAGACTAAAAATATATAGATAAGTGAGCGGGTACATCATTCTGCTTCACTTGTGCCTGGGACTGGTCCAGGTGCTTTTATTGAATCATGAATTATTTTTTCTGTTTCTGACACTGTGGAGGTTTACTATGGAATAATGGTTTGAAGTGATCTTGCTGATTTTTTATGTCACCCTGTATTTTGGATTAAGAATCTTGCATGGGCATTGAAATAGTTAAAAGCAAAATCTTGTGTCTTTCTTGATAAAAGGTTATAATTGTATTGCTCTATCTCAAATTTATAGTATAATGTGTAGCTGTTATGAATGTTGACTATTACTATTTTATATATTCAAATGATAGCCTAAAGCACACTTACAACCAACTGTTAACACGTATTGAATCCTTACTAACTCAACATTGAATCCAACTTATTTATTACTTTGCTGTCAGTTCTTACATTGAGTAAAACTATTATAGTCTATGAGGTGGTGTGTAAAACAATCAGCTTCACATAACCTTGGACAAGCCAGTGTACTAAAATTCTCTTGCGCTACTAATGCATGTTGTAAGTTTCAGGAAGGCCACATAAGAGGCATGGTCCATTCATGGTCATTTGTGACTGCTACAGCCCTGACATGGAGAACTGTGGTGATCAGAACCCACTGCACACTTCTCAACAAATACTGTATGTGGCAGTTATAGTTTATGAGCAATACACATGTAGGAGCAGAAGTATCTGCCATAGACTCCAGTTTATATGAATGGGAGGTAGCTGTCTGCTGAGGACTGCAATTTTGATTGCCATCTTTTTCCCAGAGAGGACTGGTGCGACCACGAATGCTCATGTGTGGTACTTGACATATCCTAAAATCCAAGGTAAACATCTATTAAAGGAAAACTATACCCCCCCCCCATTGTAGGTCTCTATAAAAATATATTGCATAAAACAGCTCATGTGTATAGCCCTGCTTTATGTAAATAAAACATTTTCATAATAATGTACTTTTTTAGTAGTATGTGCCATTGGATAATCATAAATAGAAAATTGGCATTTTAAAAAATAAGGGCCGCCCCCTGGGATCCTAGGAATCATAGCCATACATGTTGGGTCACATGAGCCAATGAATTGCTTCCACACTTCTTCCTGTTACAGCAAAGGTGGCCATACACGGGCCGATAAAAGCTGCCGACAGACCGAATTGGCAGCATATTGGCCCGTGTTTGGGGCCCCCGACGGGCTTTCCCGATCGAGATCTGGCCGAAAGTCGGCCAGATCTCAATCGGATGGGACTAAAAATCCCGTCGGATCGAGACCGCATCTGTTCGTTGAGGTGGGCATATCGGGGAGAGATCCGCTCGTTTGGCGACATCACCAAACGAGCGGATCTCTCCGTGTATGGCCACCTTTAGAGTTGTAGTATTTCTGGTCAGGTGATCTCTGAGGCAGCATACAGACCATCATAAAATGGTGGTTCGAGGCAAGAGATGTAAAAGGGCAATATTTACTTAAATATATATACCAGTTTGGTAAGATTCTTTAATATACCACGTAATATGATATAAACTGTTGTGTAAATATTAATTTTGGGGTTTAAGTTTTCCTTACTTTAGATGATTTATGTATGTTTGTATGCAAGCATCCACCCCTGTATGAATTTTAAAATTTTCATAAATTCATCTATATCTGGGGTTTATTCAAGCAGTTATCCTCCATTTAAATACCCATATATAAAATATAATTTCATGTATTCATATAATGTATCCATTCCCGCTTGTATTATTTATTAATAGGGGTTGGTGCTGATAAAATGCTCTTAACAGCTGGCACGTTCTTGCTAGAACACTACAGCAAAAAAAAAACCAAAAAAAAAAAACATGTATTAATTCCCACTAGGGATTGGGTTTCTGTAATCTGTAAACCAAAAGGTTGGTTGTTTTCTTAGGTCCAAGTCCAATTTGTGATCATCATTCGGTCAGGCCACTCCCTAACTCATGGCAAGGCTACAAATCTATGAAAACCTTGTAGTATCAATCTCTGTACTATAGCATCCAGCACAGCAAATAAACTGTGACCTCCTAGTATATTCAAAAGGGTCCAGTAAGATGGACCTTCCACACTATTCTTTAGAAAACATCTGCAAATGTAAGCAATAAGCCTACACAGATATGTATAGACAAAAGTATTAATAGTAGAAATCTACTTTGAAATACAATATGCACTGTGTTAATGTCAAGGATTAAACATTGCAGCATTAATATTACATTATGGGGGGCATGGGAAAGGCCTCTCTGATCTGTCACATGCACAGACGTAACAGATTTGTTCATGACTGTATGAAGAGTAGACTAAATGGACTTGACTATTTACATACAGAACCATGGCAAAAATATGTATCTAGATCGGGTTTTAAACCTCTCAATTTTATTAATAACATTAACAGAGGACCATTTTTGGTAACATCAAAACTTCGGTGTAAAATCTGGGAAACGACCCATTGAGATGCATGATAAATTGGTGGGACCACAAAAAAAAAGCCAGAAGTAGCCAAAACTGGGCAAAGCAAAAGAAACATCCTTTGACGTTCATAGGATGTATGTGTGTGTGTGTGTGTGTGTGTGTGTATGTATGTGTATGTGTATATATATGTATATATATATATATATATATATATATATATAACAAAAGCTGCGTCTAGCTTTAGGTATGTTCCTATAGTAAGCATAATGCTGGACGCACTTCTGTTTTTATTATTTTGTCTTTTAAATTTGCTTAATTGAAGTATTGTAGAAAAGAACATAACTTTTTTGCTTAATCAGAGATTGATTTAGAGTTTCAGAATTGTATGTCCTCCCACAGCCTTCATGTCAATCTAAGCACCATCTTTAAGGCCAGTATAGCGCATACATGCCTTTTTTTTCAACAAATTAAGAATTTAAATATAAAATTATAATAATAATAAAAAAAAAATTACATCCTGCTTAGTCTGCTAAGTAAGTAACTATAGCTCTATTATATAATCCCCTCCCTTAAGCATTTTGTTGTGACTTGTTTTGGCTTACAGATAAGCAGAAGTCCATAACACAGGGGGTTTATCTGTGCACTGGTAATCTAATTAAGTATCTCGGAAGAACCAGGAAGTTGGATATATGTTGCAGCTTCAGATTATTTACCTTGTTTAGATAAAACAAATAACAAGAAGGTATACTGCCCCTTTAAAAGCAGACTATTTTACTGCTGTAGACTGTGATGCACACTCTGCAGATACAAGTATGGTTGCAACCTCTCCACCCAAGTTAGCAATTATATAGTATTGTTCTATTTGATGATAACCATAAACATATAATATTATGCAATACTTCTGTGTTTTCTGGTTAGAATGTGGCAAAAATCTGGAGGGAAGAGGGTCTCCCTTTGTAGGGTTGTAGGTTTCTTACAAGATATTATTTTCTATTGGAAAATAGTAATAGTAGAGAGTATGGTTTGTTGGATACCAATTCTAAATTTCAACAGCGATTGTTCGTATGAGTGAGACTTGGTAGAAGAGAACCTTTGGTCAATTATGTAGTGAATATCTGTCACTATATCATGTTTTTGTGCATTTATCAGCTTTTGCTATCCACACTCCTCTAAGATATTCTTAGGTGGACTTTGCAATATGTAGGTCATTCTTTATAAGGAATGAGGGATTTTTCTGTGCCTTCAACATGAATACAATGAGGTTTACACTTAATAAGCTATATAGATATATTAGCCTTCATAAAGCTCAATGGTCAGCTGGCCCAATAGGAACACTTGGCTTAGTAGTCCTAATATATAGGAATCCTAATTTCTCTTTTATGAAGGCAAAAAGAATGTGCCTCTCTATAAGATATTAGGCAATATGTTGTATAGCCTTTACAGGAATGGGACATAATATATTTTCCCTTTAAGAAAAATCTTGAATGACTAAAAAGGAGAACGAAACCCTAAAAATTAATATGGTTAAAAATTCAATTTTATATACTGAACTTCTTGCACCAGCCTAAAGTTTCAGCTTCTCAATAGCATCAATGATCCAGAACTTGTCAAACTTGTCACAAGGGGGATCACCATCTTGGAAAGTGTCTAAGACACTAGCATGCTCGGTCGGCTCTGAGCAGCTGTTGAGAAGCTAAGCTTAGGGGTCGTCACTAATTATCAAGCAGAAAATGAGGTTGGCCTGTAATAAGATGCTACAGGGCTGATTATTAAATTCTGACGCTAGTTGCACTGGTTTCTGAGCTGACGTAGTAATTATCTGTATTAATTACTAATCAGCCTTATATTGTGACATTTCTATTCTATGTGTTGGTCCCTAAGCTTAGTAACTGACAGAAGCACAGAGCATGTGCAGTGAATCGGCAGAAAAGAAGATGGGGAGCTACTGGGGCATCTTTGGAGACACAGATCTTTACTGCTAAAGGGCTGTGGTTGCCTTAAGCTGGTACAGAAGCCCAAAACATAATGTACAATATTTCTAGCCTACTTCTGTAGTTAGGATTTATGTCTGCTTTAATCTCTTTTGTTAAAGGAACAGTTCAGTGTAAAAATAAAAACTACCTAACTAGACTGTGCAAAATAAAAAAAATGTTTCTAATATAGTTATTCAGTATGTAAGGCTGGAGTGACTCGATGTCTAACATAATAGCCAGAACACTACTCCTGCTTTTAAGCTCTCTAACTCGAATGTTATTCAACGACTTGAAGGGGGGCTACATGGGACATAATTGTTCAATGAGTTTCTTGAGTTCTTTTTATCCTCGGCATGCAGCACAGATAAAAAAAAATGGTTATGCTCCCCCCCCTCAACTATCTGATTGGTTACTGCCTGGTAACCAATCTGTGGAAACCAAGAGAGCTGAAAAGCAGGAAGTAGTGTTCTGGCTATTATGCTCGACATCCAGTCACTTCAGCCTTTATACATTACATTTTTGTTTAACTATATTAGAAACATTTTTTATTTTGCACAGCCTATCTATTTAACCAGTCTTTATTTTGACACTGAACAATTCTTTCAAGCTGTAGCAAAAAGTTGGAGGGCCTATTATCAACTTGGAATGCTTAAGATACACAACCCACTGAACCCATGAACAGAATTTGATAATTTGGTGTAAAATTACACTTGCAGATATGAATATATTTGTCCCTTTCTCCTTCTTTACTCTTTCAATTCTGCACCATTTCTTAAAGTATGATTTTGTTTGAAAATGCCTTTAGACTTGTGGGGGTTGTTTAAAGGGGACATATACCCACAAAACCACAAAGGAGAACTAAAGCTTAAAAAATTGGTTTAGAAATGCTACACTATGGGGCATATTTATTAACATTGGAGACAAAAATCACTGGTGATATTGCCCATACCAACCTTTGCTTTTTTTTCTAACTTGTAGGTGACTGTTCAAATGTAATTGCTGATTAGTTGCTATGGGCAACATCACCATTATGTTTCTTTACCAGCCGAAGGCGACCACAGCAGATTCACAGCAGATATTCTGGGCTGTTGTTACTTACAATATAGAAACCAGTGTGTTTTGCATCAGATTTGATTAATAATTGTCCACAACTGAGTGTTAATGTAGAATAGAGGTTACAGGGACTCACAGGATTTATGTATAAGTATTTATTTTTTATTTAACTAAGCTTGACGTTTCGATCCCCCACTCGGATCTTCTTCAGGAGAGTACATACAAGCAAAAAGAGACCCTATAAACCAAACAAAGATAAATCCTTCACCGTGCTTTGGCACAAAGTCTGTTGCTAAGCAACCACCATGTAATTCCATACCATCAATTCAATCGATATATACCCAAAGGAAAGCTTGTGGGTGCATGAGAAATGTAGAGGTAAGGGAAAGAGGAAAGGAAAAAAGGAAAGGCAGAAATGGATATAGAGGGGTATAAGCCCAAGATCAAAGATTAGAAGATCAAAGAGAAAAGCTTAAAATCAAAGTAGCAAATTTGGTGCACAGCCACCCTTATTTACACCTATTTGCAAGCCCCAAACCTATTGAGTATCCACTTCGTATCGAACACTGTATCACAGGGCAGTAGTGGGTGTGCGTCCAGCATACCTGTTCTCCGTAAGCCGCCACCTTGTTAGTGTTTGATTGCTAGGCAGCACCATGTCGCATATCAGGAGCTCTGGTCTTGGGTTTTACACCTGTCCAGGCTTATAAGGTGCTGTGAGCTTAGCCACAGTCACATGTACATTCTTTTGCCGGCAAGTTGCTCTAATTAAAATGCCCACAAAACTGTTTAGGCAACCAAAGGGCCATGCTGAATACAAACTATGGTTATTTTGATCCTAACCCACTTAACACTGTTACAAAGGTTCCCAACAATATAGGGCATGACAGGGTTCCAGAGAGTTGAGTGAAAAGAAGACATACTGTTTCATGCACACCCATTATGTGTAGCTATGTAAAGTTCGGTCCTAGTTTGTAACTAAAGTAACTATTCTGTAGGTTTCCTTACAGTGTAATAAAGCAACAAGATAACAAAATAAACCTGGAGAGAGCTTTGATGTCCATGAATAGAGGCCAAGACCATAGTGTTAATGCATAAGGCAACTAACCACGACAAATCAATACTATTAAAGGGAAAAACATCTATGGCTAAACTCTGATTAAAGGAATAGTAACACCAAAAGATGAAAGTTTTTTAAAGGAATGACAATGTACTGTTGTGCTGCACTGGTAAAACTGGTGAGTTTGTTTCAGAAACAGTAAAAATAGTTGATATAAATAAGCTGCTGTGTGGCCATGGGGGCAGCCATTCAAGCACAGGATACACAGCAGATAACATATAATCTTTGTAGTATACGTCTTTTGTCCTTTTCAGCTTTGTATAGCTGCCCCCATAGCTACACAAAAGCTTATTTACATAAATTATAGTAGAGTTTCTGCAACAAACACACCCGTTTTACCAGTGCGGGGCATCAGTACATTATATTTTCATTACTTTTCTTTTTGGTGCTATTGTTCCTTTAAATCATGTTAGGTTTAGACAAAACAGCCTATCAGCAAGGTTTCATTTAGCCCATGGGGGGCAAAAGTGTCCAACCGATAGATCCATTGTGGTTCGCGTTTAAGCAAGACTCACCCCAGTATGCAATATAAGGCACCAAGATGCTTGTATTTAAACAGGTGACTAATAAATTCTGCCGATTGGTTGCTATGGGTTACTGCCCCTGGGTAAACGTTATGCTTTTTATTACATTACCCCATAAGTCCCTCTAGACCTCGTCTAGATAACGGAGATTGGAAGTCTATTGGCATACATTGAAATGTAGGTAAACCATGACCCATTTTTAAAAAGTGTCTCACCACTGGCTGTTTAGCAGTCTTTTCTTTTATTGCCTTACTGATGGGCTATCTGTGATTTGCAATTCTTTTGCTTAGGGGAGTTGTAGCTTTGCCCACTTAATATAGGCCACATGGGCACATCACAGTGTATACCGTGTATGTTGATGTGCAGGTAAGTCTATGTTGGATCCTAAATGGTTTGCCTGTGTTTGGGTGAGGAACCTTTCTAGTATTAACATTTATTTATAGAGCGCCAACATATTTCGCAGCGCTGTAAACATAGATCTACACGTGGTAAGTCTGGGCATCAATAGCAGCCCAATTTCTGTTCTGCGAGTCAATTCGTTGCCCCTTTAGTTTTACCTACATAGTGCATTTTCTCCAGAATATCCTATACGCTTTGGTTTCAATTTTTTTATCTAAGAATATTTTGTAATAAGAATCAAATTATTGGAGTTTGTGTTTTTCCTTTAACGATAATTTTTCTTGGGATGTGTTAGGGCTCTCTAAAGTTGTCTCTAAAGTTCTCCTTCCTGCCCGTCTTGAAATCTCTTATAGGTCTCCTGCAGTTGTTTCTGTGATTTTTCAGTCACCGTTATTTCATATAGTGCATAGGAACTGTGAATAAGGGATGCTGCGTTTACAGTTTTGGGCATTTTAATTATGGGGCGACTTGCCGGCAAAAGAATTTACATTTGACTGTGGGATGCACCTGAGTGGGTCAATATGGGCCTATAGAAAAATTGGAGGGAACATTGCTAATAGGTTTGGGGCTGGCAAGTAGGCGCTAATAAAGGTGGCTGTGCACCAAGTTTGTTGCTTTGATTTTAATCTTTCCTTGTGTCCTGACATATTCTAACTTTGATCTTGGACTTCTACCCCTCTATACCTCTTTCTGCCTTTAATTTTTTCCTCTTTCTCTTTGTTCTCCATTTCCCTTTGGGTATACCAATTGAATTGATAGTATAGAATTACATGCTGGTTGCTTAGCAATGGACTTTGGTGCCAAAGCATGGTGAAGGGTTTATATTTGTTGGGTTTAGTGGTATTAGTGCTTGCTTGTTTGTACCTGAAGAAGCTGTGAGTGGGATAACTGGCACAAGCTACTTTTACTAGTGGTTGTTTATCCCAACACTTAAAAGCATATCTTATTTGGCAGTGGAGGGTAGATGTATATATCTGTATATTTTCAGTTTTATTGAAGGTTCCTACAGTGAGGCTAGCCAGTCTCAAAAAAATTGTACTGGTAGGTACAGTAGTTTGAAGAAATAAATAAATAATTATTGCCTTTAATATGTATAGTACGTTGTCAATCAAGGGACTGATGTAAAACAGCTCCTCAATAAATACTATATGAAATGCAGTGAATGAAGTTTGCTTATGTTTCTAATTGAAATATTACTGATAAATAGCATTACAGTGCAAATTGGAGCTTTATGGTCCAGGCTTCCATCTTGGTGTGATTTATATAAAGACCTCATTGGTTCTCAGAATTGTTTAGGGTGTTGTAATTAGAGAGCAATATTCATTCACTTGACATTGCTGAGGAGCTGCATCCACATGAAACTGTCTGTGTTTATTTTTTACATTTGTCAATTTGTCAATTTTAGATTTTGCAAATGTGTCCAAACTCAAAATATCTCTTTATGGACCTTATTGGCAGGTGCATGGTACATCAGCAGATGTGAAAACTTCTCTGTCCTTTTAATAACTGGTCCTTCGAGCCAACAGCCCAACAGCCCAAATAGGCAGTTGCACAGTATTAGTACTGTAAAGATTATCCATTTTGTGGCCACCTTATATAAATGTGTTTGCATTTTCAGTGATTCAGTATTGAAACTGACTGAAAACATATCTAAGTGATGATGTTCCACTACTTTGTGAGGTAAAAAAGTTTTTTTAGGGTCTGGCCACACAGGCGACAAATCTCCTCTTCTTTGCGGCGACTAATCTCCCCGATTTGCCTTCCGTCGGCTAAAATTTAAATCGCCTGGGGGCAGGCACACGGAAAGCTAAGTTTTCCGAAGTCAGGCGAAGTTTCCTCGTGAGGCAATTATGGGCGACTTCGGAAAACAAAGTGTTCTGTGTGCCTGCCCCAGGCTATTTACATTTTAGCTGCAAGTAATGTTCTAGGGCAGGAGTGCCTATACTTCACTAACACAAGGTCTACTTTTAATGATGTTGTCCCATTATGATCAACATCCATGGAAATAGATCTGTTCCATGGAAAATATTACTTAAAATATTGATTTTATTGAAAATGTATATTGCTATAGTTAAACCACTATTTCTTATCTAACCCTGTCTAAATACATATATTAATGAAAAGCATAAAACAGGAGGGTGAATTAGACAAGCTGTTTGTTGACCGTGTCTTGAGATCTACTGATCACCAGCTAAAAGTCTACTGGTAGATCCCGGTCTACCTTTTGGACACCCCTGTTCTAGGGCAAGGGTGCTTAGCAATTACAAATGTGCATTTTGCAGTTAGTGCTCATACCCAGTACAGCTCTGCCACCACTGCAGCATTAATTCCAAAGGTTACATGAAAATGTAACTTCGTTATCTTCATTGAACAAATAAAAGTCTATTGCTATATTTAAGCAAACAGAGATTTCTTACGTAATTTTGTTACAAATCTGAAATTTGAAATCTGAAAATTAAAAAACATTCAGGCAAGTGAGCTAATTTATTTGACTATACAGTCATATACAAATGTTTGGGAACCCCTCTTAATTCTTTGGAGTTTTGTTTATCATTGGCTGAGCTTTCAAAGTAGCAACTTCCTTTTAATATATAACATGCCTTATGGAAACAGTAGTATTTCAGCAGTGACATAAAGTTTATTGGAGTAACAGTAAAAATGCAATATGCATCATAACAAAATTAGACAAGTGTATATATTTGGCATCCCAACAGAGATATTATATCAATACTTAGTTGAGCCTCCTTTTGCAAATGTAACAGCCTCTAGACGCCTCCTATAGCCTTTGATGAGTGTCTGGATTCTGAATTTTGACCATTCGTCCATACAAAATCTCTCCAGTTCAGTTAAATTTGATGGCAGCCTGCTTCAAATCATCCCATTGATTTCCGATGATATTCAAGTGGGACTGTGACGGCCATTCCAGAATATTGTACTTCTCCTTCTCCATAATAACTTTGTAGATTTCTAGTGTGTTTAGGGTCATTGTCTTGTTGGAATATCCAACCCCTGCGTAACTTTGTGACTGAAGCTTGAACATTATCCTGAAGAATTTGTTTATATTGGGTTGAATTAATCCAACCCTCAACTTTAACAAGGGCCCCAGTCCCTGAACTAGTCACACAGCCCCACAGCATGATGGAACCTCCACCAAATTTGACAGTAGGTAGCAGGTGTTTTTCTTGAAATGTTCTTGAAAAGTGCTTTTTGTTATGACCAAATAACTCAATCAGTCCAAATTACTTTGTTCCAAAATGACTGTGGCTCATCCAAATGAGCTTTTGCATACAACAAGCGACTCTGTTAGTGGCGTGAGTGCAGAAAGGGCTTCTTTCTCATCACCCTGCCATACAGATGTTCTTTGTGCAAATTGTGCTGAATTGTAGAACGATGTACAGATACACCATCTGCAGCAAGATGTTCTTGCAGGTCTTTGGAGGTGATCTTTGGGTTGTTTGTAACAATTCTCACAATCCTCTGCATATGCCGCTCCTGTATTTTTCTTGGCCTGCCAGACCTGGGTTTTACAGCAACTGTGCCTGTGGCCTTCTATTTCCTGATTACATTCCTTACAGTTTAAACTGGCAGTTTAAACATCTGAACCATGATACTGGACAATCTTTGTTTTCAGATCTTTTGAGAGTTGCTTGGAGTATCCCATGCCATCACTCTTCAGAGGAGAGTCAAACAGAAGCACAACTTGCAATTGGCCAACTTAAATACCTTTTCTCATGGTTGGACACACCTGCCTTTGAAGTTCAAGGCTTAACGAGCTAATCCAACCAGTTTGGTGTTGCCAGTAATCAGTATTGAGCAGTTCAAATTAGCAAAATTACAAGGGTACCCACATTTTTGCACAGCCAGTTTTTCACATTTGATTTAATTCCATACATCTGAATACTGCTTCAATAAAAATCTTTGTTCAGAAAACACCCCAGTACTCAGATATTCCTGGGAACTGTATAAATTGTTCTGTAGACATCTAAAGATCACAGTCTACCTTTTGGACATCTTTGTGATAGGGCAACTTGTGGTGGATGATATGAAACTCTTTGGATGAAGGCAGGCTTCAACAAGTTCACTCAGAACTAGTACTAAGATTTGCCTACAAACTTCTCTTGATTGCCTGGAGAAAATTGTTTTATTACCTACAAAGCTTCAAAACTAAAAAGGAAAAAAAAAACAGCAAGCAGTGCAAGAGGGGTTCATTGAGCTGAATGGAGGGGACAAATCAATTAGGAGGAGACAGACCAACAGACATGCTGGTTGTTTTTGGGCAAGTTACATAGAGAAAACTGCTTTGCAACACTATAAAATAATTTACACATTTTAATGTGAATTTTAGGTATGCTTAAAAATTGCATATTTAAATACTTAAAGCAAGCAGCACTGCTTCTAATAAAAAAGAAGCTTTTAAATTGCTACTTGATCCTTCTTTTACTCTTCAATTTAGCAGGGACTGGACCATAACTAAAGGCTCAATGGCGTTGGGCATTCTCTGTGTTGAGTTTCTGTGTTCCACTTGTGCTTTGTGTACATTTCCTCCATGAGTAAAAACAAATTAAACATGCTGGTAGGCTACCTGCCCTACCTATCTTATATATATATATTATGTCATCATGCAAATCCCATTGGTTAAGGCAGGCCTTTCTCAACAGGTCTGTCTTACCCACGGTCAACAGTTGGATTCATATTACTGTAGGTGCACCACTGTGGCAACTGTGGCCTGTTTGTAGTTAAAAAAAATAGTAAAAGTAACTTCTACTGGCCAAGGACTATTAAAAGTCATTAAAGGCTGGGGGCACAGTTTTTATTCTGCACTTATTAGATGCCAGTGAATTCCTTAAATTTCTAATTGTGTCGCCAGCGTATGAGCAGTGAATGCGGCTGTTTTAAAGGAATTATATACCATATAAAATTTCATTTCAATCCCAAAAAGTGTATTTTTTAATTGTAATATTGGTGTGTAGGCAGCCATCCCTGGTCACTTTGCCTGCAAATAAGATACTTTGTAACAATTTTGAGACACAAAAAAACAGTTTAGATAAGGAGAAATATTTTCAAACTTAAATAACCTGCCAAATTTTGTAAAATGAACATGGTAATTAGGGGGTGTGGCCACAGAAAGAGCATGGTCAAAAAATTTCGCTTTTCGTGCGAAAATATTTTTTGTCCCTCTTTTTACTTCCAAAATGTTGGGAGGTATGCTAGTACCAGTCAGGTGATTGCAGTGTTATTCTGTGAGGAGTTGTTTTGGGTGCTATACTAATGCATTTTTGGGCCAATTAAAACGGAAAATAATGCAGCCCTATTAAACGCATTACAGCCGTTACCGGCTATTACCCCAAAGGACCAGTAAGGTATTGTTGCCATGCTTTTGTGTGTTCCATTAGCGCAGGCCTTTGAGGTGGGTGACCTCGGGACACGATATGGAAGAGGCTGCCAAATTAACCATTATGTTTCTGTATAAATTCTTTGGAGACAATTATAAATATCCGGTTTAATGTAAATAGGTAGGAATTGCATAGTTTCCCTCCCTTCCCTAATTTGCACAAATTAGGATTTGGTTCGGCCGGGCAGAAGGATTCGGCCGAATCCTGCTGAAAAAGGGCGAATCCTGGATCCTTCTTAAAACCGGTCTGATCTGCATGCCAAAGTTGCTCCACTGGCTTCTTTTTATGACAATATGTTGAAATCCAGCTACTGTTGTACAGTGTTTAATAGGCTCACTAGCTGAGCAGTGTTGGACTGCAGAACCTAAAAATGATTTCTAGGCCAAGAAACACTTCAGTGGTTATAAGTGGATCCTTTGATGAGTTACTAAAGTTAACCTAAATATAAAAATGTAGCTAAAAGTATCTTTGACTAGAATATAATAATGAAAGATAAAGATCAAGTTTTGAAAATTCTAGAAACGGCTTGTTGGTTGAACAATTTCCAACATATTTCAGAACATTTCCAACATATTTCAGACAATTATTGGCAAACTAGTTCTTTACCACTCTAGAATACATTCTGGTAAATCAGGAGTGGGCCTTCCCCAAACTGTCTCAAAAACTAGGATGCACAGAGTTTTAAATATTATTATACCCCGTAGTGTAGATTTGCTTTTGCTGGAATAGGGGTCCCTAGTCTGAACCATGAAAACAGCCCCAAAACATTATTCTTACTCCAGTAAACTGAAATGTAATCTATAAAGGCTGTCGTGATCCAATTCCAGTAACCAACCAAGTTACCAGGGGCACATGGGTCATATCTGTTGCTTTTGAATCTGAGCTTCATACTAAGGATCAATTGCAAACTCACTGAACAGTTATGTTCCATGTGGCCGTCCTTAAAGGAAAACTATACCTCCAAAATGATTACTATAGCAACAAAGTTTATTTCAAATTAAGTGGCATATTAAAGAATCTCACCAAACTGGTACATATATTTAAGTAAACATAGCCCTTTTACATCTCTAACCTTGAGCCACATTTTGTGATGGTCTGTGTGCTGCCGCAGAGATCTCCTGACCAGAAATACTACTGTAACAGGAAGAAATGTGGAAGCAAAACATAGTAAGCAAGGTTGAAAAGACACACGTCCATCAAGTTCAATCTTTTCTAGTTTTTTAATCTGCCTAACTGCTAGTTGATCCAGAGGAAGGCAAAAAAAAAAAGCCTCTCCAATTTGCCTCAGATGGGGAAAAAATTCCTTCCTGACTCCAAAAATGGACTAGTCCCTGGATCAACTTATACTATGAGCTATCTCCCATAACCCTGTATTCCCTCACTTGCTAAAAATCCAACCCCTTCTTAAAGCTATCTAATGTATCAGCCTGTACAACTGATTCAGGGAGAGAATTCCACATCTTCACAGCTCTCACTGTAAAAAAACCCCTTCCGAATATTTAGGCGGAACCTCTTTCTTCTAATCGGAATGGGTGACTTTGTATCAGCTGGAAAGACCTACTGGTAAATAAAGCATTTGAGAGATTATTTAAGGATCCCCTTATATATTTATACATAGTTATCATATCACCCCTTAAGCGCCTCTTCTCCCAATTTGGCAAGTCTTTCCTCATAGCTAAGATTTTCCATACCTTTTACCAGCTTAGTTGCCCTTCTCTATACCCTCTCTAATTCAATAATGTCCTGTTTGAGTGATGGAGACCAAAACTGTACGGCATATTCTAGATGGGGCCTTACAAGTGCTCTATACAGTGGAAGAATGACCCCCTCCTCCCTTGACTCTATGCCCCTTTTAATACAGCTCAAGACCTTATTTGCCCTTGATGCTGCTGACTGGCATTGCTTGCTACAGTCAAGTTTATCATCTACAAGGACTCCAAGGTCCTTTTCCATAATGGATTTGCCTAGTGCAGTCCCAGTAAGGGTATAAGTGGCTTGGATATTTTTACATCCCAGGTGCATGACTTTCCATTTTCAACATTGAATCTCATTTGCCACTTAGCTGCCCAGATTGCCAGTTTGCCAAGATCGTGTTGCAAGGATTCCACATCCTGGATGGAATTAATTGGGCTGGATAGTTTTGTGTCATCTGCAAACACTGATTCATTACTTACAATACCCTCCCCTAAGTCATTAATGAACAAGTTAAATAAAAGTGGACCCAATACCGAGCCCTGGGGGACCCCACTAAGAACCTTACTCCAAGTAGACAATGTACCATTAACAACCACCCTCTGTACCCGATCCTGTAGCCAGTTTCCTATCCATGTGCAAACGACTTCATTAAGCCCAACAGACCTTAGTTTAGAAAGACATCGTTTGTGGGGCACAGTATCAAACGCTTTGGCAAAATCCAAATTGATCACATCTACTGCCCCCCCACTGTCCAGCATCTTACTTACCTCATCATAAAAAGCAATCACATTTGTCTGACATGACCTATTCTTCATAAAGCCATGCAAAAGACAGAACTCTGTCTGTTAATTGGCTCGTGACCTAACAAGTATAGTTTGTTTGGTTTGTTTGTGTGCACCGTGAATCATACGATCCCAGGGGGCGGCCCTTATTTCTTAAAATGGCTATTTTCTATTTATGATTACCCAATGGCACATAATACTAAAAAGTATATTATTGTGAAAATGGCTTATTTACATGAAGCAGGGTTTTACATATGAGCTATTTTCGCAATATATTTCTATAGAGACCTACATGGTTTAGGGGGTATAGTTTTTCTTTAACTCTTAATCAGTCAGCGACTTTAGAGAACTGAAAAGCAGGAAATAGTGTTCTGGCTATTATGTTGGACACCCAGTCACTCCAGCCTTACTTTTGGCTTACTAACTATATTAGAAACATAATTTTTATTTTATACAGCCTATTTATGTACCCAGTTTTTATTTTTACACTATAAATAATACTACTCCTTCACAATTCTGTAGATGTTGGTTAACTCTTTCAACTCCAGCTAATCTCAATTTTCTCTAAATGACGGATGCTGCTTATTAGAGGCATTTCCTGAAAAATCATCTAGTTTAACTTGGAAAACTATTCAATCATGGCCGAAACTATTGGCACCTTTGCACTTTTTAAATAACACCCAAATTACTCTAATAGATGTATCTACGGCAAGCTGAGTTGAATTAACATTTTAGGAGATTTTGCACCTCTCTACTGACAGTTTGGACCACTTCTTTTGTAAACTGCTCCCTGTTCTCCCAGATTTGAAGGATCTCTCCACATGGGCTTAATGTGACTTTGAGCTAGACTCGTTACCAGCAATTTTGCAACAATCCTGCATATTGAAATTATGGTGGTGAATTATCAAGGTTCGAATTTGAATTTTTGCGATGATTCTTATTTTTTTTGCACAAAAACTCACAAATTCGAATTATATTTTCAAAAATATATTAAGTATATTAAATTTATTAAGTAGGGATGCACCGAATCCATGATTCGGTCCTTTTCAGCAGGATTCGGCCGAATCCTTCAGCCTGGCTGAACTGAATCCTAATTTGCATATGCAAATTAGGGATGGGGAGGGGGATCATATGACTATTAGTCACAAAACAAGGAAGTAAAAAATGTTCCCACCCCTAATTTGCATATACAGATTCGGTTCGGTATTCGGCCGAATCTTTCGCAAAGGTTTAGGGGTTCGGCCAAATCCAAAATAGTGGATTCGGTGCATCCCTAATATTAAGCAATAGCAAACCACAAACTTGAATGTAAGAAATTGGCATCTAAAATCTGGTGAGTTCATGTAGAATCAATGAGAGTTGTCCAAGGCAAAATTCAAGCCCTTTTTTTAAATTGGATTTACAAACTCACAAATTCAAGTTTTTTTGTAAGCCTATAAACTCAAAAAATTTGAGATATTAAAAGGTTTTTTTCACAATTGTATTCAATTGTTTTTTTCATAAATAAGCAATCATTCCAGTTTTTTTTTTTTTAAAATTGTGAGTCTTCTTCAAAGTAGAAGTAGAGAACAAAGTTCTCTCAAATTCGAATTTTGATACACCTCTAACTATTCCTGGGAAATTGTGCTTTGGGTCATTGTCCTCCTGGAAGACCCATGATCTTTAGTGGAGACATGTATTTTTGCCAGTGGGTTCAATATGATCTTCTAAAGACATTGGTAATCTCCTCTTTTTATGAGCTAAGGCACCCAAATCCAAATGCAGCAAGTCCCAAAACAAGGAGAATATCCTGCATGATTGACTGTAGGGATGGTTTCTTCAGTTCAGTTCAGTTCAGTTAGATAGATTATAAATTATTTTCTACTTGTGACCCTTTTTCTAATATGAAAGTTTAAAGTTTCACTTTTTCCTCCTTTTCTGTTTTTCTAAAGCGGCTCTGGGAGGGGGGGGTACCAACTCGGTAAATTGTTCTAAATTAATACAGAAGTTGATACATTTCTTATCTTTGGTAGTGATGTGCAGGTTAACTAAAAGTTGCCCTGCAGCACTTGACCCACTCCACCCTGCTCTGATGTCATGGAAGGGAGTGGGACACACAGACACAAAAATATAAAAAGGTGGGAGTGGAGACAGAAGTGGGACACTAGAAGGTCATGGACAGGGAGTTCAAACCCGCCTGTGGCTCGCCAACATTGTGCGGACATTTCATATCAGTAATCTCTGGCCCTGTGGAGTTCCATTAAAGGAAAGCTATACCCCAAAATGAATACTTAAGCAACAGATTAACAAATTAAATGGCATATTAAAAAAATCTTACCCAACTGGAATATATATTTAAGTAAATATTACCCTTTTACATCTCTTGCCTTGAACCCCCATTTTGTGATGGTCTGTGTGCTGCCTCAGAGATCACCTGACCAGAAATACTACAGCTCTGACTGTAACAGGAAGAGGTGTTGAATCAAAAGACTCAACTGTCTTTTAATTGGTTCATGTGACCTAAGAAGTATAGTTTGTTTGTGTGCACGGTGAATCGTACGATCCCAGGGGGTGGCTTTTATTTTTTAAAATGGCAATTTTCTATTTATGATTACCCAATGGCGCATACTACAAGAAAAGTATTTTATTATGAAAATGGTTTATTTACATGAAGCAGGGTTTTACATATGAGCTGTTTGATGCAATGTCTTTCTATAGAGACCTACATTGTTTAGGGGTTATAGTTTTCCTTTAAAGGAAACTATTCCACAGACTGCTGAAAAATGTATCTACTAATGTAGTAAATTTTAATATTTCAGAATATGTACAGTAACTGGATTACTGAGTGGCCAGACAAACACCAGAGGGGGAACAATAACCTTTAAACTTCAATTTTGGAAAAACAATTAAAACATTTTAAAAAAGCAATTTGAAAAAGGATTTTTTTTCTGGTAAACAATCCAAAAACAATTGTACTGAAAAAAATATTTGGAAGATGAACAATCCCTTAAAAGGCTTTATTTCCCCCTCATAAACCGAGGTCATGCACTTCCCTGAAAATTTCATATCTTCTGTCCGCAGGGCTTTCTACTAGAAGGATGTTTGCTTGTTTAGGTGTGTTTTAGTGAACTCTATCCTAGAGGCTACTTTGTGTAGGCCAGCTTTTATTTGTCTAGCAGTTGATTGAGGTTCTTTCACCACAATTTGAGCATTCCTTCTTTACAGATTTTGATCAGTTTTTCTCTTGTGTCCACAACTAGGGGGCAACAGTGATATGATGGACACAGGAAAATGAAGGTCTCTGGAGATAGTAGCCTTAAAGAGACGGTATACCCCCGCCTAGACCAACACGAGTACACTGAATAGGGCTTGTGATAAACATACTTTTTATTGATGTCATGGAAAATCTGATTTTTTTTTTTGTATATTTCTTGAGCTAAACAGTTCAAATGGGAGATTGAAGCTACCCTGGTTTGTCCTATGAGGTAGACCATTAGATTACCTGTATACAACCCAGTCCTTTTCACTCTGTGACGATTTGTTAGCATGAGTCCGTTATATCCCTATAAATTATATCCTTATAAACCTTTCTTAGTGATGTCATCTGTTGTAATCAGTGCTTATTAATGTCATTTTTGCCACGTCTCACTAAAACGTGTTTATTATAATAAATAATGTACTCTGTATTGTAAAATATGATGATATTGGAAGTCACCTCAGAGTTCCATGACATGAAAAGGCAGACATGTATAGGAGTAATGACAGGCAATGTTGTTGCTGGAACAGGCAATTAATGCTGAGTCTTAGCAATTACACATGGGGAGCACCAAAGCACCCACCTAGCCTCCTGATGAATAGTGTGCATGTGCCTTTGGCCTTGTGCTTTTATATAGCCTTGAATCTCCTCTGTGACTTATATTTATTTTATAATAGGGTGTACATTATACACTATATATTGTATGTTCAGCTCAATTCCTGTTCATTATTTTTTTAAAGGGGGTATGCCGCTCTTTTAAGTCTGTGATGTCTTAAAAATATAAATGAATGAACAAGTATGTTATTTTTGACGCATTTGCTTAATTGGTTTTTCGTTATCTAGTAGTATGACTAATTTGAAAAACAGATCATATTTATGCAGAAATACTGAAAATTCCAGTGATCCCCCAACCAGTGGCTCGCGATCACCATGTTGCTCTACAACCCCTTGGATGTTGCTCCCAGTGGCCTGAAAGCAGATGCTTCTTTTTGAATTTCTGGCTTGGAGGCAAGTTTAGCTGTATAAGCAGAACCTCCTGTAGGCTGCCAGTCCACATAGGGGCTACCAAATGGCCACTTACAGCACTTATTTGGCACCCCAGGAATATTATTCATTATTGTGTTGCTCCTGAACTCCTTTTACATCTGCATGTTGCTCACAGGTAAAAAAAAAGGTTGGGGACCCCTGGAATAGACAAACACTGCATTAACTATCAAGATATATACAGAAAAAACTTAAAATCATAGCAAAATTGTAACGAATGTATATTGCAAATTTGCTTGAAAAAAGTTTTCTTTTATTTGGCAAAAATTATTTTTAGGTTGACATTGCCTTTTTAAAGGAGACATTTAGGATATTTAAAAAACATTATTGTTTTGTCGGCAATAATGAATAATACGTAGTGCTGGTTTTAAAAATTATCTTCAAATATGCCCCCTTTATTGGAGCATCTCATAGATCTGTAATCGTCCATGTTTTAAATGGGCGGCATGTCTTAACTGTCCCTGCAAGAAGCACAGTAGGAGGGGGATAGACAGTCACAGCCCTCCAGTAACACAAGCAAAGACAGGCTTCAGTTCCCTAGCAGGTCAGCCTAACTGTTGATTGGTTCCTATCCTACAGTGCAGTGAGATGAGTGCCGCCTGCTCCCCTGCACCGCCAGAGAATTCAGTGGGTAGGACATGGCAGGGTTATTTGGGGTTTTCAATAAACCAGCCCCAAACACATTTTTTCAGCACATTCCTTGCATAGTTAGAAGAGTATAATGCACTGACCGTTTCCTTTTTTACACAATATGTCTCCTTTAAGGCCTGCTTTTTCATCAGTCCCACAGTAATAGTCTAAGGGAATTCCGTAGTGCATCCTGCAAGGCTTATGACAAATGTGGTGTTTAAAGAGGTTCTAAAGGCAAAAAACTGATATTTTGTGTTTCTCTGAGCACACTTACTATTCATTTTCTGTTTTTTTATTACCAGGCTTTTGGTAAAACGGAGAGTCTGCAAGCCTAGGCATAACTGAACCCAGTGCATAGACAATGCAAAGACTTTTTGGTTCACTGATACTTTAGGGCAGGGGTTCCCATCCTCTGTTACCCATGAGTCACATTCAATTTGAGAGTGGCATAATAAAGCAAGCATGACAAAAGTTACTTGGGGTGTTAAATAAGGATTGTTATTGGCTATTTTGGTAACCCCTTTGTTGACTGACAGCCTAAGAAGCTCTGTTTGGCACTACATCTGATGTTATACAACTAAAACTTGTCTCCAAGTCAGGAATTGAAAAATAATTACCTGCTTTGAAGCCACTGGCTGGGGATCACTGATCTAGGGCCTTAAAAAAGAGCTGTTGAGTTGAAGCCCGCCTAGCAGCATAAAACTATAATTGAAAAAGTGCTCAGAGAAGTACACTGTGAAAATTGTCATCAATTTATATTTTTGAGTTTAGACTCCTTTTAAGGGAAACTATACCCCCTTTTTAACATGAGTACATTTAGTTAGGCTTATGTAGAAAAGGTACAGAAATACAAACTGCTAAATAATCACAGTCGAATGTAACCCTTCCATCAATTGTTCCATTAAGAAGTGATGGAACCTGGAACTTAAAATCTGACCCTGAACTTTTTTTTATGGTCAAATCTGTCAAATTCGACTAGGGGGTTATTGAAGTTAGATTCGAGTTTTTCAAAAAATTCGAATTCGATTTGAGATTTATCATACACTGGCCCTTTAAGAACTCGAATTTGACTATTCGCCACCTAAAACCTGTTGAATTGCTGTTTAAGTCAATGGGAGACGTTCAGGGATCAATTTGGAGTTGTTTGCTGCCTCCCTGACATTCAAAATTTTTGGGTCAATCCTATTCACCCTAGTTTGAAAAATTCAGTTTTTTTTAATAAATTTTGATTCATCGAATTTCGAGTTCATGGGAGTTTAGGGGAGTTTTTAAAAACTCACATAAATTCGACCTTTGATAAATAGGCCTCTAACTGTTTAACTATTTTTTCATTTAGTATTTAGAAAAGGAGTCATTTTGCTTTGCATTAAAAATGGAGAATCCGATGGGAGAAGCTATAGTAAAGTCTTGACCATTTATCTTCATAGTCTAAGAAAAGTTCCAGAAAAGGGCAGTGGTTGAGGTAGGCTTCAGTATCAGAGACAATTTCATTAGTTCATTCCTTTATTTAAGGGTTTAGATCTGTTCCTATGTCCAGATATACCATTTATTGGACTGCGAGATAAAAGGACAAGAAAAGGTAAAATCACTGGGCTGTTTGTCACTCATCTGTTATCCAGGGCTGTTTTTTCACTTTTATTTAAAAAATGTATCAGACTGGGTTGCTGTTCAATGAGCACCATGCTACAGTCTTTTCTCAGTAGTTTTCCCCAAAATGTATGTACTGTGCACATGCTTTACAAATCGCTGAAACACAATGCTAAAAACGAATGTTTATATTTAAATATTTTTAATCTGACTGGGGACCCCAAGTTAAGAAAGATTTCATCCAAGTATAACTAAATGTTCCATAAATGTTTGCATATGCCTGTATGCATACAGTATACTGTAATGAAGACCCTAAAGGTGGCCATACACAGGGAGATCCACTTGTTTGTTACCAAACGAGCGGATCTCTCTCTGATATGCCCACATTGAGGTTGCCCAACAATCGGATCAGAATGGAGGCTATATGGGACTGCATCAACGAACAGATGCGGCCACGTTCCGACTGTTTTTTTTTACCCTGCCCGATCGACATCCGGCTGACTTTTGAACGCATGCCAGATGACCTCACACATGGACCAATAAGCTGCCGACTCTGTAGGCAGCTTTTATCGGCCAGTGTATGGGGGGGCTTTAGTAATCGAGGAAGGCTACTATAATCTGTTTGTGAACAGCTTTTTGGTATTAAAGGGGTCCTTGGGGAGGTATTTCTTTCCTACAGAAAGGGTGAGAAATATATAGAACATTACATGGTAGGGTCTAATTCAGTAATAAAGTTATTCAGAAATACATGTTATAGAATACATTTCAGAACTTTGCAATTATTTTACAGACTATATAGACTAGCCATTAGTTTTTTTCATCATATTCTGATTTCCTGTGTAATTCTGTGCAAATCTTGAAAATCTTAATCCTTCATGTGCTGAATTTTTTTACTGCCCATTCTTGATGATTTTATGCACCTCATTACTCTATGTGGCAGTATGATAATGTGAGCATGTTCATAGTTACTCTCTGGGAATAAATGCTATATGTGCGGGTGGAGTATGTTTTTGATTTTTTGTTTAAAGCTGCACTTATTTCTTTGCCCTGTGACTTAAGAGTCACATTTGTAATGACCGTTTTCCTTCATTAAAGCTTTGCAGTGCCCCAAGTAACGTTTAATGAGAATGGAACCAGGGATTCTTCCTGTGCGACTAAATCCCGCTATGATGGCACCTACTGTTCTGTGACTCTGTATCATAGGGCTACTGCATTGACTTGCACTAACAATGTCCATTCAGCTAGCTTTGTAATGGCATTTGACTATCCTAGCACCTTTGCATTGATCAGATTTCACAGATCTACTGCAGAACCCCTTTTCCCCAAACATGTGAGAGGATAAAGCAGATGAGCTGAACCCAGGAGGTGAGCTAGGGAGACTAGATCTACTCTATTTTGCATAGCTGCTGTAACCTGTAAAGTAGTACAGAATCCCAATGCACTGAAGCAACCTGAAGAATCATAAGATTCTTTTGGCCGTACCTGTTTCTCCCACCCACCCCCCAAGAATATCTTTTAAGAAGTAAAAATAAAATATTGGTGTCTTTATAGGTTACAAGGCAGATCCATGAGCATGAGCAGGAGAACGAGTTGCGGGAACAGATGTCAGGATATAAGCGGATGCGGCGCCAGCACCAGAAGCAGCTGATCGCCTTGGAGAATAAGCTGAAGGCTGAGATGGACGAGCACCGCCTTAAGCTGCAGAAGGAGGTGGAGACTCATGCCAATAACGCGTCCATCGAGCTGGAAAAGCTTTCCAAGAGGCAAATCGTAGGCATGGATAAAGAGGTAAGACACGTTGTGACTTCTAATCATCCAGTTAATTATCTGGTAAAAGGTGGGCAAGGCAAACCTATTCTTTAGCAAAATCTATTTTTCACATTCTTTGTGGCCCAACTAGACCCAATCATTATATCATATTTCTGTTGCCTGGGTGGCTTGAATGATGATATGATGGGAAATTGCTTGCACCTGAGTGTTCAGTTTGCTGAGAAATAGAGTTTATAGTGCAGATGTAGGTGCCAAGGTTGTGTACAGTGTGTATTTCTGGTTTTACGTGTCAGTGGGCAATGTATCTTCTAACTTTACCTATATAATGTTGCCAGGAATTGTCAGTGCTCCTTTTATATTGATATAATATGTTATTTCAATTATTCTTTACTTTGACAATTAAAGACTATATTTGCTTAAGCATACAATGGCAATGCAATCTAATGGTTTGTTCCTTATTTTTAGAGAACACTGTAGTTTTTGTTCTTTAGGGGTGCTATTTATATGTTGACTATTTTATATTAATCTGAACTATTTGTAAAACAAATATGTGTAGGAACACAGCAATTTGAGGCAGGTATACTGACAAATCCTAGATCCTTCTCAGTTAAGGAAACTCCCAACACAGTGCCATTTAGTGTATAACTTGCATTTATATTATTTTTGCCAAAATGGAATTCAAAAATGTTCCATTTACCACCACTCTTTGTAATCTATCTTTTAGCCAGTTCTCTATCCAGGTACAAATACTATGTTCCATGCTAACATTCCTTAATTTAACCAGTAACCTTCTGTGTGGTATTGTTTAAATGCTTCAGCAAAGTCTTAAAAAAAAAGTCTCTCTAAAAACAACTTGTTTCTTTAATATTAAGGCTATCCTTTAGGTTAGCCTTTCTCTAAACACAGATAGGAAGCTCTTACTTTTATTTATTTTTTACATATTGTCCATTGGTCTGATTCTGACCTTGAATTTATTTGAAAGGCAAGTACACTTTGTGCACTTTTGTACGTGCAACTTCTAGAACCTTATTGGGCAGGGTCAAAAAGAAAGATTGTCCCCTGTGGCAATAAGCCTGACTGTGTGGAATCATTGCAGTCTATGTAAAAAACAAGTGCTTGTACAATGGGCGGGGCATGGTTTTTGTCATTTGGCCCTGCCTCACAAGTAGGGGGCAAATTTATTATTATTCACATACTTTTTTAGGTTCAAAGTAATTATTTCTTGAAAATAAGAGAGAGCTATTATATTGCTTTGTTGCCCCTCATGCAGGATTTTTATTTATTAGCCCCCCATGCTAACCATACCTGGGCAAGCTTTTTATTTTTGGAAAAAATGTGTACATGGTAAGCAATCACAAAGGAAGGTAAAAACTAGAAAGTGTGCGTAGGGTTAGCACAATAGCCAAATTGAAGAATGCCCCAACTGATATTAAGTCTACTTTAAAGAGGCTATTCTAGATATGGTAGTATTGTAGGGTGCAAACAAAGTTCCCAACAACTCCAGCATAGAGAGAGAGAACCCAGGCCCCCAGTAGAGTTCTCAAGATCATGACTACATAACTTTTCTGGTCTCATTGTTGCATTGCAATGTATTTAGCAGATGGTGGAAGAAAGAAAAGTTCTGTTAATGCTCATCTAAATGTCTTTTTAAGCCGTCTCTCTGATTGGCCTTTTTCTCAAGCTAGTATTTTGTTCACCATGTGAACCCATTCCTAAAACCTCCGTTTTCCTTACAGAAAATCCTTGTATCATTTGCTGTTCGTGCACCTGTTGACTATTGGGCAGCTCGATGGTGCAGTGTTCATGATTTGCTCTTCTAGGGTCCTAGGCAGTCATGAGTTTGTATGTTCTCCCCATAACAAGTTAATTCGTAAAATTGACCACTGTACATGTTTTATGAACATCTATTTTATGTAAAGGACTGATGGCAAATATATATTCTTCCATTCCACCTGAGGAATATGCCAAAATTATTCTATCATTGTAATATTGGTGGATTGCACGGACTAGCAGATCCCCCAAGGACATCCATTTATGAGGCAACATACACATGAGAACGTTAGAGTTTAGTTAAACTTACTATATAGAAAAAGTTAAGGATAGCAGCCCAATACAGAAGCCATACTTCCTTTCCTATCTATTTGCAGTTTGGGTTGTTGCCATGGTACTAGCAGTGGACTATCTTGAGCTCCAACTGGCCCAGAGAGCATATTCTTACCTAGATGTGTGCGTCCTTCAAGTGAGGGGAGCTCTCCAGCTTCTCATGCATAGGGCTACCATCCATGGGATTTATACAAACAACCCATTGCTTTAATAGTTCCATAATAAAGCTATGTTATCAATGTGTTTTAGTACTAACCTGATCAGTTAACTTATGTCCCACAATTTACAGTGCACCACAATCCTCCACAAAAATTCAGATGCATACTGAACTGAACCTAAGCCCTAATTTGCAATTTTTAAGTTGGCAAAAGTAAAGTATTGCATAGAAAAATTGGTGGATTTCCCAGAATCACAGATACAGAAGCTATGGAGCATCCCTTGTGGTTACCCTTTTATTGGCCTTCTCGCTTAGCGATGTTAAAGGGGAACTATCAATCAATTAAAAATTCTGCATTGTGTCTGAAATAATTAAGTTTATCCTTCCTATCCCTCTCTCTGCATATGTTTCTCTTCATTCTGTCTTCATGCAGGAGTTGGGTGTCAGATATGCATTGACAGATCCAATATATCTTATGGTGGGGGAGGCTCAATTAACTAGCAGATGAATTACATACCTCCCAACTTTCCCGTTTTTAGAGGGACCGCTCCTCTTTTGACAGCTCAACCTGCAGTCCCTCATTTGTACTGGAAAGTCCAGTTTTTCTCTGCATTGAACAGCTAGAAAAAGAAACAAAGTTTCTAACTTAATTGGCTTTTGCCAGAGAGCCCAGAACAGCCACAGCTGCTTATAAGATACTTTTGTAACAATTTCAAGATAAGGAAGTAAGTAATTGAAACAATATACCGTAAAATAACTGGTCCCTTGGGAAAAGCTACTCACAGCATAAAGGGCAATTCACCTTTATTAGCAAAACTGTAATAACTAAAAAAAACATAATTATGTTCAAACTTTCATAACCTGCCAAATTTTGTAAAATGAACATGGTAATTAGGGGGTGTGGCCACAAAATGGGCGTGGTCAAAAAATTTCCGCGCTATGCCGCCAACTTTTTTGTCCCTCTTTTTATTTCCAAAATGTTGGGAGGTATGGAATTAGAGTTCACTCAAATAACTGATTCCAGTACAAACAAACTAACAAAACAACTGGTGAATTTAATAGAGTGAGCTCTAATACATCTTCTAGGCAAAAGGAGCCCCCCTATAAGATTTATTGGATCTAACTGTCAATGAATATCTGACACCCAACTCCGGCATGAAGAGAGAATGAAGAGAAACAGATGCTGAGAGGAATAGTGAAAAACTTTTTTTTTTAATTGATTGTATTTAGAAAGTTTATTATTTCAGTATGAGGAAGCATATATTACATTTTTGTTATAGTTCCCCTTTAAATACCTTTTCTGATAGATTGCAGCTTCTGGGGTTGTACCTGACCAGCAAAGAAAGTATTTGCTATCACTGGAAAATGAAAGAATAAGTCTCTGCATGTGTAGCTTTGTGCATGTATACAATAAACATTGGAAATGCAATACAGCATAGGCAAAGAGTTAAACCTGAGGATCATTGAAAGTTATAGAGCCAATGTTAAAATAACACTCCATGCAGATTGTGCTATATTCATCAGATCTTAGGAAGTGATTAATGTATATGGGAAATAAGCCAAAATGAATGCAGTGTCTAATGGAATAACTTCATTGTGTGAACACAGAGGGACAAGTAAATGAATATGTACACAAGCGGAAAATATATATTGAATCGTGAAGAGTGACTTACACTGATGCTCATTGAGGTCCCGTGAGGTTAATGTGCAGAGCCTGAAGATCTAGAACATCTCTTAAAGGGGACCTCTCACCGTAAAAAATAATTTTAAATTCTATTTCATCATGTTAGTCAAGCAAAATAAACTTTACTTACAGTATATAAATTATTTTAATCTTGTTTCTTTGAGTCTTGGAATTCACAATCACAGCAAGCAGGCAGCAGCCATTTTTAAACACTGTTATTAAGGAAAGCTTTGCATTATTCTTGCATAAATCTTGCTTATGCATCAGTATGGAGGGCAAGATGAGCATGCCCATGCACTGGCTACAACATTAGATGGTAAGGAATAGGTGGAGTGCTGTGACATCTATGAAGTGCAGAAAAGAAAGTGAAAGTAATTGCCAGCCCTGCCTCTTTGCCTAAGGCATAGAGGAGGGGCAGGCAGTATATAATTGACAGCTGAGATGTTTAAATGCATTAATAACAGATATGGATGTTTTAATGAAAAAAATTATGTGGGTTTCATGTTCAGTTTGAAAGGGACTTCTGTTATGCAGCTTTTTATGTATAAGTGACGGGTCCGCTTTAATCCAGTACTTGTTTACCATGTAAAAAAAAATGTTTAAAATAAAGGGAGAACCACATCCTAATAATAGATGCTGAATAAGCACATTCTCAAAACTCAATTTGTGGAACAGCATCAATTCTGGCAAGAAGTAAAATTGGGGTTTTACCAGATTGATATTCAAGTGACTCAAATAAGGGTTCTACAATTTGTACTCATTTGTTATGGGACTTTAAAGTGAATTTAAAACCTCTAAAATAAATGAATAATAAATTGATGAGAGTGCTATTCCAAACACTTGCATTTAAAGAAAAGATATCTGATTTTTTCTGTCTTCCCTGAACAGAGCAACACCTGCAGAACATTTAGCGGCAGATTTGTTAACAGCAGAATAATTTGACACACATAGCCAGGCATAACTGTGTAAAAAAACTGCAACTTCCGCTGGAACTTACTTACAAAGGTTTGATGCATTGTAAAATAACAGCAGAAAATCTGGCATTCGCTTGGCATAAAATAACATAAACACCTAGATTAATATGCCATTAATTTCACACAGCTTTTTACACCATTTTCCTGATAAGTTTAGTTACACACAGCATAATAATAGACCCTTTAGCTTTTTTTTCTCCTAGACTTTTCACAATCGATATACTGACCTGCAGGTGGTGCTGCTGTTGCAATATTAAAGGGGTAGTTCACCTTCATGATAACTTTAAGGATGTCATAGATTGTCTAATTCTAAGCAACTTTTCAATTTGCCTTCATCGTCTTCAAAGTTTTTTAATTATTTGCATTCATTTTCTGACTGTTAGTAGCTTTCAAATGGGGTCACTCACCCCATCCTAAACGCAAATGCTATATATGGCAATAGTTATTGCTTTGTTTTATTACTCCTCCTCTTTCTATTCAGACCCTTTGCTAATCATATTCCAATCTCTTATTCAATTCATTGCATGGTTGCTAGTGTAATTTGGACCCTAGCAACCAGATTGCTGAAATGTTGCTCTATGTTCTCAAAGCAGGTGCTTATTTTTGAATTCCTGGCTTTGAAGCAAGGTTTATTTGCATAAAAATTAAGTATAGTGCTGAATATAGCCTCCTGTAGGCTGCCAGTCTACGTAGGGGCTACCAAATAACCAATCACAGCCCTTATTTAGCACCCCACGAGCCTTTTTTAATACTTGTGTTGCTCCCCAACTCTTTTTACATTTCAACGTGGCTCACGGGTAAAAAAGGTTGGGGACCCCTGCTCTACATCATACTAAAATTTAACGAAAAGGTGAAAAACGCCTTTTATTATTGTAGCGCCATACATTTACATTATACAATTCTTTTAGGTGCCTCAAGACAAGAATGTGAGGGGCACTTGTCAATCAATTTTCCATGTCAAGAACAAGGAAAATAGGTAGATAGGAACCTGCTGGTGGCAGAAAGCAGTCACATACAAAACCCTAGACACCAATAGGAAGCTACTAGTGGATTGCAATTCCTACAGAAAAGGAGTGTTAGCCCTAAATTAGAAGGCCTTACTCTACCAAACTCAACATATAATCGAAAAAGGAAACAGAAATTGGCTCACCACAGACTCCCAGATCGTTGGACAGCATTTCGTTCTTTTTACAAGAAATGATACTCCACCTCTACAACTTGCTTCATGGTCCAACTAACTCAATACCTAAATACTATTCCTATTTAATCTCTTTTACCAAGTGATTGTGCATGCATTGATGCCATGTATAAAGAAAAGGTAATTGGCACTCAAAAAATACACAAAGGCCATGTAAAGTTAATGAAAAAAGTAGCTATTCATTTATAACATTGATAAATTTACACAGCCTTTGTTTATTCAAATTCCATTACTCAGTCATAGTTAATAATTCTTTACATTCAATATTTCAGAGTTGCTGATAGTAGTCATTCCACAATCACAGAGATACTTCCACTTTTCATATTGTCTCATTCCACTCCTCAACACAGATGAAACTTTTTGTCAGAATCATTACTAATAGGCTCCAGCAGGTTGTTCCACACCTTATTTACCCAGACTTGGCAGACTTTTTACCAGTCTCCAAATCTCCTATGCAAAGAATGGCTCTATTGACCTTGCTGGGGTTAGCTAAAGAGTTTGACTCTATGAAATGGGACTTCCTGTGGAAGATCCTCCTAACCCACATCCCAAATTACAGTCAACAGATTCACCTGTTCCTTGTTCTCAAGGGGGTACACAAGCAGTGGCATAACTATAGAGGGAGCAAACCTCACTGCTGTGTGGGGGACAGGGGTCATGGTCTGAGTACACCACTGGGCACAATATATCCAGTTTTATTTGCCCTAGCAATTGAGCCATAGACAGTCCCCCTAATCAAGGGCCTAATATGCAGGGCAATCAGCAAAGAATATCACTTTATGACCTCTTGCAAATCACAGAGAATTATTACTGGCTTTGTTTTAATAGATTTGGTCATTTCTCTGATACTCTGGGAGAAATCCTTATTATTCCTATTTTTTTCCGATCGACCATTACACCTACCTAAATATGTTTACCTCAAGCTCAGCCTGCTACACTCTTCCCCGTATTAAGATTATGAAAATTCATACAGACAAAGACAAGAGGTTTTCATGTCCTTAGCATATTGAGTATGAGTGAGTACAGAAGACCTTTTTGTATGAATTTTGTCACAGCCTTATTGCACCTATGCCTAATAGTTTGAAATTTGGTGGTGGGCACAACTTTGAATTTTTTCCTAATCCCTTTCCTATGGAATAACAATACCCTGACTCTCCTGGACCATAACTAATTGGTCCACATGAGGATTGAGGCCTGGCATTCCCAAACTTCCACATTTATTACCTCACCCCACAAATGCATTGCCTGTTTTGGTGCCAGGTTACAACAAATAATTGCCAATGATCTTTGTCTCCGATGCATATTGGCCTTGACTGACTTTTTCCATATGATTTACCTCAATTTTAGACAGGAGTTTTTGACATTTTGGTGACCAATCTTGCTTTTCCCAGAGTGGTGACAACAGCCTTTTACTATTAGGTATCCTAGTCAGTGTTCTACTGCTTGGTATCCTACACTTTTATTTCAAATACTATTCTACAGTAACAAAAAGCTATAGCTATGTATCCTCTGTTAAGGCTTGGCTGCAATTAATAAATATTTTGGTTACCCTATGTAAACTTACATATAAGACCAGAAGCTTGATTAAATTGTGGGATGCTGGGGTGATTTTGATCTGCCAGCTACCTCACTTCAAACTTAACATATACTACCTTTCTGTTTCTATTCACATATTACATTCAAGATTACCTCCACTTTTGCAACATCCTACCTAAACCTATTATAGTTAATGTTTATATTATCCCCATCTCGTTGTGTAGTGCAGTCCAATTTTGTTATATAACTATCTATCTACCTCATGTACCAATTATATACGTTTTTGTGTATTATATGTTTTTGAAATTCAAATAATCATATTACTTGCACACTTCATTTCAAATGCTTGTAAAGTACCACATCCAGTTAGCAGAAAGCAAAGCCCTCTTGACTGGTTGCCATATACCCGGGAGTAGTTATTTGATAGACTTCCGATATACTATTTATAGGAATGGCTGTCTATCATCCTCAGGCATTTTCATGTATATAAATTAATGAAGTGTTTTCAATACTTTCTCTGGCTTTTTCCTATCTAGTTTATCTATGGCATATTAACATACTTTATCAGCCTACGAAGTTGGGGAGGTAATAATTGCCTTATCATTGCCAATTTGATTGTCACCTTTACAGAATTGTGTTTTTGCCACCATATGTAATAGTGATCGAATTTGTTTTAATAAAACATTTAAAGTTTTAATAAATAATGCCCTTAATATATAACTGTACACCATAGGAAATCAAAGTGGTGGTTTTAGAATTTGGATGTGTGACCACAGGGGTAAAAAATTGCCAGCGCTCGGTCTAAAGCACAATCCGGAGTTGACAAGCTGCTATAAATGATAAAAAGCCAATATTTGTACACAAAAAGAATGATTGCCAGCACCAGCTCATGTGCCTCGTCAAGGACCGCCATTGTACTGGAGTCATTCGCTATCTTAGAATGCTCACAGATAGTGTAGGACTCGCATACAATGAGTGGCCTTGACGTGGCACGTGAGCTTACATATTTTGGCCAAAGTACGGTCCCAAAACTTAAGTTTTTGTAATAATTATTTTTAAAGGCAAACAATACAATAACATCTAGAAGCTGGCTTAAAGGAAAACTATACCCCCAAAATGAACACTTAAGCAACAGATAGTTCATATCATATTAAGTGGCATATTAAAGAATCTTACCAAACTGGAATATATATTTAAGTAAATATTGCCCTTTTACATCTCTTGCCTTGAGCCACCATTTCGTGATGGTCTGTGTGCTGCCTCAGAGATCACCTGACCAGAAATACTACAACTCTAACTGTAACAGGAAGAAGTGTAAAAGCAAAAGACACAACTCTGTCTGTTAATTGGCTCATGTGACCTAACATGTATGGTTTGTTGGTATGTTTGTGAGTACAGTGAATCCTACGATCCCAGGGGGCGGCCCTTATTTTTTAAAATGGCAATTTTCTATTTATGATTACCCAATGGCACATTCTACTAGAAAAGTATATTATTATGAAAATGGTTTATTTATATGAAGCAGAATTTTACATAAGAGCTGTTTTATGCAATATCTTTTTATAGAGACCTACATTGTTTGGGGGGTATAGTTTTCCTTTAAGGGGTTTATTGCCAGAACCATATATTTTACAGTGTATTGCCATACCCCGTGAGGAGCCGTAGCAGCTTCTAAATGCAACAATACTAGTTGAACCCCAGCTGCAAAAGTGAACTGATAAGCAGATGCCAAGTTTATGGCCCCTGCATGCAACACGCACACCTTAGTAGCTGATCTCAATATTACTAACCAAATTATTATAACAATGATACCACTTCGTCTGCATTATTTTTAAGTGAAATAAAATATAATGCCCGCTATTCTACATTTAAACATTTGGCATAAAACGGTTTCAAGATCCAAACTGTCAGCCATGAAAATGTGATCTATTATAATATTATGCAATTAGCCTATTTGTATTTATGAAAATATATTTTTAAAGATTAGCTTACTTTGGGGCTTTTGCTGCACATAAATCACAAACAGTGTAACAGTGCAATTTGTACCACTAGTTTGTATGTTTTTTTTTTTTTTGTCCCCCTACAATTCCATCAATAGTGATGGATTTAACACAATAGCACCTGGTGCATTAAAAACCCACGCAATTACACATGTACTTCAATGCAAATCAGACTCGGTGGCACAGAAATTCTTCAGTGCCCAGAGACGTGTGGGAATCTTGTTGTTGCACCCAATAACAAGTGATAAGTTGTGCTGTTATGCAATCGATGACACGTCTACTTTTACAAAATAAAAGTTGTCACGGGTTATTTTGAATTCTACCATATGTCTTGGCTTTGTAATCCAGCATATCCTTACTTTTATACAGCTGTGGGTTTTAAATCTGCACAATTCACGAACCTTCATAAAACTATTCATAGTTACATAGTTACATAGTTAAATTGGGTTGAAAAAAGACAAAGTCCATCAAGTTCAACCCCTCCAAATGAAAACCCAGCATTCATACACACACCCCTCCCTACTTTTAATTAAAATTCTATATACCCATACCTATACTAACTATAGAGTTTAGTATCACAATAGCCTTTGATATTATGTCTGTCCAAAAAATCATCCAAGCCATTCTTAATGGCATTAACTGTATCAGCCATCACAACATCACCCGGTAGTGCATTCCACAACCTCACTGTCCTGACTGTGAAGAACCCTCTACGTTGCTTCAAATGAAAGTTCTTTTCTTCTAGTCTAAAGGGGTGGCCTCTGGTACGGTGATCCTCTTTATGGGTAAAAAGGTCCCCTGCCATTTGTCTATAATGTCCTCTAATGTACTTGTAAAGTGTAATCATGTCCCCTCGCAAGCGCCTTTTTTCCAGAGAAAACAACCCCAACCTTGACAGTCTACCCTCATAATTTAAGTCTTCCGTCCCTCTAACCAATTTAGTTGCACGTCTCTGCACTCTCTCCAGCTCATTTATATCCCTCTTAAGGACTGGAGTCCAAAACTGAACTGCATACTCCAGATGAGGCCTTACCAGGGACCTATAAAGAGGCATAATTATGTTTTCATCCCTTGAGTTAATGCCCTTTTTTATGCAAGACAGAACTTTATTTGCTTTAGTAGCCACAGAATGACAATGCCCAGAATTAGACAACGTGTTATCTACAAAGACCCCTAGATCCTTTTCATTTAAGGAAACTCCCAACACATTGCCATTTAGTGTATAACTTGCATTTATATTATTTTTGCTAAAGTGCATAACCTTGCATTTATCAACATTGAACCTCATTTTCCAGTTTGCTGCCCAGTTTTCCAGTTTAGACAAATCACTTTGCAAAGTAGCAGCATCCTGCATGGAACCTATAGTTCTGCACAATTTAGTATCATCTGCAAAAATAGAAACAGTACTTTCAATGCCCACCTCCAGGTCATTAATAAACAAGTTGAAAAGCAAGGGACTTAGTACAGAGCCCTGCGGTACTCCACTAACAACACTGGTCCAATTAGAAAATGTTCCATTTACCACCACTCTTTGTAGTCTATCTTTTAGCCAGTTCTCTATCCAGGTACAAATACTATGTTCCAGGCCAACATTCCTTAATTTAACCAGTAACCTTTTGTGTGGCACTGTATCAAATGCTTTAGCAAAGTCTAAGTAAATCACATCCACTGCCATCCCAGAATCGAGGTCTCTACTTACATTCTCGTAAAAAGAAATTAAGTTAGTCTGGCAAGATCTATTATGCATAAAACCATGCTGGCACAAACTCATAGTATTATTATTTGCTATGAAGTCCAGTATCTTATCCTTTATTAACCCTTCGAAAAGCTTTCCTACCACTGACGTCAGACTAACTGGCCTATAGTTTTGAGGCTGAGAACGGGATCCTTTTTTGAATAGAGGCACCACATTAGCAATTCGCCAGTCTCTCGGCACTATGCCAGATCTCAATGAATCCTGAAAAATTAAGTAAAGAGGTTTGGCAATCACAGAGCTAAACTCGCTAATTACCCTGGGATGAATACCATCTGGCCCTGGACCTTTGTTAATCTTAACATGTTCAAGTCTCTTTTGAATTTCATCATGTGTGAACCATGCATCATTAGTTGTATTACTAGAATTGGGACTGTTAAGAAGGAAACCTTCACTTACTGGTTCCTCATTTGTGTAGACAGATGAAAAATATGAGTTCAGAATCTGCGCTTTTATTTTGTTTTCATCAACCAGCTGTCCCCCTCTGATAGTAAGTGTCCCACCCCTTCCTGCTTCATCTTTTTACTATTAACATATTTAAAAAATAATTTTGGATTTTTTTTACTGCTTGCTGCAATATCCTTTTCTATAGCAATTTTAGCTTGCCTTATAGCTTCTTTGCATGATTTATTGGCCTCCTTGTACCTTATAAATGTTTCGGCTGTACCAGCTAACTTGAAAGCCTTAAAAGCACGTCTTTTCTTACCCACCTCAACACCAACGCTTCTATTGAACCAAAAAGGTTTTGCTTTGTTTGGTATTGTGATTGGTGGTTACAGCCCATTGGAAATATCCCTAAAGTGTGAGGGCACAAAATATTTACAGATTGCTTGGCAACTTATGATCCTGTTGGGCTGGAACTGAAAGGCATGTGGTAATAGTGACACTTTCCTGTAAAAACCTGAAATGTGTCATTATCATCTTTTTTTGTAAAATAATAGCCAACTTTGGTTATGATATGGATGCATTTTTAAAGAATTGAATTCCAGCACTTGAGTAATATGCATGTACACCATAGTTTCTAAATCACGTTGAAATTTGGCTTCTCTATTGTGAATAGATGGCTTTTGTTGGCAAGAAGTTTGGGCTTAACCAACTGACAAGTTATTAGCCTTTGTATATTATCTACTATGTATTAATCATGCTAAAGCTATACACATTTATTGATTTTCGGGAAAAATTTATATTGAAACCTGCAGAAGCATTTTAGCGAATTTGCGGTTACACTGATGCTTTCTAGTTTTTTGGTCTCAGAACCAGTGTGAAACCTTTATCTCTTTGCAGAATGTCTGGTGGTCTTTTATGTAACCACTGGTTTAAAACATTGCCTCCAAGAAACCATTCTATCCCAAAAATACATTTATCACCACAAAATTATAAATATTGTATCATTGAATAATTGAATTGAATATAATAAAATGCAATTTTGATGATTTTATATTGAACAAAAGGAAAACCTTTAATAATTAGTCATATCCTATGTTTTTCTTTGTTCCTCACAGGCAAGGGTGGCTGCAGCGGATGAAAGGAGATTTCAGCAACAGATTATAGCCCAACAAAAGAGAGACTTAACATCCTTCTTAGAAAGTCAGAAGAAACAGTACAAGATTTGCAAGGAAAAGATTAAAGAGGCACGTTTAATTATGGCGGTGATACCCACAAATGGCAGTGTGAGCTAACCTAATAAGGGCACAATTTAACAACAGAAAACCAACCACTTGGCTATGTTTGATATATTTAATTTCCCAGGATTCTTCTCTGTAAAATGTTGTTTCCAGTATAATTTTACATAATTGCAAAATTGTGAAACTTACACTTCATTATTTCACTTTTGGCCCTTACACCACAAGTTTAGAAACGTCATTTTTTAACCTGCAACATTTGTATTGTATGCTGCATTGATTTGTTTGCCACAGCCTTTTCTTTTGCTGTTCAGTATAAAACTGAAGACACCTAGAAGGACCGATCGCAAATAAGCAAGAACGCCTGTTTGCCTGTATAGATATGTATACAACTCTGTATAGATGTGGCTTCTACAAGCTATTTTTTTTTCTTCATACTGTTGTACAGGTATATCAGATACACAATTTGTCAAGGGCAGATTAACTTAAAATTAAAATCATCAAGTGTGTAAAGAATTTAGGTTCTGATTCTCTGTTTCCCACTGCTTTTGCCTTCTTCATTGACCATGTTCTGCAAGTTTCCCTCATTTATTTTTTCTCTGACGAGTTTGCTCTTTGGGAGGTTATTTAGCAATTTCATATTTTAGTTGTGTTTTAAGTGCATCAGTTCAATCAATAATATGTAGTTTAAAGGAACAGTAACACCAAACAATGAAGGTGTTTTAAAGTCATGAAAATATCACACTACTATAGTTCATCTAAACAAGCTGTTGTGTAGCAATGGCTGAAATTAAAAAAAGGGCTATATAGCACAGGTTAAATAGTGGATAACAGATAACACCATTATGTTCTACAGAGCTTAACTTCTATCTGCTGTGTAACCTGAGCCTTTTCTCCCTTGAATGGCTGCCCCCATTGCTACACAGCAGCTTATTTATATAAACAATAGTAGTGTTTCTGAAGCAAACACAGCAGTTTCACCAGTGCAAGGCAAAACTACATTTTATATTTTCATTACTTTAAAACACTTTCATTTTTTGATGTTACTGTTCCTTTAATGTAAGCATTAATTGAGGATGGATCAGGAAGGATTTGGTATCCATAGACCTATACCTGCAGGAGCAAGGTTGCTGAAGGAGGCAAAATGAGTTGGATGCTTGAGATATCTCTTGCGAGTGTATGCAACAAGCCAGAGGAGAAGTAAATGATATGCACTTGATGCTTTTAACGTTGAGTGGCCAATTCTCTGAAATAAATTGTTTTATTTTTTTTTATACTAAACTATGAGCACTTACTACTTCCACAGTGACAGGATTGCAATCCACATTTTTTAGCCCAAAATCTGCCCCATGTGATCAATGACTGGTGGGTTAGCTGTTTCTTGGACTGTCATTTTCCACCACTGTGTTTAACTTCAGCATAAGGGTTTATGCTGTCATCCTAAAAGCATAAGTTGAGTTGAGCCACAGAATGGTGCTTAAGAGACCAGTTTATATTGTTTGCACAACACTCACAACTAAAGACTTAAAATAAAAGTAATAGTTTGCTGTACTATGCTAAACGTTCAGCTGCCCTAAAACAGTATTTCTGCAGGCCACAGATAGTTAAACTCTCTTTTGAATATCTGTGACACTACACATTCTTGGTGTGTTCTAGGTTGTTGTTTTTATAAGCCAAACTTTGGGTTGGAAGCCATCAAGCATTTAACAAGGTTTATCTGTCATAGAATCTGATTTTATATGTTGGATTTATTGAATTTGAATTGCAGAATGCCAGCTGGTCCTTAGACTCAGGCATCAGACAGCAGCCCATAGCATGTTTGTGAATTGGTATGAAATAAGTTTATATCCTACTTCTTTGTTAACTCTGGTCTCTGTTGAGTGGAAGACTTCTGTTTAGATGTCTAGTCACTGAGTCGGCACAACTTCTATGATATTTTGGATAAATTAATGCTAGTCCATTAATTCTGAATTCCTCCTGCTGATCCTGACCACCTGTTTTACCCATGCTAATGGTACTTCTCCATTCTTTGTAGCATTCAAGCACTGTGTGTGCCATTTGCAAATTTCTGATCCCCAGTATTTAGTAAATCATGCCTTATAGAAACAGTAGTATTTCAGCAGTGACATAAAGTTTATTGGATTAACAGAAAATATACAATATGCATCATAACAAAAATTAGACAGGTGCATAAATTTGGCCATCCCAACAGAGATATTACATTAATACTTAGTTGAGCCTCTTTTTGCAGATGTAACAGCCTCTAGACGCCTCCTATAGCCTTTGATGAGTGTCTGGATTCTGGATGGCGGTATTTTTGACCATTTGTCCATACAAAATCTCTCCAGTTCAGTTAAATTTGATGGCTGCCGAGCATTGACAGCCTGCTTCAAATCATCCCATAGATTTTCCATGATATTCAAGTCGGGGGTCTGTGACAGCCATTCCAGAATATTGTACTTCTCCCTCTGCATAAATGCCTTTGTAGATTTCGAAGTTTGTTTAGGGTCATTGTCTTGTTGGAATATCCAACCCCCGCGTAAATTCAACTTTGTGACTGATGCTGAACATTATCCTGAAGGATTTGTTGATATTGGGTTGAATTCATTCAATCCTTGAATTTAACAAGTGCCCCAGTCCCTGAACTAGCCCCACAGCCCCACAGCATGATGGAACCTCCACCAAACTTGACAGTAGGTAGCAGGTGTTTTTCTTGAAATGCTGTGTTCTTTCTTCCGCCATGTAAAACGCTTTTTGTTATGACCAAATAACTATTTTTTTGTCTCATCATTCCAAAGCACTTTGTTCCAAAATAACTGTGGCTTGTCTAAATGAGCTTTTGCATACAACAAGCGACTCTGTTTGTGGCGTGAGTGCAGAAAGGGCTTCTTTCTCATAACCCTGCCATACAGATTTGTGCAAATTGCACTGTATTGTAGAACGATGTACAGATACACCATCTGCAGCAATATGTTCTTGCAAGTCTTTGGAGGTGATCTTTGAGTTGTCTGTAACCTTTCTCACAATCCTCTGCATATGCCGCTCCTGTATTTTTCTTGGCCTGCCAGACCTGGATCTTACAGCAACTGTGGCCTTCCATTTCCTGATAACATACCTTAAGTTGAAACTGACAGTTTAAACCTCTGAGATAGCTTTTTGTAGCCTTCCCCTAAACCATGATACTGAACAATCTTTGTTTTCAGATCTTTTGAGAGTTGCTTTGAGGACCCCATGCTGTGACTTTTTTCGGTGGAGAGTCAAATTTTCTAATTAAAAAAAAAAATGGTTACTGATCCTTTAAATACCTTTTCTCATGATTGGACACACCTGCCTATGAAGATCAAGGCTTAATGAGCTAATCCAACCAATTTGGTGTTGCCAGTAATCAGTATTGAGCAGTTAAATACTGTTAAATACTGCTTCACTACAAATTTTTGTTCAGAAAACACCCCAGTACTCAGATGTTCCTGGGAAAGGAAAGACATACCACTGTTATCTTTTTTGTTGTTGAAAGTGGAGTAAATTATTATGCAGGCTGAGAGTGGTTTCTTTTTCATATGACTGTATTGGATCATTGTACTTTTTCATATGGCTGTTCTACCATCAGCCCTTTGTTAGCATGGAATTTAGCCCCTGAATTATCCATTGTAGCTCAACATTGTTGCAACTGTTTTTCCCTCCGTGGCACCATGGTTCTGAGGTATGTGCATACCCTTAGTTTCCTGGGCTGCCAAATAGCGTTAGTGCTGTGTTTCATGTGATGACCAGAGCAAGCATTTTGTCAACATTGAGGAATGGACAAAGGGGAGCCTAATTGTAGCTGGTCTAACTTTAGTGGCTGTTCTAGGTACCTAGGAACAGTAACATCAAAAAAAATTGTGTTTTAAAGTAATACATGCAGTGTATATAATAAGTGCAGTAATATAATGCAGTGTTGCCCTGCACTGGTAAAATTGCTGCGTTTGCTTCAGAAACACTACTATTGTTTATATAAATAAGCTGCTGTGTAGCAATGGGGGCAGCCATTCAATTGAGAAAAGGCTCAGGCTACACAGCAGATAAGCTCTGTAGAACATAATGTTATCTGTTATCCACTATTTATCCTGTGCTATATAGCCTTTTTTCAATTTCCGCCATTGCTACACAGCAGCTTGTTTATATGAACTATAGTAGTGTCTCTGAAGCAAACAGATCAGTTTTACCCGTGCAGGGCAACAGTGCATGATATTTTCATTACTTTAAAACACTTTCAGTTTTCTGGTGTTACTGTTCCTTTAACATGCACTGATTTAGACAGTTTGGGCTTTCCTTTACCTTTCATTTTGTGGCCTCTTTCTAAAATTCAAATCTCTTATAATCTAGATCACATATTCAAAACAGAGAGGCTGAATATAGTTTTAAATACATAATTATAGTTTCCTTCTGTTCATCAAACTCTGCACTGTATATCTGTGTCTTGTGAAGGCACCCAACACAGAAAAGCCACAGCAAACTTGATTTCAGTATAGGGATTGCATTTGCATCTGAGACATACAGCATTGTGCCATCTCTGCTTCTGAGTTACCATTCTCCAAGTTTGTGCAATTTGCCAAATGTAAATTTCCTTCTTTGGACATGAGATTTCTTATGGATTGCATGAAGTCCATTGTGCCAGTTCATATCATCTCTTGAGGTTTTAGGCGTTATCAGTTGCATCAGTCTTTCATTTGCATAATTTTACAATACACTGTACTGGAAAGCCTCCAGTTTCTCCTATAGCAGCAAAATGTATAACAGATGACACTGTAAATTGCACATTTTTACTGTGGCCTTCTGGATTGCAAACCTATAGGTTTACAATGTTTATGACATACAATTGTAGTTCTTGTATATTTATTTATATGTTTGCTCGTGTCAACTGCTAAAGTAGTTTTGTCATGAGAAAGAAAAACAACACAGGTCAAGTATTGGGAGTAAACCAAACATCTTAGCTGTAAAATTGTGTTTAAAGGATCAGTAACATCAATTTTGTTTTTTGTTTTTTAAATTGTCAGTATAGAACGAAAAAAAACCCCACAAAGACATATTAAACTTTTAAATCGCTTAGTATTTATTAAGAAATAACTTGCCGAAACTCCGCTTGCGCTCCTCTTCAGTAAAGGCGACACAGCGATGATCCATCTTGCGACACTCGATTTCTCCTCCCTGGCTATCTCCTATAAGGAAAGCAGGAAGGAGAAATCAAGCGCTGCACGATGGATCGCCTTTTCTGAAGAGGAGCGCAAGCAAAGTTTCTGTGAGTTATTTCTTAATAAAGACTCCGCAATTTAAAAGTTTAATTTGTCCTTGTGTTTTTTTTTTTGTTTTTTTCGTTCTATACAAACGAAAATAAGAAATTGATGTTACTGGTCCTTTTAAGCCTACTTTCCAGAATAAGGTAAATGCAAGCCAAGGTTGGGAAAAATTAACAATGGCATTTTTCAAATAACTGTAAGATATTTAGGGAGGAAAAAAGTTTGGTATTTTATTTTGTTTAACACAGAGAGAGAATTGTAGCTATGCCCTATATGTCCTGTATTGTTTCTTAATGCATGCAAAGCACTTCTTCCTTTCAGCTCTGGGGTCCTGAGTTTGATTCAAGCCAGGGCACTATCTGCAATGAGTCTGTATGTTCTCTCTGTGTCTGCTTGTTTTTCTTCCAGGAACTCTGGTTTTCTCCCATACTCCAAAAGCATCCAGGCAGGTTAACTGGCTACTTTTAAAATTGACTAGTGTTTGAATGTGATCAGGATTTTAAGCTCCACTGTAACGAGCTGCAAAATGTATGGGCAATGTAGAAGTACCACAAGAGATTGATTTGTTGAAGGGTCATGTTCACCAGAATATAATATTTCTGTCAGGGAAAAAATGTGTAATGTTTAGCCTAAGAAACAGTTCACTTAAATCTTAGAAATGTTGGTCACTTTTGTGAATTTATTGATAAATGTGGTATTTTTCTTTACCTCTTGAATTTTCTGCTTAAGAAAAGAAAAGGCAGTAGCTCTGTCGTGTTTTTTTTAGATTCTTGCCACCTTTGTACCAGAGCCTTTAGTCACAAGGCTTTTTTAAGGAGCAGGAAAGCCTAAAATTAAGTAAGCTTGATCAGAAAGGTCTATATTAATATATAATACACAAAAGCCATGAATATCCTGTAAATTATATCCTTATAAACGGTGAGTTCTGATGTCATCAGTTATAAACGGTGAGTTCTGATGTCATTTCTGTCACATGACTCACCGAAACTTGTGTATTATAATAAATAAAGTACCCCCAGTTGTAAAATATGAGGATATTAGAAGTTACCTCGGAGTTTCCTGACCTGTATAAAAACACTCGGCCTTCGGCCTCGTGTTTTTATATGGTCATGAAACTCCTCGGTAACTTATAATATCCTTATATTTTACAAAAGGGGGTACTTTATTCACTATATATACACCAGTAAACCCTCAATGCTGCTCTGAGTCCTCTGTCAAAAGAAACACAGCATTTCTTTCCTTCTATTGTGTATACATGGACTTCTGTATCAGACTTCCTGTTTTCAGCTTAAACCTACAGGGCTAGGGCTTGAGCATGCTCCATTTGCTCCCTTTCCCCCTCTCTCCTCCCTTCCCTGTTGTAATCTGAGACCAGAGCTATGAGAGAGCTGGGAGAAATGATGTCACACCAAGCTAATGTGGCAGCTGCTATCAGAGAGAGCTTCTAGGGCTGTTTACTCAGGCATGGTAAAGCATTCTGCAGAATAAATATAGTGTTATATAGCTTGCACTATTGTGGCTAATCTATTGGCAATAAACTGTTTTGGTAACTTTCTTCTCCTTTTAAAGCCCATCATTTGAAAATGCCCTTGGATTTATGTCACATGGTGATATGTCAGAGTTGTTTTTTCTCTCAACTGGTATCTTGGCTACAAAGAGTAAATGATTGGTAGAAATCATTTCACATATAAACTGATTATGCTTATGCAAATACATCTAGATCTGTTCTGTTTTTTTCTTGATTCCTTTTTACTGAGGCAACACAGACACAAAATATACATATTTGTGACATTTCCTTTATTTAGATATAAAATAAAGACAAGAATAGAATGGAAAAAAAAATAGTACCTAAAATACCTAATGTTCAAAGCTATCCACAAAACCAATTTAGCATACAGATATATGATCATTATCCAGCAAGCTCAAAGTTACATGAATGCCCACATTCTATTTAGAACTAAACTTGTGTAAATCAACTTTAGTGGCAAAACAATCTTGTTGAGTTAATTTAAGGTTTATATTTTGTTTAGAAGAATTAATGCATAATTATCCAAATTATGGAAAGATCCCTAATCAAGGGGAAAAAAACCCTCCGAAATGCCTAAATATAGGAGGAAAAATAAAATATCATCATTGACAGTAAACTATGTTGAAACTGAAGAGACAATGTTGCTAAACAATTCTGCTTTTAAAAATGTTACCTGAATGTTCTATTTTATCATTTCAGTAACTCATTAGCTGAAGTTACATAGACCTGTGCCTTTATATATTTAATGCTATATGTTAGTTTTCTTTGATTGCTTTGTGCTCAGGAGTTGAATGAGGACCATAGCACGCCTAAAAAAGAGAAACAAGAACGCATATCAAAACATAAAGAGAACCTCCAACACACTCAAGCTGAAGAAGAAGCTCAGCTCCTTAGCCAACAGAGACTGTACTACGAGAAAAACTGCCGACTCTTTAAAAGGAAAATAATGATTAAGAGGCATGAGGTTGAGCAGCAGCACATTCGTGAGGTAGTCCACGGGTTTTTCAAATTTCCTATAATTGCCCTCATTTCTTGCTCTAACTTTTTGAGTTTATTATAGTTTAGTTACATGACTATTCCATAACTGCATACTTGTTGGCTATGTTCTACTGTTGTCGTGTAATCATTCCATTGTATTTTAGGAGCTTAATAAGAAGCGAACTCAAAAGGAAATGGAGCATGCAATGCTCATCCGCCAGGATGAGTCTACACGGGAGTTAGAGTACCGACAGCTTCAAATGCTTCAGAAGCTTCGGATGGACCTCATAAGACTGCAGCACCAGACTGAACTGGAGAATCAGTTGGAATATAACAAGCGTAGGGAAAGAGAGTTGCACCGGAAACATGTGATGGAACTTCGGCAGCAGCCCAAGAACCTAAAGGTATTCATTGTTGCCTAAAGAGAAACAGAGTGGGTTCTGTTTGGATCCCACAATGTTATGTCTTTCTGTATTTAATGAATCTGCTATTTTTACTTAAATTGTTTGCATTTATTCTGATACATCCTTTATCAGAATACTAAGGGTGAGTATACTATATGTATAAAGGGACAGTCACTGTAAAATGAACCTGGTTGCATTATATCTTGGGCAATGTGTCTCTTGACCAGTGAATTAGTTCTACAGGCAGATCCTCCACAGCTGTAATTTTTTATAGATGGAGAACCCCAAAAACAATACAAGAATACCATCAAAGGGGCCTGTTTGGTGGTAGGGGTGGCAGTGGATTATACACTAACTCTATTCAAATACAAAAGTGGATCTTTAGAAGCATTCTAATTATAGTTACTATTTGTCAGAAAAAACTACTGGTTCGGGTAGGTATTAAATGTTTTTGGAAGAAATCTTGTAAAATTCACCTCCAAGAACAAATTACTTGCTTTCATTTTATCATTGAATCACTCTTTAATGCAGAGTGTTGCAGAAATGGAAGTACCTTTGTTTAACATAGCAATAAGACCAATATTGTTTCTTTGACAATTTGAAATAACCCTTTAAAGAAGGTATCCAGGGAGGAACCTTTTGTTTAGAACAATAAACAATGAACATCTTATTTAATGGAGCAGTTACACTAAAAATTAAAGCATTTTAAATGCTTTAAAGGGCAATATATTGTGCTTTTACCCTGCATAGGTGTATAATTGTGTTTGCATCAGAAACATTACTATAGTTTAATTAAACTGCTGTGTAGCCATGGGAGCAGCAATTCAAGCTGTATAGAGCAACAAGGCTAATGTTTACATATTGGATAGTAGATAAGCTCTGTAGAATATAATGGTTATACTTTTTACACTTTTCTTTTTACATAACCCTATGTCAAATACCACTTATGGCTCATTACAGGGCAATAAAATTACAAACCCATATAAAATGGGACATTTGTTGACCAGAGTTTATGTATTTGTTGGTGATAGATGATTATATGCAAACTTTAAATGCAAGTAAAATATTTTCAGTGTTACTAGTCATTTAATTGTGTGCACACACAACTGTTGACATTTACAAGATTTGTTGTGTGAAAGCTGCAGTAGACTACCTTTATGATGTGATTTGTAGGTAAAAATGGCGATAATATTGAAAGATTTTCCCATAAAATCAATAGAATATTTATTCTATCTCATATTACCTATCTTCTTTTATCCATCACTCATAGGTTATGGAGATGCAGATTAAGAAACAGTTTCAGGACACTTGCAAGGTGCAAACAAAGCAGTACAAGGCCCTAAAGAATCACCAGCTGGAGGTATCCCCAAAGTGTGAGCACAAGACAATATTGAAGTCCCTGAAAGATGAGCAGACACGCAAATTGGCCATTCTGGCTGAACAATATGAGCAAAGCATCAACGAAATGATGGCCTCACAAGCGGTAAGCTTAATACAATATAGCTTGAGATTTGTTGTTTGTAAAAAATCTTTTATATTGGTGCATACTTTACTTAAAATTTACAGTACACAGGACAGCACATGGTTTGTACAATATACGCATCACATGGGGCAGATTTATTAAGGTTTGATTTGTAAATTTGAATTTTCAAGTTTAATTTTTGGTCAAAACGCACAAATTCGATTTGGGAATAATCCAGACTCGAATACGAGATTTATCATACCTGGACCCTGGGAACAACTCAAATTCGACTATTCGCCACCGAGTTCATGTAGAAGTCAATGGCAGAGGTCCAATGACCCATTTGAATATGTTAATAGCCTCCCTGACATTCAAGTTTTTGTTTTTTCTGAGAAAAAAATCTATTTGATTTTAGTCAAATTCAATACGAGTTTTCGGGTCGGTCTCCATACTCTGCCAGTCCTACTCTGCCTGTGTGTGCCCTGCTCTGCCTGTGAAACATAAGCCTGGTATTTGTTCTGGGGGTTTGTTAGCATTTGAAAATTGTTGTTAGGGGCCCTAAGGTGCTGGGGGTGCTGTGTTATCCACAGGGGATGAGGAGGTATATGTATTTAAGAGTATGTCTTAATATGACTTAACTTTTTTCCAGTTACTACTTGTCATAAAAAAACTACTGGCTTTGGTAGGCATTTAAATAATGCTTTTTGTGTTTTCAGTGATATTATGGAAAATAACTTATTAGAAAGTCTTTTACAGAACATTTATCAGCAATGTGTTATGTACTTAATGTATGTTGGGAGACAAGTTCTTCAAGATTAAATAATTTGGATAAGAAAATAGGTTTACAAGTGCACTTCATATTTTTCAATAATCTTAAAATATCTTTTCTGTGAAACAGTAATGCTATGTGGTCTTCATGTTCATACACCTAAAACTAGCTATACAAGCTCTGGTTTTCTAATCTAGTTTTTCTTTCTCTCCCTTCTTACTTGGCAGCTTTGAAGCAACATGTTTGTGGCAACCCCTCCAACTGCTTTTTTCTATTCGGGTTAAGACACACAGAGCTTACTAGTAACAGCAACTTGTTACAAAATAGTCAATAAGACTACATGTGTTATAACAGAGGCAATTCTCATTATTGTCTATGGCATGGTATATTGTAGCCACAAAAAGTAGCTGCTATTAGTTATATTATATTAATTTTGAAAATTTTGAATTCAGTCGAATTTAAGGGAGTTTAAAAAAAAAAAACTTACATGAATTCAAAAATCGACCCTTTATAAATGGGTCTCCCTTTGTTTTGGAAAAGCCAATTATCACTATTGTCTATTTTTTAGCCATGACAAGTACTTGCTACTAATACCTCTGTGTATCTTCATCCTTAGGATGTTTAGAAAAAATTCTTGAATACATCATATGGTATTAAGCTTCTCCTGGCACATTTAGTAAAAGACGATTCTGACTATAAGCAAGCAGCAACCATTAGTTCATGTAGTGGATTGCAGCCCAACATTTAGTGTGGAAAGAGTTATTTTGGAAAGAACAGTGGTGTATACTATATTACTCAATTAAACAGACTCCTGTCGATCCCACATCTTTTAGGAAACTATGGTTATTAATAAGCAGTTTCTACTTTAGTTGGGTATTGGTATTTATTGCTCATGGTGATGTTAGGCCTCTGCATAGCTTAGCTGCTCTTCCACAGAAACAAACAAACAACAGAGCTTGTGTTATATAACATAGTTATTTATATATGTATATATACATATTTAGAGTTAGGTTACTTATTTTAAATACACAGTGATCAGATATTTTTGACCTGCTGTACCCCCTGGCACAAGTTGCATGTTAAAAAGCTGTTACTAGTCACTAGCCATGTTTCTGTTATCTATGCCAGGCAGAAAAGAAGTCTGGACTTAAATGATAGTCAATATTCCGTTTAAGTTAGGGATACAGTGATGAAAACAGTGGCTACCTTTACATAAAATGTGAAAGTAACAGCTTTGGAAACACAGCTTATCCAAAAGTTATTTAAACCTTCCAAGGGGGGTTTGTTTCCTAGTATTTGTGTGTTTAGATTTTAATTTTATGGCAGGGATTTAAAATTTACATCCAGAATGAGTGCCAAAGTCCCACACATGCAAGGCAGCAAGAATAAATGCAATTTATGGTTGATAAATATTTACTACATTGCTTCCTGGCTTAGTAATGAGGATCCATATGTGATGGGAAAATGTAACAATTTAAGAGTTCCTTCTGTTGTGAATGGCACAATGTTCTTTGTTTTTTTAGGGTGATTTAATCCTGTTTATTGTATACATTTTTAAATTGTTACACAAACTCTGATGAACTATACTGTACTCCTGCTTTATTTAATAATCAAACGGCGCATATGGGTGTTTTTGGTACTTAGTGCCTTAGCCCCTAAACATGGTGCAAAAGTCACCATAGACTTCTATTACCTGAAAAATGCATGTGCCAGTGCTCGTCAGGTATGAGTTGCATGGATGCATTTTCAGCAAATACTGGGACAATTTTGGAGGGTGATTTTTGATGTTGCCTTTTTGACCTACAGGGAGTGTCCACTCAGAAAATATATTTTTGTCTAATACATTCATTACAAATTTTCTGTGTTTTTTAATTCATTTGGATATGTCTTGCTATTGAATGCAGTGTTAGTCTGTTCCTTTCAATTCTCTGCCCTGATGGCTCAGACTGTTGAAACAATGTAAGATAAGCATCTGATCAACAGACCTATCTGTAACAGGCAAACCCTGCTTTCAATAGCAAATGTTTTTACAAATAGCTTTAAAAGCACTGAGATTGTTTTATAAATGTATATTGGAAAGTTGCTTCGAATTATGTTCTCTGTTAGGCAATTTTTTATTTTGGGGTTGGCTTGCCCTTTAAGCACCAAAAACCGAACTTTTGAATTTTAGGGTCAAAATAGGTATGTTAAAGGAATTGTTCAGTGTAAAACTAAAAACTGGGTAAATAGATAGGCTGTGCAAAATAAAAAATGTTACTAATATAGTTAGTTAGGTAAAAATGTAATGTATAAGGGCTGGAGTGACTGGATGTCTCACATAATGGCCAGAAAACTACTTACTACTTTTCAGCTCTCTTGGTTTCCACTGACCGTAACCAATCAGTTACTTGAGGGGGGGGGGGCACATGGGTCATATCTGTTGCTTTTGAATCTGAGCTGCATGCTAAGGATCAATTGCAAAATCACTGAACAGAAATGTACCATGCGGCCCCTTTCAAGTCACTGACTAACTCAGAGTTATAGAACTTAAAAGCAGGAAGTAGTGTTTTGGCTATTATGTTAGACATCCAGTCACTCCAGCCTTTATACATTACATAACTAACTATATTAGAATCATTTTATATTTTGCACAGCCTATCTATTTACCCAGTTTTTATTTTCACACGAAACTGTTCCTTTAAACTGATGCTTTTATACTAATAAACCATTTTAATTCATATAATCTGAACCTTTAATATAAAAATGTATATTTTCAAAGCCTGTGTAAGAACTAAACCTTAGGTACCAATTTAAAAGGGTGAGAATTTGATTACTAAAGCCAAGTTTAAATGTTTGAATTTGAGTCAAGTTTTTTTCTTGTCCCTATACAGACACTCAAACATGTTGCAGTAATGGAGTAGGAGAACAATTTTATTAACCAACCCTAAAAACATCTGACAATCCAGACAAAAACATTTTCAGAGAATTATGGTAACTGGAAAATTGCTATGTTTGTATGGGTCAAAATCATGGGCAACCCATTTGATGTCTGGTTGTACCTAAGTCCGATATTAATTCAACTGTATAGGTAATCCCATTGGACAAGGGCTGCACCAAGAGGCAGTGGCAAAACTCTGTATCAGGAGACCATTGGGAATGAAAATGGCACTTCTACCCAAAGGCAATGCACTAGCCTCTGATTCATTCAGTTGTTGGTTTGTATGCCAACCAATGAGTAGGCTCAATAGGTCTACCCATTCAGTTGGCCAAATCTTCAAATATAATAGGAAGAAAACAATAAAACACAGTAAATCCAAGCTAGTCTGTGGTTTCCAAACTCTGGGGCTGGCTTTGGGGCTTGACCTGAAGGCTACGTTTGGTGATATTTGGGGACAATGTCTATTTCAAAGGTCAAAAACAGTGGGAAATGTTTTAGTAAATGTAATTACAATTGAAATCTGTATTTGTTTCTTTTTGCGGTCTCTGGTTATGAAAAGTCAGGTCTTTTTCAGGTTTGTAAATCATATGGCTTCTGCCACACTGTTTTGGGAGTCAGAATCTGTAATGAAGAGAATATAGCCAAACAGTCACTGCTCTCATTAACAATTACAATTAGAATTGACTTTAAAACCAATGAATATTTTTAATGAATGTAGTTGCTTAGGATTATACTTTCTTTCACCATACAAAAGCTGTTCTTCAGTAGACACACTGAAGTAACTTATATAGGTTCAACATAAGAATGGAATGAAGGTAAGTTTTTGTTAAGATGAAGGGGCTACTACCTGTCCTTTTACGTTACCTATGTTTTATCAAATCAACTATTAAGAGCTCAATGTGTAACCTATCATCTTTGATAACTGCGTCCGTTTGCAGCTAAGGAAGCTGGTCATACACAGGCCAATTTGGTCTTGGTCTGATATCTATTGGAAAGTTTGAAATAGTCTGTTGGGTGAGGACCACATTAGATGAAGTCCTATTCTTACAGATCTGCATGTAGCCTCCATGTGTCGTTTCCATTGGCTTGGAGGCTAAATAATTGGTCAGCCCAATTTCACCTGCCAAATGGGAGTATCTCTCCATCTATGGCCAACTTTAGTCTTGCCTTAGCTGCTTTTTTATTTGTCTGGGTGGCCACTGTGTCTTATCTGTCTGCAACATTTTACTGTGTAGTGTAATCAATCCTTATATACAATTTATATCACAATGTATATATTTTATGTGGTTCCCAAGAATCATTGTGACAACATTTAAAGCACAAGTATTGTTATCTACTATCTTTTTCATGTGACCACAAACTTTGGAAAATATGGAACAAACCCCAGATATATGTCCCAGTTCCTCTCTTGTGTAGATACAAATAATCGAAATCCGTTATTTCAACTAAAACAGAATATTTCTAATCAGAAAGCTCCTATTGCTCGTAGTTTGCCTAAATTATTTGATTTTCTTTCTCTACCGTCCATCTTCTCGATATATTGGTTTCTTCTGGCTGTCAACGGTGACCCTCACCTTGTTTTGCGTGCAACACTTATGCCCCGCCTGGGACTACAGCTGCGGTTGGATGAAGCTCAAGAAGCAGAATGCCAAGCTCTTCGGCAACAGCTTCAACAGGAGATGGAGTTGTTGAACGCTTACCAGAGCAAGATCAAGATGCAGACGGAGGCACAGCATGAGCGTGAACTGCAGAAGCTGGAACAGAGGGTGTCCCTCCGCAGAGCGCATTTGGAACAGAAGGTATTTTTCCTTGCTTTCTGCTTAAAGGGATGTCCATATATTTCAGGTTAAACTGATATTATTTGGTTTATGCTACAAAGTCAAATTAAGATTTTGTGTGCGCTCAGCACATGCCTCCAATAAACACAAACAACACTTTACTACAAGTTGCATATATCGTTGCTTTATAGAATATGTAAACTTTACTTAGATATACACTGTTTAACAAAAAAAGACTGAATAGAATGTTTTAAGGGGGCTAGTCATAATAAAAAGCCATTAAAATGTAGTGGGCAGTATTTTAATTAAAAAAAATTTAATATATGTATTTTTTACAACTGCCTCAACCTAACGTGCTGTCATTCACTGGCACAATGTTTTTACAAGGTTACCAAGTTATACAGGTACCTTTTTAAGAAGTAGAATTTAATACTCCTACTCTAATACTAATGTGACCCAGTTTTTCTGAAATATTGCAATATAATTTAACTAGCAAATGGCAGCCCTTTATGTAACAATTTTTTTTAATAAAGGGTTCATAAAGTTAGTAAATGCTTGCCAAACTGTGGGCTGTTTCTTTCCTTTCAAATGTTATGGAAATCTAACACCACAACATCTTAACCATAAAGTTTTGTATTTTATTAACACCGTATGTTACTGGTTTTGTTTTTGGGGACAGAACATTCTATATCACGCCAAATCTTCAAATTATTATTGTAACATGAATCAGTGAAGGCAATATTACCTCCATCTACAGGTGTTGTTTTACCTATTAACCCCTCGAGAGAAAAAAATGCTTATGTTTTAACATCTATATATGCTGTGACTCAAGGGGGTTATATAACGTGAAGAGCACTAAGGAATCTGTTGTGAAACCAGCATGTAGAATTGTAAAGTGTGTGTAGGTGTTGCCTTCTCTGTGTTTAGATTAGGAAGGGACCCCTTCAAAAGGTACATGAGATGTGAGGGTATAATATGAAAGCAAATACACCTAAAGCCATAAAAAACTGTTTCTTTTTTTACCAACTGAAGTATTTCCATAGTATTAAAGGGCCCTTGGAGGTGGTGCTGACCATTTAAGCGCAGAGAAAGTACAAAAAAAACCCTGTAATTTGTTGGGTTTTCTGTCTCATTGCACCTGGACTTAAAGGAACAAAAACACTAAAAAAATGTATTATAAAGTAATGAAAAAATAATGTAGTTTTGCCCTGCACTGGTAAAACTGATCTGTTTGCTTCAGAAACACTACTATAGTTCATATAAACAAGCTGCTGTGAAGCAATGGCCGGAAAAGGAAAAAAGACTATATGGCACAGGATAAATAATGGATAACCGATAACATTTAGTTCTGCAGAGCTTATCTGCTGTCTCCTGTGTAACTTGAGCCTTTTCTCCTTTGAATAGCTGCTACATGGCTACATAGCAGCTTATTTATTTAAACAATATTAGTGTTTCTGAAGCAAACACAGCAGTTTTACTAGTGCAGGGCAACAATGCATTATATTTTTATTATTTTAAAACAATTTCCTTTTGATGTTACTGGTCCTTTAAATTGCCTCCACATGCAGAATATTCAGTTCAGATTGTTGTGGGTGTATGTGCAGTGTTTGTGCCTTTCACAGGTACAAAAGTATGTGTGGTTGCTACAGATACATTCATGCACCCCCTAGCACTGTGTCTGCTGTTTGTAAACTAGATACCTTGTAGTTTATCCTTTCTCATACAAACAGGAAGAACATTTTCATTAATTGTTATTAGTTTGCCTTTTAATATGTTTAACTTTATAAAGTATTACTAGGATATGCAGCACTGTACAATTTTAAAACATAGAAAAGTACACACAGGGAGAAACAGTGACGTGGTGAGTTGTAGCCTGTTCTTGCTGTTGGGTATGGGAAAATTTACCATAAATAATTTGTCAAAGAATATTAGCTCTTTGTACAGTATCAGTGATTTTTTTAGTCACTAAGGATTATTTTACAGTCTGGGAAGATGATAATTTGTAAGTGCCTAAAGTGAGGGGCCCGTCCTTTTGTCATTCATCCAAGATCATATACACATATAAACCCACATCGATCAACTGCCATTGTCATCGTTGGGGGAGAAGTGATGTGTCTTTTTAAAGCTCTTCAGAGCTATATTAAACAATGTTGAGGTTGACACTAGAACAAATAACACAAACTTGATGACACCGCCAGCTCCCCTTATTATATGTTTCCTGTGTGTAAAATGCTTAACATTTCCCTTTCAGATAGAAGAGGAGTTGGCAGCTCTTCAGAAGGAACGCAGTGAAAGGATCAAGCATCTTTTTGAACGCGAAGAAAGAGAAATTGAAACCTTTGACATGGAAAGTTTAAGAATGGGCTTTGGAAATCTGGTGACGTTAGAATATCCCAAGGAGGACTATAGATGAGAGAGGACAGTTTTTGCCATTCAAATAAATAACAATAATAATATTAACAATGACAGCAAGGAGAACCTGCAAACGTACATTCCCCATTTTAACGGGCGTGCTCTCTCTCTCTCTCCCTCCCACTCTCTCTGTCTCTATCTATCTCTCTGACGTCCGTCGGACACTAGTGCCTGTAATTCTTTTTACTCACCAGGGTGCCTCTGGGCAAATCTCAGCACGGAGCGAGCTCCCTGGCATACCTCTCAAGTGTCCCTGATTGTCACTCAAATTTTCAACCCATCAGAACATTTGGTGCTTGTTATACAAACCGAAGATTCAAAGAACGGAAAGGAGTCTTGAAGTAACAGTTGTGTTTTGTGTGGAAACTCTTCCTTTACTCATACCCCTTTTGCGGAAAGAGATAACTTGATTATACAAAGTTTTGTCCATGATGTTCCTTGGGGAAGATGTTGAGAGGTACGTTGTTTTGATATCTCAATGTGAGGATTGCACCTCGGCAGAAAGATTGCAGTGGTTATGAGGCGAAACGCGTGTCCTTGATGTCTGGCTACTTTGAGGGTTGAAGGCATAGTATTAACAGGTTGACCGTATGGCAAAGAATATTGACAACAATATATACAGTATATTTATTGTTTTTTGTTTTTTTAAGATGGCTGTCCGCGGTTTTACTTGGTTTGATATGCCATGATGCACAAATCGTCAAAATCTGTGCGATTAACCCCTTCACCCCTGAGCTAGTTTGTGGCTGTGTTCTATATAATCTGGCAATGGTGTGTTCCTTTAATCTATGTGTGGGATCACTGGTGACACTCCTAGGAGTTTGACTGTAATGAATGAACAATCTCAGCTCCTTTACTGCTAGTGCAGCCAGTAATACAGTCACCAAGCTTCAAAAGTGCTCAAAGCTTGAAAAATGAAAGCAACTCAGGGATGAAGTGATTAATTTATCAACGCTCAATAATACATTTTGAGAGACTAGAGAGAAATGTGGAGATGAATTTAAAAGCCAACAAAATGTGAAATATCTGTTGGTTTCAACAAACATTTTATTCTACTATTCTGTTAAAAGTACAAGCAAAAAAAAAAAAAAAAAATATATATATATATATATATATATATATATATATATATATATATATACACACGTATTCATATACAATTTAATACATAAAAGAGAGAGAGAGAGGCATAAAACTGCAGCCTTAAGATAACTGCTGCTTCGATACACATTGTTGTTTTTTTGGTATTTGTTCGTCAGGAATTAAAAAAAAAAAGAGATTTTATTAAACTATTGAGGTTTGATACATTTTACAGAAACCAATCATGTTGTATATATATATAGACATATTGTTGGGTGAGGGAGAATCAGAATTCGGGGGGAGGGGGGTTGTTGGGCAGATGGGGAGGGTAGAATGTCTTGTGATATATTTTTTGTTGCTTTTTTTTTTTTTTTTTTTTATATTTTGTTCCTTTTGAAGAATTATGCTGGCAGGAGCAGAAATTGTGTTTTGAATATTTAATTGCACCTTTAAGAGAAAAGAAACGCTATCTACTGTACTTTCTACTCCAGTCCTGGTTTTCTTAATTTATGATATACTACAATGTAATGTTTTGTGATCTGGCATATGTTCTAACATACATTATGATTTTTAATGCCCCAAATTGTTTACAAGGATTGGCATATGAATGTGCCAGGCGTTTGTTGTTTTGGGAGTTTGTATTCCCTATATGAATTAACAAAATGTTCCACTTTTAATAATTTCAGTACTTTTACTTTATGGATGAAAATATATTTGTGCTCCATATAAATGTGTCTCAAACAAATTCTCAAGGAAAAGCCTAGCAGAGCAACATTTTCAAGCTATAAGAGGTGAGCAATATCAAGTTCAGTCAGAAATGGAGAATTATTGATAAGCCTGTGTTTAAATGTTCAAATGGGGCCATTTATAGGTTGCCTATACCTTTAAACTGTGATGCGTACTTCAGTGGGTCACGCTTCTTTTTCACTAGTCTCCTTCTTAGGAACAGTGGTTCAGACAGGATGACCAACATGTCCCTTGTCCTTAAATACCAATGACTTAAAGGCAGCAATTAGAACTGGAGTATAAGATGAAAGAGTTGGGAATCATTGAATTATTACATATACATGGAGTTTTGAGATTCTATCCAGTTGAACTCATACAACAAATATGGAAAACATTTTTTTCCTGTCTGAGATATATCTATATATATATATATATATACACACACACACACACACACACACACACACACACACACACACACACACACACACACACACACACACACACACACACACACACACACACACACACACACACACACACACACACACACACACACACACACACACACACACACACACACACACACACACACACACACACACCACACATAAATGGGCAGATTTATCAAAATGCAAGTTTAGAACACAACACGGAAAAACTCACTCACTTTATACTCATTCCTATGGGATTTCTAAAAGCATATTTATCAAATGGTGAACTCCACTGATAAATATGATTCTAAAAATCTCATAGGAATGAATAGAAAGTGAGTGAGTTTTTCTGTGGTGAGTTCTAATCTGACATTTTGATAGATCTGCCCCTATATGTCAGAGGAGCAAACAGTCTCTTGGGCAGAAAACATATGCATGCATACAAAATGTTACATGGGAAGAGAAGTAACCATTGGGCAAATTCTATCGATAAAATCGTTTATGTTGCTCAATTCTAACAGTGGAATTCCTTGATCTTCTCAAGTTCTCATTAGCTGAAAACCAAGACCACAGTTCACTGCAATACATACTACTTTGAGGATTAGCACAATGTTAATGAATAAACCTGTAATTTGACACAGATTCATGTGTCGGCGTCATCTGAAATATTTGAAAGTTGTTTGAAATGTTCCTTTGTGCAACTGTCAATTTTTTTTTTCTTCTCTGTGTTTGTGCATGATTATCACAGTTCTAGGCTTTGTCCTATCCTATATTGCTTGTGTAATGCTGATCTGACGGGATGGAACCAAAAATATGTAAAACCAGGACTGGGGATTTCTCTTATGGTGATGGAGTTAAGAATGTGGGCAGTGTGTAATGTCATGCAGAATACCTGCACTTTCCTTCACTGTGCTCATTTGGGCCCCACTCTCTTTTTGGAACAAATTGTGAGCTGAAAGCTGGTTGCAGGCTTGTCGTGTATATCCAAGCAGCTAAACGTGTTCACGGCTTTAAGTGAATCTTGGTACTGTAACTTTTTCACTGCTATTGGGACATATGACAAAAAAAAAGCAGTGCTTTTACTCTATAGCAACGAAACAGTAAAACAATGGCGTCTAAACATTTTCTGCATTTAAGGTGCTAACAGTGTTGGGGGCTGGGGATATTGTTTTGTTTTTCTTTTTCCATCATTTTCCTTCCTCGTTTTCTTTCCTCTTCTTTATCTTCTTTAGAGGTGGAAAAAAAAGCCGCATATTGATGGCTATAGCTTAAAACAAATTGTGCACTTCTCCTATTACACACTGTAACACACAATCCACGTGGCAGTGTGCGGTGCCTAGCACTGAAATAGGCTTTGTTCTAAACAACTGTCTCTGGCAGTCAAGCAACTTTCTAAAAAGAGAATATTACCTTCTTACAAATCCATGGTTAGAGGCAGCAGTTAGCACTTATGTCTAGTCTCCGTATAGAGAGGTTGCTCATCTACCCCTCAGCCATCCTCTCGCTTTTCCCCAGGCCAGAACAGTCAGGAGTAAATGTGTGCACTCATTTGCATATTCTTTCACACCTGTTCCAATCCCTCTGAATGTGTATAACACACACACATCATTTTCCTGTCTTTGCACATTCACCAGTGGCATGAAAGTACTGGCAATGAATGACCGTGATCCAAATCACAACTCCACAAAAGATGAATGTAAGAAATACACAATGAGTTGTTGTGCCTGCCCTACTGCTTGTAAAGACAACATTTAAAGCTTAAAGATGAACTATCGCAAAAATGAAAATGTAATATTAGCTTCAGCATACTGAAATAAGGAGCTTTCTAAATCAATCAATTAAAAATTCTGCATTGTTTCTGAAATAATCACGTTTCTCTTCCATACTCCTCTTTCAGCATCTGTTTCTCCTCATTCTGTCTACATTAAGGAGTTGGGTGTCCGATATTCATTGACGGTTAGATCTAATATATCTTATAGGGGGCTCCTTTTCTAGCAGATGAATTAGAGCTCACTCAAATAACTGATTCCAGTACAAAAAATTCTAACAAAATAGCTGCCTTTTGCACAAATTCTGCATGTAGAGAGACATGATGGCTGGGGATTTTAGATGAATGGTCCAATATATCTTATAGGGGGGTCCTTTTGCCTAGAAGATGTGTGTTTGCATAGAAGAGCTCACTCTATTAAAATCAACATAAATCCTGTCTCTCTCTACATGCAGAATGTGTGCAAAAGGCAGATTTTTTTTATTAGATTTTGTTTGTACTGGAATCAGTTATTTGAGTGAGCTCTAATACATCTGCTAGGAAAGGAGCCCGACTATAAGATATATTGGATCGTTCATCTGACACCCAACTGTTGCATGAAGACAGAATGAAGAGAAACAGATGCTGAGAGAGGAATAGTGAAGATAAACTTGATTATTTCAGAAACAATGCAGACTTTTTAAAAGATTGTATATAATTGATTGTATATATTTGATTTCAGTATGAGGAAGCTTATATTATATTTTCACAATAGTTTCCCTTTAATGGATCATTTTCTAACACTGGACACGTGCAGTGTATTTTCTAGTGACGTGCCACCCAATAAGCGTGTGCTATTTCATATACTAAATACTATGCATTGTCTTGTGTTGACAATTGAAATAGCCTTCATCCGCGGGGTGAAAGATCTATCACTGCTCAGTGACTGAGCTCCATATACTGCCTATACCTACAACCAAAGGAGCTCTCACTGCTTGTGCTTGCACTTAATCCATATTTACACTGATTGATTCTGGCTGAGGTGTATACAATTTGTACTGCTGCTGTTCTCTGTGATCTTCTTTTTTTCTGTGAATTAAGAAACGTAACTAGACTGTTTGTTGGAAGATAACGGACTGATCCCATGTTGCTAATGTATTATGTTTTCTCTTTACATGCCTCTGGAGCAGTGCTTAAAGTCGCTTACAGGGGTGTGATGGTGCTTATTGCCAATACAGTTTGCAGCCTGAAATAACTTTTGAAAGAAGTACGTTAATCTTTATGCTGTGCTTATAAAGCCTGAACAAGGAAAACCTTACAGGAGTTTAAGGATTAACGTACGAGGGTAACCACGAAATTGTACAGAGAGTGGACTCTGAATAAGCACAGCCCATTCAAAACAATGCTCTGCTCCACTGGTTTTGCTGCTGTAACTAAAGCAGAGGGTGTGTGCACACAGCATCCCAGGGCCACTGTCCCACTAGCACAAAACCCACACGGGGACTGTGGCCAAAATCATGTATTTTCTGTATAGAATGAATAAAAGGAGAGATTTTACATATTTTCTTATTGTATTTTAACAGCTATTTCTCAAATCAGAAATTTTACCCTTATTTCACTTTTATTAATTTATATTTTTCTTTTTCCTTCTGTTTTTATTTTTTTTTATTTTTCTTTTCTTCCTTTGGTGGGGGAAGGGGGGGTAACCTTTTCCAGATCAGTATTTCGAGACAAATAAAGAAACCACAATCAGCCCAGTCTTTTTTAATCTATTTTCCCCTCTACCCTTTCCCTTCCCTGTCTTTTTGGTCTTTTAAATAATACATTATCCACGTTTTCAAGCTGTGTATTTTCTTACAATAAAAAGAAAACGTTTAAAAAAATCAACAAAAGAAAACAAAGGCTTTTAATTCTTTTTGCATGCACTTTAAAAAAAACAAAATAACGTTTCAGGTCCTTGGTAAGGGTGGGGGGGTGCAGGTGTGGCTCACTGTCGGAGATATTTTAGTATATTTGTAAATAAAAAAATGTTCATCAGCCGTCTGTCTCTTTCTTTTAAAAAGGAGCTTGTTTATTTGCCAATGATGTGTATTAATTCATTGAAATATCTAAATACACCTGAAAACAAAATGTAAATAGCCATGTTCAGCCTCTTGTACCTTTTCCCCTAGCATTTAGTTGCTTTTAGGTGCAACTGCAAAGAGTCATTTTTCAGAGGTAAGTAACAGTGGTTTCTTACAGGAAACTCTGCCTTGAAATACTCAACAATTGGGCGATTAACCCAAGCAACTGCCAGTCCTAAGTCTGCTCGACGTGGCCTTGGAAGTTCCCGGTTTGACAGTTTCTATGAAGAGGACTCTGAAGGCTTGTGTAAAGTATCTAGGATAGCCTATAGTAATTACTTTTCTATGGAAAATGTTAGTACAGGTATGGGGATCCATTATCCAGAAAGATCCAGATTTATGCAAAGGCCGCCTCCCATAGACTCCATTATAATCAAATAATCCACATTTTAAAAATTATTTCCCTTTTCTCTGTAATAATAAAACAGTATGTTGTACTTGCTTCAAACTAATATATAAATATCCCTTAATGGAAGCAAAACAGCCTATTGGGGTTATTTTATGTTAACATGATTTTCCAGTACACATAAGGTATGAAGATCCAAATTACGCAAAGACCCTTATCCTGAAAACCCCAGGTCCCGAGCATTCTGAATAACAGGTCCCATACCTGTACTGTGCCAGTAACAGATTTTCAGTACTGTGCTAGAACTAGAGGGTACATTAAATAAATGACTGTTTTTGGGGTTTTAATCTATATTTCAGGCTGTACATAGGGTACGGAGGGAAAAAAAATTAAAAGGAGTACCATGAATTATTAATACGCAAAAGATACTGTAGCTCGCCAAAAGTTTTGGCTGAACCTAAACCCCAATGTGTATGTGCAAACTAGCTATAATAAGCAAACAAAACAGATCAGCCTCTGTTGTCACGTGATTTTATGGGTTTGGTTTGGACAGGCACATGGATTCTACCAAATCCTGCTCCAAATAGTCGTGGATTGAGCTCAACCCTAGCAGTTACAACTGGATTAAGCCTCGATCATCTATGACAAATGCTTTAATAGAACTATAGCGATATCCTTTTTAAAACCAGAACAGTCTGTGCCTTTACCCAGAGAAATCCACTTATATTAATGAGCTGATGAAGGTTTATAATTTTCTAAGATAAATGATATAAATTAGTTGCTAAAAGGATTAACAGATGATGAACTAAATAAAATATTCCACCATGACAAAATTATTTTTAAACAATACACTGAATGGCAAATGCACAGATACAAACACTTTTTAAATCCTTACATTTCTATATTTTTTTTTTCCTAGGAGCAAAATTCAAATAATTTATCACTGCGGATGTAACAAAGATTGAGATATGGAAAAGTAGACATTTAGAGAGTGCAATGCATGTTAGTTGGAATTAGGCTAACTAAAATACAAAGAGGGAAACTAAGAACCATGTCCATAAATCTGTTATTACAAGGATTACGCAACAGTTATCACAGGTAACATGAAAAAGCCCCAAAGTGTCACCTGCAGACACTATAGTTTAATAACTAGGAATGGTGAGTAAACAAGATTAACAAATTATCTATAATGTGTTACGTGCAACTAATTGTATAACTATGAATTCTATTAGAAAACTAGACAAAATGTATATCTGTTTATACTAGTCCATCAGTTGACTGATATTTTAGCGGATTATGAAGTGGAAAAACAAAAAAAAAATCTTTACAAATTGGAGAATTTTTTAATCTAGTCTAATCTCAAATGATCCCCCACCAGTGTAGATAAATAGGCAGAAGACCTGAAACTGTGGCCACTAGTGCGTAATACTCTGTCCTCTGATTAAAAACAAGACTTGACTAGTCTAAAATAACTGCAAACTTCAATTTTGAAATTACCAAGGGCCAAGTTAATGGACACAGGTATATTATTATCATTGCCACAATACCCAACATATGCCACAGTGCTGCACAATAAATAAATACATACATACATAGAAAATACAGGTTTACAAGGTGTGGGACAGGTATAATTGGGTGTCAGCAAGGTGAGATGAGGAACTGACCATTGCATTTAGCTGCATATAGTGCACACTGAAGCTAGCAAGCATTAGTGTAAGCTTTTCTATATAAATGTGTTTAATAAATGTATTTGCAGTGGTAATGAGAGAGGAGTAGAAATCAATCAGTTACAAGAGCATACAAAGTAGTTGAGTATTTGAAGATAAAGTCAGAGATGTAGAGAGGGTTACCAACTGCTCTGAACGTAAGGGTCGGTAGTAATTTTATTTTTAAGCTAGAGGAAGCCAGTGCAGAGTGACATGGCCGAGGAGGAATGGTTAGGGCCAGCAGAATTTTAGGGGGGCTGCATGACATCCAGCCACACTCACTTAAGAGGTGACAGTCTCTGGAGAGGGCAAGGCCAGTTAATACAGTACAACAGTCCAGGTATGATATGGTGAGGGACTGAATCCGAATTTTGGCGTAAATTGATTGTATTTTGGAAATAATTATTACATGAAAGTGACATGATTTAGGAAGTGACTGGATATGTGTAGTGAGGTACAGGGTTAAATTAAGAACAACCCTAAGGCACTGGGCCTGGAAAGATGGGGTGATAATGGAGTTGTTAATGAGGATTTGTGTGATGGAAGAATGCATGTATAATTGGTCTAGATTTTATCAAAAACTGTAAGACCTTGTGTTAAGCAATATAGTTTTGGATGTTACCTTTTGTTCTTGCATGGGGCTAATTACCTGGTTATTTCTCCTTTCTGGCAAGAAATGTTCCCAGAATTGGAAGCACTGTCTCCCAAGACAAAGCAAGATCAAATAACCTTTATATAAATGGCTTATAAACATTTACTACACTGCTCCATGGAATCACTAGCCTAACAATGAGCGTTAAGAGATTAGGATTTTACTTTCCGTAGCAAATATATGAGTTCTTATAGCAGTACATGCTCCACAATACAAAACAACTTTTATTTTAGGAGGGAGTACAGACTTGTAGGGGTAGATTTATCAAAATGAGAGTTTATAGCTTAATAAACAAAAACTCACCCTCGTTTTATTCATTCCTTTTTAAAATTGGATTGATCAATGGGTGAACGTTAGAACTCACCATTTGATAAATGTGGTTCTAAAAAGGGTTCTTCACCTTCCAGATTTCCATGTTTTCAGATTGTTCACCATAAACAACAACTTTTTTCAATTGCTTTACATCTTTTAGTTTTTACAGTTTTCCCAAAATGTAAGTTTAATGTCTAGTGTTTGAGTCTGGCAGCTCAGTGATCCAGGAGCAGATTCTGAACTGTTACAATTTGCTACATTTACTCAATACAATTAGTTGATACATTTCTCAGCAGTATCTGTGGAATATGAATCAATTCTAACAGCTGCCTTTAGAAAAACGATTCTGTTCAGCAGGGACAAATATAACAAATGTATCAATTTAGAACAGTTAAAGCGTCTGTGACCCCCCTCCCAGAGCTGCTTTAGAAGGGTGAAAAATTAAACTTTTACACTTCAATATTAGAAAAACGGTCACAAATAGAAAGTGATTGGGAGCAGTCTTTATTGCTGGTGAATTATCTGAAACCAACTGAACTGGAAAAAGTTTGAAGGTGAACAACCATGTTAATGAGCAGGACTGCAATGAATAGGGTTTGTGCTAAACAGACTTTGTGCCAATTGTTTTAATCACACAAAATCTGTTTTTATTATTTCTTAAGCTAGGCTTGGAAATTAAAGTTATTCCATGTTTCGTTCATTCAATGTGGATAATAGTCCTTGCAAGGTGGATATCTGTAAACTACCCTATACCTTTTTCCTTGGTTGTGCCTGTTTTGCCAGTCATCGGTTATGCAGGGGGATTGGCTGTGCACTGGTAATTTAATTATCTACCTCACAAGTGTCAGACATGGATTAGTTTACAATTCCCAGTTTGCCCTGTTAAACTCAAGAAATAACCATGAAAAATCAGTTTTTATTGAAACAGGCAGAAAGTCTATTCAGCACAAGCCCTATTTATTACACTCATGGTGAACATGCGGGTGTACTGCCCCTTTAACAGAAGTCTAGAAACATGCCCTAAATGTTACATTATTTTTTGATTATCCATTTAAACAATCTTCATTAATATTTTCAGGTCTGGCCCTTAATAAGCATACCCACGAACATGATCGGTAGCCACTGAAAAGATAAATGAGTAAAATAATTTGAATAGTATATCATAGTAAGTTAGGTTGAAAAAAGACACACGTCCATGAAATTCAACCTTTTAAGTGTATATATTATAACCTGTCTAACCACTAGTTGATCCAGAGGAAAGCAAAAAACCCCATTTGAAGCCTCTCCAATTTACCTCAGAGGGGGGAAAGATTACTTCCTTACTCCAAAATGGACCAGTCGGACCAGTCCCTGGATCAACTTGTAGTATGAGCTATCTTCCATAACCCTTTATTCCTTCACTTGCTAAAAAGCCACCCAACCCTTTCTTAAAGGTGAACCAAACCCTTGCTAATAAAAACCCCTACCCTACATAGACCCCCTCTCTGCTCCCCCCAGTCTAGGTGGTACCTTTGGTAAATGCCTCTAACGCTTTACTTAACCCTCGGTGATCATTATGCAGGCTAAGAGGGGTTCCCAAACTTTTTTATATGACTGTATATTATGTAGGGGTCTAATGAGACACAAGGATCTTTCTATCCTCTCACTCCCAACTGTTGACTCTAAAGCTGGCCATAGACACAAACATCCTATCGTACGAATCGAGGATTCGTATGATTTTCGGATCGTGTGTGGAGAGTGCCGACATCTTTTGTATGGCGGAGATCTGTCGTTTGGTCAGTCGGTCAGGTTTGATTTTGACCAGACCGATCCCGTTGGAGCCCATTGCGCATCGTAATCGGATCGTTCGGCCGTACGGCCGAACAATCAGATTACCCCGATATAGCCATGTTTGTTATTGCCATATCGGGGAAACGAGCGGATTTTTGCATCTATGGCCTTAATCTGCCAGATTAGTAAAATGATTGAACTGGGCAACATGGTGGGTCATTAAACTGGTGGTTGCATGTTTGATGTTAGGGAAATCCAGGATTTGGAGGTGATAACCATAGACTTGCAAGAGTGGGGGTTGAGCCAGTTAGAAGCAGAACCTGTTTCCCAACCCCAGTCAGATTTCAAATGTTGCAGGTGTCAATTCTAGGGCCAGTAACACCTTCAACATAAACTGACCAACATATGCAAGTGACATGTCCGTTTTTCCTATAAGATTTTTTACCATAGCAGGCTCTATCATATACAGTAGCTCTATCATATAGCTCTACATGTTGTACCACTGCAGATTGTTTTGTTTTTCAAATAAGATCACTTTCTGTTTTTTTCCCAATCTCCATGGGAATTTTTCAGGATGATCCATTTTAGTGGTCACATATTTCAAATGGGAGCCATACACCCATATACACATCATGGCTACATGTCTCGTACCTCTCATTAAGGATAATGTCACTAGTTTCTCTGCTGATGGAAAAAAACAAAACTGCCATTCTGTTCAAGCTGTATTGGGCACATTTTTCATTAGCATATAACACAAGCTTTGTAGGATACAAAGGTTTTAGGAACGAGGTTAGATGTGACTCGTGGAATTAAAACTTGATCATAAAATGAGAGATTTGTTGCCTACAAAGTTTATTGAAGGTGTTGGATGAACAGATACATCATACACACACATATATATATACATATATATATATTCTGAAGTTTGGCAATTTAACCATTAGTCAAACTCTAAATTATATCCAACAGAATTTTGTATTTTATAATCTGTATGTCTCTTATGGTGACCCCACCCCCCCTTTTTATTTATTAATACTGGAGACATACATCACTATGATGAGACTAACATCACCATGATTATGCCCATAGCAAACAAAAGCAAAGATCTTATTGGTTGCTATGGCCGACATCAACAGTGATATTTGCCTCCAATGGTAAGAAATATGAAATATCGGAGCTCCCATGTCATCTACACACTTGCCTCATATCTCATCATGGCCCCTTATTGTCAGCCCCCCAGAGATGTATATATGGTTGTGTTAATAGCAGTGTGCTTAAACTCCTTATAATAGCTTTTATTTATAACAGCATTTTTGATGTCAAGTTTTCTATTGGATTAAGGTCTGGGATTGGACTGGCAACTCCATAACGTCAATCTTGTTGGTCTGGAACCAAGATGTCTTTAGTTTACTGGTGTGTTTGGGGTCGTTGTCTTGTTCAAACACATTTCAACACATTTAGGGGCCGATTCACTAAATTCGAGTGAAGGATTCGAAGTAAAAAAACTTCGAATTTCAAAGTGTTTTTTGGGCTACTTCGACCTTCGACTACGACTTCGAATCGAAGGATTCGAAGTAAAAATCGTTCAACTATTCGACCATTCGATAGTCGAAGTACTGTCTCTTTAAAAAAAACTTTGACCCCCTAGTTCGGCAGATAAAAGCTACCGAAGTCAATGCTAGCCTATGGGGAAGGTCCCCATAGACTTGCCTAAGTTTTTTTGATCGAAGGATATTCCTTCGATCGTTGGATTTAAATCCTTCGAATCGAACGATTCGAAGGATTTAATCGTTCGATCGAAGGAATAATCCTTAGATCGTACGATCGCAGAATTTGCGCTAAATCCTTCGACTTCGATATTCGAAGTCGAAGGATTTCAATTCCTAGTCGAATATCGAGGGTTAATTAACCCTCGATATTCGACCCTTGATTAATCGGCCCCTTAATCTTCAGCACAAAGCAACATGACCTCTTCAAGTATTTTGATACTTTGATTTGCTGGTCCATTACAGATGATCTGGCCAGTGTAAGTTACACATCAACTATGTATTGGGATCTGCAAGACCTTGTATGTGTGGGGTTTCATTTCTATGAAAGATTTACTGAGCTTCTGAAGCAAATAAAATATTTAGAAGTTAAGTTAATGGTGCATTCTGTTTTATCCCTGTGAACCTTTTACAATTCTTGTTGCTGCCTCTTTAAGGTATTGTATTACAATTACTTGTCTGGATGTAGTACTTCAGGGTCTGACTTGAAGCTTGTAAATTAGGCTAATTGTGTTTCTGTGAGCGTAAAATCGACACATAGCTGTACATTCCCTTCTTTCTGAATCTTAGAATAAGGGACAACTCATAAAAGACCAGACTGGATTTCAAATTATTTGCCACAAAGGGTTACAGGGAATGTAAGGTCAGTGATTTGCAGCTTGAATTCTCCACTGTGTCCTGTGTTCTCACGTGGCTGCTGATAACTATTGAGTAATGGGAGGAGGTGTTTCCCCAATAACATTCAGTATATACAAAGTACTGGTGTCCTCTTCTGCCCTAAACACATCACTATACAGCACACATTCCAGACTCTGTGTATCCTGGATATCTGTCACACTCACTGGTCAGCCTTCACTCTACACAACCTCATGAATGCTGGCCAACCTATTTACCATAAGGCTCAATACTGGAAGCGGATATCCCTGCTGATCTTGTTTCTCCTGATATTGTTAACATTAAAATGATATGGGTGAAAAATATAATTTCCAGCTCCTTCCTTCAAATAGTAACCACAATGCCACTGAGCCATCTGAGTCTGTTCTGCAAAGTACTATTCAAGATACATTTTTACTGGAGGTAACCAGATAACCAAAAGCATGTCCCGGTATATACTGTGTCTGTCCAAAAATCCGCACCTTGTTTTTTTTTTTTTGTTAGCATTTTTAAGCAATGTAAAATAAACATAGAAGTGGGTGAACTTCAGCATTAGTTTCTTCAGATTTTGTTTGCATCCCCTCTGTCTAGGCATAACCAAGATGTACTGGTATGAGATACATTATCCGGAAACCCATTATCCAGATAGTTTAGGATTACGCAAAGTCAATCTATAGACTCCATTTTATCAAAATAATTAAAATTTTTAAGAATGATTTTCTTTTTCTCTGTACAGTTATGGGATCCATTATCCGGAAACCCGTTATCCAGAAAGTTCAAAATTACAGAATGGATGTCTCCCATAGACTCCATAATAATGAAATAATCCAAATTTTTAAAAAATGATTTCCCTTTTCTCTGTAATAATAAAACAGTGGCTTGTACTTGATCCAAACTAAGATATACCAGCCAACTGGCTTTATTTAATGTTTACATGATTTTCTAGTAGACTTAAAGGAAAACTATACCCTCGATACAATGTAGATATTGCATAAAACAGCTCATATGTAAAGCCCTGCTTCATGTTAATAAACCATTTTCATAATAATATACTTTTTTAGTAGTATGTGCCATTGGGTAATCATAAATAGAAAATTGCCATTTTAAAAAATAAATGGCCGCCCCCTGGAATTGTATGTTTCACGGTGCACACAAACATATCAAACAAACTAGACTTACAATATTTACTTAAATATATATTCCAGTTTGGTAAGTTTCTTTAATATGTCAATTTGATATCAACTATCTGTTGCTTAGGGCAGGAAAACTATGCCCCCAAAATGAATATCATAGGGCAGGACTATATGGCGATTCAGCCATGATCCGACGCGATGCGCAAAATCGCAGGCGTCACGTCGGATGTCTCGGAAATAAGGTAAGTAATTCAATTGTCGCATCGTGTAGCAGCATTGATGCGACACGCTGCGCCTGCATCCGACAGAAGTGTTGCATCAACAATGCGACACGATCCGACACTGCCATTACTTACCTTGTTTCCGTCATATCTGACATGACGCCTACGATTTTGTGCAGCGCGTCGGATCGCGGCTGAATCGGCCATGTAGTTCTGCCCTATGGTATTCATTTTGGGGGTATAGTTTTCCTTTAAGGTATGAATCCAAATTACAGAAAGGTCCGTTATCTGGAAAACCCCAGGTCCCGAGCATTCTGGATAATAATAATAAAACAGTAGCTTGTACTTGATCCCAACAAAGGTATAATTAATCCTTATTGGAAACAAAATGAGCCTATTGGGTTTGTTTAACGTTCAATGATATTCTAGTAGACTTAAGGCATGAGATCCAAATTAAGACCCTTTATCCATAAACCCCCTTTTGGCCTCCTGCAGCTCTGACTTCATTGAAAGCTGTGTGGAAGGGCAGGTGTGTATTTATGAACAGAAAAACACACACACCTGTGCTTTGTACCATTCCTACTAAACTTAAATGGACTTGTGGAAAGAAGTTGCTGCTGATCATTTGCTGGCAGTTTTCCACTGGAAGAAAATCACTGTGTGTGTGTGGCATTAGCCAGGTACAAATGGTGTGTTTGCTTTAGAGAGACAAATATAGTTTATATCAAGCTTCTGTGTAGCCATGGGGGATATCTGCTATGTAGCCTGTGCCTTTTCTTTCTTGCTTGAATGGCTACACAGCAACTTGTTTATATAAACCATAGTAGAGTTTCTGAAGCAAACACACCATTTTTACAAGTGCAGGGCATCACAATATTGTTATTCATTCGAAACACTTACATTTTTTGGAGTTACTGTTCCTTTAATATTCACTGCAGAGTCTGACATATTTCTAAATATAGGGTAAATGACAGTATCTCCTATACCAGCTTCTCTTTCTGTTTGCCAAGAAGCAGGAGCCCAAAATGTAAGGCTAAGATTCTAGTCTCTGTGTAAGTGTATCCTAGCACAGAACCCAATGTTTACACAACTGTGGCAATTACAGCAGATTTAAGAGAGCTAACAAAGACAGGGAACACCAAACCAAGGCACTTTTACAGCAGTTTTATTAAAACGGAATTACAGTAAATTAAACAGAACCAGTTTTGTACACAAAAGTAATAATTCTTCAGTGTCCGCCTTGGAATTTATTCTATTTATTTCATATATATGTGTACAGTTACTTAAATGAATACTTTGGAACATAAAGCATACAATGTCATAACTTCATATTTATTGAAAGGTGCTGCCATCGTTGCTAGACATTGCATTTTGAAAGAAAATACATAATGCTGCTACATAGTTCTAATCGCTGAAATTTTAACTGGACAAAATAATATATATTCATAATAACATAGCGACAGGTTTGATGTTCCTGAATGAACAACTGCATTTCATTCCCCACTCACTTATTTGAGGTTGTGGTCTCATGTCAGTTGGATTGCAAAGACGATCAATACTTAGGGGCAAATTTACTTAGGGTCGAATATCGAGGGTTAATTAACCCTCGATATTCGGCTGTCGGAGTTAAATACTTCGAATATCGAAGTCAAAGGACTTAGCGCTATTCGTTCGATCGTTCGATTAGAAGGATTTTAATCCATCGATCGAACGATTTTTCTTCAACCTAAAAAAGCTAGCAAAGCCTATGGGGACCTTCCCCATAGGCTAACATTGACTTCGGTAGCTTTTAGGTCGTGAACTGGGGGGTCGAAGTTTTTTCTTAAAGAGACAGTACTTCGACTATCGAATGGTCGAATAGTCGAACGATTTTTAGTTCGAATCGTTTGAAGTCGAAGTAGCCAAAAAAACATTTGAAATTCTAACTATTTTTCCTCTATTCCTTCACTCAAGCTAAGTAAATGGGCCCCTTATTCTCATGTCAGTTGGAATGCAAAGAAGAGCAATGCTTAAGGTGGACATAGACTTAACAATTATGATCTTTCCAAGAAAGATTGTTCATTTCAACACAGGTAGAAACAATAGAATTATACCTGTATCTGACGATTCAGCACTAACAATGGCCAATGTTCGGGTGCCTTCAAAGGCACCAGATCAAAAATTTCCACCCGGGCCGATTAACAAGCCGACCGATATCCAAGTCTTCTGCCGATATCTGTCGGCTCGTCTGCCGCCATACACGCACCGAATATCGTATGAAAATTTGTTTCGTAGGATGATATTGGTGCATGTATGGCCACCTTGAGGGCAAGGCCCAACATGGCGTTTTTATGTTGCGTCTTAAAAAAAAAAGCTCAGTCGGCCGTAAATACGCATAAACTGCACTACCACTGAAACTAATAGAAAACACACTATGGCAATTCTCACAAGGTGCTTTCAAGCTGAAATCCGCCACAGAAATGCCAATATGTCAAGAAACTACCAAATCAACAGACTCTATGGGCTTTGCAAGTTGGAAACCACACTTTATGTAAATACGCAGCGTATTTTAAATATGGCGTCCAAATTCTTGCGAGATAAATAACGCATATATGTTTTTACGGCCGCTGACGTAATTACGTTGCGTATTGATGATCATTCCTGCTCCATTTTGCATGTAAATAGTTTTTCTAAATAGCTTTTCTATTTCCAGCCAGTGGAATTATGGGGAACGAGAACAATGAGTAATGCATGTTGGGAAAAGAAAACTGAAAAACGTATGTTGACGGTCACGTGTGGTTTCAGTGGCGTATTTACTCCCGACTGAGCTTTTTTAAAAACGCCATGTCTGGCCTTGCCCCTGAGTCTGTCAGTTGGATTGCAAAGAATACTTAGTCTCATGTCAGTTGGATTGTAACCCATCCAGTGTGTAGGGTTGAATGTTATTAAGAATGTATGTCGCTATTGTAAGCATGGCACTACAGTACTGAGTAAATAAAGCAATGAAATGTGATTATAGGTTTATGGAAGAGTAACTATTTCCTTCGTTTAGCAACATTCCTTCATTCAGTGGGATTGTTTTGAGAACAAGGTATTTTATGAAGACAGTTGTTCATACAGTTTGGGGACGTAATCATCCCACTCTGCCTGGTAGCAATTCCCAGCAACAGGGCTTCCCAGCTTATACTTCTGACGAAATGACTCCACCTTGAACATTCCTCTGTGCTCCCCAGAGCGGTTGCATAAAACTTTCTCCTTACACTTCAGCTCCTCGCTTTGTTCATATACCAGCCAGACATAGCGATGCAGACCTGTCCAAAAGCACAAAGAAGATACATGAGAAGCTCTAATGAAATTTAGTAGAACCTTGACTTTACATTTGCTCAAAACTGACCCCAGTTTTCACAGTCCCATACAGGTAAGCAATGTTTTTTTGTTTTTTACGGCTTCTCAGAATTGATACTGTTTTGACACATCCACTGGGAAATGTAAAATCAAGGCTCTACTGTAGATCTGTACTTCGAGCAGTTGTATTTTAGAGGGCAGATTTATTAAGGGTCAAATAGTAAATTAGAATACAAATTTTCTTTTGTGTCAAAATTCAGACTTTCGAATTTTAATCCCCCAATTCGAACGTAAATTTGAATGTGAGATTTATCACACCTCGACCATGGAAACAGTTCTAATTCGAATATTCAGCACCTAAAACCTGCAGAGTTCATTTAAAAAGTCAATGGCAGAGGTCCATTGAACCATTTGAGTATGTTAATTGCCTTCCTGACATTCGAGGGAAAACTCAATTCGAATTTTCGGTTGGGACTATTATTGTTAGTATTTTTAGAGTGTCAACATATTGCGCAGCACTGTAAAATAAATGTGCTTATACAAAGAAATCCCATGAATTACATGCATATAACATACAGAGTTACATACATACATAACCAGCACCAGTACAAAAGGTAAGGAAGGCCCTGTGCAAAAGAGCTTACAATCTAAAGGAGAAGGGAATGAGACACAAGGGGCCAGAATGGGCAAAATCAAAAATAAGCAGGTGAGATGTAGCATATGGTATTGCATCGGTAGTTAAGCAGAGTGAGTGTATGCTTCTCTAAAAATTAGTTTCAAGAGATCTTTTGAAAGCAGAAAGGTTGAGAGAAATTTGGACAGACTGTGGGAGAGTTCCAGAGGAGGGGTCTTGAATGCGAGCATGTGAGAAGGTAACTAGAGAAGAGTTGATGAGCAGGTCAGTAGAGGAGCGTAGTAAGCAGTTGGGTGAGTATCTAGAGTTGAGTTCAAAGATGGAGGGGGGCAGAGTTCTGAAGTGCTTTGAATGGCAGGGCCAGTGCAGTGATTGGCAAAGTGGAATGGCAGAGGAGGAGCGGTTGCTGAGGTGTATAAGCCTGGCAGCAGTGTTCATTATGGACTGGAGAGGTGACAGTCTGTGGTGGGAAAGGCCAATTAATAGAGAGTTACAGTAGTCTAGAAGTAATATGATGAGTGAATAAGAATTTTGGTGGCATCTTGGGTGATAAATGATCATATTTTGTATTTGTTCTTCAGGTGAAATTTACATAATTTAATAATTGACTAGAGCGAAGGCACCAGGCCTGGAGAGATGGGGTGATAGTGGAATTGTTAACAACGATAGATACTTCTGGGATATTACTGGTGTTATTTGGAGGAAAGAGAACCATTTCCATTTTAGAGAGATTTAATTTAAGGTAGCGTTGAGACATAGAAGTGGAGATAGCAGACAGGCAGGTAGAGACCCAAGTTAAGAGCTCTGGATTGAGATCAGGAGAGGAGAGATAGATCTGAGTATTGTCAGCATAGAGGTGGCATTGGAGACCATATGAGTTGATTAGTTTGCCGAGGGAGGAAGTATAGAGGGAGAATAATTAGGGGCCCAGGACAGAGCCCTGAGGAACATCAACAGAAAGAGGTAGGAGAGAAGATGCTACTCCCATTGTAGGAGACACTGAACGAATGATTAGTGAGGTAAGAAGAGAACCAGGACAGGGCTGTGTCACGAAGGAGAGGATGATCCACACTGTCAAATGCAGCTCAAGAGATCAAGCAGTATTAGTAGTGAGAAGTGATTATTGGCTTTAGCTGTAAAAAGGTCATTAGTTAGTCGGGTTAGGGCAGTCTCAGTGGAGTGTTGTTGCCTAAAACCAGATTGCAGGGGGTCCAGCAGGTTGTTGTCCGAGAGGAATGGCGTTAGCCGGATATAGACTAGGCGCTCAAGTAGTTTAGAGATGAAAGGTAGCAGAGAGATAAGCCGGAGGTTGTCAAGATTGGAGGGATCAAGAGAGGGTTTTTTTCAGAATGAGGCAAGAGCATGTTTTAGTTGAGAAGGAAAGATTCCAGAGCGAGAGATAAAATAGATGAGTTAAGGCTTTGATTAGACAGAGATTTGGATAGCAGAGAAGTTTAGAAGGAATGGGATCAAGTGGGCAGGTAGTAAAGTGAGAAGAGGCCAAAAGCTTTGAGACTTCCTCATCAGTGACAGGGGAGAAGGAGCACAGGAGAGACTGGGGAGTGCGGAGGGAGGGTGGTGGAAGTCTAGGGGGTTTAATAGTGTAATGTCACTTCTGATTGTGTAAATTCTGTTTTTGAAGTGCTCAGCAATATCTTTAGCAAAGACAGATGTGCACGGAAGGGGGAGGAAACAATAGTGTTAAAGGTAGAGAAAAGGGAGTTAATGAGTGAAGTAAAGTAAGTTTGTTCAGCTAGGGAAAGGCTAAACAAGGGCTAAAGGAGTGCAGGGCTGATTTGTAGGTCCAGAAGTCTGATTCTAAGCAGGATTTGCACCAGCAACACTGAAGTGCACGTGAGCAGTTTGCCAAGGTTGAAGCAGTTTGGGTCTAGTATATTTCGTTTTGGCGGGAGCAAGTTCATTGAGGACAATGGTGAGAATGCTGTAGTAGATAAAGGTAGCCACATTAGGAGAGGAGGTGGCTGAGATATTAGAGTGAAGAGAGTCAAAGGAAGAAGAGAGATGTGATCAGAGAGGGGAAATGGTGACTATTCGATCAAATGTTAGATGTTCAAATTTTTTCTTAAATAACCTCCCATTCAAGTTGTATTATATTTTGGAAATTCGTCCTTTGACGAATCTGCCCATTGGTGTAGGTTAGGTGTAACAATGATGCACCTGACGCATTACATTTATACTCACCACTTCCTTTTGGTGGACCAGAGCCAATGTAATCAGATAAGACACAGCCGCTATTGATGTCATTTCCTCTCATGTTCACTACAAGGAAGTGATGCCATTCCCTATGAAGGAAAATAAATGCTAGAGTTTCCGAGAGTCATTCGAACTGATCCCTTTCAGTTTTGCCCATGATGCTAGCCTGTACCTGAGCCTAGCGGATGTGGATCATTATATGGCAGGCAAACTGGAAGAAGATAAGATCATTTTCTTTCTTAATGTTAATGGGGGGCTGCAGAGGGGCCTAAGTATCCCTTATATATGCCCATATATCAAACAAGCCAACCTCACAAACAGTTCATTAATAATAAAGTGAATTAATACTCCCACCTGAATTTTGGATTCTTTCTACTTGGTGCATCCGGATCAGTGAGAACCAAAGTATAAAGCTTGTTGCTATCCATTCCTTCCCACTCAATGCTTGATGGACAGCTCTGAACCTACACAAGTAACAGAACTTGGGCTCATTAATCAATACACACAGAGTAATTGCCTGATTGTGTTACAAGTGACAGCCACACATCTCTTATTTACATATAGCAAACATGGGGGCATTATTATCTAAGGCTGAAAAGGATAATTCTCAAATAAACCCCCAATTCAATTTTTTAGGCTTCTGGTACTGCAGTTGGAAGTCTGTATTTGTTCCCCAAAGTAAGTTGCACAAAAATCCCATTATTTAAAGGTATTTGCATTAAAAGGCACACTTTGCATTTCTGTGTAGTTGCACTTGGCACCGCTCAGTCCCTCCTGTTCCCCAATTGCCTAGTTGCTCCTCCAGGGAAGCCTCGAGCCACCCCCTGGGTCCCCGCAGCAGTTGCATCAATCGTTGCAGCACAGTTGTGATAGAATATGGTGCATGTGTCATTTGCACGCTGGATTCTGAAAAATGGCAGCAACTGGACTTGGAACATTTTGAGCACCATTGCGAATTGATTTGCATCAAGTGTGAGAACAGTTGCACTGACTTTATTGCATTGCCTGCAGCTGCACCAGGCACATCACCCCATGGAATAGTGGAACTGAAATAGGGCCAAAAATCATGGTGTTTGCACTTGAAATGGCACGTTGCCACATGTTCCCTGTGACTGTCTTTTGTGACACCTCTGTGACACCTCTGACTCATTGAAAGGAGCCATTTTTTAAAAAAGCAGCAGTTACTACATTTCATGTAAGGGCTGTACCATTTATCTGGGAAAACCCCTGTATCCCCTTTGGCAGGAGTCTAAACAATGTACTCTTGTAGCGAACTGTGAGAATATGTTTTGTTAAATAAACTGTAGTGAATAGGGAAACCACTGCACTGTAACCATTTGGGGTTGAACTCTCTACACAATACAACTGATTTTGCTGGGTTACATGACCCCATTCTATTAATATACTCCATGTAACTTTGTTTTCTTACTGCAAATGCCTATAAGGGGGGGGGGGGGGCAGTGGATGTAGCCTAGAAGCCCTGCGTCTCATTAATCCACCACTGCCCTCCACCCCAGTATCCCCTGCCCCTGAGGAGTTTACAGACTGGCTACACTCATGTACATTTATGCTTTATGCAAGAGCCAGCTGGGAGGCCCTGTGGCCAGTCATGACTCTGTAACAACATTGTTATTATACGAGCATGTGCTATATGTAACCTCTGCATGGCCACTAAGGGCTACAGAAATCTGCCAGCTGAGCCCCACACCCTCAGAGGCGCTGCAAAGATTTATCGAGTAGGTGCCATGCAGGGAGCTTGCTATAGGAGGTTACTATAGAAAGGGAGGGAGGTTACTATAGACAGGGAGGGAGGTTACTATAGATGAGGAGGGAGGTAACTATAGACAGGGAGGTTACTATAGATGGGGGGTTACTATAGGAGGTTGCTATAGACAGGGAGGGAGGTGTCTATAGATAGGTAGGGGAAGTTGCTATAGATAAGGAGGGAGGTTGCTATAGGAGGTTGCAATAGACAGGGAAAGAGGTTACTATAGGAGGTTGTTATAGCCAGGGAGGGAGGTTGCTAAAGACAGGGCTGGAAATAAAGGGCACACTAAGCATTGGGCCGGCTGCTGCATGGCTAATTATCTATTCGTGTGCCTAAGGCTCCTGTGGTTAGTCGGACTGCAGGGGAGACATGATGCTGCCGGGAGTAGCAGGTGTCACTGATTTACACGCAGGACACAAATCCTGGGGGGTGTAGCTCAGACAATGTCGTTACTACAGATGCAGCTGCAGGTAAGGGTTTGCTCTCACGGGCGGAATGAAAGCGGCAGAGGCGAGTGGCCGAGCCCGGGGGTGAGACGTATGAGTGGGGGGCGCGCAGTGCCGAGTGATTGGTCTGACAGAGGCAATGCATGAGCTGCAGCGACGGGGGCGGGGCCTTAACATACGTCATGTGGCGAGACGCTGCAGACAGCTGAAGGCGACGGGCGAGTTAGAGGGGGAAGCCGTGAATGTGCGCGCACTCATTGGCCGCTGCTTGTTTCCTATTGCTCACAGTATAGGCTGCTGCATAGCGCTCCCCTCCGTCTCTACCTGGGTGGGTGTCAGCACTTGGCCCAACTCGTCTATCCCCAGAGAGCCATATCTCACTACAAGCGGATGCGCCGGCTTCTCATCAACCTCATTTAGGGCTAGAGCCCCACTCCACTGGGATACGTCCGCCGGCATGTCTGGCAGCTGAGCACCAACAGAGACAGCAGCTGACCAGTGCGTACACTATAGCACAGCCCCGCCCTTCTTGCTATCTGCTACGGTTCAGCCAATAACAGGCGTGGGCTGAATGCGCTACTTGGATCTCATTGGTGGATCCACATCACCCGTGTTACCGCAGAATAGTGGAATGCGCCGCCTAGTGGATAACGCGAGATTACAAATTGTTCTTATAAAAGCGTCTTTCTCCAGTGTAGCAGCTGTGAGAGAGGCAAGTCGCGTCCAACGACAATGTGAAGTGAAACTCGCCACTAGCGTAACTTTTATTGCCAACAAAAATGTGAGAAAATAATGGCCGTGCTGCCGAGAGACTAATATATATATATAATACACAAGAGCCATGAATATCTTGTAAATTATATTCTAATAAACAGTGAGTTCTGATGTCATTTCTGTCACAGGACTCACTGAAATTTGTGTATTATAATAAATAAAGTACCCCAGTTGCAAAATATGAGGATATTAGGGGGGCACATTTACTTAGCTTGAGTGAAGGATTAGAATGAAAAATACTTCGAATTTCGAAGTTTTTTTTTTGGCTACTTCGACCATCAAATGGGCTAATTCGACCTTCGACTACGACTTCGAATCGAATGATTCAAACTAGAAATCGTTCGACTTTTCGACCATTCAATAGCCGAAGTACTGTCTCTTTAAAAAAAACTTCTACCACCTACTTCGCCACCTAAAACCTACCGAGCACCAATGTTAGCCTATGGGGAAGGTCCCCATAAGCTTTCCTAGCTTTTTTTGATCGTAGGATCGTTCAATCAATCGTTCGATTCAGAAGGATTTAATCATTCGATCTAACGATCTAACGATTTTTCCTTTGATCGTTCGATCTAACGATTTTTCCTTTGATCGTTCGATCTAACGAAATGCGGTAAATCCTTCGACGTCGAAGGATTTTACTTCGAGGGTCGAATATCGAGGGTTAATTAACCCTCGATATTCGACCAATAGTAAATGTGCCCCTAGAAGTTACCTCAGAGTTCCATGACCTGTATAAAAACACTTGTGATTTCATATGGCCATGAAACACCTTGGTAACTTATAACACCCTTATATTTTACAAGAGGGGGTACTTTATTCACTACATATATATATATAGATATAGATATATATAGATATATATATATATATATATATATATATATAGATATATATATATATATATATATCCCTTTAGACAGATCTGCACTCTCAGGGCTTCAATTTAGTCAAATTATTTTTATTAAAAACCAGAAGACTGATGTTTCGGCCCATTCAAAGGCCTTTCTTTGAGAAACTGAAGGCACAAAATAAACATGCTGTAGAGCTGATTAGCAAGATGTTTTTGCTGCATAGTACATGATTGCCCCTAAATCAATGGCCTCTGCAGCAGGAACCTGACCTTATTAGTCACCCAGCCAAAATGACTGTATAAGGGCAGAGACACACGTGGAGATTTGGGGAGATTTAGTCGCCTGACGACAAATCGCCTCTTCTTCTAATGGATATTGTGTGACATTGTCTCCCTGAGGGTCGACGTGTAGTCACTATGGTCACAGCAGGGTTGCCAAAATCAGCCCAAAACTAGCCAAGAGGCACTTGAGAAGTAGCCCAGGAATAGCACAATGTGCGCAGTGAAAAAAAGTCTATAAAAAAATAAATGAATAGATTTGAAATTACGACTTTTTCAAATTTTGCAAATTTTTCCATGATGTAAAATAGGACAGATTGGCCTGTCACCAGGGGAGTAACTACAGAGGGGGGTATAGGGATCCCATAAGGCCTGATACACATACAATTTCATTATATATTACTAAAACAGCTCAACCTCTAGACATTTTGAAGGCCAGCAGATTTTTCCCTGAAATTGAAGAAAGTCACCGGCAAATGTAAGTGATTACGGGAAACTGGGGGTACAGCGCCCAAAATCTGGTGACTCCCGACTTCTACACGTCAGTCCCATTGCATGCTGGGTATTGTAGTCTTATATTAAACTTCGCAGGACCAGTAACATCAACATTTTTTTGTATAGATCGAAAAAAAAAGACAAATTCAATTTTAAAATCGCAAAGTCTTTATTAAGTGATAACTTACCGAAACTCCACTTGCGCTTCTCTTCAGAAAGCGATCTGGAGATCCATTGTGCGGCACTCGATTTCTCCTCCCTGCCTTCCTTATAGGAGATATCCAGGGAGGAGAAATCCAGCGCCGCATGATGGATCGTCGCTGTGATGCATTTTCTGAAGAGGAGCGCAAGCGGAGTTTCGGTTTCTTGATAAAGACTGAGATTTTAAAGTTTAATTTGTGTTTGTGTTTTTTTTTTTTTCAGTCTATACAAACCAATTTTTTTTTTTAAAAAAAGTTTGATGTTACTGGTACTTTAAACAAAAATAACATTACCAACATGTATTGGGAGATGCAGGATTGGCACAGGGCAATAAAAACTTTGGCTGGTTTCCAATGGACAAACCAGCCAAAGGCCCAAAAAGTATCTCAAATCTGTACTGTGGCTAGTTTGTACTTTCAAACCCCACCTAGGCTGTAAATTAGTAGCCCAATTTGGCTAGAAAACCACCAACTTGTCAACCCTGGTCAGCGATGACCAAATATAGATGGCTTTCTCCCAACTGTGTTGCAACAGTGTGTTGGATTAATTTAGGGCACAGCTAGGGTTGCCAGCTTTTCTGGGGGTGGAAAATGGGCGGGGGTCTGTGATGTCGGGGGCGATTGGCTGATTGCAATGTCAAACGTGTCCTCCAGGCAAACACATTCTGAAAAAGGAAAAGAAGGACAAAAACTTGTGCTGCACGCAGCAAGGTGAAATTGTTGTGGCTTCGCCCATTTTATGACCACACCCCCTAATTACTATGTCCATTTTACAGAATTTGGCAGGTTTGGAATTCCTGGGAGTTTTAGTGTGTATTATAACAATTTTGCTAATGAAAGTAAATTCCCCGCTAAGCTGTTACTCTTAGTTCTACCAAGAGACCTGCTTATTGTAAATAGTTACAATTGTATCTTTGCTTATCCTAAATTGTTACAAATTTATCTAAGAGCATGTGTTTAGTGTTCTGGGTTCTCTGCCTCTTATTTTAATTAAGTTTCAGAAACTTTGTATTTTTCTTTGGCGTCAGTGCAGGAGATCAGAGAGAAACTCAGGACATTTCAGTAAGAAACTGGGGACTGCAGGTTGAGCTGTCAAAATCAGGACTGTTGTTTGGTGTCCAAATTTATGCACCTGTCTAATTTTGTTATGATGCATATTGCATATTTTCTGTTAATCCAATAAACTTTATGTCACTGCTGAAATACTACTGTTTCCATAAGGCATGTTGTATATTAAAAGGAAGTTGCTACTGAAAGCTCAGCCAATGATAAACAAAACTCCAAAGAATTAAGAGGGGTTCCCAAACTTTTTCATATGACTATCTCCCTAGTTGCTGGGCAGGTGCCCAATATATATACAAAAGCTACCTCGTAGCTGCCCTTGTGCACGTTAAATTAAGCATATGCATCTGGAAACAAAGAAAACAGCACCAAGGGTCTTTGCTTAAAAAAATATATTGTATTATGGCATGGTATTTTCTTTGTTTCTATATATATATATATATATATATATATATATATATATATATATATATATATATATATATATATCTTGTTGTAGTGGACAGCACTCCGTTCCAAGTCCTTTACCTGGGTGCTCGGTAAGATTAGTATACAAGATAAAGAAGAGACCAGCAACACCAGGGTTTCTGTGAGTAAAAAAGTGTTATTGCATATGTAACCATACATATGCAATAACACTTTTTTACTCACAGAAACCCTGGTGTTGCTGGTCTCTTCTTTATCTTATATATATATATATATATATATATATATATATATATATATTGTGGCAAGCTGGCGGCTTGAACACGTAAATTTTGGGAGAATTAGTCAATGGTGGGCAGGTAGCATAGGACAAAGGAGCAGAAAGACAGGGACACACAGCTTCTTTAAAGAAAACAGCAGTTTATTTTCCCTTTATAAACAAACTTAAACAGTCCATTATCCACAGGGGTGACAAATCATAAAATAAAACCTTGCCCACTGGGCACTACCTTCACACTTTGAAGCAGTCCCTGACTAGACTGGGCCCCTTGTGGACGACCAGCACAACAAAACAGTATTGGTTGGCTCACCCCTGTAGTGAACTTCTTAGCCTCCTGGCTTTTCCTTAATGTCCCACACAGACAACAAATCTGGCTCTTAAGGTGGCCATACACAGGCCGATAAAAGCTGCAGACAGACCGATTCGGCAGCTTAATGGCCCGTGTATGGGGCCACCCGACGGGCTTCCCGGATCGAGATCTGGCGAAAGTCGGCCAGATCTTGATCAAATGGGACTGAAAATCCCGTTGGATCGCAGCCGCATCTGTTCGTTGATGCAGTCCCACGATCCGACCGCTCGTTACTATTCGTTAGGATCCGATCGTTGGGCCCTAGTGCCCACGATCGGATCAGCCTGATATTGCCCACCTCAAGGTGGGCATATCGGGAAGAGATCTCCGTGTGACCTTTAGTCACAGCCACGGGCTCCCTCTGCTTCATGCAGTATCAGGCGGCACTCCCAGCTCCTCTGGGAGTTCCTCACACAGCCAGGTCTCCTAACTGCTGAGAGACACACTCTCCCATTCTAATTAACTTTAAATAGCCTTTCCATAGGACAGCTTTCCTGTGGAAGGTGAACTCCAATCTCTGGACTGGATCTGCAGAATAGAGTCCCTGGCTACTAAAGTCTTTAAACAGAGCGCTGATTCTCTGTTTAATAACTCCCTTCCTGGAGCCTATCTCAGTAAAGGCTAGAGTGACATTTTTCCACCTTTTCCTAGTCACTCTACCACAATATTTTTAAGTAAATATTGTCCTTTTACATCTTTTCCCTTGAGACCCCATTTTGTGATGGTCTGTGTGCTGCCTCAGAGATCACCTGACCAGAAATACTACAACTCTAACTGTAACAGGAAGAAGTGTGGAAGCAAAAGACACAACTCTGTCTGTTAATTGGCTCATGTGACCTAACAAGTATGGTTTGTTTGTGTGCACTGTGAATCCTACGATCCCAGGGGGCGGCCCTTATTTTCTATTTATGATTACCCAATGGCACACACTACTAAAAACATATATTATTATGAAAATGGTTTATTTACATAAAGCTGTTTTACATATGAGCTGTTTTATGCAATATCTTTTTATAGAGACCTACATTGTTCGGCGGGTATAGTTTTCCTTTAATTAATTTTATAAACAGACTGTCACGCAAAAAACGGGACAGTTGGGATGTATGGTATGTGCCTGGTTAAAGGTGGATCCAACAAGGATTGTAGAAGGGAATATGTCTCCCCTATGCTCTGAGTTTGCCTGTAGTGAAGGGACCACAGCTGGATAGGGAATCAGGCTTTAGATTCATTCTCCCTTATCATTCCACTGTATGGGATCCGGACCACGACTGCAGGTCCGGACTGAGAATTAAAATAGGCTCTGGCATTTCAGGTACACAGAGGTCCAATCAGCTGATATAGAGGCCCAAACTACCCCCCCACACCAAATACTGACTTTCTATGGGACCTTATAGCAGCCCCTCTGGCATTTGCCAGAACCCACAGATTGCCAGTCCGGGCCTGCACGCCTGTGTATTTAATCCTAGATGTGCACCTTAAACGACCCTATTTCTTCCACATGGTGTCACATCTTGCTGTCTCTGCCTAACTGTCCTGACATTAATATCTGCAATACATTGCCTCTTTCAGTAGAACCCTGTGTCTGTGACAAATAAACTCGTTCTGTTTGTTTGCTGCAAGATCCTCCTGGCGTCCATTATTTTATTCTTAAAGAGATACTGACACCTGAAATTAAACTTTTTTTTACATCTATTATAATATTGGCTTTGCAAGCTACTTCTAACTTTGCCATAAAGTATTTGCATGATGCTTTTACATTACCTGTCTGATCCCCCGTGTTCCTGTATGAGGGGGCTGCCATGTTTGTGCAGCAGGAGTCCGTTAGCATTAGAAACTGTAACTAACAGGCTGCGATGGGACAGTCAGGTTGGCAGAGTCAGAGTGTCAGAGTGTCAGAGAGTCAGGCTTAGGAACTTCAACTAACAATTATATACAAAAACAAACCTCTCAGCAAAAAATGATCAACATGACCTACAGGTAACATTTAATGTACATTCATATGCTAAAATTCATTTTTTAGTGTCAGTATCACTTTAAGCACAGTATCCTATGGGAGTTGCTCTGTGCTGCTTAGGGAGCTTAGGGACCAACTCATAATATACAGTACACATAGAATATAAATGTCACACTATAAGGCTGATTAGTAATTAATACAGATAATTACTACATGGCAGCTCCGAAACCAGTGAAATTAGCATCAGAATTTCATAATCAGCCTTGTAGTATCATCTTATATAACAGACAGGCCTCATTTTCTGCTGGATAATCTTAGCTTCTCAACAGCTGCTCAGAGCCCACTGAGCATGTGAGTGTCACAGACACTTTCCAAGATGGTGACCCCCTGTGACACGTTTGAAGTCCTGGATCATTGCTGCTACTGACAAGCTGAAACTTTAGGCTGATGCAATAAGTTCAGTATATAAAACATGGAATTTTTAGCCATATTCATTTTTAGGGTTTAGTTCTCCTTGAATGGCTGCCCCCATGACTACACAGCAGCTTGTTAATATACAATAAAGAATATAGTAGAGCTTCTGAAGCAAATATACCAGTTTTACCAGTACAGGGCAACACTACATTATATGTTCATTACTTTAAAACACTTTCATACATTGGTATTACTGTTCCTTTAAGTAAGTACGTGGCACTTGAATTCTCCTTCCCAATGTCTCCTCCAGACACCATTAATAACAACAATAATTAATAATTATATGTGTATCGTTCTGCTTAGAGCTCAGAAATGAAGATATCTGTTCCAATGCACAGGGCAAGTTTCATAAAATGACTCTGCCCAGATGGAGACCAAAGTCATTGAATCCTGTTCTATACAGTATTGTTATTGCACATAACCCGTTACTTGTGCATAAGCACAGGGAAAGGCATAACAGAAATAAGATGCAAATATACCAAATGATTGCTAAAGTATAAAATGTATTAAATAAGAGAGAACTTGAAAACACTGTTGAAGCAGATATTTAAGAAATACATCTTTTCAGGGTTTAATATTAATATCGTTTAAGTGTATGACCAAACAGAAACTGTTAATTCAGTTATTAAACGTTGTCCTGCAGAACAGGGGAGTAGCAGATATTGTAGGCTTCCAGCTTCCCTTTGCTGCTCTCTAGTGGTGAATCATGAGATTCCTTCTTGTCAAGCAAAGTATCTCTGATAATGGCTTCGTATGGAGTGACTCCTAATTTACATGAGCCCACGTTAATCTGTTTCTCTCTGTGTTACGTCTCGTACAAATTATATTGTTACTGCTTTCCCCTTCTCCTCTCACAGGTCTTTGTGTGTCCCCTTTAGCCACTATCCTTTATGTGTTCTTTCTATCTCCAGTATCTGTACCCTCGGCTGCCTGCTTCTCTGTGTAGCCTTTGTGGATACTATTATAGAAACATTATATATCTATATATATATATCTATATCTGTATCTATATATATATATATAGATATATATATATTCCATTGACAAAGGTGCACACCAGGATTTTTCGGTTTAAAACTCCATATTTATTAAATTAGTTTAAAACAGGAACCGGCCAACGTTTCGGTCTTTTTCTAAGACCTTTATCAACTAGAAGGCACTTGCCAGTGATTCCTAGTTAGGAGTCACACCCGCCCCTTATGAACAGTGTCGGACTGGCCCACTGGGATACCAGGAAAACTCCCGGTGGGCCAAGGTGTCAGTGGGCCCTCCTGCTTCTAACCATTTGGCTTATTTCATGGCCATTGCCTATTTATATGAGAATAAAGAGGCTAAATAGATGGAATACTAGGTTATAGTATGTAAAGAAAAGAGAATAGTAGAATAGAGGTTGAGCAAAAAAGGGAAGAAAATAATACTTAGAGTGGGACCCTGGTCTCAAGGTTTTGGTGGGCCCCTGGTGTCCCAGTCCGACACTGCTCATGAATATAGCACTGTTGAATGCAGATGCCATATTATTTAATGAGGACTTTCTGTACAACTAGAACCTTTATGTATCATTTGTCCACTAACAAATTATGGACCAGTTTAAATTTTATAAGAAAAATGGATTTTGTAATTCAGTTGCAGATTTCCCTATACACCTCTGTTGAGTGTTCCTAAGATAAACCACAAGTTTTTTTTCATCCAGGTACAAGATAAGGGCCCCTAACTGGAGAAAATGGCCAGCACGTCCTCATTTGCCAATTTTTTTTCTTTGTATTCTGTATGTTAACTTTATGTTTTCGCATTAGCGCAGACAACTTTGCATTGTAACCTATGGGGAAAAACGCAGAGGCAGTTCGGGGAGATAGTTGCACAAAAGACGAGGCGATTAGTTGCCAGGCGACAAAATCTCCCCGAATCTCCTCGTGTGGACTAGCCCTTAAAGGGATACTGTCATCGGAAAACCTGTTTTTTTTCAGGCAGCTGTTATCTTGTGTTAAGGAGCTGCTATCTGGTTACCTTCCCATTGTTCTTATGTTTGGCTGCTGAGGGGAAAATGGAGGGGTGATATTACTCTAATTTGCAGTACAGCAGTAAAGAGTGATTGAAGTTTATCAGAGCACAAGTCACATGACCTGGGGCAGCTGGGAAATTGACAAAATGTCTAGCCCCATGTCAGATTTCAAAATTGAATATAAAAAAATCTGTTTGCTCTTTTGAGAAATGGATTTCAGTGCAGAATCCTGCTGGAGCAGCACTATTAACTGATTCATTTTGAAAAAAATGTTTTTTCCCATGACAGTATCCCTTTAAAGGTAAAATGGTAATTATACTGGCATGCCAGTAAATTGGGTAATCCCTTAGCTGTCTCATGTTTACAGATAAGAAGTTATTCATTATATTGGCTTTACCTTATTGTGGTTGCTTGTCTCCTCCCACAATGGCTCTAAAGAACCAAGAAGGCTGGTCAAGTGTACAATACATTTTTATGTTTCTGTGCTATTTAATGCTAGAAATATAAAAATATTTTATAAAACTATTGTATACTGTTGTAACTTGTAACCTTTACATACATATTTGCTTTTTTAAAAGGCACGACCGTGCTGCCTGTAACAAAAACACAGAACCCATATAAAGTAGGGCTAAAATCTGAGAAGAGGGGTTTCTACCCACAAGAAATACAACCCATTAGTGATGCTGTCACCAGTGATCTGGAGTTTGACCTCTATTTCTATCTAATATATTATCTATATGTGCAAATCAGGCCTACCTGTACATCCCTCCTGTAAATCACTGTATATGATTCTGGCTCTTACTGGGGACACCTTTAAATGGGTGGTTCACCTTTAAGTAAACTTTTAGTTTGTGATAGAATGGCCAATTCTAAGCAACTTTTCCATTGGTTTTCATTATTTATTTCTTATACTTTTATAATTTGCCTTTTTCTTCTGACTCTTTCCAGCTTTAAAATGGGCGTCACTGACCCCATCTAAAAGCAAAGGCTACACACTTAGGGGCATAATTATCAAGGGTCGAATTTGAAAAACGTTGAAATTCAAAAAGACCAACGAAATTAAGTCAGCTGAATTCGAATCATACGAATCAAAGTAATAACGCATCCGATCAACTTCGAATCAAAGTTTTTCCCCAAAAAAACTTTAATTTTTCAAAGTCCACCAATTGACTCCAAGTGGGGTCTAGGAGGTCCCCCATATGCTAAAACAGAATTTCGGCAGGTTTTAGATGGCGAATGGTCAAAGTCGAATTTTTGAAGAGACAGCACATGATAAATTTCGATATTCAAATTTCTTTCAAATTCGAATCGAATTTGGACTATTCCCTAGTCGAAGTACACAACAAATAGCTCGAAATTCTAATGTAATTTTGAAAATTCACCTCAACCTTTGATAAATCTGCCCCTTATTATTACTGCTACTTTTTATTGCTCAACTTTCTAGTAAAGTCCTCTCTTATTCATATTCCAGTCTCTTATTCAAATCAATGCAACCAGATTGTTTATAATGCAAATTGAAGAGCTGCTGAATAAAAAGCTACATAACTCAAAAACCTTAAATAATACAAAATGAAAATTAATTGCAAATTGTCAAATACTATATCATACTAAAAGTGAACTCAAAGGTGAACAACCCCTTTTATGGTGTTTTTGGGCCCTACAACGTTGTTCAGTGCATTATTACTAAGCTGCAGATTTCAGATGCTTGCTATCCCCCACGGGCAGTAACATCTAGTTTTGGGGCTCTATGAAAGCAATTCTAACTAGGGATGCACTGAATGCACTATTTTGGATTCGGCCGAACCCCCGAATCCTTTGCAAAAGATTCAGCCGAATACCGAACGGAATCCAAATTTGCATATGCAAATTAGGTATAGGAGGGGGAAAACATTTTTTACTTGCTTGTTTTGTGACAAAAAGTCATGCGATTTCCCCCCCAGCCCCTAATTTGCATATGCAAATTAGGATTCGGTTTGGCCAGGCAGCAGGATTCAGCCAAATCCTGCTGAAAAACCAGGAATAACATGCTACTTTAAACACCCTGCTGTGGTAGATACAAGTTTAGCAACTGGGTTGCAGAGGCAAACTGTATAGCTTATAGTATAGAGCTCTTCCTCAAATGCAAAGTGCAGTAGGGCTAAAGCACAAGAGCTTCTTATAGCTACACAATTCATATGACTACAGAAAAAATACCAAAATAAATGTCATTAGCCCAATGCGTTTCGACCAAAGTGGCAATTTTTTTTCCCCCTAAGGAAGACCACTTTGGTCGAAAGGAGTTGGGCTAATGACATTTATTTTGGTATTTTTTCTGTAATCCTCCCCTTTTTTTGATGTAATAAATCATCTTTATTGGAACCAGAGTGTGCAATCCTTCCTTTGATATTTGCTGGTATTGGGCAGGGTTGTGTTCATGAGGGACAGACATGATGTGTGCAGCAAGTTTTAGTAACATTTGGAGGTACTGGCCACTGGGTGTGCTATTCGGTAATAAAAATGCTCACTAGATGCTGTAAATTCTAGTATTTAAATAAATGGAGGTCCACATGCCCTGGGGATTACGACATCCACTTTAGCGGTATAGTTCAGGGCACACGAGCAGATTTGGGGAGATTAGTTGCCCCAGCGACAAATCTCCTCTTCTTCGGGGCGACAATCTCCCCGATCTGCCTTCCCCCTGCCCTCCGCTGGCTAAAATGAAAATCGCCTGGGGGAAGGCACATGCGGCGCTTTGTTTTACAAAGTCGCCCGAAGTTTACTTGTGAGGCAACTTCAGAAAACGAAGTGCCGCGTGTGCCTTCCCCCAGGCGATTTTCATTTTAGCCGGCGGAGGGCAGGGGGAAGGCAGATCGGGGAGATTGTCACCCCGAAGAAGAGGAGATCTCCCCAAATCTGCTCATGTGGCCAGACCCTTACATTAACATTAGGGATGTAGCGAACGTCGGAAAAAATGTTCGCGAACATGTTCGCGAACTTCCGGACAAAAATGCGAACGGTTCGCGAACGTCGCGAACCCCATAGACTTCAATGGGAAGGCGAATTTTAAAAGCTAGAAAAGACATTTCTGGCCAGAAAAATGATTTTAAAGTTGTTTAAAGGGTGCAACGACCTGGACAGTGGCATGCCAGAGGGGGATCAAGGGCAAAAATGTTTCTGAAAAATACATTGTTGACACAGCGCTGCGTTTTGTGCTGTAAAGGGCAGAAATCACACTACGTCACTCAGGTGATGTTTCTGGACACGGAATGTGAAAAAGCTCACACAGCTAGGTGGCACTTGGTTAAAGACTGGGCAAACAATGCCTGCAAGGGCAACGTATACAGTAGTGGATACGGAATATATTATTGCTGCTTGAAAAACGTCACTCAGGTGGTGTTTCTGGAGACGGTATTATTATTGATATTTAGACAGAATGTGAACAAGCTCACACAGCTAGCTGGCAGTTGTTTGAAGAACACACTGGGCAAACAATGCCTGCAAGTGCACTACTATTGGTGCACTACTATGAAGAACAGCAAACAGCACTGGACACGTTAAAGAACAGTGAGATAAGTAAAATAAAAAAATATATATATATATTAAAAAAAAAAATTACTCTGGTTGGTGCTGAACTACTAGGAGCAGCACACCAGTCCCACTCCCCAACACAGCTAGACTAATAGCACTGGGCTCTTATAGTAGCAAAGTAAAAAAACAAAAAAGAAAATAAAAGCAGTCCTTACAAGGACTATTGGGTTACAGGCAGCAGTCAGCAGATGAGAGATCAGCAGCAGTGCACACAGCAGCTACATACAGAGCACTGCAGTAGAAGGTAGATTACTAGCCAGCAAAGCTACCTAACCTAAAATGTCCCTCAAATCCCTGCAGACTTCTGTCCCTACAATACAGAGCAGTATCAAGTAGATTACTAGCCAGCAAAGTTACTATCAACTGTCCCTCAAATCACTAACAGCTCTCTCCCTACACTAGCTCTTCAAGCACACACAGGCAGAATGAAAAAACGCTGCAGGGCTTCAGTTTATATATGGAAGGGGAGTGGTCCAGGGGGTGTGGGGGTGGTCCAGGAGGGAGAGCTTCCTGATTGGCTGCCATGTATCTGCTGGTCTGGGGTGAGAGGGCAAAAATAAGCGCCAGCTTAGGCGAACCCAAATTGGCGAACGTCGCGCGACGTTCGCGAACATTCGGCGGACGCGAACACCCGATGTTCGCGCGAACTAGTTCGCGGGCGAACAGTCCGCGACATCCCTAATTAACATTGAGCATATTACAGAATAGCCAATTCTTAGAAACTTTTCCATATTCGTCTTTGAGGCTACAATGTTGTTACTTTTTTACTACTTTTCTATTTGTTTCTACTATTTAGGCCCTCTGGACCCGTGCAGGACTCCAATTGCAGGTCTCGTCTTGTTTTTGTTGCCAACATAAACAAATGCTCAGCTTTTGAACCTTTTTAAAATATATATATCTGACCAAACTACAGCTTGTAATGAATATGTAGCCTAACCAGTGCCTTACATGGAGCTGCTTAACTTTAGACTCTAATTAGTACAACACTCAAAGTTGTGCAACACGCAAAGCTTTTTAAATAAAATTATATTTGTTTATCTGGCATTTTTACACATGCTGAGAAATTTTTCACTTGCATCTGAGCTGGTAGTACAAAAAGTAGCCCACACAATGCAAAAGGTCACACATCACAAGAAACTCCAACTTATATTTCCCAACCCCATCAAGTGCACCACCAGAGTCTGCCCTCCTACCCCATACCTGGCCATAGAATGCAGCAGCAAACTCATAGGAATATAATCTGGTTCTGGTTATCACTGTGCACACTCCTGCAGTTTGATGTGGTTGAGAAGGGGAAAAGGTCTGTACAGGGGCATCATTTATTAAAGGAGAACTAAAGCCTACCTAAAGAAGTAGGCCAGAAATGTCTTACATTATGTTTTAGGATTTTGTACCAGCCCAAGGCATCCAAAGCCCTTTAACAGTGAATATCTGTGTCTCCGAAGATGCCCCAGTAGCTCCCCTTCATCTTTTCTTTTGATTCACTGCACATGCCCTGTGCTGCTGTCACTTACTGAGCTTAGGGACCCACTCACAATATACAGTACACATAGAACACTATAAATGTCACACTATAAGGCTGATTAGTAATTAATACAGATAATTACTACATGGCAGCACAGAAACCAGTGCAACTAGCATCAGAATTTAATAATCAGCCTTGTAGCATCAGCTTATATTACAGGCCAACCTCATTTTCTGCTTGTAAATTTGCATTGACCCCTAACTTTAGCTTCCCGAAAACTGCTCAGAGCCCACTGAGCATGTGAGTGTCGCAGACACTTTCCAAGATGGTGACTCCCTGTGACAAGTTTGAAGTCCTGGATCATTGTTGCTATTGAGAAGCTGAAACTTGCTGGAATAATAAATCCAGTATGTAAACTATAGCATTTTTAGCCATATTCATTTTTAGAATTTAGCTCTCCTTTAAAACAGTGTTGAGGAGGGTTCTTTGTCCTTTTAAAAAAAACAGCACAATGATATACTGTATGATACTGACTTTTGTAAAAAAAGACATGTGTTAGTATCACTTTAATTTAATTACTAATTTCCAGTATATTTTAAGATATTTAAACATTAACAACCTTCTTTATTGTAGGTTTTAATGTACTGCTTAAATTGACAAGACTTTGTGATGCATTGACATCTTGGATTCTTTCACATTTTGTAGAACTTGGATTAAAATGGATTTTATATCACCGTTCTACACAAAATAGTCCATAATGTCGAAAGAATCTACTTCAAGATTATTTACAAATAAAAAGTTGAAGACGAATCTGGCTGCTGCTGTTACAATCACCTTAATTGTACCACAATCTTTCATTTTCAGACTGACCGTGTAATCTAACAGGAACTACACTGCTGGTAAACATTGGAATCAGAGGTGTGTGGACATGGTATACTAGGCAGGTTAATCCTATTACAATTCATTTTAACATATTTTATTTAGCACTGTCCTCCTAGATTAGGATATGGGGAAGAAAGAAGACACCGTGTGATTTTGAATATAATTTTATTTCATTTTATTATGTTTATTTAGTTACAATAAAATAAATGCAAACTGTGCTACAGACTATGTACAAACAAAACCAACATAATGTACGAATGTTACTTATTCAATATGTACAACTGTTTTTGTTTACTCAATAAAAGAAATGTTGAAAAAAAATAATAATAAATTAAAACCAATTGCAAATTATCTCAGAATATCACCCTCTACATCATACTAAAAGTTGTTACCTCAAAGGTGAACAAACCCTATACTTAAAGGGATACTGTCATGGGAAAAAAGAATTCTGCACTGAAATCCATTTCTCAAAAAAAACAGACAGCTTTTTTTATATTCAATTTTGAAATCAGACATGGGGCTAGACATTTTGTCAATTTCCCAGCTGCCCCAAGTCATGTGACTTGTGCTCTGATAAACTTCAATCACTCTTTACTGCTGTACTGCAAGTTGGAGTGATATCACCCCCCCTCCCTTTTCCCCCCAGCAGACAAACAAAAGAACAATGAGAAGGTAACCAGATTTCACCTCCCTAACACAAGATAACAGCTGCCTGGTAGATCTAAGAACAACACTCAATAGTAAAAACCCATGTCCCACTGAGACACATTCAGTTACATTGAGAAAGAAAAACAGCAGCCTGCCAGAAAGCATTTCTCTCCTAAAGTGCAGGCACAAGTCACATGACCAGGGGCAGCTGGGAAATTGACAAAATGTCTAGCCCCATGTCAGATTTCAAAATTGAATATAAAAAAATCTGTTTGCTCTTTTGATAAATGGATGTCAGTGCAGAATTCTGCTGGAGTAGCACTATTAACTGATGCGTTTTGAAAAAATATGTTTTCCCATGACAGGATCCCTTTAAAGACTATTTCTTTGCATAAAAAAAAAGAGACAATTCCATTAAATTTCTTAGATCAGTTTGTCACAAATACATGTAGTGACTGCCTTCAAATATAAAACCCCATTCTTACCTGTAACATTTACTAATTAGTAAGCATGCACATAAATGAATGTAAAGCGCTGTATAACTTGCTGCTGCTATATACAGTATATATATATATATATATATAAATGATGATCTTTTGCACCTACAGATTTCTAAGACTGTGGTCTCTAGAGCTACAAAATCCTGTGTCTGTTGCACCAGTCACGAATGGTTTGTGCTGTACATTTTTTCCACATGGGGGAGTTCTTGCAACAGGGTAAGACAGCTGTTTTCTTGTACAGCAAAAGCACTGCATTCATGTAATCAATAGGGACAACAGTTAAGCTGGTCATACACAGGGAGATCATCGAGATCGGGATATTGGCAGTCGCCAAACGAGCGTATCTCTCCCTGATATGAGCACATTGAGGTGGGCAATATGGGGCTGATCCGATCGTGGGCCCTAGGGTCCAATGATCGGATCACAATGCAGTCCATCTGGGCTGTGGAACAGCATCAACGGACAGATGCGGCTGCGATCTGATGGGATTTTTTAACCTGCCCAATCGAGAAAGATATCGATTGGAGAAGCCCATTGGATGGCACACACGGGCCAATAAGCTGCCGACTTGGCCTGTCTGCAGCTTTTATTGGCCCGTGTGTGTGGGGGGGGGTCTTTAGGAGAGCTGTGATTAATGCCAGTATGTTGAGTTTGGGAAGAATGTACCAGAGGTTGATTTGGTGATTGAGAGCAATGCAAAGGGTTTTGGAATGTGGGCAGACAAAGTGAGAATGTATGGGGTCAGGGAAGCAGGTTGTGGGTTTAGACAAGCCAAGAAGGTTCTCATTATAAGGGAGTTGAATGTATAAAATAAGCAATGGGGTTTTCAGAAGAGACCTTTAAAGTTTTCACAGCAAATACTGTGATGTAGCTGGAAGCATACATTTGAATTGTAGAAAGTCAGGATAAGTCTGTAGTGCGTTGCGCTAGTAAAAAACAAGTAAAAAATGTTTTACACTTCCCACCCCTAATTTGCATATGCAAATTAGGGTTTGGTTCGATATTCAGCATAATCTTTCAAAGGGTTCGGGGGTTGAGCCGAATCCAAAAAAAGTGGATTCGGTGCTTCCCAACTAAATTTTGCATTCATTCCATTCACCAGGGTCATTTTAGAATTGTTTTTTGAGCATTTACTATTGATTGTGCTGCTAGTAAAATGCAAAATATTTTGACCCCACAGTAATAATTAAGGTTAATAATTGAGAATAATTGAGAAGTAGAGAGACCATAATTCTGTGATTCAGTTTATAATTTATATCTGCTAAATTACATATTTATTAGGGGTGCATCAAATCCACTAGATTGGGATTCGGGCAAATCTCGCATCATTCACAAAAATTTCAGCAAATTAGGGGCTAAAGAGAACCTCCTTGTTTGTGTGATGAAAAGTCACTTGATTTTAAGGATTTGGATTCAATTTGGCCAGGCATGTAGATTTGGCTGAATCATGCTGGAATAGGCTGAATCCTGAAACATATCTTGGAATCGTTGTGTCCATAATATTTATACAAATTTACACTATGCCAAGCCTTAACTTCTATCTATGCAAAGTGGAGCCTAATGAGCCAGGGCCCACAGCTATTTAGCAGCTAACTTTTGCAGTATATTTTAATGTTTCTGAAGACCAGACTTTTGAACTGTTCAGGGCTTTAACTCCCTTCCATGTTAGATGCTTATAGAACCAAAATAGAATTCTATTATCTATGTTTCAGCAATAGAGATGGTCACGTGCAGTTCTGGACATCTCCGAAAGTCCTGTCCTCACTCCGGCACGTGACGCAAGGCACTACGTTGCTTCCTTACCACTTACCAAGTCCTTGCTTTACCCATTCCAGGAAAAATGAAGGATTTTCTGACTTATCGGACTTATTTATAACTCCTTTGGGTAAGAAGCAGCAATAGGCGACCTGCAAGCTGCCTTATTTAAAAGTTATTTTCCACCATGCAGATTTCACAAATAACCCTTTGCAGTGAACATAGATGTATTCATGGGAAAAGTGCACCTTACTGGGACCTCCAAACGAGAAGAGCCAGCATACTGACAAACCAAAAGCAAATATATTTATACCTGGTAAGTAGAGGTAGAATGTGGCAGTTTCTCTAAATTATACTTGATCAAGAAAGCAAGTAACCATCACCTGTTATATTTAGATGGGAACATACAAAATTACTAAATATGGGGTTACTATATACAGGGTTACTACATACGGAGTTACTACTGTGCAGTTCCACAATATGCTGATGGTACGAGTGAATTGCATAAAGTAATTTATAATTTGTTTTTTTTTTTCAAAGATGGTAACTATCTAAACTGTAATTTTATTTGTGATTTATAGTCTAGGGGACTGAGGGTCACTCCCCCAAGCTGGGTAGTAGTCTATTGTCCCCTTATACAGTGCTATTAGGTAGATCATATACAGTACAACAACACTTTTATCTCTCCAACCTGCTTGTGAGATTGCAAAATGGCCAGGTAATTCTAATTTATTTTTCCCTTCTGTGATAAAATGTTAAATGTGCCCCCTCCATCCATATGCAAATCCAGCATCTCCTGCAGCTGGTGTGTACTGTGCCTTTTATACAAGGACGTTGGGCATCACTGATACGTTTCCTGCCTGTAGGCTACAACCTTGCACAATAGCCAAAACCTTCAAAGACGAGCCACATGCTTTTTGTTCTGCATAAGGCAGACTTTACATGTATAATATTTCGCTAGAGAATATGGAAATATTGTTATGGAGTCTTGGACAAATGTTAAGCAGCCATAAAACAAATTTTGTGAAATCTACATAATAGATTAAAAAAACTGCCAACCCCATTTTTTTTTAAATGTAATTGTCTATATAACATCCATTTAATATGTAATGTAGTGTTTGTTTTGTTGGCATCTTCATATTCCAAACATTTATTGAAAGAAAACATTCCATTAACTGTTAATTAAAGAAAACATTCCATTAACTGTTAATAAATAACTGTGCCATGTGTTAGAATGTCACACAATGTTGCTTAATCTTACAGTATCATTGTATTGAACTACCTACTGCCTTAAGGTGGCCATAGACGCATGATAATATCGTACTAAACACATTTTGGACAATATTTGATGCGTACCAGAGGCCACCCCTTTAGATTAGAAGAAAAGAACTTTCATTTGAAGCAACGTAGGGGGTTCTTCACAGTCAGGACAGTGAGGTTGTGGAATGCACTGCCGGGTGATGTTGTGATGGCTGATTCAGTTGTGATGCCTTTAAGAATGGCTTGGATGATTTTTTGGACAGACATAATATCAAAGGCTATTGTGATACTAAACTCTATAGTTAGTATAGGTATGAGTATATAGAATTTAATTAAAAGTAGGGAGGGGTGTATGTATGGATGCTGGGTTTTCATTTGGAGGGGTTGAATTTGATGGACTTTGTCTTTTTTCAACTCAGTTTAACTATGTAACTATGTATGGTAGGAGACGAGCCAACTGATCAGCAGAAGACTTGGATATCGGTCGGAAATTTTGATGGGGCACCCGGACATCGGCCAATTTTAGTGCTGAATCGTCACATACAGGTAGAATTCTATTGTTTCTACCCGTATATCGGACCATTCACCTCTACATATGTGTACTGAAACAAACGATCTTTCCTGGAAAGAAATTTTTCAGGAACGATTCTAATTGTAACATCTAGTGATCCCCAACCAGTAGCTCGTGAGCAACATGTTGCTCCCCAACCCCTTGGATGTTGCTCTCAGTGGCCTCAAAGCAGGAGGTTATTTTTGAATTCCAGCCTTGGTGGCAAGTTTTGGTTGTATAAAAACCATGTGTACTGCCCAACAGACCGACCTGTAAGCTGCCAGTCAGCACAGGGGCTACTAATAGCCCAACATTCAGATGTAAAGAGTTACAGCTGAATGTTGCTAACAGGTGAAAAAGGTTGGGGGGGACCCCTGATCTATGGCCACCTTTACAGATGTTGGTTGTAAAGTGTAAAAGTAAAAATAATCAACATTAGGCCCAACAGGTTTAGGCATAAATGCATTAAACATTTCCATTATGGTGACTTGGCTCTTACTCGGCCCTGCAGCCATTATTTTATTGTCATTATTTTAAAATACTTTCATATTTTGGTGTACAAATTGTCGCAAAGCCATGCAAGTTTTGTATTGAGATTCATGTTATGTATATAAATACAGTCTACTAAACTAATCTGAGGCATGTTGGGAATTGTGGTATAAGGAGTGTCCCTGAAAATAACTGCATTAAACATTTCCATTAGAGGGTGTCCTGGTTCTTACCTGCTCCAGTTATTTATAATGTGTATCCCATCCCTTCTGCTATTGTACTTTATAGGACACGTATGAAATGAAGGACTTTGCTTAATTTTGTGTAGTATTACACAGATGTATTTTTTCAACATTACTATTAATTGTGAGGGATTAATGAATTAAATATAATCAAACCGGACTGGAGAGATCTTAGTTCAGCCATGCATATTGAGAAGGAAAGGTTAAAACTAAGTAAGCCTTATCAGAAAGGTCCATCTAAATATACCAGTAAACCCCCAAAGTAGTGCTGCTCTTAGTCCCCTGTCAAAAGAAACACTGCATTTCTTTCCTTCTATTGTGTACACATGGGCTTCTGTATCAGACTTCCTGCCTTCAGCTTAAACCTCATTGCCCTGGGCAAGAGCATGCTCAGTTTGCTTCTCTCCCCCCACCCCTCCCTTCTCTACTGTAATCTGAGCCCAGAGCTGGGAGAGACTCAAGCAGGAAGTGATGTCACACCACATTAATACTGCAGCTGCTATCCTAAACAAACAGAGAGTTTCTAGAGCCGTTTACTCAGGTATGGTAAAACATTCTACAGAATAAATATAGCATTCTAGCTTGCACTATTGCAGCTAATCTAGTGGCAATAAAATGCCTCCGTAGCTTTCCTTCTCCTTTAAAGGTAAAATGTATGTTACAAGTCTGATCTTCAATAAAAATCTAACTGCAATATATAGGCAGCTTTAAACAGATCCAAAAGGGTGTTGATCTAATAAAGTGAGATCTGGCCACATGAAACATGAATGTCAACCTAAAATATTTTTTTTGCACCTAATGAAAAAATTATAAGCAATTTAAAACATGTCAAAACATTAATTTCAGTTTTCATCATTGCAAAATATTAAAAAGTCCTTAAGAATTATTTATCTTATTATGAAAAAAAAAAAAAATGGGGGGGGGGGATGTGTGCTCTGGTCTCCATTGGGTGTTGTCAGCCAATACCTCAGGAAGCCGAGGTGGGTCCCGTTATTAGCCAGCATGATCAGTATGGAGTGAAGAACTGCAGTCTTATTGCCCTGATTTACCAACACATGAAGTCACCAGCTGAACAGGAAGATTAGTCTGTACCATCTTTGATGTGAAGCTTATGTTGATGTGAAATGATCAAGGCGCTGCTGTGATACATTTTTACTACAGGAATTCGTTTTATTTTAGCAAAGTATGTTCATAAAATAATGAACTCGCATATGTACAATGTTCCCTTCAAATGTCACTATATGATTGTACCCTAATAAAATAGTGGGTTCTGCCAGTTTATATCTGGCTGTTGAATCATTGTGTGATGTACACTGCATCCAGTTTTCACTTCTGCCTCAAGCTTCAGCAGCAACCATATCTCTGGCCACCTGGAAAGCTGCAATCATAGAACTCAACTGAATCTTCTCACTTGTCCCAGACGCCAGTCTGTACCTGAAAGACAGTAACATACAGTATTAGGGAACACGTTGGTGGAGCAATACAGGATATATCTGAGCCCACTCATACCCGACTTACATGTACAGAGAGAAATTGCAGGAACAGTGCAGAAAATGTAAAGGAGCATATTCAGAAAGCTGCTAGTTTCTATAGGATACATTTTAAATTATATTTTTTGTTTTACAATGGTTGCCCTTTAACTGGGCAAACACATTTTGAAGAATGCTTTGGAAGTTTTTAAATGGCTGCTCAAAAAACACCAAAAATCCTGGGTGTGTGGTGGAACGTTTGTTGGTGCAGCTGACAGTGTACAATTGGTGTAGATCTGTGTATTTTTTTTTAGGGCTCTTACACATGAGCGTTTTTACCTGTGCTCCGTTTTTCGGCGTTCAGCCGCAGGGGAGCGCAGGAATAGACGCATTTCATTATTTCAAATGGGGCTGTACTCACACAGGCGCATGTAGGCGCCGAACGCAGGTTGAGACGCAACATGCTGCATTTTTCCTGCGTTCGGGGCCTACACGCGCCTGTGTGAGTACAGCCCATTTGAAATAATGAAATGCGTCTATTCCTGCGCTCCCCTGTGGCTGAATGCCGAAAAACGGAACGCAGGGGAGCGCAGGTAAAAACGCTCATGTGTAAGAGCCCTTAGGAAGAGATTTTCTGTACAAATTGCCACAAAGCTTGCAAGTTCTGTGAGTAAAAGGAGAAGAGTAAAATAACAGAAGTGCAAGGGATTGTGGGAACTGAGGACAGACTGCTAAATATAGTACATGTCTGAACCAGCAGTTCCAAGGAACAGACAGAGACTGTATTCAACAGCAACCTGATCCATGGTCAACAATTATAAGTTAAAGTATAATGTGAAATTCACTTCAAAATGTTATATATGGGGTTCACAACCTGTTAGACCATTTCTTTGGTTTAAAAGTTAAATAAAATATTACCAATAACTATTAGTATCTAGGATTAATATTGCTTCCCACTGGAGGCCACATTTAAGGGACATGTATTTTCCCAGGGATTGTACATCTACATTATGATACAATTGGTATTTTGCGGGGCTGTTATTGTCAAGTTGCTCGTTACAGGCTGCAGAGTCAGCATTGCTCTCGCTTTCTCACTAATCAGCAGTGATGGGGTGGAAGGGAGAGACTGAGCAGAATAGGTGTACATTGCAAAGGTTTCTGCATCCCGCTAGTGAAACAGTTTACAAAAGATTCTCATTTGAGTTGTGCTTTAGTGTGTCAGGAAACAGGTCTCACTTACTCTATATCAGCCATCTTGACTAACAAGTGAATTCGAACCGACGCTGGGAAGTCCACTGCAAAAGATAAGGACTCGTTAGTACAATCTCAGTATTTCTTTGCTTCTGTCTCTTACCCAAATGGAGCCTCCAAGTTTACCCACAGGTTTTTTTGTTTTATTATTTTGTATATCTGTATTATACTTGGGTGAATTTGACCAAAGAACCTGGTCAAACTGAATCTGAACCCTATAAAACAGTAAGTTTGCGGCACACACACCAGCTTTGCAAATTTCCAGTGCTGCTGTGGCTTCTGATTTGGTTTGGTATTTGCTGGAATCCGTTCTCGAACTCTTAACACCCAGAAAACAAAACACTTTCTGAATTTGCTAAATGCCTACTTTCCAAAATGGACTTAAAGGCAAAGCTTTATGTTTACAAAAAGTGTATTTGGCACCATCTTATCTCTCTCTTGCCCTTAGTTACAATTATTTCCTGATGTCCTGTACAAAATACAGATATGGGACCGGTTATCCAGAATAACAAATCTTTCTGTAATTTGGATTTTCATACCTTAAAGGAGAAACAAACCCTTAATAAAAAAAAAAATGAAAACTACTTTTTATTAATTGTTATTTTGGATAAAGGTTTAAATAAGTAGAACCCCAAAAACTCTAGTGGATAGCTGTGCTTAAGTGGGTTCTCTTTAAGTGGGGGACTGGAGTTATAAACACAGGAGTTTCAAACTAGGTCAAAAGTTTGTTCTAAACTCTAATTTTTTTATTTGCTTTTTTATCTGTAATTGGGATAATGAGTGCTTGCGAGATTGAAGGTCTGATTCGGTGCACATTCTGCTTACCTCTGTGGCGGTTGTGAGCAAATTGCCACTTTAGAAGCTCATGTTAGAGAACTACAGCAACCAAATGCAACCCTGCGATTGATCGGCCGGGAGACCAATTTCTCTAGTAGTGGTAGGGTGGAGAGCAGAGCCAGGCCTAAGAAGATTGTGGTTGTAGGGGATTAAATTATTAGGAAAGTGGATAGGGTTCTCTGTTTTCTGGATCAGTACAACCAAACAGTTTGCTGTCTACCTGGTGCCAGGGTTCGCCATGTGGTTGATTGGGTAGACTAATTATTGGGTGGAGCTGGGCATGGCCCAGCTGTCTTAGTACGTATTGGTACTAATGACAAAATTAATTGTAGATGGAGGACCTTAATGAATGTGTTTAAAGATCTAGGCTCAAAGATAAAATAGGAAGGCCTTCCATTAATTTATTCAGAAATTTTGCCTGTACCACGCGCAAGTTTAGGAAGACAGCGGGAGCTTATTGTGTGGTTCAAGTCTTGGTGTAGGAAGGAAGAGTTTGGGTTCCTAGAGCACTGGGCTGATTTTTCATTGGGGTACAAAACTATATAGTCATGACGGATTGCACCTCAATGGAAGGGAGTCCGCTGTGCTAGAGGAAAGAATGGCTAAGATGTTGGAGGAGTGTTTAAACTAGGCAAGGGGGAGGGGTAAGCCCGAGTTTTACAGGGAAGCTAGGGTAGACTGGGCAGTGGAATTAGTAAGGGGTCATGGGGGAGGAGTGAGTGGGCATACAGTTTACCAGCTAAGGATCCCTCTATTACAAGAAAAATAGGCAGTCACTTTAAATGTAATTCTCTATTAAATAAGGTAAAATGGGAGAAATAGAAATAATTTCACACACTAAAAACTATAATATTAGTTGGTTTCACGGAGAAATGGAGGGATGAAATGTGACAGGGTTGACAATTAAAATGGTTACACCCTTTTTAGGAGGGACTGAGGGATTAAAAAGGGTAGAAGACGTTTGTCATTATGTAAAACCTGCATTACAGCCATGATAGAGAGAGAGATATATATATATATATATACATATAAAACTACATAACTTGCAGTGCAGCAGTAAAGAGCAACTAATCAGAGCACAAATCACATGGCTGAGGGCACCAGGAAAACACGTTTGCTTTATTTGAAAAATTTATTTCAATGCAGGATTCTGCTGGAGGTGCACGATTAACAGGGGTTCCCTTTAAGTTTGGAGTAGTCATTTGCCCATTTTGGATGTCAATGAGTAATTGCAAAAAATACAGTTTTATAGTAAACCTACCATTATAAAAAATGTGTATAATCTAAAGTAAAGTATTTCTGAGCAGTGGTCTGATAATTTGGCAGTGGACTGCTGGGAGACTGATCTGTAAAAGTCAGAAATCTACAAAACAATGTATGTTTAATACTGGGAGACATGGGGCTTTTCTAAATCCTGAAAAAAAAAGCTATACAATATGTTTCCAAGATGAACTAAATGCTCCTAAAAAGAGCACAAACCACAGATTGCAAATGAAATGTGAAATTTTGCTGACAGAATGATTTATTGAAAGATTTATAAGATAAGAATCCTTAGAGGGGGGGTGTCCAATAGCAGTTGTGGTGCCATGATAAGCCACCACCTTGAAACAAATGGAATTAGCAGAAAAAGCTGTGAAATATCATAGATAAGCAACTTTTTTCCTACATCATTTTGCCGGGTTTTTAAAATATATTTATACTGTAGGATTCAAAACGTCATTTTGAGGTGGGGGAAAACCATTATCAGAGAGGTTTCACCAACTATATGGTAGTTGTTTTTTGTTGTGATCAGTAGCACAACATTGTCATGGGGTTCCCCCTGCTGGGAAGTGACAACGTTGGACAAATACACAATTAACTTTATGCAGTTGCTCTGGAAACAATTTTATAGGATGGCAGGAGAATCACCAAAGAAACCAGCCACAGACAGATGGCACTTGACTCAAGACCAAGTCCCCTCTGCGTATTTCCCCCGTTTCAGACAGAAAAACAAGGGTATCAGGTATTCTCTTTACACCAGCTGCAGCCAGAAGGGACTGAAAAAGACGTCATTCCCTAAGCTCGAGGGACATGAAAAAACAAATCTCTTCAGCTAAATCACTCCTCATTAATGAGGAATTCCTACCACACACACTAGAAGGTGTAGCCCGCAAAGAACCGAAAAACTGAAGTGATGCAACATCAATATTTCTGAACTTATTTAAGAATAAGCCAGTGTTTAACCAATTCCCATTAGTTTTGTGGAATCCATAGTAGGCTATGGACTGCTGGCTTATAAAATACCTACTCACTGGCTCACTAATTCCCATTAAGTTTGACGACGATGATTTGGGTACAAATGTGCAATTAGAATTATAAACAATTTGTATCCTAGTGATATAAATGTCCCTAAACGTGTGCCCTTTGTACAGGGGGAGATAGAAAATGGGAACCTCCTTTCTTACCTCGATGCACATAGAGATGAATTTCAGTTAAAATATCATGAAGAGCCAGGCCTTTCAAGGTCTTCAGCTCCATAATATCTAAAAGCGATAGCTTAAGGAATGCATGAATTAACTGTTCTTACAAATCCGTGTTCTCCCTGAAAAACAAAAATGTCCGGGTGCAAGAAATACAGCCTATGCTCCTTACACACTCTTACATCATCATACAAGCTCTTACATCATACAAGCTCTTACATCATCATACAAGCTCTTACATCATACACAGACCCAACACAAAGGATACTTTTGTAGGCAGAAGTAAAATCCTTGTTCAGCATCCAGTCGAGAATATTAGCGATGTCAGACCTCAGGGGATGGCCGGTACAGGTATATACAGTATCCTCTGTCACTTTACTATACGCCATATTTGTACTCTGTAAAAGAATAGTAACAGCAAAAAAAAAAAAAAAAAAATCACATTCCATTAGGAGAAACTTCTAATCAAACAAGATTTTGTCTGTCCCTTCTTTAGAATTCACTTGAAGCAGTACATTCCTGAGTGTTTGTATAAAAACTGTAAAAAATACATAAAGTAAATGAATGCTAAACATGAAAGGCTTCCCAACAGATTAAATGGGACATATTTCGTCCTGTATAACAATGTAAAATTGCTCAAAATGCTTTCCTGAGCACTTTACATAATTTTTTTTAAAATTTTATATTAGCAGTTTGTTATATTGTCGAGATCATGAATGTGTAACATCAGCACCATCTGCTGTTTTTTTCCCAAACAGAAAGGCAAAAGTTTAATTTACTGATGGAGGAAGCATTTACTGGTGCTTCCCTGCTCACTTTTGTCAGACATTTACCAGACAGATGCAGATATTATCAGTGTAAAAATTGCTAATACGAAATGTAAAGAAAAAAAAAAAAAGCAATTGTACATTGTTATATTGATAGGCATGTCCTCTTTGTGGCAGTAATGAATTAAGGGAAACAAATGGCATTAGACCATTTTGCAGTTCGTATATACAGTAAGTAAATTATTGATTAGTTAAAGTTTCATATTATGTTTCAATTTCTTTTGTTTAAATAAATTGTTGGCACAGGTGGGAAGGCTACAGACCACAATTAATTGTGAGCTCCATAATTGGTCCACGTGGAGTACCAAAACCCCTGTGATGATACAATGTCTACAATTATGCCCTTATGAATAGTCTCTATACGATTAATGAACTGATATTTAATACTAGAAAGAGAACATTTTATCATGGTATGTGCTAATTTCCTACAATTTCCTTTAACACTGTTAAAGGGCTAGTAACACTTACTTTGATCGATCTAAGGAAAAATCGTTCGATCAAATCCTTCTAATCGAACGATTCGAAGGATTTTAATCCATCGATCGAAGGATTTTCCTTTGATCAAAAAACCCTTAAAAAGTAATGGGGAAGGTCCCCCTAGGCTAACATTGGAGCTCGGTAGGTTTAAAATGGTGAAGTATGTAGTCAAAGTTTTTCTTAGACAGTACTTCGACTATCGAATGGTCGAATAGTCGAAGGATTTTTAGTTTGAATCGAAGTCGAAATCGTAGGTTGAAATAGCCTATTCGATGGCCGAAGTACCCAAAAAAAAGTTGAGTAAAAAAGTAAAGTTGCCCCCTAGGGTGGTGGCACACGAGGCTACTGTGGGAGATTAGTCGCCCAGCGACAAATCGCCTCTTCTTCGGGCGACTAATCTCCCCTAATTGCCTTCCCGGCTGCTAGAATGTAAATCACTGATGGGATGTTCGTTGCCCGAAGTTGCCTCACGAGAAAACTTCAGACGACTTCGGAAAGTCGAAGCGACGCGAGTGGATATAAGCCTGCACTAGCTATATGCTATACACTGCAATAATGACATTTTTTCAGTCTTTAGTTCCCTTTAAAGGGCATGTAAAGGCAAAAAAATAAAATCCAATTTTTACTTTATTTAATGAAAAAGAAACCTATCTCCAAAATACTTTAATTAAAAAATGTGTACCGTTTTTATAAGGAACCTGACTGTATGCAGTGAAATTCTCCCTTCTTTTACTGCTGTGGATAGGAATTGTCAGGGCCCCGAACTGCTCTGTAGGGAAACAATCATACTTATGAACAGCAGCGGAACCCCCACCTTACTTCCCAGCCATGCAGAACTCAAGCAGCTTTGTTTGTTTCCCTGTAGAGCAGTCGGCAAGTGGGTAGAGATTTGTATTGATTTTATTTTTGCCTTTACATCCCCATTACTGTTTCCAACTCCAGCTGCAGGGTCAAATATCATGATAAACTGGGATTCTATTTGCTGCAGCCACTGGTTCTGCAAAGTTGGAGAAAGTTTGTATTAAACAATACAAAAACTATAAAATCCACATTGATTACATGACAACACAGGACCCAGTGCAGTCTGCATATCCTGATTATCAAACAGTCTTACTGTATTGGCTTCTGGCAGAAATTATTTGACTTGTGCTGTTTTGATAATTTATGACGATTCCTAAGCAGCCCAGACCACACTGAGCATGTGCACAGTCTTGGTCTTGCAAAGATGGTGACCCCTGTAGCTAACTTTGAAAGCATAAATAATTTGTTTTATTAGTGGTGCAGTAAGTTCATGTTTATGCTTAGTATACAAAATAACAGGATTTTTGATACTTACCGTTAAATCTGTTTCTCTGTAGTCATAAGGGGGACACAGGGAACCATGGGGTTAAGCTCCATCCTCCAGGAGGCAGGACACTTGAAATTAATTAATTAAGGGGCGTGCCCTTCAGGCTTTACCCCCTACACTGTACCTTCCTATTCAGTTTGTCCCAAAGCTGCGAACGTAATCACCGAAATACACAGGCAGAAAGTAAACAGTGAAACTGAACAAAACTAGACCAAATGTCAATAGCTCGACAAGGGTGGGAAGCCCTGTGTCCCCCTTATGACTACAGAGAAACAGATTTAACGGTAAGTATCAAAAATCCTGTTTTCTCTGTCGTCTTAGGGGGACACAGGGAACCATGGGGACTTAACAAAGCAGTCCCAAACAGCAGGGTGGGAGCGAGCTATAACTATGTACAAGAGTACTGCAATTTTATTTAATTACTGAATGCAACACCTGTCGCCCAAAGGCAGCCTCGGCTGAGGAAAAGGTGTCAACTTTGTAAAATTTAGAGAAAGTGTGAACAGAAGACCAGGTAGCCGCCTTACAGATCTGCTCCAAGGAAGCAGAGTTTCGCCACGCCCATGAGGCTCCCACTGCTCTGGTGGAGTGAGCCCGAAGTCCTTCAGGCGCCGATCTTCCCTTCGCAGAGTATGCTTGCTTGATTGATTCTCTGATCCATCTTGATATTGTCACTTTTGAGGCTGCCTGGCCCCGACGAGGGCCCGATGGTATAACAAACAGGGCCTGCGACTTTCGGAAAGATTTAGATCTGTCCACATACCATCGTAATGCTCTGACCACGTCCAAGTTATGAAGTCTGCGTTCCTTCTCATTCTTGGGTTCCGGACATAGAGAAGGAACCACAATTTCTTGATTCATATGAAAGTCTGAAACTACCTTGGGTAGAAAGGTTGGAAGCGTACGAAGAACGGCTTTATCTTTATGGAATATGAGATAAGGAGGAGCACACGATAAGGCACTAAGTTCGGAAACCCGTCTGGTCGATGATATCGCCACGAGGAACACTACCTTATAGGTGACCCATGTATCGGAAATAGAAGACAATGGTTCGAATGGTGGATCCAGCAGAGCTTCCAACACTACATTGAGATCCCAGCCAGCCACCGGAGTACGGAATGGCGGCACGATATGGGCCACTCCCTGCAGAAACGTGCGTATCAAGTCTTCATTCGCCAAACGAGATTGAAACAGGATTGACAAGGCTGACACCTGGACCTTGAGCGAGCTGAGCTTAAGACCTAATTGTAGTCCTCTTTGTAGGAAGGAAAGGATCCGTGGTAGCTGCAATTCAAGGAATGGAAAATGAGACTCCTTGCACCAATTGAGGTAAGACTGCCACACTCTGTGGTATGATTTGGAAGACGAGGCTTTTCGAGCTTTTATCATAGTGAGAATGACTTCTTCATCTAGCCCTTGGCGTCGCCAGATGGACCTTTCAACAGCCATCCCATCAAGCGAAGAGTCCGGGATTGTGATGTAATATGGGTCCCTGCAGGAGGAGATCTGGTCTGCTGTCCAGCCGGATCGGCTGTTCTATTGACATCTCCTGCAGGTCGGTGAACCAGGTCCTCCGGGGCCAATACGGTGCCACTACAATGACTATCAACTGAGATTGCTTTATCTTTTTGAGGACCCTTGGTAGCATTGGAAGAGGTGGGAAGACATATGCTAGATTGAAGTGCCAGCTCTGAGTCATGGCATCCACCCCCACTGCTAACGGATCCCTGCGGCGGGCAAAGAATCTTGGTACTTTTCGATTGTTTCTGGAAGCCATTAAGTCTATGATGGGGATTCCCCACTGGTCTGTCAGCTGATTGAACGCCTCTGGATGCAGTTCCCATTCTCCTGGATCCAGCTGATTCCGACTGAGAAAGTCCGCTTTTGTGTTGGACACTCCTGGAATGTGTATTGCAGATAATTTCACTGAGTTGTTTTCCGCCCAGAGAAGAATCTGTCTGGCTTCTGCCAGGGCCGCCCGACTTCGTGTCCCTCCTTGACGATTTATGTACGCTACTGTCGTAGCATTGTCGCTTTGGACGCGTATGGGCTTTTCTCTGAATCGGTCTGTCCACTGGACGAGGGCCAATTTTACCGCTCTCAGCTCTAGAATATTTATTGGTAGTTTGGCTTCCTCTGGAGACCAAAGCCCTTGGGCAGACTGCTCGTCCCATGTTGCCCCCCAGCCCTGGAGGCTGGCGTCTGTTGATATCACAATCCACTCCGGTGTTGCCCACGATTGACCTGCAGCTAGATTCTCCGATCTCATCCACCACTGTAATTCCGCCCTCGCCTGACGTGACAAGGACATGGGGCGGGATAGAGGTCCCCCTTTCCACGTTGCTAGAATGTTGGCTTGGAGAGACCGAAGATGTATTTGCGCAAATGGAACTGCCTCGATGGCTGAAACCATTGTTCCCAGTACTTGCATCGCCTTGTGTACTGTCGTGCTTTGACTGGACAGAAGATGTTGAACTTGATCTCTGATCCTGGCCTGCTTGTCCATGGGTAATGTTACAGTCTGTGTGATCGTATCGAATTCCAGGCCGAGGAATATCATCCTGTGACTGGGATCTGGGCTGGACTTCGACCAGTTGATGGTCCATCCGAAACTCTGGAGTAGCCGAACTGCTTGGTTTAGATGCTCCTTGGCCCTCGATTCTGAACTGGCCTTTAACAGGAGGTCGTCCAGATAGGGGGTCACGGAAATCCCCTGCAGTCTCAACGTTGCAGCTGTCACCGCCATCAACTTGGTGAAAACCCTGGGAGCGGACGACAATCCGAATGGGAGAGCCACAAATTGATAGTGTTTGTTCTGGAAGGCAAATCGTAGGTAGCGGTGATGGGGGGGCCAAATTGGAACATGCAGGTATGCGTCCCTTATGTCCAGGGACATCATCAGTTGCCCCTGTTCCATCCCTCGAATGACAGATCTCAACGTTTCCATCTTGAACCGTACTGATCGGATGAATTTGTTGAGACCCTTGAGGTCGAGCACAGGTCTGAGAGAACCGTCCCTCTTTGGTACTGTAAATAGGTTCGAGTAAAAACCGGAGAATCTCTCTTTGGTTGGTACTGGACTGATTACCCCGGATCGCTCCAACTTTTCTATACATTGTACAAAGGCTTGAGCCTTCTGAGCACAGTGGGGGACTCTGGACATGAGGAATCTTCCGGGTGGCGTGCTTGAGAAATCTAAATGATAACCCTCTGTCACTATTTCTGTGACCCATGCATCTGAAGAATGCTTCATCCATTCCTCCCGGAATCGAAGTAATTTGCCCCCTATCCAATCCAACGATTCCGGAGGTGATGCCCCGTCATGCTGAGGCGGGCTTCTCCCCTGAGGGTTTGTTGTGAGGCCTGTTGTTTTTCCAAGCGGGCCGGCCTTTCTCACCGACTTTGGCCCGAAAGTGGGACCTTTGTGGAGAATTGTTACGCCTTGAAAATCTGCCACTTTGGCCACGAAAAAATTTCCCCCTTCTATTTGAGGTAGATGCTCGGCCTCTGGTCTGTGGGAGAAAGGTACTCTTCCCCCCCGTCGCCTGGGAGATAATCTTCTCCAGTTCTTCTCCAAACAGACGATGTCCCTTGAACGGCAGAGAAGTGAGTGACTTTTTGGAACTAAGGTCCGCAGACCAATTTTTGAGCCATAATGTTCTGCGTGCTGCTACGGACAATGCTGAAGTCCGGGCAGTAATTTGTGAAGTATCAAGGGTTGTGTCACAAAGGTAACTAGATGCCTCAGCAATAGTCTGTACCGACGATAACAACTCCTGTCGGGGAACCCCGTCTAGAATGTCCTTGGCCAGCGACTCAGACCATGCCTGTATGGCTCTGGAGACCCACGCTGAAGCCAGGCAAGGGCGTAGAGCCGACCCTGCAGAGGTGTAAATTGCACGAAGGAACCCCTCTAGCCTTCTGTCAGAAGGGTCCTTAAATGCTGCTGCGTCAGTAACTGGTAATGTGGTGGACTTTGACAGTCTAGAAACTGGGGCATCAACTGATGGTGGATTAGACCAAGTATCAACTAGCTCTTTTGGAAAGGGATATGATTTAGAGAATTTTTTAGTCGCCTGAAACTTGTGTTCAGGGGAATTCCACTCATTCTGAACTAAACCTTGAAGTTGTTCATTTTCTGGGAAACATACAGCTGACTTATGTTGCCTCTTGAATAGGCTAGATGCCTCTCCTGTCTGTTTGGGCTTCTGGGATATATTAAGAACCTCAAGGACACCCTTAATAATCCCGTCTACATCATGAAAACTGTCACGATCCTTTCCCTCATCCTGATGTTCTTCCTCATCTGCGGATGAATAGTCAGAAGATCCAACCTCACCTTCAGAGTGAGAAGAGTGGAGCTCAGGGGAAGATTCGTCAGACACAGCAGAGTTGACAGTGTCCCCTCTTGCGTCGTTCACCCGTCTACGCTTGGCGCCAGTTTTATGGCTAAGCTGAACAAGAACCTTTCCAAGGTTATCTGCAATGGCAGGCAACCCTTGTAATGATGCCAGAGATTGAGATAATTGGACTGCCCAAAGAGGGGGAGGAGGCTCTGCTGCAGCTCCAGAGTCTAAATCCTGAGAAACCGTCTGCGGAGCAGTCATAGCCGACGCAGCTGAGAGGCCCCCATGAGCAGTAGTATCCCCCTGCTCCAAGGAGCAGGACCCACAAAGCGGCTCAGCCTGGCCCCCTGGAAACTTTTTCTGGCATTTTGAGCAAGCAAGGTATCTCACCTGTGCTGTTAAGGGCTTCTTCCCCCCTGCCCTTGTGAACAGTCCCACTGACCTACCTTCTGCCATAGAATAGGAAGGTAGAGAGAAAGGGGCACTGCCTAAATCACCTCCAGACTTTTTTAGACAGAAAGAGTAGCTGCCTGCTGCTCTCCCTTCGGATCTCCGTTCCAAAATGGCCGCTGGAACGCAAGTTGCGTTCCAACCCGTGCGCGCATGCGCACATGCGCTCAGTTTCGCGCCCAAGAAAATGGCCGCCGGCGAACAGAGGAAGTGGAACGCATTGCGTTCCACTTCATTGCGCAGATAGACGGACCCGTCCACCTCCCTCCAGAGTCAAGCCCAGAGTGCGCAATAGACGCAGAAGGAGCCGAGGAGCAGGCAGAGCAGGTGCTGGAGCGGGAGAGAGAGCAGGGGGGAGGGGGGGGGGAGAGGGGGGGGTGGGGGGGGGGCCCCAAACCATAAGGCAACGTTACTGCAGAATACAGGAGATGTGCCACTTACCCCCACACCGGCCAAACCTTCTGCCCTGAATCAGTCAGTGCAGGCAACGTCTGGGTGGTCGATATAGCAATAGCTAGAGAGTGACCCCGGTGCGTTTCACCTCGTAGAGGGCTTCCTATTAAAAGACAGGTAACCCTGCTTTCAGGCCTCACCCCGGGTATCAGCCATGGGCTGAACGTGGAATCACACGTCGGTCCAACCTCCCGGGAGCAGGACACTTAAAAAAAACTGAATAGGAAGGTACAGTGTAGGGGGTAAAGCCTGAAGGGCACGCCCCTTAATTAATTAATTTCAAGTGTCCTGCCTCCTGGAGGATGGAGCTTAACCCCATGATTCCCTGTGTCCCCCTAAGACGACAGAGAAACAGCATTTCTAGCCTTATTCTATTATAGACTTTACTAAGGCAGGGCCGTTTTTTTTTTATATATATATAATATATATATATATATATATGTATCTGGAGACTCATGCCTAAGGTGGCTGCTTTGGGAGGCAGTCCAATTTTTTCCTGAAAATTTTCTAGCACCCTCAGTCCACCTCCAGATACTTGTTGCAAAATCCAGTGGCAAATGACGGATGTCTGTGCATGCACCAATAAGAAAGAAAATGGGCTGGGTGAGGGAAGGAGAGAATCTTACCCTAAGGACCACTACAGCATTGAAGTTAAGTAATTGCTCCTTGAACTGAAATGGACTCATTTTAAATCAGCAGAAACAAACCTTAAAATATGCCTATTTGGGAAACAGCAAACATTCATAAGAGGCCTACTCCTTATGCAATAAAATACACCTAGTTTGCCCAGTAGCAGTAACCCAAAGCAACTAATAATGAGTTTACTTTTGAACAGGTGACCAGTAAATGATGTCTGCTGCCGGTTTCTATAGGTTACTGCTCCTGGGCAAATTTAAGTGCCTTTTATTACATAACCCCAAAATTCCCCCTTAACAGACAAGATACAAAGATGGGCACCACCATTATCTCTTGGGAAACTGATAAAATAAACTTTGACCCAACTGTATTAAATCTAACCTGTAAGATATTCAGTGATCTGCGCATGTCTCCATTGGACAATGTCACCAGGGCCTTCATTCCATCAGGACTGATGTCTACACTGCCAGCAGAAGAAGTGAATCAGATTAATTTGTTAATGGGATAAATTACATTTTCATTCGAGTTTAACCTGATTAATAATGCATTATTAATCTTCTGCGTGCATGAAGACATGTATTTTTTTTAACTTCCAATCATGTAACTGTATCTCTAACACAGATGATTATTCAAAGTTGTCAGGCAAGATTAAACATTTTCAGTAACAGGGAAAGTAATTGTTTTAGGACACTACAGCCTGAACATTTGATGGTAAAACCTAGCCATATACAGACACTATTCATCTGAAAGCACTGGACTGCCTCAATGGCTTGAAATAGAATGTTTCCAAAAATGTACTGGCTGATGATTAGGTCAGTCAAGGTATGTGGCCCTCAATAGGAAAGTATTTTATGCTAAGATGTTTCCCCCGCCCAATATTTCTGAAAAATGTTTGAATCACTAGGAAGAGCCCAGCTAAAGTGGAATGGCTTCATTGTCAATACATTCTCAAACTGCCAAGCTTACTGTTCTTCCTTTACGACATGCTCAAGTCTGGGAATCATCATTTCGGAACTCAGAGGTCCAAAACGGAATCTGGTGCATCTGGACTGCAGGGCTGGTATGATCTTCGAGAGATAATTGCAGATCAGGCAGAACCGTGTGTTCTCTGTAAATTTCTCGATTACTGAGTTGGGAAGAGAAAGAAAAACACACGCTGCCAATAAGTTTTCTGGAACGAATTATTTCCTGTGCACATACTTTTTATGTAAGCCAAGTCTTTATATAACAAGCCAATGGAACATTCTCTCGGTTACTATAAAAACCGTAGATGTAAACATTACAAATTAAGAAGGCTAGATCAGAAATTCCAAATATTATTTAGCTAAAAAAAAAATATTATAGTGGCAAATGCCACTGGCAGATCTGTCATATAAATATTTGCGTGGCACCAATATTTGTACCAGATCCAGTATAAGTAGACAGACTGAATAAATAAAACTATTATGGCATGGCAGATTGTTATGTCTATCTAGAATAGACGGAAAGCCTGGCAGTGTGTAGTGATTCAAGGCATATGGTATTGAAACTGGGAGCCATTTTACCTCTTCTCAGAGCATTCTGTGCATCTTGAGTCATTGCGTCTGCTTCATCCAAGATCACAAGCTTGAAGCCTTTTCTGTTTAAGTGGAAGATGTATTTTAGATAGAATATTCTACAGTCTTAATTGCTTTTATTACATTACAGCCCAGGTGCATTTCTTCTAACATTCCCCTGTACAATATAACATATGTGGCACTGAACTATACTTATTTGTCCCTTCTTATAGAGCTATGCTGATAGTATGGATGCCAAATAATTCCTTTATCAGTATTGTGCAAAATGTTGACACTCTATAAATACATGTCAATAATAATAATACAATGGTATTTCTATGACACCTAAGAAATACACTTGAAAAAACGGTTTCCAGTACTAATTTTGAATTAGCCAGAGACTTTAAGGGAGGCCAAATGGGACAGAAACTGTTCAGTGAGTTTGTAATTGATCCTCAACATCCAGCTCCGATTCAAAAGCAAACAGCTACGACCCATGTGGCCCTCCCTCAAGTCACTGATTGGTTCCTGCCTGGTAACCAATCAGTGGAAACCAAGGGAGATGCAAAGCAGGAAGATGTATTCTGGCTATTATGTTACACATCCAGTCACTCTAACTAACCATATTAGAAATATTTGCCACAGCCTATTTACCCAGTTTTTAATTTTACACTGAATACTTGGTCATATTATACTCCTCCAAAATGGTATGGACCATAAAAAATCAACCACAAACCATAAAGTGCACAATACTCCCATTACTGCGGGTCAAGTATATAAAAAATGGCAGGTGAGGCACTAGGAGGTCACAGGCTATAGTTCAGCTCGCATTCATACAAGGCCCGCAAACTTTATGTGGTAGTCAACCCGAACCCCGCCTGACAGGCTTTGGGTCAGCCCACACATCATGAACTCCCATTAATGAACTTGCCTTGACAGCATAGTTGATTCTAGCCCCTTTTTTCTACAGATAAATGAGCTCCTTGTGTGTTAAACAAATAATATATGCTTCCACTCACAGATAATTGAAGAGCTTTTTCCACTTAAACATCCGATGGTTTATTGTCCTTTCCAAACCAGTATCAAAAGTGATGAGACAGTAAGCTCTGCTACATACCAAACTGTAATCACATGACAGCACACACTTTGCTTTCCAAATGTATTGAATATATCTACTTCACCGCCCCAATTTGATACCAACGGGGTACACATTTGTTGTTGCCTCCTGTAATTATATCCAACCAGCAAGCAAAATTTATAGACTCAAATCAAATCAAAACCCTTCTCGTTAGCATGAACAAAAAAATAAATATATTTGACCAGGAGACCACGGTTGTCAGAAGTATGGGCAGCAAGCAGTCCATTTGCTCAGGTCTCCTTATGTGCTTATCTCTGATCTACACTACAATACACGCAATTTGGTCCAGTGCTAATGGAAGGCCTTTAGGGTGGTGGCAGATGGGGAGATTACTCGCCCAGCGACAATCTGCTCTACTTCGGACAACTAATCTCCCCAAATCTGCTCTACTTCGGGCAATTAATTTCCCCAAAATGGCGGCAGGATGGCATACATCGATTTGGATTTCCAAAGTTTCCTCGTGAGGCAACATCGTAAATCTGAATGGATTCGTATTCCATCCCGCTGGCGATTTGTATTCTTTCCGGCAGGATGGCATTTCAGGGAGATTAGTCGCATGAAGTAGAGGAGATTTGTCGCTGGCCGACTAATCTCCCTGTCTATTATTATTATCAACATGTATTTATATAGTCTGCCACCACCCTTAACATTCAATGAGATAACTGTAAGAAGCAGATACTGGCCTCAGAAACGCATGGCAGAGGAATAAATTCAACCCTAACTGATAATGTACTTTTGACAAAAGGGACATCAAGCCCACCTGTCCTCCCACCTGAAGGCAGAAACGTATCAACGACTCGCACAGAGGAATTGCTTTGATGTCAAAAGTTCTACCCCGGTATTTACCACTTACTTAAATATGGTTCTGGTACTTGCGAAGCTTAGAACTGGTCCTCTGACAATATCTATGCCCCGATCATCTGAAGCATTCAACTAGATAAAGAAAGAAATTGTAATCAACTGTCAAGTAGAAACCATTATGCAGACAACACTGTGCTAACAACTCATCCTAATTTATTGCTGATCAGTAAGATACCAAAATGGCTTTAAATAAACCTACCCAGTGCCTAATTCATGCCCTAAAAAGGAACCTCACTGATCTGACCAGGGCATGTGGGGGTTGGGTCGAGGCCAACAATCAGTAGGCTGGAAGACAGATGTAAGCAGAGAGCCAGCCTATGGGGTATTTGCACTGACTCCCATAGCCTGGTATCACTTCCCGTTTAAATCGAGGGTGTTAAAATTATGGTTTAAGACATGTTCAGTAAACTGAAGGAAAGGTAACAAATATACCCAAATGTTTAATAATACTTTTAATATATGAAATATAAATATTTTAAAATATCTTCACATTGCCGGTCAATAAGATACAATATATTGCAAGCTCAAACAATGAAAGGTCACTAGCATATAACTTTTAAGTATGTTATAGAAAGCATTTATTTGCCTTCTGAATATTTTATTTTAATATTCTGCCAATCTCTTTTGAACAATGTTATCTACATAAAGGAATCGTAACTGTAAAACTGAAAGTGTATCAAAGTAATTAAAATATAATGTACTGTTGCTATGCACTGGTACAACTGGCGTGTTTGCTTCAGAAACGACTGTGTAGCCATGGGGGCAGCCATTCAAAGCTGAAAAGGTACAGGATACACCGCAAATAACAGATAAGTTCTGAAGAATCCCATTGTATTCTACAGAGGTTTTTTGTTATCTACTGTGTGTCCTGTGCTTGAATGGATGCCCCTCAGCAGTTTGCTTCAGAAACACTGCTATAGTTTATATAAACAAACACAGCAGTTTTACCAGTGCAGGGTAACAGTACATTATATTGTCATTCCTTTAAAACACTTTCAATTTTAGATTTTACTGTTCCTTTAAGGCAGATGTTCCCAAACTGGCAGACTTCTTCCTCAGGGGGCCCAAAGCAGTGAATAGGAGGTTCCAGTCTGGTAGTCAATTAGAGATTTGGAGTTAATGTTTATTTGATCTCCAATATATTCCTGGAAGCACAAAATAAGGTGAAACAGGGCGAGATTTTAGGGAAGCACTTATTCGTGGAACCATATAAGGCTGATTAATATAAATGGTGGAATGTAATATGTCGCAAAGAGCAAAACAATTCGCACCAATAAGAATAAAAATCCACATCTCACAATGTAATATTGTTCCTTGGACTGTTCTTACATTGCGAATTTTAATTGCGCACTCTTAAGAAATGCTTGAAGGTCTCAATCTTTTGGAGCAAACATAACGACTTTCAGTAAGTAAGAGGTTTTGTTACATTCACTGCGCATTGACGCAAACTATAAAATTCGCAAACCTTCTTCCCCTTTTGGAAGTGGTGGCTAAACAGTTTCTGGGTTTGCAAAAGCTATATTAAATTCTGACATCCATACCACTACTTGGAGGTTAGTTTGAATCAAAGGTATATTGACGTTTTTGATTATTGATGCTTTTAGATGAAAATGTAACAGTGATGGTTTATCATTTAATTATTCCAAAAGCATTTATTACAGAGGATAAACAGAATAGTATAGTTAGTTAAACCATCCATAAAATCATTTCAGAGCAGTCTCATACCAATTGTTGGGTTGGCTTCAAGCTGAATTTTGACTAATGGTACAGGTATAGGATCAGTTATCCAGAAACCCATTATCCAGAATTTACAGAAAATTACAGAAAGGCTGTCCCATAGTCTTTATTCTAATCAAATAATCCACTTTTTAAAAAAATAAATTACTTTTTCCTCTGTAACAATAAAAAGTACCTAGTACTTTATCCAAACAAAGATATAATTAATCTTTATTGGAAGCAAAACCAGTTTATTGTTTGTATAAGGTATAAAGATACAAATTGAGGAAGGATCAGTTATCGGGAAAACCCCAAGTCCCGAGCATTCTGGATAACAGGTCCCATACCTGTATTCCATTAAAAAAGAGAAATACATAAAATTCTGCCATGAATAAAATACCTCTAAAACCATAGAATTGAACTCTCGATCTTTGTAAAGCTGCTTTGCGCAGGCAAGAATTGTAGAGGTCTTCCCAGTCCCAGGCGGTCCATAGAATAAAAGGTGAGGGAGTTTGTCTTCACTGATAAATCTCTGAACTTGGAGAGGAAAGTAATTGTTGAAAGTTAGTACTTAAAGGTAAAGTATACCCTCAAATGAGTGTGACGGTTAGAGCTGCTTGGATGCCATTAGAAAGCATCGATCCGGAAGATGTAATCTTAAAGGGATACTGTCATGGGAAAAAACATTTTTTTCAAAATGAATCAGTTAATAGTGCTGCTCCAGCAGAATTCTGCACTGAAATCCATTTCTCAAAAGAGCAAACCGATATTTTTTTTTTATTCAATTTTGAAATCTGACATGGGGCTAGACATTTTGTCATTTTCCCAGCTGCCCCTGGTCATGTGACTTGTGCCTGCACTTTAGGAGAGAAATGCTTTCTGGCAGGCTGCTGTTTTCCTTCTCAATGTTACTGAATGTGTCTCAGTGGGACATGGGTTTTTACTATTGAGTGTTGTTCTCAGATCTACCAGGCAGCTGTTATCTGGTTACGTTCCCATTGTTCTTTTGTTTGGCTGCTGGGGTGGACAGTGGAGGGGGTGATATCACTCTAACTTGCAGTACAGCAGTAAAGAGAGTGATTGAAGTTTATCAGAGCACAAGTCACATGACTTGGGGCAGATGGGAAATTGACAATACTGTGTGTCTAGCCCCATGTCAGATTTCAAAATTGAATATAAAAAATTCTGTTTGCTCTTTTGAGAAATGGATTTCAGTGCAGAATTCTGCTGGAGCAGCACTATTAACTGATTCATTTTGAAAAATGTTTTTTCCCCATGACAGTATCCCTTTAACGCTTTAGTTGCACAATAACCACCAGTTACAATTTTGTACAAGCTGTCTGTGATTGCCTGGGAACTAGCAATAGGGATTAGGCCACAATTTACTTAGGTGCCTCTGAGAGGACAAAGTGGTAGTTTCACATTCCTTTGGCATATCGGTCGGACTTGCTTTAGTTATTTTTCTGTCAATGGTGGTCTTAAACATTGGATAGCATCGGCTCCAACTTGCACTATTACAACCAGGGTCACACTTTCCCTTTCACCGCCGTATATACCCTGGACAAAAAAGTTTATAATTATAAGGGTTGTATGGTTGGGTTCTTGGATCTGAGGAGGTCCAATCTTTTTTGCTACAATTAAGCAGGGTCCCCCACGAAATAATACAGATCAGCGCACTACTTATTTTTAATTGTTTTTAACCCATGAACTAGGTGCTCTCTTTCTTTAATATGATAAATTAAATGTTATGTTTTAACTGCTGCTGCTGAAATATGAATTTTTTTGGGAATCACTGAGATGAATTATATAAGGCAACGTATGCACTAAAGCACTTTATATGTAAGTTACTAATTTATTGCAATTGAAACACTATGAACTGTGTGATAATCACCAATCAACTTTGTATATGCACAATTTACTTAATATACTTTCTCTAATTATTTCTTTATCACGGCATATGGATGGTGCGATGTATTATAACTTCTCATATTTCTCTAGAGGAGTTGTCTGCACATCCATTGTCAGTTGATAAATAGCATTATATAAATTTTACCCCCAAATGAATACATAAGCATCATACATCATATTAAGTGGCATTTTAAGGAATCTGGAATATATATTTAAGTAAATATTTTTTGTGTGCACCGTGAAACGTACTATCCCAGGGGGCGGCCCTTATTTTTTAAAATGCCTATTTCTAATTATCCAATGGCACATACTACTAAAAAAATATATTGTTATGAAAATGGTGTATTTACATGAAGCAGGGTTTTACATATGAGCTGTTTTATATATTATATTTTTATAGAGACCTACATTTTTGGAGGGTATAAGTTTTCCTTTAACAAAAAATATACATGTTTCTGCTTAGTTAACCAGTACCTGCTCCTTGCAAACCTTAAATTATGAATTTGTTGAGCTTTGTTGCGTGGTGCATTCCCCACATGAAATGTATGCATTGATTGGTTCAGTTTCCTTTGGGTGTGAACCTATGTGAATTGAAACTAATGCTGAAAGCAAGAGTGTTATTCTACCTTTAGCTTCCCATCCCTTGTCATGTCATTGGGTACAGACCTGAAGAACTCACACAAGTAATACACAATGCAAGTGCAGAAGGATATGCTTATGGCTATATATTCTAAAAGACAGGGATGATTGCCACAGCAAGCAAATTACTAATACAACACTCATTATACAGTATATAAAAAATAAGAATTCTATATAAAGAGCGGTTACGAGTGACACTCCAAATCACCAAAGGGGGGGGATTAAATGTATATATAACTTTAGGCTAGCTACTGATAATATTGTTTTAAAATTTACAGCAATCTTTCAATTAGTAACCGTGGTTTTAGTCAACCTAGCTCCCAACTTACTTGTGCTCAATATGTCTTGATGGGAGATCAGTTCATCAAGTGTCTGTGGCCGATATTTCTCAACCCTGATAAAGTTACAAATAAAGAAATGCTGTTTAAACTGTGCAGGTAGCAATTTTCTTTCTTCCTTAAGGTCACCCAATTTTCTCTCTACAATTTGGTGGTGGTGAGGGTGGTTGAGTCCTCTACTAAAGTCTACAGTTGCAATTACACAAAAAAAAAAAAAAAAAAAAAAAAAAAAAAAAAGCAGGAATAGTGTTCTGTTCGACATCCAGTTACTCCAGGCTTTATACATTACATTTTTATTTATTTTTTTTCATACTAACTATATTAGAAAGATTTTTTGCACAGCCTATCCCATTTACCCAGTTTTTAATTTTTATACTTAACAATTCCTTTAAAAGTTATTTGTAAATGTAGTTGCTATTGAAATCAGCATTTGCTTAAAGGTGAACTCCGGCTTCCAAACCAAAATTTGATAAAAAGGCCCACACAACACAGAAACCCCTAATATACCCATCACAGTTACCCGTAATATACCCATCACAGTTACCCGTTTCTTCAAAAAGTATAAATAAATGCCATTTTCTATGCTGAAATCTAGCTGGTTAACAGTTCTTCTCTTTCTGCATCATTTGAAATCCTGGCAGGGAAGGAGGGACTAAACACTGATGTTACAAATTGTAACAACTTCTTCACAGCTTACAGACAACATGCAGGAACTACATAACCCACAATGCATTGCACTATGGTGTTCTGTTCCTTATTGAAATCACGTGTGCAGGGAATTGTGGGGTTTGGAGGATGCAGGCTGAGGACAGATTAGTGCTGATACAAAGCAACAGTAGTCAGACAGATCAGCAGAAGAGCAGGGGGCTAGGCTTAGGGAACTGTCAGAAACCATTACAAATCATGAAAAGTCTGCATATTTTTTAATTGATATATATGGCAAAGTTGCTTGAAATTATGTTTACTTTTCAAAAAGCTTAAGTTATGGTTTTGTGGAGTTCCCCTTTAAGTCCTGGTTGTTACTTTTTAAACAATGTTGCAAAGCTCTGTCAATCTGTTGGCTTGTTTTACATAGTTTCAAAAGCCAGAGCCACCAGGGCAGAGAATGGAAAAGGACAGACAATCACAGCTTTCAATTGCAATAGCAATATTAATAACTTAAAAACCATCCTCATCCTCCCTGGCCCCAGTTGCTACATGACAGGCTGCAGTGTTAATAGAACTAAAGGCAAGACTCCCCTACTAATTACTGATCTGCGCCTGTGGAGGAAACCACCCTACAACACTATTACCACTCAGAGACAGTTTGGTTCTGGGCACCCAAAAATATCAAATATATTAATATATATTCGCACAGCCTACATAAGAATATATTTGGGCTGGGGGAAGACCACTGGGAAGAAATAACCGACAATCTCTACCAGTTTGATTTGCTCGAGAGATAGACTGATCCAGCACAAGTTCCTCTTGCAAACATACCTCACTCCTAACAGACCTTATCGTATGGATTGAATACCCTCCCTGACATGTTAAAGGTGTGGGGAGGAGGATGGGTCCCTACTGGCATATGATGTCCCATCATCAGTAGATACTGATGTAGAAGCCTGGTCATACACCCCCCCTCCCAATCCACCATTAAAAAATATGTCTCCTGGGCTTGGCAGACCAACTTCTCCTCACGAGTGGTACAATCTTGCTTATATTTTACCAGGAAACGGATAATTATACGCTGGATGGCTCACCCGCCCCTCCCAAAAGAGCAGTGTGGCTAGAATATTTTAATGGCTGCCCCCATTGCCACACAGCAGCTTATTTTTATAAACAATAGTAGTGTTTCTGTAGGAAACAAAGCAGTTTTACCAGTGCAGGGTAACACTATTATATTTTTATTACTTCCAGACACTTGTATTTTTTTTATGTTACTGTTCCTTTAAACTGCACAGGGTCAACCTAACAAGTTTAATAAGGTATGGGAAACTTGGGCGGAAACACAATGTTATTGCATGATGATTACTTCACTAAATAATGCTGTATCCCCCCCCCCCCCTTTCCTTATGTATTGTCTCCTTCTTGGCTTAAAAAAATTAAATTAATAAAGTTATCAATGTGTATTGCAAAGTTGCTTAGAAGTATATTTTCTTTTATTAGTCAAAAAATATATATTTTTTTATTTTTACATGACAGGCCTATAAAAGGAACAGGTTCCCCTATCATGGTCATGGAGCATTTGCTACACAATTGCATTAATTTTTCTATAATTGTATATTTTACAGACCAAATGATGTGCTGTTCATAAAGAAGACCTATAAAAGAAAATATGTCACCAACAAACAACCCCAACATAATGCATCCTGTGTAAACCATAAGACATGTGATTACAACCCATTTTTTTTTTTAAATAAAAAGGGTGATGTAGAATAATGAGGAATACAGCACAATAATGCAGAACGGGTCACCACTGATGAAATACAAGTCCCAGTCCACTGCCATCACAGCCTATGCCAGCATGGGATAGTTTATCAGAATTACAAAACGTTTGCCTGAGGTGTTGCTGCACCAAACTAGAGTAGAATATTTCGCAGCTCCTCTCCTAAATCCTGGCTATTTTGTATTAATTAATCTTAATTAATTTAGATGCATTATATACATTAATATCCAATATGCAATGTGGCAGGATGCTTTTATGTAGCCAGCTAATGTAGTTAGCATTTCTACCTTGCAGCACCGGAGCTTGATTCTAACCTGGACACTATCTGAAAGGGGTCTGTATATTCTTGTCCGAGTAGTGTTTCCTCCTGTGCTCTAAAACTGAACATTGCATTAGACATTCCCAATAAAATTCACACAAACTCCACTGGGACATGGAAGTAAAAGATAAATACACACTAAAAAAAGCCCTATGTGAATGTCAGTGCTATTTATAAATGAATAATTTACCCTAAACAAATACATTATTTACCCTACTACTGCAGTCATTTGTTCAACCTGTCTTAAATATAGGTATGAGGCCTGTTATGCAGAATGCTTGGAACCAAGGGTTTTCTGGATAAGGGATATCTTATGTAATTTGGATCACCATACTTTCTCTGCTAAAAACCATTTAAACATTAAATAAAGCCAGTAGGATTGTTTTGCATCCAGTAAGGATTAATTATATCTTAGTTTGGATCAAGTAAAGGTAGTATTTTTTATTACAACGTATAAGGAAATAATTTTTAAAAATGTGAAATACTTTTTTTTTTTTAAAAAAAGGAGTCTATGGGAGATGACCTTCCAACAATTTGGAGATTTCTGGATAACAGGTTTCTGGATAATGGATCCTATACGTGTACATGCATGGTATTCTATTTAACAGTCACACGTGTGAAATCAAAACTCTGTCTGGTTAGCAATTATGCAAGACAGCGCAGGTTTTTACCTAGCCATGTATCGGCTTCTACAGATCATAAAAGGATGACATTTATTCATAATGAACACTATTACAACTTTTTATTCTCTAAAATAGAGTGTAAGGGTCAATGTGAAAATTAAGTAAAAGTTCCCTTTCACAATACACTAGTTGTGATTCAACAGCTACAAGACCACAAGACCATGGGCATTCCCAATCCCAAAGAATAACGATTTTTGTGTCAAGAAAGAAATACTGGAAATTGCATGCAAATATCCAACAGTATATCCTTGTTACAATCTTCAATATACCGTATATACTCGAGTATAAGCCGAGTTTTTCAGCCCCCAAAATATGCTGAAAAACTCTACCTCGGCTTATACTCGGGTCAAGCGCAAAAACGGTTGCTGGCGCCTAAGAATAGTCGCCGGCATCCAAGAATAGTCTCCAAGAATATTCGCCGGCGTCCAAGAATGGTCGCCGGCATCCAAAAACGAGATGCCGGCACCTCCAATGGGAGCAGAAACCCTCAATTTTTTGATTGAAACTTACCAGAAGCTGCTGCATTTCTCACCCTAGGCTTATACTCGAGTCAATAAGCTTTCCCAGTTTTTGGAGGTAAAATCAGGTACCTTGGCTTATACTCGAGTATATACGGTAAGATCTGTTTTTAGAATCTGCAAATGCATTTATTGTCTGCATCCCTTTTAGTTCTGCCGTTACACGATATTGGTCCTTTATGAATTTATATTCCAAGGATAAGAAAGGGATGAGTAACCTCCCGTGTCACATGACAGACCTGAGACTTTTAGCCTCTAATCTACCAAGCAGTGATCTATTCTATCATATAAACTGTATTCCTGCAATTAAATAGCTGTAAGCCCCAGAACTAGTAGCATTACTTAAATCCGCACCCTACATTTGGTGGAGGCTGTATATTTGTATAGCAGACAAGCAGCACGGACAGATTGTCATTACATGTAGAAGTAATAAGACGCCTTTAAAGAAGAGCTTACAATCTAAGTGGGTAAGTAACATAAAGGTCCATAACAATTTCTGCTATTCACTATGGTGAAGTGGAGCATGTAAATAACTGATTCCAGTACAAACAAAATCTAAAAAAAAATAACTGCCTTTTACACAAATTCTGCATGTAGAGAGACAGGATTTCTGGTGATTTTAATAGAGTGAGCTCTAATACATCTTCTAGGCAAAAGGAGCCCCCTATAACATATATTGGATCTAACTGTCAATGATTATCTGACACCCAACTGCTGCAAGAAGACAGAATGAAGAGAATCAGATGCTGAGAGAGGAATAGTGAAGATAAACTTGATTATTTCTGAAACAGTACAGAATTTTTTAATTGCTTGTATTTAGAAAGTTTATTTCAGTATATAAAGGTTATATTAAATTTAAATGTTTGCGATAGCTCCTCCTTAACATCTCAGATATCCACCTCCATTCTCTCAGTTTCTTACTTTAAGCCCCTATGCCAGGGGTGCCCAAAAGGTAGAAAGGGATCTAGTAGTAGACCTTTAGCTGGTGATCAGTAGATCTTCAGACAATGTCAAGAAACAGCCTGACTAAATCACCCTTCGGTTTCATTCAGATATATTATGTTAAGGTTACATAAGAAATTGTTGTTTATTAAATATTAAAGGGGAACTCCGGCTTCCAAACCAAAATGTGATAAAGAGGGCCACATAACACAGAAACCCCTAATATACCCATCACAGATACCGGTTTCTTCAATAAGTATGAATAAATGTAATTTTCTATGCTGCAATCTAGCGGTTTAAAGGACAAGTAAAATATATATATTTTTTTTAAATTCGGTTCTACTTAACGAAAAAAAAAACACCAAAGGGTTTTTACTTTAAAGTCTTTATTAAGAAATTACATACCGATTCTCTGCTTGTGCTCCTCTTTATAGAAACGGTGACGATCCATAGTGCGGCGCTCGATTTCTCCTCCTTGGCTATCTCCTATAGAAGGCAGCGAGGAAAAAAAATCGAGCGCCACACAATGGATCGTCGCCCTGTCGCCGTTTCAGAAGAGGAGCGCAAGCAGAGAATCGGTAAGTAATTTTTTTATTAAAAAAACTTTGTGAATTAAAAGTTAAAACTGTCTTGGTGGGTTTTTTTTTTCGTTTGGTAGAAATTAATTTTTTTTTAAAAAAAAATTTGTTACTGGTCTTTTAACATTTCTTCTCTTTCTGCATCAAGGAGGGACTTAACACTGATGTTACAAATTGTAACAACTTCTCCACAGCTTACACACAGCATGCAAGAACTACATAACCCACAATGCATTGCACTGTGACGTTCTGTTCCTTATTGAAATCACGTGTGCAGGGAATTGTGGGGTTTGGAGGATGCAGGCTAAGGGCTGCTGATACAAAATAACAGTAGTCAGTCAGCTCAGCAAAGTAGTTAGACAGATCAGCGGGAGAGCAGGGGGCTAGGCTTAGGGAACTGTCAGAAACCATTAAAAATCTGCATATTTTTTAACTGATGTATATTGCAAAGTTGCTTGAAATTATGTTTACTTTTCATAAAGCTTGTTTTTTTTTTTTTTTGCAGAGTTCCCCTTTCATTTTCCCATAATTCATTTATATCAAAGGTATAAACCAATATTTAAGTCATATTTTCCATGGAGCAGAATGCTAACAAAGTTTTTATGGATATAGATCATAATGGAAAATCATAACTAAGAGTAGAGCTCATATTAGTAAAGTATGGGCACTCTTGCCCTACGCTGTAACTTCTATATTGTACAAAACACAGTGCGTGGCCCTCAACCACCTCCCAAAACTATAATGTACCTGCTGCCTGGGACTATTGTGTGTGTTATGTGTAAGTGTTATGTGTAAGTGTTATGTGTAAGTAAGCACAAGCAAGTATCAGCCCTGATCAGGGAAATATGGCACAAGCTGTTGGAATGCAGCAGTTCTGCATAGACAGACAATAATAATAATAATAGCAACTGGGGAGGGGAGGAGCCAGTGGCACATAGAAGAAGGCATCCAGCACGTGCCAGTGCAGAAAGACACACACACACCGGTCACACAAGCTTACACACTAGTCTTACCATGGCAAATTCCTACTCTGGCCGGACGGCCCCTTATTTTCGGACACCATGATGACGCAACTAAAAATGCACGTAGAGCCAATTTATAGCCAAAGATTCCCGAGGCATTTAGGCACCATAAGTTGCTATCGCGCAGAGGAGCAGAAAACTCGCGCCTAAACTGTAGTGGTCGGAAGATGAAAGAGATGTTACAATCCAGTGACCAATCTGTGGAAGGGGTGTGACGTCACCTCGGGTAGTGATTGGCTTAGAGCATCAGACGGCGCATAAGAAAGTGATGAGTGACCTCTCGTGTCACGTGACAGTCATGAGTCCGGAAGTGGGGTTGCGTCTAAGAGAAAACGATGAAGAAGAGAGCTGCAGTATTGAAGGTGGAGTTGCGGGCACAATACGCTTTTGGAACCAATGAGGGTTCTAAATGCGGATGAAAGTAAAATCATTTATAGCCAGAGCTGTACTTACCATTGTAGGCATCTGAGGGGTCGTGGCTAAAGCGGAATCTTGAGGGCTACCACTTTGGTGAATCAAGAAAAAAAGTCTCACCAGCCCACCACTGGATATTTGTAGCTTAATGTACCAATAAAGGTTGGGGGGACATTCCCTACTTTGGCTCATTTGTAGGACAGCAGTGCCATCTGTGCATGCGCCAATTTCCAGTGAGAAGGGCAACACTGGACCCAAATACAGTCCTGTTTTGGGGGCAAATTTTATAGTCTTTCTTTAGGGACCAAAATAACATTAACTTGGAAGGGCTCACATCTTCTTCAAAGGGGAACGATCACAAAAATGAAAATTTAATATAAGCTTCATCATACTGAAATAAACATTCTAAATACAATCAATTAAATATTCTGTACTGTTTCTGAAATAATCAAGTTTATCTTAACTATTACTCTCTCAGCATCTGTTAAAATTTAAATCACCAGACATCATGTCTCTCTACATGCAGGATCTGTACCAAAGGCAGTTATTTTGTTATGTTTTGTTTGTACTCAGGCCCGGACTGGCAATCTGTGGGTTCTGGCAAATGCCAGAGGGGCTGCTATAAGGTGCCATAGAAAGTGACTATTTAGTGGGCTGGTGGGGGCTGATTGGGCCTCTGTGTACCTGAAATGGCAGGGCCTATTTTAATTCTCAGTCCAGACCTGTTTGTACTGGAATGAGTTATTTGAGTGAGCTCTAATACATCTGCTAGGAAAGGGAGCCCCCCTATAAGATATATTGGATCTAACGGTCAATGAATATCTGATACTGCTGCATGAAGAGAGAATGAAGAGAAACAGATGCTGAGAGAGCAATAGTGATCATAAACTTGATCATTTTAGAAATGATGCAGAATAATTCATGGATTAAATTTACGTTTATTTCAGTATGACGAAGATTATATTAAACTTTCATTTTCGCAATAGTTCCTCTTTAATAAATGTGCCAGAAGGGGTGCAATACTACTCAGTACTGCTGTTTTATCTCCCTCCTAGACAACATTTGCTCCTATTCAAGGTGGGCATTGGTATAGTACATGAAAAGCTGAAGAAAAAATTGTTTTGCTGCATATGCATTCTCCCAGGGTGGCACAAGGGATTGTTGGGAGTGAGGAGAAAATGTTGTCATTTTGGAGGAATGTACCCATATAAATACCCGTATAAAAATAGGTATAGTCATGAGTTGGGCCAAGGAAGTCCCAGTTGCGGTGGCAGGTGAAACTTCAGGAAGAACCCCGGATCCCACCCACCCATGCATCAGTCGGAGAGATCATAAAGTACATATTGCATGCAAAGAAAAAAAACTTCTAGTTTAAAGGAGACAGAAAGTAAATATCACTTGGGAGTGCCAAGTTGTAATCACTTACCTGATATTCCACTAACTGCACAGGGTCCTTCTCAGCGAGCAGTTGAGCACAATGGAGCAATCGCCTTCCGTTTCTTCATTCAAAATGCCAGGGCTGCTGAATGTGCAGAAGAGCAAAAAGTCAGGCTTTTCACGAAACTGTACATTGCACCCGTGCAAAGAAAGAAGAAGCTGGAAAAGATTGCTCTGTGGTGCTTGCTGGAAGAACCCCTCCCTGGGGCAGTTTTCTGCTGATTGGAGCACCAGTCCAGGGTATCAGTTAAATGAACACAATCACTGGGGGTGCTTAACTTTTGGCACCCCAGGGATTGTTGCCTTTCCTTCTTTAAGTGCATCAAACCCACTCAAGGTTACACTTTAACCCAACCATTTGGATAACAGGCCTCACAAAGAGTCACATCAATAACAACCTAACAACAAAAAGCCACCACTTATTAAAATTTAAATGCAAATAAATATCCAACTATCACAATTAGCTTACATTTCTCCAAGCATAATGATTTGCTGGTAGAAATAGGAATGATATGTATGGTTTTTGATGGTCACATATTGTCCCTATTTTCTATAATGGACACTGTATATGTATTTGCAGCCAATGTGTGCAGGCAAAGTTTTGTTTCTCTCTGTAAGCTTTCATAAAAAAGGTTTTGGGCCATCCCACCTCTGAATTCAAGGAAATTGATATTCGATAACATATTTAAGGGTTACATCAACTTTTTCCTTGTGCGTAATGTAGAGTACATAAACCGGTATGTTTTTAAGAAAACTAAACGGAAGTAGAAAAATGTTTACAAATATGTAGCAACATTGTATCACTGCTGTTGTGGCAAAGCCACTGAATGCTACATCAAGTCCTAGGGGGCACATTTACTAAGCTTGAGTGAAGGATTCGAAGTAAAAAAAACGTTGAATTTCTAAGTTTTTTTTTGGGTACTTCAACCATCGATTAGGCTACTTCGACTACAACTTCGAATCGAACGATTCAAACTAAAAATCGTTCAACTATTCGACCATTCGATAGTCGAAGTACTGTCTCTTTAAAAAAAACTTTGACTACCTACTTCGGCACTTTAAACCTACCGAGCATCAATGTTAGGAAAATCCTTCGATCGATGGAGTAAAATCTTTCAAATTGGTCGAACGATTTTTCCTTTGATCGTTCGATCGAAGTATTTGCGGTGAATCCTTCGACTTCTATATTCGAAGTCAAAGGATTTGACTTCGATGGTCAAATATCGAGGGTTAATTAACGCTCGATATTCGACCCTTTGTAAATATGCCCCCTAGTGTCATTAAATATTGATTGCAATCCTGCAGGTCATCGATGCAGGTTGATACGAACCCACTGTGTTTAGGGCTAAATTATCCCAGAATTAAACTCTCAAACCATCTGCACCATGCTATGGAAAGAAAAATTCTTCAAATGTTTATATTGATCATCCATTCAATTCATTTTACATTTCATCCTGTTTCCAAAGCTGTAGCCCATATTCAGAGTGTAGGGCCATAATGCACTCATGTGATTTTTAGCTAATTGTCTTCTATTTTTGGTTTAGGGTTCAGCTCACTGACTAAATTAAAGGAGAACTAAACCCTAAAAATGAATAGGGCTAAAAATGCAATGTTTTATATACTGAGCTTATTGCAACAGCCTAAAGTTTCAGCTTCTCAATAGCAGCAATGATCCAGGACTTCAAACTTGTCACAGGGGGTCACCATCTTGGAAAGTGTCTGTGACACTCACATGCTCAGTTGGCTCTGAGCAGCTGTTGAGAAGCTAATCTTAGGGGTTGTCACAAATTATCAAGCAGAAAATTAGGTTGGCCTGTCATAAAAGCTAATGCTACAAGGGTGATTATTAAATTCTGATGCTAGTTGCACTGTATTGCCATGTAGTAATTATCCATATTAATTACTAGTCAGCCTTATACTGTGACATTAATATTCTATGCGTTCTGTATATTTTGAGTCTGTCCCTAAGCTCAGTAACTGACAGCAGCATGGAGCATGTGCAGTGAATCAGCAGAAAAGAAGATGGGGAGCTACTGGGGCATCTTTGGAAGCATAGATCTTCCCTGCTAAAGGGCTTTGGTTGTCTGGGGCTGGCACAGAAGCCCAAAACATAATGTACAACATTTCTAGCTGACTTCTTTAGTTTAACTTTCCTTGTCCTTTAATGGCATACTTTCATTGGCGCAGTGATGTGAGCTAGAATAGGCACAGCATACAGTTGCGTTTTTTCCAAGCATCATGACTTGAATAAAGTGTTTTAAAGTAATGAAAAATATTATGTACTGTTGTCCTGCACTTGTAAAACTGATCTGTTTGCTTCAGAAACACTACTATAGTATATATATACAAGCTGCTGTGTAGCAACGGTGGAAATTGAAAAAGGCTATATGGCACAGGATAAATTGGCGATAACAGATAACACATTTATGTTCTACAGAGCTTATCTGCTATCTGCTGTGTAACCTGAGCCTTTTCTCTTTTGAATGGCTGCCTCCATTGCTACACAGCAGCTTATTGATATAAACAATCGCCGTGTTTCTGAAGCACTTTAGTTTACGTTTAGTACATTGCAACACTGTATTATATATTTATTACTTGAAAACACAAATTTTTTGAAGTTACTGTTCCTTTAAGTGAATCGACAGTTCTGCTCCCATGTATGGTCATTGATTTCAAGGCCATTACATTATTGTTGGATAATTTTCCTTTGTAAGTATTATCTGATTGAGCTTCTGAGACAAATTAGTGAGTCTGCTGCAGTCTTCAGAAAAGAAAAAAGAGACAAGGTATGGATGATGTTTCATTTCATAATTATCCTAAAGAGGAATCAGTGGTCTCTAAGAGCAAGAGTTATTTGGTTCATGGTTTGCTTTCCCACAATTTGTTCTCCATTAGGCATTATACATTTTTAGAATAAACACCTATAGACTGCAATGTATTGTGTACAGAACAAAAGGTGGGGGGGGGGCATTGGCTAAAGTCATCCGCCCATTAAGAATTTACTGACAAAATGAGAAGATAAATATGCATATTTTTTACATGCAAAACTAGTTGTGTGCTGTGCTTTACCTCACAAAATGACTCTGAAATCGCATTTATTCATGTTTTCACTGAGACTTAGGGTCAGTCTACACTAGCAGATTCAGGGAGATTTAGTCGTCTGACAGTCTCCCCGAACTGCCTTCGTGTGTCTTCCCGTCCACTATAATGAAAAGTCGCCTGCGCTAAAGCACACGCGGCGCTTCGTTTTCCGAAGTCTTCGCGTGTCTTTTCACTTCGGGTGACTTCAGAAAACGAAGCACCGCGTGTGCTTTAGCGCAGGCGACTTTTCATTATAGCGGACGGGAAGACACTTGAAGGCAGTTCAGGGAGATTGTCCCCGAGAAGAAGAGGCGATTAGTCGCCAGGCGACAATCTCCCCGAATCTGCTTGTGTGGACTGACCCTAAGTCTCAGTGAGAACATGAATAAATGCGATTTCAGAGTCATTTTGTGAGGAAAAGCACAGCACACAACTAGTTTTGCATATAAAAAATATGCATATTCATCTTCTCATTTTGTCAGTAAATGTTTATGCCATGTTTATGCCATCAGTATTAAAAACATGGCTTAAAGTGAAAGTTTGGTAGCAAAGCATAAGATTTGCATATTTGACAGTCAACTGACACCGCTAAATGATTTAAAAATATGAAATTCATCGGCCTGCACATGACAGCAACTGGAGGCGACAAATTCTGCCAAATACACGGTGCAGGGCACCCTACAGACGCATTCTGACTATAGTCTTACAGATGATTCCGAAGCAGAGACACTAGGTTTGTATCACTGCAGTTCACATACCCACAGCTGTATTAGCTGGACACACGGCTAGGAAATCAGATGCAAAATACACTGTAGCTGACGTTGCAAACAGGGGCCCATCAAGTCTAACCTTTCTTTTCAAATGCATTTTACCTTGCAAAAATTAAAGTTTACCTAGATTTCTTTCTTATGAAGACTGTTACCTTAAATGAACAGTAACACCAAAAATTAATGTCTTTTAAAGTAATGAAAATATAATTCACTGTTGTGCCGCACTTGTAAAACTGGTGTTTTGCTTCAGAAACTCTACTATAGTTTATATAAACACGCTGCTATGTAGCAATGGGGGCAGCCATTCAAAACTGAAAAGGAGAAAAGGCACAGCATACATAGCAGATAACAGATAATCTCTATAGGATATACCGGTAGTGGGAGCTTTCAGAACTTATACTGTGTGTCCTGTGCTTGAATGGCTGCCTCCATGGCTACACAACAGCTTGTTTATTTAAACTATAACTGCTTCTGAAGCACAGCAGTTTTAGCAGTGCAGGGCAACAGTACATTATACTGTCATTCCTTTAAAAAATTTCAGTTTTTGGTGTTACTGTTCCTTTAATCTTCTGATACAAGGACCCTCTTATTCCTAATGTCTTCATTACTTATTTAAGGCTACACATTTGTTGTTATTACCATCTTTCTATTTAGATACTGTAAGCTGCCATTGACTAATTATTGGTCCTGTTTTGGGATTCAACAAACTTTAAAATCCAGAGAAGTTAGGGGGACTTTTTAGCAGCACTATTTGTAAAATATATGGCATGTTTTGTTAGTGGCATCTGACTGGATGCATGAACACTTCCTGATTCCCAAGATGCACTGTGTGTACCTCCTAGAGCATAGTTTAGGGACCTACAGTCAGGACTTCTGCTCATTGTCAGATTAATGAATGTTCTGTTTGGCTGGTTTCGTTTTAGAAAATGTACTGTTTATACCTATAAGGTTATATCGAATTAATAAAAATATAACAAATATATGTTTATTTCAAAAAGCTACATGATAATGCTAAATGTTCACAGGCATCACAGTAATTTTAGGCTTTTTTTACTCCATCCACTAATATGTCTAACAACCCAGGCATAACCTGCCTATCCGATAAATTGCATGATTTTCAGATACACAGGTTAGTGGCCGGCAACAGACGCTTTCCATAACTGGGCTGGCCTGTGCACCTCACACAATTTACTGCATGTTTTTTTTATAAGATATCACCAAATAAACATTTAATTCTTTCAGATTTGCATGGTGAATTGTCGATAGAACCATCAAGATTTTGAATGGTTTTTGAGTGTGCCATAAGAGAATAGTGTTAAAGTGTTAAGACTTTATTATCTCAGTGCTCTATGAATTTAGTCCATTTAAATCAACATGAAATAATATTATGGTCATGACTGACTTATGGTTATGTTCCACAAAGATGTTTATCATATTTGTTGAGGCGGGGAACCATAAAATCCTTTTCAAGTTCTCAAGCATCTCAGTCTGCATTTGAGCCATACAGATAAACATATTTTTCATATTCAAGGACAATAAAGTTCAGAAATGCCTGTGCCACTATGATTTTACTCTTATATAGTGCTGCTGGTTACAGTATATGCAGCCCTATACCCAGGCTTACTTAGACATATTAGGCTTTGTTTACTATTTGTGTGATTAGCTCAGTACATAAAATATGTCTGCAAGTGCCAAAATGCCATAAATTATAACCACTTCAGCCTAAGTTTTCTAATTCTGAAATTCTAGGAGAAAATAATGCATTGTCAGGAAAAAACATGGCAAATAGTTTTTTTTTTTTGCACTTTTCCCCATTAGTGAATGAGCCACATATAAATGGATGTAGCACTATTCAGAAATGCAGCTTGTCCCTGAACAGTTTTGCTTATGGGATTTTGGGTAATCATAGCAAGCAGATGAATGTTGCCATTAGATGCTAATGTGATGTCAAAAGGTGTTCTGCCTCTTCCTTCTGCATATACTTCAACCTGCAGCCCATTACCTGTTCTGGATTGAAAATTTTTGGCTATCTTTGGTATATTGGATGTCCTACCTCAACTACAACAGAGGAGCTGCAGCATGAATATAAACTGTTACAAAATAACTAACCATAAATAACCAAATGGGTGACTGTGCACCCAGGGCCGCCCAGAACCCTCACTTGTGTGTGCTCTGATGGGGTTGATGAGGCTCCATTGCACTGCACGCTTTATACTATTACAGACAAATGGTTTAGAAAATTGAATAACTTAAAGGGGTGGTTCACCTTTAAGTTAGCTTTTAGTATGTATGTATGTATATTTTTATTTGTATAGCGCTCCTTGAGGGCAAAGCACTGTACAGCAAAACAATAAATTAGAAGTAACAAACAAGGGGTCGTTGAAATAAAAAGTAATAATAAGTGCGTTATTAAAAATACAATTCACGTAAATATAAAACATAATTACAATACAGATTACGTGCTCAGTGTCAAGGAGACAAAAGGCTGGAGGACCCTACCCCATAGGGCTTACAGTCTAAATGGGAGGAAAACAGACAGACACAATTCGGAGGGGTATTAAGTGCTGTAGGTTACAGTTTGTTACACTGTCATAATAAGTATATTATAGAATGGCCAATTCTAAGCACCTTTTATGTTGGTCTTCATTATTTATTAATTTTTATTTATTTATTTTGTATTATTTATTTTTAATTATGTCTTTTTCTCTTCCTAGCTTTTAAATGGGGGTCACTGAAGCCATCTAAAAAAATGCTCCATAACACAACTGATGTATTGTTATTGCTACTTTTTCTTATTCACCTTTCTATTCAGGCTTTCTGCTGTTTGTATTCCAGTCTTTTATTCAGTGCCAGGCCAAGCCAGCCAGGTGCCCTAGGCACCTGAACAGATGTGAACACATGCATGCTTAAACCACCTGCTTGTCTTGCCGATGGTGAGTTGGAGAGAGCAAACTTGTGGGTAATAAAGTGTAAGAGAGCCCGGACTAGGGGCAGGCTAGAAATGAGGTATGTGCCTGGCACCCCCACACTGTTGCACCCTAGGTGCTCTAATTCAAATTGATGCATGGTTGCTAGGGTAATTTTGACCATAGCAACCAGATTGCTGAAATTGCAAACTGGAAAGCTGCCGAATAAACAGCTAAATAACTCAAAAACACAATTGATAAAAAATGTAAACCAACTGAATTTTGTCACAAACTAGCACTCTCTACCTCATACTAAAAGTTAATGCAAAGAAGAACAACAACCAGGGCTGTTTTTGCTCCCTCTGACCTGCTGCCTGAGGCAAGGTTCCAACGTCATGGCATAAGCAGCTTTGAATAACCTTTTAAATATATAGTGAATAAAGTATCCCCTTTTGTAAAATATAAGGATATTATAAGTTACCGAGGAGTTTCATGACCATATAAAAACATATTTTGCAACTGGGGGTACTTTATTTATTATAATACACAAGTTTTAGGGAGTCATGTGACAGAAATGACATCAGAACTCACTGTTTATAACTGATGACATCAGTACTCACCGTTTATAAGGATATCATTTACAAGATATTCATGGCTTTTGTGTATTATATCCTTATAATAAGCAAGAGCCATAGAATAGCCCGTAAATGATGTCCTTATAAATGGTGTCATCAGTTATAATTGGAGCTTAGTGATCTGTGCTTAAAAATCAGCGTTGGAGCAGGTCAAAGGGGGTCCTGTCACATGACTCACTGAAACGTATGTATTAACATAAATACATTACCCCCTGTTGACAAAATACAAGGATATTAGAAGTCACCTTAGTATTCCTTGATCTGAGGTAAAGGGTTGTTGGTGGTCTGTACAGCTGAAGAAGAAATGAATGTTCTGCTTCCAATTAAGTTGCTCTGTGCCAGCAGAATCTCCGCAAAACTTTTATTCCAGGTTGTGGTTACACGACATGTTTCGTATAGACACCCTTTATCAAGTGTACCTTTGATAATGGGTATCTACCTGAAACATGTCGTGTAACCACAACCTGGAATAAAAGTTGTGCAGAGATTCTGCTGGAGTTCTCCTTCCTATATTACTTTGATGTTCCTTGATCTGGTCATGGAATTCCTAAAACTATCCTTATATTTTACAATAGGGAGTACATTATCCACTAAATACAGATACACAGGGATGCCATCAATAAGGGTCAGGGCACATGCTCAGATTCAGGGAGATTAGTCGCCCGGCGACATATTTTTTCTTTGGGACGACTAATCTCCTCGAGCTGCCTCCTGCTAGAATGTAAATCGCCGGTGGGGTGGCACTCGGAACGCTTCGTTTTCCGAAGATTTCTCCGGTGATTATTCTCCACGAATCTGAGTGTGTGCCCTGACCCTGAAGGGCAAATTTACTAACCTCTGAAAATTTGCCAGCGACGGCTTTTCTCACAGTGCAACACTTCTCCAGGCGTAGATTTGCCAGGACAACGCTAATTCACTAAAATCCAAAGTTGCGTCCTGGGCGCTGAATGCTGGTGAAGTTGCGCTAGCGTTACTGCGCCAATCGAAGTAAAGTTGCAATAGCGTTGGCTAATTTGCATAAGGCGGGAAGTTAAAGTACAATTAACGTATATGTTGCAGCAAATACATTACACAACACAAGGCCAGGAACCTTAAAATAAAATAAAGTTGTTATATTTCCCTACACATGAGCCCTGTGTATATTTAATGTGTCATATGTTAGGAAATGTAGGGGGGAAGCCTGTTACCCCAAAAAAAATTTACGCTATTTTTCAGCCTATCACCCTGAAAAAGGAAAAGACGCTAGCGTTTTTTGGGACTTAGAAAAGTTTTCAACTATTGTTTGAGGAAGTCCCATCTACTCTATTGCACTTCGCCTGGTCTGAGGTGGCGAAGTCTGGCGCAAGAGGTAACGTTCAGTAAAATCCGCATCTTAGTGAATTAGCATAGTTACGTCCATTCGCCAGAGTAAAAATTCGCCTGGCGATAGCGTGCTAATGATCGCTAGCGTCTGTCTCTTTTGCTAGCGATGTTACCCCTGTGGCCGTTAGTAAATCGGAGAAGTTAAGAAATGACGTCACGCTGGCAAATTTTCGCCAGCGTTAGTCACTTCGCCCTTTAGTAAATTTGCCCCTTATATAGTCAACGCCCGGTGAAGTCATTTGTGCTGTGATTAAAAGATTTACATGAATACATTTCACTCTGGGGTCGTTTTCAATAGATTTTTTTGCAAAATCCAATGCAAACAGCCAAAGTACTTTCAGGTAAGGCTTTGATCATTTGTAGCTCATTGTTCATTACTGTACAACACTAAACAGAGGCGCTGGGACTGGCATGTGATGCTGTGTATTCTGTTAACCTGGAAGCACGTGACTATGCCCCGAGAGCCCACACACGGATAGCGCTTGTATAAAGGCTTGAGGCGCTCATAAGAAGTGCAAGCGACAGACCACTACAGACAGACCCCCCTCCTCTCTAACGCCGACGCTGCTGTGGCACTTCAGTTCTCCTGTCAGGTGCGCGTTCTTGATTTTATCCCCGCCCCCTCTTCCCAGCAGCTTCCAGGACGCGCTTGATTGACAGGCAAGATGTCGGTGCAGAAAGAGACAGGAGGGGATGCAGCAGTAGCATCAGCGTCGCCAAGCACCGGCTCCGGCACATTTCTGCAGCAAGCACCGGCGTCAATCCTCTCTTCCGACTAAAGGCCCGCGCTTGCACACGGCACAAAGCCTAACTGCATGATAATATTAATAAAAGAGCTGAGTCTGCAGCAGCAGCAGCAAATATTAGGCAAGCAAGTATCCTGCTAAGTGCCAGTTTCATCATCAGCCGAGCTGCCGTGCAGGTGTTATAAAGCGACACTTTGTCACTGCCCCTTCTTGCAGCCTCAGACACTGCTCCATATTTCTTTCTATAATACTGGCAGCATCAGCACCGCTCTCTGGTGCTCGTGTCCTACAGCAGCAGCAGCAGCATCTGGGCTGGAGGCACCGGGGAGATCCCCAATGGAGTCAGCCTGAAGAGCCAGCCGACCCCCCTCCTTGCTGCTGCCCCATGTACCTGTGCTGAGGAGCTGGCTGCAGCTGCTGCTGGAACGAAGCCCAGAGCTGCAATAAGGGGGGGCAGAATCAAAGGGGACTTTTTTTCCCTTTTTCTTTTCATTGCTTTTGGGGGGGAGGGAGGGAAAGGAAAGAGGGGGGGTTGCAGATCAAGGGAGAGAAATGGATGAAGATAATGTGGCCAGCAGCGACGAGCAGCCCCTGAGTTTGCAGAAAGCCCTGCAGCAGTGCGAGTTGGTCCAAAACATGATAGACATCAGCATCTCCAACCTGGAGGGACTCAGGACCAAGTGTGCCACCTCCAACGACTTGACCCAGAAAGAGATCAGGACACTGGAGGTAGGAGATTGCCTGGCTAGTATGCATACTACATGGCGACAGCTTCTTCTGCCGCTGCGATTTTATTTTTTTTAATTCTTACTAATGTGTCTGCTTGCTGAGCAGTCATTTGCGTTTAGTTCTTTATTGGCCTTCAGCCACTCAACGGGTTAGTGAGGCTTTATTTGCAACCCATCCCCCCTATCTTCCCTTGTTGCTGCTGCTGCCACTGGTTTTGTTTATATCTCCTGCTTGGTGTGCGGTGCCATAAATGAAGCAGCTGCAGTGAGTCGGAGTGAGCCTGCGCATTCTGCAGGTGGTCGCAAAGGTGCTTCTCTCTCTCTCTCTCTCTCTCTCTCTCTCTCTCTCTCTCTAGCAGACTGTGTGCAGTGCTCCCTTCTAACACCCCCTCCTCATCATCACCATCATCCTTCATCTTTTTCAGCCCACACCTTCTACACATCCCTACTTGCCTGTTGCAGATAGATGCCATATTTATTTAGTTTATTGTATTGTATTAAGGCTGCTGCGTTCAGTACTGTTTCTGTTTGGCTCAGATGGTGCACTGCAAAGGGGGGCTTGGAACAGACGCAATAGGGGGGAGAACACAGAGTAAGGGTGGAGGGAACGATAAGATCACTGTACTGTATACCTGTAACCCTTCTACTTGTTCGTGTTACACCTTTACCTAGCCTAGTTTTCCACAATATTGCATTTTAAAAATAAATATTGCTCTATTTCCAATAGAACTGTCTAGTCTATTCATTGTATCATATTTTTCATATCAGCCAACTGAATTACACGCATCTGTTTGTGTTAAGGTTAGCAAGGTAAGGCATGTCAATCAGTTAGCAAAATGAAGACCCCAGATACAAACAGAAAATCCACTGCTCATCCCCATTGCCAGCATTTTTATACACAATGAGCCCTAAAAGAAGACCAGTTCTCAGGTTTTAGTACACATACTGTATCAACAAAGCCAACCCATCATTACAGTTTCCCCAACTGGATCATATTTAAGGTGCAGAGGCCCTCTGAAGTGCAGTCATGTGCTTGGTTAGACTACAAGAAATGTAATGGCAGGTATATTATATAATTAATTAATATTATTATTACACACACACACACATACACACACACATATATATATATATATATATATATATATATATATATATATATATATATATATATATATATATATATATATAAATATATATATATATATATATATATATATATATATATCCATGCACATACTGTAGAGAAACAAACCCAGCATTTGGTACACAGAGGCCCAAACAGCCCCCACCAGCCCACTAAATACTGACTTTCTATGGCACCTTATAGCAGCCCCTCTGGCATTTACCAGAACCCACAGAATGCCAGTCCGGGCCTGTTTAACACATACAGAATATATATGTTCACGTCTCCACACTCAATCCCTGCTGTGGTGAAAGCTTGCCTTGTTCAAAATTGGACCTTGTCAGATACATCTGGACATCATACAATGTTCCGAGCACGACAGAATTATTTCTCGACTGTAATGATATGCTAAAAATAAACACCTTAATTTTGCCAAATGTTCTTCATTGTTATAAGCAGTTATATCAAGGAACATTTCAGTTGGAGATTTTTTTTTATCACACAAAGTGAGGAACTCTGATAATTTTAAATAAGAAATTATGTATCCCATACTTTAAAATACTAAGGATATTAGAAGTTACCATATTCTGTAAATGTAAAGTACAGGGCCAGAGTTAAAGTGTCAGGGCCTACATCATTAAAAGAAGTTGGGGGCGTCAGATGAAGTTTAGATGGTGTTTTACTTACAGATCAACATCCAGTGCATTAATAAAGGGATCAACATATCTGTCCTGGATACAAATGTTACAGTTATTACACAATGTAACAATGTGCAATGTAACAAAGAAAACATTATTCTATCCCTTTTGCCTTCCACAGAAATAATCCCTGGTAAAGAACATGTAGCAAAATATATACAAGCTCTGTATCAAAGATCTCCATATTATGTATACACACACACATACTGTATTGGACCAGTGTCAATTTGATGGGACCTTTGATTGAAAGTTTCACTGGGAAAGGGAATGATGTGAATGATTTATAACTTCAGTGAAGTGCTAAGGAATATGTAGGCACTATACAAATATAGGGTGATAATAAATGAGATATATTACATTTTATTATATGTGATCTGTAGCCTTCCCAGGAACACCCCCCACCTGAACTGGCCTATGACAACTAAAGTAACACCTGCACAATGGCAGCTACAACTGCTTTATGTGTTTTTGCAAAGCAGATGGGAGTCACTTGTAATCTGGCTAAATGGGACTGTTTACAATTCATCAATGACATGAAAAATAAAATATTTACAAATGTTTAACTAAACACTCAAATATATTCATTCCCCTGCTGTACATATGCAGGGATCATAAAACCTACCTTACTACTAATTTGCTGAGTATTGCTATTCTACCATATGGCTATAATATATTGCAGTGGGTAGACGTTTTTTCCAAACAGTACCACCAAGTTTTTCTGGTTTCTTAAAAGCCTTTATTAGTGCTTTTGGGCATCACAGCAATGTTTTCAGGCCAAGCGGCCTTTTATCAAACTTGCACCGCCTCAACAAGATTCTGATAATCGTTGTGCTGACTACTTGCTGTTCTATATAATATATTGCAGTACCATGCAAAAATATTTATAACCTTCTCATACGTTACCCAGATTCCCTTTTATCAACACTTATCTACCTAACAAATAAAGGCCCATTTATCAAAACTCAAATTTGTGTAGTTTTAGAGTTTTGAAACCACAAATAATCTAATTTTCTCTAGAACCATGAATACCGTGAAAGTTATTAAAACATCTGAATAGACAAAGCATGTACAAAAAAAAAGCAGAGTGATGCACAAAAAAATTGCAAATAGTATAGTAGGATCAGAGTAGCTCCCATTTGTTATAGGACTTTGCCTGCTTCTACTTGTCAATGCTTTGTATTAAAGTTTGTCTTGGTTTTTATACTTTATAAATCTCAAATTCTTAGCGTTATAGAGAAATAAAAAAAAAAACATGATTTTTTAGAAAAAAAATCGGATTAAAAAAAATAGAATCGAATTTTAGTAAATACATAGGCCCTGTTACAATCTGACCCATTGACTTCTGTAGCCAGTGGCGGAACTACCGGGGGAGCAGGGGTGCTGCCCCCGGCAGCGCCGCACGCCACTGTAATAAGCCTGTCAGCGCAACGTACGGAGGGGGGCGGGGCCTGGCTGTGCGTCACACACCAGGGCCCGCCCCCTCTAGGAACGCTGCTGTCTGTAGCACCTCAACTTTTACTTACCAAAGTTTTGTATTAGAGTTTGCCATGGTTTTTACACTTTATATATCTCAGATTTTTAGAGAAAGAAAAAAATATGAATTTTTAGAGAAAACTTTTGATTTGTGAAAAAAACTGCTAGAATATTAGTAAATAGGCTGATAAATGTTGCAGTTCTAATATATTAATATGGTTCTTCTTATAAAATAGTCAGCGATGTCATGCAAAGAAGAACTGTCAGTTTAGAAGTGTAATATTTTGGAACACTGAAGCAATAGTGATTGGCTTTCTTCAGGTATTCCATTCACTAGTAACCAATAATAAATATTCTGTGTATGCTATATGCCATAGGTGCAGGAAAAATGCACCATCAGGGGCAGAATTATTTTTTTGAATCCCAAACCCCCATTGCCGTCTTTACCAAGCTCCTTGTTCAAATTTACCACCCCCTCTGAAGTTAAAGGGTATAGTTACACCAATTGGCACCACTTTTTTAGCCAAAGTGTTTTTTATTTGGATAGTAGCTGTAAGGCCTAGTTTTAGAACTAAACAAACTATGTTAGACTCATCTGTTCTTTTTTTTTCGGCTAATCTTTAGTTCAACACTTTGGTGTTCTTTAGATCTTCCCAAGTCTTAGGTGAATACTTCTAAAACAAATTATAAAGGGTTATATAATATAAAACAAGGCAAAGTTGTGCTCGCCACTAATTTTTAAAACCATTAGGCGGGGGTGCAATGAGGCTGTGACCACAAAATACATATAGACAAATACAAGAGGTCCTCTGCACTCAACCCATTATCAATATATTTAAGACATTGAGAAATGTTGTGCATGCAGCTAGTAAAAAATGCCTTACCCTTTAAACAAAACAGGGATTGTTTGTCCATATATTTAAAGAAGAAGGAAAGGCTAAAATTAAGTAAGCTTTATCAGAACGGTCTATATAAATACACCTCTGTCAAAAGAAGCACCACATTTTTTTCCTTCTATTGTGTGCACATGGGCTTCTGTTACAGACGTCCTGTTTTCATCTTAAACCTCCAGGGTTTAGGCTTAAGCATGCTCAGTTTGCTCCTCTCTCCCTCCCTCCCTCCCTCCCAGAGCTATGAGTGAGCAGGGAGAGACTCAGGCAGGAAGTGAGGTCACACCAAGCTAATATGGGAGCTGGTATCCTAAACAAACAGAGAGCTTCTAGAGCTGTTTACTCAGGTATGGTAAAGTATTCTGCAGAATAAATATAGTGTTATACCTTGCACTATTGTAGCTAATCTATTGGCAATAAACTGCTTCGGTAGCTTTCCTTCTCCTTTAGGGTAGGGACACACTGGGCGATTTGGGGAGTTTTAGTCGCCTGGCGACTAATCGCCGCGACTTTTCTCCCCGAATGCCTCCCCTCGCTCTGCGCCTGGCTAAAATGAAAAATCGCCTGCGATAATCACACGCGGCGATTCGTTTTCCGAAGTCGCCCGAAGTTTCCTCGTGAGGCAACTTCGGGCGATTTCGGAAAACGAATCGCCGCGTGTGATTAGCGCAGGCGATTTTTCATTTTAGCCAGGCGCAGAGCGAGGGGAGGCATTCGGGGAGAAAAGTCGCGGCGATTAGTCGCCAGGCGACTAAAACTCCCCAAATCGCCCAGTGTGTCCCTACCCTTAAGATGGCCAGTCCTACGCTCAATACAAGATGTTTTGAAGAATCTACAATTGTTTTTACATATATTAATTAGCTGTGTATCTTAATGATTCACTAGACAATATATCACATTATTTTAAGTCATTAAAGGAGTAGCTGATGTTAAAGTGAATTTTTAGCATGTTATGAAGGTGTTATTCTTAGCATTTTTCTACTTTTTTTGTAGTTTTTGAATTATTTACCATCTTCTGCCTCTTTCCAGTCTTCAAATAGTGGTCACTGCGGCAAACATTTAAGAAACAATTTTTCCATGAGGCTACAATTTTAATATTAATTTGTATTACATGTCTTTCTGCTCAGGCTCTCTTCTATTCATCTTCTATTCTGTCATTCAAACTGCTGCCTGGTTTCTAGGGTAAATTGGACCCTAGCAACCAGATAGCTGTTGAAATTCCAAGATGGAGAGTTGCTAAACAAAACCCTAAATAATTCATAACCCCCCCAATTGCAAATTTTTCAGAATACAGTATGGGATCCGTTATCCATAAACCCATTATATAGAAAGATCCGAATTAAAGGGATACTGTCATGGGAAATTTTTTTTTGTCAAAATGAATCAGTTAATAGTGCTGCTCCAGCAGAATTCTGCACTGAAATCCATTTCTCAAAAGAGCAAACAGATTTTGTTATATTTAATTTTGAAATCTGACATAGAGCTGAGCTAGACATATTGTCAATTTCCCAACTGCCCCAAGTCATGTGACTTGTGCTCTGATAAACTTCAACCACTCCTGCTGTACTGCAAGTTGGAGTGATATCACCCCCCTCCCTCCCCCCCAGCAGCCAAACAAAAGAACAATGGGAAGGTAACCAGATAGCAGCTCCCTAACACAAGATAACAGCTGTGTGGTAGATCTAAGAACCAAAAAGGGGAAACACAAGGGACTTCTCCCCACACTACCTATATCTGAAAAATCTGAGGGCAAAATTATAATAATTGAATATCAAAATAAAATAAAAAGCAATTTTTATTCACCACCATGCCATATTGAAACAGTGAGATTAAAACCATTTAAAATAATGAACAGCGCTGCATATGAAACTGAAGGGATCCCTTCTAAAAGGACAAAAAACCCAAAAGCTGGTTATATTAACCAACTTAGGGAGAAATTAGCATGCTATTAAGTATGGTAATAAATTAGTAATGAGAGATGTAATGGAAAAGCTTAGGAACAAGATTGTGGGTGGACGTTTATAAATCCAATAATACAATGGGGTTCAGTTGAATGAGTCCATCTTGATCCTAGACCAAAGAAAGATTCCAAAATTCTTGAATAAACAGCATGTGAATATTCCCCTATTTCATATAAAGTGAAAAAGATTTGCGGGGGGGGGGGAACCCCTGAGTCTTTGATGTTTATAGGTCGGTGTTTAAATGACTTGAATCCGTGGGTTTATGCTTGCTGGGCGTGCTGGGGTTTGTATAGGCCCGGGGAAGGGGTTGACTCGCCTACATTATGCATTGGCGATTAAACCATCCAAGTACAGTTGCACCGCATGTATTCCCAAGGACATCCAAATGTTCGCAAGTATTAAATCCACCGCTTATAGTAGCGGTTCTGTAGCTCTCATAAGAAATGAAGTTATACAGACCGTCTCACGGGTTGTGCTCACGGGTAAGTCCAAGGATCCTTAGAGCGGCTGTGCGATAATGTTATCCCGGACCTCCCCCAGTCACGCCAGAATGCAGTCCGAGAGGGAACCCCCTACAGCCAGTGCAGCGCTGAACTGGCTGTAGGGGGTTCCCTCTCGAACTGCATTCGGTCTGTATAACTTCATTTCTTATGAGGGCTACAGAACCGCTACTATAAGCGGTGGATTTAATACTTGCGAACATTTGGATGTCCTTGGGAATACATGCGGTGCAACTGTACTTGGATGGTTTAATCGCCAATGCATAATGTAGGCGAGTCAACCCCTTCCCCGGGCCTATACAAACCCCAGCATGCCCAGCAAGCATAAACCCACGGATTCAAGTCATTTAAACACCGACCTATAAACATCAAAGACTCAGGGGTTTCCCCCCCCCCGCAAATCTGTTTCACTTTATATGAAATAGGGGAATATTCACATGCTGTTTATTCAAGAATTTTGGAATCTTTCTTTGGTCTAGGATCAAGATGGACTCATTCAACTGAACCCCATTGTATTATTGGATTTATAAACGTCCACCCACAATCTTGTTCCTAAGCTTTTCCATTACATCTCTCATTACTAATTTATTGCCATACTTAATAGCATGCTAATTTCTCCCTAAGTTGGTTAATATAACCAGCTTTTGGGTTTTTTGTCCTTTTAGAAGGGATCCCTTCAGTTTCATATGCAGCGCTGTTCATTATTTTAAATGGTTTTAATCTCACTGTTTCAATATGGCATGGTGGTGAATAAAAATTGCTTTTTATTTTATTTTGATATTCAATTATTATAATTTTGCCCTCAGATTTTTCAGACATAGGTAGTGTGGGGAGAAGTCCCTTGTGTTTCCCCTTTTTGGTTTATATATTGCTATTTTAGTGGACACCTCAACACTACAAGTCTGTTATTACCTCATTAAGCCTCATCTGAGTCTCCTTTGTATATGTAGATCTAAGAACAGCACTCAATAGTAAAAACCCATGTCTCACTGAGACACATTCAGTTACATTGAGAAGGAAAAAATGCAGCCTGCCAGAAAGCATTTCTCTCCTAAAGTGCAGGCACAAGTCACATGACTGGGGGCAGCTGGGAAATTGACAAAATGTCTAGCCCCATGTCAGATTTCAAAATTAAATATAAAAAAATCTGTTTGTTCTTTTGAGAAACGGATTTCAGTTCCGAATTCTGCTGGAGCAACACTATTAACTGATGCGTTTTGAAAAAAACATGTTTTCCCATGACAGGATCCCTTTAAGGAAAGGCCATCTCCCATAGACTCCATTATAATAAAATAATCCAAATGTTTAAAAATGTTTTTTTTCTTTGTAATAATAAAACAGTACCTTGTACTTGCTCCAAACTAATACATAATTAATCCTTATTGGAAGGAAAACTAGCCTATTGGGTTTATTTAACATTTAAATGATTTTCTAGTAGACATTAGGTATGAAGATCCAAATTACAGAAAGACCCATTATCCTGAAGGTCCCAAGTATTCTGAATAACAAATGTCAAATGTAATGATAAATAGGGTGGAAAAGTCTGTGCGGATTTGGTTGGAGTGGCTTTCCAAAGATAGTGAGATAAATTTAGCTTTAATAAATAACCTCCTTGATTTCTGACTGATAAATCAACTAATTTTCTATAGAATAAACAAAAGGGCAATTTGGTGTTGAGGACTCACAAACTAGTAAGCATTTAATGATATCTAGACGGCCTTATGTTTTCCATACCAACAAGTTCATTTACTGAATGTAAGATGTGAAGAAGTTTACTTATTTGCTATTTTTTTGTGTAAACTAGAGGTGGTACAGAGGTCCCCGTGAAAAGGAAAACAACACAGATAAGTGTAAGGCAGGTAATAAAATGTCTGGAGGGAGGCTGTTTTTAAAATTAGTTTTTATGTGTCTCATATTCAGGGTCTAGGACGTCTCCCTGTCCAAGTCTCCCTGCCCTGGCATTTTAAGTACATAGAGGACCAAACTGCCCCCCACCAGCCCAATGTGACTGTCAATGGCATCTTACAGCAGCCCCTCTGGTATGTGTCAGCAAGGACCAACCCCGAACCCAACATGATTTTGGCTTATATCCCAATGGGCCAGTTCAACCCTGCACATCACACAGACTACAGTATGCAAAACCATTTGTACTTGTAAAGGTCACTGTATATTCAGGGCTGGTGCTCCACTAGGCATTGGACCTGTGAGTGCCCCCACATTAGGTCAGCAGATGTGACATCACGGCACAATGCATAGTTGAGAGATGTCACTTCCCCGGCACAACATTAGATGGACAGGGACAGGCCCTCGAGGGCCTATATAATAAATACGCCTCTGGTAAAGGTGTGTAATTAATGCATAGACGAGTGAAACCTTGCAGTGTAAAAGAAAGAGACTGAACCATTTTTTTAAACCACATTTTACTCAAGAATTTATTTTCTACATTGATTTTTATGGTTGTTTTAGTTGATTTTAAGTGTCTGAGGTGGTGTACCATTATCATGTCAATTTCACGAGTAAATCAAAATATACCAATATGTACCCTTTATACATTACACCAATTTTTATACCATCTTTGGGAATAACACTTTTATTTCGCAGCATCTTTTTTTATGTAAAACAATTTCAGCACTTTATAAATATGAAGCGTTAGAAAGGGAGGATTATATGAGAATAACGTCCGTTTTCGTAGGTGGTTTCCTCTAAATTGCGAAGCACATATAATCATTTTTTATACAGTATTTGCGTACACAACTAATTCTAGTTTCTGTTGGCACAAAGATGCTACCTTTATCAGGATGTGTATGCTGATGTCCAAGTTTTACAATCTTTTGTAAGTATACCCTAGTCTGCTTGGAAATACAACCCACAGGCAAATAAAGTCAAAAATACTTGTGTAAAAATCTCTTGCATGGTTAATGGTTTTACAAGTTTGATTTAAGCCAATGCACGGCATTTTTTATGTGTTTTCCAAAGCTTGCATGGGCTTCTTTGGGATTCTCCAGTTTTCTCTTACACTCCAAAAACTTACAGGCAGGTTAAGTGGCTCCTGGTAAAATTGGCCATTGTGTGTGAATGATGTAGAATCTTTGGAAAGTGCTGCGAAGCATGTTGGTGTTATGTAAATAAAGGATAATAATTGCAGTGTACCCCTATCTCAAATGCTAATTGTAGCACAGAGCAGGTATTCTCATGAGGGACCTTGTTGCTAAACCACAGTTACAAGCAGCCTTGAAAAGTGATTTAGCTTGGGAAAGCAGCTATATATAATCACACAGGCAACTGCAGTTATAATTTTAAAAATGTATGTAACTTTCCCAGAGCACATTAGCAAATACAGTATTTAAAATGAATTCTAAAAAATCAGCCATGCGGCTGGGCTGCATGCTGCCCCTTAATTCATGCTGCCCTAGGCCTCGCCGCAAATCTGGGCCTGCTCACAGTCACTTCTTAACAGCCTTTACCTGTTGCACAATACCACACAAAATATATAGTACAGTTATGAGACCTGTTATCCAGAATGCTTAGGACCTGTGGTTTTCAGGATAACAGATCTTTCCGTAATTTGGATCTTTATACCTTAACTCTACTATGAAATCATGTAAACATTAAATAAACCCCATAATTATATCATAGTTTGGATCAAGTACAAGGTACTGTTTTATTTTTTTATTTACTTTTTAAAATTTGGATTATTTGGATAAAATGGAGTCTATGGGAGATGGCCTTTCAGTAATTCGGAGGTTTCAAGATAACGGGTTTCCGGATATCAGATCCCAAACATCTCTCATCTCAGCTATCACTTTGCATGCCAGTTGAATTTCACTTCCAGCGTGTTATATATGGTCAAGTCCTGATAGAGTTAAGCTGGCCATAAATGTAAAGATTTTTAAAAGATACAATCTCAAAATGATCGTACGAATTGTCCATCAACTAATAAGACCATTTCAGGCGATATTGCCAGGAAAACAAAGGGGAGCTGCCTGCTTGTCCCTGCAAACATAGATAGCTTGCACTGGGACTGATAAAGATTTTTTAAGCAGGCCGATCAATTTTCTGACAGATGGCCGAAAAATCATAAGATGTACGATCGTTCGAATCCCACTAACCGCACGATAATTTCGAAGGATTGGTCGGACTTCGCTAAAATTGGTCGTTTGGCAAGAGAATTCTTTGCGTCTATGGGGAGCTTTAGTTTCTAACTAAAACCTAATTAATTCAGGGACATGTTATCTGTGTTGTGGGACACAGACACCAAGGAGAATCTTTATAAAATGTAACAGAGTTTCCTATTAAACTAGTGTGAGCTGACATAATGTATGTTTGCCCAAAACAATGATGCTTATTTTGTTGTAATGTAATCACTACTATGTGGCCAGAGTTTTGTTTGTGCCTCTTTAATAGATTTCCCTTTTAATGATTATTGCTGCAGCAGGGTCCTATTGAGTATTGATACCAGGCTTGCTATCGATAATTGTTACCTTTTTTACTTTTTTCCACCTCAGGCCAGACCACTGGGCTTAACCAACACTAGAACGATGAACTGATCTGCAAAATGTATCTACTTTATAATTGTGGCTTAGATGCATAACCTTATATTTATGCAGATAGACTATTTAGGAGATTTGGCTGCTTAGTCTTGCAACTGGACCCATATACTGCAATTTCCATAAAACTAGTTCATTGCTATGATCCCCCCCACCCACAGAAAATGAATCTCAGCGCGTGTGGCTCAAACAGTAGATGGTGGATTTGCCAAGGTCATTGTTGGTGTACATCTATTAAGATATGTTCTTGATGACAACAAATCACCTCATTTAGGGACTATTGGCCTAAACCATAAACACTAGAATCATGAACTATCAGACATATGTTCTGTTTCTGAAATTGTAAATATTCCACAACAAGAGTCATTGGAGTTCTGATTTCTGCCTAATAAAAATCATTTATTTACTTCCTGAAGGCCACAAAAGCATTTGCTTATAAAGGGAATATTAGATTCTATCCACAGTAAATGAAAATGAGAATAAAATTATTGATGATCTAGTATATGCAAAGTTACTTCTACCTGAAAAAGAGTAGGATGCATGATTTAGCATCAATGGTGCAGTGCTGGCATGTATGGCCTATCTGACGATATCAGTGGGTGACTGTCACTACTATTTGTCAGACATAACTTTACTACAATTGCTGTCTGTCAATTAATGGCCCGAGCATTGTGTGATTTGTTCTTTTTACTATTTTATTTAATCTGAATGGTAAATTGTAGGCCGGAAGATTGGAACAGACAAAAGTTCGACTGACCGGCTTTAGTTTATATGATTAGGTTGCTGTGTAGCCATGGGGGCAGCCATTTAACCTGAAAAAGGAGAAAAGGAACAGATTACTTAGCAGATACTGTAACAAGCTCAGAATTTCAGAAACAATGCAGAATTTTTAATTGATAGTATTTAGAAAGTTTCTTACTTCAGTATGAGCAAGCTTATATTAAATTTTCATTTTCACAATAGTTCCCCTTTAAAGAGATTGATACCAGAAATTAAACTCTTTTACATCTATCATAATATTGGCTTTGAAAGCTACTTATAACTTTTCCATAAAGTATTAGCCTGATGCTTTTACATTACCTGTCTGATCCCCCATGTTCCTGTATGAGGGGGCTGCCATATTTGAGCAGCAGGAGTCCATTAGCATTAGAAACTTTAACAGGCTGAAATGGGACAGTCAGGTTGGCAAAACAGTCAGGTTTAGAAACTGTTGCTTACAAAAACAAACCTCTCAGCAAACAACGATCAACACGACCTAAAGGTAACTTTAAATGTACATTCATATTTTAAAAAGTAGTTTTTTAGTATTAGTATCACGTTAAGGATTTGGCTACATCCAAATTCTGCAAAAAATGCACACCTGATTTAAAAGGTTGAAAGAAAACCATTATAGTCTGCCTTTGCTTGAAGAAAAACAAAATGCTGGCTCAAACGTACCAATTATTAAAGTTTGTGAAGCTGTACTAATTCCAGGAGTCTGTGTAACCCCAAAAGTATTCACGAATAATGGTAAAGCTTGTAATACACAACTTTCAGGCAGTGATTTTCAAACTGCAAATCTTCATTTATTTTAGCAGTGTAAAACACTACGGGGCACATTTACTATTGGTCGAAAATCGAGGGTTAATTAACCCTCGATATTCGACCGTCGGAGTAAAATCCTTCGACTTCGATATTCAAAGTCGAAGGATTTACTGCAATTCGTTCGTTCGAACGATCGTAGGAAAAATCATTCGAACAATTAAATCCTTCGAATCGAACGATTCGAAGGATTTTAGTTCATCGATCGAACGATTTTCCTTCACTAAAATAATACTTGGGGACCTTCCCCATACGCTAACATTGGTGCTCGGTAGGTTTTAGGTGGTGAAGTAGGTGGTCAAAGTTTTTTTTAAAGAGACAATACTTCGACTATCGAATGGTCGAATAGTCGAACGTTTTTTCAAAGTCGTAGTTGAAGATCGAAGTAGCCAAAAAAAACCTTCGAAATTCGAAGTTTTTTTCCTTCTATTCCTTCACTCGAGCTAAGTAAATGTGCCCCTACATGTTTCGGATAAAACACTATTTTAAGACACTTGAAAAGGGGTTTTACCTGAAACATGTAGTCTGCCTTCCATAGTGGGTGGTGCACAAATTCTCTGGAAAGCTGAGAAACATCATGTCCCAGAATCCATCACTTCACAATGGAATAAGGTTTTAGGGGTTGCACAAAAGAGGGGTGAAACAAATATTGGGCAAACCAATAATACTGGCTCAAGACCAACTTGTACAGCCCCAAAGGGGTTCAAATGTGCATCTGTTGTGTTGGTATGTGAGCACTGCTATCTTTACAATATTATCTCCCATGTACACCAGCCTACAATGTTAGTTCTAGCTCCTGCTGTTAAAGCCCAGTTAGCAACTACACCCTATGTAAAAGTCACCCAAATGTCTTCACCCAGATTCCATGTAGTGTAGATGTAGAGTCTCAAGACAATGAGACCTAAAGTAATTCATTAAACATTAATGGAACCCTTTATCTAAAGCTTCAGGGGAAAATTTGATATTAGTCATTAACTTTTGTTTGTTATAATGCTTCTGTGCTATTCCCCTAAGAGTAAATAATGATTGAAGGCCACAGTCCAGAGAAGGTTCTGTACTTGTGTCATTAGTTTTTGTTTATCAGTCTATTAAACATTCAATTGGATACTGAAAGTACTGTCTCTATGTTTGCTGATAATGTCAACTTGGGAAAAAGGTCTATGCAAGATGTTTTGACTCTACAAAGCGATTTAGATAACTTGAGAGAATATAGAGCTGTAGCTAATGACAAATATGATAAATTCATAAATGCAAGGTCAAGAATTTTGGAGAAAATATTTATCAGTAATTTTAATAATATTTTTAATTGGATATTTCTTGTAACATTATTGTATAAATGAGAAGGGCACGTTGGTTACAGCAGCACTCTCTGAAATAAGTCCCTGTTATTACCATAGGGGCACATTTACTTAGCTCGAGTGAAGGATTAGAATAAAAGAAACTTAGAATTTTGAAGGTTTTTTTTGGCTACTTCAACCATCGAATTGGCTACTTCGACCTTCGAATTGGCTACTTCGACCTTCGACTTCGACTTCGAATCGAACGATTCTACCTAAAAATCGTTTGACTATTCGACCATTCGATAGTCGAAGTACTCTCTCTATTCGACCATTCGAAATTCGAAGTATTTTTTCTTCTATTCCTTCACTCGAGCTCAGTAAATGGGCCCCTTAATGTTAAGTGAAATATTCCTTCTGCACTAACAATATAAGAAAAGGTTAACATTTTCTTTAAAAAATGTTTTTTTAATTTGTCACTTATGGATGCCCTGAGAATATACATTGGCCCACAGAAACTGTCCCACATGACACAAGACAATGCATTGATCTTGGACATTGTAGGACATTGTGCAGTGACCCCTCTGTATCGGCTTGGCTGCAGCTTTCTCTCTTTGGGACAGATTTACTTATATCCGAATTTTCGCTTCTGAAATCTTTGCCATACTTTGCCCAACTACGTCAGACGTTATTTTGTGACAACTACGTGTATTCATCAAAATGTGAATCTTCGCCTCGGCAAATGAATGCCGAAAGTTTCTCTAAGGTTACTTTCTTTATTAACATATGGTATGGGGAATTAAAGTCTAAAATAGAATAATGCTAGTAATGCTATATTTTGTTTACTAAACATAAACATGAACTTACTGCTCCAGAAGCCTAATTTAACAAATTATTATTATTATGTTTTCAAAGTTGGCCGCAGGGGGCTGTCATCTTGTATCTGTGTTATACATCTCTGCAAGACCAAGAACATGCATATGCTTAGGGGCACATTTACTTAGGGTCGAATATCGAGGGTTGATTAACCCTCGATATTCGACTGTCGAAGTTAAATCCTTCGACTTCGAATATCGAAGTCGAAGGATTTACCGCAATTCGTTCGATCGTTCGAACGATCGAAGGAAAAAACGTTCGAATCGAACGATTTGAAGGATTTTAATCCATTGATCGAACGAAATTCCTTCGATCAAAAAAAGCTTAGAACGCCTATGGGTAAGCCTTCGGTAGGTTTTCGGTAGGTTTTACTTGGCGAAGTAGGGGGTCGAAGTTTTTTTTAAAGAAACAGTACTTCGACTATCGAATGGTCGAATAGTTGAACGATTTTTAGTTTGAATCGTTCGAATCGAAGTCGAAGTCATGGTTGAAGTAGCCAATTCGATGGTCGAAGTAGCCCAAAAAAAATGTTCAAAAGTATTTTTTCTTCTATTCCTTCACTCGAGCTAAGTAAATGTGCCCCTTAGTGTGGTCTGGGCTTTAGTTAGGAGGTTAAGCTTAGGTATCATTATAAATTATCAAAACAGCACAAGTCAAATAATATCTGCCATAGGAGCTGATACAGCAATAATCAGAATATGCAGACTGCACTTGGTCTGTGGATACGAATCTCTACACGGTCGCCGGCTGCTTTACAGGGAAACGAGCAAAGCTGCTCGAGGTCAGGGAAGTAAGATGGGGAAAGTATGATTGTTTACCTGCAGAGCAGTTAGGGAACGTTTTTTTTGTCTACAGCAGTCAAAGCAAGTAAAACGAATAGGGAATTTCACTGCATACAGTCAGGTTTATTATAAAAATGTACACATTTTTTATTTAAAGTATATTGGAGATAGATTTCTTTTTCATTAAGGAAAGTAAAAATGGGATTTTATTTTTTTGCCTTTACATCCCCTTTAACATAACTTTGTCTTTTCCAGCCTGGGTTCTCTTCAAGACAGCTTATTTGTCTTTGTGCTACTGCTGCCTTATACAGAAGGTATGATAAAGTATACCTACAAGCACAAGGCCTTGCAGAAAGTATGGATTTTGGTCAATGTAGATAAAAAAGCCAGAACTGATAGAATTGGTTACTCAAGTCATCTCCTAACATTAAATTCTATTTATCTTATGTGACAAATAAACATTAGATAATAAAATATGGGCTGTGGCAATTCACATTTTCCAAAATAATTACAGAAGACCGGTCACTGAACAATTGCCAGTGATGATCAAGGTGTTGTTGAAAAGCAATAGTGCCATTACTTGATCCCATACATGCTTTGAGCGATTTACGGATAGCACCTGTTTACACCAAGTAAATCGGGCTATAATGGTTATATGAATGCTGCACTCTGGAAGTGACAGTATTACAACAAAAATACAGGGTAAATAGCTTGTACCAAAACTTTTGTGAGATTTATTGAAACAGGTGCTTCTTTGGGTCTATCTTTGAAAATGACATGAGACATAATGAGATAGTGGTGGATGCCTGCAATTACATTGGAATTTTGTGGTAAAATGACGCACAGTTGCACTTTAGGGGGCAGATATATCAACGGTCGAACTGAATTTTCAAATTCAAAAACAAAGAATTTCGAAGTAATTTTTGGGTACTTTGACCATCGAATAGGCCAAATTCGACTTCGACTTGAATTGAAGAACCTTTGAACCTTTGAACCTTAAACCTGCCGAATTGCTGTTTAGCCTATGGGGGACCTCCTAGAACCTATCTGAGGCTTTTGGGCAAGTTTTGAGAAGTCAAAGGTTTTTTTTGAAAAATCCTTTGAATCGTTCAATTCGAAGGGTTAAATCGTTTGATCGTACGATTTTACTTCGATAGTACTTCGATCGAATATGGGCGTTTTCGCTGGAAAAAATACTTCAACTATGGAAGTACTCAAATTCGGTGGTTGAATTTCGAATTTTTTTTACTTCGAAATTCGATCCTTGATAAATACGCCCCTAGGTAGTGGTACGGATACACGCACTATTTTGGATGCTGCTGAACCCCCGAATCCTAAGTGGAGGATTTGCAGAATAGTGATTTGCAGGTGCAAATCGGGAATGCGGAGGGAAAAGAGAACTGCCCACAAATTGCTTTTAAGGATTTGGGTTCGGTTTGGCCAGGCATGAGGATTCGGACAAATCAGAATTCTGTTGAAAAAGGCTGAATTTTGACCAAATATCGAATCCTAGATTTGGTGCATCCCTACATAGTGGTCTGGCTTTGCGTCAGGACTTCCCTGGGTTTCCAGTGTCCATTTATTTTGAATTTTCTTGCCAAAACATAGGGCATCATTATGTAACGTGCTAGCATAGCACCATCTTGTGAATGAAAGGGAGCGCTCCTAACCAAATGTAGGGGCTGATTTATTTTCTTGTTTGCATTTTGTGTAAATTTCAGCAACAATTTTGACAATCGTTTTTCTGCTACAATTTTTTTCTGCATTTCAATGTTTTTTTGCTCAGTTTACTCATAGACAGCACCAGCCACATGATTATTTGGCTTAAAATGCCTTTATTGGAACATGGGCTCTGGCCCAGAAATTCAGCTGAATATCTGGGTCAGAGCCCATGTTCCAATAAAGGCATTTTAAACCAAAGAATCCTGTGGCTGGTGCTCCCTGTGAGTATACTGATTTAAGAGAACAGTGTGAAGTGGACATTGTATGACTTGCACCAAATTGAAGCTAAAGCTGAATGCCTGGAGCGTGCTGACTAAACTACCTGCTGATGTTTTTTCGATGTAATTTCTAAAATTTCTAAAATCCTATTTTATAATGTAATTCAAGCAAAATAAATTTCACTTACACTATATAAAATATTTTGTCTTGGAATTCTCAAACACATTAAGCAGGCAGGCTCCATTTTGTTATAAAAGGGGTTGTTCACCTTCAAACACTTTTTTTCAGTTCAGTTAGTTTCAGATAGTTCACCAGAAATAAAGAATTTTTCCAATTACTTTCTGTTTTGTATTTGTGACCGTTTTTCTAATATTGAAGTGTACAGTTTAATTTTTCACCTCCTAAAGCAGCTCTGGGAGGGGGGTCGCCGACTCTTTAACAGTTCTTAATGGATACATTTAATTGATACATTTGTTATCATTGCCCCTGTTGAATTGTTACAATAGTTGCTAATATTCCAAAGTTACTGCTGAGAAAGGTCTCAACTAATTGTATCAACTAAATGTAGGTTCTGAATGCTCCTGGATCACAGAGCTGCCAGACTGAAGAACGTTCAATTTTAAGCTTAAATTTTGGGAAAACGGCAAAAAATAGAAGATGGAAAGCAATAGAAAAAGGCTTATATTTGTGGTGAACTATCTGAAAACAACTGAACGGAAAAAAACTTTTGAAAGGTGAACACCCCCTTTGAGGAAAGCTTTGCAACATCTAAAAATGTTGTGTGTGCGCCTGAATAGGTCACCTGATACACTTGTCCGTGCACTGACTACACAATTAGATGGTGAGAAAGGGAATGCAAGGAAGGCAGATACATCTAGGAAGTTCAGAATAGAAAGTGAAAGTAATTTCCTGCCCAGCCTCTATACCTCAGGAATATAGGAGGGGCAAGTAAAATATGATTAACAGCTTAGATATTTAAACAAGTTTATAACAGGTATGGATGTTTTAAAAACAGTGGGGCTCATTTATCAACACTGGGTGAATTTGCCCATGGGCTGTTACCGATAGCAACCAATCAGTGATCAGCTTTTTAAAGCCAGCTGCAAGTAGGGTTGCCACCTTTTTAAAATCCTTTTACTGGCTGCTGGGGGGCGGGGACGCAAAGGGGCGGGCTGTGACGTCAAAATGGGTGGGCCGTGATGCCAAAGTGGGCGGGGCCACTACACGGACGCTAGAAGAAGTAAGAGAAAAGGTAAGTTTCAGGGGATGTTCCAGGGGATTGGGGGCAGGCCGAGGGCTCCTTTTAATCGTATTACAAATTTACCAGCAGCTACATTGCCGGTAAATTTGTAATACCGGCCCTGGCCTTGGCAGGTATTTTACAGGCTAGGCCGGTAAAATACCGGCCGGGTGGCAACCCTAGCTGCAAGAAGAACAATGAATGCAGCAATCTGATTAGTTGCTATAGGTAACAGCCCATGGGCAAATCTGCCCAGTGTTGATAAATGAGCCCCATGTGTTACATGTTTACTTTGAAAAGGACTTTTATTATACAGCTTTTTATGTCTGGATGACAGGTTCCCTTTAATAACAGTTTTTTGTATTTATTTATTTGTATTCTATCATTGTATTGTTCTCCATATTTTCTGTTAAATTCTGTTAATGGACAGCGCTGCGTATATATTTAGTTCTATATAAATATACACATACAAACATACATTTTAAAATTGTTATTTCATTTTTATTTAAATCTGACTATGATACTATACATTGCAAGCTTTCTTGGCTAAATCTTATAACGCAACATCGAACGATCTAAGCAGTAGGTAGTCTTGCTGGATTATATTTATAGAAAGACTTAGCAGTAAAAGAAGGGTTGAAAATTACTTTCTGAATTTCTACATTCGAAAGTATATTGGTAGGATTTTTTTTAGCATTTTATTTCCCCAGTTTATTTCCAAATACATGATAAAATAACTCTTGTGATGTTACTTACATTATTGGTTTGGTTTATGTATTACAAATACAGTACATACATGAATATTTATACATTTGATTCATATTTAATCATCTTTATATATTTGTTTCAGTTTTTGCATAGTAATGTATGAAATAAACAGACCAGCTTTAATGATGGGGGCATAAGGTATAATGATGAAGAAAACAAAAACCATAACTGCTTACTTAGAAACAATGCCTCGGCATCATGACACCAAACCAATAATCAAAGGCACACAAAGGGGATTGTTGCAAACTGAATTAAGAGTTTGCTACCGGTCTCCTGGTGTGCATTCCAACATTATAAAGTGATGCACCTACAAATAAAGGACAGGGTTCATTTACGACTGCAAATGCAGGGAGCAAAATGCAATTTTAAGTTAATCGATATGTTTTTTCCCCCCACAATTCCAGCGTCATTGCAGTAGCAAGGGGATGATGGGCCGGACACAATTATGCTGAAAGTTTTCCTAGTCTAGTTGGGGTAATTTTCCAGTGTTCTGCACAAGAGTGACATGTGTGCCCAATTTTTTAGATGTAAATGTGCTGCACCTATTGGCAAAGGTTGCTTAGGGAAACATGGAGCTACTGCTTGGTCCCAAGTATGACATAGCTCCAGGGTTCCTCTCTCAATAGGTGCAACGATGCTTGACTCGAGACTTGAGAATAGCAAGTAACAGGGACAAAGTAACACTGAGCACAACTATATGGAAGTGCAAAGAGTGTACTGTATTTTGATACGGTTTTACATGTAACTGACTGCAGGAAAATGTGTACGATTCCAATTCGTTAATGACCTCTTATTTCTTGCTACCAGACATCCTATATTTATTCTGTAGTAAGCCATGAATGCCAGTTATTTTCTGCTCATTTTCCTGTGTAAAAACTAAAATCATTGTATCCTTGTTTTTTTTATGTAAACATGAGCCTTTTTGACTGATTCAGCTTGAATGGCTGATCCCATGTCAACACTGCATCTTATTTATATAAAAAATAGTAGTCAAATACACATTTTTACCAGTGCAAGGCATCAGTTCATTATATTGGCAATGCTCTGTCACTATATAGTAATATGATTTTCAAGTCCAAGACCATGGGGTAGATTTATCAAAGAGTGAAGTTAGAGATCTCCACAGTCCTCTAGAGTGAAATACCTCCTCTCTCCATTCATTTCTATGGGATTTTTAAAGGCATATTTATCAAAGGGTGATAGTGAAAGTTCACCATGTCTTTAGAATGGTGCCACTTTAAATGTGTTGCTGTGTTTTGTAATTTGAACCCTACCCACTGCTGGTAAATAACCTAGGGTAAACTGTTTTTGTATGAAAGTGGCAGTGTGGTGCAGAGATCCTTTACTTAAGTTGCAGTAAGGGGCATATTTATCAAGGGTCGAATTTCGAATTGAAAAAACTTCGAAATTCGAATTCAAAAGGACTAACCGAAATGAAGTCACATTTTTTTTCGTCGAATAGGTCAGTTTTTGATCGAATAGGTCCGTATTCGGCCGAATTTGAACTGTACGAATCAAGGGAATAGGGCATTCGATTGAATTCGATTCGAAGTTATCCCCCCAAAAAAGCTTGATTTTTCAGAGTCCACCAATTGACTCCAAATAGGTTCTAGGAGGTCCCCCATAGGCTAAAACAGCAATTCGGCAGGTTTTAGATGGCGAATGTTCGAAGTCAAATTTAATGAGATAGTACTTGATACATTTTTTAATTTTTTTCAAATTCGAATTTGGACTATTCCCTAGTCGAAGTACTCAAAAAATAGCGAAATTCAAATTATTTTCATTTGAAAATTCACCTCAACCTTTGATAAATCTGCCCCTAAGTTTAACTTGCACTGGGCTCTGAAAGGCGTAAGATGTCATTTATTAGATCAAAGATACAAAAGAGAGGGGGATGATCAATGCACATTGCCTGGTACCCTGTTTCTTTAGTAAGGGCAGAAGAAGATGAATCCTGTGAGACCAGTGCCAATCAGAGCCGGGCCACACTGGGCAGGCGCCCTAGGCAACCTGGGCCAACGCTGCGCCAGCTGAATGTGCGCATACGCAAGTTGACGCCGGCGCGCATGCGCGTGTTAACGCCAGCGCGCATGCGCAGAAGCGGAAATCGGCATGTGCACATGCGCAGAAGCATCAATCGCGTGCAAGAAGACGGGGAATGAGAGGACCAGACATGGGGTAGGCGACAGAGCAGGTACGTGCCTGGCGCCCCCCCAGCTTTGCGCCCTAGGCACGTGCCTACTCTGCTTACCCCTAGTTCCGGCCCTGGTGCCAATACTCTTTTCCCAAGAAATGCAACCATGCAGTGAGGTGCCAGGCGATGAATAATTTGACTGGAAGTAAGTAGCTAGGACAACTATATGCTCAATCCTGCTCAATTCCCCCCCTTTTTTGTATACTTGTAGTTAATTTGGCCACATCAGTTGCAATCCCATTGTACTTTATATTTATATTTGGAGTGCTTCCATAACCCCCTTTTTGTGTCATTCTTATATTCCCTGCAGCATGTGGTAGAGCACTAAGGGCTACAAACTTTCTCTGGATAAGATATCTATTGTCACAAACCTCTAATATTGGTTAATTTCTGACCAATATTTGTACAAATGTATGTTTTAAGATATGCCACATTCTAATTGGATTCTGCTAACAATAAGATTCCAACCACACACATTGCTGTATGTCTTTTGCAGAGATGCCAACATATATCCAAAGTAATCCTGGTGCATCTTAGACTAATTTACCCAGTTTGCCTTTCTAACAGCTCCCCAATTTTGAATTGAAATTAGTGTGTAAGACATCCAGGTTACGGCATCCAGGTGGCGGACCTGCTACTGTGGGTGACATTGTAGGGGTTTAAAGGAGAACTAAGCCCCCACAATAAGAAAATCCTCTTCCTACTACGCTAGGTAGTCCCCCCTCCCTGCTTCCCCCCGCATAGTTAGTTACCCCTGAAATTGCCCCTAAGAGTCTGCTTATGTATCTGTGCAGAGTAAGGTCAGCGGAGCTCATGGGCGCAGGGCCAGATTTACATAGCACGCATCCCTAGACCCGCTGTTTTTCATCGCCCCTGTCCCCTCCCTTGTATTCGCTCAAATTTTCATCTGGACCAGAAGAATGGGGATTGGCGCATGGGAAATTAAAAAAACTATTGTATCTCATGTGCATCCCCAGTGTTTCTGAAGCAATGTGAGTGTGGTTGGGCAGCATGCCGCCCCTAAAATCCTGCCGCCCTAGGCCCGGGCCTTGGTGGCCTCTCCACAAATCCTTGGCGGCATGGACGCCATCTTCCAGATATTTTGGCACACTTTTGATGCATGCGCAGGTGCTACGAACTGGAAGACTGCTCAAACTGCGCATGCGTCAATACAGGGCTCTCTTACAGAAGAAGACGACCAGAGATGTGGAAGGTGGTGGTGACCATAAGCTCTGCGGAGCTTACTCTGCACCGATACTTGAGCAAACTCTTAGGGGCAATTTCAGGGGTAAATATGCGGGGGGGGGGGGGAGCAGGGAAGGTGGACTACCTAGGTTAGTAGGAAGGGGTTTTTCTTATGGGGGGGTTAAGGTCTCCTTTAAATTAGGGTGACTTCAAAGAAAATATGGATAAGTTGAAATTTCTAAGTCAGCTAGTGATCACATCAGTATTTTTAGCGGTGTTCAGATAAAAGTCTGAACAATTTGGCATTTTCTGGCACTACCAGACTGTTTTTAGCTTTCAGAGTCTGTTTGGAGTTGAAGCTCAGCATCAACATTCAGACTTAATATTGGACATCTCTCACATATATTGTTATGCCTTTTAGGAGGGAATGCACTGCTCTTTCTACATGAGTAATATCACAAGTGTGCCGTTACTATAATACATGAGTAATACCAGAATTACTGTTATTACCAGTCTCTGAGATGACTATAACAATATGGTTGTACAGTAGAGCTAATAGTAAGGAAATTAAATTAGTTACTGTAAGTGTATATTTACAAAGAAAGTATGGAGGGGTGTGTGTATGGATGCTGGGTTTTCATTTGGAGGGGGTTAAACTTGATGGACTTTGTCTTTTTTCAACCCGATTTAACTATGTAACTAACTATGTAACAATATTGTCGATTCCTGTAATACGTTGTGTGAATATGGATTTACTAGTTTTTAATGAATGTATAGTGGAGAGTTGCTTAGAATTAAATTTTCTTTCATTATGCAAAAAGATTTTTTGGCGTGTAGGACCCATTTATGTTTTGGTTAAAATGTTATGCTATTTTTTTTTTATTTCTATATTTGTCCTTAAGAATAAAAAATATATACAGTACAGTATAACAGTATTATAAAGTAGTAGATATGTTTTTATTTATGTTCTATTGTGTCACACATATTTCTTGGGTTATATACATCCACTAAACTGAAGCAGTACACCTATGCAGTAAGTAATATACATTTATGGGCAGATTTATCAATGGTTGAAGTGAAAAATTGAATTTTGAATTTTCAAATTTTCAAATTTTCAAATTAGAATTTTCAAATTAGAATTTTCAAATTTTCAAATTAGAATTTTCAAATTTTTTATATGGCCAAAACTGTCAAATTTGACTAGGGTATTGTTAAAATTCAATTCTAGTTTTTTTAAAAGTTCAAATTCAACTTTCGGAATTTATCATACACTGGCCATTTAAGAACTCAAATTCCACTATTCACCACCTTTAACTTGACGAATTGCTGTTTTAGCCTATGGAAGATATCCTGGGATCAATTTGGAGTTGTTTGCAGCCTTCCTGACATTCAAGTTTTTTTCGGAGTTAAAACTCAAATCTAATTCGATTCAAATTTGATTAGAATTCGATTCGAGTTTTCGGGTCGATCCTATTCACCCAAATTAGATTTTTTTAATAAATTGCAATTGGTTGAATTTCGAGCTCATGGGAGTTTTAAATAACTCCCATGAACTCAAAATTTGACCCTTGTTAAATCCGCCACTAAATAACCACAATTGCTTATTGTGAAGCCAAGGCATGGTAACAAGTCTCTCTAACCTTATCCATTTGAAGGTGGCTGTTACAAGGTTCACAGTCAGCAAGTTTCTTTTATTACTCGAATGTGATCACATGAGTGAGTGTAAAGACATACTGTAAGAAGGGCTCAGATTTATTACATTTATATAAATTTATTGGCACATGTAGTGGTATAATTAGACAGGTTTCAGTGCATCCCAACCACAGATTTCTATTACAAAATAAGATACAGGTATAGGGTCTTTTATGCGGAAAGCTTGGGACCTGGGGCTTTCTGGATAAAGGATTGTTTCTGTAATTTGGATCACCATACCTTACTGCGAAAACCATGTTAACATTAAATAAACCCAACAGGACTCATATCTTTCCAATGATTCATTTTGTCTAGAGACATTCCTACCCTCACCCCATCTTTAAGAAAACGTTGAAGTGTCAGGGACAAGATGATTCAATTCCAATAACCCTATAGGGTCTCTTTAACTATGCACAAGAGACACCTTGTACACACCATGGTAAATGACATATGCCCCAAAGGCCAACACTTACCTGATGATTTCATACACTTAGGGGCATATTTATAATGATGTGTAAAAAACAGTGGCAAAATACACCGCACATCACCAGCCATATTTATTATGCTGTGTAAAAAACAGTGTAAATGTGTTTTTACTTAGAGTGACTTCTGCTGGAAGCAGTGTAAAATAACGGCGTCAAATCTGGTGTTCACATGGCGTAAAATTACACACACGTTGATACATTTGCTAATTATTTTACATAGCTTTTACACCATTTTTTGGTGAATTTTGTTTTACACAGCATAATAAATATGCCTTCTAGTCAGTGAGTGCCTTCGTATTTGCTAGTTCTAATCCCAAATAACTGCGGTACCTGGCTCTTATTGTCCCTTTGGCTCCCAAATAACTGTGGTACTTGGCTCTTATTGCCCCCTTGGCTCCCAAATAACTGCGGTACCTGGCTCTTATTGCCTCCTTGGCTCCCAAATAACTGCGGTACCTGGCTCTTATTGTCCCTTTGGCACCCAAATAACTGTGGTACTTGGCTCCTATTGTCCCCCTTGGCTCCCCAAGTTCTATAATCAACCAGGTCTTTGTAATGGGTCCTACAAAAAGCAGTACCAAGCCTGCTGATGTTTTCCCCACAAAACAATTTATTGCCATGGTTTTGGAAATCTGAACACCCCCTGAGCATTGCATAATGGAAAGCTGAGGTCAATGGCACGACCCCTATGTACAAGCTGACATATCTCTACAGAGGCTGTCCTCCTAAATTTACCAAAATATGGTCTGATTGGTTAGAAGATCCCTTCCTAGAACCAGTGTTCCGAGTTCTTTTCTTATTACACTTCCACCTTTTTACACTTTATTAGGGCTTAGAGGAAATACCACTGACCCTAAACATACACTACATAGATGAGATTGGGAAGTTTACTAAGTTAACTGTATATTATTATAGAATGGGCCTACATTTCCTTCTAACATTTTACTGTATGCGCATCTGTTTACCATACAAAGAATAAACAATTTTTAAAGGGTTATGTTCACCTTTTTAAACGTTTTGGAAAAAAAAATAGATCTGTCATTTTAACAATATTTACAATCAGTGGTGTAACTAGATGTTACTGGGCCCCACAGAAAATTAATTTTAGGGCCCCAACATATCCAGAGATTGTCCTGTTTTACCAATAAATGTTGAAATTGATAATTTTCGGGCCTCATTGGGCACCCTATATCTTCTGGGCCTCCCTGCAGCTGCAGGGTCTGTTTCCTCTATAGTTACATCCCTGTTTACAATTTGGTTTAATTTAAAAAATAGAGGTATTTTCAATATATCTATCTTGAATTGAATAGATCCTTAGGGCTCTTTCCACACCAAGGGGATCACCGACACCAGTGGATCAGAGTAAGTACTGGTATTAACCTTTTTGTTCAAGCCCCTTTCATTTGCATTTCCCTGATCTGATTGTGATTCAGCATGTGGGGCATGTGTACTAGCGAGCATTACTTATGCCCTCCCCTGATATCACTACGTAAGATTAGTTAGTGGCATGTGCTAGAGCGAAAAGAACTAAACATCTCTGCATTGCTACCTTTACAAATGCTCCTTTTTTTAAAAAAATTCAACCAATTTTCAAATATTGTTCAAATGACAAGACCTATTTATTTTCCAAAACTGTTAAAAAAAACTGTTAAAAAAAAAAGATGAACATCCCATTCAACTAAAAAAATGCCACATATGCTCGAAACTGTTCAATGGTTAAAACATTAGAGGGTTAGGATTTGTTGTACAGATGGTAAAAATTGTGTATGTAACTCCTGCTCCTATTCTGCCATGTATCTTAAGCCTACACAATCTGACTGGGCTATTCATGGTTATTGGCAGGTCTATTGTGGTGCAACACACAACTTTGTAGCAACATTATTCTGAACAACTTGAATACTATAGGACATATTTAATCAAAATGTGATATTAGAGCTTGACACAGTCTGCCAAAGTAAAATTGTGCTGCTCTTTATTTATTTTTATGGCATGTATGTGACTTTTTACCGCATTTTAAGGTTTTTTGTGTAGTTTACTCCATTTTTATAGGAACACCCCGATTTCATGAACCCCCACTTTTTACAGATTTTTTTTCATTCCCATGGAAAACATAAAACAGGCTTTGATTGTATATTCCAATGCATGCAGTTCAGTGACTATTCTGAATGTTGAATTTTTATTATTGCCCTTTTTAAGGCTATACTGGCTGAGATTCACTGCTATCTGTTAACAAATTCTAAGAAGTAATTTCACACTTCTGCTGATTTGAAAAGATGGTTTTCCGCTTTCAGTTTCTCTTTGTAAGACTAATCCAATACAAAAATCTGAAACCCAGTAACTCTGCAGCAACTTTATTTCTCCAAAAGTAGTGATACAGTCTCTATAAATAAATGCATCATTTGACTGAGGTGGGATGTGACATGATGTTTGAAGGGAATAGCATGGAGACAGCATGTGGACCCACAGTCAGACTCTAACACAGTTGCTTAATGATAGGTCTAAACATGTTTTATTTAACCATATTTCTTGCATGACAAGAAGCCATTCAAATACATTGACTGGGGTGGATGAATTCCCTGAATTCAAGACTGATTTGTATAATAGATTCTTTTTGTAACAAACACAACCTATTTTATACTTTACATATGCATTTGAATATTTCACCTGGAAGACCAGATTGGAGGCCTCTGCAATGACTAGTTGCCACCTCTGCAATAATGACAATGCCTGTTATGCCCTAGCCATGCCCCATGACCACACTTCTAATACCACCCATGTCTTATATATAAATATGTGAAACTGACAGGTCCGCTGTCTGTTTACCCTTTAATAAATATACCCTAGGAGGTAGTTCAATGGTTGGCAAATATGCACCACAAGGTACAGAAAGGTTCAGCTCTGACCCTGTCTGCATCTGCATTTCTTTGTAACTGTGCTGATTCCATTTGTAGAAACAAAGATGATCGCTTTTGGGGCAGCTTACCTTTCAAGCCTTCAGAAAACCTCATACTTACAGTAAAGGGCGCCCAGAAGAGAACAGGGGGCTTTCTAAGACTTTTGCTGATCTTACAAGGACAAAAATCCACTGCAGCTTGCTTTTTCCTCACTTCAAGAAACTGCAATGATTTCAAAAGGTCTGCTGGAAAATTCCTGTCAGGGTTCCAGTAGCAGGCATCAGACAGTGGGAGTACAGAGCCGGTAGTACACAAACCACATAGGAAATGAAATCTAAAAGTCTGCATTACAATTTGGGCCTGTGGGATAAGAGCTGCGTGTAGTGCTGCTAACTGCCAGACAGTATGTTGCTAATAAGTGCTAGTTAAGAAATACTCCCTATTCCTTAGTACCAGTGCGATGTGCCCGGTACTGTGTTAATTCTAAAGCTATAGTGATGCATTCATGCAATGGCCAGCCAAAGCATTATAATGCATATTTGATGAAACTGCAGCTAGGTATGTTTTATGAAAGTAATCTCTCAGTATATTTATTATTGTCCTTTATTTATAGGCTGCCAGCATGTTAGAGCTTGTACAGCTTACAAACTTGTGGAGCTTACAAACTAACGTCCCTACTCAGTGTCGGAACTGGAATGTGTGGGTCCCACCATGAATGCCAAGGGCCCCCTGCCACAGACTCGAGATCCAGCTTAAACCTAATACCCAACGCTAATATGCCCTTCTTCCATGCGTTCTAGTCCATGCACATTTACATTTTTTTCTGTGATTGGGAGTTGGGGGGCTCCCACAGTATCTGGCTGAGGGTGGGCCTAGGTCAGAAGGCACACGAGGGCTGGTGTTCACTGGGTTTTTTCCTGGTGTCCCGCTGGCTGTGTCCCTTCCACATGTAAACAAGATATTCATAATTATATCAATCTGCCTCTATATTTTCTCAGTGTGGGACAAAATACTAATAGGAAACCCACACAGACAGTGCACCAAATGGGAACTCCCCAGCACTTTGTGTACTTGCATATGAATTTTGTATCAGCATATTTAGCAAAAGTGTGTCTGTTTTCACGTTTGATGTAAATATTCAAACAAACATGCGCTTACTTAATAAATACACTTTATCTAACAGGGTGCATGGTTTTATGCAGTTCTAAGTGTAAATGTTTCACTACTTGGAAAGCAGAGGTCAAGGCATGCAAAAAATAATCCGGCCATATTACATGCTATCAGATCTGTTTGATGGAGGTCCCATCTGAGGGCCACTCCCCTGTCTTCTATGTCTATGGAAAGAGTCAGTGCAAGAGCAATAGCGTAGTAGGGTTAAATTGTAGCACTACAAGTATTGGTTCTGCAAATAATGTTTATGAATTATTATTGACAAAAAATATAGCATCTATGACAATTTGTTTACCTGCAAAAATGGATCCTGTCCTCAGCAAGCATAGATTATAATAACATGTTTTCTAGTGTCCAAATTATCAGCAAATGTTGGACTGTATTTTGCTAAAAAAAAACTTGCTACAGATTTCCCATAGGTTAAATGGTTTTGACAGCAACACATCTCACTCCCAGACTCTGTTAAGGGATTCTCCATTCTGACATAAGCTATCACTGTTCTCCCTTTGTTTGAAGCAGTCTTTGTAGGATCTTAGGCTGAGCAATAGGAGACCGGACTCACACTGCCATTCTTCCCCTGCAGTTCTGCTAATCTCAGATCTTAGATGTTCTTTTCTCACAAGCTTCAAGCCCGCAGTAGAGATCTATTTATGTGTAAACTGAGACATAAATGTCTCTGCATTGAATGAATACTTCGATAAGCTTCACATGGGAAAAAAGTTTTTGAAACCCAGAACAATTCGATTGCTTGACTGTGGAGCACATGAAATGTTTTTCTTCTGGGCTTAATGTACTTAAAGCACCCGTGCACCTAGTTATATTGACTGGCAAAAAGGATAGAGTTTCAGGCACATTTTTCAAGAAGTCTCTCATTTTCATTTTAGTTTGTATAGTGGAATTTGATTCGCTGCAGTTTATGCCCAGTAACTTTTAGGAATAGACTGCAATGCTGATAAAGTGCAGCCTGTGTAATGAGTACACGTAGGATTGCTCTGTGCATGGCTAACACTTCCAGGAGATTCACAGAGATTGTTTTTTCCCCATATTTATCCAGTTGTATACCAGAAATAAGAAAATGAAAGGATAATAATCTCTTCCTGTAGATATACTTGCAGATTTCAACCAAGCCACTGGCACAAATGGCAGAATTTCCTTTGGGATTGTTCCAGCTATTTTCTTTTTTTTTAGCATGATATAAGCAGTATTATTCTATAGCAATATGTAATGAGTCTTTTCTGATTTTGTTTTTTAGTACTGTAGCAATTTTGCAATTTATAGGTCATCTAAGGCCTCTAAATAATCTTATTAAAAATGTTCTTTATGGTATTACTCCTTTACCTGTTAGACGTCCTACTTACTCCCATCCTCCAAAATGCAGTCCTTTTCTGTGCCATGTCTCATATCAGACTTTCTCCTTGTGCTATTCCCAGTTTCACACATAGATTTTAAGCCAATGCATATATCATACTTCTTATTAAATGCAAATACTCAAACGTTTGGGAGGACTAGATTTTTATAATATTTAGTTTCAAATGTTTCACTGGCCTTGCATTACCGGCAATGTATCACTATCTACCCCTGGCACACCAAGTTATGCCTTTTATCTGCCACAATGTACGAACCCTCTTACGTTATAGGCCAGTATAATCATTACAATGCCCATCTCTAAATTGCCAAATCCCTGCCGCAATTGTCTCAATGCCCTGCCATTTGTCACTGCCCCTGTCCCTTCATGGCCCATAAAGACCCTAATACCCTAGCTGCAAAAGTGTGACAATTACTAGAACCACCTTTAGCCAAAGGCTTCATGTCAAGCCCCGTAGTTCTGTATAAATTCTACATCACAGGATACTATATTATTGTAAGCCTTTACTATTTCTGATAATCGAATGCACTGCATTCATGTTGTTTATTGCTGCAACTGTATTACAGAACAGGATATACTCCATAACTCGGCAAATAACTTAAGTAGTTGATTAGCAGGGTAGAATGCATAATGTGTGTCTCGCGTGTGCAGTGTTTGTGAGACTATACAGTACTCCAATACCCTGGAGTAGGCCCAGAGGACTGTGTCTGTGCCCAGGGGACTGTGTCTGTGCAGTAGGAGCATAGAGAGAGGGGGAGAGAGAGAGCAGCATAGACATTTTTAACCATTTTCACTCCATGACTTCTTTGGGTGTAGATTATCTTGTCCTACAATATAACATCCTTGTACTTTTGTTATAATAATGAAGTCACAGTAACATTTGGACCAGAAAAGTATTGTGTGGGTATATGATGCTGCAGCAATTTTGCTTATACTCATTAAAGCTCCTTCATGCGTGAAACATTGGGCAAAATAATTAGGTGTGAGGAAAGAAACCCAGCTACTTGAAAACTGTAGTGCAGCTTGCAATAAATTACATTCAACCTCACGCTGTATGGAATCGTGGGTGGAAACCTTCAAATCTATCCTTCCATTTCAAATAAGACAACTGTTATTCTAGAAATGCTTATTCAAAACACAAACTGTAGGAGTACAGTGCTTTATCACCAATGGTGCCCACCTCTTCATAACAGTACTGGTTCCACAGTTTACATGAAGGAAATGGCACAAGAATCTATATTTGTCGTTTTTTGGTCCCACCATGCCATTACATAGAGGTCAAGGAGCAGCATATGTACCACTCAAATAGGGTGCGGCTGTTCATTCCAAAATACATATACTTTCTGGAATTGCAACCTAAGCAACCCTAAGCAGGTGCCTTTGCTGCCTATGCCTAGTTCCAACCCTGCTCCTAAGTTAGGTATGTACAATGCTCTGTAAAATAAGTTATTTCATTGGCTTATGATATCTACATCAGAATTCTACCAGCTACATTTTGGTATATCTCAGCCAGTGAGCCACTGCTCTACTTGTTGATCTGCCTAAGTGATGCAGTGTGCAAAAAGTGTTAGAACTGACCTATTTAGTGTCTGACCTAAAAAATGTATGTACTTATCCATCCCAAAGGGAAGGGCCTAAATATTTCTTTCCATTGGGGGTTAGAATCCAATGAAAGGAATGAATCTGCATTGGGGGGGGGGGATTCTCTGGCAAATCTTCCCCTTAATTATTGAAGCTATTTTATATTTCATGTTACAAATAGAACATAATGTGATCTGTGCATGTAACAGGTAAAAGCGAGACATTTTAGATGTTGCTGATGATTTAACTCAGGAAATTGTGGTCAGTTGACACTAGAGAATCAGACAGGAATGCCCCCATATTATGGTTAGAAAGTGAAACATAAAGAAAAAAGTCTCTGTAAGTCTTAAAATCACATACTTTGGAGAAAACAAAATCATTAAAAAGGTCATACTCATTGGGGCAGAATTTTTGTGGCCCCACTGCACTTTAGATTCCCTCTGCACTACAGGAGAATTATTGATCCCATTTGAATCCACCTTTCTGAAGTCTGATACCAAAAATGGTCAGTTTCACAAAAAACATTTATTAGAGGCTTGAAAAGCAAAAGTTTACATTGAATAAACCAACAGTCTCTTGAATCTTTCTAGCTTTTAAATGGGGGTCACTGATACCATAAAAAAAAAAAACAAATGCTCTGTAAGGCTACACATATATGTTATTGCTACTTTTTGTTACTCAGTGTAGTAACTATAGAGGAAGCAGACCCCACAGACACAGGGGGGCCCGGGGAACAGGGGGACCTGGACTGTGGGGTCTGCTTCCTCTATAGCTAATAGAAAATCCCCTCCTCCCCAGCCACTCTCTTACCTGTGGCGAGGAAGTGGGACGCAATTCAGGCAGGAGTGGGTGGAGTCAGGTCGGGGAAGTGGAGGTGGGGCCTGGGCAGGGCTTAGATGGGGCGGGAAGGATTGGGATCAGAGTGCACAGGTCCACTCTGAAGATTTGTTTTTGTAGGGGGGCCCGGCGCACTCTAGCTACACCATTGGTTGCTGGAATAATTTAGACCATAGAAACCACATTGCTGACACATAGAATTGATGAATCTCTTGAATGTATTTGTTTTTTACTGATTATTGAGGATTCTTTGCATGTTCCTCTCTTTATACAAATCCACATACCGCTGCCTTATTTGAGTTCAGTCTTCTGTCTTTGATTTCCTTTTTTTTTCTTTTCATTTATCTTGCCATTTTTCCATAGAAATGTTTGTTAGTTTTCTGGTTTGGTTTATTTGCTTTTTGCTTGTCCTGGCTTTGTTTGCTTGTGTGGCTCCTGTACAAAACAAGAATCTACCTATATCATTTTGGTTTTGAACTTTCCTTACTGGGTTCATCAATCCCTAGTATAGCTATTTTGCTCTTGATTCTCTCAGGCACTGTATTTATTTCACCATGAATTATTTTCTCCATGCTATGCCTATTATAGTCTTTAGTCTGCCTGCTCCAGTCCTGCCCTAGAATGCTCTAGAATCGATTATGGCCAGCCATTGTACAAAACTGCAATCCAAAAGCTGCTCTAGCAGCATTAGTTAAAATAAAGATTTCTGACCAAATAAGTCACTTTGACTGAGCTTTGTTCTGGTATATAAGCGAACCGAAACATAGAGATCATAATCAAAGAATTAATCAATAAACAAGTTATGCTAGACAAGTAAGTGGAAAAACAATTCAAAGTGCAACTGGGATTCTTATACACAGGCACAGCTCCCATGTATATGAGGGAGTGCCGTAGATTTAAAGGGATACTGTCATGGGAAAAAATTTTTTTTTCAAAATGAATCAATTTATAGTGCTGCTCCAGTAGAATTCTGCACTGAAATCCATTTCTCAAAAGAGCAAACAGATTTTTTTTATATTCAATTTTGAAATCTGACATGGGGCTAGACATATTGCCAATTTCCCAGCTGCCCCAAGTCATGTGACTTTTTTTTCCCATGAAAAATTGTGCATGCAAGTCTTTATTGTGATGTTCACTTTGTATGTACAAAAGTGGCTGTAGCCTAAATAACTAGGATCTACCATATATGTCCCTACTTGAAGTCAGACTTAAAGTAACAGTTCAGTGTAAAAATAAAAACTAGGTTAATAGATAGGCTGTGCAAAATAAAAAAATGTTTCTAATATAATTAGTTAGGCAAAAATGTTATGTATAAAGGCTGGAGTGATTGGATGTGTAATTTAATAGCCAGAATCCAACTTCTGCTTTTCAGCTCTCTAACTCTGAGTTAGTCAGTGACTTGAAGGGGGCAGATTCAAAAGCAACAGTTATGGCCCATGTGCCCCCCCCCCTCAAGTAAGTCAGTGGAAACCAAAAGAGCTGAAAAGCAAAAAGTTGTATTCTGTTCTGTTATGTTAGACATCCAGTCATTCCAGCCTTTATTCATTACATTTCTGGCTAACTAACTATATTAGAAACATTTTTTTTATTTTGCACAGCCTATCTATTTACCCAGTTTTTATTTTTACACTGAACAATTCCTTTTAACATAGCTACTGCATGTATAAACTCATTTATAATTAGTATTATTATAATAATTTATTTATAATACTTTGCAAGTAATATTTTATTACACTCCCGTGCTTTCATATTGAGATATGAGTTGCTAATGCTATGGCAAAAGCTGTTGAGGGAATAGTCTACCAAGTACCACAGCCCCACCTTGTGGCCAAGTTAGTAAATTCAGTGTTATTGGAATTTGAATTGTGTGCTTTGCAAAAATACATAGTCAAGAAAGTTCAGCTAAGGGAATGTTGAACACTGATTCTTCATGGCAGGAGATGTAATTTGTTAACTGTTATGTAGACGTAGTTTGTTTTCCTCTAGGCTAGTTTAGTTCAATACAAATGTATATATTTACAAGATTACCTATACTTTCACTATAATAAACAGGTAAGGGACCTATTATCCAGAATGTTCGGGACCTGAGGTTTTCCAGATAAGGGATTATTCGGTAATTTGGATCACCATATATTGTCTGCTAAAAATCATTTATACATTAAATAAACCCAATAGGACTGTTTTGCCTCCAATATGGATTTGTGTGGCTTAGTTAGGATCAAGTACAAGGTACTATTTTATTATTAGAGTCAAAAGAAATAATTTTTAAAAAATGAGAAATATTTGCTTTAAATTGAGTCTATGGGAGATGCCCTTTCTGTAATTCAGAGCTTTCTGGATAAACTTTTCCCATACCTGTATGTATGTTCATTAACTGCTTTGTAGTGATGGGATTTCCTCTGTGCTAGTTTGGTTTTATACAAACATGCAGAGGCCTATTCATTTGCCGTCTCATTTTAGTGGTTTCAGAGGTTTTTGAAACCATGACTAAACTCATGCTCTAAATCATGAATGTCATGAAATTTATAAAAAAATCAAAATTTAAAAAGCATGAATGAAAAAAATGCTGAATAATGCACCAAAAAATAAGAATCCTGCTAAAACTTCTAAAAAAATCAAGTTTTTTTTAGATAATTACTAGTGGAAAGAAAATCTGAAAAGTCCTCACTGATTAATAACAGTTCAATCGGAGCAGTGCAGCTCCCATTGACTTCTCTAGGATCTCAGCTACTTTTGCCTGGTGTATTTTTGTATTATATATTTTTGTGTTTTTTACACTTAGTAAAGCTCAATTTTTTAAAGCTTTTAAGTAATATAGAAAAACCACATATTTTTAGAGATTTGTGGAAAAAATAGAAATTCACATAGATTCAACATACAAACTATACCATCCCAACTTATTCTTCAGAAATTTGTCATCTTAGGCTCAGTGGGCTGTTTTTAATTCAAATCTTACTTTTTTCTCCATAGCATAGCAATTCAGTTGAGGGACAATGAGAACATAGAGATGACAGTTGGTGTAGGTCTTCTCCGGGCTGTCAGACAGGCAAAAGGAAAGGATTACCCACTACGTTTGGCCCATTTTTATAAGCCAGGGCTCCCCAACCTTTTTGTTTTTTTTATTTTACCAGTGAGCCACATTCAAAAGTAACAGTTGGGGAACAAAACACACATGAAAAAGTCTTGGGGATGACAAATAAGGGCTGAGATTAGCTATTTGGTAGCCCCTATGTGGACCGGCAGCCTACAGGAGGATCTGTTTGGCAGTAGACTTGGTTTTATGCAGCCAAAACTTGTCTCCAAGCCAGACATTCAGAAATAAACATCAACTATGAGGCCACTGAGTGCAACATTCAAGGGGTTAGTGAGCAACATGTTGCTCACGAGGCACTGGTTAGGGATCCCTAATATAAGGCAATAATGTTGGTGGTTTTGTCCAAATTTTGTACAGACCTTCTTTAATCCTTGGCAAAAGTTTTTGCTGATAATAATAATACATACAGAGATCTGCTTGTTTCTTCTTTCAGACAGATATTGTTTGGGGAAGCCCTTCAGCAATCTGTATTGGTCCGTGTATGAAGACCTTTACTCCTGGAAACTAAACTCATAGAATAATTAACCAGCTTATGGCAAGATCTGGGGGTGCAAACTTATTTTTTGTCATAGAATGATGTGATATTTAAGGATATTCATGCTAGGATTGTGTAATATAAGGGCAAACATGTCTGAAATTGATCTTTGCAATTTGTATACGGATCATTCGATTTATCATTTACACTTTTTTTCCATTTCAGAGCAAACTGGTGAAGTACTTCAGCCGGCAGCTGTCCTGCAAAAGGAAGGTAGCGCTACAGGAGCGAAATGCAGAGCTTGAAGGGTTCCCGCAGCTCATGCACTGGTTCAGGATTGTCAACATCCGCAAAGAAGTAATGGAGGTAATGAAAGGCAGACTGGGCTCTGGTTCACAGATCAAGCTGACTTAATGGAGGGATTAATAAAAGGAAGAATCATAAAGGAATTAAATTCTATAAAGCAGAATTTTGGTTCTGTGCCATGAGACAGCTTGCGCTCTGATAAGTGCAATGCCATTAATTTACAGGAATAGCCATCTTTAGGCCCTTCATGTGTTATTGAGATTGTATTCATACAAGATTAGCACACCTGAAAACTTCAAGTGTACTTGTCACTGATCATGTATTAACCAAAATAAGTCTTATCAAAGACTAAATTATAATGGCACTGGGCTGTACAAAGTTTTATCTAACGATAATAACCTGTCTGTATAGATGAGTGCCATACCTTTAATATTTTCTGCTCCATGAGTTATTGAATAACAGTTTGAAACTTCCCATCACAGCTTTTGAGATGAATGAGGATGAAAGTGAGTGTGTATGTATGTGTGTGGGAGTGGGAGGTAGTATAAGTGGGTGTAGAAGCAGTTTTTGGGGACCAATGGAGGCATGGTTCTGAATGTTAATCACAGTGCTCCATCACACCAAAACACAGAATAAATTGTGGATACTAGTGAAATGTTATTGTCCAAGGTTTTTAGTGAATTAGAGGGACTCTGTGCGGGCAAACCATTCCCATTGTGTGTTAGAATTTGTCAGGACGAGTGACAGAAGAGTACTATAAATTACCACTGGTCGGTCATAGTGAGGTCTTAGGGGCCATTGGTTTTAATGTTTAGTGTAGGGACAAGGAAGAGTCTGGCTTGGATACAGACATACATTAGTTAACAACTAAAGTATTTCCCCACAACCATATGGGACTTAACCTCTATATGCAAATACACAATACAAGATATCCAGGACCATACAGATTATATTAAAAAGCAATATTTATTGTCACCATGCCAAATATCTAAAATCATTTAAAATAAGCAGCGCTGCTTGGGGGGTGGGGATCCCATTTATCCTATTTTGTATATGTTATACAATACAGCACAATGTAAGAAACTGCGTGCACGCTATAGATCAAAACCTCCAATATGTGTGGATTGCAACCAACTGGATAGATCCGTAATTGAGTGTTCATAGGATGAGGAGAGCGACAGTCGTCGCGGCTGTAGTATAGGTAACCATTAAAGTGCTCAATTTGATGGTAGAAAAAGTACTTGTTGGAATCAGTTATGGGGATCCGTTTTAAATCAGATATCCCATAACTGATTCCAACAAGTACTTTTTCTACCATCAAATTGAGCACTTTAATGGTTACCTATACTACAGCCGCGACGACTGTCGCTCTCCTCATCCTATGAACACTCAATTACGGATCTATCCAGTTGGTTGCAATCCACACATATTGGAGGTTTTGATCTATAGCGTGCACGCAGTTTCTTACATTGTGCTGTATTGTATAACATATGCAAAATAGGATAAATGGGATCCCCACCCCCCAAGCAGCGCTGCTTATTTTAAATGATTTTAGATATTTGGCATGGTGACAATAAATATTGCTTTTTAATATAATCTGTATGGTCCTGGATATCTTGTATTGTGTATTTGCATATAGAGGTTAAGTCCCATATGGTTGTGGGGAAATACGTCAATAATAAGTAAATGTGGACACCTCTTCTTATGCGGGCCTTAATTGGCTGCTATTAACTGTGTGCACCTTGCTTGGGTCATATGGATACTTAACAACTAAAGTAGCTTTAATTCAGCAGAACAAACATAAAAGACAGGACACGGGAAGGCTTAATTGAAAGCAGACACTGGCACATCAAAGGAAGTGAGAAAGTCCAAAGTACAGCACTGTAAGGGTTAATGTACATAGAGGACAAGGAACAATTTCAAGGAAGAGCAGGCAAAGTTCAAACAAGAAAAGACAGATGGGGCAAAGCAGGAACAAGTGAGTGGCATCATCACTGAATGCCAGACTAGCATAACAGTAACAGTGCACTTCTCCCAAGGCTGGACCCCCAAAGGCTGGATAGGGAGAGACACAGGGACAGGCTGAAAAGCAAACATTGCAATACACAAAGCAACAAATAAAACTGGAACAGGCAGCTAGAGGGTAGCTGACTGAGCACCATTAATGTAACTCACCAGTGGTCTCTCTGTCATTGTCTGTCTCTGTGATCTGTGGTCAAAACAAGTGGTTGGAAAGGGATATCGTGTAATTTAGCAAAGTCCATAAAGTTGCCTTTGACTCCAGAAAAAAAGAACATACTTAGGTCACTTTGGAGCTGCTCAATTCTGGTTGGTAGCTGCAAGTGATGTGTAGCTTTCTGGGAAGAAAATACTACCCCATCGAGGTTTTTCATCCGTGACTAGACTGTGGGATTTTATTTGGCTTTAGCAGGAAGTTTGAGACAAAATATTCTTTAATGCCACATTATAGGCATAAACCAGTTAAGCTTTAATTGAACACTCAGGTGCATATTCCCAATATACATGGCCTCTGCCAGTGGAGCAGAGGCAGAAGGAGTAACAAGTGGTTCTTGGAAGTGAGGAACAAAGACAAAATCTCCAAATAAAGTACTTGCCAAAAGGCTGCTACAAAGGGCATTGTTGTTAAAACCAGCTAAGCAAGAGTTCTGAATTATATGTCATACTGACGATGAACCTGCTGGATTTGCTTGGTGCAATATGAAGCTGTAGCCGCACGACCAGAGACTTCAAAGAATCTTCTGAAAATTTCTAGGAAGACAACAGCATTATATCAGAATTGGACTGCCCTTCTTCCAAAGTGGTGATTCTCAAGCCAATGATTCACCGGGTAGCCTAGAGATGATATATCCCCCCCCTTAGCGTGATCTGCAGCAATGAGGTAGGGCTTAAGCCATCTATATAGAAGCACAAGGACTAATTGTTTTTTTTTGTGTACAACTGACTGAGCATGCACAACACGCTATTAGTTGAATATGACGTCCATCTCAAGGCTTTCATTTTCAGTTAGATTTTCCATTTCTGCAATTATTGTGGTTGCAACTCTCAGTTCTTTGTCCTGTGTATAGATAGTGTTTTAAAGCAGCCACCCATTATCAAAACGTGCTAACCAACCCATGTGCACCATGGGATGGTCAGATGTTGTTTTGGAGGAAAAAACAGATGTAACATCTGGCAGAAACACAACATCACATCAACTTTTTCCTGGCCACACCCATCTCAAAGAGTGTCTATTGGAAAACACAACAGCAATATCGACACATGCACCAAGTCTGTGGGGGTTGCTTCCTCTGTACATGTAAATTATCACCCCCTCTCCAGCCACTCTACTACCTGCAATCTGGGAGGGAAGACGTAGTCAGGAGTGGGCCGGGAAGGTATCGCTGTGTGCCGGGCCCCTTAGAAAAATCTCTTTGCAGCGGGCTGAGGCCACACTAGTTACACCACTGATCCACATGAATGATTTACAGTTGAAAATAAATATCATAAGTGGCAGGCACTTATAAAGAAACACATGACCAGGCTTTTAACAGAAAAAAATCCAGTTATGTAGATAAGACAGGGCTCCGTTTTTTCTGCTCTCCTAGTTGAAAGCTCAGGGTGGTGCACTAGGTCCCTGTACTTGCACTGGTGAGTTTATTCATATCTCCTGCCTTGATTTTATATTTAGTTGCTTAAATGGGGTGTCCACCTTCCAACACTTCTTTCAGATCAGTTGTTTTCAGATACTGTAGTTCACCAAAAATAAAGACTTTTAAAGACTACTTTCTATTATTTATTTAAAATCTTGTTCTGATAAAGTTTAAACTTTAATTTTTCACCTTTTTATGGTAGCTTTGGAAGGGGGGTTGACTCTGCTGACTCTGTAACTGTTCTACATTGATACATTGTTGATACATTGCTTAATTTTGGCCCCTGCCAGTACATGTCTATTGCTAACACCTTCAGCACACAGGCAGCAGTATAGACCAAGTGGCAGATCATTTCACTAATGTGCCCAAATATTACTGCTATGATTACTCGATTCCTGTAATTTAATGTTAATGGTTCAAAGAATGTCGAGCTGAATGGTCGGCCCCCACACATTTTCACCTCACCAAATCTGGCCCTCGTTGCAAAAAGTTTGGGCACCCCTGATCCAGATGAAGGCAAAAAAAAAAACCACCATCTGAAGGCTCTCCAATTTGCCTCAGAGGGGGAAAAAATTCCTTCCTGACTCCGAAATGGCAATCGGACTAGTCCCTGGATCAACTTGTACTATGAGCTATCTCCCATAACCCTGTATTCCCTCACTTGCTAAAAAGCCATCCAACCCCTTCTTAAAGCTATCTAATGTATCAGCCTGTACAACTGATTCAGGGAGAGAATTCCACATCTTCACAGCTCTCACTGTAAAAAACCCCTTCCGAATATTTAGGTGGAATATTCTATATCGGTATGGGTGCCCTCATGTCAGCTGGAAAGACCTATTGGTAAATAAAGCATTAGAGAGATTATTATATGACCCACTTATATATTTATACATAGTTATCATATCACCCCTTAAGCGCCTCTTCTCCAGCGTGAACATCCCCAATTTGGCCAGTCTTTCCTCATAGCTAAGATTTTCAATACCTTCTACCAGCTTAGTTGCCTTTCTCTGTACCCTCTCTAATACAATAATGTCCTGTTTGAGGGATGGAGACCAAAACTGTACTGCATATTCAAGATGGGGCCTTACAAGTGCTCTATACAGTGGAAGAATGACCCCCTCCTCCCGTGACTCTATGCCCCTTTTAATACAGCTCAAGACCTTATTTGCCCTTGATGCTGCTGACTGGCATTACTTGCTTCAGCCAAGTTTATCATCTACAAGGACTCCAAGATCCTTTTCCATAATGGATTTGCCTAGTGCTGTCCCATTAAGGTTATAAGTGGCTTGGATATTTTATTTATCAACTAATGTAGTGAATTATAACAGTTCTGAATCTGCACCTGGATCACTGAGCTGCCAGAGACGGGTACATTCAACTTTAAATTTAGATTTTGGAAAGACGGTAAAAAAATAATAAATGGAAAGCAATTTAGAAAAGTCTTTATTTCTGGTGAACAATCAGAAGACAACTGAACTGCAAAAAGTGTTCAGTAGGTGACCCCTTTCAAACGGATTTTGGGCAGACTGTGCTGCTGGGACTATTAATCAGCCCAATCTCTTGCCCCACCCTTCAAAACCAATTATTGTATCAAGAGATGAAAACCAAACATTTGGCCCCAGCCTGAACTACATGGAACCAATCTGCCAGACAGAATGGGCCAAATCACTCCTTGCAAAGGGTGCATTTACAAAATAACTGTTAGGAATGAATACTCATGGAAACAGCATATAGCAACTTTTAAAGAAAAAATTCTTTTGATTTTTACATTGAAAAATGGCCATAAAAAAAGTCACAATTTCCCACATTTTTCCACGGTTTCATGAATTTTTTGGTGGTGAAACAGTTTTGCTCCTCTAATATAGTGAAACTGAAATAACAGCGACACCTGCTGGGCAGCTCTTTTGGCTGTGATGCAGTGAGGGGAAAAGTTCTGAAAAAGAACAGGGAACTGATGTTGCGCTGCTTAGAAAAAGGCATGAGAAAAGTCATTTCAAGCCATAACTATCAAATAAACACATTTTAAAATGTTAAAGGAAGTGTAAACCCTTGATACAAAATAATGTAAAATAATGCTTAATTTTTCAAGAAAATAGTTTTTATGCTGCTTTCACCTACTGTTCATTTTGGCCTACTGGCCACATTTGGACAAAAAGGAAATTTGTGATGTTGCTCTGCTCAGTAATTAAAATTAGCAAGCGCATAAGAGTCATTTAACGTTTCCATGGTCAGTTCGAAGCAGAGCAGCATTACACGGCTTTCCTTTTCTGCTAAATTCCACAAATCTGAACCAGCTGTATCCAGTCATTTAAAAAGAACCGCAAAGTGCTGTTGTTTCAAATGTACTATATTAGCAGTGTAAAAACCGAAACCTTCAAAACTAGAAAAAACATTTTTGACTATAAAATGCAAATTTTTAGTGAAAAAAAAACCTCGAATTTTTCTGGATTTATTATACCCGGAAAAAGTCTGAATCAGAAAATCTGGCATCTCAGACCTGCTAAAGTTGTATATAAGTCAGAGGGAGAAGCCCTGAAGCCCTGAAGATTTCGAGTTTTTGGGCAGAAAATCAGAAACATTCTTACGATTCGAATATTTTCCCGCACAGGAAATTGTCAGGAAAATGTATTGATAAATAAGGGGAAATAACGAATAATGTGGATTTGGTCGGAGTATATTTCAGAAAATAATGGGATATTTTCGGATTTTGATAAATAACCCCCTTAGTCTCACCACTGCATTATTTCTCTTGCCCTTATTTTCCTTATTCTCTTTTTGCCTGCCTCAGAGTTACAGAAATTGTAGGTCAATTATCTTATAAAGTATGGGCAACTCTGGTGCCAAAATATTAGGCACCCCCAGGTGATTATACTTGCTTACCAGATACCCACGCCAATGCTCTTGTTAGCAGAAAACTGCACTGGCCAGAGGTATTTCTGTAGAAGCTCATTCAGTGCAATCTGATCCTCTGCTGTGTTTTTTTTTCTCTGGACCCAGGCAGACACATGCACAGCAGAGTGAAAAGATTTAAGATTGGCTTTAAGTCTACTGTGCATGAGCCTGCCCAAACTGGATCGAAGAAAAGACGTACGAAGCTGAAGAAGATAGAGATGATGAGCTTCAATAGAAACACCCTGGGCCCATGCAGTTTTTAGCGACCAGGAGTAGTGGCCTATGGTATCAGGTAAACAATTCTAATCACTGACGGGTGCCTAACATTGTGGCACTCCCCAGCGATAATACTTTTTGTTCTCTTTTAACACAAACTAGAAAAGGCATGTATCATTCTATAAAAAAAAAAATGCATCAGGCATGCAAGCTGATATAAAACAACAGTCCTTTGTAAACCATAATGGATACAAAAACCCATAATAGCAAAACCTGTAAAGCAGTTAAGAGTGAATTAGAAACTCAAAAGCACAAAGGCAGTCATACAGTACATGATCGGATGAGAGGTTTTTAGTTTAAATGGTCATGGACTGTGTGATTTTGTCATACATTCATGGCCAGATAAAACTGACCCTCTTGGCCCAATGACAGCCTGATTTAGCAGATGAGGATAGAAAAATTAGGGAGATGTTGCCCTGTTTATTATAAATTTTTTACACTTGGGGATGCCAAAAGTTAGGCTCCCCCAAGTCACTACTTTTACTCCTATCAGCAGAAAACTGCACTGGCCCAGGGTTCTCCTAGCAAGCACAAAGAAATTGCTGGCACACAAGTTAATGCTGGCAGGGTAGCGAGCAGCACAAAGAGATGCTCTTCCTGCTTCTTCGGTTTTCAAATTTCCCTAGGGCAGACGCATGCGCAGTAGAGCGAAATAGCCAGCTTTTTGGTAAAATTCAGCTTTTTCCTCTACTGCACATTCGCAGCCACAAAAAGACCTGATGAAGCAGGAAGAGGATTGCTCGGTGGTGCTCACTAGAAGAACCCGGGGCCGGGCGGTTTTCTGCTTATAGGAACACTGGCCCGGGGTGTCAGGTAAGTAAAAGTAGCAGGTAAGTAACTTTTGGCACCCCCAAGTGTAAAATGTTATTGCTTTTAACTTATATATTGGGGAGAGAACATGTATGGTTACACAAAACAAAATAAAACTCAGAACAGAATCCTGCTCCTGTCCAGAGTCTAACTAAACACAAGGCATTTCCCTCTCTAATACGCCAGAAAGCTATTCTGATCCTGACTTACAATAACGCAAATAGGTGGTTGGTAAACTGTGGGTTCTATTTGCACTCACACCTTTATCATCCCCCAGGAGTGGTATCAGCAGTCCCACAGCTATTCCCTTGCAGTGTTAAAAGTAGTTTGTCCCACTCATCCTAATCTTAATTAGCTCCTTAATGTTAACTCCACTGCATCATTAACCCATCATGTCTTGCAACTGTCTCTGTCCATCAGCTGGTTAACCCATTTAGCTCCAGTATTGACCTCTCTAGATAACACAACTCACTATAGATAACACAGTGAGACAGACACAAATTAGACATGAGTAAATGTCCCAAATGTCTATGGAAAACTTAAAGTACACTTCAAATTACTTTTAAAGTAACAGAGCATAACAAATGAATATATGTAGCCATGGAACACATGCTACTCACAGTAAACACTTGTAGCCAAACCTTAGTTACTGGGGAGCTGAAATGACTATTGAGAAGCAAAAGTGTCAGTAATATACCCTCTATATTTGTAAACAGCGGAGACTTTAAATTGTGTTTTTTTTTATTTTAAATGCCAAGATGAAATATCTGGCAGAAAATTCTGAAATATTTGCAAAACAAATATCTATGGATTGTGGGTCTTGGTCTTGTCTGCAGTACTGTGTAGATGAATGCCCCCCTCCCACTTTAAACTAAAATGTTTTATTGAGTTTTTGAAACACAGAGAATACAGACTATCTGTCCTGGATGGGATAAAACAGTTAAATTAGAGGTTAGGGATTTTTTTTAGCTATCACAGAACTATTAATAAAGGCAGTATTTATATTAAACTCTCCATATTTTTTTTTCTGATGTAAAGTACTCTGGATGCAATTTTGCAGTTCCACCAGATGTGGACCATGGTTCTCCTGCATGTCTCTCTTTTTATCACAAGATGGCAGTCATGTTACACTTATATTGTAGTTTCATTTTATTCTTGCAGACCATTGCATAAAATCTGTACTGGTGGAACTTCATAATAGAAGCTGCTGTCTGGGCCCTTCAATACTTGGTCTAGTGGGAGGTTTGTCCAGGCCTCTCCAGTGCAGAAATGCTGATCCATCAATCCTTTCAATCATAATAACCTTTCAAGGAAACATTTCTCATAAATGATAGACCCCTCATTTTGAAAGATCTATGACATTCTTTTTTTTTTCTAGTGAAATAGTGTTTTTCTGCTTCCTTAAAAGCACTGAAGTGCAATTTATCCTCATTGGGCCACCAGCACCACAAGGCAACCACTATGAACCCTGATTGATTTGGAAGCTCTTGCTTTGTTTCAGCTGTAACATGAGGTACAATGGCTAAATGATATGTAAAACCTCATAGCAAAGTCATGCAGAATTACTCAGGGTGCTCTGTCTGATCTATGGCACAGGGTGTTTGCTATCCCAGCTCTAGTATTTTTTTCATTTTTTAGACAGGAAAATGGCAAGATACTGTACAACTCAAGGATCATTGCAGTATCTCCTAACATTCCATGGTGCAGATCCTTCCAGGGATGGTGGGAATAAAAGGCTGCAAATCACATCTAGCAATAAAACAGAAGCAACATTTCTCCGTGCAAATGTATATTAAGTAAATCATAAAAAGTTGCAAATTTGCCCTGAATCTCTACAATCATTTTGACATTGACATTTTGAGATCCCAACGGAAACTGACATGCTGAATTTTATGTCATATAGCAGCCAATCTTAGGGATGTTTTGCCTTGTGATTTTAAAAATGTATGTTATAGGTAAATATTTTTAGACATTGAAATTCGTATCCTTCCCAAATAAGCAGAACATCGGTTTTAGCCAAGGGAATGTGTTTTAGCAACATTCGGATTATCTAAATCAGTGATCCCCAACCAGTAGCTCATGAGCAACATGTTGCTCTCCAACCCCTTGGATGTTGCTCTCAGTGGCCTCAAAGCTGGAGCTTATTTTTTTAATTCCAGGCTTCGTGGCAAGTTTTGGTTGTATAAAACCAGATGTTCTGCCAAACAGAGCCTCAATGTAGGTTGACAGTCCACATAGGGGCTACCAAATGACCAATCACAGCACTTATTTGGCACCCCAAGAACATTTTTCATGCTTGTGTTGCTCCCCAACTCCTTTTCTTCTGAATGTTGCTCACTGGTTCAAAAGGTTGGGGATCCCTGATCTAAATATATTCCCCAACTATCATTATTACTGTATCTGAAGCCTTAACTATTGTTTTGCTTATGTGACCCTCTAAATCCGGATCAGTGACTACAATCTTAAATACCATATGGGACTTGGCATCCAAATTTCCACACTGTGTCCCTATCTGACCCTTCATGTGTCCCAGATTAGATATATACACAAAATAGCAGCATGAAGAAAGTAACTGAAAAGTAAGATGGCTGTGTACTTATTGCTAAGATCTTAGGGCAGCTATCACAGAAGGAAACATATGTATATGTATTACCTAGCTTAGTTGGCACTTAAAGAGAAACTGCACCCTCTTTTAAAATCTGCATAATAAATGAACACTTTCCAATATAAATTCATGAAAAAATTCTGATGGTTTTAAAAGTTTTTTGGAAATAAAGTTTCAATAGAAAGTAGTGTCCGTCCCATTTTATTCTCTGCACTTTTGTCCTCACCCCTGAAACAATGCAGAAGCATAACTTCCAATTACCACCAAGACAGCTCACACAATATCTTGCATTTTCTGTGTTAAAAGGCCTATGAAGAAGAATAGACATTGTGACAATTAGGGGCACATTTACTATGGGTCAAATATCGAGGATTAATTAACCCTTGTAATTCGACCATCAAAGTTAAATCCTTCGACTTCAAATATCAAAGTCGAAGGATTTACCGCAATTCGTTCGACCGAACGATCAAAGGAAAAATCGTTTGATCGAACAATTAAATCCATCGATCGAACGATTTTCCTTCAATCAGAAATTGCTAGGAAAGCCTATGGGGACCTTCCCCATCGGCTAACATTGGTGCTCGGTAGGTTTTAGCTGGCGAAGTAGGTGGTCGAAGTTTAAAGAGACAGTACTTCGACTATCGAATGGTCGGATAGTTGAACGATTTTTAGTTCGAGGTCGTGGTCGAAGTAGCCAATTCGATGGTCGAAGTAGCCAAAAAAATACTTAGAAATTCGTATTTTTTATTCTAATCCTTCACTCGAGCTTAGTAAATGTGCCCCTTAATGTCTTGGTCGGAGGAAAACAATTTCCAGAGTAATGGCTCCTGCTATAAAGCGGCGACAGACAATTCGAGTGCCAAATTATGTGCTTGTATTAAATTCTTTAACCTTTTATGAACCTGGGGTTTCTAATTGGCTTGTAACTTACTGGCTCAGCCAGTAAAATGAATGCTTGATGCCAATGTTATTAAGAGTGATAGCTTGCTTGGCCGTTTTCAATGCCTAAAAATGCATTCTAGAAGTAACTAAAACACCCACCCAAAGGATTATGTTACAATTAAGCAATCGTTGGATAAAATAGCATCTATGTGTGTTTTTAATCAGCTATTGCTTGACAAAACACTGGTTCTTGGCCAAAACAGTAAGGAGCGATCACAGAGAAAGTAAGCCTGGTATTTTTTCCCATGAAATATGGCAATCCTATGTGTACCTTTTCCATATTATTTGCAGTTGTATACACTAGCTAGAACCTTCCTGACTCATTTTTGACATTTTACCTTGCTTGCACTCACTGAAGAAAACATTTAATCAGTTTTCCTTATCTGCCTTGTATTGATCTTCTAGTGTTCTTTCTGCCCTATGTACCAGTATTGATGAACTACATTATCTCATTAGCTGGCACTGAATGCTGGTTTCTGTTTTGTGTCTGATCGTAGGCTAGATAGACAGATGTAAAACTGGAATTCATTCCCTAGGTTATTTGTTCACATTGCCTCATTGATTAATAATATAGAGCAAAGGTTCTTCTGTGCAAGTCCTGATTGATATGCAAGCTAGGGGGCTTCCAATGGGATGTCTACATCCAACCACCACCTGCCCCTTATGAGCACATATGAACTATTGCTGTATTGACACAAGGGTGCAGTGTTTGCAGTCTGTTATGGCAGTGCCAGGCAGATGGCATAGTGCAAAAAACATGGAATTATTTAGATTGCCCCACTGAGAAATCATGATTAGAATGCTAGGGATCAGTGCTGGCTACTTCCCATAATCAACGATCAACACATTTCCTTCTTTCATAGCCATTCTTGGTAACTAGGTCAACCCGGTCTCTATGTTCTGTTTACAAAATCATCATGTGGGATTTCAGAACAAAATAAAAGTTTTGGCATATTTAAATAACCAAGGAGATGGTTTTTAAGTGCTGCAGAGCAATTGTAACTTTCAGAGAGAGAGAGAGAGAGTTCAGTACAGGTGTTTGCAGGCAGCTATTAACGTTAAGACTCTTTCTTCTGCATGATTACATGTGAATGGTGTGAAGGGGGCCTTGAATAAAATGGGATTTTAGCATTTACATAATAAGACTTCACAAAGAGAATACGGCACCCATGGATCAAAATAAAAGATAATTTCTGCCGTGCTTCACACTTCAGTTCTCTGCCTTGGCCCCAAGTCGGCTAAATTGTGACAAAAGCAACCTGCCAGAATCTGTCTCATTTTTCAGCTGAATATCCCTGGATGTGGGCGTTTAGCAAGGAAGTGTCCAAAAGACCACTTTTTTTTTTAATTAATCCTTGAAGTTTGTTGCAGAATCAAACATGTGTAGGCTGCTGAGGTCTATATAGGTCAGTCGAGCGTGTAGGCAGAATCCCAGCTTCTCTGTACTTTGTAGGCGACAAGTGAGAATATTTTTCTTTTTCAGTGGCAGATGGAGATTTATTGTTAAACTATCACTATATCCGAGGTGGGCTTTGTAGTGTTGCTCTCGCTGGCTGTTCATCGGCAGTTAATATCAAAGGTTAGATTAGAACGAATCAGTTTATGTTATAACTGTTAAAGGAATATTTTAAGGCTGTGGAATCACATGGCGGAACAACAGTTTTGGCCATAGCAAATGAGCTTGCTTTTTTAGTAAGCTGTAATGAACATGTGTGCCATGTCAATAGTGCCCTTCATTTCTAGGAACAGTTGGTTGGTTTTGAGTTTTCATGTCTTCAGGTTGGCAATTGGGATAGTCATCATATCAATTTAATAATTCTGCTTGGATTGAGCACAGTAATTGTTAAAGAAACAGCAACACCAAAAAATTTAAATGTTTTAAAGTAATGTAAATATAATTTACTGATGCCCAGCACTGGTACAACTGGTGTATTTTCTTCAGAAAGATTACAATAGTTTTTATAAACAAGCTGCTGTGTAGCAATGGGGGCAGCCATTTAATGATGAAAAAGGAGAAAAGGCACAGGGGATAACAGAGAAGCTCTGTAGTATACAATTGAATTCTACATAGCGTATCTGTTATCTGCTGTGTATAGTGATATGCGAATCGGTGCCATTTTGTGAATTTACAGCAAAATTCGCAAAACTGCGAAAAATTTGCAAAGCGCATTGAAGTCAATGGGTGTCAAAATAATTTTGATGCGCATCAATTTTCCCGCGAGCGTCAGTTTTTATATGCGCGACTATTTGGTCCAAACGCATTAGTCATCATGGGCATCCAAATAATTTTGACACGTGACAATTTTTACGTGAGCTGTAGAAGAAGAGTAGTCAGCACATCGATTCTCACTTTTCTTGCTTGATAAAAGGCCGCATGGCCTGAAACGTTGCAGTGATGCCCACAAAAGCGTAAATAAAGGCTTTTTAACCATTTGAAGAGTTGTTGGTGCTGTTCAATCTTCTACTTCTACAATTTTTATGCGGCTGACTTTTCACCGGTGAATTGTCGCTGCAGTTTAATTAGCTTGCGGCGAAATGCGGAAATAATCAAGTTGATGTTAAAACCTTACTATTAACCTTTTGACAGTAGGAGTGGCAGGTATTTAAAGATTTCAAAGATGCAGTGCACTGACTACATTTTCTACATTTCTGCCCGTACAACAGCCTCTGGGAGAGAGATACAACTTCACAGCTCTTCCTGTAAAAAACCCTTTCCAAGTATTTCGTTGGAACCTCATTAGCTTAGTTGACCTTATTTAGACCGTCTGTAATTCCATAATGTCCTGTTTGAGCGCTGGAGACCAAAGCTACACTGCATATTGTAGGTGGTGCTTTACCAGCACTCAAAAGTAAGAGTTTGTCCTCCTTGAATCTATGTATCTTTTAACACAACTCAAAACCTTGTTTACACTTGTAGCTTCTGACTGGCATTGCTTGCTACAGCCTACAATTACAGTATCTACAAGGACCCCAATAAGTACTCTTGGGATCTCCCAGTGCCGACTATCTGCAGTTATTATGGAAAGAGCTTCTTTACTGTTATTCAAGTATTTAGTTGCAGAGCGCTGTATTTATAGGTCCCTCTGGAAGCGTTAATTATGTATCTGATTATTATTCATGTGGTCATCAACTATTTAGGATTCAAATCTGCTTTAATCGTATATGCATTTAAGAAAAAGATATACAGGTATAGTGGGTTCATTTTATACACCCCAATGTCCTTTAGTACACACCTGGGACCACCAAGGGGGAGAGCTAAGATTTGCTGGGACCCTGTAAAAAGAAAACCTAAGAGACTCTCTGTGACTAAATGTTGACAAAATAGCCCTGGGCCAGCAAAGGCAATATTAGAAATTATATCCTACTGTGACCTGGAGCCATACACTGAACTTTGATGTGTTTTTTTTTCTGGCCGAAGGCCTTTTGCAATACAACTCTATTTTTCATGCCTCTGCACACAGCAGAATAAAATCAGACCTAAACTTTTTCAGATGGCTTGAAAGAGTTGCTTACATTGTCAACCCTATGTATGAAAAATGAGTTGTGTTTGTATGTGTATGATGTGGCTGCATATAAACCAGTGCACTCTACACCATACATCCAAATGCATTTTGAGTACACCTACTTTATATTTTTAGGATCCAGTTTAACACCTATGTAAGTAAAGGATCTTGACATTGTTAATGCTTGAAGCATCTTAGTAAAACCTCACCAATGGCTTAATATATTTGTTAGTATTTCAAGATAATCTAAAAGAAGTGTACTTATGAACACTATATTCATAGATTAATATAATAATGTCCCCTTTCAGGAAATTGATCCTGGGCAGCTGACCTTAGAAGAGCTGATGGACATGAGCGATGATCGGGTGTGCGAGACCCTAGAAAAGTTTGGTGCCAGTAGTGAGGAATGTGATCGACTTAATGCATCTCTCTCATGTCTAAAGAGTGTCCATAAATCAGGTAAGGCCTGGGTGAATGGCTATTTTAATTGCTACCATGTATATTTTTTTTGGGAGGGAATGTATTGTTTGCAACATGAAGCGGTATTTTAAGTTTAATACAGCTTTACTGGTTTTGCTCAGATCTGAAAACAAACGGAATTCTTCAAAGATGTGAGCTTTGGCTGAGGATACTGTGCAAATTACTAAAAATAGAATTTTTTTTTAAAACCTGGGAGAAGCAAACTCTTTGTAATAAGTCCTCTTTTAAGCCAATCTTTTCCCCACCCCCACCGTTTCTTCTGGATCTTTAACTTTCAATGACACCACAGCGCTCAGGGCTAGGGGAATGACAAACAAAAATTTAGCACAATAAGACTGATTACAATTAACATCCATGTGTTACAAATCAGTTACTTATTAATGTGCCATATACCACACACATCTTGATTCAGACTTCTGTGTATTTAAAACAGCATGTGCTTTCAAATAACTGTTTCAGCTTCCCTTCCTCAGTGCAGGTGGCTTATTAGAAGTAAATACTTAAAACTACATATCATATGTCTCAAGGAGCTTTCCTTTTTTCTGTGCAAACACATTAAGAAGCAGGGGCAGTGCCCAAAGTGTTGTTTTTTTCTTAAATCATTTTTAAAAATTGCAATGGCACCTATGCATAGGTATCTTTTTGATGGTATTGAGTCTTGCCAGTGTCTCCCTTTCTCCTTGCGTTCCACTGTGCTCTATACCGGATGTAACATTCACCTGATGGGTTTCACTGTTTCCAGCTTCCTCAGAGGTATATAGCACATTAATTAACTTACTTGTAATCAACCTTTTAACTAGTTTTCTGTTTTGTCATTCTCCTAGCCCTGGGCGCTGATCTGTGGTGTCATTACATGTGCAAGTTACTGGTGTCACCTACCACTAAACCATAGTGTTTGTTATATAGATGATTTTTTCTGACAAATTAACTTTTACAACCATAATATATAGTGTAATTGAAAAAATCATTTCAGGTCTTATACTTACGTACTTATGTTACTTATTCATAGTGCCCTGACTTTTTAAAAAGGCTGTAAGTGATAGTTTACTGGACAGCCGTGTTGGTTAACTACTGCCTTAAAGGAAAACCATACCCTCAAACAATGTAGGTCTCTATAAAAAATATATTTAATAAAACAGCTCATATGTAAAACCCTGCTTCATATAAAAAAAATCATAATGATATACTTTTTTAGTAGTATGTGCCATTGGGTAATCATAAATAGAAAACTGCCATTTTATATAATAAGGACCGCCCCCTGGGATCATAGATTCACGGTGCACACAAACATACCAAACAAACTATACTTGTTAGGTCACGAGCCAATTAACAGACAGAGTTCTGTCTTTTGCTTCCACACTTCTTCCTGTTACAGTTAGAGCCGTAGTATTTCTGGTCAAGGGGTTCTCTGAGGCAGCACACAGACCATCACAAAATGATGTAAAAGGGAAATATTTACTTAAATATATATTCCAGTTTGATAAGATTCTTTAATATGCCACTTAATTTGATATCTGGACTATCTGGTGCTCAAGTATTCATTTTGGGTGTATAGTTTACCTTTAATAGACTTGTGCTGCTGGTGAAAAATATAGGGAATGTTTGAAATGCTTAAAGTTTAGACAGTGACACCCTTAAGAGACATGGTACATACCAGCTTCAGCCCAACTTATACCACCCAGTCTTCGATACACGGCACTCAAAGCTATTACAGGGGAAATGCTGAGGATCTTTGTAACAAATACTCTTTAAGGGCCACTTGAAGTGACCATCATTGGAAATCATTTTTTTATTTTCTTTTTAATATAAAATTAAGCAAAAAAAAAAAGAAGAGAGATCTGTATGTTTGTCTTGTCATTAACAAAAGTCTCTGTAGAGGGAGCAAGTGTGCCATCATTTGTACAAAAGCTGCATCAAAACAGAAGTTCCCTGCCATAAAGTAATAAACCTGTGTGAAAGTTATACATTCATTTGGAAATCAAAGGTTCAATCAATTATTTCATGTGTTAATGCACACCTCAGTTGTAAATTGTAAATATTTATGATTTAATAAAACGGTTATTGGGGTTTACAAAAGTAATAAAACATTATTTCCTAGATCTAACAGCTACCCAGCTCAAACACAAACCCACACACTGGGGCTCATTTATCAACACTGGGCAAATTTGCCCATGGGCAGTAACCCATGGCAACCAATCAGAATTGCTGCATTCATTGTACTGCTTGCAGCTGGCTTTAAAAAGCTAATCACTGATTGGTTGCTACAGGTAACTGCCTAGGGGCAAATTTGCCCAGTGTTGATAAATGAGCCCCACTGTATTCTACATAAATTAACGCTTTAGTCAGTGTTGGACAGGGACAACAAGGGCCCACCCAAAAACTTTAGACCTGGGGCCCATTCTCAGTCCTATTATTCTTCCTCTCCTCACTCAACCTCTATTCTCCTAGTCTCTTTTCTTTACATATTATAATCTATTATTTCATCTATTTCACCTCTTTGTTCTCATAGAAATAGGGAATGCCCACAAAATAGGCCAAATCTTTAGCAGCATGAGGGCCCACTGACACTTGGTCTCACCAGGAGGTTTTCCGGTATCCCAATGGGCCAGTCCGACATTGGCTTTAGCGATTGTTGATCATTCTAATTTCTCTAGGGCGCACTTTTTGCACCAATCTGTATATGCCCTTCTGGGCAACAGAATGTGCCAGCATCAGAAACAAAGCAAAGCAAATATTAAATGTACAGGACTTAAATAACCAGTCTTAATTGGAAGGCGGGGCGCTCCGCCAATGAGGTGAGTTGAGCAACTCGCCTCAGGCGGCAACAAAAAGCCGCTCCTGTGCCTTTAAGAGCCGAATTTCCGTTTTTTAAACCGGAAATTCGGAACAGGGTCCTCCTTACCTTTATCTGTATGTAATCAGTGCTGTGAAATATGTTGGTGTTATAAACGGTATATATATGCAGTATATATATATTGCTAAACAAAAATGTAAATGCAAGAATAGAAAGTCTATACTCAACGTTGCAGTCTAAAAAACCTGTTTAAATAATTTGATTATTATTTATTAATATAAGCCCCCTGCAGAGGCCTCCACCTCTTGAACAACACCGCACCCCTCAACTGTACCTGTAAGAAAAGTTTTTACTGCTAGTTTGAAAATATTAACAGTTATAAACTGCTAATATAATGAATTTGCATTGACAGTGACAGGATTGTCTGGTCACCTATATGGGATAATGCAGGGTCAAGTACAAGGGACTGTTTTATTATTGCATAGAAAAGAGAAATCAGTTTTACAAACTATATTTATTTGCTTAGTAAATGGAAGATGGCCTTGCAGTAATTTGGACCCTTTTTTAGATAATGGGTTTCTAGATAATAGATCCCATAGCTATACTACATTAATGGGCCTATTTATTATGCTGTGTAAAAGGAAATTCACAGGAAATAACCGTGTAAAGAGCTGTATAAAATAAATGGCTTCAAGTTGTGTTGTATTTTACACCATGTGAATGCCAGAGTTTCCTGCCGTTATTTTACACTGCGGCAGACCTTTGTATGTAAGTTCAGGCAGAAGTTGCTCAAAGAAAAAGTGCGTAAAAAAACATTTTTAAACAGTTTTTTGCACGTGATGCCGGACTAATTATTCTGACATTTTTTACACCTCGTAGTTTTGCGGAATCAAGTTTGTACAATGCTACTTCTCTCATTATTACTCATATACTATAGTTCATAATGTAATTTGAGTAAAATATAAAAGCAAGAAAGATGTTCAGCCTACAGAACTTCTACAGAGCTGTCAAGTCTCCCTATTTCCCAGGTAGTTACCACTCATGCATGGAGTTATTTAGTGATGAGTTCTTTATTTATTGAGCACATGCACGGGCAAACAGTCAGTGGCTTCAGGCACATTTTATGTGCTTGTGTGCTAACATAACTTCCACTGACGTCAATTCCGGGTATGAAACTTCAAGCTTTATGGTCGACAGCTCTGACTCCTAGGTTGAACAGAGCCAGACCAAGAAGAGCTTGCTCCAAAGACTAGGGTGACAATCTCCTCCCCTCCCTGGATACTACCTTTACCAAGGCAGGGGTCCCCAACCTTTTTTACCCGTGAGCCACATTAAAAAAAAAAAGAGTCCTTTGAGGTGCCAAATAAGTGCTGTAATTGGCTATTTGGTAGCCCCTATGTGGATTGACAGCCTACAAGAGGCTCTACTTGGCACTATAGTTCGTTTTTATGCAATTGAAACTTGCTTCCAAGCCTGGAATTCAAAAACCAGCACCTGCTTTAAGAACACTGAGAGCAACATCCATGTTACTCACAAGCTACTGGTTGGGGGATCACTGACCTAGAGACTGGCAAAGTTAGGCAGCCACAGAACAACAGGGTTAGGGAGATGATATTAAGAGAGATTATTGGATTTGGACAATTTGTTTACAGGTAAAACCGATAGTGAACTTGAAACATGCTGGGAAAGGTAAGAACAGGTGGAAAGTTTTGCTTCAGGTCTAGTAATCTATTAACAGGTAGCATTTACTTGTCTGTTCTGAAAGCAAACACCTGCTGTGTTGTCATAAGCTACTAGACCTGGAGCAGACTGTGCACCTGTTAATAAACTGCCTAAAATACTAAAGTAGAATTCAAGGACACTGCAATTGATAGCATTTATTATGCATATCACATAAAACACTACTTATAATATAAATAAAGTCTTTTCATGAAAAATACACAGTATACAGTTTTCCTCCAATAGGGACTATTAGATCATTCCATATCGAAACACTGCTATTTTTAATAATTGAATTCATCCCTTTGTGTGAGAGCACAGTGCCTCTAACAGACCAAACTAACACATACCTGAATGGACAGAAGGTTTTACTTCCACACTCATTCCAGGAGTTCCTGTCAGGCGTAAAATGAATAACAAACACTATAAAATGAACACTGCAAAATGGCAGCTCAAGGTAATTTATGTAAACAGAGAATAATGTATCTAAAAATATTGTCAAAATATATGTATATTAGGGGGGTTATTTTTTCTGGTCTGTGTTTTAAAGGGGAAAAATTAATTTTTTGTGCTCCGAAAGCTTGCAGTGTATTTTTATTGTTAGCCAATATAGGTATCACTTCTACAATACTTTTTGTATTTGTTATTTTTGTGATTTATTAAACTCAGAGGCTGTTAAAAGTCTGAATAAAAAAGTCTCAAACCATCTCAAACCTGTCGGTCATGTAGAAGTAAAAGGCAGATGTCCTGTTTACAGTTGGAAAAGTTTTCGGCCATCAAATCTGAAAAAATCTGAAAGTTTTTTTCTGCACCAGAATTTTTCTAGTAAATTTATTGATAAATGCATTAAAAATGTGCACAGGAGTTTGGCCAAAGTGGTTTTAAGTAAATATTGAGAAATTTTTAAATTTAGTAAATAACCCTCTAGAAGTCAACAACCAGTTCTATAACCCACTAAATAAACCCTCTTTAATACTGGTCATTAACTTTTACTCGGCTATTAGTTACTGTGCGGTTATAATACTACTGTATATAGTACCAAAAGTCAAAAGCCTGTATGTATCATTATTTGTTTCCATTGCCTTATATTTCTAATATATCTGTAGAAGAAGGGCAACATTGTGTTGTTGAATATCATCTCTATTGACACTAATAAAGACTAATCACTCGAGGTAAATGAAATATTACATGTCACTATTGGTTAAGATATGCACGTTAGATACAAAAAAAGAGGTGATCCATGAATGACCTTCCCAGGAATCTTTACAAGTGAGAGTCTCAGCGGTGTTCATGTGGGCAGGTTCCCCTCCAAGACACATATTACATCCCAGTCCCATTTTCTGTAGGTTTTCTGCAATTTTAGCTTGTTCTTAGTTATGTATAATTTATTCTATGTTTATTCTACATGTTTTCCTGTATATTTAAAGGAGAAGTAAACACCTTCTTTAAAAAATACTCTACCCCCCTACCCTACATAGACCCCCTCCCTCTCCCCCCCAGCCTAGCTGCTACCCCGGGCAAATGCCCCTAACTTTTTATTTACCCCTCGGTGCAGATTCACGGCATCGGAGTTCACAACAGCCATCTTCTTCTTCTTCAGTCTTCATCGGGTCTTCTTCTGGGGCTGTGGCAAGGGCTGTGGCAAGACCAAAAAATGATGGCTGCTGTGAACTCTGATGCTGTGAATCTGCACCGAGGGGTAAATAAAATGTTACGGGCATTTGCCCGGGGTAGCAGCTAGGCGGGGGGGGGGGGGGGTCTATGTAGGGTAAGGTTTTTTTTAAGAAGGGCTTTACTTCTCCTTTATATGTTAGCAGTTTTTGCAAAGTCTTCTGCCAGATGGAAATTTAAACAGCAATGTTAAATACGTGGGTTTTTGTATTTAAAAAAGCATCAAATCAATGTTAAATGGTTGCAATACAATTACATTAAATGCGTTGTTCAACTTCCAAACACTTTTTCCAGTTCAGTTGTTTTCAGATTGTTCATCATAAACAAAAACTTTTTTTATAAGCTTTCCATCTTTTATTCTTTACCATTTTCCCAAAATGTAAGTTTAAACTTTAATGTTCCCGTCTCTAGTGTTTCAGTCTGGCAGCTCAGTGACCCAGGAGCAGAATCTGAACTGTTACAATTTACTACATTTAGTTGACACAATTAATTGATACATTTCTCAGCATTATCTGTGGAACATTAGCAACTATTGTATCAATTATAAGAGCTGCCTTCAGGGCAGAGACACATGCCCAGCGACAAATCACCTCTTCTTCGGTCGACTAATCTTCCCGCAATGCCTTCCCACCGGCTAGAATCTAAATCACCGGCGGGATGGCACTCGGATCGCTTCATTTTCCGAAGTATCCTTGTGAGGCGAAACAAAGCGCTCCGAGTGCCATCCCGCTGGTGATTTGGATTCTAGGCGGCGGGAAGGCATTGCGGGAAGGTTAGTCGCCTGAAGAAGAGGCTGCTTGTCGCCGGACGACTAAATCTCCCCGAATCTCCATGTGTGTCTCTGCCCTTAATGAAACTTGCTCTGCTCAGCAGGGCTAAAGATAACAAATGTATCAATTAAATGTATCAATTTAGAACAGTTAAGAAGAACCATCAAGAAGAGGATTGCTCCACAGTGCTCACTGAGAATCTCAGACTGGGCCTGGATATGTTTCTTTACTGTACATTTAGATACTGGTGTTAATATTTACTGTAAAAAAAAGAAGCAATTTCTGAGTGCTGTTGATGTGGCTGATACATAGTCTTATTATACAGCAGTTTATGGCCATGCTGATTACTATTAGTGTGGTTTGTGCAGCTTGGATGTTCAGGTTTCAATTGATCCCAACATACTTGTACATAGTTGGTCACTGGAAGAATGACACTATATTTAACTTTATTATTATTTTTTAAAAAACCCCGTATTTAACATTAGTTAGGGGGACTGGTGGGCCTGATGCTTGGGGCATTTAATTATGAAGAAGAAGAACAAAAATAAAATCCAGAATACAAGAAGTGAATTTGAAAGGAATGCTAAATAACCAGAGTAATTCAGAAACAGTGGGGAGACTTCATCTAAAATTAATAACATTGTGTTATTTGTAATTAGCGAGGAGCAATTTATATCTCAAAATGTCTGAATTAGTCGACATTTTAGGCAATTTTTTGTCAGTCTGACAAATGCTTGAACTGCTCCATTGAGATCCAAAGATTTATCGTACTAAGCTAGTCATAGGTGCTATATTAACCTTTTTCATTTACTTCTGTGTATTGAATCATTAATTACTTTTGCTTAATTTCCCTAGCTATTCACAGGAATGGCTCTGATTAAAGGGAGTGGAGGAGGCTGAAAAGGCTGCTTATCACTTGTTATATTCTTACACTGCAATTAAGCTTTAGCAGAATAATTTTGATATATGGATATTATCACTCTACGCTTGATCCTGAGGTGAAACGTTATTCTATGCTCAAAATTAATGGCCTCCCACAATCAAATAAATATATCTTTATGGGTTTGCCTTGACTGCGCATTTATAGCCAGTTTGTAAAGAAGAGATGGATTGAGGCTTCCGTTACCACTGCCCTCTATTATGCCAAGAATGAATACCAGCGCTCAAGAAGAAAGGAAGTTAACTAGAATGAACCAAGCTTCCTTTGACATGTCGGGGGGCTTTTGCTATGAGGCTGGGTAAGAGCCTTGCATCATGTGGCACTTTATAAGAGGCAACAATAAGCCACCAATTATAACGTTAAGAACAAATATATTATTATAACTGGGGATGCAGAACTTATATGAGGACTCTTTATATTAGCAATTTCACACAAACCCTGTATAGGGAGGAGAGGTAGGCACACTTGTAGGTTAGCATCTGCCATCAGAGGTGGCAAAAAGTCTAGAAGCATTCCTGACAACTGTTGTTGGCTTTCTTCTCCTTGAACGCCCTGATGAGTAGTGGTGTATGCTGGGAATTTTTCTGTAGCAATATTTAGCAAACTAAAGATTTAAGAAAAATAGTCTATACTAACCTGACTGCCTGTTGAGGACTAATATGATTAAGTTGCAAAGAATTTGGCACTTTTTTGTGTCTGCAACAAAAGGCTTTACAAGTATACATAATAATATAAACATTTTGATTTTATTAGCAACATAATCATTAATGCTAATGCCACTAGTGTAGCCACTAGTTAGACACATGAAAATCATGAAATCCACATGAAAACATATGAAATCCACACAAAGCACTGCCGGGTCACTGTTAAACTTTAGGCAGCACATATTTATTCACATATGGTTGTTTTGTGCAGGTTTCTCCTAAACTCTTACATATTATGTTACTGTGCCCATCTTTCCTTTTTTTTTTGAATTGTGGTGAGATGCACATTGCGCATAGATATTTGCTAATGAGAATGTTTGCATGATCATGCTACTGTACATAGCTCTTTTATGTGAAAATAATATTGATTGTAATTTTGCAATAATTGTGCCCAGCTTTTTTAGAGAAGAAGGCACAAGGCTAATCTGTTCTCTGTGTGTTTACTTTAGTACTGTGTTACATTTATAAACGCAGTGTGCAAAGAGAATGCAATTGTGGGTGCAAGTCTTGATGAAGCGGATGCAGTTGCTCTCAAAGTTTGTCAGTAGGTAGTGGGGATAGCTGCATTTCCATCTTTACAGTAAAGCAGTAGTTTTAGTGCATTATCAGAATCTATGATTTGTCGAAGGGCATATTTAGCACGGCAGAAAGTCTCCCAAATTCTCCAAACCAAGTTAAGGTCTATTGGCATCGAGAAGGAGTTTTGGCAAGTATTAAGGCAGTAGAGTGGAAGGGTTAGGGTGCATTTTTATCCAGGCGAACCAGTTGAGAGAGTGCCATGTATATATACAAATACACATAATGTGCTTCTTATTAGTCCCCCTGTTTTATTAGTCCCTGTAATCATTTTTTTCACATACATAAACACAATAGAGGCATAGAACCTGACACTGGATGGCTGTGTATCATATACTGTACATATCATTTTATCCTTTATAGAATGTTTAAACATTATTGTTCGGTTATATAGTTCTAGTGAATTCTATTTACTTCCCCACATATGAAGAAAGGGATGTAACATAAGTCCAATATGACTAAACATAATTAGATTTTTCTATTGTGTTGTTGTATAAAGCTCATAGTTATTCCATCCACTAAGAGCTTTCAGTTTGTCAGATACAGTTCCCAGTGTGTGTTTTTAATATCAGAAAATGGATGAGACTTAGCTCGTTGCTTGTACAGGCTGATCAGGCAATGATATAAATTTGCAGGAATGAAATAGAGGGAGCCTCAGAGCATGGGCTTTGAACTTTATGCTGCATTCATGCAGCCTGAGACGAAGCTAATGGCCTGTGACTAGAGTGTGATGAGTAATTAGCCATTTTAAGTCAGGAGAAAAATATGATCTGCCGTTTAGGATTTGTCAATGGATTATTTAGCCAAGAACTCACATGTCCTGAATCCAAAAAGGACTGTTAGCAGTAGTTCAGTGCTTACAGAGATTTGTTGCCGCTACAAAGAGAGACTACGGGTAAATGTATTTCCTATCTGTTAGCTATTCTTCGATCTGTTCAGCCTTTCTAGTGAAGGTCACCAATTCTTAAATGGAATTTGAGATTTCATTTGACAATTTTAGGAGGAAGCAGCTTTCATCATTCCACAATATAGAGCCCATCACTTGTTCTGTGTACTTACTGGAAATCGTTGACAAAACATAACAAGACATAATGATGATAGGTTATAAAGTCACCATTGTTAGTGTATGTATACTCTGTACTGTAGCTCAAACTTGCATGAGATCTGTGCTCTGTTGTGTTTATTGCTGGTCATCCAGCAAGAGAATTCTTGGAAATATGTGTATAATATTAAATGGAATGCTGCTGCAGTTCATTTGAAGGGAAACAATGACACACCTGCAAGATCAAAATGTATCTGTGTTTATCTTTTTGATCTGATGTGGTGAAAGCAGCCGTTAAAGATTTGGGGGTTTCCATTGCAAAGTTGCAAAATAGCAGGTGTATAGAAGAGGCTGAAAGATATAATATAGAAACACTATAATTGGTTGAAAATATGGCTTGAGACATTGCAGACCATATAAAAATGCTACATTTTAAATAACCCCTGGCTTCAGAAACACCCAACAAGGTTGCTCATAAAGAAACCCTGGCCCATTTGGGTTTACAGAGACCCATCACATGAGGCCTGCATCAATGTGCCGATGGGATTTTCAAACCTGCCTGGTTGATAGCTGGCCAATATTCAGCCCTGGCTACACATTTAAATGGTAAAGAGAACTGGGGAATATGTGGAGAGCAGTGACATCTAGGAAGTGCTGAATGGAAAGTAAAAGTAATTGTCTGCTCCTCAGGGCATAGAGGAGGGGCAGACAATATTTGATTGATAGCTGAGATTTTTAAATGAGCTTACAACAGCTATGAATGCTTTAATCAAAAATAGAAATTGGATTTCATGTTTAATTTCAAAAGGACTTTTATTATACAGATTTTTGTGTCTGGGTGACAGGTCCACTTTAGGGTTAGTTCACACAAGGAGATTCGGGGCAATTAGTCGCCAGGCGACAAAATCTCCCTGAATCTCCTGGTGTGAACTAACCCTTAAGAGGTTAATTAATTGATTACTGTTGTCCAAAAGACAACAATAAAAGGAGAAAGTTCCATGTATTTTCAACTTACAATGAGCATTCTTTCTACCTGGAAAATATTTTAAACATCAGTGAGGTTTTCAATCAATCAACTGTTCTATCTGCGTATGAATTTCTCCATTTAGCTGTACAGATAACACTTAATTAGCTTTAAGATAATATATAGGCCCATAAAGATAGGCTGTTCAGTGGGGTCAAGATAACAAGGTACAAATTAATATGTTTGATTAGATTTTTTTTTTCAGTTCGGCACTTTTAACACATTCTTTCCTGTTTTGCTGAACACATTTATTGCACTACATATAACGAAAAAAAAAAATATCCGTAAGCCAATGTTGCAAAAGACAAACATAATGCAAATAAAAATGTTTCTTTGCTGTCGTGGAGAAGGTGAGGAATCTGAACAGTGTCTCACCCTCCTCAACATAAAGAGACACAAAAGAGGTTTCTGGGTCACAGATCCCAGGGTTTGATGGGTAACAGAGGCAATCACAGGTTAGAGAGAGGATGCGTCTTGTCAAGAAAGACATTTTGAATGACATTGTCTGAGCTGAGGGTGGAAGGTGAGAATACCTGTCAACCATTCTGTCAGTTTATTCACAGCGACCATGGTACATAGACAAGCCATCTATGTGTGCTGAGAATTTCAAAATCTGTTAAAAATAGGCAAATTGGTGCATCATATTTATTAAAGTATTTAGGGTACATTCGTCTGAAAATAAAAATGAAATAGAAATGATACTGTATTTGCTTGAATGCTTACAATGTTTATGCAAACAACCATTGCAAACACATGGATCCATTTTCAACAAATTTGAGTTTTTGGCATTCTGACTTAATAAATAACCCCCTTAAAGTTTTTTTTAACTGGAAAACCTTAGGTTCCAAGGATTTTGGTTAATAGATCCCATACCCTTGTATTTTTAATTAGAAAGTATGGTAGGTTGTTGTACTGGTAGGTAATTATTAATAGTGGGGATATTGATACTTTATATTCTTCAGCAATTAATATTTTCTTCCTTAGTTTTTAAACTTTTTTTCCCATATTTTAATTTTATTCTGCAGTGTTCCTCTGTTTTCCTTTCTACTAATTGGACCAATATTATGCAAATATAAATGGGCAGCTTTATATTCTGGTGTAACACTGCTGATCCAGGGATTTGCGCTGTCTGTTGTTAATGCCGAAGTGGTGGTTCTCAAATGAATCTAATACACAAAGTACTTGTAAGTGCTTTTCTATTCAATATTGATATCTAGGGGCTTAGCATCCTATTACAATACATAACATGTTTTTTTTTTTTTTTTTTTGCTGCTGTACTGCCAAAAAACAGCAGCTTCCTATCCTCATCCCTAGTCCTAATAGCACAGCTATAGTATACAGTGAAAATTTTCAAGTGTTGAAAAAGAGCTGGGTTGCTCGAAACATGTAGGAGGTTATTTATCAAAGTCCGAATGGAAAAAACTTGAACGATTAAAGTTTTTTTTACTGTAAAATCTGAATTTATAGTGGAAAAAAAACCTTGAATTTTTTCGGGATTTATTAAAGCCCAATGCTTCAAAAAGTCAGAAACCGAAAATACAACATTTCAGACATGCCGAGATTGTATATAAGTCAATTGGAGAGGCCCCTATCCTATTTGGAAGTTTCTGTGGTCTACGCTGAAATTAGCCTGAAAATCCAACTATTTTGGATTTTTCGGGCAAAAATCTGAAAAATGTGTGTTTTTCAAGAATAAATCTGAAAAAAACCATACGATTAGGATTTTCACTCAATTTTATATAAATAAGGTCACATTGTGGATTTTAGTTTGGTCCGACTTTTTTATTTTAAAAAATCAGAAAAATTAGAATTTTGATAAATAAGCCCGTAGTGTCAATAAAAAAAGTTTGACACATCACTTTGCATGTGTGGCACAAACTTCTTTAACTTTGTATATAACTGTTTTTCTATACTGTCTGTATACCTTAAAATTAGATAAACTGTTATTGCAATTTAAGATATATATAATATTATGTGAACAACAGGCTGCTAGTTTCCTCAAATGCTATATATGAAGATAAAGCAAAGACATGCCGACCTGAGTATTAGCTGAGGCACCTAATTTTACCTACGAAACTGGGAAACTTATTGACTCAAGTATAAGCCTAGGGTGAGAAATGCAGCAGTTTTGAGCTGAAAGAGCAAGTGAATGCTCAAAAACATGGTAAAAATGTGCATTGTTTTGTGCCAAAAAGCTATGGTAAGCACTGTGGGATATAGCTGATATAGCAGGGAAAGTTGTCAGCAGTACAATTAAAGATATTATATCAATGTTTCAGAAGTAGAATCCTAGAACCCAGCGATAGGATGCTGGGAGTTTTGTTTCAGCAACTATTAACATGCAGTAGGTTGGCTGTTATATAAAGGTGGCCATAGATAGTGATGGGCGAATTTGTGCCGTTTCGCTTCGCCGGCGCCCGTTTTTTTTACGCCGGCCCCCGTTTTTGACGGCGGCGTCCGTTTTTTTGAAAAAATCTTTTTGACGCCGGCGAATTTTTGCCGCGAATTCTCGCGGGCGTTTCGCAAATTTATTCGCTGGCGGTGAATCGCGCAAATTTGTCGCGAATTCGCGCCTGGCGAATAAATTCGCCCATCATTAGCCATAGACGCAAAGATCCGCTCGTTTGGCAACATCGCCAAATGAGCGGATATTACCCCGATATGCCATTAACAGGCATGGCTATATCGGGGGTAATCTGATTGTTCGGCTGTATGGCCGAACAATCCGATTACGATGTGCCATGGGCTCCGGCGGGATCGGTCGGGTCAAAATCAAACCTGATCGATCGACCAAACGATCGATATCCGCCGGACAATAGATGTCGGCACACGCCACACTCAATCCGAAAATCGTACGAATCCTCGATTCGTATGATAGGATCTGTGTGTCTATGGCCACCTTTAGTCTGTTGTGTGAGAGTGGGGTGCAGAGCTTACCTGGGAGTGTGTGTGCGGGGCTAATCAAGTGGAAAACAAGCATGCGCTGGTCGGTGATGTCACACGTAATGTGCAGCCGCAATGTGCCATGGAGAACCCGGCAATCAGGGGCACGCAGCCATTCACATTGATCAGCTAGGTATATATTTATACTGACTCGAGTATAAGCTGAGGTAGACTTTTTCCAGCTCATTTTGGGTGCTGAAAAACTTGGCTTATACTCGAGTATATACGGTACTTTGTTATTGGTTTTTTTTTGGAAAATTTAACATAGCCTGAAAGGGACAGTAAACATGTATAGAAACCCTTTGCTCAACATGAGCATGACAAACAGAACTTGACTTATAAATATATATATGTATTCTGCCTATGTTGTAGCCATTGTCAGAAAGTGAGGAGAAGTTCAATATGCAAGGGATTGGTAACAGCAAGTAAACTACAGTAGCTACTACCCCAAACTCCCACAGCTGTTTATATATCTATATATATATATATATATATATATATATATATATATATATATATATATATATATATATATAAAAAAAGTTGGGTGCATCTTTACTTGTTAAACAGGAATATTTTTATATTGACTGTAATAGGATAAGGCAGGGCTACAGAATGTCTGAATGATGAATGGCCCAGGATGTAACAGTTAATATGAAATCAGACAGAACACTGAGAGAATAGACCATTAGTAATCAGTATTGAATGAAAAAGTAGCAAACAACAGGTGACCTTCATCAGGCATGACATTATAGTGAATGAAGGAAAAGAAAAGGGCATACCATAGTGTTAAATATTGCTTTTATGGTTACTGCAAATGAGTCTTAACACCTCCACAAACATACTGGACTTCTGGTGAATAATGGCTATGTCAATATGATAGAAAACTTTCATTTTATATCTTGGCTGCTCAGCATCCACCTTTGCACTTTAAAACTTTACTTTAAAACCTATTATTTACATGTACATTTGGGTAGGTTGTTGAGTACAAAATATTCATTTGTTGAACAGCTGGATGTGTCCTTAAAAATCACAATCTTTTATTGGATTTACATATTATCAACAGCAAGAAACTAAAATGTAGCAGAATTAAAAACGAATATATGTTGATGCCAGGGCTGCTAGGTACATTGATTAATCAGAGTGCCTACCAAGGCTATTTGCAGTGTTTCCTGTTATTGAAAACTGGAAATAAACTTATAATAAGCTGCTTTCATACTTGCAATGGGGGTAAATTATCATGTTTACCATAAGCCAATGAGAACTGCATGAACTGCTAACACCCTGGATGTGTTAATTAATTAGTTGATTTTTTAGATTGACCCACCACAAATTAGTGCTTACCAAAAATCTGTGTAGGGCTATCACTAATATGAGGATCCCAATATGTCCTCAGGCCTAGCGGTATATTTATCAAAGAGTGAAGTTAATAGTGAAGTTCCGCCACTAGAGTGAAATTCCGCCACTCTCCATTCATTTCTATGGGATTTTTATAGGCGTATTTATCAAAGGGTGAACTTTCACTTCACCCATTGATAAATACGCCTTTCAAAATCCCATAGAAATGAATTGAGAGCTGCGGAATTTCACTCTAGTGGCGGAACTTCACTGTTTGATAAATTTACCCCTTAGTATTCAATAGAGCACAGGTTTCACCCAGACCCCACAAAATCCAGAAAGCCCCTGGATAATATAATGGATGATGCAATGGGAAAATATAGGGTGCCTAAAACAAGTTAACTAACTATTTTAGCTTACCTGATTTTAACTCTACAGATTTTGTTTTTTGTCATTTCCAAATGCCAACTCTGCTTTTCTGATGGAAAAAAAACAACAAAAAAATGTTTTGTTTTTCTTGCTTTTGTAATACACTAACTTGCCTATTAAGCACCTTTGCTTTGTTTATTTTACATTCATTCCCAAATGAGCATTTTCAGCATTTTTCCTTTTAAACCCCCCTTCACATATGCTGTAGCAATGCCCTAAATCATTCAGATTGTGTGATTGTGTGCATTTTAATTTTACATCTATCATTTTCTCAAACAAGAGTTGTCACAATTTCCAAATGTTCTATAAATATTTGAGAATTTACCAGCATTATTTACTGTAACCTTCGAACATTTCTCTTTGTTTTTGAGAAATACATATTTTAAGCATATGCGCTCGATTCTGGTGCTTAGTGGTGAAAGTCTCCAACTATTGAAATGGCTTACATATGGAATTCCTTTTGTTTAGCAGTGAGATTTTGTATTTATTAAGAAAGTTGTCATTAATGTGGTGACATATTTCAGGCATCATGTATTTTGATTTGCTTTGCCTAGAGCTTCCACTTTATCGACCTCCCCCTGATAAATATATTGACTTAAAATAATTTAAGATCTGGTTTCACGTGCAGAAAATCTCTCATGTTTTTTTTAGAATTTTGTATTCACAGCCTCCTCCAGGAGTGTTACCTAATGCCAGTTATATAGGATTTCTAATTCATTAAAGTTCTTGCACTTACTCCTTTTACTATGACTTAACATGAGATTAGCAACACAACTCATAGTTTTATGTGTAAGCCTAACACTTTTCTTTACATTTAATACATAATCATAATAATAATAATTGTTATTATTAAAACATATTTCTAAGCTGCCAAATTGTACAGCTGTGCATAAAATTGATGTGTATACTGAACATACAGATTACTTACCAAAAAACAACCTTTAACCAATACAAGAGGTAAAGAGTGCCCTGCCCAAAAAAGCATACAATCAATAGGACTGAAAGATATATGCAAGTATCCATGGTGGGTTATGCATTGAGCACCTTCTACAAGAACAAGGACTAATTTATGATAAGATACCCTTGAATAGTCTAATTTTCAAACCAAGTCTGCTGCAGCTGACAAGCACCTATCCAACAATCTATCAACCTCTTTAATAATTATCTTAAACTAAACACCAGGGAGTGAGTTACTGATCAGTATTTATAATTACAACATATCATATAATAGTCTTCATTGGCAAAGTCTACCTTGGCTTCTTATTTGTTTCACACCTACTTTTTCCTGGACTATCTCTATATGTCTATCTACAGACATGTCAGTGAAGTCATTGAGACATGCAAGGTGGGGAGCAGAGTAGTGATGAGCAAAAAAATTCGCCATAATTCGCCATAATTCGCCAAACTCGCTGCATTCGACAAAATTTTGGCCACGAGTCAAAACATTTTGTGACAAAAAAAGTCATGCAACAAAAAAAAGTTTGTCCATTGACTTTGCAATGCATTTGCTCATCAATGTACAAAATAGGAGGTGTGGAAGCACTTTAAAGGCTAAGTAATAGTATATTTAAGTATAACGGAAGTGCTAGTTTTAATGCACATTCCCTAGTCCCCTGTCTCAAAAGTTTATAAAACAGGGGTTTTTAGTTACAAAGTTATGATCATAAAATTGAAAAGCCACCATACCACGTCAAGGTAAACCCCATATGGCGGTCCCTAACTTATTTGCCTTTTGGCCATAGTATAAAAAGTCTCACTGCGTAGTAGCATTCCTCTCCCTTAAAAGCCGCATACTGGTGGGGGAGGATAGATCCTTTACACTGAAACCAAGGTTCAACAGACACTGATTACACAGAATGCTACTATGCAATAAGACTTTTTATACTATGGCCGAAAGGCAAACAAGTTAGGGACCGCCATATGGGGTTTACCTTGACGTGGTATGGTGGCTTTTCAACTTTATGATCGTAACTTTGTAACTAAAAACCCCCGTTTTGTAAACTTTTGAGACAGGGGACTAGGGAATGTGCATTAAAACTAGCACTTCCATTATACTTAAATATACTATTACTTAGCCTTTAGAATACTTCCAGAGGTAGATGGGGCCCTGTACTTACTGCCTTCACAATTGCAGGCTGTAAGGACAGAGCTAGTATGCACCTGCTACTTCTGCTCCTTGGAACAAAAGCCAGGATTATTACTCAGCAAGAGGTGCAAACCCCAGAAAGACCAGGTGAAGTGATCTCTTCATGAATCTTGCAATTCTTCTCTGGGTCTAGGTAAATGACCTCTAATACAGACTAAATGAACGTACACACTATTTTTTAAGGCACTATTTTTTTAACACGTCTCACACCCAGCAGAATTTTTATGATGAGTCAATTTGCAGTGTTAACTGATAAGCCAAACTATGCAGAAAACTGGTAGCTTTTGAACCATTCTCCGAGACACTGAGACACATTCCCTTTTTACAGTCATATGAAACAAAAAGCCGAACTGCAGGTCATTTTTGCACTAGCAAGTGGATCAAAGAGTCTAATAAAAGCACTTATTACTCAAAGTAACTCACCCAGCTGATTTCACACAGGTTCAAAAGATATTCGCATTAAAGTATTCAGCAGCTCAACTGTAATGACAAATGTTTCTGTATAAAAAAAAATGACCAGCAGATGATATATTCAGCCTCTTTCTTTCTGCAACGTATTAATCAATATATCCCTCTACCATTTAAAATCCAAATAAAAGAAGTGTCTGTTTTGTTGAAAACAGAAGAAACTTTTGCAGAAAAAAAGAAAAAGGAGAGAGAAAGATTAAGAAGTTTGCCTCTTATTAACCAAAATAAAATAACTGCAAAGGAACTGATTAACGGGGTGAAAAACACCTTTCCTCTTTTTTTTTTTTTAAATCCCATTTCACAATTTACATGTCTATTCAACTTCAACATAATTAAGAAGGATGATCAAAAGAAAGTAGAAAATGATATCTTATAGGTAGTCCAGCAGTTAGCCATTTCTAAAGGCTTCTGACTGCAGTAAGGAGGATCTTGTCCACAGGAGGCACTTCTGATAATTAACCATGGTTCCTTTTGATAACTGCATTTCACTTAAGGGATGAAGGAAAGGGTATCATGCAGAAGATAAAATATGGCTCTCTTATCTGCTAATGTGCTGTCACCCCTGAGATGAAAAATACCTTTCCTGTATAGACTTCATTCATTCAGTCAGAAATTTTAGCACATTTTGGAAACCAAGGTTTCATGTTTTTTACAAAGGATATAACTCGCCATATACATTTCAATGTGACACATGGCAGAAAGGATTGCATAGTTCATTTCTAGTATATAAATGGTCTTGAAAATGTAGCACAGAATTCATTGTGATGTGCCATGAATAAGGAGGAGTAATAAAGGGGATTTAACAAAAAATGATATAAGTATAGATTAACTCAAAGTGAATAACTTTACCTAGTTAACTTTATTTTTCCTATTTTAAAGGATTCTGAGATGTTTGCAGTTTAAAATTGCCAATTACATGAAAGTAAACTAAATACAGGAAGCACATAGAGAAAAAACAATTAAAGTGTGAGAAAATAGAAAAAGTAGTGGAAGTAGAATTTCCACTTTTATCAAGGGTCAAATTTCGAATTTGAAAAACTTTGAAATTTAAATTCAAAAAGACCAACCGAAATTAAATCAAAGTTTTTTTTTTGGCCGAATAGGTCAGTTTTCAATCGAATAGGTCCGTATTTGGCCGAATTCGAGTCGTACAAATCGAATTATTAGTGCATTCAATCAAATTTGAATCAAAGTTTTTCCAAAAAACACCTTCAATTTTTCAAACAACTTGACTCCAAATACGTTCTAGGAAGTCCCCCATAGGCTAAAACAGCAGTTCGGCAGGTTTTAGATGGTGAATGGTCGAAGTCGAATTTTTCAAAGAGACAGTACATGATAAATTTCGATATTCAAATTCAAAGTACACACAAAAATAGCTTGAAATTCGAATTCTTTAAATTCGAAAATCCACTTTGACCTTTGATAAATCTGCCCCTTAGTTGGTGCTGCTGTCAATAGGCCTGACTGGGGCTGTTTCCTTGTGTATCTTGGGGAGTCCAAATAGGCATGGAGTGGATTTGTACCACCAGGTGAATGTGGTGGTACAAAGCTCAATCTTTGGCTTCCTCCTTTAAAAGTTGTTGTAAGCAATCTATCACCTTTAACTGCTTGTTGGGTCTCTCCTTAAATGGTCATATGTATTATCTGAGTATCATGGTTATTTTGCAGTGATAGTCAGTTGTGTTGATCACAACAGTGCATCACCCTTTATCTGCTGGTAGGATAGTGATGTTTGGGTCCTTACTAAGAGATGTGAGAGCCCTCCTCTCTTGTTTAGTAAGGTTAGAGGGAGGTATTCTAGCCCTATACAAGGCAGCTGAGACTTTCAGTCGAAGTTGTTCGGCTTCCTCCACTGGTATATCACTGTTCTTGATGGAAGATTCTGTGGCTGTGTTGTGTTGTCAGTGCATGGTTTAAACCCTTGGCTAGCACATTCTTTTCCAGCCGAGAAAGTACCCTGTCTGATAAGTTCTTCACCCACATATCTTTGGCGTTGTTGGGTGTCTAATCTTTCTACCTCCAGGTAATAGCACCTATTAATAGCACACATTGGAGGGCATTTACTATATCTCTGGACATACTGTAAGTGCAGAAACTTGACTTTAGTGGTTTGCAAAACACTGGAAGAAAAAATTCACCATACAAAGATTGTTAGAGCACAAATATTCCCTAGTGTGGCACTACTTTTGTCTGGTGTAAAGTGCAGACCACAGTGTTAGGGGGTACAGGCTCCTGAATACAGTGCTGCTGAGTGCTGAATGGTTCTGCTTCAGGTTAACTTTGAATATGTTATAGAATGGCTAATTCTGGGCAATTTTTCAATTGGTCTTCATTATTTATTTTTTATATTTTTTTAATTAGTTGCTGCCTTCTTCTGATCACTGACCCCATCTAAAAACCAAATGCTCTGTAAGGCTACACATGTATTGCTATTGCTACTTTTTGTTACTCAACGTTCTATTCAGGTCCTCCCCTATTAATATTACAATCTCTAATTCAAATTAGTGCATGGTTGCTAGGGTCATTTGGACCCTATCAACCAGATTGCAGAAATTGCAAACTGGAGAGCTGCTGAATAAAAAGCTTAATATCTCAAAACCACAAATAATAAAAAATGAAAACCAATTGCTAATTGTTTCAGAATATCACTCTCTAAATCATACTAAAAGTTAATTTAAAGGTGAACAACATAGTAACATAGTAAGTAAGGTTGAAAAAAGACACATGTCCATCGAGTTCAACCTTTTTTTTTTCTTTTTTTTTATTAACTACCTATCTGCCAGTTGATCCAGAGGAAGGCAAAAAAACCCATCTGAAGCCTCTCCAATTTGCCTTAGAGGGGGAAAAATTCCTTCCTGACTCCAAAATGGCAATCGGACTAGTCCCTGGATCAACTTGGACTATGAGCTATTTCCCATAACCCTGTATTCCCTTACTTGCTAAAAAGCCATCCAACCCCTTCTTAAAGCTATCTAATGTATCAGCCTGTACAACTGATTCAGGGAGAGAATTCCACATCTTCACAGCTCTCACTGTAAAAAACCCCTTCCGAATATTTAGGCGGAACCTCTTTTCTTCTAATCGGAATGGGTGACCTCGTGTCAGCTGGAAAGACCTACTGGTAAATAAATCATTAGAGAGATTGTTATATGATCCCCTTATATATTTATACATAGTCATCATATCACCCCTTAAGCGCCTCTTCTCCAGCGTGAACATCCCCAATTTGGCCAGTCTTTCCTGATAGCTAAGATTTTCAATACCTTTTACCAGCTTAGTTGCCCTTCTCTGTACCCTCTCTAATACAATAATGTCCTGTTTGAGTGATGGAGACCAAAACTGTACGGCATATTCTAGATGGGGCCTTACAAGTGCTCTATACAGTGGAAGAATGACCCCCTCCTCCCGTGACTCTATGCCCCTTTTAATACAGCTCAAGACCTTATTTGCCCTTGATGCTGCTGACTGGCATTGCTTGCTACAGCCAAGTTTATCATCTACAAGGACTCCAAGGTCCTTTTCCATAATGGATTTGCCTAGTGCAGTCCCATTAAGGGTATAAGTGGCTTGGAAATTTTACATCCCAGGTGGCATGACTTTACATTTATCAACATTGAATCTCATTTGCCACTTAGCTGCCCAGATTGCCAGTTTGTCAAGATCCTGTTGCAAGGATGCCACATCCTGGATGGAATGAATTGGGCTGGATAATTTTGTGTCATCTGCAAACACTGATTCATTACTTACAACACCCTCCCCTAAGTCATTAATGAACAAGTTAAATAAAAGTGGACCCAATACTGAGCCCTGGGGGACCCCACTAAGAACCTTACTCCAAGTAGAGAATGTCCCATTAACAACCACCCTCTGTACCCGATCCTGTAGCCAGTTTCCTATCCATGTGCAAACGACTTCATTAAGCCCAACAGACCTTAGTTTAGAAAGCAGTCGTTTGTGGGGCACAGTATCAAACGCTTTGGCAAAATCCAAATAGATCACATCTACTGCCCCCCCACTATCCAGAATCTTACTTACCACATCATAAAATGCAATCAAATTCGTCTGACATGACCTATCCTTCATAAAGCCATGCTGATTGTTGCTCATAATGCCATTCAACCCTACATGCAGTACATGCAGTTTGCCAGGTTGTAAATTACATAAATCAGAATCCTGTAAATCACAGATACGTAAGATTTATATTATGTAGAGATTCATTTCATACAGGTCCCTTATTAGCTGGCATACATCACTAATATATATGCATATTAATAGACTTGTTGTGGTACATAGCGATATCATGGTTTTCCACATGTAAGGTATACAGTATATTGCATGATGTCTTCGCAAAAGAAAAATGTGAATAAGTGCTCAAAGGAAGTCATTAAGCAAGAGAGAGGTTTATTATGGACTTCAATCCTACACCTGTATGAGGCACAATGTAAAGCCATAGTTCCATAATACAGTTTGTATTTCACTACAAAGTTGGGAAAGAAAATATTTTCATTGACTAAGACAGATGTTTTCCATAATTTTCTCTGTGGCGTACTGCATCTATTTGCAATGAAAATGTCATATGTTGCAACCTCTGAGGTTAAACCTTCCCTATGGAGAGATTCTGTCAAATTATGGGAAATGCTTGATAAACTTTTGGTCATAAAATCTTTATGTTCACTCTGTGAAACCATTAAACGAAATCTGTAAGGGGAATAATACACATTTCTACCTTATGTGAAAGAAATGTATTTATTGTCGAGGTAGTGTCACTATTCAGAGTAAAAAAAGTTGGCATGAAGAAAGCTTTTCCATTAGTTAGCCTTGGTTTTTTGCATGTTGATCGCTTGAGGCAATTGGTTATGCAGGAACGTGCGTCATTTTCTTTTTCTAATTTTTTTCTAATCGAAACTAAAATGTTTTGGACACTAAGGGGTAGATTTAGCAAAGAAATACCACCTCTCTCCTTTCATTTCTATCACCCTTTGATAAATACACTTTTAAAAATCCCATAGAAATTAATGGAGAGAGGCGGTATTTCACTCTTTGGAGATCTCTAACTTCACTCTTTGATAAATCTACCCCTATTTGTTACACCAATTTTAGTTGAAGAGTTTAAATGTGAGCATACTTAAAGTTACAAGTGTTTCTTAACTATGGAAGACTATGGTCTATGTTGCACATAGCGTTTCTCTTCTGGAGAAAAGATCAATACCTAGACATCAGTGGAAACTGCTTGCAATTGCAAATGTGCATTTGAGGAACAAAAAAAAAGTTTCTATAGATGTGGATGTCAAGTAGCTCAGGAAGGTGTTGGGCGTTTCTCTGCCAGTTTAGGAAACTTTTCATGGACCACAGACCTTAATCTGCACAGAGGCCAGATGTTAGTGGTTTTCTGGCTTTAATACAGCTAAAGCCAGTCACATTATAATAATTCATTTTCAGGTATCACTTGGGCTAGGCCCATTTAATGAGGCCCATACACAGGTCAACAGACTGCTGCCTGGGTAAAATGTGGCCAATCTGGCAGCCAATCCCTTATATTAAAAGGATACTGTCATGGGAAAAAAAATTTTTTTCAAAATGAATCAGTTAATAGTGCTGCTCCAGCAGAATTCTGCACTGAAATCCATTTCTCAAAAGAGCAAACAGATTTTTTTATATTCGATTTTGAAATCTGACATAGGGCTAGACATTTTGCCAATTTCCAAGCTGCTCCTGGTCATGTGACTTGTGCCTGCACTTTAGGAGAGAAATGCTTTCTGGCAGGCTGCTGTTTTTCCTTCTCAATGTAACTGAATGTGTCTCAGTAGGACATGGGTTTTTACTATTGAGTGTTGTTCTTAGATCTACCAGGCAGCTGTTATCTTGTGTCAGGGAGTTGCTATCTGGTTACCTTCCCATTGTTCTTTTGTTTGGCTGCTGGGGGGGGGGGAAGGGAGGGGGTTGATATCACTCCAACTTGCAGTACAGCAGTAAAGAGTGATTGAAGTTTATCAGAGCACAAGTCACATGACTTTGGGCAGCTGGGAAATTGACAATATGTCTAGCCCAATGTCAGATTTCAAAATTGAATATAAAAAAATCTGTTTGCGCTTTTGAGAAATGGATTTCAGTGCAGAATTCTGCTGGAGCAGCACTATTTTTTTTTAATCTCTTTTATTTTTCAAAAAAATATGCATAGACAGATAATAATGCAAAAGCACTATTAACGGATTCATATTGAATTTTTTTTTTCCCATGACAGACTGTTACACTTTGGTAGTAGGACCAAAGACAACATAACATGCTGATGGCTACAGTTTGGACTATAATTGCAGTCCCACTCCTACTCCTACCTACTCATACCCTTTATATAGGCCACACTGCTACATGTTTTTGGTGAGAACTTTCTCTCACCGTCTGTGTACTGTCCAAGTGCTGCTATGTGGGATCCCTATAATACCCTGCTTGTCTACGCCTAAAACTGAAAACCACCCTCCATGTATTAATTTATGAAGTTATTTTGCAATTCTATCTGGAAATATATCTGCATACTGTAGCTAGAGGCTTGATAAAGGGCCCTGTGTGGCCCGAAAGTTGCCATGTTTTGAAGTCTGCAATGAGCCAATAAAAATCACTTTTTGCATTACCAAAATGGATTTGGGTGCTACAGCAACTTTGGACTTTGCATACTGTAGCTAATCAGAAATAATATCCAGCTACAAATTAAACATTTCAGTGGGAATTTGTACAAGACAGCAGAAAGAGCATGCTCAGTGTGTGTGAACATAAAAATGTTAAATAAAAAATGTTAATTAATGTTAATGTTAATAAAAATGCCCCTCAGGCACCAAGTATGAAATAGCATCAGTCACTCAAGGACAATTTCCCTGTCAGTTATTTAGACCTTATGAGTTATGAATACTAATTTATATATAGACAGTCTTTAACAACCTTTGACTTCACCTTACCTGTTTTCTTATAGGAAGCAGTCTTTCAAAGCAAGACTGGGCCATCCAGTGGCCAGCAACAGAATCAGGGAAGGAAAATAATCCCGTCACCCAGCAGGAGACTGCCCAGTGGATACGAACCCACCTGTCCCAGAGCCCCAAAGTACAGTCTAAATGCATACAGCACTACTGCCGTTTGCCAGTGGCTCATGGGCCCATCTATACAAATGTTGATAGATTGACAGTTGAAGCCTACCCAGGCTTGTACCAACTTTCTGAGACTGGGCATCGATCATTACCACCATCCCCACGGCAGAGGCACACAGCTCACAACAACCCACCACGAACACCTAACATAGTGACGACTATGACTCCTCCTGGTACACCCCCTGTGAGACGGAAGAACAAACTTAAACCCCCAGGCACCCCGCCTCCTTCATCCAGAAAACTCATTCACCTCATTCCTGGATTCACTTCTTTGCACCGAAGCAAGTCCCATGAGTTCCAAGTAGGGCATCGAGTAGATGAATCTCATACTCCCAAGTAAGTCAAAGGCCACAATATTTGCATGATATTTAATGCATTATATTAATTTCATTTATGTATGTCTTGTGAACTTGTGATGACGTTTTCATTTCCAAATAGCTGCATAATATATTTATATTCTAGAAAGAATACAGGCATAATAACTTTAATATTAATTGGACCTAATTGCCAGAGGTCCTAAAAGACAACAGTATTGTTATTGGTAAATGTTTGGTTTCTTCTATGCTTATTGTTTTGCTGTATATGTGCTTGTCTTAATTGTACCAATTTAAAAATTATAATTGGGTCCTAGAAAAAATTGATGCTTTAACATTACTATTATACAGTGTTGTAAAATCCTGTATTTAAAGTTTGACAAACCTATGTTATACAAATAATTGTTGTTTCCAGTGGAACTGAGCCATTCTCATAATGCTCTGTCTCTTTTTCACTCTCTCGATATATTATACATATACTGAAACTGACTATACAATGACTATGAAACTATGTTGGAAGATTCCAAATGCAAAAATCTGTTCACACACGTGCATACAAACACACATAGAAAGCTTTCAGTTAATTCAGATATGTAGCCCATATTTCCTGTTCATGTTGTGGGCAGTCTCCATGAGCAACAGATAAATTAACAATGCTCTTACTTGGAGACCCAAGTATCCCAGCAAGCAGATGGCCTTCAGAACCTTAAATTAATTAAAAAAAAATGATAAGAGGAGATGGGTAGGGGAAACAGGACCCCTTGTTCTGTAGCATAATGTAACATCTGATTCCTGGATATTTGATTTAATTTACAAATTATCTGTTGTTTTGGAACTATCTCTCTGTTTTTAACCCTTGGGCCACATGTATAGATGTTGACATTGTAGTCTCATTAATTCTAATATGGGTTTCATACCTGGAATTTATTGTATAAGCGGTGTTAATCCCTGCTCTTGAGCTATAACTTACATACACACTCACATAATCAGCAGCACTCGTTAGGGATGAGCAGTGTCCGACTGGGAACCGGGGGCCCACCCAAAAACCTTAGACCAGGGGCCACTCTCAGTATTATTCTTCATCTCCTCAATCAACCTCTATTCTCCTAGTCTGTTTTCTTTACATACTATAATCAATTATTCCATCTATTTAGCCTCTTTGTTCTCATAGAAAAAGGGAATGGCCATGAAATTGGCCAAAAGTTTAGCAGCATGAGGGCCCACTGACACCTGGGCCCACCGGGTGTTTTCCTGGTATCCCGGTGGGCCAGTCCGACACTGGGGGTGAGAGGACAAAAGCATGTAGGCATCACCCATCCCTGTCCTGGCAGGTGCAGGCCACAAAAATACCTTCCCTATGGCAGGTGATACGGACAGGGCTGGTCTGCAGGGCCAGACCAAGGCCAAGTTTCTCATCATAGCACTCTCATCAAACCCACCCTTCAACTTGTGTGTGCACATGACCATGTCAACTCTAGTACACTCCCTTGGTAATGTGCGGTGTAGGGGGGAGCAGAAGGGTTGTGTGCTTAAGCTAAAAGTGGAAAAGCCATCCTCTTCAGGAGCAAAGAACCAGGGACAGCCAGAACAGGTATATGATTGATGCCTCTTTGCACCTCTTCTGCCAATCCCTAATTCCATTCCTGCTGGTCTGCACTGGTTTCTTATCTGGCAGGAGGTGTAGAGCACAGCCAGACCCAGGAGAATTGCTCTTTGAATAAGCACTAAGGGGTGTACTTTTCTGCCCCATAGTGCTCTTGTGCATCTGTTTGGTGACCCCCCATATCACTTGGGTGGCTAGAAAGAGAAAACCCCAATAGCAAACACAAGATGATAATCATCCAACAATTTAGAGCTCTACAAATGTCCCTGTAAGCCTACCTGTGCCATTTGCTATTTACACTAACTGTTATGCTCAACAGATATGAGCTGAAAAGAGGAAAATGTCAGTTCCTTTCAAACAATTTATTCTGGCACCAAAATAAATATATTTCTCCATTATATGAACTTCAGTAACCCAATGACCATAGTATAAGTTGTTGCTGAGCCCACAGTCTCTTTGGTTCCAACAGGTAATTGGTCACTGTATGGAAAAGGTAAACCAGTTTAGGTTTAAGTTTTGCTTGCAAGAGAGAGAAATCCTTCAGTAGGATCACTACATTTATAAAAAAAAACAGCTTTTGTTTTTTTGGTGATGTTATCAAAGCATAAGGTCATTTTCGACGTAACTAGAAATTATGGGAAATGTCATGCCCTCTTGGAGTAGTATTCCTTATCAGTTTTAGAATGTTTTCAATGTACTCTAATTGTTCCATTTGATGAGATATGACCTTCTGACAAATATATACATTGTTGGTATCCTCATTTTTTGTGCGTAGTTGATTTATAGAAATGCTATGGGTGATAAACCAAGAACATAAAACAGAGTGAGCCTGTGCCAGTAGCTGAATGAGAAGTTATTATGTGCTTTAGACACAATCATTTATGCCCTACTGAGATCTTTGGATATTAGAAGCTGATTAATGTCCTCAGATTCATTAACTAGTTGCTGTATAGTTAACCTCATCAGGGGGCCCACCAGGAAATTTTTCTTTATTGACTATGATTACAAGAGTAATAGATTTGGTATCCAGAGAGAAGGCTAGAATGAGTAATCACTGGAGGTACAAGAGGTGGACTTTTGTCTAGTGCCAGAGTACTGCAGAGAGAATGTTATAATAACTAAATAATACATTCTTGCAAATTGGTTCCTAATGGACATGTTTCGTTTTGCTGAATTTAGCTTCCGTCATGTAATTGGGAAAGGGATTTAGATTATTACTAGACAAAAACACCTACAAGAACAAATAAGCTCAGAATGCATGTAAGAAATTGTTTTCCCATAAATCTCAAAAACAATTAATCAGCATTAATAAAGAGCAAAGGTACACAGAATAACAAGCACTCATAGGCTGTCTGAAGGTTGGTCAGTGGCGCTTCTTAGAAAACAGATATATAGCTAATTCTGCAGCAGTACTTATAAATTGATTCCCAGGAATCAACAAAGAAATCATCATTTTTATACCATTAATGATTTTTTAATAGGTGCAAAAGTTGCTACTGGTCTTATCACCTATAGTAACAAACTACCTGGAAGCCTTTAGTGGTCAGTGATTAAAACCAAACATCCTGTTGGTTACTATAGGTTATTGCCAGTACCATAACCCTATATTCCTGCCTTCACCCATACATCTGATCAGCTTACTCAGGTGTGGGAGTGAGAGGATCGCTATAACGTAACATGGTGGGGGGCCCAGGAAAAGTTAGGCTATGGGAATGTATATACTGTATATATATATATATATATATATATATATATATATATATAGCCACAACAAAGGATCACACTCTCAGGTAAAAGGCTAGGGAACTAGCCGAAAAGTCAGTTCTTTTCTTTATTTCATCATAAGACCTGAGAGTACAATCCTCTGTTGCGGCTACATTTATCCTTTTGGGCTTTTTGCACCCAGGCACTATTGACCCACTACACGAGCTGTTAAGGATCTACAGTGTTGTTGGGGTGAAGCTTATTTATTTTAGGTCGGAGGTTGATTCCTCCTATGTAAATTTACAGGAATGCTAGCTTCCATAGACTCCATCTGTATTAAATTATTCAAAAATGATATAACATGTTTCCTTTTACTCTGTTATAATAAAACAGTACCTTGTACCTGATCCAAACTAAAATATATTTCATCCTTTTTGGTAACAAAACAGTCATATTGGGTTTAATTAATGTTTAAATGATTTTCTAGTGTATGGGGATACAAATTACAGAAATATCCTGTATCCGAAAACCCTAGGTCCCAAGTATTCTGGATAATTATAGGGCAAATTAATAAAAAATAAACTTTACTGCATGTGATGCACAGTATCAGTAGTATAATACACCCTATTAGGAAATCCATAGTGGAGCACATAAACAGTATTGTCATAGTCAAGGTTGGAACTAGGGGTAGGCAGTGGTGGTGGGGCACCAAGCACATACTATAGTTCTTCTGCGGCCTACCCCTTTTCCAGGCCTTGTCCCCTCACTGACTGCTGCTTGTTCTCTGCAGCTCTGTACTCTGCCAGGTCTTCATTGTTTGCGTTCCATCCTATGTGCATGTCGCAGCGTGCTGGTCAGCATCATGCACACGTCCAATTGAGTGCATGCATGTGCACAAGGAATATCCAACCTGCAGCCAAACCACTTAAACACCACTCCCAAAATCCCCCTTTGGCTTTAGGTGCTGGGCTTAAGGTTGGACATCGTTGATTCTACATTTTTTTCATCAAGTTCAGGGATCCCAGGCTTTCTGACTTGCCCAGGACCCCATATTTTTCAATGTTCAAAAATAAAAATGTTTTTATAGAGACTATTTTACTGCCTGCTGTGCTGTAACCACATTAAATCAACTCATTTTTGTTTCAGGCTAAACAAGCTCAATAGTGCTTGTCAAACTCTTTATTTGATTTAAGTGCTGTCTCATTACATTTTAGTCTTTTATTTCACCAGATATGGCTTTGCAATGAGCAAACATGAATGCACATTGGCATTGGAGAAGCAGGAGGCCAGTGTAACCCTGCCATGTTTGGGTACTGGAGGCTCTCCTGTGACATTTGCCTCTCACATGGTTTCATTATTTATGATAATTGACATACCCATGCCATCTGTTTATATCAAAATATTGTATCATTATTGCAACATTATCAACCTCGGCTGTGCACATCACTTCATGTGGTTATTGCATTGCTTTCTCTGGAGGGGTGTGTATCACCCTATGGAGTGTCATATAGTAAGCTGACTATGCAGTTATTGCTGATATCTGGGTGCCAGTACAACAGAAGCTCTTACTGATTATGAAAGGACTTACTATTAAAGGAAGGATTACAAAGATTTTGACATTCAAAAAAAGACATCTTTCATAACATCTTTCATATTTTTTCAGTTTTTTTTATAGAAAACATATTGATGAATTTAGATGTGTATTTACTGTAGGTATCGTGGGCCACTATGATGGATAATTTAATCACAGCACTGAATTTATAGCCTTCCTGATTAGGGAGCAAAGGAAAAGTTGATGCTTGCATTCAGCATGGATACATTATTTGTTTAAATTAGGAAGAAGTTAATGAGGGAGATTAAAATGCTAAATAAATCCAATTTATGATGTTGTTAAAACACTTACGCCTAATGCATTTTAATACAACAGAGACAAAGCTTTATATTTGTAAATAATAAGCAGAGGTGGGAAATTGTTGGCTATATTGTATCTCAAGGATATGTATTCTCAAGGATATAGAACGACCATATATATCTCACCAACTAGTGGTACAATTCTAAATTGTCTTAATGCCATGGCAGTCGGCATGAATATGCAGACTGAAAGTTTAATGTCCTTTAGAAAAACTTCCATACATCTCAGCAACAAATAATAAAACAGAGATTCGTTACATCAACCCAGCAAGCAATTATAGGGATTTATGGTATGTTTTAGATTTTTTATAAAACCTCAAAAATAACATTTCTCTAGCACAGGGTTTTCCTTTTAAAACGTTAGAGTAGGCATCCATTTAGTGCACCAATTCACCCTGTTTGCTCTGATCTCTCCTTTGGGTGACCTGCATTATATCTTATGGAGTCTCAGATACACAAGCTCTTTCACAATGTCCCAGAAGGAAAAATAGACTGTACAACTGCACAAATCTCACAAACCAGCAATAAAATGCATAAGATTCTGCATTCTAGCCTCTAATATATTGACTGTGAATCCTCAGACAGACTGGTTTCGAAAGAAGCAGTGGCACTAGAACTCATATTGCCAGCATCTGTTGTGTAATGCAAGGAGTTTAAAACATAGCTTGAAAATGTGCCTGCACCTATTGCACTCATATATATTAGTGCCAAGTAGTTACACCTTTGGTGCACGAGTGCAATGCGATACGCACTGTTGCAAGGGAGCCTGGTTGTTTGACCAGGCAGTGCAGCATTACCATTGTTTCACTGCAGTTGTAAAACATGTAAATATTTGATTCATAGCCGCCTATCAAGATCAAACATAGTAGCCTGCATCCTATTGTTATACATGATCCTAACATTTTACTTACCCTTATATGCAATCCATTGTTTGAGATTGCAGGCCCATGTAATATTTTATTTGTTGTACCTATATTAAGTAGATTTATAAAGAACATATAAAATGTTGCATTGATATGCTGATGAAGATGCCCTCCTAAACAAATGACATTTTGGCATTTTAGTGGGATCCTCTAAAGGAATTTGTTGTCAATGTGATGCTTCCCCAGTGTCCTCTCACTGCGCAATAAAGGAATAATGACAGATATGGGAGGCAATGAAATATCAAGGTTTATGGAGTGGGCCATTATAGCTTAGCAGCTGTCATTCACACTGTAACTGGAGTCTCAATGAGCCACATTGAAAACAATGGACCAAACTGTACTTAGCAGTGCGATGAAGCATTCATTTATGTAACACCATCCACATCATTTTTCAAATGCCCCTTTCATAGATAAACAGATGCATAGAGAACATTATTGCAATGTGCATAGAGCAATTTATTCTGAACTCTATTGCAGCTCACATAGGAGATTTTAAAACAGTCTCTGACTAAGCTCAGAAAGGCAATCAGCAAGAATAAGAGGTACTCAGCAGATTAAAATTAGACCTGTGTTCTAACTTTTAGGTGGATTGCTTCAGGTTTAGAACCCCACAGCTACCAGATATTTGCTTACGTTATTCTAACTGCAGTTGCCCAGTAAATGCAAACAACGATTGGCATCCTCAAAGAAGGTTCTATAAAATATATATCTTGGAGGGCACATATAGAAATGCAAATCAATAATATATATTTTTCTTATTAAAAGACAGTTTGTCCTGAGAAAAAACTAAATTTCACATTGTTGGGCACAAGAAATCCAATGTTTCAGACATTCTGTCCTTCCCTTAACTACAACCCAATCTCTCTTTCTTAGATCTTCCATTCTTCTTTGCAAAAGTTGATAACAGGTCTTGAATTAATTAAGCAGTACCAGTAGATCATGAAGATAAACCTTTTACAGGCACATGTATTCAGCAAAAACAGACAACATGTAGAGTGAGCAGAGGAAAAAAAAAAACCAAAATGTTATTTATAAAGAAATATAACAAATATTCAGAAATAGTATAGCGAGGAATTACTTTGCAATGTTTATACAACAGGAGATGCATGCAAAATGTACGTTTTAATAAATGTTTTAATTGGAAATCATAGATATTTTCAGTTTCTACTTATTCTACTCCAAATATAATGGAGCTTTTCTATATTGTAGCATTAACCATAATTTGATTTCCCCCATAGCCACACACACACACAGTTATGCCTCCTCTTTTTTTCATGCAGCTGGTATTTCAGTTAAATCCATCAAGTTTTATAGGACTTTTCATTGGTGAGGTTACATTTAATTCAATTACAAAATTAAATGTAGGAGGCTGGGTGTGTGAGGTGCTGTGTGTGTGTGTGGGGGGGCAGCCGGTGATTCTTGAAAATTCGCCAGCGACGGCTTCACTCACAGCGCAACACTTCGCCAAGCGTAAATTCGCCAGGACAACACTAATTCACTAAAATCCGAAGTTGCGTCCAGGGCGCCAAATGCTGGCGAAGTTGCGCTAGCATTACGGTGCAAAGCAAAGTTGCGCTAGCGTTGCCTAATTTGCATATGGCAGGAAGTAAAAGTTAAATGGACGTATATGTTGCAGCAAATACATTACATTACACAAGCCCAGGAAACCTTAATAAAAGAAAAAGAGTTGTTATATTGCCCTACACATGAGCCCAGTGTATAGCTCTTTTGCAGCCTATCACCCTGAAAAAAGGAAAAGACGCTAGTTTTTTGGGAATTTTTATTTTTCAAATAAATTTTGAGGAAGTCCTATCTACTCGATTGTACTTCGCCTGGTCTGAGCTGGCGAAGGCAAGTCAGGCGCAAGAGGTAACGTTTAGTAAAATCCGTATCTTAGTGAATTTGCATAGAACATTGCCAGAACACAAATTTGCCAGGCGTTAGGGATCGAATTACCGCTAGAGTCCGCTAGAGTCTATCTCCATTATCCGTTATGCCAGCGACCGTAAATCAGCGAAGTACCAAAATTACGTCACTTCGCCCTTTAATAAATTTGCCCCATGGACTCTATTTTAATCAAATAATATGAATTTAAAACAAATCTTTTTCTCTGTAATAATAAAGCAATACCTTTTGTTTGATAGTAAGCTGCAGAAATCCATATTGGTGGCAAAACAATCCTATTCGGTTTAATTAATGTAATTAATTAATGTAATGATATTTAGCAGACTTAGGGTATGGAGAACCAAATACAGAAATATCCCTTATCCAGAAAATCCCAGGACCAAGCATTCTGGAAAGCAGGTCTAATACCTGTACATACATGTTCACTTTTTTTCTTGATCATGGCAGACAGGGGAGATTCTGGGCCTAAGCCGCCCTGAGGCACAATTGCGCACCTGGTAACTTTAAGAGACAAATGTTCTGTTTTTAAACCTTCAACCTTTTCTGGTTTTAAACCTTAAAGTTACTATGAGCAGCTTTTTGCTGTCTCTGGTAACTTGTGGGGCAATGCAGACTAAGGCAAGGTTCCTTCCTTGCTTCATGGCAGATACTAGCAAATATTCTGGTAGGCATAGGTTACTTTTTTTTATTTCTCTTTATTTATATATTTTCATATACAACTTTCTTGAAGTAGGACAACAAAACAATACAGTAAGCAGGAAAAAACACAAATAAGGAAATAATACAAATAAAAGGGAGGGTGGAAATCAGGAACTTATAAACCACAGATTGTATAAACATGGCTTGTAACATCTTTATATAGCTGGATTCAAGCCAAATTGTATGAAAACCAATGATTTACTATGTATATTGTTTTTGTAAGAAAGTTAAGGTATCTCGTAACATGGAAAAGTGCCTCAGGCAGTTGTGCGTAGCTGACCTGTTGTGAGTGATAGGACCATTGGGTCTCTTGAAGCTTTACCAGGGATCCCAAGTTTGTTTGTGAACCTCTGTAGTATCTGTTAATAGTGCAGAAATATAGGACATTGAGGGGAATATTTATCAAAGGTCGAAGTTCGACGTTAAAAAAACATCGAACTTCGAATTAAAAAAGACCAACCAAATGTAGGTCGAAGTTTTTTGGGGTCGATGTGGCCCAAATTCGACCTACTTCGAATCATACGATTCGAAGTAACGCTACTTCGATCTACTACGATTCGAACTTTGAACTTTGATCTCCCAAACTCCAATTGCCTCCATACAGGTTCTATGAGGTCCCCCATAGACTAAAACAGCACTTCGGCAGCTTTGAGGTGGCGAATAGTTGAAGTCAAAGTTTTAAAGAGACAGTACTTAAAAAAAAATTTGATCTTCGAATTTTGAAGTTTTTTCAAATTCCAATCGAAGTTGGACTATTCCCTAGTCGAAGTACCCAAAAATTACTTAGAAATTCGAAGTTTTTTATTTCGAAAATTCACTTTGACCTTTGATAAATCTGCCCCTGAATGTATGAGATCCACTCTGGATTGCACTTGGGTCAGCGACAGAGTTGGTGATAACCAATTCAAGGCTATTGTCCATCTGGTTGCAGCCAATATATGGGAAAGTAGCTTATTCTGAAGCTTAGTGAGTTTCATAGAGGGAAGAAATAGTAAGGCCATTTCTGGGTCTGGATGTAGTTGTGTATTGAATATCTGAGATGCTAATTGGAAGGTTTCTGTCCCGATTTTTGTCACCATCGGGCAACTCCACCAAGAGTGGATGTAGGCACCTTTATCTGAACAGCTTCTGAAACACGTAGGAGAGAAGTTAGTTATATACTTCTACTTTTAAGGTGGTTCACTGGAATCATTTCTGGTGTTCACTGTGCATGAGACCTGCTCCCATTTCTTTAGATGCAAATGTGCTGTGCCTATTGATTCAGGGTGCAAATGGGAACCTTGAAGCACTAATTGCACACTGCTCTTGCAGACATAAATAAGCACGAATATGTAAGAAGTTTGTATGTTCTCCCTATGACTTTGTGGGTTCAAAAATATATAAGCAGGGTAATTGCCTCCAGATGAAATTTACAATAGAGAGGTTAGAATGTAAGCTCCTGTATGGCAGGAGCAGATGTAAATCATTAAATCCTTGCAAAGATCTGCTTAAACGTGTTAACATACTATAGATAAGTGTAATAATTGTAAAAAAAACTGATAATGCACCATTTCCATTTTAAACTTCTCGGTCATTTGTCATTTGTAATGTAAAACAGCAGTTTCTACATATACAGTATCTAACAGTGTATGGAACAGAGCCATTCATATTGGATGATTTTCATTTCCTATCATATCTATCTTAGTATCGGAAATAAGGCATGAAAAGAATAGAAATGTCTGTCTAGAATCAGTCTTCTGCTAAATAATGAACACTGTCATCAAAACCTGCTTTAATAGGAAATTGTTTTTGTGCAAATATTTTGGTCTGTAACTTGATTTATGGCTGTGGAGAAATAAGATTAGAGCATGTAATAGCCATGCTACAGGAAACCAGTTTGGGAACTGGCAGTAAGTGGAAATAGGCTAAAGAGCATGGTGCATGTTTACAGATGAGCTCACAGATTTGGGCCTAGTCCAAGAAGCCATTTATATTGATCTGCCATTATTGTTTAAGCATGGCTTTCCACACTACATATGATCCATTTCAGTATTGCTGGCAATGGATAGGGACTATTTTGCTAGACATATGCCCTCGCTGCTAAGAGAATGTGCAGATCAGCTGGCAGATGTTTTCACTGCCATCTTTAACATCTCCCTGATGACCTTCACTGTCCCAAAGTGCTTCATAAGCACCACCCTTGTCCCCGTGCCAAAGAAGTCTCCTGCCTAAATGACACCATCCTGTGGCACTTACCCCCATCATGAAGTGTTTTGAGAAGCTTGTCAAGAAACACATTAAAACCCTGCTGCCACCAACACTGGACCCCCTACAGTTCGCATACTGTCAAAACAGCTCAACAGACGATGCAATTGCCACCACCCTCCATCTGGCCCTCTCTCATGTGGACAAAAAAGACACCTACGTTCGAATGTTGTTCATAGACTTCAGTTCAGCATTCAACACTATTATTCTTCAGCATCTGATAGAAAAGCTGAGCCCGCTTGGTCTGAACACCTCTCTCTGTAGTTGGATTCTGGACTTCCTGACCGACAGACCTCAGTCAGTCAGGATTGGAAACATCATCTCCAGAACCACCACACTGAGCCCCTCAAGGCTGTGTGCTTAGTCCTCTACTGTTCACTCTGCTGACACATGACTGTGCAGCCACACAACACACAAATCACATCATAAAGTTCGCTGATGACACGACTGTGGTGGGTCTTATCAGCAATAATGATGAGTCACCATACAGAGAGGAGGTGCAGCGGTTAACAGACTGGTGCAGAGCCAACAACCTGTCTCTCAATATAGACAAAACAAAGGAGATGGTTGTTGACTTTAGGAAGACTAGGAGTGACCACCTGCCACTGTACATTGACGGCTCTAATGTGGAGATCATCAAAAGCACCAAATACCTTGGTGTCCACCTGGCGTAGAACCTCACCTGGTCCCACAACACCAGCTACTTAGCCAAGAAAGCCCAACAGCACCTCTACTTCCTGCACAAGTTGAGGATATCCCATCTCCCACCATCCATACTCAAAACCTTCTACAGAGGGACTATCGAGAGCATCCTGAGCAGCTGTATCACTGCCTGGGCTGGGAACTGCACTGTCATGGAGCGCAAGACCCTACAGAGGATAGTGAAGACAGCAGAGAAAATAATAGGTGTCTCTCTTCCTTCCATCATGGACATTTACACCACTCGCTGCATCCGTAAAGCCACCACCACTGTGGCTGATCCAACACACCCCTCACACTCACTGTTCACATTCCTGCCATCTAGAAAAAGGTACCGAAGCATAAGGGCCCTCACTACCAGACTGTGTAATAGTTTTTTCCCCCAAGCCATAAGGCTCCTGAATACTCAAGGATCGGACAGATCTCTCTCACACACACACTCCATCTGACCTTACTATATACCACAACATTACACAGCCACTTTACGCCATTGTATAAATAAATAGCCATTGGATACAATTGTTCTCTATGAGCACATCTGCACTTTATCATGTTCTTTATCATGCTCTTACTACTATCATATGACAATTATACACCGTCATGTCTGACGTTTAGCATTGTTTACTTAACATATTACATCTGCTGAGTGTGCAGTGTCTTGTCCTGTCCCTGCACTGTGCTGACCTGTCTTGCAGGAGTTGCATATTTTTGCACTTGCATTTTTTGTCTGTTGTCCGGTACATCTATATAGCACTATGGTCCTAGAGGAACGTTGTTTAGTTTCACTGTGTACTGTACAAACGTATATGGATGAAATGACAATAAACTCACTCTTGACTCTTGTCTTGACAGACAGCTTAATCCATTCCTTAAAACTAGTGTCAAGACCACCTAAGGGTATAGTCTATGTGATGATTGCAGGTAGAGCGTTTAATGCTTACATTTTACAGGTGCAATGGAAACCCATCTCCTATTATAGATGAGCACAGCATGGACTGAATTAAAGTGCCATTCAACCCGCCAGATGACTGACAGGATCAGTAAAGGATTTCCCGCATTGGGCAGATGTTATAGCAGTGTTGGCAAAGCCTGAATTATAAAACAAAGACCTGCTATATACACATACCCTGAGATTGTCTGTAAGCAGGAACACATTCACATACTATTATTCAGGCTTTTAAATTGGTAATTGCTGGAACAGTATATTCACCAACATATTTGTGCACTTTTAATAACACCATTTGAAACAGATGGCAGTTTTAGAATGACGTTATATGTTATAAAGTGTATCATTTGGAAAAATATATTTACAGAAGTATGTAATGAAGATAAGCTGGCAAAGAAACAAAAGGGCACTGAAGCTAAACCCATTGTAGCTCATGTATCAACTAATGGGATCTTTTCTCCTGTGTAGTAACCCATAACAACCAATCAGCAGTCTAATACAGGTTGAGTAATTAAAGTTAATCTCTCATTGGTTACTATAGGTTACTGCACCTGGACAGTTACTGTGTGGGAAGACTGGCATTACATTCTTATATTCTAGATGGATGGTGAGCACGTAGTTTGTACAGACACATTTATATTTAGATATGTGAATTGATCATGTTCTCTGTCTCTAGTCAGTCTAGGAGTCCAATTGCATTTTCAGGTTGGCCATTATCAATCTAGCACGTACAGTCCCTGGGGCCTACAATTACCATAAAAAACAGGCAGAATGGATCTTTATTTTGTGCTTTTTTTCTGGCGGGTGGGGTTTCTGGTCAAATACATTACATGTAGAAGGATTCCATCGCATCTAAAGATATGTACCATATGCACTTGATTTTATTGGGAGGCCACCACCTTTGCCACCTCATCTTAGCATATGTACCATATATACTTGAATTCATTGGGACAGCACCACCGACTCAAGTTTTGTCCCCACTGGGTGTTGAGCCTTAACTATGACTGGTTTGCCTTGTGAAGTGAAGAGCAGTTTGAGGTTACAAACAGAGTGGATGCCACATTTACCTGCTTTCGTGTCTAGCTCTATGAGACCTCACGTGTTTACTCTATGTGACACTTTTTTCTATATTAAACATGTGGTCCTTTATACTTGACTTGCAATAATAGTTTTTCTATGATAATTTGTTTATGATAGCAGGTATGCTAATTCTTATCTGGATCTATGACATAACTTTCTAGTTCTTTAGTGGTGGTCCAATTACTATACTTGCAACCTAATTTGTGTATCCTAACTTGCTATGAGGTTTTATATTTCAGGTGTTTGTCCTTCTCTTACTATATTCTCTTCAAAGTCTGCACTGTTGGCTGTGACAATGCTACCAGTGACTTTTGGTCCCACTGAGGATCTAATCTAATTATGATGTAGTGTTTTCCACTGTTTCAATAGAAGTGGGACTCTTATTTATAGAGCAATGCTGCATGCATAACTTAAGCAGATTGAGTACAGTACCTATCTGCCATAATGTGTTCACAATACATATGAGCACCTACTGGTCCCACATGGGATGCCTCCCTTCCTTCCCCTTAAAAAGAGAACCTCTGTAAACGGTGGATCCAGTATTGTTGTGCGACATTGGCAGCTACCTGGTAGTCAGAAATGGGGAGTTATAATTTAACTGTTTGGTGGTATCATGGGGCACATCACTAGACACATAGCAGAAGAATTGCCTGCACAAAACCAATCATCACATGCAAACCCTTAATCACAGTGTCTGCCAACTGGACCACCCATACTCACTTTGTATTATTGACTAACCGCTAGTAATGGTAAACCTCTTGTAGAGCAACCTGCATACTGGTAAAGCCTGCCACTGGTTCATTCATCACAATACAATTTTTATTCTTTCATTTTTTCATTCATGGGCACCTTCCCAGTTTCTTTTTTGCTTTTTTCATTGTCTGCACACTGGGGGTTTGGCCAGTACATTTTAACACTGAGGTATATTTTGCTCCAAAGTACCATTAATGTGTTAGATATTTTTAAAAATGAACATGGTACTAAAGTAACTTTTGGTATGCTAGTTGGATAATGTTGGATAAATATAATTTTACTTTAACGCAAGAGCAGGTGGCAGGGGTTTATGAGTGTATATATAACATTTCAAAACTGAACATTACAACAGACACTTCTAAAAACAATAAGACAAATATTATGGGGTTGTATACATTGAAAAATTATTTGATTGATTTAATTACCAAAATATGAATTAAAGGAACAGTAACACCAAAAATGAAAGTGTTTTAAAAGAATGAATATATAGTATACTGTCCCCCTGCACTGCTAAAACTGGTGTTTTTGCTTCAGAAAAATGACTATAGTTTATATAAACAAGCTGCTGTGTAGCCATGGGGCAGCCATTCAAGCACAGGATACACAGTAGAAAACAGATAAGTTCTTAAAGGGGAAGGAAACCTAGTCGGCGCAAACCTTCTTCCTGCTGTGAACGGCGTTTTGGCGCATGCGCAGTAGGATCATTTTGCCGGTACGGATCTACTGCGCATGCGCCAAAAGTCACGCGCATGCGCAGTAGATCGTACCGGCGAAATGATCCTACTGCGCATGCGCCGTTCTAAGCAGGAAGAAGTTCGCGTGGAAGAAGATGTCGTCTGTGAACTCCCTGGACTGGACCTGCGCAGAAGGGTAAGTAACAAGTTAGGGGCATTTGCCCAGCAGGACGGGTAGGCCAGGGGGGAGGAGGGAGGGTGGGCAACAAACGGGTGGGGGGTGGAGGGAGGGTGGGCAACAAACGGGTGCGCCGACTAGGTTTCCTTCCCCTTTAAGAATCCCATTGTATTCTATAGAGCGTATCTGTTATCTGCTGTGTACCTGTGCATTTTCTCCTTTTTCAGCTTTAAATGGCCGCCCCCATGGCTACACAGCAGCTTGTTCCATAAACTATAGTTGAGTTTCTGAAGCAAACACACCAGTTGTACCTGTGCAGTGCAATCAGTATATTACATTTTCATTACTTTAATACCCTTACATTTTTTAGTGTTACTGTTTGATTAAGAGGTTAATTTCTAAATGAGCTGTTTAGTAATTTCCCCTATTCCCAAGGCTACCACTGTGTCACTGAGGGCTACTTCTGCATCTAGATAGAGGGCAGTGCAGGCCCTGACAGTTCTGGCATATTTTGAAAATTGCACAATAAGAAATTAAGGCATACAAAGAAATAACTAAAAAAAAAGAGTTCTTGTAATTCATTACATCAGAAGTACACTCATTTTATCCATCCTCAGGCTCAAAAAGACCATTTGGAATTTAGTTCCTCTGTGCTGGCTGCAATATATATAGATCCACCTTTAGGTTGAGAATTATACTAAGGAAATGTTGGGGTAGTGTTCAATGCAGGTTATACTCATCATTCCACCTACAATTTACAGATCAAAGCTACTTGTTAATTGGTAGCTTAACTGAACTCAAGAGCCTATAGTCTAAGAAACTGCCCTGAGCATAAAAATATATCTAAATTACATAAAGAGATTGCATGTCCTTAATATGAAACAAGATTATTTTGTCCAGGGTTCACACAATCTTCCATTCCATTTACTGTATTTCCAAACTTGTAGTCTTCTTTACAAAATTTGTGTGTAACTTCTTATGCAGAACTCCTTGAACTCCCTCCTGGACACAGCACCCTGCTTACTGTCTGCCTGATGAAGGTGCTTTCTCAGACTGCATTTTGCTAATATGATGGATAACCCTATAGAATGTCCCAGTATTTTCCAATTGCCTGTTAGGTTTTTGTGTTTAGAAATAATTTGAAGAATAAATCACAGTAAAACAAGGTGTTGATTTAATGTCTCCCAGGGGAATATTGATGCATGGAGTCGAGACTTGCCTCATAAGTCACCGGTCTATCATATTGCTGCTTTTTCTATATTGGAAGTAAAACTGTGGGATGAGATTTTCTGCAGTACAGTATGTTGTTGCCTCTTTTGTAAGACAGAGACGTGCACTGACAATAGCATGTTATAGTTCATTCTTGGCTTGTGTGTTCTTAGTAGAAATCTAAAGTGTAGCATATAGATAGATAGATAGACAGAGATGCAGAGGTAACAATCAAAGCAGAGTTGAGACAGTGATATTCTGGATTTATAGTGCCCCAAATACAATCTTCCTCCATAGTAACCAGGCAGAGAACATGATTAGAAGATAACAATTGCAATGTGCTCACATTCACTCAGCTTTCTGACCCAACAAAAATACTTTAACCCACAGCAAACCAACAACTGTATTGCAAAACATGTAACCCCTAATTGTAAAATCTCTTGACCCGGTACTGTGTAATTGCCGCATTTAATATCATGATCTATGGCTTGTATAGCGTTAAATGTCAGATTGGACAAAGCAATTCATTTAAATAATATGCTTAACACAAATTGCCAACTTTTTTAGATTATGTTCATCTGCAAGTTATGAAAATGTAATTAAAGGCTGCCCATTTTTAATGTAACTGATTTCTGTTTCCAGTTTCATTAACACTTTCCTCTACCTCTCCTAATAACTCAACTAACAATATGTTTTGTTCTTTTCTTTCCCTGTCTTTTTCTCCCTGCCTGTCTGTCACTTTCTCTCCCAGAACAAAGAAAAAGAACAAACCTCTGAACCTCAAGATTCACAACAGCGTGGGCAGCTGTGAGAATATCCCATCGCAGCGCTCTCCCCTCCTGTCCGAACGCTCCCTACGTTCTTTCTTTTTGGGCTACCCGTCTGTTCTTCCTTCTACTCCCCCTGTCCATAATGAACCTTCTTCTGCAAGTAAGTCACAGGAGAGTGGTGCATTGAAACCAAATATTAACTGTTTGTTATGGTTTAGCAGCTGTGCATTGTCTGGTTTGGTCCTCTCACCTTGACTTACACTTCCTATTGTGCTGTTCCTGTCTGTACAGTCAACACCAAAATCCACAAACCACCATAGCATTTAATGTAGGAGGTCTGTGCTAACCACTATTGAATGTCACCCAGTCACTATAGTAAAAAGTAAGCTAAACTGTAGTGGATGTTTAATACATATGTTTCAAAAATAGTTTTTTTCCCTTTATATATACATTTCCCCATATATATACTTATATGGAAGAAACTTTTATTATAAAACACTCACTAATGTTTCGGCTGTTCCCCCAGCCTTTCTCAAAGTTACAAAACTCAATAAAATCCACCCTTAAATACAAAGTGGTTGGTGCTAATTTCAGATATCCACCCCAGAATCCTAGGATCCCAGGGGGAGGCCATTTGTTCTTAAAATGGAAATTTTTTATTCAGGATTATCAGGAGATCTTGCATACAACTACACATTGATTGCGTGTTGCATATGAGTGCCATTTGGAAATACAGGTATAGGATCCCTTATCCGGAAACCCGATATCCAGAAAGTTCCGAATTACGGAATGGCTGTCTCCCATATACTCGATTTTATCCAAATAATCCAAATTTTTAAAAATGATTTCCTTTTTCTCTGTAATAATAAAACAGTAGCTTGTACTTGATCCCAACTAAGATATAATTAATCCTTATTGGAAGCAAAACCAGCCTATTGGGTTTATTTAATGTTTAAATGAATTTCTAGTAGACTTAAGGCATGAAGATCCAAATTATGGAAAGATCGGTTATCCGGAAAACCCCAGGTCCCGAGCATTCTGGATAACAGATCCCATACCTGTACTGTATTGGGTTATTTGTGAGATCCTCAACCTAATAAATGTTTCATAGCTGCTAACAAATAAACACTCATGCTGTGAGCCGGTGACAGCTTTTTACCATCTCTTGCCTGGCTAAATCCAGCATAAGTCACCAATTTGCATTGAATGAGTTTACTGCATTAGGTAAAAAACATGTTCGGTTAAGGAAGCACACTAATAATCTATTTATATCTCAGAAAGTATTAGAAAAAAAAAGTATTTCTGAAAAAGAATTACAGTATGAAGCATATATTTAAATTGCTAAACATCAGAAAGATCTCATTTTGGTGTCTGCTCATATCAATGGGAATTTCCTTTTAAACTAATTGTGCATCTCTGTTCTGACCCACTGCTTTGCACCTTATTAAACATGGGCGGTGGAAGGTTTCAGGGCCAGGTCCCTTGATTAAACATTTTGGTTACAAATAATACAGACTTTAAGAGTGTAATATATGTTGCTTAAAATATACAACATACATGACTATAAGCTTCGTGCCAGCAAAGATTACATTTAGAGTGGTTGTTGCAATGAACTGAAGATTTACATTTCTTTTTTCGTTTTCATCCTGGCCGTTTTTAAATATTTTTCAGTAAAGATGATAGCAGATGGATTGCCTTTTGCAGACTGTGTTTTTTTAAAAGCAGATGAAATGTTTGCTGACAACACACATGAAAATCTCGGCGCAATGAGTCAATCAGGAGCCCCGACATAATAAATAAAGGCATAGTTATGACTCGGATCCCTGTTATTTTGATGTGTGTTTGGCCTTCAAAGTGTCAACCCAGAGCACAGACCTTGTCGTTCTTAGAGTGACTCACCTGCTCTCTTTTTTTCCCCTTAGTGATGTACATTTGTGTGTAGGCAGTATTGTAGGTGGTAGGACGAGCACTGAAATATACCCATCCTTTTTTAATTACTTATGATGCTATATAAACACCCGTGGCTTTCTCTCGTAAGAAACAGATATCTCTAATAAAGAAGCAGAACAAAACATTATAAGCTAGTTTATGTAAAAAAAAAATTTGATTTTATCAAAGGCATAATATTCCTTATTTGCGCACTATGGGGCAGATTTATCAAGGGTCGATTTGTAAAACTTCGGAATTCAAAAAGACCAACCAAAATTAAATCAAAGTTTTTTTTGGCCAAATAGGTCCGTTTTCGATTCAATTTGAATTGTACGAATTGAAGCAATAGCGCATTCAAATGAAATCAAAGTTTCCCCCCAAAAAACTTTGATTTTTCAAAGTCCACCAATTTCGAAATTCACAATTTTTTCAAATTCGAATTTGGACTATTCCATAGTCGAAGTACACAAAAATTAGCTCGAAATTAAAATTTTTTTAATTAGAATTTTCATTTCGATCTTCGATAAATCTGCCCCTATATGCAAAGTGAAAGAATGGACCCTTTTTTTTTTACTCACAGAGCTGGATCCATTGTCAAAGCATACACTGAAATTTGCCCATGATTTCATTTAGCTGCTATTTTGATAAATAACACACATTGTTTGACCAAATCGTGGCTGTTTGATCAAACTGGACTAGCATGAGCCCCTCTCTGGAACTGAAATGGAGACCTTGATGAATATATGTGTGTATATATGTGAGATCAAATCAGTTTGTGTAAGAAATCACTGGATGAACTGATTTGTTTGACTTACCATATGTTGCCAGCCTCATGACTGATTTGCCCCATTCTATTCAGTGTACGGGATTTCCTGCAGGATTCAGGGGTTCACATTGTATTCGGATAGTGCATTTGGAATGCAGCTGAGTACTGCCTCTTTACTCTGTGCTACTACCATGGAACATGTACAATGTAAAGGTATGGGATCCATTATCCAGAAACTCATTATCCAGAAAGCTGAATTTATGGAAATGCCATCATGCATGATTTACTTTTTCCTCTGTAACAATAAAACAGTGTGTTATACTTGATTCTTATTAAGATGTTATGAATCCTTATTGGGTTTGTCTTAAAGTGGACCTGTCACCCAGATATAAACAGCTGTATAATAGTAGTCCTTTTCAAATTAAACTTGAAATCCAATTTTTATTTTTCATTAAAGCATTCATAGTTGTTGTAAGCTCATTTAAAAATCTCAGCTGTCAATCAAATATTGTCTGCCCCTCCTCTATGCCTTAGGCATAGAGGCGGGGCAGACAATTACTTTCACTTTTCATTCTGCACTTCCTAGATGTCACTGCTCCTCCACACAATCCCCCGTTCTCTTCACCGTTTAATTGTGTAGTCAGGGCACATCGGGTTCCCCATTCTGGTGCACAACCAAGATTTTGAGATGATACAAGGCTTGCCTTAAAATAATGTGACCAAAAGGAACAAAAGGGACTTCTCCCCACACTACATATGTCTGAAAAAAATCTGGAAGCAAAATAGTAATGATTAAATAACAAAGTAAAATAAAAAGCAATTTTTATTCACCACCATGCCATATTGAAACAGTGAGATTAAAAACATTTAAAATAATAAGCAGCGCTGCATATGGAGATGAAGGGATCCCTTCTAAGAGGACAAAAACCCAAAAGCTGGTTATATTAACCAACAAAGGGAAAAATTAGCATGCTATTAGGTATGGTAATAAATTGGTAACAAAGATGTAATAAAAAAGCTTAGGAACAAGATTATGAATGGACGTTTGTAAATACGATAATTCAATAGGGTTCAGCTGAATGAGTCCATCTTGATCCTAAAAAGAAGGATTCCAAAGTTCTTGAATAAACAGCATGTGAATGTTCCCCTACTTCATATAATATGAAACGGATTTGCAAGGGGGGGGGGTGGAACCCCCGAGTCTCTGGTGTTTAAGGGTCGGTAATTGAATGACTCCAATCCGTGGGTTAGTGCTTGCTGGACGTGCTGAGGTTTTTGTCCTCTTAGAAGGGATCCCTTCATCTCCATATGCAGCGCTGCTTATTATTTTAAATGTTTTTAATCTCACTGTTTCAATATGGCATGGTGGTGAATAAAAATTGCTTTTTATTTTACTTTGTTATTTAATCATTACTATTTTGCTTCCAGATTTTTTTCAGACATATGTAGTGTGGGGAGAAGTCCCTTTTGCTCCTTTTGGTTTATATATTGTTAATTTAGTGGACACCTCAACACTACAAGTCTGCCATTACCTCATTAAGCCTCATCTGAGTCTCTTTTGCATATGTTAAAATAATGTGATAAAATAAGATTTTGAATAATTTTTTTGGGTGACGGTTCCCCTTTAATGTTTAAAGGGGTTATTTACATAAATTCTAATTCTTCTCACTTTATTATAAAAAATTTGACCAAACTCCCCAACCCTGATCCCCTTTATTTATTAATCATTTTTCTAAAAAAAAAAAACGTTGCAAAAAACATGAATGTCAATTCGAATTATGCAACATTTTTAATGTGAAACTGGACTTTATCGCATTGTCCCAAGAATATCTTAAATAATTTGGATTATCAAAAACCAGTGCAAACAGCCCAAAACTTTAGAGAACCTTGAAGACATAAAACATGTTCCGAGGGTAAAAGGGACCCATAGCCGGATTTACATAGTGGGCGCCCCTAGGCCCACTGCCGTTCATCGCCCCTGTTCCCTCTCGTTTATTCATGCAAATTTTCATCATCTGCACTGGAGCAATGGGGATTGGTGCATGGGAAATTTAAAAAATGATTGTATCTCCAGCGCATCCCCAGTGTTTTTGAAACAATGTGGGTGTGGTTGGGCAGCATGCCGCCCCCCTGAAATCCTGCCGCTCCAGGCCTAGGTGGCCTTTCCACAAATCTGGGCCTGAAGGGACCATCTGCCATTGACTTTTACATGATTTGACAAGTTTTAGCTGGAGTATTTTCTGATTTGAATTGTTAGCAATTTCGGGGTATAAAACTTGGCTAGAAAATATTCAAGTTTTACTAAATAACCCCCTAAAAGTTTTTTTTTTTTAGTTTTTTTTTTTTAGCAAACTTGAGGTATGGTGAGGCAAATTACAGGAAAAATTAACCAGAAAACCCAAAGTCCAGAGCATTCCATATAACAGGTCCCATACTTACAATGAGTCGAGTTACAATAGGGGTTAAAAGAGTGCACCCAATACTAGCTGACAATAGTGCTGGATCATAAATCTATGTGTTGCTGGATTCCATATTACCATCATAGTACTTCAATTTAATTTCCCCCAATTTTGAGTGAAGCAGCTGTCCACACGTTGATCATTTTCAGAACAGAGGTCACTGAGAGGGTGTGCACAGAAACAATGATCCTCTCTATCTGCTTAATGCATTCTAATGATGTTTCATACAAAACTCTCCATAAACTATCATCTTTTGTTTCTTTTTCTTCCATTCTGCAGTGTTTTTTTCTCCACTGCCTGTTGTATATTCTTAGCTCTTTTTATTGTATTTTCTTAAACCTGTCAATCCCCTTACAAACCAATTTTACCAGTCTTCTTCCATTAGCTTTCCTACTGTTTGTTTGCGTATCTAGTCTCTAGTTACACATCAATCCATTCTTCTTAATTTCTTAATCATGTCTGTTTCCATAAACCTGTAATCTCTTCTTACACACCTAGGCCGAATGGAGTTGTTTTCCATTTAGGGATGCACCATCATTTTGAACTCAAATATCTTAACTCAAATGTAATTTATAAAAAAATGTATTATTGGTGACCAAAAATAAATCACTATTATTTGTTCAGAATTTTGCTTTAAAGTCAGTATTGACTTTTGGCTTCAGTTCGGCTGACCATTAAGGACTTGGCTAAATGTTAAACATGTAAAATATCAAGGATTCAGCTGAATTCCAAACCAATTCTAGATTTGGCAAATCCATATTTTTAATAAACTCTGCATTGCATTTTCCATATCCATAAGCCATTGTATCTAACCTCCTTTGGCATATTCCCAAGAAAGAGCAAACAGGTAATTTCCTAGACTATAATTTATTAATTTTCAATATTTGTTTTACAATCCTGACTTTCTACCTTTCTCAATTCAAATTATTGCTCTTTCTTTTTGAAAGCTGTTTAGAAGCTATATGCAAATATATATTTAGATATTTGGAAACTAAGCCTGTTGGTTTGGAGCAGGTTTCATTCCCAACCAAAAGTACTGTGTTATCTGCTGCATAACCAAACTGTAGATTCCCAAGTCAAATCTGGGAGAATAGTAAGGTTTCAAATATATCCTTTATTTGTAGTAAGTTAAAAAATGTAGGCTGAATGCATGGGGTCAGATTTAAAATAAACTTGATACTATCAAACTGGTGTGTGGATGCAGTGATTCGTTCCAGCATTTATCACCAATTCAGTATTATTTAATAGTATTTGTAAAGCATGCATCCCTGTCTATGTCCAGTTTCATGATCATCATATCATTAGCTTAGGTGAAATTATATATGCTGGTATTACTCAGTCTTAAGATGGCCATAGATGTTGAGATTTTTAAAAGATCCAATCGTCATCGTGAGACCACGATTATCTCGGAAAGATCGTACGAATTTACCATCAACTAAAAAGACCATTTGCCAGGAAAACAAAGGGGAGCTGTCTGCTTGGCCCTGCAAACATAGATAGATTGCACTGGGACTGGCAAAGATTTTTTAACCTGGCCGATCAATTTCCTGACAGATGTCAGCCGAAAAACCGTAAGATGTTCAATCGTTCGAATCCCGCTAACCGCACGATAATTTCGAAGGATTGGTCGGACTTCACTAAAATCGGTCATTCGGCAAGAGAAATCTTTGCGTCTATGGGGACCTTTAATCGAACATCCTTGTCAGGATTGTCTTGCAAACCAAAAATAAAGATAAAAGTGCTAGAATCGATTCATCCCTATTAGTATCCAGAATTGAGAACTTTGTAAAGGGTAGGCTTTCAGGTAAATGTGGGTATGAAAAAAATGGTATTGTGTCTTAGCTCAAATTCATGGGTTTGGTAAGCTATAAGACAATTAAGGAAGTCTTGGTCTTTGGCCACCAAATCATTGGCCTAAAGGGGAAGGGTGTGGTTGCTAGAGTGCTCTAACCTCAACACACGTGTCCAATTATGACTAAAGCCATTACCATTAACAATACCAAATGCCCCCAAGATATGCAATGCCGAAAAAATCACTTAAAGGAACAGTAACGTCAAAAAATAAAAGTGTTTTAAAGTAATGAAAATATAATGCAGTGTTGCCCTGCACTGGTAAAACTGCTGAGTTTGCTTTAGAAACACTAATATTGTTTATATAAACAAGCTGCTGTGTGGCAATGGGGGCAGCCATTCAAATGAGAAAAGGCTCAAGTTACACAGCAGATAGCAGATAAGCTCTGTCTGTCTAATGGTGTTATCTGTTATCCATTAGTTAACCTGTGCCATATAGCCATTTTTCAATTTCCACCATTGCTCCACAGCAGCTTATTTATATAAACAATAGTAGTGTTTCTGAAGCAAACACATCAGTTTTACCAGTGCAGGGCAACAGTACATGATATTTTCATTACTTTAAAACACTTACATTTTTTGGTGTTACTGTTCCTTTAAACTTCTTCCAATGTATAGAGGACACTTTTTAAAGTTTTGCAAATATGTCCTCCTTAAACAAAAGGAATTTAGAGAAAACTACCACTGTCACTACTGAATGTGCACATGGGCTGTTATTGAATGCAGCTTTCTACCTAGGTTGTAATCACATCATACCTATTATGGCTGAAGTGCTTCCATAGAAATTTACACATCACGATCCATAGATTAGCTTCCCAAAGACTGAAACAAAGTAGTTTTATACTCCCATAATAAGCAAACACAAAAAGGTTCTGGTAGTTTGTTGAGTTCATGTTCTACTTTGTTACTAAAATCAACAGATTGGCCACCACAGACATTTTCCCTATTGCAAAGGCATGGTCGGCACAAGAAATTTGAGCAATGTTGTTAAAGCATGGTTTTTGGACATACAAAGCAGTTGTTGTACAGACATTTGTTTTGACTTTCAGTTGCTACTGTTCCCCAGTGATTTTAGTTTGTTCATAAGAAAACCCTGAGGTTCCCATGTTCAATGCTGGGTGACAAGACAGGCGGTTATCTGTACATTGTGTCCTCCTATAGGGAGCCTTCATCCAGCTGTTATGTTAGAAGTACTTTTCTACAGGCATATTTGTGCACTAATTAATGTGAAACTGTTATTTTCTGAAATTAGTGGTGGAAATTCCTTATTTATTTTGTCTGACCAATGAGAGCGGTAAAAAAGAACATAAATGCATTAGGATATATCCAGTAGGTATACATGGGACAAGTATAGACTAATAGCTAATGCTATCAATACATTCTTCACAAGCTCTAGTTTGCTAGTGGAATGTTTTTATTTGAGTCTTAAACGAAAGCAAGTTTTGCTAATTTCCTTTTGCTTTGCTTAAATGCCATTTTATGCAGCCATATTCCTGTATGCAATTATATTCAAGTTTTGTGTGCACATTTTCCTAGTAATGATAGTTTCTCACAAATACAGATTCAGAAGGGTACAGCCCACTCCCCATGGCACTGCCAGTCTAAATCTCCATCAGCAATTTGATATAATCAGCATCACTGTCGTCACACTTGCCCCAAGTAGGTCCTTGTTTTAGCTTTGTTGGGGGTTGGTGGGTCTGCTGTGTTTATGTGACAACAAACCAAATGCCCAAAACCACAGAAACCAAGGCTAGATTTGTGCAAATAATTTTTTTTCCCTTAGACCCTGAGTGGAATTCTTTGGCCCACCTAAGGTCAGCTTGATATACTGTATACATTAGGTTTGGCATACTTTTACCAATTGAAATACAAATCGGAAATTATTTTTAGTGCCATAAAAATGGCACGATCCTAATTATTGAGTACAACTAAAATTTCTAATAGGTACTTGTTTGGTTAATAGAGAGACCTGGTTCACTACAATTTTGAGTTGCAGGCCCTAGAGGGAATGGCTATAATGGGGCAAAATGTTTTGTGTATTAAAGTGTCCTAATGTACAGGTAAGGGAGCTATTATGCAAAATGCTCGGGACCTGGGTTTTTCCGGATAATAGATCTTTCCATAATTTGGATCTTCATACCTTAAGTCTACTAGAAAATCATGTAAACATTAAACAAACCTATAGGCTGGTTTTGCTTCCAATAAGGGTTAAAATATCTTAGTTTGGGTTAAATACAATGTACCGGATTGTTATTACAAAGAAAAAGGGAATGATTTATGAAAGGTTGGTTTATTTAGATAAAATGGAGTTTATTGGCCTTTTGGTAATTCAGAGCTTTCTTGATAACAGGTTTCCAGATAACAGATCCCATACCTGTACCAGAAAAGGATAAACTGAGAATGAGCTTTAAAGTATGATTCAGTTAGCCAGACCATGGTTTCATTTGTGTTTTTTTTAATAACGAATAGGTTACAGAATCGAAAAATGATTTAAGGCCTTAGGGATTGTGATCTAATGGCATAAATACTACAGGCAAACACAAATGCTACACAAGCTATTGCCTAAAATTTGAAATTATTAATTTTTTCTTAGACCTCAGTGGAAGACTTATGTTGGGTAAACAGGTCAAATGCCTTCTTTGCCCTTTCCTTGCCCTCTATTTCACCTTTCCTCAGCAAGCTACAATAGTTCCATAACCACCTCCATCAAGCGCTATACTTAGAATAATTCTTAACGCTCCCCCAAATTCTCTACATAGTAAAGAAGTCAAAGACATTCACAATAATGATCCCTGAAATGACCAATGTAGTTTTGACAACATAAACAAAGACAGACAAAGCTTTTGTTGAGTACTTCCACCTACCTGCTTTTCTCTATGGTGACACAACACCCTCTTTTGCCAGTTGGGGATATATGCATAAGTGCATCAAGAGCAAGATGCTCAGGCACAGGGCAGCCCTGAATTTAACTACCACCTTGAACAGGTGTTATGTACAATGTTTCGACTGGGCTTTTCATCTTATAGTGCTACTCCCTGCTGCATATCTTTGCATCTTCAGAATCAGAGAAGTTTTCTGCTGAATATCAGTGGATGCAGTTACTGGAATGATAGGAAACAAAACAGCACAGTATATAAAAGAAAGGCTGTTTGCACATGTTTTGTGCAGTTTGCCAGCAAATGGCCATATTATTTCTCTAGTTCTTAGTATCCCCAGCTGTAGAGTTGGTTCCTAAAAAGGGTCCAAATCACTGTAGGGAAAACAGCAATGGTAAGTTATAATGAGAGTCATTCCCGGAATATACCTGGGCATATAGTTATGACTATTAAAAATATAGTAACGTAATTGTATACTGACTAAATATTGGGCACCAAATGTGGTTAGAGGCTAATGCCCAGAATTATTAGGAAGGGATTTATTTTACCTATGCTCATTCTGAACAGAATGAAGCTACCCAACATTGTGTTGGCAATATGGGTAATGATTCTAAACAGTCCTAATGACTCTCTTAATTGGGTTAAGCAAGAGAAACTTGGAGTGTGATATGTCCTTTTAGGTCCCCAGTTGGACACTGGGCCACAGTGTAGATAATTTGATGGTTAGCAAGGCCTATTCCATATCTAACTGTTAGAGGCAAAGATGAAGCAACTGAGGTGATATTCTGACATTTCATTCATAGACCAACTCCTTAATAGGGTGCAGCCCAAATACTAATCACAGCAGAACAAGGAGTCATTCTGAATTAGCTCTTGTTCACTCTTGTTAAGAACATATTCCGTTTGTTTTGATATAGTAATAAGTACAGGAATAGTTTATGGCTGCAGAGCAAAAGCTCTGTCACAGAATTATTGCTTACCACTCTACAGATTTATGCTCATTACATTTAAATAGCCAGATAAATGCTTAAATGTTTAGTTTAATGTTTTGGAAGATGAACATTGAAACAGCTGCCTTGTTTGATTAATGCAAAATTAAACCTTATTTCATTTGTGAATAATTTGAATAATGATCAAAACAAGAAAAATACTTTTTTATTTTTCTCATTTCATTGCCTATGGAAGTTTAAGAAAGCCTATGCAGTACCTGGGAATTTACGATTTGTAGCTCTACAAATTTATAGCCATTCCTTTGTTGTTTTGTATTCCATTTATTAGAGAATGCTATATTGTCAAATAGCTCCTGTTAGAGGTCAGGAGAGTCCAGATATAAAGTGGGTACACGTAGCTGGTATGCTCCCAAAACAGGCACCATGCAGGTATTTGGTGTAAGAAGTGACACACTTGATGCAATCAACCAAGGCAAACTTGTCTTCTTTCTCTCTTGTTCTCGTAATCTCACATACACAAAGTGTGTCTTCCCTGAAGCCTCCAGGGCCCCTGTCACGTGGAAGTGCACTGGGAGTGGCATTAGCAGTTGAGGGGCTTCCTCTCCAAATAAACTGTCCTCCTCCTCCTCTTTGGTGGTCCAAGCTTCCCCACTAGACTGCCACTAACCTAGTCCTACATGTTCTAAACCCCTAGCTGGCACACAATCGCTTAGAGGCTCTACCCTAAATACTAAAGGTGGCCATAGGCGCACAGATAATATCATATGAAAATTTTTTCGTACAATATTCGGTCCGTGTATGGGGGTTTATGAGCCGACTGATATCGGCAGAAGACTTTGATATCGGTCGGCTCGTCGATTGGGCCGGATGGAAAATCAGGTGCCTTTGAAGACACTCAAACATCGGCCATTGTTAGTGCTAAATCGTCAGATACAGGTAGAATTTTATTGTTTCTACCTGTATATCTACCTGTATGTCTGACGATTCAGCTCTACATGTGTGTATTGAAATGAACGATCTTTCTTGGAAAGATCTTTTCCAAGAAAGATTGTAATTGTTATGTCTATGGCCACCTTAACTCCTTGTGGGGAGGCTGTCCATGCCAGCTACCTAACTACCTCTGCTCTAAAGCTGGCCACAGACGCACCGACCTGCCACCATAAAGATCAAAGTCTTACCATTCAGATCAAATATAAAGTTGTAAGAACAGATCAGCCGATGTTCTGCCCCTGACAGCAATCGTACGATAGTTAAAGGCAGTGACAGTCTCCCACTGAAAATCGTACGATCGGCAATACGTGCAGAGATATTACCCGCAGCCGACAGAAATTTTCTAACCTGTCCGATCGACCAAACAACCGATCTCCACCAAAAATGTCGGGACTCTCCACACACGGCCCGAATATCGTACGAATCCTCGATTCGTATGATCGGATTTTTGCGTCAATGGCCAGCTTTAGAGCATCTACCTCTTTATCTAATCCTAGCAAGGGACAGGTTTGAACCTGGTCTGACTTAGTATGTCTGTCTCGTCTGCTGTTGGTTGATGTTAGGACAAACAGGAGGTGGCTAGATTGTGTACTTCTTTACATAGGCTCCTGAAGGGGATTTCACCTACAGGCCAGCTATAAGGGTTGGTGCCTGCCGTGGCTGAACTATATTTTGCCTGAATTATTTACACTTTGAAAAATAAAAATTATTTTTCACTTCCTTACATACTTCTTTACATTCTGCTAACTGAACTATGTAATATATAGGCAGTTTCTTAACATTTGCACTATGTGCAGAATATTTTAGCTAGAAGGTTTGATATCAGCATGCACCCTATGAAAATACAGACTACGGATCCATTAGAGAGCTGAGTAGATGGTAAGTACATGGCTCGCAATATGCCTTGCAGCAACAGGCTCTTCTTGTTGCAAGTCAGTAATAACACACATACAGTATAAGAGGCATGCTTTTGGACACCCACATCCCCCCCCCCTACATTCCAGATGCAAGTTGTGGCCATGCACAGTCAAATGGGAATATTTGCACTTTTTTTGCAGTTTGTACCTTGCCCTTCATTTATAAATAAGATATTTTAACTCTGCTTTTGTGTGAGCTAAAATCATATGACATACAACATGTACAAAGGGATACAATTGAATATATAAGAGACTATAGCTTCAAGTAAACAAAGCTATATCCAGTTTTTCAAATTCACTCATTCATGTGTATTGTTGTTTGGAAAACACTTATTTTGCACAAGAATTCCAAGAATTTTAGGTAAAACTGCCACTGTACACAGGACATATATATGACGCAGGACAGACCAGGACAAAAGGTTCCCCTATGCTGGCATTGTAGCCTGTATAACTCATTATTTTTCTGACCATGTGCAATGAGTGTTTTTGTGTGGATATACATGTTATTTTATTTGTGTAAACCAGCAGTCCTGCTATAATGAGAATGGTGCCTTTTGCACTTGTGATGTTCTGTAAGGCACAGTGTACCCTGCACTTCCAGACAAAATAGCTCTCCTTTCCTCCTGGCAATGGAAGGAATATTTCCCAATTTATAAGCTCCGTCAGCAGAGGATGCTTGAGCTGTCTGATAGATGTGCCATGACAAGTTTTATTCAATATCTCTGTCTGTGTATAAAGAAAAACTATATTTAACTCTTTATCTGACAGTTAATATTGGTATATCCTATTATCTGGCTTTACTGCAGAAAAAGCTCCCATCACAGATATACCACTGTTATTCGTGAACCGTTCCTCAATGTTTGTATACTATTAACACGGGTTACCAAGTGCACACATAATCGTGTATCATTGTCATCTGTCACTTTGTGATGGGCAGCTCAGTGTCACATGCTGAAGACCTTTTTACAGTAGTTACATTTGATTTTTTCCCTGATATATAACACTTGACCTTGGTTGATAATCATAAAAAGGGAAAGTGGCTGAAGGTTGACGCTGTCTCTCAGCTCTCACCTCCCATTGCTCGTAAGGTAAACATGGACTTGTCACCTGTCACCAGGAAGGCTCACATAGCTGTCACCCCTGATAATGGGATTGCCAACCCTCCCCCTACCTTTCCACTTGTGCTGCACCAGTGCTAAAACGAATATAACATCGAAAGTAGAAAAAGGCCTTTATACTGTGGGACACATAAATAGGAATATTGCGGGCAAATAAAACTTTAGAATGGAATGGGAATTATTAAGGCACTACACTGCCATCCAAATAATATACTGTATATGGGGAAAACCATTACCAGTGTATAATGTGTGGCTGCAATTCTGTGGATGCAAATTGTTAGTCAAGTGGAATAGCAAATGCTTAAGTAGCTTGTGCTACAACTTACTTTTCATTTTCAATTTTGAATGCTAATTTGTATCCGTGTTGGTAGGCATGCACAAGTTGCATGTCCATTTTAATTAAGTGCTTGTGCAAATGATAAAGTTTCCAGTTCCAATAACTGTTTAATTTCTAAGGTTCATGTCAGTGACAGTAATGGAAGTGATAGATCCTTAACGTAGGCCTTAATTGCCAGGTTCCCTTTCATATATGCACCCAGCACATTGCACTTTGAACCGGAGTATAACCAGCATATTGTCCTTTTTTTCTGGTGTTTTAAGATCTGTGCACAAGTTGCCAGAAGTGTATATGGATGAAGGTTCTCATTGTTCTCAGAACACAGCCCAACAAAAGGTTTTTGTCCTAAGCCCTTGCACAGTCTTCTTCAATTTTTCACTACTAGGGTTACCTGGTTAATTTTAATCCATTTATAATTAACTTCATATATGAGGAGATACTGCAACAGCAGGAGAGCTGTAGGCTTAGTAGCCACGATTTAACCCTGAAACACCAAGAAAAATCATTATTGTTCTATTAATATTTACATGTATTAAAGTTCTTTTCTGTTAGGCTTTTCTAGATTATTTTTATGGAAACTGCATTTAGCGTGAACCTTTAATTAAAGGATTTCTCATTATATGCAGAAGAGTAAGGCTTTAGCGGTTGCATAAAAATATCGTTAATGCTTATAAAATGCAGGATTTTTAAATCAGTTTCAGTGCTCTCGGATGACCCATAAGGCTAACCAACTGGTAAATCTAAGGGAAATACGCAGGCATCTATACTCAGTTATTTCCAACCCACTGCATCTTTCTTACAAGGTTCAAAGAAATTGCAGATACTTAAAGCCAAGATGACCCCAGCACTGTGACTGTAATCATTCCCCTTTGCCTCTTTAACAGTAGTGATCCATTTAGTAATTAGTTTGAAGGTGATTAAGTTGTATTGTGGAACTTTTGGCTCCACCAAATAAAAAGAGATATTGATTTGGGACAGCATTTACTATGTAGTTCATCCCTTTTTTTAGAATAAGAGAGCAACTCTACTATAGTACTAACTTGCTACTTTCTAGAAAAGCTCAACAAAAGTTCAACTGAAGGCCCAGGGGCTAAATGCAGCCCTCAAGAGATGTTTATAGCCAGGCCAAGATCTCCACAGACCTCTTTGTATGGCATCAATGTTTCACTTAATAATCCAACCCCCAAACAAGGGAAATAGCAAAATATTGGACAGCACTGATCTAGAAAGTTATAACTGCTGATGTGTTCAGCTGTGTGTTGCTGTTATTGCATTTCAAGTCAATAAATGACTAACGTTTAGTCTTGATACTGGAGCAGCCAGATGTTTCCTCTGAAGTTCTGGTTATTGGCTATGCTTTTTCACTATGATAAATTGAGATACAGTATTAACTGTACTCCTTGCCTGTATATATACAGGTATGGGATCCGTTATCCAGAAACCTGTTATCCAGAAAGCACCAAATTACGGAAGACTGTCTCCCATAGACTTCATTTCATCCAAATAATCCGCATTTTTAAAATCTATTTCCTTTTTCTCTGTAATAATAAAACAGTACCTTGTATTTGATGCAAACCGAGATATAATTAATCCTTATTGGAGGCAGAAGCAGCCTGTTGGGTTTATTTAATGTTTAAATGATTTTTTAGTTGACTTAAGGTATGAAGATTCAAATTATTTAAAGAACGTATCTGGAATACTCCAGGAATACTCTGGATAACAGGTGCTATACCTGTGCTATATTTGCAGATATATAGTAATTATCCAACTTTTGCACAGAAAATCCCACAATAACTGAGCCAAAGCTAACAAACCGGTTGGCATTGGGTCTCTACCTGAAAAACAGGAGGGGTCATTAACCATTTCCAAAACAGTGTGCAAAGTGCAAAAGATACAGGACTAGAGCTGCCCAAAAACACGGCCTTGACAATTCACGTCTATGGTACCAAACTAACGTCTGGTGCTTAGTGAAAATTCTGGACTGTATTATTGGACGTTATAAAGATATTATATGAATAATAAATTCATATGAGTCATGTGAAACTCAAACCAGTTACATTGTGTACAATCACTGGTATGATTCTATATTCTATATTAAATATATTATTACTAAAACCAATTAAAAGTAATGGGCATGCTACTTTTTAGAAGTGCTCCCTGATGTCTATCACAACCTTTTGAAGCAACATCTTACAAAATACATCTAATTTCAGTTTTTCTGCTACTGATACCTCTCTAACTGTAATACATTTGTCTGCATATTGTATCTGGCACCAGTACAAAAAACAAGTTTATAATGGAATGTTGGAATGCAGAAGATAGTGATGCATATTACGCTTTCATTATAACGAACTGACAAACTATTAAGACACAGGTCCCATGGCAACTGGTGTTTAATAAGAACATAACAGGGTTTTTTCCTCTCACTTTCTAAGATAAGTGCCTTATTGATTCCCATTTATAAATCTTTGGCATTTAAGTCTTCTAAAGTAAAATGTGTGCTTTTTATTTCTGTTTCTTTTCAGATACACTTTCAGTGCCTCGTTGGTCCCCACAGATTCCACGCAGAGATCTGGGAAATTCCATCAAACACAGGTAATAGGAGCACTGGAACAAAAGGCCAATAGGGCAACACTGTGTCAAGGATAATAACTGTAAAGGATAAGTGATTGGGAGGAGATTAGTGGTATTTTGATTGCTAATGGTGACCAACTGCTAAGTGTTTCATATACTGAAATGTAGCCAGTTTTATGGCTATGTTTAGATGCTGCATCCACTTTTCAGCACTTCACATGCAGCACTAACTTATAAGCAATACTATTGTGTACCATTATCTTTTAACAATAGCCATCCTATGTTTATAAATGAGTCTAGGCAAATTAGTAATTGGGTTTGCTACAAGTCAACTAATAGAATTTTTTTTTAAAAATAGCATTAACCACTGTTGTGCTAATAATAGAGCCCCAATCACTTATCATAAAACTCCTGGCACCAATTAGCAATTGTATCAGGCTTTTTACTTAGAACAGTGCCTTCTACTGTTTTTTAGCTGTGAGCATTAGCCGCCTTCTACTGTTTTTCAGCTGTGAGCATTAGCCACTTTGCTTTATCCTAAATGGTCCTGTTGTGACCTCTGTATTAACCATTCTTTTTCGTTTACCAGATGTAGCTAACTGCTCCAACTAAAGCATTCTTAAAGGGATCCTGTCATCGGAAAACATGTTTTTTTCAAAATGCATCAGTTAATAGTCACATGACTTGGGGCAGCTGGGAAATTGACAATATGTCTAGCCTCATGTCAGATTTCAAAATTGAATATAAAAAAATCTGTTTCCTCTTTTGAGAAATGGATTTTAGTGAAGAATTCTGCTGGAGCAGCACTATTAACTGATTCATTTTGAAAAACATTTTTTTCCCATGACAGTATCCCTTTAACTAAATATATATCTTTATAGCATAATGAAAAAAATGTATTGCCATGGCCATGAAGAATTGACGGACCCATTCTTAGCCTACCTGTGTTTAATCTCATCCCTCACTTTTTCAGTCCTCGCTTAACAAGAGGAATCTAGACCATATTTGAATCCTATTTCAGCTGCTGAGCTATTTAGATGAGATGAAATTCCAGGCCTGGACTGATAAAAGAAAATCAAATTAACTTTTGGGATTGCTGGTCTGTAATAAATGTAACATGGCAAAAAAGAGGAATAATATAAATGTACTGTATTTGAGATAGAGGCTTGGTTCTTTCCCTCGTCTCTGCTTTGATAAGGCATTTCTGGCTTGACGATTGGCCTTGGTTTATTCTGCATAAAAAAGGCTGGTATAAATGAGAATTAGCCTTGGGAAATCTCTATCCTTTTGATAATAGCCTTCCTACTTAATAACTCTCGACTGCTGATATAAAGTGGGTCTTTGTTTATCGAATTATCACTACAGATTTGCCTGTCAAGTCATTTTGGGCCTATAATAACTTATTATTTGTATATCAAACAAACAGATCTAAAATTACACTACAAAAAAAAATAAAACTACTTTAGCACCCTATTGATTATATAAAAAATTGTTGTTCAAATTTTTATGCATTGTACATTTAGATAATGTCTTTGCTGCTTTTTCATCTGCAACAGCTGTATGTATTTATTGTATGCTTTGTGTTGTATAGGTATAGAAAACTGGATTAGACAGGCACACACATTCAATATATCTTCTGTTTTATAGATTCTCAACCAAGTACTGGATGTCACAGACCTGCACTGTGTGTGGAAAGGGAATGTTGTTTGGACTGAAGTGTAAAAACTGCAAGTATGTTTTAGACCGCTTCTATTGTTTTATGACAACCTGTGTAATGTCCATACCTCAACTGTGATAAAAATTACAAAATATTGTCTCTAGTACTTTTCACTTGACAGCATTTATTTTTTATAATTATGTTCAAAGGCTTTTTATACTTTGTATCATGTTGCTCAAATCACACGTAAGTGATATTCACCAAATTGCAGAAGCTCAAAAAAAGCCTGCCTATTCCCCCTATCTGCAATGGGATTCACCTGTCACATAGGGTGGATGTTGAGTTACATTGACATCTTATGTAACACTCGGCTTAGTGTTATTTTTGCATTATTTTGCATTATCTTTTATGCACTGATACACATGCCTCATAACGTTGTATTCTTAAAAAAGGTCTAACCCCCAAATATAAAATGAATAGAAGATTGTAGAAAGTACTTTTTTCAGTGTACATTCCGTAGGCAGTTAAGTGCTATAAAAGACTGCTGGTGAGCCAAAAGTCTGGTATATTTGAAAGAGGTCCATTATGACTAATTTGCCAAAATCCATTATAAAAGTTGTGTAGGTAAAATTGAAATTTGTGACAATACTTAAGGTTAAAGTAAAGTAGATTTTACCTTAGTCAAGGTCAGCACTGCACCAAAATCCTATTTTTTAAATACAGTAACTACCCTGTGCTAAAAAAGCCTGTTATTATTTATAAAGTACTTTGTACAGATTTTAAACGAAATAAGACGTTATTATAGGAAGGTCTATCTGGACATTGTCAATTTAGTTTATGGGATTCTCTAGCTATGAAGTACAGAACCTTAGGTCTAGTGTTTATTTGAGCTACTCGTATAACATTATTCTTTCATTTTGGTCACTAGGCTAAAGTGCCACAATAAATGCACCAAAGAGGCCCCACCTTGTCATCTACTAATCATACACCGGGGAGGTAAGTGGCTTGATCAATTCTTTCTAATGTTTTTTGGCTGAAGATTTGAAATTTTAACTATGATATTATGCCTACTAAAATGAGGATTAGTAGCATATAGAAACTCAGCAGTAATTTACTGTAACTTCTCCTTCCATGGTACCTACCTACTCTACCAACAGGCAAAGTGCTGAAAGTTGACTATTTGTGTCCTGCATCAGCATAGCTAATGAAATATTTCTCATCATTCAAACAGGTATCCTTAAAATAACCTTATGACATTTCAGTCTGGGCCTGATTGCAAAGGTTTATATGTTATTTTGGTTATGGTGGGGAAAACCTAAGCAGCAGCAGGATTATTTTTGGGCCCTAGCACATTGATTAAAAAAACCCTAATTTTGAATCAGTCAGTCACTACGAGGTAAAATGACATAAATGTGAAGTATCTGCGTGCATGTGTTCAAAGCTTGTGTTAATGGCTCACCATTGATAATTATATTTCTATTTTTCCAATGCAGAAAGATTAGTCAGGACGGAATCTGTGCCATGTGACATCAATAACCCTTTAAGAAAACCTCCTCGCTACTCAGACCTCCATATTAGCCAAACCCTCCCTAAAACCAACAAAATTAACAAGGTAAGCTGCCTTTAAGCATGGGGATACAACAAATTAAACAGCAATATCTAATTAACAGTTCATGGTTCATTTTTCAGGGAGATTCAGTGTCCGGTTTCAGTGCAGTGATGTCAGTTTGCATACTTAAACGGATACTGTCATAGGAAAAAATGTTTTTTTCAAAACGCACAATTTAATAGTGCTGCTCCAGCAGAATTTTACACTGAAATCCATTTCTCAAAAGAGCAAACAGATTTTTTTATATTTCATTTGGAAATCTGACATGGGGCTAGACATATTGTCAGTTTCCCATCAGCCCCCAGTTGTGTGACTGGTGTTCTGTTAAACTTCACTCACTCTTTACTGCTATACTGCAAGTTGGAGAAATATCAGCCCTCCCTTCCCCCCCCAGTAGCCAAACAACAGAACAATGGGAAGGTAACCAGAAAGCAGCTCCCTGACACAAGATAACAGCTGCCTTGTAGATCTAAGAACAACACTCAATAGTAAAATCCAGGTCCCGCTGAGACACATTCAGTTACATTGAGTGGGAGAAACAACAGCCTGCCAGAAAGCAGTTCCATCCTAAATTGCTGGCTCTTTCTGAAAGTGCATGACCAGGCAAAATAACCTGAGATGGCTGCCTACACACCAATATTACAATGAAAAAATACACTTGTTGCTTCACGAATGAAGTTTTATATTGTAGAGTGATTTATTTGCAGTGTAATTTAGAAATAACAACTACATCATAAAAATCATGACAGAATCCCTTTAACATATTGATAACAAAGTTGAGATTTTTTGTGCCGTCTCATTGTTGTGATATATGTGCTATATTTGTGTTATTTAGTGATAGCTGAATTTATTGGCCAGGCACGAATTCACGGCGAATTTGTGCGATTCGCGAAACGTCCGTGAAAATTCGCCACCGTGAAAAAAATGGACCCTGCCGTCAAAAATGAGACACCAGCACTGTTTCGTGAATTTTTCGCAGTTTAACGAATTTCATGGGAAATTCGCTAATTTTTCAGCAAAGTGAAACGGCGCAAAGTCGCCCATCACTAGTGTTATTGAGTTTTTGGGTTTATTAGTTAAATAATAGATACAGATGTACTGGCAATAAGGTAGTGCTCACCCATGAATGACTGGTATTGTTCTTCAAACAAACAGGACCCGCTGTTTACAATTTGGTGGCTTTATTAAAACTTCTTGGCTCCTCAATTCATTTGGAGACCTTGAAATAAACTGAAATTTGAAAAAGAGCTTGTAATGATAAAGGGCAAACCAATGCAAAACAACAGGAACATTTTAAATTGATAGTTTGAAGCCATATAGAGCTAACAGAACCTGAAAACAAATAGTCATCCATGTGATCACAGGAGAGTACTCAGTAATTATGCACCCAGTTAATACTGGAAGCAAAACTCTATCCACTGGATAATTAACCTATAACAATTATATAGAATTCTGGGTTTGGTATCCATAGAGCAAACAGAAATAAATGTACATTGGCTCATATGACTGTAGGCAAGCAGTTACTATGCAAACACTGTTTTGGAGTGCAAGCATGGGGTTTAATCTTTGGCAAAGACCAAGAAACATTTTATGATAACTTTACACTACAATTACTATGGACAGAGGCAGAGCTTTCTGATTGGTATTGACGCATATTAACAATGCAGAAAATATATCAATATCGAAGCTGCAGTGTACTTGGCCTTTAAAGGTTTCCTTTAATAAATCATTCCTAAGTATTTCTGCAGTAGCAAACTAGCTGTATACAGTGGATATCGATAAAGAATAAACATATGTACAATGACTATTCACAAAATTGAATTGTTAAATAAATGGAAGCGTACACTTGGCAATTTTAAATTTAAATAAATTTTATTTTTTGTCTGTGAAAAAGATAAATAAATAGAATTTGACAAAAAAAAGAATAAGCATATGATATGTAAACAATGTTGTAATTTATTCTAACAGTCCATTTGGGTTATTTTAAAGAACATTCCAGTACTATGCAAGGAGATTGCTTTGTGGTCTATTTTTGCTGTGCCTTTTACGTTGCATGTGTTTCAGTAAAGAGTGGTTCTCGCAGTGGCAAGGATGTATACATCAGTCGTACAGATGGATAGTCATGGACAAATGACAAACACACGCCAACCCACACAACAGATAACAGGAAACATTGGCTTGATTGCATTACACTGATTTGTTTTGTGCCAGTCATTGTAATTATTGCATGTCCGTTTCATTTATAATTTAAGACACATTTCAGTCTTATTTCATGTTCTGAAGCATTTGGATTTTGGATCCTTTCAAAACATATTACTGGACTATTGTGATATTTTTATGTATCTGATTTTTCATATATCTTGGTATTAACCTGTCCAAATGCTCTGTGCCTATTTGATATTAGATATTGGCTATAAAATATATTTTAATTTAATTTCTTCTTTGAATGTATCGGACATAAACATATTTTTATAAATTTACATTTCTATTGGAGGGCTTCCCTAAAAGCGATGCAGGTTTCTAAATTTGTATCACCACAATCAACCTTAATTGTTCCCGAAGGCATTCTGTCAGTTTGATAACCTTAGAGCACTGTGGTTGAAGTGGGTTTAAAACACGATGGGGGGGGGGGGGAGTAATATGCACCGTGTAAAATGTAATTCTCTCTGAATTTTGTCCATACCCTTTTTTGACAATACCCACTTTTATTGCAATGTTCATACATTTGTTAAAGATGTTCCTTCCACAGTTGTGCTTTTTAAAGAACAATAGTAATATTATTAGTATGAGTACATGACCTGTTATCCCAAATGCTCGGGGCCTGGAGTTTTCAGGATATGAGATATTTCCGTTATTTGGACCTCCATACCCTAAGTCTACTAAAAATAATTGAAACTCTGAATAAACCCAGTAGGGTTGTTGTGTTTACAATAAGGATCAATCATATCTTAGATGGGATCAAGTACAAGGTTCTCTTTTTTTATTATAAAGAAATAGATAATAATTGTAAAACATTTTAATTATTTGCTGTCCTTTCTGCAATTTGGAGCTTTTTTTCTGTATAAGGGATCCCATACCTCTGTCAGAAGTTTTCCTCCAGTATTACGATGTAGCTGGATTGAAGCACGCTATACTTTGGGCCAGATTCACGTCCATGTAAAAACTTTTATGATATAAAAATATATGGACAAGGTGTAATTTGTGGAGAAAAAAAAACTTTTCTCCTAATTCAGGTACAGTTTTTTTCCACAGACATGAAGTTTTCATGTGATAAATAGAGAGATACATCTGGGAATATTTGGAATTTAATTATCAGATAATCTGTTCTAATCAAATTCAATTTTGTGTAGAAAATACAAAAGGACCAGATGGCATAGCTAGACATGCTGTGTAGACAATAGCATTGGGCCTGGATTTGTGGCGAGGCCACAAAGATCTGGGCCTAGGGTGGCGGCCCAACCGCATTAGTAAAGCACCGTTCCTGCGCTCGTGTAGGGGAGCGCACTGACCGCGAGCCTCGGATGGCGTGCGATAGGATTACGTGGCTTCGGGGCACCGCAGACGCAAATCCGGCCATGAATAGCATACTGCTGGTGGGATAAACATACCTCTGTGCTTGGGGAACATGTAAAACGCTGGAGGAGGTTACACACTGTTTATTGAATCAACCTTGTGTTGGCTTAGGCCAATTTACTTATTTCCCTGCAAAATTCAGAAGGAATATTTTAGAATCTGGTCTGCAAACTAGTCAGTCAAGCCTAAAGTTCAGGCAAATAGTTATTGATTACTATTTGGCCACATATTATTAGGGACAAGTTTTTAGCTGAGATGGCAGATGTAAACCTGCTTAGACAAAAATATTGTATTTAAAGAGCAAGTAAAGCCTACAAGCAGTTTAGTTTATTTTTTGTACAGGTATAGGATCCAATATCCAGAAAGCTCTGAAGTATGGTAAAGCCATGTTCAATAGACTCCATTTTATCAAATTAAATAATTACACTTTTTTCTGTCTGTGATAATAAAACAGTACCTTGTACTTTATCCTAACTAAGATATAATTCTTTTTGGAGGCAAAATCCCGTATCCGCAAAACCCCAGGTCCCGAGCATTCTGTATTCGTATTGTACCATTATTGTGTTATTGGTGGCCTTGAGCCCTATATCCCCTATTATGTTTCCCAGTCACTACTGCAGCTCATCTTGCAGGATGCAGCCCACTTTCTAAACCAGCTGTTTCCCACCTTTACATGATCATATAAAAAGTGAAATATACAGAGTGAACTAAGGGATTTAAGGGGTTGTTAGCAGTGGGATCATGTTTGGCAGAGAGCAGTCTGTTTGGCTATTATTCAATTTAAAGGAACAGTAACACAAAAACAGTAAAGTATTTTAAAGTAATGAAAATATAATGCACAAGTAATGAAAATATAATGCATCTGTTATCTGCTGTTGCCCAGCAGATAACAAATGAACCCTCAAGTGTACAATGGGATTCTTCAGAACTTATCTGTTATCTACGGTGTATCCTGCATTTGAATGGCTGCCCCCATGGCTACACAACAGCTTGTTTTAAAATATAGTTGTGTTTCTGAAGAAAGCACACCAGTTTTACCTGTGTAGGGTACTGGTACATTCTAAGGTTGCTTCTTTGAAACATTTTAATTGTTTGTTGTTACTGTTCCTTTAAGTTCATATGATAAACTATACTTATTCATTTAGACGTCAGCTTTGCATTTGAATAAAGTAATATAAATGAGACAAAGATAATGTAGTGAACATTAGAATAGTGTTCTGTAACTTTTTTTATAGAGGTTTAATTTCCTGCACACTCACAATTTAGATACTTTTGAAAGAATGAACACAAGTGGATTCTGTAGAACTGTCGTCCAGCTAGAACCTTATAAAGATTTTGGATACACTGATTCTGGGTTTCTGTCTGTAATCTGAAAGCCTATATATAACATAAATGATTTCCCCATCCTTACATGAAATAGCAATTAGTGACTCTTTAATGAAACATGACATGGACAAAACAGAAAGACACAGGGGGTAATGCACTAACAGTGTAGGTGCTAAATTGCATCAGTGCATATCAATCAATATGATAAGATGTGGTTTTCTAACATATAGTAGACCAGCCACAGCTAATTGCTGACAAGGACTGCATTGTATCATGTTTGTTAGTAAATTAGGCAAAAATCAAGTTGATAAACCATACTTCAGGCATGTAGAATTGGAGCACAACAGGAGAGGAGAAAAATAGAATAAACACCATGGACCTCATATTCTATTTGTAGCCCTGGATAGTTCTTTGTTTATTCTAGTGTTGCTTTACTAAAGGAGCATGGGGTTTTACCAAAATAGTTGTTTTGCATCATGTTGTTGTGCCTGAGCTACTCAGATTCCATAAAAATGGATTTTATAAGTCTATGGACTTCTGTCTCCCAGACTAAAAAATACATCATATTTCAAGGAGCTAGACAACATGTATATATGTCCTCTCATCTTGTTCCTTTTGTGCTGTCTCTTTTATTTTCCCAGGACCATATTCCAGTGCCCTACCAGCCAGATTCCAGCAGCAATCCTTCCTCTACGACATCCTCCACACCATCCTCACCTGCTCCTCCTCTTCCTCCCAGCGCAACCCCACCCTCTCCTCTCCACCCATCCCCACAATGCACCCGCCAGCAGAAGCCGTTCAACTTACCAGGTACAAAAATTCACCTGGGAAAGAAATTGGTTTTAATCTTATACTATTTTCTAGTGTTGTACTGAATAATTGTGAATTATGATTGTTCACCCCATGGGCACAAGAAACACTGTTGCCTTAAACTGTAGTTCAAAGCATCTCAACTGAAAAAAATATCACTCTGTCTACAAATGCACAGCTGAAGATGAAGCATGCTCTATACTAATTATATCTATATATCTAGTCTATCTGTCTATCTATATATCTAGTCTATCTATCTATAATTGAAACCTCAATTTGTCATACCGATATTTGTTTTTCCTGCATTTTACACTGTTTTTCTGTTCCCACCAATATATAATGATTAACACATTTCCCCAATTTTACATTTTGTGGATATTACACCATTTCTTTATGGTTCCCTGAAGAACCTAAAATGGGTGTTCTGCTGTATCAATATATCTGTTTTTACCATGAAATTATAAATATCAATTTTAATGGAATAGATCAAAAATGTGATTTCTAGAAACAATCAAAATGATAGGCCAGATGGAATGATTTTGGGTCCTGGAGATCCTGGGTGCCAGTGTCTCACTGGCTTTTCTAAATTCGTGAATTCTCTGCATGCTGTATCTTATTACAGGTGTAGGATCTGTTATACGGAAACCCTTTATCCAGAAAGTTTAAAATTATAGGTATGCCATATCCCATAGAATCCATTTTAAGCAAATAATTCTAATTTTCATTATAGCTTATGGGAAGACACGCTGAGGCAGTTTGGGGAGATTGTCGCCCAGAAGAAGAGGCGATTAGTCACCAGGCGACTAAATCTCCCTGAATCTCCTCGTGTGAACTAAGCTTAAAAGGGCGTTATACCCTCTTGTTCAACGGTAGTTCAATTTAAAAAAAAGGGGGAAATGGAAGGTAGATAATTAGATTACCAGTGCACAGATAATCATCTTGCATTGTGCACTTCTCCTTATCTGTGCACTGGTAGTCTTATTATTTAGCTTTCATAAACCAGACATAGAGTAGCTTCAGTGTCCTTATTTGTCCTGGTTAGCTCATGGAATAACAAAAACAAATATTAAAAAAAACACACTGTATTTTCAGTGCAAGCCCTGTTCACTAAACTCCAGTTGAACAATAGGTTATACTGCCCCTTTAAGGGTAAGGGTACACTGGGCGATTCAGGTAGATTTAGTCGCCTGCCGACTAATCACCTCGACTTTGCGGCGACCAATCTCCCCGAATGCCTTCCCTTACTCTGTGCCTGACTAAAATGAAAAATCGCCGGTGCTAATCACACGCGGCGATATAGGAAACTTCAGGTGACTTCGGAAAGCGAATCGCCACGTGTGATTAGCGCCGGTGATTTTTCATTTTAGCCAGGTGCAGAGCGAGGGAAGGCGTTCGGGGAGATTGGTTGCCGCAAAGTCGACAGGCGACAAAATCTCCCAGTGTGCCCTTACCCTAAGGGAAAACACTTTCTCTAAGTCGCTGCAACACCTGGTTTCGCTTGGTATAACAATCTGCCACATTCAAGTCAGAGCTCAGAGTCCAAAGCCAATGGTTTAGTGTCTTAGCAGATACATATTTATTGGGTTTATTTTAATTTTTCTTTTTGCCTGAAATGTTTCAGGTAAAAGTAAAATTGCATGAAAATTAACTACCCTTTCCACAATTCTCATTAGCAGTTTTTCATTCTATTGCTCAGATTCAAATCACTTTAATGCAGTGATTATCTTGTTAGACCTTCATTAGATATATTATACATATATAATAATTAGGCTCATGCCTACCTAATTGCTTGTTGATCCAGAGGAAGGTGAAAACATCCCATCTGAAACCTTTCCACTTGGAGCAAATTCATCTGAGACCAGCCACTGGATCAAGTGCGCTAAACGTTATATATTTCACCTTGCTAAAAAGCCTTCCAACCCTTTCATGAAGCTATCTTATGTGCAAAGTACAACAACTTAAGGGATAGAATTCCACAACATAATATCTCTAACTATAAAAACCTTAAATGGAACCTAATCTCAGCATGTGCTGTCTTGTCCTCTGGAAGGACTGACTGGTAAAAAAAAAAACATCAAAGAGGTTGTATGGCCCTTTACCATATTTATCCTTAATTGCCTTTTCTCCAATTCCAAATTGGCCAGACTTTCTTTGTAATGAGACTTACAATTCCCTTTATCAACTTAGCCACTCTTATTGGACTTTCTCTCTTTCAATAAAATCCCATATGAGCACTTAAACTGCACTGTACATTTTATATAAATAATATATATGTGTATATTTATATACATTCATACAATCAGATTTTAATCCAATTGATTATGCTTTTTAATTGAGGAAAGTCTATTTGTTTAAACACACACAAATATTTGGACTAACATGGCAAGCCCGCAGATCAATAAAATGTCACGATGCAGTGGTTACATATACTGTTTTGATGCTAAATGAAAGAAACAATTGCATACAATTGTGGAGGTGGCTTTAGTGATCATGGGTGGAGGTATTTTGGAGGTGAGGTTCTTCTTTATCCAAACACTAGTCTGACATACTCCTTTGCTTAGTATTTCTTATGAATTACCTTGGGCCCATTTAAAGGTCCTTCTGCTGTAAGATTTACGGGTAAGATTTTTTAGGATCATATTGGGGTAGTTAAATGAATATTTTAGGACAATGTTTGTTGCTAGAACATTTTATAGGTAGGCTGATTCATAAATACCATATTCTATTACCACCCACTATGAGATGGGTTAGCAACATATCAGGAGCAGAGAGATCTTAAGGAGCAGAGACATCTAAAATGTGCACCAAGACCTTAATGTGATTTGGAAATGGAATTTTTTTTAAAGATTCAAGACTCCATCCCATTGTTCAAAAATAGGTCAGGTAAATGTCTGACAAACGTTGGATATTATTATAGGGCCTTTAATCAGATAGATGACTTATCGACCTGTGAATTGATCTGTCATGTAGGAAACTCATCTTATGCCACAAATATAATAGGCTACTGAAAAATGTCTGTAGAAAGTCTTAAATTCCCTTGAATGTCCCATTTTAAACTGCCCATCTTTTTCCAAGTTCAGGGAGGGTCATTAATAGACCTCAGAGAGCAATAGTACATATTTCAGTTAAATGTAGGGAGTAGTTGGAATGAGCAGTTAAAGGACACTTACAATTTTAGTTTTTTAGGCATACCAATATAAATTGGCTGTGCAGTTCCACTCCATTTTTTATTTTCTCTCACAGGGCATCATTTATATCTGTAGGGCTTTAATGTATTCCAATAATCCATACAATGTGCTGTATCATGCTATCTACTATAGGGTGTGTGGGACACTAATATATTTCAGCAAGACTTTGTACTGTCTTACAAATATATGTAGCTCTTTCAAACATGTAATACTTTCATGACCTGGTAACCTTATAAAGTCTTATAAATCTCCTTCTTACATGGTATGTACAGTGTCATGCTGATGGTGTACATCTTCTAAGACAGGAGAGATTGAAGACAGCTCTGTCAGTTTTGTTACTTGGGATCTTACTGCACCCTCAACCTCCAGAGATCATATTTATTTGGCATTTATGGAGCACAGTATTGTTGTGTGGGTTTGCTTGATACCATAACTTCATCATTAGATCATTAGTGCCCATATATCAAGTAAACCAATTACTATTTTAGTAATTTAGTATTGCTAGAAGGTGGGTGGACATTCATTCTGCCAAGCCAGTTCAGTTGACTCTACCTCTTTCTGGATGCCTGACTCATAAAGTGCAGAATAATACTAAATACTTGATACAGTACTTGTAGGTGTTGAAAGTGCTGCAAGACTCTTCAGTGCTCATTGAGATCTTTTTCCACCAAAAAATACCGCAAAAGCCTTGCAGGTGCAGTTGAATAATCTGATATCACAAAGTCTAGCAGCCTAGATAGAACCAACCTGATAATCATGCAAATTGTGACTGTCACAGCATTTGTTGTCAGTGCAACAGTGCAATGTTGTACTACAAACCAGCACACCCTTAAACAGGTCCTGTACCCAAAAACAGCTTTTGCATGGGAATTAAAATCAGTTCTCTAGTTATAAATCTTTAAACAAGAAATCCTTTTTTTCAGTAGTCAGAGCCAGGATTGCATATAATGTAAACAGACAGATATTGCTTTTAATAACAATTTCATCCACAAATAACCTGACAGTTTGTATCACAATGGAAAGATGCTAAGAATTTAAATTTTTTGTTATGCAGAATTTTTTTTAGGGTGGAGGACCCCAAGATCTGCAGATCATAAAATCAAAAGAGCGGCTATAAAGCATCACGTGTCAGTAACATGGGTCTTACATTTTCAGTTTGCTCTTTGAACTTTGACATGGGTGTTTCAAAATCAGAATAGCAACATCAAAATATCAATAGATGTACCACAAATGTATTTTAAGGTTTGGGCAACGTATCTGTACCTCAACTGTTGTAGTTGTTAAATGTTTAATTTTCGATAAGTTACTTATATAATAGTAATAGACTAATAATCTTGGTTAAGGATAAACAAATACAAGAGGTCCTCTTCACTCAACCCATTATCAATATATTTAAGACATTGAGATAGTTTGTGCCTTAAGCTACTAAAAATGCCCTTCCCTTTAAACAAAATAGGGATTGTTTGTGCATACAGTATATTGCAATATATTTAAGCCGACCAACTACGTCAAGGTCATCCCTGGTATGGCCAGTCCTACACACAACTTGTCTTAAATATAATGATGGTGGGTTGAGTGCAGATGACCTTTTGTATTTGTTTTTATGAATTTTGTGGTCACAGCCTCATGCACCCCTGCTTAAAAATATTATTAATTTAAAAATTACTGGTAAGTGCAACTTTCCCTTGTTTGTTTTAGGTAAAGAATAGTATTTGTGGATTTTTATATAGATAAAAGAGCTTATTCTTGACCCGGGGGGGGGGGGCACAATGCAGGAGCGTATCCAATGTCGGACTAGGATGCCAGGGGCCCACCAGAAAACCTTAGGCCATGGGCCTATTCACCAAGCAAATTTTCTTCCACTTCTCGCTAAACCTTTTTCTTTACATGATATACTCTATTTTCAAATTGTTTGGCCCCTTTGTTTCATAAAGAATTAAGGAATGAACATGAAACTGTTACAAATGCTTAGAAGAAGGACGGAATGTGTATAGAAAACGGATCCGCACACACACACTGGTTAATGTAGTCGGGGAGCATCCCCTTCTATTAGAAGGGGATACTCCCCGACTGCATTAACCAGTGTGTGTGCGGATCAGTTTTCTATACACATGCGTTGCTAAGGGACCCGGCCGGGTCAACGGAGGAAACGCACCACCAGTTGCAGGATTGGTGAACTACAGGTGAACGGTAGGAGAAATTACATTGTAGAAGCAGGAGGGCCCATTGACACTTGTGCCCACCAGGAGTTTTCCTGGTATCCTGGTGGGCCAGTCCGACACTGAGCGTACCCCATAGTGCTCATTCTTGGAACACTTGCACCCTCTCCCCTGCATGCTGCACTCTACACTGAGCTCCTATGTGCCTTAACTCGCCCACACTTAACTAACTCAGTTAGCGCTGTATTAGTGAAGGGAGCCTATTTGCACACACCCAACTGCAACTTGCAAAGTGCAAAAAAATAGCCACAATCATTATAGCTCTACACTTTCTGATACGTTAAGTGATATTATTTTTTTTCTATCATACACAAATAATCAACATTTTGGGGACTGAAACTGATGTTTTAATATTATCATTCTCTAAGGGTCCAACAACACGTCTCATCCATGTACCTCATCTTTGCTTCAAGGCTCCCATTACTACAAATACAAACAGCAGTTCATTTTCCCAGGTAAGACTGTGAGAGCTTTGAGTTACCAAAAGAGTTTACCATGACTAGATTACTTGAATGTGCTAATATTTACTAGTGTATATAAGCAAATGTGTTCTGGAGTTCTTTCTTATTTCTGTTTTCGTTCCTAAAATATACTCTACTCTAAGGGGGTCATTTACTAATAATTGAATTACATTTTTTTCCACAAATCTCTAAAAAAAAAAATTATTTGTGGCATAAATTGTGAATTCTTTATAATTAAGATTAAATTAGTGCAAAAACTTGAGGCTCTCTATTTCATATAGAAGTCAAACTTCAAGCTATTTTTTAATTCAGGTTTTTGACATTAATATAATATTTCTTTAGGTTTATTCATTGAAAATAAAAAGTAGAATTTTACAGCATTGCCATGGTTTTGTCATATTTTTAAATGGGGGCCCTAAGAAATAATTCCAAATTTTTTTTATCATGTGAGCAAATTAACTTTACTTATACTATATTTATTATTACAATAATGTTTCCTTCAGTCTTGGAATTATACAATCACAGCAAGCAGGCAGGTGCCATTTTGTGGACACTGTTATTAAGACAAATCTTAATAACATATATAAAATAACATAACATACCCAAAATCTTGTGTATGTATGAGAATGGGGGACCTAATACCCATGCGCACTGCCCTACACAATTACAGATAGGGAGGAGAGCAGTGACATGTAGGAAATGCTGAATAGAAAGTGAAAGTAATTGACTGCCCCACCTCTATGCCTCAGGCATAGAGGCTGTCAGATAACATTTGATTGACAGCTCAGATATTTAAACACTTTTATAACCGGTATGGATTTTTTAATGAAAAAAAGAATTTGTTTTCCATGATTAATTTACAAAGGACTTGCATTGTGCAGCTTTTTATGTGTAGATGACAGGTTCACTTTAATCAATCAAGTTTTTGAGTATTTTCATAAATAAGCACATATCAGAAATGTGATAAATCTGTTCCCAAGGCAGAAATGAATAATAGGTTCCAGTTGAAAATGCAATTCCCACTGACTTCTATATAAACTTGCCAGCAATTTTTTTCATTTATGTTTTCTGTGCTTAATACATCTTGAAAGTTGGGGTATCAGAAACTCAAATTTGAATTCATGGTTTTTGCAGCAAAACCTTTTATTTGCAGTTAAACACAATTTCATATTTTGCCCCTAAAAAGTTTTTTTATATATTTTTTTTTTTACAATTTTATGCATACACAATGCTACTCATAAAATAACCGTCTGGTTCTACAAAATGTAACCCCAGTGGCACACATACCATTGAGAAACAATGATCTAAGGCAGTGATCCCCAACCAGTGGTTTACGAGCGATATGGTGTTTACCGAAACCTTGGATGATTAGGGTAACCCCAGTTGCCTCAAAGCAGGTGCTTATTTTTTAAATTTTGGTTTAAAGGCAATCATGTGTACGGCCAAACAGAGCCTCCTGTAGGCTACCAATCCACATAGGAGCTACCAATAGTCCATAACTGGCACCCCAAAAAAACATTTTGCAGTCTTGCGTTGTTCTACATTTTTTACTTTTGAATGTGGCTCGCGGGTAAAAAAAGGTTGGAAATCCCTGATCTAAGTCAATACATCAATCACATTAAACCAGCATATTTTGCATAATATAATATTTCAGGTATGCTTTCATCAGTTAAAGTAGAAGGAAAGGTTAAAACTAAGTAAGCCTTATCAGAAAGGTCCATCTAAATATTCCAGTAAACCCCCAAAGTAGTGCTGCTCTGAGTCCCCTGTCAAAAGAAACACTGCATTTCTTTCCTTCTATTGTGTACTCATGGGCTTCTGTATCAGACTTCCTGCCTTCAGCTTAAACCTCATTGCCCTGGGCAAAAGCATGCTCAGTTTGCTCCTCTTCCCCACCCCCCTCCCTTCTCTACTGTAATCTGAGCCCAGAGCTGGGAGAGACTCAAGCAGGAAGTGATGTCACACCACATTAATACTGCAGCTGCTATTCTAAACAAACAGAGAGATTCTAGAGCTTTTTACTCAGGTATGGTAAAACATTCTACAGAATAAATATAGCATTCTAGCTTGAACTATTGCAGCTAATCTATTGCCAATAAAATGCCTCTGTAGCTTTCCTTCTCCTTTAAGGTGGTGTCTTACACAGTTCTTGCACTTACAATTTCTGAAGAATTGCTCATATAATCGTTCCTATTGGTTTTAATCCCATTGATAATGTTTCAAGAACATCCGGAACATGTGATGGTTAAATACAAAATAAAATGTTAGGCTGCATCTTTTGGAGAACTTCCTTTATTCCCTGTTTGTGCTGAATATGACTGCCTTTCTTTTGACAGTTTCCGATTGGGCCCTAATATAAGCATTGTGTATATTATTAAGAACAGCTGCAAACATTACTGTCATATACAAAATATACATTTTATGATACCATTTAGTGTTATATTCATATTCCCACAGTTAGATTGTACACATATTATTAAGAGAGAATAAACTTTTGTTGCACAAAATATACTGGAATAAGAAAAGTAAATACTTTAAGCTTTATCATAATGTAATATTAGAGGTGCTTTTTTCATTGAACCTTGCTTTGATACATTTATTGTTCTACATATTTTAATATACTGTATCTAACATACATAGTTTTTATTAAACAATGATAAAGGTCCTAATGTGGACCAAAGTTGTGGACACAAGTGGTACATGAACTAAAGAGTTTTTTGTTCTAACTCTAAGGGACCGATTTACTAACATTTGGGGGCAGATTTATCAAGAGTCGAATTTCGAAGTTAAAACCATCGAATTGAAATACTTTGAATATTGAAGTCGAAGTTTTTTTCATCGAATTTGGGTATCCAGCGGTCGAAGTAAAATCGTTCGATCGAACGATTCGAAGGATTTTATCGATCGAACGAACGATTTTACTTCGACTTCCAAAAACAGAAAAATGCTCTAGAAGGTCCCCATAGGCTAACATAGCACTTCAGCAGGTTTAATTTGGCGAAGTATTGAAGTCGAAGTTTTTTTAAAGAGACAGTACTTCGATTATCAAATGGTCGAATATTTGAACGATTTTACATTGAATCGAAGTCGAAGTCGTAGTATCCTATTTGATGGTCGAAGTATCCAAAAAATTACTTAAAATTTTGATTTTTTTTACTTTGAAAATTACCTCAAATTCACTTCGACCCTTGATAAATCTGCTCCTTGGATTTATATTTTTCTCACACATTGTATTTTTTCTCTAAAAACTCTTTTTATGTTTTTCTCAAAAACACTAACAATTTGAGATTTATTAAGTGTAAAAACCATGAAAACCTTTAATACAAAACGGCGCCAAGTAAAAGCTGAGCTGTCAAGGTCCCATAGAAGTCAGTGGGATTTTGAATTAATATATGAGCCCTGTTTCCTATGTTTTTGAGATGTTTTTATCAATATATCTCTTACAAAGAATTATTTATGCAGAATATTAATTTGGGCTTGGGAAGGCCTGTTTAAACCATAACTATACTGTATGTTACCAGAAGTCTTATTTTCAGCTCTTGAAGAGCCTACAGAGTAGAACTTTCTTGTTCATTTATTTAAGTGTAGAACTTTAATTTTGTACTATACTGATATAGTTTTATTTAGCAGTTAAATTAACAGCCAACTGTATCTTCATGGTTATAATCTGCAAAACTTAATAATTTATCTTAAAATAATTTTATCATTAACTGCCATGCTTGTTGTTTATGTATCCTTCTTTTTTATGTAAGTCATGAAAAGGCAATATAAAAATACAGTATGCAAAAGGTAGCAATTCAGGACTCACTTAAGAAAATATATGGAAGGCACGCACGTCAGCAAAAATACTATATCTTAGAGACATGGACTGTAGGAAAGGAAGATATTATTGCTCTGTATGTTTTTAATCTTATTCCAATATACGAGATGCACTTTCTTTCCAATATTATACAGAAATCACAATCTCAGGCAATCACAGTTGCCTGAAAATCAGGTAAGATTTTTACGTGTTAAAAAAAATGATTAAAGATGAAATAGTGGTGCAGGAGAGAGGGACTAGCTTTGAAGCTCCCTGTCAGTTGAGGGAAAGCACTATACAGGTTACAAGTTATTATGAAGAATAGTGGTAAAGTCCTGCCAATAAAGTCACCTGAGGTGAGTTTCTTTTCTCTTTCAGAGTTTTGTTAAGTAGTACTTATTCATTTTAACTTTCAGCAATTTAACATTGAAAACATACATCTAATTCAGTGTACATCTGTATCTCAAATAAGCTAGTTTGTTGTAAAATCAATATTAATGTAGTACTCTAGGCAACAGAATCTGGTACGAAGTGTAAAGTTTGGGCATGTTTCCTATTATGTTTTATTAATTTAATGGAAAAAGTGAAATATATTATTATATAACCAGCGGGTGCTTTGTGAACCTTGAGTTATACCTCACCCTTTCAAATGTATTCTCTAGTTCTCTTCTAGTGTCTGATTGTTACCTTCTTATTTTTTATTGCAGATGTTGTGCCTGAAATACCAACCCGAGCTCCCCAAGTAATCCTTCATCCAGTAAACTCTAATCCAATGTAAGTGCATTCATGAATGATCATTTCTGCTGCGTTGTAGGCACTGGGCTGCATATTGTGTATCTTCTGAAACATTGTGCACAACCATTGACATCTTTTTGTTGTGTAACACCACCAATGAATTTTGAGACTGACATTCCTCTTTTAAGTATTGGGTATAGAAAGCATCAACAAATAAGTGCAGGGAAATATGTTAAAATAATAGGGTTCATTTGAGTAGATCGCAGAATTGCCAGATGCAAGGAAGTCTTGCTCTTAAAGGGATTCTGTCATGATTTTATGGTGTCATTTTTATTTCTAAATTAATATATTTACCAGCCCATTGTTTTGCTGATAGACTGCTGGAGGAAAAGGGAGGGGTGATATCACTCCAACTTGCAGTACAGCAGAAAAGAGTGCCTGAAGTTTATCAGAGCACAAGTCACATGACTGGGGGCACCTAGGAAACTGACACTATGTCTAGTCCCCTGTCAGATTTCAAAATGAAATATAAAAAAATCTGTTTGCTCTTTTAAAAAAAACTGATTTTTAGTGCAGAAGTCTGCTGGAGCCGCACTATTAATTGATAAATTTAGAAAAAAACACATGTTTTCCCATGACAGTATCCATGTAACACTTGTCATAAACAAGTGGTTCACACAGGGTTTACTATTGCTGTTTATCCTCCTGTGTTCTTGAATTGAATGTACTAAGCCATGAGCAAGCTAGTGTATGCCAGGCAATGCTCTTCCCATACCCTGCCTTGCCTCTTTGCAGTGCTACCAGGTAGGGATCTGGCCAATAACCACCTCTGATGTTATAGCCCTGCCCATACAAGGCACAAACATGCCCCCATATGTCATAACCCAACCCCCGTATGCCACTGCCCCACCCCATTGCCATCATCCAGCCCTCTTGTTGGTTTTTTCTGAGGTCAAATCTTATTACCAAGGAAATGGGCGTGACACTTTGAAATCAATTCTGGGAGCTGAAAGACTTTTGTCTGTGGGTGCTGGAGGTAAAATCCAGTGGGTCAGGGTTTCGATTGAAAAAAACATGGTGCTTTACACTTTGCCTGTGCTTTTGAAAATGATTGTGAATATGTAAATCCAAATTTCAAAATATCTTTGCTCAATTAAGATAACAACATTTTAAGATTTGAGACAGGTTGGAAATAGATACATAGACCTTCTCTTATTTGGGAGCTTATAAACCAATTCCAATATGCTCATGGCATACTTAAAGGAAAACTATACCGCCAAAATGAATACTTAAGCAACAGATAGTTTATATCAAATTGAATGACATATTAAAGAATCTTACCAAACTGGAATATATATTTACATAAATATTCCCTTTTACATCTCTTGCCTTGAACCACCATTTCGTGACTCTATCTGTGCTGCCTCAGAGATCACCTGACCAGAAATACTACAACACTAACTGTAACAGGAAGAAGTGAGGAAGCAAAAGGCAGAACTCTGTCTGTTAATTGGCTCATGTGACCTTACATGTGGTTTGTATGTGTGCACAGTGAATCGTACGATCTCAGGGGGCGGCCCTTATTTTTAAAAATGGCAATTTTCTATTTATGATTACCCAATGGCACATACTACTAAAAAAGTATATTATTATGATAATGGTTCATTTACATGAAGCAGGGTTTTACACATGAGTTGTTTTACTCAGTATCTTTTAATAGAGACCTACATTGTTTGGGGGGTATAGTTTTCCTTTAATTCCACATTCCTTTTCTGCTATCCGTTTTCAGGACACAGAAAGCAAAGTAGGTTTCTCAGCAACACAATTATAATTTGTAACAAAGTTCAAAGTTGATTGGGATTTAAACCTGACCCAACTCCTTATCAGGGAGTAACAAGTTACATATTGTTTGGTGTTTCCATTTTGTCAACTTCCTTTGGCAAAACTCCATTCCACAAGTTTTTTTTAGGATTCACTGTGTTTCTCTCTCTGTTCCCACTCTGAAAAAAAAGTTCTGATAAAAATATAGTTTTGATTGGGTATTCATAGTAGGATATCCATCATTTTGACTTAATGAAAAAAGAGATTTATTGTTTAGCTTTGAAAATGAAATAAAAATCCAGATATAAATCAAACCTCCGGCAGGGTGCACTGTTGACAGCTGTGTGAACAAGGAACATAAAATTCAGCTGGTAATATCAGCAGTTGCACATTCCATTTCCAATCCTGTCTTTTTTATTTCCACTTTGTCTCTGGGATGAGCTTAATTGGATCTCTAATCTTTTGGAATTCGGTAGAATTTAGCTATCCAAATAAAAAATGACAAAATCAGCAATATGCCTTTCCAAAGTTTAGATTTTTGTTATAGGGAAACTTGTTTAAGTTCTATTATCTTGGAAACATGTTGAACTTACCATTAAGGACTTTTAAGAAACAATTTTGTCTTACAGACATGTGGTTAAATGGTCTTATTTAATGAGAGGGTCTTTTTGGAACAGTGGGGAACTAATGACTCCCGGGCTTTGAACTTTATGTATATAAAGGTGGCCATAGACGTAACAATTACGATCTTTTGTGGAAAAGATATTTCCAAGAAAGATCGTTCGTTTCAATACACACGCGTAGAGCTGAATCATCAGATATACAGGTAGATATACAGGTAGAAACAATAGAATTCTACCTTTCTGATGATTCACCACTAACAATGGCCGATGTTTGGAAGCCTTCAAATGTACCCGATCAAAATTTTCCATCCAGCCCGATTGACAAGCCGAGTCTTCTGCCGATATCGGTCGGCTCTTTTTCCACCATACACACGCACCGAATATCGTACGAAAATTTGTTTCATACGATATTATCTGTGCGTCTATGGCCAGCTTTAATATATGTATGTCATTCATAAAGTTGCCATAACAGGAAAAAAGAAAAAAAAGTCTAGTTTTGCCTGTAAACCTTAATTTAAAGTAATTTAGTCCCTTGTGGCTTCAATTATCTGACCGTTTATTCCACACTGGAGCCATTATTTTCTTAGCTCTTGCTCATCCATAGTCTCTAATTTCAGCACTGTAAGTCTGTCCTTTAGCACTGGTAAATTTGACTTAAAGGGGTGGTTCACCTTTAAGAAAACTTTTAGTATTTTACAGAATAGCCAGTTCTAAGCAACTTTTCCATTAGTTTTCATTATTTATTATCTACAGTTTTATAATTATTTGCATTTTTCTACTGACTTTTTCCAGCTTTCAAATGACCACCATCTAAAAAGCAAATGCTCTGTAAGGCTACAAATTTATTGTTCTTGCTAATTTTTATTTCTCATCTTTCTAGTAAGGTCCTCTCCTATTCATATTCCAGTCTCTAATTCAAATTAATGCATGGTTGCTAGGGTAAGTTGGACCCTAGTTACCAGCATTAGGTCTGCAGTCTAAGGAGGCAGCAGGTAGAAAAGCAAACCCAGCTTTATTTTATACATCAGCCAGATGCTTATGCTTTCAAAATGCCCATCTGTCAATAGCAGTAACTGGTCATATAAAATTTGTTCTGAAACAGAAAATTCATTGCCGCCATAGAGCCCACTATTTATTCACATTGTCATTGACATAGTATAGACAGAACACTTGAGGACATATCCATACATAAGAATAGGCACTGGAAAGAGATAAGAGAATCCAGGATGAATAAATATATAGTCAGGCACAGTGTGAAGACGGTTATAAAATCAGAAGCATAGGCAAAACATCAAATAAGTTATTGTGGCAGTTGCCTTAACAAGCAAAACACATTGTACAAACACATTTCCATTTTAGGCTTTAATCAATGAAATATACCACTGTGATTACCTTGGCAGGTCATCATTAAATTGTAATCAAAATACAGATTAAAGTCCAGTTTTCTTTCTTCTTGGGCTCATTTGGTTTTCTGCACCTAGAAATTTACTTTTGATCCAGTGAAAGGAGGAGACCCTGTAACTGGAAACCATCAGACGCCTAACAAATCATATAATAACAAGATTTTTCAAGGAAAGTCTGTGGCACCCTGGGGTGTGCAGTAAAAAATAGTAGTTAGGAGAAAATATAATGCTGTGTGCCCAGTGATTATTTTGTTTGCTTATGGCTTTAGTATTTTTCAATTTTACTTTTTTGAGAAACAGAGCGACTTTGTCTCTTGTAGAACCACTGTAATAAATGAAATCTTCTTTAAAATAAATCCACCCAGTTCAACTATTGTGTTTCTGGTTTTGCTGCATTAATGATCAAATGTCAATGCTACAGAATGAGAGGCAAGCTATGCTGCATTGGGTCCAGATGCCAATCCAGCTGAATTTTGTATGTTGCCCTTCCCTGCTCTGCATAGGTTTGTACTTTCTATCTACCGAGAGTGCACATACCACAAAATCCATAGCTCTTGGAACAACATTCAGATGAGAAGTAAAGAAATGGTTGTCTCACGTAATCCCAGTGCAAACTGTCTCTGCTGTTTTTTTTATTGGAGCGATCAGTGAGAATGCAGTATACAAACATTTAGGTGCCTCACGCCCCCTTTCTCAATGTATCATTCCCCATCACCAACCCCAAGTGACAATGATTTAAAAAATCGGTGTGCACATCTGTCCCTATTCCAGTTCTCACTAGGATGACGACATTTACTGTTGTCATCATGCTGCAAGGGACCTGTCCAACACCTAGTTGCCAAGACAACATGTAAACACCACCTCTCTTTAGGATAAACTATACAAATCATGCTTATCTTGCGTCTAACTAAGGTAGGAAACATACAAACAAATAGGCATGAAGTGTAAAGTTAAATTAACTTAATGGTCAAAGGACCAGATGGAATTCAATACTCACCAGTCTGCAGCACCCAACATAATTAATATACAATTATTCATAAGAAATTATAACAAAAACCAGTGTAATTCTGTCTCTCATTTAACCCTGAAGGGGTTACAATATCAAGTAAGTTTGTCCAACGTGCTTCACACTGCAACAAAATGTGGTATCTATCACCACCCCTTCTTAGTCTGTCCACCCGTTCTAAAAACTTGGTATCTTACCTTGGCAGCATAATGCCCCATTTCTAGGAAGGGTCGTTCCCTTCAAGATATCAGATTTGTCTTGCCCTGTCCTGTCCTTGACCATTTGTATGCTCTTGCCCACATAACCTTTGTATGCAGAACAGCACCAGACTGTGAAACATTTGTGCTTAAAAAGCCTTTATTTCAGCTTTGGGCATCACTGCTCTTGCCCACATAACCTAATAACTTTATGATCACAAATTTACGTTATGGTAACCACCTAATCTTAAAAGCAGCACCTGATCTTGTATGTCTGCATTGATCACCTGTAATAATGCCGTGACACAGTGGATCATCCTGTAAGATGTGCCAATTCTTCAAAATAATATTTTTAATGTCAGTAGACTCAGGGCAATAGGTGTGTACAAAAGCAATACAGTTCATCTATTTATTTTCAGATGGTTTATCAGCAAATAATAATTTCCTATCAAAACCAAACACCTTTCTTTCTGCATTATAAAACACTTTGGGATCATAGCCACATGCTATGAACTTATTTTTGACCTCAGCAATTCTATTAGCGCAAATATTGTCATCGTTAACTATCTTACCATCTGACTAAATAGACCAGATTTTTTCTGTGAAGGAGGATGGAAGCTTCTAGTGGGTAAATAACTATTTGTGTCAGTAGTTTTACAACAGTACAAATCTGTACATGACATTAGTATGATCTAGATTTTGCAGCTAGCTGTTTGATATACAGAACCCTACAAGATGCTCTACTTTTTCACATTTATATTTAAAATAGTCTTGACATTTGTCAGAATAATGCTTCTTTGTGAACTTGTGTTGTTAATTTTCAAGGCTGTTGCACTTATTCTGCACTGTTAATGCTTGGGTAGCTCGAACCTAGCAGTAGTTCTTGTTGTTGTATTTTTCACTACCTACAACCCAAGTTCTTGTCCTTAATTTCTCCTGCTGAGGAACTGCAACTATAGCCCAAGCATTTGTGCAGAACAGTAGTGCGTGACTTAAATTTCCTATTATGGATGGCATTGGAATTTATATCAGAGGTAATCTAGAAGGATTATTACACTTATTCAGTTTTTATAGCCTTTCTGCAATGAACTGCAGTACACTTCATTATCTCATTTCTCAGATGCATAAAACTGTTTCTTCTTTTTATTCACTTGATAAATGATTGCGTTTGCCGTTTCTTAAATTACCGCTCCTTATTAGTTTGCTCTTGGGTTACTCAGTTATTCAGTTCTGTATCTTGTTTTAGTGCTGATTCCAGAACCCTCATTTGTGCTACAACCTGTTTTGCTAAAGGGACCTCAAACTATAGTACCATGGCCAGATAATCTGGCAATGCAATGGCCTTTCATACAGTGCTAATGTCCTCTATGCCCATTCATGAAATATACTATGCAATTATTACTTAAAATGGTGAATGCAGTGTGCAAAGTTAAATTCCAGACACAAATCAGCATGTTTCAAAGTTTTCCCTTTGAATTTCAGCATAATTTTAACTATAATTGCACCTGCTACATCAAAATGAATGTAGTTGCGTATTTTTACAAATTACGTTTGTACACGTTTTAAAAACGTGTAAGGTGCCCCCAAAATTGTATAGAGTATGGATTGTGTATGTTCCAGCACAAATTGAGATGCTGTTTGCCTGAGATTCTTTGGACACAGGTCTGCTGCACCTATTGATGCAACCCACACACAGTGCTACGCAATATGTTGGCGCTATATAAATACATGTTAATAATAAATAATAATAATAACCCACTGTGGGAACCCTGCAATTACTGCCACATTCAGGTTGGCGGCACCTCCAGGATTTCCTAGTGTCAGAGCAGACAGGGAGGGTGGATTGGTGCTGGGGGGGAAATACGCTGAAGTGCAAAGCAATAATTAATTTTTAAGTGCAACTGTAATGCCTTGTCTGTAAATGAGCCCTGTAATGTTGTTTAGTCTTATTAAGTGCTGTCAATTAAAGAGGACTTGTCACCCAGACATACAGTACAAAGCTGTATAATAAAATAAAATTATTTTAAACGTCCATAACTGTTATAAACGTATTTAAAATCTCAGCTGTCAATCGTATACTGCCTGCCCCGTCTCAATGCCTCAGGCATAGAGGTGGGGCAAGCATTACTTTCACTTTCTATTCTGCATTTCCTAGATGCCACTTGTGTAGCTAGTGCATAGGCATGGACATCAGGTCCACCATGCTGGTGAATAAACATGATTTTGGAGTGATATAAAGTTAGCCTTAGTAACAGTGTCCACAAAATGGTGGAAGCCTACTTGCTGTGATTGTGAATTCCAAGACTGCAAGCAACAAGTATTTATATTTGTTAATCAATATAAACTTTATTTACACAACACAATAGAAAATAATTTTGAATTATATTTTAGGATGAAAAAATCCTTAACATGCATTTCATAAGGTGCATGGTAGTTGAGTGTGTAGGCATAGCATTAAGGTAGGAAAAGGTGTTCATAAATGAATACATATCTACTTAGAGAGGAGTACAGGCATAGAATTACTTATCCAGAAACCTGACATCTGGAAAGCTCTAAATCAAGGGAAGGGCATATCCAATAGAGTTCAAGCCATTCATCAGGGTCGGACTGGAGCATTGGGGCCCACTGGGTTTCAAACTTCCAGAGCCGCCCGCACACATGCATGAATGTGGGCGCGTGTCGTGCCTGTGTGAACGCCGGTGCGCGTTGTGCATGCGCAAATGTTGGTACGCTGCGCACATATAGTTTTTTGATGGGCCAGCTGGGGGATCGGATCTAGGCTGGCGGGGGCCAGTCCGACCCTGTCCATTTTATATTTGTTTCCTTTTTTCAGTGTAATAATAAAACAGTCCTTGATCCCACCTAGTATAGCATAAATCACTAATGGTAGAAATAAAATAAAAATGTATATATTTAATATGTCAATATAGTAAAGCAGGATGAAAGGTCACCTTTCACCAAAAAAACATGTTCCCCCCTGCTGGAAGTGCATGCCAATACATAAAGCCCTCACTCCTGTTGGAGGAAACAATACGTGTTTTTTTTTTTTTTTAATATGACCCACAACCTGGGGAAAACCATGTTGTGACACTAAGGAAAGTGGCATGGCTCTCGATTGTTTCTGAGCCCAGGAGGCAGGGGTATTGCTCATTATGCAAATACACGTGACTGAATATGGCTGCCCACACTGGGAGCTTTCTGCTTAACTTAGACTTAACACTTTGAAAGGAAGAGATCTTACATCAAATAGGACTATACAGTAACTATAAAAACAGAAGTAAAGACATTAACCCCTAAACATGTTTGCTTTATTCTAGTAATGAAGGAAATCCAGTACTTCAAATTGAAGTTGAACCAACGTCTGAGGTAAGAAGGCCATGTTTTGGGGAAAAAAAATGCTATTGCATTTGGTTCAGTGGGAGTTGAGAATTCACAAAGCACTTCTATTGCAAGGTAGTAACCCTTAGCAACTGCTTGGCAATTAGCTCTTGGATAAACAGGAGTAAAGCAAATGAAGGCAAATGTCTCCTTTGTTGAGGCAGGTTAAATAGTAACACCACAAAAAATAAAAGACATATCGACTAAAGTTTTTTCACCTAATTAAAGGAATTAGTAATTGGAAAATGTCAGAAGTGCATCTGTGATGAATATCGATGAGAAGACAGGATTGCCATCATGTAATTGTGTTAATGTTTACTCTGGGTAATCTTTATTGATGCAGATTTACTGCATTACTGGAAATTGTGATGGGAATCATCCAATGCCAGTCCAGTATCAGTCCTTAAAGTGGACTTACACAAATTCCTTTTTGCAATTTCTCTGATCACAACCTATAATCTATAAGAAGTATCCATTTATGAATAAAATTGGTCCTAAATTTTGAGGTTCAATTGCTAAACAGACAAAGCTTTACCAAGCTCAAACAGACATTCTCAAAGTACTAAGGCAGGGGGCACTTTGTATAAATGGACACTTATTTCACAAATAAAGAGAAAGTTGCAAAAAGACAGTTTTAACACTACTGAAGTATATTAAATATAAGAGCAGTAGTAAAACAAAAAGAAATATAATAAAGAAATGAAAAAATACTCACAGTTCATCCCAGTCTGCAGAGCCTAATTTTCATAGCAGGTGCCCCTAGGCCTGCTGCCGTTCATTGCCTCCCATCCCCTCCCCTTTCTTTGTGCACATGCACAAATTTCAGCATTGGATCCTGAGTACTAGGAATTGGTGCACAGGAAATTTTAAAAATGTTTGTATCTAATGTGAAACACCAGTGCATCCGAACCAATGCGGGTGTGGATGGGCGGCATGCCGCCCCCCTAAAATTCTGCCGCCCTAGGCCCGGGTCTTTGTGACCTTTCCACAAATCCGGGCCTCTCAGTCTGTGGGTGCATATGTACAATACAACAGCAAACGATGTGAGTTTTTTTGAAAACATTAAACCAATAAGTGGCTAAAAGTTCAAATACATTTATTAGGACAATACAGGTGAAGGCTTAACGCATTTCGTGCCTATTGGGGCACTTACTCATAGCCTATGAAAAAAACTCGCATCGTTTGATGTTGTATTGGACACTCATTTCAGCCTTAGGTACCGGAACATAAATGTTGCAAATAAGCCTGGTACATTTTCTTACTTTTGCCTACAGAATGAAGATGGCAATGAACGAGCAGAAGAGTCTGAAGATGACTTTGAGGAAATGAACCACTTACTGCTTTCAGCCAGAAACTTTCCCCGTAAAGCCAGCCAGACCAGTATATTCTTGCAGGAGTGGGATGTTCCATTTGAACAGCTGGAAATTGGGGAGATGATTGGCAAAGGCCGATTTGGTTTGGTTTACCATGGACGATGGCATGGAGAAGTGGCCATTAGGCTCATTGACATTGAAAGAGACAATGAGGACCAGCTGAAGGCTTTCAAGCGGGAAGTAATGGCCTACAGACAAACGCGGCATGAAAATGTGGTTCTCTTCATGGGCTTATGTATGAGCCCACCACACCTAGCAATTATCACCAGGTAATCTCAGATCTAATGTTTTGGTATTAAGCCACAATTTTATTATATGTGTTAGAAAGACCCTTTCCTGTATGCTATTTTCTATAAGGTAAAATTCTAGAATGTATTCTTGGCTTCACTGGGCTATAACTTTTAAAATTTAGACAAGTGTTCTCTAAATCCATTATGCAATACAAATTACTGAATGCTTCTGCTAACAGTTTTATTACACTCCATGTTGTAGGTTATTTTTTGGCAGAGTATTGTTACCATTTCCAGAAGTGGAGCTACTGCACTGCTATAATCATTTTCATATTATACTTTCAATCTTCTTCTGGTATGCAAATGTTCACGGTGCTGCATGCAAAGCCTAAGAAGCTAGACCTAAGGGTACTGCCTGTATAAGGAATTACTGATCAAAGCTGCAGATCAAGAATGTCTTGTTATTTGACACAGAGAAATGAATGATGCTTTACTGATTTTGGACACAGATCCTGGAGATAGCTGTCCAGAGTGTTGTCAGATCTTTGATGCCAAAGGGGACATATACAACCAGAATTATAGATCATAAAATTCATACCTTCTTGCACATATTGCATGCTGTTTTTCTGTTTCCAACCTTTTAACATTTGATACAAACATATGTAAGGGTGTCAGAGAAGTACACAGAATGGATTGGTTATGACCCTGCAAATATTTGAGAGTTCCCTACCGGAGCTGTCCAATATTTATGGTACCGAAAGATAATAATCATATTAAGCAGATGTTAATAATGTTACTCCAAATAATGTTACTCATGTTACTCCAAAAATGTGATTATTGAGAAAGTCAACACGGTAGAGGCACTGTTGTAAGATTGAGGATTATAGTATGATTTGTCAAATTTTTTTCAACAAATCAAATTTCTTTAGCTAAAACTTGTGAATTGGAATTATGCTTAGAAAAATGTATATGGATTTGTAAAGCTGAAATGGAAAGCTTCATCTAAACTTCGTAGATAGATAGATAAATAGATTGATATGTATGAATCAAAACTTTGAATTACAGTTATTTATTGTTCATCAGACTTTTTATTTCAAGCCCAATAAGAGCTTACATGTTTCTTTACAGAATGTTCTCATTGGTGGGAACATTTATAATGGAGACATATATACAGTATATTTTTTGGATATGTATGGATTTGTCCTTGACCACATTGTTTAGAGTGAATCCCTTCCTAGGAATCAGAGGTTGTGATTCTTAATCAAAAATAATTGCCTTGTGGAGGCTCATTCATTGAAGGTCGCATTTTAGTGGTTTTCAAGGTTTTTTGAAATCATGACTAAACTTACTAACTCTTAAACCACAATTGTCATTGAATTTCTAAAAAAAATCCAATTATAAAAAGTACGAACAAAAAATAAAAAACGCTGAACGAGCCGAAAAAGAAATATGAATACCTCTAAAATCTGAGTTTTTCTGAAAATTCATACTGAAAAAAATCTGAAAACCTTTAATATTCTACTATAGCATCTGTCACGTATGGTATTCCATAACCCAGAACCAACCCCAAGGTCCCAGTCTCGTCTCACACTTCTGCCTCTAACAACCGCCTTTCGCTTCGGGAGGAGCCGTCCGCTACTTGGATGCCGCCAGGTCTTAAATTGAGAGGCCCAAGGGTGAAGATCTGGTGGGCGAGGGAACCATAACGTTTACAGGAAGAATGGGGAACAGAGAGTGCAGACATGGAATAAGCAGGGACAGTGCTAATCAAACAGGGCAGTAAATAATCAGGAGCAATGAGAGTAGTCAGGATAAACAGTCAGGATCCAGAAGAGTGTTCAAACAGGCAAGGATCAGTTCAGGAACAGAAAATCAAACAAGAATCACACCAGGGAACTATGTAACATAGACCTATGTTGGGCAATGATTCAATCCAGAGCAGCGGTTTTATAGGCAGCAATTGTTTACACAGATCACCTGTGGCCAGATTGACAGCAGGTGAAACAAGCCATGGCTACTTGCAATTACATGGAAACCAATAGAAGTGAACCAGGACCTTCACTGTCTGCTCACATAGGGCAGAGGTAATGCAGACGGCATGGAAACACCAGGTTACTGGTTTGACTCCAGGCAGGATATTACAGCAACTTTTACTTAGCAAAGTTTTGCCTTAGTGTTGGTGTTTTTTTACACTTAATAAATCTCTAATTTTAGAGCTTTTTAAAAATATAGGAAAACCACAAATTTTTCAAGATTCATTGAAAAAATGTAAATTGATTGTTAGTAAATGGGCCCCATAGAGTAAAGTAAGTATTAAAATCATTAAAATCATTAAAACATTTGGACACTGGAGGTTGCTGTTGTAATAGAGCAATGTAGGGAAACTCATGTGTGACACAATTTTGACACCCGCGTCAATTTTGACGCCCGCATCAAAGTCAATGGGCATCCGATTAATGTTGGTGCACGTCAGTTTTGATGCGAGCGGCTATTCCAACACGCGTAAATATTTTTTCGAATCTGGCAAATTTTTACTGCAGTTTCTCAAATTCGCCACAAATTCGCGCCTGCCAAATTTATTCGCCCGTCACTGGGGGCTGGGTCACATCTGGCTTATTTAGCTACAGCCTGCAAATGAATTTGCCTTTATTGCATTTCCAAAAATGTAATAGTTTTTTAAACTTTGCATGATTAAGGGTGGTAAGGGGTTTTAGAATGCATAGTGAATTTCAAAATAAAAATGTGAGTGAATGAATGGACACACTGCTTGTTGCTTTCAAATGAACAAAAAGACAATATTTGAAAATGAAGCCTCCCATCTCACACCCACTCTTTCAACAAGGCTGATGATGCCTATTCCATCTTTCATATCCTCCCCTGCACCTTTTCCCGGACAATTTCTTGAGTATTTAATGTAATGAGAGTCATTAATCTGATGTTGAAGAGATATTGGCGTTCAGTCAAGTGAAATAGCAAGACCGATTGATTAGTGGAGAGGTGGAATTTAAGACACAAATCAATATGAAGCTATATGAGTAAATAAATATTTGTAATGAATCAAAAATACATTGATATTTGCTTGCTGTAGCCATTTGTTATACAATTCTTTAAATTCAAAAATCTAAAACATTTGTGAAAAAATGTATTGTTATACATTTTACTGACAGGAACTTTTATCATTTGGTACATTTAGTTTTAGAGATATTATTGGAAGTGTCTTTGTATCCAGACCATTGTGGAGGTGGGGTTTTAAATAGTAGCCAGTGTAAAATACAGTAAGCACAACACATTATTGCTTACTCCTTCAGGTAACTGTAAGTGTCAGTCCTAATCTAGGAATGAGCTTTGACTTTAATTACTGTAATCCTCTTTCTTAAAGCAGTTTTTCGCCGCCATCATGATATTTGACTGTTCCTCATGACACTTTCATAAAATGGCAATTGTGCGACTGACTCACCTGCTGGAGCCACAAACTGTTCCCTCTCTTCAAAACCTGTTTTGAAAGAGTTTGATGTCTCCTGTAGTTCCAGAAAATCTCATATTTAAATTCTGATTTTCAGGCAACTTTATAGAGAAAAAAATGAAGGTAATGAGATATGTATAATGTGTTGTCTAGCTTCTTTGGAAAGTGAGTAATGTATTCTCAGCATCTTTATTAATTATTTTATGTCAAGGAATGTACCTTTTATACTGTACCTACACAGAAATTCAGCTACATGAAATCTATCTATCTATTTATCTAGTCCACCAAAGTGCCGGCACTCTCGAAAAATAAAGTTAGTTTGCCTGGGTGCAGAATCCATAATTCATCCAAACTTTCACAAAAGAGCCGAACTCTCAGGGCTTAAAATATTATAGATAGCTTTAATGCAGGTTACAGACTAACGTTTCGGCCCAACGAGGCCTTTCTCAAAGTGCTGACATAGAATTAAAACGAGCCTTATATCTATGTACTGTCGGGAAAAACAGCAGTCACAACTATGACGTGAGAACTAAGCGACTGCCTATTAAATACATCACATTAAGTATATAAATATTAAAAAACCTTGACATTAAAATGTATACATAAATCAATCTGTGGTGTTATCACTTCACTTCTCTTCAATTTACTCAGATACTAGATTATCAATAAAAGAGTTAAAAACAAATCATTAAGTAACAATATGTTGTTGATTGTTAACCTAAGAGAACATAATATGTTTCAAATGTTACTAATGTGACTTTCTTTGAATATGATATTATAGGCCTCCTTGTCCATGTCCTAGCTCCTATTCAATTCGTTATATACACCCCAATAGAACTATTGATGCTACTATCACCAACTATTAGGCTCCAACACTGCATTCTAAAGTTATATGCCTTATGGTATCACATTATCCACATACCTTGCTGTTGCTGAACTACACATACAATGCTATTATAAAATTACATCTATCTATCTATCTATCTATCTTTATTTATATCTATCTATTATCTATCTATCTATCTATCTATCTATCTATCTATTATCTATCTATCTATCTATCTATCTATCTATCTATCTATCTATCTATCTATCTGTCTATCTCTATATGTTATCTATCTATCTGTCTGTCTGTCTGTCTGTCTATCTATCTATCTATCTATCTATCTATCTATCTATCTATCTATCTATCTATCTATCTATCTATCTGTCTATCTATCATCTATCTGTCTATCATCTATCTATCTATCTATCTATCTATCTATCTATCTATCTATCTATTATCTATCTATCTATCTATCTATCTATCTATCTATCTATCTATCTATCTATCTATCTATCTATCTATCTCTCTATCTCTCTATCTCTCTCTCTCTCTCTCTCTCTCTCTCTCTCTCTCTCCATCCATCCATCCATCCATCCATCCATCTATCTATCTATCTATCTATCTATCTATCTATCTATCTATCTATCTATCTATCTATCTATCTATCTATCTATCTATCTCTTTATATTTTGATGTGAATGTAGATAGATAGATAGAACTTTGGGTTATAGACACTTCTGCACACTGTTATTTACCTACCCATATAAACATCTGATTGTTTGCATCCAGGGGATATTTTCTATATTCTCTATTTAATGTTGTGGCCATCAAGCGCCTATATAGAAAATTAGCTTGTACATGAACTAATCAGCAAGGGAACAGGGTTCATTGGGCCTGGCACCTAGGGCCAAATACAGTGCTGCCTGCATCAACAATTAAGCCAGATCAGTCATTAGGCACAAGAAGCAGACTATCATGCAGGTCTGTAGGCATGAGTAGTGAGCCATTTGTTTGATGTCCAGCAACAAAATCATAGTGGGAGCACTGACAGGTACACAGCCAAGCTTTTGTGTGCTGCAACGTCCAGACCGCTGTCCCAAATGGCAATCCAGGGCAAAATCAATGTCGAGGAACGGATCACTGCAGAGCCACAATAATATGTTTAAAAAGTCAAAATTTATTATAAATCCATTAAAAATTACAGCAGCATCTCTCCTGTGGGGCTGCCCGCTTAACGCGTTTCGTGACTCACTGTCACTTCATCAGAAGCTTCTGACAGTGAGTCACGAAACGCGTTAAGCGGGCAACCCCACAGGAGAGATGCTGCTGTAATTTTTAATGGATTTTTAATAAATTTTGACTTTTTTAACATATTATTCTGGCTCTGCGGTGCTCCGTTCCTCTACATTGGCATTGGCATTTGTTAGATACCACTACCCAAATCAAGTTGTATCTGAATTAGGGATGACCAGAATCCAGGATTTAGTTTGGGATTCGGCCAGGATTCTGCCTTTTCAACAGGATTCAAATTCAGCCAAATCCTCATGCCTGGCTGAACCAAATCAGAATCCTTAAAATCATGTGACTTTTTGTCATACAAACAAAGAATAAAAAATGCATTCAGTTCTCTCTGCCCCTGATACGCATATGCAAATTAGGGTTCGGTTGTGTTTCGGTATTTGGCCAAATGTTTCACAAAGGATTCTCAAAATGGTGTATATGGTGCATCCTTCATGTGAATGTTATAACACATCCCCATACTGAAGTATCAGTTGATATGACTGTGCCCATCCACCTTACAGAAACAGCTGGTTAGAATGAATGACTTAACTGCCTGTTTTTAAATGGCTTAGAATAATTGAATGGCTGTATAGAAGCAGAATTGTTCTGGTCTGAGATGTGCCTGCAACATAGATTGAGCATAAGATTTCTTTAAATCTCCCATGTACTGAAAGAAATGCTGTTTTGTTTTCTACACAAATCAGCATCTGACTTCTAATCTGAAGTAGCATTTCTCTTGATAAACTGGAGAAATTCTGCTAGTCAGTGCTATGGACCCACCATGTTTCACACCAACTTTCTGTGCCATTAGAACTGGTTCTCTATTACTTTTCTTTTTAACTGTCAGGGTGAAAGTAGTCGTTAATCTTTATTATGACACAGTCTGTACCTGGCTGTCATGTCAGCAAAACTAATGGATGAGTAGAAATGGTAAGAAACTCATTATATGAATGACAGCACATTAGATTCAACATTTCCTCCTCCCCCCATTCACTTTGCCCCCTCCTGTCTTCTCTCCCTGTTAGCTTTTTTCCAGTCTTATACACCACTGATTTATCCGCACATTCCCTTCCCCACTACCTATTATCATTTTCTTCCATTGTCATGTTGGCACTATGACACAGTGCTTCACATTTGTTTATATTTATTTTCATGTCTGAATAAAAATGAAAGGGGAACAATTTGAATATTTTAAATATTCAAAAACAGTGTTTTTAAAAGTTCATGGTGTCTTGGGAAGTCTACACTGTCGCTTTGTAGGGGTCCTCATTAGCATAACGGTTCTTTGGGGCACGTTTACTAAGGGTTGAATTTCGACGTTAAAAAACTTCGAAATTCGACCATCAAATTTGATACTTCGATATTATTTTTTCAATCGAAAACGGGCATTTCGATCAAAAGTAAAAATTGTTTGATCGATCGATTAAATCATTCGAATCGAACGATTCGAACGATTTTACAAAAATGTACTCAAAACATAGCCAAAGTTTATAGGAGGTCCCCCATAGGCTAAACAGCAATTCAGCAGGTTTAAGGTGGCGAAGTGTCGAAGTTGACGTTTTTTTAAAGAGACAGTACTTGAATTTTGGCCTATTCGATGGTCGAAGTACCCAAAAATTACTTTGAAATTCAAAGTTTTTAAATTCGAAAATTCACTTCGACCCTTAGTAAATGGGCCCCTTAGTATCATTAATGTACAGTATATATATAGCTGTGTTGTTATTCTAAAATATTTATGCCAGTAGTTGTACCTTCTTCCTTCCAGTGTCTTTTCTCCCACTGTATCCTAGATTTGGAGTCAGCACGCCGGCACATTTTCGCTGGTGAATTTTCGCTGTTTCACAAATTTTTTTTCCGTTTCGTGAATTTCTCTGGAAATTTGCTAATTTTTTGTCGAAACGCTCCAAATTCGCCTGTCACTACTTGAGCACTACTGAAATAAAACATAAAACAGCAGTAATGGAACTACCCAACACGGGGCCTGGGTGCAGTCCATGCAGGTGATTCCCCCCCCCAAGCAATGTTAGCAGCAAACCGCAGTTGCACCCCCCGGTAGTTCCACCACTGTTTATCAACTACAAACCCAGTTTCAATGTCAGCCTAGTTCAGAGGAGAAATAAGGGCTCATGCATAAAGAGTGTATATGAGGGGTTGGCATACAAAATTGGTACACGGCTATGTTCCTTCACTTCTTAACAACATAATATACTGTATATCATGCAACATTCAAAGAATCAAAGTTGTCCCTTCTTCTTAAATATCTCTTTAACAAATAGAAATATGGTTTACAATTTTTAGCAACGCACTTTGCCTGAGGAAAAGTTTTTAAAAGCAGGATAAAATAATTGATGTTTACAGAAAGTTGGTTTAAAGAAAAATCTAAAAGCTCTTTTTCTAAGTGAGGATCAAAACCCTCTTATTGTTACTTTGCTCATTAAAGCAATTAGCAGAGATTAGACACACTAAATTGTTTGCAGTGAATACCTAATTGGCATTTCAATTCAAACTTAGATTCCATTTTTAAACACAAATGCCAGTTATGCCATTTTCTTTTCTTCTTTTTTGTTTATTTTTTTTAACCTGTTGAAAGCACAGCAAACCCTCTCAGGGTTATTCAGAACTTGAAGCACAATTTTTAAAAATAGCTGTAAATTTTTATGAAAACAGTGCCCACAAACTACAAAATTATTGGTAATTTTAATGGGTAAACAAAGCAGAGTTCCAATACAGCCTGCAATAATTGCACTTCCCACAAGAAGCTGGGATTGTAAGCTATAAATTTAGCAGAGTGAGGGGAGAGCTCTATATTCACTCAAACAGGATCATATTTAAAGAAGGGTGATATCTGGCTCTATTTTTGCCCTTTGCTAAATACTGTACAAGTAAAGAGTAAAGCCATGGAATTTACTATGTTGAACTCACTGATACATCTCCCCCACAACAACAATCATAATAATCATAAAAAAGTATCACATATGTAAGATCTTGCCTGCAATTTCAAGTGCAATTTGCATAAAATATTACAAAATGATTTCCATTCTTAAAACATTAGAGGCTTAACTTCAGAGGAAATCCAAGGTGAATTATGATAAATGGTAGAGGAAAGGAATCAATTACTGCCTAGATTTTATTTATGTATAAGTGAGAGACTAGAGGAAATTGAATGTGGCATAACTAAAAGTTAATGTACTCCATGGCCAAATCATTTTATTAGACACCATCCACAAAACTATTAGGAAGAATGTTTATGTTGCCAAATATATTTCAATGACAGATGCAGTCAGGACCTCCATTAGGCTTCCGATACTTCTAGCTCACCCTGCAGCTGCACAGGCTGCTGTATGTTGCTGAATGTATGGGAACCATTCAATTATACCATTAAATTATATAATTTAAGGGGTTATGTAATAAAAGGTGCAATGTTTGCTACAGGTCGAGTAGTCACCAATAGCAATAAATCAGTAAACATCTTATTGTTTGCTACAGGTCACTAGACCTGGGCAAAGTTAGTATCTTTTATTAAATGGGGGGTTAGACAAAAAACAAAAAATAAAAATAAAGAAACATGCTAGAAGAACTGTTTTATTGACTAGCAAGTGAAGCTGAATAATCATTTGTTATCTAACCATTGGGTTCATTTACAAACGCAGCTGCAAGTGTAAATAGTTTATTGCATTGATGCAGTTCTTTATAGGTGTTTGTGTTCAAAGATACTTCTTACACTTCCATATAGTCACTCTTGGCACCAGTGTGTCCGTCCGGTCTCCTCTCCCGAGTTGTGCACCAAGATGGAGGTAACTCCAGGTACTCCACTGTGTCAATAGGCCTAGCCATGACTTGCGCCCAGTGAATCATTTACAAAAATATCATTTTAACTCAGAGTGCTAGAAATGCCCGAAGTTGGCAAATGGTTTCTGAATCAGCACTTTGCACCATTCACTTGCGGTTGGTTCACATGAAATATGTAGTCTACCAACAAACAGATTAGGGTCTATATTATGTGTTCCTGTACAATGTTTCTGCAAAGATCATTCTCTTGTAAATAATACGCATCCATTTCCATGAAATTATATTGCCTACATCTGCTTTAATGTAATAAATCTTGGCAAGGTCGGACTGGCCCTTAGGGCATCAGGAGATGTACCAGTGGGTGCTGTTGCCAGTGGGTCGTTTGCTTTGCTCTGCTTGACTCTAATTTCTTCTATGTGTATACTCATCAATGTTGTCCTTGGGGTCCATCTTCATTTTATTAATGGAACTGTGCTTTTATTAGTAAAGTAACCCAATAAACCCTGTCAGGCTTGCGTCAATAATACAAATGATGCAATAGTACTGTAAATATAAGTATTTGGAAGTCTTCTATGTTTATCATTATCACTAATGATAATAACTGCCTTGTCTTAAACTGATAGGTGAATTCTGACTACTCCCATTTCTTATTTAATTGAGCTTCTACAATTAAATTCTAACTTTGCCTTAAAGTGCCTCTCTGTAGGATGCCTTCTTAAAGACCCAACATTTTTGTTCTGCTCAATAAATTCTCTAAGGTCACATTTTCATTTTACGGTTATTACATTAGTTTACTTAAAAGCCTGTAATGTATATTAAGAAAAATATTGGTGGGTGTGCTTATAGAGAATTTGAAAAGCATAAAATAACCTCCTGGCCAAGTTAGTATGTGCAAGTATTTTCTAGTACCTTGTATCTCTTGCCATCAGACAGTAAACATTTAGGTTTATTGCAGATGGCTGTTGCATGGAGTATTAATTGAACTGAATGACACTGCTTGAAGTCAAGCTTGTGTTCATAACTGTCTCTACTTTTCTTTATCATGTAATGATGTACATTGTAAATAAAGATAACTGCAGGTATCCATCCCTTGTTCTGTATATCTTTCACTGTATTTATGTAAATTATGTAAATTATATCACCACCCTTCCCTTCTGAATGTACATTGCGTTATTTATTTCTACATCTTTATTTGCTACCCATAAGAGGCTAGTGGCACACCACAGTCACACTAGATATCTGTTAGAGTTTGGGTATGGCATATAAACCACTTATAATAACACACCATTACCATTAACCACCTAACCCCCCACCTATCCCCCTGAGGTAAGTATTTAGTTTTCCTAATTGGAAATATAGTTGAGTAGTGTAGTGAAACATGCAATTTAACACTCTAAAAGCATTCCCTTGTGTTTATGAAGGTCTAAATGATTCTGTTCTGTGTTACAGCCTTTGTAAAGGGAGGACACTATACTCAGTGGTCCGGGATGCAAAAATTGTCCTAGATGTCAACAAAACCAGACAGATAGCTCAAGAAATTGTAAAGGTGAGTGTTTTGAGCACAAATGTATGTGGATGTTTTTACTGTATCTAACAAAGCCCTAATGAATGATGAATAGAAGCATCAACAATTTAATGTTGCATGAAAATGAAATCTATGCAAATCAGAGTTCCCTTAAACCACAAAGAATTGCAAGATTCAAGACTTTCTGCAGTGTAAGTTCATCCTTGTGCAACTGTTGTAGAAAGAGAGGAGAATGATGGATGAAGATCATTTTGCAGCAAATGGCATGCATCTTAAAACTAGAACGATTACAGTACCTAATTATGTGCTTCACCATGGAGAGAGATTACATTTGGACCTAACTGTAAAATGTGTTTTTTAATGGCAGGTGACCTTAATTTTTGTGAGTATTTTGAGAAACTAAAATAAGAGAAAAGTCTAGGCAATAAACTAATACAGCAATGACTAATGAAAGGTTAATTTGCATGTGTTTTTTCTGGCAATTTTGTTTGTGAATTTAATTGACATAACGGTAGTAATATTTGTAAGTATTAAAGCAAGGTCCAGAAAGATGCGTGTTTCAAAAGAACTGAATGGTCAAATTAGTTTACTCTTGAAGAGGCGAGTTTTACCTTGTTTTTAAACTGATATGTTTATCAAGTATTTGTCAAGAAAAGTCATTGGGTGGTATACTCTCCCCATGTATACATTTTTATTTATCTACCTCAGTAGGAAAGAAAAGAGTTTTCAAAAATGTTTAGTTTTATTTTGCAATACAATTTTTGATCTCCATACACTTCATACATTTTTCCTGCAATGACTTTAACCTTCATATCAAGACTCCACAACAGTCTTGACATCTTCATCAATTCAAAACTGCTGTTCACTGAGAGATTTCTCCAAAACTCAGAACATGAAATAATCAGAGGGAGCCAGGTCAGGACTGTAGGGTGGATGGTAAGCTGCTGGAACCCACATTTTTTGTGATGAAACAGCATGCCTGTTGTACGTTTTCCTTGTCTTTTTTTTCTTGATCTTTGTGTTTGTGTATCTTTTCCCGGTTATAATGTGGCATCAACTTCAGAAGTAAAGATCTCTATGATAGACCCAAGTCTTATCTCCAGTCACCAAATGATGAAAAAAAATTCACTTGGTCTTCACAGAGCATCTCCAGGTTCTCCTTACATCACTGGAACCTCATGGCCTTCTGACATGGTGTCAGCATTCTCAGAACCCATCTTGCACTAACCTTTGTCATGCCCAACTTTTCATGACTTATTTTCCAAACTGTACCTGCCAAGATGCCCATCTCGTCAGCTATTCAGTGGACCTGTCACGCAGACATAAAAAGCTGTATAAAAAAAGTCCAAAATTATTTTTTTTATCAAAGCATTCATAGCTGTTGTCGACTCAACCTCAACTCAACTGAGATTGCAAATGAGTTTACAATCAAATTTTGTCTGCCCCTCCACTATGCCTAAGGCATAGAGGCAGGGCAGACAATTGCTTTCACTTTCTATTGAGCACTTCCTGGAGGTCACTGCTCTCCCCACATTCCCCCAGTTCTCCTAACCGTTTAATTGTGTAGCCTGTGCATAGGGATGGACTTCAGGTCCCCCATTCTGGTGCACAAACAAGATTTTGAGATGATGCAAGGCTTGCCTTAATAACAGTGCTCAAACAATGGCTGCTGCCTCCTTGCTATAATTCCCAGACTGATGGAAACAAGATTCAAATAATTTATATAGTGTAATTAAAGTTAATTTTGCTTGACTAACATGAAAAAATAGGATTTGGAATCATTGTTTTGCATGACGGGTGACCTTTAAACAGCTTACTCCAAAATGTTACTTTGTTGGATGATGGGCTAGACTCAACATCAACTACAATCATGTGTTCACAGATCTCCTTTGGATTTTCCCTTTCTTTTATGAGAACCATTGAGACATATGAAGTGAATTACGGATCCGCACACACTATATCTTCAAGCAGATGGGGATTGACCCCAGTTTATTGTGCAACCACAAATTGATCTTTGTGGTTGCACAATAAACTGGGGTCAATCCCCATCTGCTTGAAGATATAGTGTGTGCGGATCCGTAATTCACTTCATTTGACTACAGGGACCTGGCCGGGTTCACGGAGACCCAGCACCACTGGAAGCAGAGGAGTAGATACACAGGAGTGCGGTGGTGAGAATTTTCTTAAACCATTGAGACATGTCACAACATGCCCAGACTTGTTTCAACACGCTTGCTATTTTCTTTCATATGCAATTGTGTTGTAAGTGAACCGTCCAGATAAAGTAGAGTTTTTGAAATGTGTGTAATTCTTCAACTTTTTTGTACCAGTTTCTTAAATGTTGCACAGTTATTGATTGATTGTCTCTACTTGGAGGAGATTTGCTTTTAGGGGTCACTATAAATGTGATACCATATTATCTTTTGAAGTGAAGAAATGTCATGTGCAATACGTAAACTCAAGAACCGAATAAGGGAACTTATTGCTTCTATTGCAACTGAGAACAAGCAAAGCCCCTTTGTCACACACTTTTTTCCATGTACTCTTGGAGTGGAAAGATCTATACAGTGTTACAGTGCAGGGAAAGTGATTTTGCTGATTAGAGAGATTTCCTTCTACTCCGTACCTATATTATTTGAGATTTTTACACTTTCTACCACAAAAAAGGGATGTGAACTGTATTTATGATGAGATACTCTATTCAAAGCCTTTAACACATGTTCACTTGCAATGTGTATGTATGTGTGTGTGTTACTGACAATCTCTCTACCTATAATTAAGAACTGGGTTGGTCTTTAACATGTCAGGTGTTCTCCTTTTGCCTGGCTGATTTATGCCTTTGAAATGTTTTTACTTGAATTAAAGAAATATATTTAAATGCAAAGTTTGGAAAATTTTGGATGTCTTTGTTCAAAAAATGTTGCTCTGTAAACCCGTGCATGCCATTTGTACAGAGCCACTTCCTCGTCTTGTTCGTCTTTCATTCACCTCTGCACAGAGTCAGCCACAGACAAATATACTTGCCATGAAATGAAGTTCATCCATCTCTCTCACTCATCTCTACACTGATTGGAAAGTGTATCATGTACTGTAAGGTCTACTAAAGATGCAATTGCTATTTTTCTAGTCAGAGGAGTGTGAGTTATGATCTTCTCTTCTCACAAACAGGGAAATGAGACAGCCATCTCAGAGATCATCACCGGCGTCAGTTGGGAAGGGTAATAGGTTAGGGAAGGAGATGTTATGTGTTTCAATCATTGCTCACATGAAATAAATGACTTCAAGTGATAGAGCATTCATTCTCCCTGACCTTAGCAAAACTCTTCTGAGTAGGCAAGAGCAGTAGAGATACCAGTGTCTCATGTGCAATAAAATCACTCTGCTTTAATCAGCTTCCCTACTTTAAACATTAAAATAATAGTGGTCATTATAATTTCCATTGTTTAAAAATAGTAAATTTATAGCACATTCTATATGTGGAAGTTAATAGTGAAGTTCATCACTTTGACTTGCTACTTATGCAAGAGAATTAGCAACATGTAATATGTGATGTAAAGCAGTTATTTGTAGAGACCTCATATACTGCTGATTCTCTGACTTAAGCCTGCTATTAGCAAACTACAATTGCTACAATTGCTTGTATCTTAAAAACTACAATGAATGTTAATTGTGAAAGTGCTCAGAGGATTAGATTGCTGTTGCTTTTATAGGGCTCTTACATAATTGTGTTTTTATGTTTTCCCCTGCTGTGGCTTTTTTATGCATTCCGTCACAAGGGAACACATGAGTTAACAACATCCTAGCAACCAGATATTTCTGAAATTTTAAACTGGAGGGCTGATTAATAAAAAAAACCACAACAAATATAAATATTAAAAACCAATTGCTAAATTGTCTTGGAATATCTCTGTATACTTCAAACTAAAAGTTAATTTAAAAGTAAACTGGCCATTTAAGGTATTGGTGATAAGAATGATTAACACAACTGTCTTACCCCTTATTGTTGAGTTCTCGAGATAAGAGTGTTATAAAGTAAGCCAATTTTATTAGTTTAAACATTTTTATTCTTTCCCCAGCAATCCCCTTATCCCCTTAGACTGAGAATGAATCACATGTTAGTTATATACTGTATAGCATGTTAGAATGAGTATGTTTATATTGTTCTATTGATCATGTATCACCAATCATAATTTTATTATCATCTTTTTTTGACTGTCTTATCCCCTTATTTCTTTCAGGGAATGGGTTACCTGCATGCCAAGGGGATTCTTCACAAGGACCTCAAGTCAAAGAATGTTTTCTACGACAATGGCAAAGTGGTCATCACTGACTTTGGTCTCTTCAGTATATCTGGTGTGCTGCAGGCTGGGAGGTAAAGTATTGCTGCCTTCTTTAAATTGGTCATTGATTTATATGAATAAGACATGGGGGGTAACAATAAATAAAACAAAAAAAAATTAAGGGCTTTTATATATGTTATATTAATCCTTGCAAACCCATAACTACTGTGTTGGATAGGTACCTATATACTGTAGTATTGCCATATTAGTTACTGAAGGATGCTCCTCACATGTAAGTGTGTGTTTATCTTCAGTGATTCATATTTATCATTCTATTTGATACACTTAAAAAATATCTATTTTATTATATCTATTCATTTCTCTAAACCGGACCTGATGAGTATCTCCCCAGCATCTTCATTTGACATTCTATAAACTTCTGTCCTGTTCCAACACTTGCTGCTTACTCAAGGTTTCAAGCATTCATCCCATGCCTACCACACCTTGAGCTCTTGTCGTCTGATATTTTGCCTTGTGCCTTTATGCAAGGATGGTCAAACAATGATTAAAATGGCTAGCCATGATCTATCTTGTTTTTCCAGTATATGTGTACATTAATAATTCTGTCATTTACAATTTTATTCTTGAACCAATTAATGTATTTTTTAGTTTAGAAAGACCAGGCACTTCACAGTGGAACTGCTTTCATATAACCTATTTTTTCTCCTACTTAATGTAATTGGAGTAATTGGGAGTTGATTATGCATTTATTTTTTTCACTATTAAATGCTGTTCTCATATCTACCACTATGTGGGTTAGAGGTGTAAGTGCAGGTGACAATGAGCTGTTATCGAGTTACCTTCTGTTAAAAGGCAGCTAAGGGGGGAAAGGGGGTATCACTCCAACTTGCAGTACAGCAGTAAAGAGTGACTGAAGTTTATAAGAGCACAAGTCAAATGACTTAAAGCACCTGGCAAACTGACAAGCTGCATAGCCCCATGTCAAATTTCAAAATCAAAGATAAACTGCTTGGTTTTTTCAAAAATGGATTTCAAAAACAATAATGTTGGAGAGCAACATAAGACAATTGTAGGAAAACATAGCACGGTATATTTATGTTATGATGTGTATTTAAACACAAATTTGAAAGGAGTTAAAATCTAAGGACAGCAGGATCACCTCATAGTTATGGTTTAGTTCAGATGTTGACTTTTCAATAGAAGAGTCATTTGTGTTTTTGCTGTGAATTGTGAATGTTTCCAGTGCCACAATAGTTAGTTTATTATCTTAATTAAAAATTCCCAACACTGTAAAAAGTAATCGTGAACTAGAATTATTCACAGTAATGACCTAATTTTCTAGAATAATGAAGTGGATTTAAGGAAAGTTTGCTCAGCAGGCATTATTCACACTGTAATTAAATCTGCTATTTCAGCAGACGGTTAGAGGATCAGTATGAAGAAGTTCATAAGATAAGTGCATAATTGTTTAGGAGTATTTTTGTGCTTTGTAGCAGAAATCTGTCAACCACTGCCTCAATAAAATATAGAAATGCTGATTGCTGTATAGTCCCTGGTAAATGCAAGTGATTTTCTCGGGTGATAGATTTTAAATTGTCCATCACAGTAAGATTGAATGTATAATGACGATGCAATAATAAAACTGAGTTAAATTTGCACATTTTGTGCTACCAACTCCATTTTGGATATTAGAACATTTAGTTACAGGTAGTGGAAGGGGTGTTTTGGGAGCTAAGCATGCTGTAGTTTGCATATCCCTACTTTAGATCAAAATTCTGTTTTTGAATATTTTATTTTTCAAGTATAATAACTACCAAGGAAAGAGATAAACAAAGAGCAATCGGTAAGAGGGAAAGGAAGAGAAGAGGATAGTGAAATGGAAGGAACCATGTGAAAGTATCTATCATACAATTAACTCAGTAGCTAAGAGGTATAGAAGGACTTTACCAGTATGCTTTAGTTTACCTGAGATACATTCTCAGTTCATGGATTATCCTTTGCTTTAGTGATTTCCCTAGTGCCCATATGTTATAAAACATCTGTTATTAAATCATGCTAGAAATAACAATACTTAAGATATTCCAAATCATTTTACTGCAATGATATGCCATGCACCAATAGTAGTAGTATTTAAGGTATTTTTGTCGCAGTGTTTTGGAATTTCAGTGGGCATGGCAAAAAGTAAGTGGGAGAGAGAAATTTGTGGGGTCAATTGGCATCTACATATATTTCAATATTATTATTGGTTCAGATTTTTAAAGCTAACGCAAAACCCAGGCTCAGAATCAGCCCCTTTGATGCTGACATCAGCCTTCTCTTGTGACTGCATTATGTGGTCCTTATGACATTGTATTATTCATGACAAGCATGTTGTACTTTTAAATAATCTATAAAACACACCTATTATAATTAATGAAGTGGTTGTCAGAGGCATTATAATGTGTTCTATTGTTAAGTTCAAGTCCAGAGTCAAAGTAGAGCCCCATGATGCATAGATATAAGTCAATAGATGTAGCGATAAATGAATGCATCTTATTAAAGTATATAAGTAATATATTAGTGTGTCTCAGGCGGTGCTTCCCCCCTGTGATGCTCCAAAGTTAATGGTGTTCTTTATGATGTCCTTGGCTGGCTCTGGTTCTATGAATGTGTCTTTCCTTGTGGTACAAGTGTGAGTCTCTCTGGGTAAAATAAAGCATATTTGATGCCTCAATCATATAGATTTTTCCACATCCGTGAAAATGTTAGTCTTGTTTGTGATTCCACTGCAGCAGCAGGAACAACTTTATGCCATCAAATTCCAATTTTTCATGAGTCAGACATGAGTTTAACTTTGTCCATGTCGATGGTCTTGAACATTACTGGTCTTTGGGTTGTATGTAGGGTAGATTAGGACAGGTAAAGTAATTGAGACAAATTCTCATAAATGTTTCCCTTTAACTGTTTCCGGGAAGCCTGTGAGTTACTTCTTCCGTTGTGATTTTCTAAAGCTTGAATGCAAAAATACAAAAATACTAATGTTAAGGTTTTAATTTGGTCTACTGTGCAGTTTTTAACCTCCTCTAAGCATTCTCTTTGTTGTTTTATTGCAGTGACCAACATTTGTATAAAAGTATGTAGTGTTGAATTTTTGATCAAATGTTGTCTTTAATAATAGGTCAGCCACCACTTTAGCTGTTTCTTTGGCAAGAGTGTTGAGTGTAATAATATGTCAGTTGGATTTGTGGTGGAGAAGGTGTTATAATGTTGTTTTTTGAGGGTTTTTTTTACCCATTGTGGTTTTGGTTTAGTGATGTAAGGCATTTTGGTGAGGTACTTGTACATATGTACACTATATGTTAAGTCAGCCAAGGACAGATTGCTTGGATATTGTGTATACAAAAAATAGTATGATTTAAATATTGGTCTTCATTGTTAATGACTAGAAAGGGTCAGTATTATATGTGTGGCTCCATGGGTCCCGTGGCACCCTACATACATTGGGACATGGTAGAATGTGGGTGAGAGTATGAGGGGAGGGTTCCTGTCTGAGAATCTACATCTTGTTTGCTGGTGATGTAAGGATAGGGATTAACTATTAATAGCTTATTAATAGGTTTCAACAGTAAGGTTGTCTTCTAACAGTTTCAGATGTGGGTCACAAAAGCACTCCAGAATTAGGTGGTTACATGTACATATCATACACTAATGCACCTTTGAATTAGTGCGCAGTAAAATAAATGAATTGAAATACCTACCAAAGTATAATTAACAAATGGTAGTAAAATAGACTGCAGACCTAACCCAGTATTTATTCACTGTTTTCTGAGTAGCCACGTCCCTGAAACTAAAGTGACTAATTGGTGGGTATTGGAAACCCATAGGCCACCCAAGTGCATCAAGCTTAAAGACTAATCTTTATACACTTTCATATATATATATATATATATATATATATATATATATATATATATATATATATATATATATAGTTTAAGGATTAGCTAATTAGTGATTCCAACATTGTCTTTATATATTTATGCATTTTCTTTTCTGCTAAGTTCATCTTAGCTTTCCATGCCCTTTGTCATATTCCTTTAATTTTATTACCTCAACTCCATTTTTTTGTAATTGCTGTGAATAGCTCTGTATACATCTCATCTTCTGCTCTCTCTATCTTTATTGCTTCAATGAATCCCTGTCATTTATATAATATATGGTTCCAGCAACTTCCATGCATCTATTGAAACTATGATCTTATGGAGTCAAATCTCACCTACTTTAATCCTCTCTTCCCCCCTCCCTCCCAGTTTCCATCATTCTCCTACGTGCAGTAAAGTTTATTTCATCACACTTTTTATGCACCTTTTTGTTCAAAATATACTCCTGTTAACAGCCATTTGTAGCTAAGAGGACTTATTTACTTCCAGTGAGAATAGTACAATTTTGAGTGCAATCAACATTTCTCCCCCACAATGCAGCATTGTTTTTATCATCGTGGCTGCAAAAGAGCATTGAATCTACTACAATTGCTTTGTTACTGTGGTGTTTATACAAATGGCCTGCGGGTGTCACTATGCACAGGACTTTCTGTACAGCTTGAAAGTGAAAGCTTACTGTTGTGTAATGCCTGCACGACTCTGCTAATAAAGCACTGTTATACTCTACTCATCCTCAGCTACCCAAAACATAAGTTACCACACAATTGCCCTGGATTTGCCAAAATTAATAATTAACGCAATTGAATGTGCACTTTGTCACAAATTGGGCTCAGTTGTGCCAAATATTTTCAAAGTCTGGCTCATGATACTGTGGGAACCCTTGAGCTTCTGCCTGGTGAGGAACTAGAGATAGATCCAGGGTTCTGCTGCATAAATATGTATAACTGTGCCTTATTTGGAACAGAAGGCAGAAAAGACTGAGTAGCACTGAGCACAACTTCTCAGAAGTTAAAGGAGCTCATTTTTACCTTAATGTGATACTGACACTAAAATATTAAAGGGCATGTAAAGCCAAAAAAATAAAATCCCATTTTTACTTTCTTTAATGAAAAAGAAACCTATCTCCAATATACTTTAATTAAAAAATCTGTACCGTTTTTATTAGAAACCTGACTGCATGCACTGAAATTCTTCCTTCATTTACTGCTGTGGATAGGAATTGTCAGACGGTCCCTAACTGCTGAGCAGGGAAACAATCATACTTATGAACAGCAGGGGGAGCCCCCGCCTTACTTACCAGGCATGCAGAACTCAAGCAGCTTTGTTTATGATGATCCCTAAGCAGCCCAGACCACACTGAGCATGTGCACTTAGTCTTAGTCTTGCAAAGATGTTTAACAAAGTTATAAGATGGTGACCCCCTATAGCCAACTTTGAAAGCATAAATTATTAGTTTGATTAGGCTTGTGGTGCAGTAAGTTCATGTTTATATTTAGTATACAAAATACAGCATTTCTAGCCTTATTCTATTTTAGACTTTACTTGCCCTTTAATCTACATTAAAAGTTACCTTTGGGTCATGTTGATCGTTTTTCACTGATCGTTCTGATTTTGTAAGTAATTGCTTCTTGAAGTTCCTAAACCTGACTGTTTTGCCAAACCTGACTGTCTCTTCTCAGCCTCTCCGTTAGAGTTTCTAATGCTAATGGACTAAGGCTGCACAAATATGGCAACCCCCTCATACAGGGACAAGAAAGGTAATGTAAAAGCATCAGGCAAATACTTTTATGGCAAAATTATAAATAGCATTCAAAAACAATGTTATGACAAATACAAAAAAGGTTATTTTCTGGTGTCTGTATCTCTTTATGTGCAACTGACTGTGGGGAAAAAGCACAAGTTGCCCACTGTACTTGCTTATATGAGGCCATAAGTCATAAGTTGTAGGAGATATCCAGTTTATTCATGTCCAAGTGGCACAACTACCTCTTAACTGACTATCTGAAACAGACAGTATGGTAAATCTGCTGGAGAAATCTACTGGAGACTGATGCCTCCCCAGAGCAAGGCTTAACTACAGGGGAAGCAGACTCTGCTGCTGCTGCAGGGGGCCCAGGAGTGTAAGGTGCTCTGTAAGGTCCTAATTAATGAGCAATGTCAATATGTCTTTATAGACTAGGTCAACTTACAAATGTTTCGGTGCCCCTAATTCAATTTTTGTGAGGCCCTGTGACTTCTAGTTACACCACTGCTCCCGAGGCTGTTACCTTAGCATCAGAAGTGGCACATCTGTATTCTAAATGTATTTGTTTTTACCAATATTACCAGTAGGGATCTAATTATTATATTTAATGGAATCCTAAATTTAGTACATATGTTTGATGTGAACAGGTTTTTCCTCAGTTTTATGCAGTTTTGAAAATTTGTTATAGAATCATCTACATCTATTTGTTTTTGGGTGTTGCCTTTATTCTGCTTGGTTAAAGCCACACTTTAACCAAGCAGATAACAGTCACTATAACAGTCTAGAGGGCTCATTTGCAAATGCATACACAGGTGGCAAAAGTTGAATATTGGCAAATGTTTTACAGTCAATGTGTATCCTTTTTCCCAAATGCAAGCATCACTGCAAATGTACACTCAATACCATGCTCCACAGTTTGGTTGTGATTCTACCAAACATTAATTGAGTCTACTAAATCATATAGAATTTGTGCACAAATTGCACCTATAATGGCATTTGCATATGATACATTTGTATCATGCTGGGCTAAAACATGCAAAGCAGCGCCGGATTTCATAGACGGCCGCCCCTAGGCCGCGCGGTCCGACCAGGCGCCCACCTCACCTCCCCTTCCCAGCGCGCCGGAGAAAAACCGCCGGCGCAGCTGCTGTAATTGAATGGGGACCCACACGTCCCCATAATGCGGCTGGGCGGCATGCCGCCCCTACTTTTTTGCCGCCCTAGGCCCGGGCCTATGCGGCCTTGCCGCAAATCCGGGCCTGATGCAAAGGATACTACAGTCATGTCAAGGTGTTAATTTGATAGCTCATTTGTGTGTGTGAATATCATTAAAGCATGCTCAGTTTTGTATACAGCCATACGTAAATAAGCCTTTAGTTGTTTATCCTGTAACCTTAACTGGCTACTTTCGTGATAACAGCACTCGACTAAGGCATACAAACTTACTGAAAGATCGCATTTCCGAATCAAGATCTCCAGTGTTTCAGCAACATGAATGCATCCATCACTTCACTTAAACTATTTTCATAATTCATAATATTTTTATATAAATACCGGAAAATTCACCAGGAAACCTATGAGCCCAATTATCATTTAAACTGTATTAATTAAAGCCTGTCCTGCTGATGAAAGCAATTGCAGGTTTTGCTTTACACTTTTATACATTTTCCATGTTTTGTCCATTGTTAAACTCAAATATTTAAAATTCTAGATACTGTATGTTTAAGGCAGCATGAACAAGTACATTTGGTATAAGTGTTGATGTATCATATTTCCATAAATAAGTGGGTAAGAAAGAAATATAGTCAGGTGTACAATAAGGGTGGGACCATGATATATGAATACTGGTGGATGAATATGTGAAGTATTTGGATTATTTTAGTGGGTTATAAAGAGGATCATTATACAGTACAGTGTCTCGAAGCAGAATACTGTGACCACACAGGGGTATATTTGAATGAACAGAAATGAAGAAAAGAGCAGCTCTGATAAGGCAAGACATTGGCCCCTGCACCAAGGAATTGAATCAGTCTAAGGGATAAACAAACATTCTAGGAATAATGTTTTGACTTTAAGGGCAGAGACACACGGTCGGGGTGATTAGCTGGCAACAAATCTCCTCTTCTTCGGGGTGACTAATCTCCCCGAACTGCCTTCCCGCAGGCTAGAATGTAAATTTCGGTGGGATGGCATTCAGATCGCTTTGTTTTCTGAAGTCGCCCAAAGTTGCCTCACGAGGAAACTTTGGGCGTCTCTGGAAAAGAAAGCGCTCCGAGTGCCATTATGCCAGCGATTTACATTCTAGCTGGCGGGAAGGCAGTTCGGAGAGATTAATCCCCCCGAAGAAGAGGAGATTTGTTACCGGGCAGCAACCCCCCCGAATCTGACCATGTGTCTCTGCCCTAAGGGTTGGGGATATGTATTGGTGAAAACACACCACCCCAAATATTATTAAAATGCTGCATAACGCATTCATATAGTCTTTGTGTGTTGCATCAAAATCTTTTAATATAGAAATGTATTGAGTATACTGCTAGAAATATTAGTGAAAAATCCTGTGATCTTGGATATTTGAGGATACTGTGCCAATATTCAAACATTTACAATATGTAAGAAGAATGTAAATGCGTTGACCAGGGTAATAAGCAATCCAAAGCTGCTGGGTCATTTTACCCCAGGGGTAACATTCCATATACTGTATAATGGCAAATCAGCAGTTAGGTGATTTGTTTCATTACAAAAACTAAATTAAAAAAGGACATCTATGCAATTTTAAAATGGAAACTGAGCAGATTCCCCTGCTGTGCCTTGCCATACACAATGATTATGGATGGATAACAGCTATTTGCTGCAGATGTTTTTAAGAAAGATGCCAAGCTCTACAGCCTCCTCTGCCCTCAGACCATGAAACAATAAAGATAATTTAACAATAACCTTGAAGCATGTAATTAGATGTTTTTTGTTGCTGTTCAAACTAATGTTCAATGCATCTTAAGCCTTTCAAACTGCAGCGAGGCAATGAGCATCCTTACAGCACCCTATACCAGGTGTCCTCATTTCCTGACTATGCAGCTCATCTGACAGATCATAAGAAAAATCAATTGCTCCACATCATATTTTTGCAGTGTTTTAATTACAAGATGTGTTACAGTTAAATGATCTTCATAAAAGGCACAGAATAATGCATCTCTCACTCAATAGCATAATAAGTTTATAGCCAGTTTGAAGTACTATATGTTATGTTTTGGGTAGCCGAGGATGAGTAGAGTATAACATTGCTTTATTAGCAGAGTCATGCAGGCATTATACAACAGTAAGCTTTCACTTTCACTTTTAAGCTACCAGGAAGTATGCACAGTAACAGTGACATATAAAGGCCATTTGTATAAACACCACATATTCCCCCTATAGTAGGAAAGCATTTGGGCAAATGTAATAAACAACAACAATGCATCTTAAAGCAATAATATACATTATTCATATCACATAGTCCTGGGTCCATGCAGGTAGTTTTCTGATTCTCTCAGTACGCCTTATAGGTTCACTTTCTTCAGGCCTATTGCAATTGACATCAGGAGTAGGAAAATGTCCTTCATCAAATGGAGCTTCTCCAAAGTCAAATCTAACAGGAGCAAGACGACTTGCATTCCATATGCGTCCATCAGACAGTTCATATGTGTATGGTCCTCGCTGGCATCTCACTTCAAGAGGTGTAGTAAATTTAGATTGTCCTTGTTCCAGTATTCCTGGTTTCTTAATTCTGACTAAAGATCCAGGCTGAAAGTGCACTTCTCTTGCACCACTTTTCTGTTAGTATAAGCCTTGCATTTGGCTTGGTGGCGTTTCACAATGTCAGTAGTAGATGATTTTGTGGGCACAGTATTTTGTGGAAGTTTGATGTCTGCAACATGTAACTTAGTGCACATCTGTCTGCCATGTAATAATTCAGCAGGGGATGATTGGGTTGTTGCATGGTGTGTTGCTCTGTAGTTATGTAGAAACTCTGTTGTAAATACTTTCCAGGATTTCCCAGTAAGATTCGCTGTCTGTAGACTTCTGTTGAATCGCTCGATTTCTCCATTTGCTTGTGGGTAATACACTGAAGATTTCCTATGCACAATATTCCTCTCTCTCAGAAAGGATCCAAACTCATATGAGACAAACTGTGGTCCGTTGTCTGATATTAACTCCTTTGGATTACCTTCTCTGCTGAAGACTGTAGACAGAAATGTTATTACTGTAGCTGATGTTATATGAGAAACAAATGCAATTTCAGGCCATTTACTGTAGTAGTCTATCAAGGTTATAGCAAATCTGCAGTCTATAGGAGCATCTGTAAAAGGACCGACAATATCAATAGCAAGTTTTTCCCATGCTGAATCAGGAAATGGTACTGGTTTTACATCTGGTCTCAACTTAACTTTGTGTACAAAGTTCTTTGCACAGCCCAGTGAAGTGTTGCATTGTGGTGAAATTTTAGACACTGGCTGTGCGGCAGGCACTGGTGCTGTAGTAATGAGACCGTCAATTAATTGTAGGTTTAATGCAGCAAAGAGATCCCTTCCAAGTATAGCAGTAGCCTTATTCACAATGTAAAAGTCACATTTTGCGGTATTTAATTCAAATTGCACAGTCACTGGCAAGTAACCAAGCACAGGGATTGGATCCTTTAAGTAACTGACCAGTTTCAGGGCAGGTGCAACAAGCGGATCTTTTGCAAAGTATTTCAAGAAAATATCCTTTGGTAGTATAGAAACACCTGAATCTGTATCAAGCATCAGGTTAATGGAGTGTCCCTTGTCAGCAGAAGCAGTACTGACACTGACAGTGAATATAAACTTGTCTGGAATAAATGTACCAGCTTTATCCACACTTAATACTGTGACATTTGTAGTAGTGACTTCATGAACATCTTTAGCAGAACAATGGCAGATCTTAGCAAAATGTCCTACTTTTGTGTATTTGCAGCACCGTTTAGCTTTTGCAGGACATGTAACATGATTTGCAGTGTGTTGTGTTGAACTGTATGTCCCGAGAGTATCTGTCCCTTCCAAATTGTGGTGAATAAGTTCAGCTAGCTGATAAGCAGGAATGACACTGACACAGACAGTTCAGTATACAAAATGCTTCTTCATACTTTATTGTAAGGTACAAAAGGTTATATAGGCTAGGTGGGGGTTGTTATGACACCCCCCTAAGCTTGCGGTTTCGCTATATGACTTCAAATGGAAAAGTACAAACTTCATAGATATATAGCTTGAAATGGAAAAAAATACAAAGTACAAAGTCCTTATGCGGTTTTAATTTAGCAGTCGTCTTCCAGGAACAGGTGCATAGGGGCATGACCACAAACTGTCGTGACCTTCTTAGAACGAGTCTGTTTCTGTGAAGAGGTTCCTCTTGGTTGCATCCTAGCTTGCATAGATAAAGATATATGGTTTTGCAAAATAGCTGAGCAAGGAAATATAGAAAACACACAGTATAACAGTAAAATAGACTTTTTAAATGATAGAAAATAGAATAGACTGACCAGTCCACGACAATCCCCCCTAAAAACGTCTATTTTGCTGTCCCTACCTAGAAAGAAGTTAGTAAGTTGCTCCAGAGGGAGGACACCCTAGTGGTGGGTATGATGCTTCAGCGTGGTCTGGAGAGACCGGCACAAAAATCAGTGACCAACCCTGCCAACTTAGCTAACAGCACTGTCCTTAAACTAAGCGAGGGAGGGGGTGGGAGTGGGTGGAGTCATGGCAATGTATTGGGAGAGAACAGTGGTCGGGATGTAAGGAAAAGACTGAAGGGCATCAAAATGAGGTCAAAGCCATGGACCAACCCTAACAACTTCACAAACCTGACTATCCCAGGGAAGGAAATATTCCATTTGACAGTTGCAAAACGTTTAGTAATAGCCATACTATTGATCAAGTATTTACCATCCTTATTATTCCTGCCTAGGGCACTAAAGGTGTAAGTTGCTACATGGGTGCTAGCGGGGTTTTACCAGAATTGTCCTGCGCTTGTCTTGCGTATTGCCACCTCCTGGGCTAGTCCCAGGGGCAGTAGGTAAAGGATATAGAGCAATATCTGGTTCCTTAGGTGCATCTGTTTTCTTGCAGTGTGAGGCATGGATCCAGGTGGGTTTTCCTTCTAGCTTCACTCTTCACTGAAGTAGCTGTGGTAAGGAGAACTTGGAAGCGGCCATCAAATTTGGGCTCCAAACAGTGCTTTCTCAGAAACTTCTTGACTAGGACCCAATCTCGTTGCTTGAGGCTGTGAGTACCTGTGGCAAGAGAGGGATCTGGAATAGAAGAAAACCTGAGCATTCACTCTTGTTAGTTCACTGGTTAATTGAGATACAAAGTCAGTCAATACATTTGATTGTAATTGTAATTGTTGGGAAAAATAACACCCTAACCTGGGGGCTGACACAAACAGAATCTCGAAGGGGGACAATTTATGGTCCCCCCTTGGTGTGTATCTGACACTGAACAGAGCAATAGGCAGGCTATCCGGCCATTTCATTCCTGTATCCTGCGCCATTTTGAACATTCTGGTTTTCAATGTCCCATGCATACGCTCCACTTTCCCACTACTCTGAGGATGGTAGGGAGTATGGAAATGGAGGGTCACCCCGAGAGCAGTGCAAATTTCCTTGGTGATGGTAGCGGTGAACGCTGGGCCCTGGTCACTCTCTATGACTTCCGGGACACCGTAGCGACACACAACTTCGGTAAGTAATTTCTTGGCGGTGGTGATTGCTGTCATATTGGCCACGGGATATGCTTCCGGCCATCCTGAGAACATGTCGACAATCACAAGAACCAACAATAGAACACCTGCATCATGCGGACCTTGTATTTCTCCACGGATTCCGCCTAATCTTGGTTGATGTCCTGAATGCTTATAGCCTGATCAGCCAACCTATTCTGTGCCCAAGTTTAATTTGCTCACAGAATTCCACACCGGATTCATAAGTTGTGTCATTTACAACTTTAGTGTTGTCAAGAGAATATGTAATCTATCTGCAATATCTGAAATGGGTACATTGAGTGTACATATTTGGCTACGATAGATGAGAACCCAGGGCAAACCACACTCTTGATACTGCATCACACCTCCCCCCTTTTGAAATGTGGGTGAGACCATGTGAGGCAGCAACCAAATATGGTAACAGAGCACGGGTGCAACAGGGCAATCGCCTAAACGGCAAACAGAAACATCACCACTCATTCTTGCTGGGCTTTTTAATTGGCAAGATGGGCTGATCTTGTGAATTAACACTCCCCTGTCAAGTAACCCTTGAATGACTGGGCGGATCCTCTCTACTTGCGCCCTGGACAGTGGGTGCTGTGAGAGTTTGGGCATCCGTCGGTAAGAAAGCCCATACATCACCTAGGACACATTGTAATTCAGGAGGTAGGTTCCTCCTTAGACATTTCTTTTAGTGACAGATTTGCTGTATCTGGGGCATTAGTCATCTCAGACACTTACTGAGGTGGGACAGACACAAACACTGCATCCTGCTTGCAGTATATGTTGCACCCTAGTTTACAAAAGATGTCCCTACCTATGTAACTGTCAGGGATGGGGACAAGGGACAATGATAAGAAAGGAAGCTTGTGTAAATACGGGACCCCTACTTGGGCTGGGTCAGCAGGGTTAATGTCCCAATTCATTTTAGCTAGCAGATGTTGGTAATCCGCTGGACCACACACGTTTGATTACAACTAACATATCAGTCCAATTGGGGTTATGGGCACTATGGATAAACAAGAGTTCCTGTCCAAATTTGAGTGGATTAGTACGGGGTTGTGAAACGTCTTGAAAAATCCTTCTAAGATTTGGTGCTGTGTGTGTGTGTGTGTGCCCCTGCCTCTCCCCCCCACTTCTCTAGTTTGTACTGTATGGGCGGGGTAGAGCTAGGCTACGGGGCTGAGAACTGCCTGTATCAGCGCTGCTGTTTTCAGCACTGAAAGATGAATTGTCTCTTCTCACTATTCTCTATTTTCTAACTTAACCCTTCTGCTAGCAGCTTTTCTTGTTCTTCCTTATCTCAAATAGACTATGCCCCCAATTGTCGTCTAATCCGACGGGGAAATGAACGTTAAGTCTATATACATGCGTTTCTGAGAAGTCGAATGAAGGAGATGCACAGTATTGTTAATCAAATAATATTTCTTCCTTTAAAACAAAACAAAAAAAAAAAATTAAAAATTAAAATAAGCATCTGATATACCTGGTATCATTCCATGATGCTAACATAAAACCTAAAACTTTATTATTTAGACCATTTAAAAAGAATTTTCAGAAAGAATTTGAGAAAGGCTGAATTGAGTGGAGGGAAGGGGGTCAAAAAGAGAGACAAGTTATAAAACACAGAGAAATATTTTGCTTATCAATGTTTGCTTTGGCTTATTCAAAGCATTTAACCTTGTCTGTTGCTTTTAAAACTTGTATTCAGTTTTGTAGTACCTTTATATTTATTTATTAATTTATTTTAATACATCTGTGGTGTTCACTAACAATGTTACACGACACAAGACACGCAGTGGCCAGCTGCTTGCCTGAACACTCTGCCTCATGCACACATTCATACACAAATATCTCAAGCAATCTCTTAACTTAGCAGTGTCTCCTTACAGTAATGACTCTTCTGATTTTACTTTCTTAATCTTTTACTTTCTGAATCTTAAACATGGATGTTTAACAAGCTCTCTTAAATTAAACATACATTATGTATTATCTTTTATCAGAGGAGAATATAGAATACGAACACTGATGACAAGATAGCAACTTTCTATCCTATCAAGTAGTGTAGTTTTCAATGAGACTTGCTGTTCTTCCTAACAAATAATGCTTATGTGTTTTCTAAATTCTGTTACTCACTGTTCCCGACTAGTTACCTAATTCCTGGACTCATAAATTTGATTAGAAAGACAGCTTGCCTCCAGAGTGAATCCAGAGTTTATGTCTCATGTAGAATGACGACCACATGACTGAAAAAGACAGAGAGGGGGGAAGCAATCCACAGTTGTGGTCACAAAACAGTTAACAGTAGACAATCCATAACACAATTATATCAACATCCTATACTTTAACATTTGGAACATATCACAAAACATCAAAACATATCCGTACATATATTCTATATATACAGTACATATAGGTTGTAATTACTTAAAACAACGCTTGTGACATCTGAACACTAGCAAAAGAAATTCCCTTGGGTAAACAACAAGTGGCTTACCTGCCGGCTCTTGGAAATTTTGTTGCTAAACTCAGAGACCTTGCGAATCAATTTCCAATAGACTATATATATATATATATATATATATATATATATATATATATATATATATATATATATATATATATATATATATATATATATATATATATATGATTAACACAAGTGACGGATAGTAGTAAAAGTATGTATTATAAACAATTTTCCATGCACAAACAAACAGTTAGATGTCATTCATGAAGGACAGACAGATACTCCTTTTCCTTATATTAAACGATAGGTGCAGACTGAGGGGCTGCGACCGTTGTCGAAGGCAGACTTCCTTTAGATAACCCTTGGTCTTAACACTGGTTAAACGATAACCTTGGTCTGCTATGATGAACACAAGACCACACACGCACTCTGGACAGGACATCGGACACACACTACAATACTCAATGACGCCCCCGGGGATAACAACCTCTTTACTGGTGGGTCTACTTGACTTGCACAACTAAGGATCAACAGGGACTCGCCACCATGGAGTGGACACGTTTGTCTATCCAAACGTTTTGGCACACTCACACGTTTTGAAGATATGTAATATACACTTCTCGGGGTCGACACGTTTGTCCTGGACACTTCTGTCCTTCCCCCCTGTAGAAGACGCTACTGACTTTGCTGGGCCAGTGTCTCCAGAACACTTTGCTCGGTCCTACGCTCGGGACTCCGGGGGCGACACGTTTGTACTTCCCCCACAAAATGCCAGAATCTATGTATATCCCGTATCTGCCTAACATTCACTGACTTTGCTGGGCCAGTGTCTACTCAACACTTCGCTGCGTCCTACGCTCGGGACGCTGGGCTGCGATCGACTCGGTTCGTTCCCCCCACGAAATGCAGAACCTGTGTATATCCCGTGTCACCTGCTACCCTCAGTATGAATCTATCCTCTCTTTCTATATTTCCCTCCACCAGTAAGGAGTTAACAGACAATAAACATGAACCGTAGATAAACAGGCGACAAGATACTCTTATACAGGTCAGGTAAATGGCATCAGGCAAGATGTTACCTGTCTTTGCTGGCTGTTAAAAGTCGATATGGGCAACAGACACCATCAGCAGTAGGTATAGGTATGACACAGGCAAGAAACTAATAACATAGGTCTTACCTGTGTCCCGGAGGTGATCAGTCTCCGTCCTTTTCCTCTACTGGGCGACTGCTGTCCGTGGCATCGGCTAGTGGTCAGCCAGAACCTGATGCCCCACGTTGGGCGCCAATTGTTATGGACAGAAATATGTCCCGAGAGTATCTGTCCCTTCCAAATTGTGGTGAATAAGTTCAGCTAGCTGATAAGCAGGAATGACACTGACACAGACAGTTCAGTATACAAAATGCTTCTTCATACTTTATTGTAAGGTACAAAAGGTTATATAGGCTAGGTGGGGGTTGTTATGACACCCCCCTAAGCTTGCGGTTTCGCTATATGACTTCAAATGGAAAAGTACAAACTTCATAGATATATAGCTTGAAATGGAAAAAAATACAAAGTACAAAGTCCTTATGCGGTTTTAATTTAGCAGTCGTCTTCCAGGAACAGGTGCATAGGGGCATGACCACAAACTGTCGTGACCTTCTTAGAACGAGTCTGTTTCTGTGAAGAGGTTCCTCTTGGTTGCATCCTAGCTTGCATAGATAAAGATATATGGTTTTGCAAAATAGCTGAGCAAGGAAATATAGAAAACACACAGTATAACAGTAAAATAGACTTTTTAAATGATAGAAAATAGAATAGACTGACCAGTCCACCACAGCTGTATGGTTTTGCAGTGTAGGTGAATCCCTTTCCTTAGCACTGTATTTTGCCTGTGACTGTGCATTATTAGGCCACAGTGCTGAATTCACAATCTGTACATTCCCAGCAGTTCCCTGACTGGGAGTTTTAGCCTCTGCCACTGCTGTTTCAATTTGGCTAGCAACTGTAATAGCCTTTGCAAGGGTTAAATCCTACTCTAGGAGCAGTCTCTCTCTAATGCGATGTGAGTTTGTTTTTTCCACTATTTGGTCTCTTAGCAGTTCATCTGTTAGATTCCCAAACTCACAGGTAACAACCAGCTCTCTCAAAGCTGCTACAAATTGTTCTATGGATTCGCCATTACATTGTCCACGTTGACGGAGGTAGAAGAGCCATCCTTGTCGCCATTTGTTATGTTTTGGGTAGACGAGGATGAGCAGAGTATAACAGTGCTTTATTAGCAGAGTTATGCAGGCATTACACAACAGTAACCTTTTGCTTTCGCTTTTAAGCTACCAGGAAGTATGCACAGTAACAGTGACATCTACAGGCCATTTGTATAAACACCACACTATAGTTCTTCTTTTTCCACTTCATACTTCACAAAACCTTCTTTAGTTACCTGTAGAGAGCAAGCTGGAAATACATATTGGATCTCTTGATTAAATTTGTATGTGTTGTATGCATGAGAAACCCCCCGTGTTTCCATCAGGACCATTTACAAATGCAATATTTTGGGAGCCATTGTGACATTTCTGCAATACAAAGTATTTGTTTTCAGGGCCCCAATATTGATGATTGATGTTTCCTGTGCCCTCATGATGGTTGCCCAGTTATTATGTATTCAATATACATAAATGAAAACAAAACCAGAGATGTCAACTAAATCCATGTCGTTAAGGTGATAGTCTGTGACTTTTAAAAGCCAAATACTTCTCTCTACTCTGGGTAACTAGTACCGGAGATCTTAATCCTACTCCTCGTAGGAGCCTCAGGCTACAGCTAACTATCTGTCACTCCTAGGGGCCCATTTACTTGGAATAGGGAAAAATAGTTAGAATTTCGAATGGTCGAATATGGCTACTTCGCCATCTAATGGGCTACTTCGACCCCCTAGTTCGCCACCTAAAACCTACCGAGGCCAATGTTAGCCTATGGTGAAGGTCCCCATAGGCTTCCTAACAATTTCCTGATCGAAGGAATAGCCTTCGATCGATGGATTAAAACCCTTCGAATCGTTCGAATCGAAGGATTTAATCGTTCGATCGATCGATTATTCCTTTGATCGTTCGATCGTAGGAATAGCGCAAAATCCTTCGACTTCGATATTCGAAGTCGAAGGATTTTACTTCAACGGTTGAATATCGAGGCTTAATTAACCCTCGATATTCGACCCTAGGTAAATGTGCCCCCTATTGTTTCAATGCAATATTTAATCATTGTTACTTAGTTTAAAATATTCCCTGCTGTAACTCTAGACTCTTACTTTAGAAAAAGAACTTACACACTGAAAACATGAATGCATGTAGAAAGTGACAAAGGACACAGAACTCCAACTTGTGGAAAAATAGTACATATAGGAATACTTAACACATCTATGCTGGAGCTTCTGCTTTATCCCTCTTATTTTGCCACTTCCATTTGGATACACCATAGGGCAGATTTATCAAGGGTCGAAGTGAAAATTTGAATTTTTAAATTCTATTTTCAAGGTAATTTTAGTGTACTTTGACCAGGGCCGGATTTACATAGTAGGCGCCACTAGGCCCATTGCTGTTCGTCGCCCCCATCCCCTCCCCTTTATTTGTGCAAATATTCATCATCAGGCCCGGAGCAATGGGAATTGGCGTATGGGAAATGTGAAAAATTATTGTATCTCTTGCACATCCCCAATAATTCTGAACCAATGTGGGTGTGGTTGTGCATCATGCCGCACCATAAAATCCTGCCGCCCTAGGCCCGGGCCTAGGTGGCCTTTCCACAAATCCGGGCCTGACTTTGACTAGGGAATAGTCCAAATTCGAATCGAATTTGAAAAAAATCTAAATTTATCATTAATCTCATTAAAAAATTAGACTTCGACTATTCGCCATCTAAAACCTGACAAATTGCTGTTTTAGCCTATGGGGGACCTCCTAGAACCTATTTGGAGTCATTTGGTGGACTTTTCAAAAAATACTTTGAATTCAATCTAATACGATCCGAAATTTGAATCAAAAGATCGAATGCAGCATATTCACCTGAAGTTAAAAAATTTGATTATTTTTTTAAAAAAAATTTCGGTTGGTCTTTTTTTATTCGAATTTCGTGGTGATGGGAGTTTAAAGAAATTCCCATCACCTCGAAATACGACCCTTGATAAATCTGCCCCCAAATGTATGAATAAAATGGGGTGCAGAGAAGAGAAAGAAGATCTGTAATGAAATTAAATAGTACAGAAACCTTAAAGACAAGAATGATTCTTATGTAATAAATATGGAATAGGATAGAGTGCCAGAACAAGTATTAAAGGGAAAAGGGCATTTTGATTTTTAAAATATTTTAATAATTAAAAAAAAAAGAATCTTGATTAAGGAGAGGCTGAAGGGTTAAAATGGAAGACTAGAGGAAGGAAGAGGTGACAGGGACAGACTGACCCTATTTTTAGAAAAGTAGGATTTGTCTAGAGGCGGGGGATGTGATTGATATCAGTTGGGTGCATAATCTACTACTGTATCTCACGTTCTGCTGAGCAAAAGATCCTGAAATAACTGGAGAGCAGAATAGTGATATCATCTCAAAACTGCAGTATGCACTGAGCAATTGTTATTTTAGTAAAAGCCCGATTAGAAACCCAAAAAGTGTAGTTAGTGTAGTTATTAGTATTAATAAAGTGCAGCTCAGTTTCCTAGCTACTATAAAATCATGGCAGACATAACAGATGTAGCTGAATGATGATGAAGAATTGACAACATGCAATTGAAATGCATGTGTAATAAAAAAAAGTTCATGTCTTCAAGTTTTTCTTTGTTTTTTTAAGTGATTTGAAAAATTAAAAAATAGCTTGAAATTTGAAACTACAACTCCCATTGACTTCTACATTAAATCAACAGCTTTAAAGGGATACTGTCATGAGGAAAAAAATTTTTTCAAGATGAATCCGTTAATAGCACTGCTCCAGCAGAATTCTACACTGAAATCCATTTCTCAAAAGAGCAAACAGATGTTTTTATATTCAATTTTGAAATCTGACATGGGGCTAGACATTTTGTCAATTTCCCAGCTGCCCCTGGTCATGTGACTTGTGCCTGCACTTTAGGAGAGAAATGCTTTCTGGCAGGCTGCTGTTTTTCCTTTTCAATGTAACTGAATGTGTCTCAGTGGGACATGGGTTTTTACTATTGAGTGCTGTTCTTAGATCTACCAGGCAGCTGTTATCTTGTGTTAGGGAGCTGTTATCTGGTTACCTTCCCATTGTTCTTTTGTTTGGCTACTGGGGGGGGGAGGGAGTGGGTGATATCACTCCAACTTGCAGTACAGCAGTAAAGAGTGATTGAAGTTTATCAGAGCACAAGTCACATGACTTGGGGCAGCTGGGAAATTGACAATATGTCTAGCCCCATGTCAGATTTCAAAATTGAATATAAAAAAATCTGTTTTTTTTTTCTTTTGAGAAATGGATTTCAGTGCAGAATTCTGCTGGAGCAGCACTATTAACTGATTCATTTTGGAAAAAATGTTTTTTCCCATGACAGTATCCCTTTAAGATAGCACATTTTCTGAGTTTCCAAGTTATTTGCCCTTAATAACGCTTGAAAAGAATAACCTTTTTGGAAGCTTAAAATTCTTTTTTTATCACAAAGAAAGAAAGAAAGGATAAGACCAGGGTGTTTGCATATGATAAAAAGAACAGGTTCCAAGCAACATACAAGAGATGGAAAGGAGGAACAAAATGAATAAGCTCAGCCTCTATAAAAAGAAAAAAAGCTTTGAAGGCTTGCGGGAATCAGACTCGTGATTGAAAATAGCCAAGAGAAACAGAAGGCATGCCATGGCTGTTTTGATCTATCTGTTTACTTTTTAAAAGTTTTTAGTTTATACATTCTGGATAGCACATAACCGATCATATGTGTTGCTACTGTGCTTTCTCAAGACACATGCATGCATATTCCATAAAACTAACATCGTGCAGTCAGAGAGTTGAGGTTTTTGAAGAGAAACAGTGAAGAACAGCAGTTGGAACTACTTACTCACCTATTGTTGATCAATGTACCAATTGTTGATTGGTAATTCATTTCATATTGATAACTCTTGTATCATTAACAAATTTCCACTTGCAACTTAAAATTAGTTTTTTTAAGAACATAATTCAATATTCCTATATTAAATGTATTTTTCTACTATTTGACAACAGTGCATTTCTTTAGAATATTACAGCAGCTTGGAACCTCTAAGCAAATCTTTTTTTGTATCGCATATATATTTTTGAAATGTACTGTATACTTTATTAAGCTTTAAACAGCATTTACGACAAATCAGTGATCTAACATAAGCTATCAATTAACTATAAAAGAAGAGAAATAAGAGGAAGAGAGAGCGAGAGAAAGCGAAAGGGGGAAAATATGAATTAATGTGAATATAGCATAATATGAAAATAATCATATTTGACATTTAAAACAAAATATAAATGTGAAGTATAAAGTAAATTATTTAATACTCACATGATCTCTAATCGTTTAGATCTCATTTTCCTAACTGAGCTTCAGACTGGGATTCCAGATGTATCAAAAGGAAGCAAATAACCAACATTCTCCACTAATCGTATTTGCCTTCAGTCTGGACTACCCTGGCCATACTTTTGCCCCATATTTGAGGGCCAGCCCGCACATTTAGGACCACTGCTGCAAAATTTCAACTTTGTGCCCCCTGCTTTAACAGTTTAATTTTGAGGTAACTCCTCAGTCACATGAAGGGTGTTGTGAAAAGCAACAACATCTCTGGTAAAAGGCCTCCTTATGACTATCCTGAGGGGATGCAGCTTTTTCCTCTGAACAACATGCAGGACATATATGCTAAAAAGAAGTGTTGTTGCAATATCAGGTCCAGCTGCTGCTGAATGTAGATCCTCCTTACAAAACCTTTTGAAAACTATATCAGCATGTTTTTCTGAGAAACAGCCAACATGTGAAGGCTGAGCCATGATAGTGGAATAAATAGAAAACCATTGTAGATGAAGCATACGTTTGAAAGACCATTTTGTTTATTTTCTTACATTTTGTTTAATTTTTATTGAAACAAGGGATTGTATATCTGCTCAAGCAGTAATGCCATAACCCAGATTATTTCCAGACTTTCTAAACAATTATTGTAGAATGTAAAACTTTGAAAAAAATCTCCCACCATTAATGCCCTTTTTGTTTATAGGTGTCATCAACATTATTTTGCGATTAAACATTGAGTTATATAATATGGTAGGAGGAATTTACATATAAAGCTGGTTCATGTTTGTACTTGACAAATCGATTTTAAAAGAAATTGAATGTTCCATTGAATGAAATTCATTTTCCTGTGCTCATATTCATAAATACCACACACCTGTAATACTGGGAATAGCTGCATACTTGACTCATGATCTATGTGGCATTAATGTCAAATTCAATTAATAGGAACAAATAGGCTTAAAAACCCACTGAGCTAGCATAGTCCTAGCATAGTTATGTATACTGTAGTGTCTTTTTGATTTGAACTTCTGGGTCCACATTCAGGTTTTATATTAAACAGAAAAATATACTCATTCTATCTTTCTTTTTCTCAAGGCGGGAGGACAAACTCCGAATCCCTAATGGTTGGCTGTGCCATCTGGCTCCAGAAATCATTCGCCAGTTGTCTCCTGACACAGAAGAAGACAAGCTTCCATTCTCAAAACACTCTGATGTATTTGCACTGGGGTAGGTGATGGTAATTATTCTGAAAATCTAATCTTGATCATTACTTTCTTATTTTGCTGTTATTAATTCTTGCAAAATTAGTGAAAAATCAGTATTATTAATTTGTTGAGCAGGTTGTGACCACTTTCTATTTCTTATATCTCAATACATTTCCCATCATGTTATTCTTTACCTATAACTCTCAGCATCAACATTAAATGCACCTTAGCCTACAGTCTCCCAGAGAAACATTTAAAGCATAAGGGCTCGTTTACATTTAGCACCCTTAATATATCTGATTTGTTTTTCATAAATTTACAACAAAAAACAAATATACTGATGCTCCCACTATAATAACATGTACAGAAGCAATAGCTTCAAAAATGGAAAAATAGCCATAACATGTCTCACATATTACAGAAATGTTACCAGATTTAAATCAAATCAAATCAATGCTTTATTGGCAGGACCAAATACATTAAGCATTGCAAAAGCAGGTAGAGGGGTCAAATGGGTGGGGTTAGGGGGGCAGTTTATGGGAATGGGGGAAAGTCCGGTCTCTCTCAGTCTATGACAGTCTCTTACATATTGTGCAGCTATTGTTACTGTCAGTGTCTCTTCTCCCAGTAGGAAGTGGAGTTTCCTCTCTTCTTTTATGGATGTGAAATCTGGGATGTAACGGGAGAATCTCTGGAAGTGGGTGGGTGTCCCTCAGAGTATTTGGAGCACTGTAGCAAGACGTGGGCCTCATCCTCCACTGCCTCCTGGTCACATCGCTGGCACAGTCTGTTCTCTCTGGGTCTGTAGGTCTGTCTGTGCCATCCCAGTTCTATCTACAAGTTGTGGGCACTCAAGTCTGTACATACTCAGGATCTGTCTGTCTTTGGGGTTCTGTAGCTTTTCCAGATATGGGGCCAGTCTGTGCTCTCTCCCCAGTGATTGGTAGATAGAAAGTTTCTGGGAATTTGATATTTCGTTCCTCCAGTCAGAAACGTATTGCTCTTTGACTTTGTTTATTTTTTGTGTTATTTGGCCATTTGTCAGTTTGTGGGAGTCTTGGGTGGGCAGGGTGCTGATGAGTTGTTTCAAGGCGCATGGTTTGCCCCGGGTCTGGTTGTTCAGTCAGGCTTTATGATGGTAGGTCATGGGGCTGCTATTCTGTAGATGTGCCCAGTATGAGAGCGCCCTCTTCTGTATGGCAAACATTAGGGGAAATCTGCCCAGCTTGGCCCGACAGGCAGAGTTTGAGGTTCTCCTGTAGACCTGGAGAAGGTGCTTACAGAATTCCAGGTGGAATATTTCTGTTGGGCTAGAATCCCATTTGGATTGATCGGGGTAAGTGACAGGACCCCACACTTCGCTTCCATAGAGGAGGATTGGAGTGATGACACTGACGAAGATTCTTAGCCAGACTCTCACCGGTGGTTTAAGGTGGTACAGGTGTGTTCTGAAGGCATAGAAAGTCCTGCACATCTTGTCTTTTAGGACAGCTATTGCTGGTTTAAAGCTTCCTGATTGGCTGATATCTAGGCCAAGGTAGGTATAGCTGTCAGTGCCATTCAGTGTGCAGTTGTTTAGTATGAAGGAGGGATTTTTGCTTTGTTTACACTTCTTTTGGAAAACCATGACCTTCGTTATGTTGTGCTGTACTTCTCCAGTACTGCAAGTCTGGCTTGCAGGCCACTCTCTGTTGGAGACAGGAGAAGAAGATCATCAGCATACAGCAGGAACTTCACCTCACTGTCATGTCATTTCAATCCTGGTGCTTAGGAGGAATCTAATGCTGCTGCCAGTTCATTGATGTAGATGTTAAATAGCGTTGGACTGCAGCCCTGTCTGACTCCACTCGCTTCTCTTCCCGTTAATCTTAATGCTGCATTGGTTTCAGTATATGAGCTCTTTAATGACATCATATGTCTTCCCTCCTATCCCACTCTCCAGAAGTCTCAGGAATAGTCCTGGGTGCCACACTGAGTCGAAAGCCTTTTTAAAATCTGCAAAACAGGCAAATATTTTTCCATGTTTTGTATTGTGGACATGGTCCCTGATGAGGCTGTGCAGGGTGTAGATGTGATCAGTGGTGCGATGGTTTGGCATGAACCCTGCTTGGCTCTGGCTGAGGACATGGTGCTGGGTTAGGAATGTGAGGATTTGCCTATTTAGGATACTGTTGAACAGTTTGCCCATTGTGCTGCCCACACAGATCCCTCTGTAATTGGATCGGTGTTATGAGGCTTTGGTTCCATATCTGAGGGAAGTGACCAACACTAAGGACAAGGTTAAAGAGTTCTGTTATTGCAGCATGTGTTTTTGGGGAGCTGTATTTAATCATCTCCAGCAGGATTCCATCTGTACCGGCGGCTTTTTTACATTGTAGGTCTTTTATTTTCTCTACTAATTCTTGGAGTGTTATTGGTGTGTCTAGAGGGATTTAATATCAGTTGCTGAATCTGTATATGGTAAGAAAAGCCTACCTACACAAATAAATACACAAAGAATAGGAAAAAAGATGCAAGGCAGAAAGCAAACATCAACCCCACTGACAACAGAAAGCTATGAAAGACACTATACAAACACTAGCATAATAGAGGCATGTGAAATATAGTGAAGTAAATGCTTCCACACTGGGTTGATTCATGCAAATAAAGAGGTATAAATGGCAGGAAAAAACAGTCTGTTGAACGTTGTCACTTCAGTGGCTAGGGGAATATAATCTTGATTTATCTGATGTCTGATGAGAACTTCACAGGCTGACTCGCCTAAAGCATTGTTACGTCTTTTACCTCTTACAAAGTCTGGTCTTGGAGCTCTTAACTACTCTTTAGCCTCTGGTTACTTGAAGATTCTTGAAGTTTTTTAAGGTCCAAGAGCTGGCTTTCCAATTCTCCTATTCTCATGGTTGAAATTACTTAGGGATATTCAATCCCGCTGCTTTTGTGTGAAGCTTATTTCTCTATGGTTATAGTACTCTACCTCTGGAGAGGGATTTTAGAATGCATTTACTAGACAGGGCTATTTAGACTAGCACCACTGAGTGATCCTCTTCTTGGTTCTTCTTGATTTGTATAGGTACACATGCACAGTAGAGTGTAAAACTTTAACAGAAAAGATGGCCTTTTTATCCTACTGTGCATGCATTGGCGCTGGGATTTTGAAGAGAAGCTAAACAAGAGGATTGCTATGTAGTGCTTGCTGAGAGGAACCCCGGGTCGGGGCAAATTTCTGCTAACAGGAGCACTGGCCCAATGTATCATTTAAGTTAGGCTTCTCCTTTTATGCAATAAGGAAAAGAAAGGCTGATTTCAACTTCATGGGATGAGATTTGTTAAACCCTTTGTATAATATGTACATCACTTTTTATTTCCAGGATAAAGCATGTGTAAAATATTGTATAACATCTATTTTTTAAGAATGATAGGAAAGGAATGATAGCACAGAGATAAGAGAGATAATACATTTAATTCTTGCTATATCAAATACAGATGTGGTTTTGTTATCTACATAAATAATAACAACATGTTCCTAAATCTAAACCTTACAGGACAATTTGGTATGAGCTGCATGCAAGAGAGTGGCCTTTCAAAAGCCAGCCAGCTGAAGCAATTATTTGGCAAGTGGGATCAGGGATGAAGCCAAATCTGACCCAGATTGGAATGGGAAAGGAGATCTCGGTGAGATTATATCCTGCTAATAATGCAATGCTTTGTTTTTTTGAGCTTCATGTTTTCATGCTACAATTTGCCTTCCCCAAATAATCCAAGGGGTAGTTAGTGTCAGTGCCTTTAAGCGGCTCCATTTTACAAGAATGCTGCAGCGGATTCTTTGTATCCCTGATAACATTTGAATAGTGTAACAAGGCTGATAACACAGATCCTTGGTAAAGTTCCCAAAACAACTTTGGCTTTTAAACCTCTGCCTTTGCTTAGTTTCATAATTAAAACACATTAAGAAAGCTTACGTCTAAGAGACATTTAATATAAGGCAATTCCTATGGCACATGTTCCATCGGTTGGATTTAGGTTGGTGCTACATCTATATTGATGACACAGTAAATGTTAAGGTATCACAAATAGTTAGATCTTCTAACAACTTTCAATGATCAATAAAGCTTTCAGGTTAATAAATAAATAACACAAACACATTTCTCTGGATTAATGTGCGTTTCCTAGGACATTCTGATGTTCTGCTGGGTGTTTGAACAAGAAGAAAGGCCAACTTTCACTAAATTAATGGAGATGCTGGAGAAATTGCCAAAGCGGAACAGACGTCTTTCCCATCCTGGGCATTTCTGGAAGTCAGCAGAGTAAGTTACTGTAATTCTTTTAGATTTAAAATAACATATAGTATTTCACTTCAAACTCAAGTCAGATGGACAATGAAGACATTGCACCCCCCTTTTCAGGTTTTTAACCATTTTCTTAATGAAGATCTAATATTCTCAGATTTAAGGATATATTTTTTATAAGTCAGGTAAAATCAGACCAGACCACTGATCAACTTTATACCTAGAGTTTACTTCAGTATCCTTTCACTGTCACTCTTGCTAAAAAGTCATCCAACCATGGGGTATAGTTATCAAATTTCTTTGGGATTTTGAAAGGCATATTTATCAAAGGATGAACTTTTACTTTCAACCATTGATAAATACTGTTTTAAAAATCCCAAAGAAATGAATGAAGAGTGGTGGAATTTCACTCTAGGGGACTGTTGTGATCTCTAACTTCACTTTTTTGATAAATATACCCTGATGTCTTTAAGCAATCTAATGAAGTTGTTTCTTGTCACCTCAAAGGATGTCCATACATCCTCTGGGTGGATCTATTGGTGAATACATTATAATATAGGTTATTGTCTAGTCCTCTTCTATATTCTTACATTGTTGACATTTATCAGCACAGCTGTTTTTCTCTGGACTGTTGCTTTTTCAATAATGTGCTTTGTAAAGGGGAATAATTAATTTATGTATTAATTAATTTTAAAATGACTATATTTTAAGTCTACATTTTATACAGTATGCACAAGTGCAAGATTTGGGCATGATCTAAAGCTTGCCTTCATAACAGTTTCCACAAAATGGCTCCTGCCTGTTTAATGTAATTCCAAGACTAAAAAAAATAAGATTGAAATAGTTTATACAGTGTAAGTGAAGTTTATTTTTTTTGAATAACACTGTAAAAAGGATTTGGAGTTATTTCTTAGGGTGACAGGTTCCCTTTAATACATTTGCCCCTTTGTACGTACATCTTCATCTGTATTTATTAATATATATTACATCACTGGGCCAGTGGAACACCGGGTAAAAACCTGGTGGGCCTCGCTGACCCAGACTGCACCCGTTCACTGTCTGCACAGACCCGTGCTGCTCCTGATCTTCTCCCTTCCAACCCCGATTGAAAAAACAGGTACACATGGTGGCATGGGGGGCCCGGAGGTGGGTTGTGGCTGAGCGGTCCGGAGGAGGTGGTGGGGGCCCATGTGTCAGATTCCAGAGGGTTAAGAATCTCTAGGTGGAATTTTAGGCACAGGTCAGGGCTGTCAGCAATCAGAGTGACCAAAATCAGGCAGGAGGGCCAGGAACCAGAAGATCAAACAGAGTAACTTGGAGGCACTAGGAACTTGCAAGACATGTCTTATATGCATGCATTGAAACCAGGTCCTTGGCATCCTTTTATTCTCAATTTTGGCACCAAAGTACAAGGGAATCACTGTGTTGGCTCTGAGTCCCAAGTGATGCCGATGGGCATTGCCTTTTTCAACACAATGCTGAAGAGGAGGTGCGTGCCATTGGCCACTGCTTACATAATGGTACATTCTCCAAAATTCATGTACATTGAGAAAATAAATGGTTTACTGTAGGAACATCTTTCCCAGTGAAAATTCAGATACATGGCAGAAGTTATTTACAGCAGCCAGCCAAAGGCCAGTTTATGTGCAAGTTTTTCCTAAAACACTAAAGATGATCTTATCACCAGAATAAGTGATGTTATTCTTAATCAAGTCAATGGCATGAGTGTACTCAGGGGCTCAGGACTGACACTGCTTTGTTTCATCCTTTAGTAATAGTATTATTCACAATCTGGATTATGTCGATGTTTATACATGTTTCTCTTCTGAATGCTTATTTATTCTTTATATTGTACTAGCTTGTCCCTGTCTGGAAACTGGGGATTTAGAAATGGTAGACAAGAAAATGCAGAATTATATATATACATGATAGCAGGAAGTATATGCCCTGTTTAGCATGATTTGGGCTTATGGTGCATATATTTTGTGAAGATTTATTAAGGTTCGAATTGAAAATTTGAATTTTTAAAAACATTTTATGGTCGAAACTCTCAAATTCGACTTGTGAATTACCCAAACTCGAATTTTGAGATTTATCACTCTCTGGCCCTTTTAAAATTCCAATTTGACTATCCGACACCTAAAATCTGCCGAGTTCATGTATAAGTCAATGACAGAGGTCCAGGGACCAGTTTGGACATGTTACTAGCCTTCCTGACATTCCAGTTTTTTCAGAGGAAAAACTCAAATTGAGCTTAGTTGAATTGGATTCACATTTGAGATATTCATTTTTTTATTAAACAATAAATAACCCCCCAATCGAATTTTGAGCATATTCTAATTTAATAGAGTTAAAAAAAAACAGGTCGAAATTTGACCTTTGATAAATGTGCCTCCCCGTGTCTGATGTTTTAATCAGGATAAATCAATGTAGTTTTGTTATATCAAGCTAAACAGGACAAAAAGGGAAACTGAAACTACTCCCCGCTTTTGCCAATTGGTCCTTGTCTTTTGTTGTGAGTGTTTTGTTAGCAGCAAGCAATCCATTGTTTGTGAGCAGGGCCAGGCCAAGGGGTAGTAGGCAGGGTAGGCAACCGTGTACGGCACAATCACTGGGGGGGGGCGCACTTCTCAGGTGGACATTTTTTTTTTTACAGTTTAGTTCACTTGGCCTTTATAAAAGCATTATAATTTTAAAAGAATTGCATGTACCAACCCCCTGTTTTAGCCTGTAAAATTTTTAAAAACGCTCCCCCCACTGGAGCGTGACTACTAGTTGGTGCCTTCTATTCTGACGCGCGGATGCGCAGTGGGCTGCGACGCAAGACTTCATTCATTACAAAGGATCGGTTGGGGTTGGGCAGAGAGGACCAGCTGTGCCTGTGCACGCTAGATGGAACAGTAACTCGGCGCTGAAGAGACCTGTCTGTCCTGACTCCTGCTGGCTGGGGCCCCTGGGCGTTTGGGCAGCTGCCTTTTACTACTTTCCTAATCCATCCTTTCCTTATATTGAAGTTTGACGCTTGCTGTTGCTGGAATAGGTACAGTCTATATCATGGGCGCTTTGGTTGGGCACACAGGTACAGGTGGGGGCTTGGGGCCTGCTGCAGTACAGTATTAATAAATATGGCTGGGCCTGGGCTCATTGTTGGCTGCTGGCACAGGTTCAGATGGGGGAGTTGCTGATTGGAACCCTTGCCTAGGGTGCTAAACTACCTTGGCCCGACCCTGTGTGTGAGTGTGTGTGTATGGGGGGTATCATTCAAAAATCTAATTATCTGCTTCACAAGTACCAAACAGGAAGTACCTTCACTTACCTTGTTTGTCCTGTATAGCTCTAGAAAAATCATAGATTTTTCCTAATTATAACAATAAAATATGTTCAGTATAAGCCATATTCATAGCACTCATGTTGAACAAAGAGGTAGACTGGCCCTTTAATGGAGAAGGAAATGCTTGGTGCACTTGGGGGTGCCAAATGTTAGGCACCCCCAAGTGATTGTATTGACTTACCTGAATCCCTGGGCTCCTATCAGCAGAAAACTGCACCAGATAAAAGGTGTTCAAACATTTTTTTTTTCAATTCCTGAAATGAAATAAACCTTTTGCTTAGGTGAGGGCATAAAAGAAACAGCATGTAATTTTAACTTGCGGACTTAATGACACTGCCATTGGCAGAATAGCCATGGCAACAGTTACCAGCTGCTCCTACGCTTTGTAAAACTCTGACAGGTATCTGCTCTGCTTTCAGGAGATGCACAGCATAAAGTAATCCAAAAAGACCAGGTCTTTACCCATAAAGAAAATTAATTAACACGCACTAGCTATTTCTTGACCTTTTTGTTAACTCTGATAATGTTTCTACAACTTTATGTCTAGCAACACAATTAACTGACCAGTTTACAACAGAGCAATGTTGCATTCTTGATTATAAGTTTATAAAGCAAGATCTATGTATTTTTCAATACAAACACAAAGGGGATTATTTAGTAAATTCAGATTTTTTTGTGGTAGGAGTTTTATAGGGGAAAACCCAATTTTCATAGAAAAAAAAAACCAATGGTGTTAAAAGTCAGAATAAAAAATATACTCCATCTTTAACCTGCCAAGGTCATGTAGAAGTCATCGACAGATGTCCTGCTTACAATTGGAAGATATCACGGTCTGCTCTGGGTTTCGTACCATAATCCGAATAATTTATAGCTTTTGGGCGATAATTGGGAATCTTTTAAGATTTCATCGAGTCTTTTCCAGCACCAGATATTTTTGAGTACATTTATTGATAAAGACTGTAAAAATAGTGATATTGTGGATTGTAGTTCATAACCTCCAAAGTATCTGCAGAAGGCTAATGGCGCTTATCTGTTCTGTGGAGGCAGCGGCAGGGGATTGGTTCTGCGTTATATTTTTCTTTCCACATACAGGAGAGCTTTAGTTTAAATTGTTTAACCCCTATTCTGATTCCAGTAATCATCTCAAGACATTTATTCCATGTTGTTGAGGGTTTCCTGAACCTTTTACTGCTGTAAAGTTCAATCTACAAGGATCTACATATATTAATTCCATATTTTCCATCCTTATTCTGCTTTTGTAATGACTGTTAGAGAAGGTGTTTAGCTTGTTCATCTCTTATCATTGAATCAGTGTCATTTACTGTGCTGTCTGAATGTTATTACTTGGAATGGATTTCACAATATTGTTCACCTAATTTGAAGATATTTGTGGTGAAACAAGTGGGGGATTCTCAAAGGATAATGAAGGATTCCCATCATTGTAAGAGTAGTTTTCAAAGTATTTTGTGAATGAGCAGTAACCATCATTACCACTTAGTGAAAATACCAATAACTAGTAAATCTACCCCCAGCATATTCCATAATCAAAATTCTGACATCATGGTCAAGAACATTTTTGAACACTAGGCCAGAATGCATGACGTGCTAGAAGTGAATATAGATGTTACATTGAAAGGGCTTCCTGAGGCTACCAGTAATCTGTGGGCTTGCTACTAAACTGTTGTAACCCTTAAATGGATTCTAAGCCCAACTGTAATGCTGTCCCACTGTGTCTTTGCCCATAAAAAGTAATTATTGATACAAGACAATTCACCAATGAGATATCTACTTACAAAAACTTCATTATAAACGTGTGGGGAACTCCATTAGGTTTTTATTCCCTGTAATATTTATTGCACTTAAAATTACAACTCATAAGAGATAATTAAAGTTTAAAAATATATTCATTAACCTATAGTTATGTGTAACATACAAGGAAAATGATCACCTGGTATAAATAATTGAGTATAAAAGTCAGTTTGGTAACTTGAAACTGAAACAGTGAGCATTTGTATTGCTATGCAACTCCTTAGTTAATCTCCTAAAGCTTCCACTCAAAGACGAAGATAGTTGACCATTGAAAGTTGATACTGAATCAGCTAACCAAATGTTCTCATGACCAATGTCTGATGTGATCAGGGCCTTTAATACATTATCCTAAAAGCCTGAATGGTTGGGCTAGTGATTTCTTTCATTTTGTTTTCAGATTGTAGAAAGATGATATTAAAAGAATTGTAAAGAATGCTTTCTTTTAATATGATATTTAAATAATTATATATATTTTTTCCATCTAGGCTGTGACCGTCAACCCTGGGGTGGTGCTGTGGCATCCCAGTATCCCCTCTTCCTCATCTGCCTTCTCCCCAAACACTACTCTTTTCCTTCTCAATCTGTGGAAAATCTGAAGGTGGAATGTAGGACGGTGAGCAGACATGAGAAGCAGATGGAAGTTCACTCGTATATGTGAGGAACAGAGGTGTGCTGCCCACTCTGTATAAACCCACAGGTGGATGGGAACATAGCTCTGAAATCTTCTCAGAGACTTAGTGCTGGAGAGTTGAGACTCTGCGCTCATTTGGCCAGAGCTAGTGAAGTTGAAGAAATATGTCTTTATATGCGCTGTATTGATTTATAAGGATCAGTTTTGCACATACCTCTTAACTGAACCTGATTATGCTCCGCTTACAGGCTAGACGCAGCTGCAGAACACTGTGACATCATAGTCCTGTGGCCCTTGCTAGCGGTAAAGGTGTATGTGGTTGGGGAAACTCAGTCTTGACTAAGGAAAGAAAGTCTGTTGTATGTTCACATTATTATGGAAAACAGATTCCAAGAAAACAATTTTATTTTTTTTAGGATATATAAAATGAACGTAGTCGGTTGGGAGATCTGAAATCATCTTCCGATTCCAATTTCTGGACTGAAAAGTGATTGTCTATCTGTGGGATGCTTCATAAGTTACTATGATCTGTGGGAGCTTTTGTGTACGTGTTTTTTAGGCTATAACTTGTCACTGATAGCATGATGCATTCTACTGACCTCATGGGAGGAATGCAAAGATAAAAGGGAGAGCTTTTTATTGAGCAGAAATGTAGCACAGAACTAAAATATTTTTTTTCATAAAGATCCATTTCACATTTTTAAACAATTTCCTGACAGACAGACATCCTACTGGTCCAGCCTTAAATCATACTCTAACAAGAAAGTGTTGCTTAGTCAAGAAATAACAATTATTCTGTGCTGTACCAAAGGCTAGTTTTTACGTTGCAGGCTCTTTCCCAAGTGAACTCTTTATTTAATGAAACTGGAAACAGTGCAACCTAAAGATTGAAGGTGCACTGCTTTTTTGCTTCTCCAAGAGTTAAGGCTTGAAATTGATCTATAGAGTCATCATTTGCAATCCAAAGGCAAGATGTGCATGGTGTATGGGCTGAAACCCTTCCCCTGATGCTCTCTTCATTTCTATTTTAGCCTTTTGAGGTTTAGAGATTTGTTTTGCAAGGAATATTGTTTAGTATTAGGAACATTTTCAAAGTTTCTGCTCTCATTTGAGAAATTGAACTAATTTTCAATGTTGTTTAGTGGTTGAGCCTTAAAAATGACTGTTTCGCTGGCAGGAGAAGATTTACAATATCCGATATTAAAGTAAAATTCAAATACATTTTTAGCAAACACATGGAATTAGTTCTGTCCTATATTAAATGTAAAGATCCTCAGCAGCACAAAAATGAAAGCAACTATATCATGCAGCTACCTAGTGTTTCCATCATTTTTGTAAATTGCAGAATAACCACTTTGAGTTTTCCTCTGTTGTTTCACTCCCTCTCCCTCCTGAGTTTAATCCCATGACTGTAAATCCGCTACTGTATCATGTAATGTACTGTCATTGAGAAAGGAAAGAGCATCTGCTGTGAGAATTCCTCCATTGTTTCTTGGTGCCTTTCTCAGGGACTGATAAGTAAACCATGGTCAATTTTAATAAGCAGTAACATTACTTACCTGTTATAAAAACTGGGCTAATCATTTCAAATTTAGCAGTTCAACAATTAAAGGATTGTCAAACTGTTTTTCCCTGAATGGAATTTGCATTAGGGATTTAGGATTCAGATAGGAGTTAGTGTTCAGTGCTGCTCCTAAGATGCACTGAACACTAAAAGCAGCTGAAGAACTCTGATAAATTTTGATTTTCGTCTGGAAAATTTTTATAAACAAAAGGTAAAAAAAATCTAACTCCTGGGAATACTTCTGGCTTCCCCAATTTGATCTTTGTTTCTAAGCATTTAATTAATATTTTAACTATCAAACTCACTTTCAGTTTTTCTTAGGACATGAAGCGCAGTATATATCAAGATTGAATAAAAAATATTTTATATTACTTTGAAGGAAAGTGATTGACTGCATGTTATTTAATATATTCTGCAGCATTTAGCCTACAATTTGTTACTGGAATGCATAGATGTAAATCTTGTATAAAGGAGCAGCATCAGATTTACTGAAGGGAAATACATTATGCATAAGAATGAATCCAATTCAACCATACCTTTCTGTGTAACGTGTGCCATTTGTTTAATATCAGAATCAGGTTTTGATCGTTCTTAATGGAACCCATTTATTTGCAGGTCACTTGGAAGTATTTTGAGCCAGTGGGCCAGAGATAGGCACAATTTAGGGTGAATGAAGTGTAATGCAAGGATGTGCCCACACAAGTCTTTTACCTGTTGCTAAGCTAAAACTTTGAGCACCCCCAACAGCCATTGGCTACAGAAATACAGAGTCAGGTCGTTTAGCAGCTATAAGGATGTAGGCTGAATATCAAAGATGTAAGTCAAAACAAATCTACCAGTTAATATATAATGCAATAACATGTATTTTGTAAATGACCTAAGGACATTATCTGGCATCCCTTGAGACTGGCCCTACTTGCCCTTAAAGCTCATGCCCTGAAGCAACATGTTTCATGTTGTTTCAGTATTGGTGAGGCTTTAAATGACTACTCTATTAACAACATTTTATCTCTTTAGCACATCTTTTAGAACCAGGCAATGCTAAACAATGTCTCCTCAAAAAAGGACTAAAACCTTTCATAATAAAGAGCTTAATAGAAGGGGTTTTTTTTAAAAGAAAATCACTGTGATCTCCTGTAAAATGAATACATTTTTCTAAAAGGTTGTGTTCTTTAGTTTCTCTGACTTGCCCTTTACTTAGCTGTGGTCAGGCCTAGCTCTTTCCAACACTGCAAATTCATTTAATATGACTTAACTTTTCTATACATAGTATGTAATAAATAGCACATGCATTATGGCACATTTCTTCTCAGAATTGAATACATTTAGTACATTTAGTACTAATTTACGGAATTCAAAATTCAGAACTGCATCGTTTTTCGGACAAACAATTACCAAATAATTGTCAATCACCCAATCATCATCCAAATGTGCCTTTGTATAAGACACTGTCAATACATTTGAACCACTAGCAAAACTGCGAAAGGGGGTGGTCATAAAAATACATTTCAGTCTCCACTAGGGATAGGCAGAATAGGCAATTGCCTACTTGGGGGTCACCAGCCACACACTTTTCTACCACTTATCCCGCTGGCCTCACTCATGCCAGGCTGATCCTTTATAGTGAGAGGGACTGTGTGCATCTGTTCAAGCGTGTGTGCGCAAACAGGGAGGTGGGAGGCAACGTAACTGGCCAGGTTGCCTAGTGCGTCTGGCCTGACACTGTCGGTCTCCATCTGGGTTATGGATTGTCATCTGTGTGGCCCAAAATTCATGTGACTTAGAATGTAACTGTGTAAATGAAGGCATTTATTATATTTCCAATTTACTGTACAATAAACTATACACCATAATAGAAAAGGACCTAGGGATTTATTTTCCATTTGTCAAATGTGTTGCTTGACATAATACAGGCAAAATATATTGGTTTCCTCCTTTTTTTAATTCCCATCAGAACCAGAACTTTCCTCCAATGGGAGCCCTCCTTCTCTTTCTAAAGGTGGCCATACACAGGCACATTTAAGCTGCAGATTCAGGTCCTGATTCAGCAGCTTATCTGCCCGTGTATGGGGCCCTCCGACAGGCCTCCCTGTTTGGCAAAAATCAGCCAGATCTCGATCGGGCTGGTTCGATTTTTCTGTTAGCTCGAGGACTGCATCGCCTCATTGATGTGGCCCTTGCTCCATAGGTTCAAACAATTGCATTACCACAATATCACCCACCCATGTTAGTCCTGTTTCAGGAAAGATTTGCTTGTTTGGCGACCTTGCAAAATGAGCAAATCTTACAATGTATGACAACCTTTAGGCATGTTGCCTTGTAGCAGTGGTTCCTTTTCTCCTGCCAGTGTGTGTGTTTTTAATATTGTGGCTATAAGGGAACCAATCAGTTCCATAAATACTTTTATCCAGATTTAATATCATGGTCTTTGGAGCTTTTGTTATGAATAGTATTTTTGACTCTGCTCAGTCTATATAGATATAAACTGGTCATGCAACGTGGTCACTCCTTGCCATTGCTGCTCCATCTGTCATTTAGGAAATTCTAGATTAGGTATTCCCAACCAGTGACTCGCGAGAAACACATTTCCCACCCTTGGATACTGCTCCCAGTGGCCTCAAAGCAGGTACTTATTTTTGAATTCTTGGCTTGGAGGCAAGCTTTGTTTGCATACATATACTACCTGACAGAGCCTCCTGTAGGCTTCCAGTCCTCATAGGGCTACCAAATAATCACAGCACTTAATTGGAACTGCTATGACCTTTTTTCATGCTTGTGTTACTCTTCAACTCTTTTATCCCTAATTGGAAGTGGCTTATGGGTAAAAATGGTTGGGGACCCCTGTTCTAGAAGAGTGACGTTAATTAATACACTGCATATTTTCAAGAGTCCACAGGAATAGCTAGCTGTTATCAGTTTATCATATCTGTCTCAATTATTATTGCACATCATCCTACTCAAACATTCTATAAAAGCAATTTTTTTTAAAAACTTAAAGGAGTTATTTACTAAATTCCGAATGCCAAAAATTCTAAAACTTTTTAGTTTAAAATCTGAATTTTTATTGGAAAAAAAACACAATTTTTTCGGGGATTTATTATACCCTGAGGATGGAAAAGTTCAATCCAAAAATCCGGCATCTCAGACCTGCCAAGCTTGCATATAAGTCAATAGGAGAAGTACCAAAGATTTTATGATCTTTGTGCAATAATCTGAAGATTTTGTGGTTTGCGGGCAAAAATCAGGAAAAATTTAGTTTTCGGGAAAGTGTATTAATAAATAAGGTAAAAAAACTGTTTGGATTTGGTCAGAGTTTTTTTTCAGAAAATATTAAGATAAATTCGGACTTTAATAAATAACCCCCTTCATGCTTTTGTTGTACAAATTTTACTACAATTTCTTATATATCAAAAGTTGAGTCCTAGATTAAATTTCTTGTGTTTTTATTTACTTATTTATATTTTAGCATCTGCATATTTTTTTACCCCCAAGCTCACATATTCCTTCAATTTACTAAACCATATATTGAATTTCCCTCTGGAATTTTGCACCACAAGTGAAAAATTGCAGCATGATTTCCAGCACTTACATATTGTTATTTTGTTGTCTTTTTTCACTATGGGATACATTTTTCTTTAATGGCCATCCACGGCAAAGTCTGTATTTGGACAAATATATTTTCAAGTAGAGAAAATCACTACAATGGTAAATTATGCAACAACATGGAAAAAAGGTCAACATTCGGGTGTTTGTATTTTTACCCATACAGCAGTTTAACCACTAATGACCATATCATATGTTCTCTTGCTGTAAATTCAAATTCAGTTGTTAAATACACAATGTCAAAACATTTCTACAATAACTGCATTTAAACCTTACAAAACCTTACAAAATATCCATGTTTCTACATAGCAAAAGAAATGTTGGTTCAGTCAAAATATACACAGAATTGAAGAAACATGTTCTGTAACCATGACTCCTAGTATTTTTTTGCGTACACAGGGTTGGACTGGGCCGACGGGACACAGAGAAAAAACCCAGTGTGCCCTGACTCTTGTGGGCCCCGCTGGCCCAGGTCCAGACCCTCATCTTCTTCTTAATGCCGCGACCCCCTTTGTCGGAGGTTGTGGGAAAAAAAAAGATTTGTGCCCACTGTGTGTGTGCATGCGCAAAACCGCAGTACACACAAACGCAGCACCGTGTGCTTGCGCACGGGTGCGACGCACTTGGCCGGCATGGGGCCCTGGGATAGTAGTCTGTGTGGGCCCCGGGCCCCCCAGTCCAACCCTGTGCGTACAATATATTCATCAACATAATTGGATGCAATCAGATATGATGTAGATTAAAAAAAATCAGAAGTAGATCTGCTAAGTTTTATCCTTATCCTGGTTCATGTGGACCCAGTGTTCCAAGGCTTTTACAATGAAACTAGGGATGTCACTAGTGATGGGCAAATTTGTCCCATTTTGCTTTGCCAAAAATTCATGAATTTCCCATGAAATTTATGAAATGGCAAAAAATTTGTGAAATTGTGACACCTGCATTTTAGTCAATGGGCATCCGAATAATGTTGATGAAACAGTTTTGACGCAATCGACTATTCCAGCGCACGTCCAACTTTTTTCGCCGCGCCTGCCTAAGTTATCCATCACTAGGGGGCAGATTTTTCAAAGGTCAAAGTGAATTTTCGAAGTAAAAAACTTTGAATTTCAAGCTATTTTTTGTGTACTTTGACTAGGAAATAGTCCAACTTCGATTCGAAATTCGAATATTGAAATTTATCATGTACTTTCTCCTTAAAACTTCGACTTCGACCAGTCGCCACCTAAAAGCTGCCAAAGTGCTGTTTTTAGCCTATGGGGGACCTCCTAGAACCTACATGGAGGCAATTGGTGGCGTTTGAGGGATCGAAGTTTTTTGGGGGAAAAACTTTGAATCAAAGTAGATCGAAGGCGCTATTCCTTCTATCGTACGTTTCGAATATGGACCACTTCGACCCCCAAAATCATTCGACCTCTATTCAGTTGGTCTTTTTGAATTCGAAGTTCGAAGTTTTTTTAACTTCGACCCTTGATAAATCTGCCTCTAGATGTCACTTCCTGCACTTACATCAAAAGACAAAGATAATTCCTAAGAAAAGCTCTGCTCCCACTCCAATAATGTAACAACAGTTCCATGCAGTTGTGTTTCATTCTCTCAGTATCTCTGCTTCCTTACAAAAGGATTACAATGTTCACTTTGTGAGCAATAAATATATTTTAGAAAAGCATTAAAACAATAATGTAGACTTGTGAAAGGCATTGTATCTAGTAATTGATAAATATTACTGCATTATTTTGTTTTCTGCTAAACTGTATGGCTCTAGATCTCTCTGTCATGTACAGATTCTTCCTCCAGTCTTTTCTTCCACCATTTATTCTCCAACTTGGCTTATATACGCCACTGGGTATATAAGACAAGCTGTAGAAGAATTGGCAGAAGAGAAGACTGGTTGAAGAATCTGTCTACCAATAGCAAGTCACATGTCATTAAATATGGATCAAAGTATTTCCTAACTGTATAAATATATGGCCAACCTACAACCCCCTGGACCAATAAATATTCTAGTTATTTTATTTAGATTATACTTTCTAAAGTATAACTGAATGTTTAAAGGCAAAACACATCTAGATATGAAGAGCACCCCATAAACCTGCTTGTTTTGCTAGATGAGTACATTGCAGTAGTAGACACCAAACACTTGAATTTCAATTTAGGGTGCCAATTTGCACAATAGCCTGTATGTGCCTTTAAACTGAATAATCATCTGGATCTTTTAAATAGAATTTTATTGCGGTTCTGATTTGAGAATAAGATAATTTGCTTCTGATATTAAGGGGACCATTTACTTAGCTCGAGTGAAGGAATAGAAGAAAAAAAACTTTGAATTTCGAATGGTCGAATTTGGCTACTTCGACCATCAAATAGGCTACTTCGACCTTCGACTACGACTTTGAATCGAATGATTCGAACTAAAAATCATTCAACTATGCGACCATTCGACAGTCGAAGTACTGTCTCTTTAAAAAATACTTTGGCAAGTAAAACCTACCGAGGCCAATGTTAGCCTATGGGGAAGGTCCCCATAGGCTTCCAAACAATTTTCTGATCGAAGGAAAATCCTTCGATCGATGGATTCAAATCCTTTGAATCGTTCGATCGTAGGAATTGCGGTAAATCCTTCGACTTCGATATTCGAAGTCGAAGGATTTACATTCGGCAGTCGAATATCGAGGGTTAATTAACCCTCGATATTCGACCCTATGTAAATTTGCCCCTAAGCATCCATTAATTTAAACTCTGTATCATTGTACCATTTAGGGTCATGGCAGAAGGGGAAATGTAACACCTGTGGTTAAATCTGCACTACCGTGTACAACAAATCTCCCAAAAAAGCTTTCCATTTGATTTAGTTCAAAAGTGACCATTTGTAATAAACCAGGCAGAGAACTCATTAAATCATTTTGCACGATTCGTTACCAAGCTCTATGCCATATTTTAGCTATACAATTTAAATAATGAATTTATAACACAAGGGGGGACATTTACTTAGGTACAGTTTTTCGCTTCGGACAGCTTCTCCATACTTCACGCAACTACATCAGACGTTAATTCGATATGACTACAAGTATTCATCAAAATGCGCTAATTCGTCAAATGAAAGAAAATTCATCAGAGTGAAAATTTCTTAATGAATTTTCTGTAGCGTTACTTTCTTCCTAGTGAAATTACATTAGTATACTTACATTTACGTCAATTTAAATATGGCGGCTACATACAGGTCATATGAATGTTTTTATTAGTGATGGTGACCACTTAAAGTGGCCACTTATTATTAAAAATGTCCAAGGAAGCAAAATAAAGACAAAAAAGGATCTTCTATTGTCCTAAAAATGAGCCCACCCTAAAACAAATGTGAAATGTGCTTCAAATGGTTAAAAAGGTATTAATAGCATACAATATATTTAACAGCTACCTTTAAGCTTAATCCCACATTAAAATAAAAAAAAAACGCCAGCTTTTTTTCTTTTTTTATGACTTTTTTTGAATAGACAATATGATGTCACTGACATAGTAAGTTTAAGGATGTATCTTCATCTTAACAATCTGCCAGGTAGAACCAGGCGAATAAGACATTAGGGAAAGTTAACTCCTTGATAAATTTATGGATTAACGAACATACGTCTGATAGAAAATTCGCCTGCTACAATGGCGCAAAAGTTCTCTAATGCTGAAGTTTTCCGCGAATTGTCCTCTTCGTCATTTAGTAAATAGGAAAAGTCATAGCGAATTGCCCTTTTGGTGAACTTGCACAATTTCGTCCTTTACCATATGTTCCCCAAGCAGACAAATGAATCAACACTTGGACACAATAAAACTGTGCTTAACACATTCTTCAAAAAAACAAATTGAATTTGAGTTTCTGAAAATCAAATTTTTGTGATTTATTAAGGACGAAAAACTGAACAACTTGAACGAAAAAAATCCAGCATTTAAAAGCTGGCAAGTTAATATACCATAACCATATTCGGCCATATCAGGCTCTGCAGTGTGAAAGCACAGTAATGTTACCCGCTCGCAGCGCTGACAGACTTATCCACGGGAGGCCAGAGTGATCATTTTGAAATGCAGCTTTATTGAAACAATACACGGTGGTACAGTTGTCTGCAGTGTGAAAGACTGCTATCTCACATTTAAGTGACTGGAAGTTTTCATTGTATCCACAGTAGGATTTGCAGAAGAAATGCTGTTACATTTAAATAACTGTTTTTATGGGTATCCAAGCAGGTGTTACGGCCTCTGGCTCTTTATATAAGAGCCAGTTACCACTTGACTGTGAATACAGAGTGACAGCATATAAAAGGATAGTAGGAGGATAGTATTGATGTCAATAGAATCAATGGGAATAATATGGAAAACCTTGTATAATAGCAAAAGATGATGACTGTAGCATTCAGTATGCAAGAAAAGAAAAGATTTAGCACATTTGCCTTTTCTCTATCTTTTACAACCATACAAATCTCCTCCCCCATTTCCATTTCTTTGCCCACTACCTCATCTAACCTGTCTTCCACAGAATCCTTTACTGAACCCTCCCCTCACGTATAGTTTAAAATCTCCTCCAACCATCTAGTCATTTTCTCCCCCAAAACAACTGCACCATCATCATTGAGGTGGAGCCCATCCCTAGCAAAGAGCCTGGAGCTGACTGAGAAATCAGCCCAGTTCTCCAAAAGCCCAAAACCCTCCTCCCTACACCAATCTCTTAACCACGCATTAAGCTCCCGTTGTCTTCTTAGCGTTGCTCGTGGAACAGGTAATATCTCTGACAAAATTACCCTGGAAGTCCTCGCCCTCAACTTTACACAAAGTTTTATTTAAATTGTTCTTGAGGACTTCACCACCTCCTCTAACTTTGTCATTGGTACCTATGTATATGTAGACCACCGCGTCTTCTCCAGCCCCTCCCAATAATCTGTCCACTCGTTCCACCACATGCCAAAGCCGATGAAAACCCACCGACATCTCTCATGTAAATACTGCATGAAACTGCTGCTCCAACACCACATATATGTGACAAGACACACACTGAGCAAACCCACTTGCACTCATATTTACACTGGGTACTTACAGTCTCCCAAGTGCAACTCCTCTCAAAAGCATTTTTTGGTTTTAAATGCCTTAAGGTTTTTAACGCTGCTTAACACTTAATTTACATGCAACACTCACTGTGCAGTCACAAACTTATAGAGGGGCCTCTTGATGGATTGATAGCTGGTTAAACATTGTCCAAATATCTATCTGGCAGGTTTGAAATCCTTTTTGGGCCAGGACGGCACTGTTGCGCTGATGCAGACATTCCCTAATAGGCCTGCTGTATGCATACCTCCCAACTGTCCCATTTTCTGCCGGACACAGGCCCGGATTTGTGGCGAGGCCACATAGGCCCAGGCCTAGGGCGGCAAAAATGTAGGGGCGGCATGCCGCCCAACCGCAACCCTTCCCCCACAGTGTTCCCGTGATTTAAATTGCGATCGATGTCGCTTCACGCAGCCGGCGCTAGGACCATGTAGTGCCGGCAGCGGCAGGGGGCGTGCGCAACAGAAGAAGTCGGCGATTGGACAATGCGACCTTGGGGCGCCACGATTTGAAATCCGGCCCTGGCCGGACAGTCCTGATTTTGACAGATCAGCCAGCATTCCTGAGTTTCTTGCTGAAATGTCCCAAGTTTCTCTTTGATCTCCTGCACTGATGCCGGAGAAAGATACAAAGTTTCTTCAACTAAATTAAAATAAAACACAGAGAGCCCAGATTGCTAAACGCCTGCTCTTAGATACATTTATAACAATTTAAGGTAAGCAAAGATACCATTGTAACAATTTAAAATAAGCAGGTCTCTTGGGTAAACTGTGACTCACAGCTTTAAGGACAATTTCAGCTTCATTAGCAAAACTGTTAAAACACATAAACCATTGCACTAAAATTCCCAGAAATGTGCTCAAACTTTCAAAATCTGCCACATTTTGTAAAATGGACATAGTAATTAGTGGGCTGTGGCCATAAAGTGGGCGTGGTCAAAAAATTAGCCGGGCATAGCGCGCCACAACTTTTTGTCCCTCTTTCTGTTTTTCAAATGTAGGGAGGCATGTGTATTATCTAAACCCAAGCCCCTGGTGGCATAGGTGGCCAAATTGGCCACAGATCCACTTGTTTAACAACCTCACCAAACAAGTTGATCTTACGGCCAGCTTTAATCATTGCACCGAAAAATCCAAGATAACAAAGGTCATTTATAACCACAACCAAACAGTGCAAAGTGCAATTTCAGTCCTCATGTTTTACCATCAATGCAGCATTTTTTTTGGCTTCTGACCCCTTAACACGCTACTTCGGGGCATCAATTAATGCAGGCCACTGTGGAAAATGTGGAAATTAATTACATGGTTCCCCTGGAGTCAATAGGAACACTGTAATTCACAAGAGATGGAGGGATGGAAACAGCGGTGCTGAGAAACAGAAGGTTGCTGAGCAAAACAGAAGGCTCAGTTGATAATGCCTGCAAGGAGTTGTAGTCTAAAGGGTTGGGGAACAATTAGTACATAAGGTTGTCGGAGGCAAGCTGTCGGTTGTCTTTGTTGTATTTTGATTTTGGATTATCATGGTTGTGCCAGATAGGCATCTTTATAAAGGCAAGTCTTCAAGGATGAATTGGAACTGTAGAGAAATCTTGCATTTGAGAATGGGATTAGGTTAGGACAAAAGATTGTAGGAAGTTCCAGGATGAAGTACATTTTGTTCTCACACACAAACCAAGGGCACACATACATGCTACATTATAATACAGCCAATGAAAGGACAGAGCTGTCTTCTGCACCCACACTTCCTGCTGCAGTATTTTCTGTCAGGTGATCAGGGACACAGAGAACATTATAAAATGGTGGCTCAAGGTTAAAGATGTAAAAGAGCAATATTTACAGTTTTATTTGTAACTTATTCCTGCACACATTTGAGTTGATGGTTCATTTGTATTGGATACATGTAGGGGCCCATTTATGATTGTTTGAGCTTACGCGCTCAAGCATAAGGCAACAAAGTCATGAAAGAAACCCTGCATGAGTTGCCAATTACACAGGGTTTCGTCTTCATGAGTTTGCCTGAACAGGCTTCTGTACTTGCCTGTATGCTAAATTATATTTGCCTTCTAAATGTTTTCATACTACTATACTTCTCTTCTTTTGTTCCCTTTTATTAACTACCCCCCCTCCTAAATTCCTTCCTGTAATTTTGTAATCCACAGTTTTACATAAAGAGGTCTAAAATAACCAGCTTTCTGTCTGTAACTATATACAGTATATATGCAGTTAGGTCCATAAATATTTGGACAGACAACTTTGTTTTCTAATTTTGGATTTGTACATTACCGCTAGGGATGTAGCGAACCGCCGAGAACCACCGGCAAAAAATGCGAACAGTTCGCGAACTGTTCGCGAACTTCGAACATCCGAAAATCGTTCGATTCGAACGATCGAAGGATTTTAATCGTTCGATCGAACGATTTTCGTTCGAATCGAACGAAAATCGTTCGATTTTAGCGATCGAATGGTCGAACGATTTTGACGCGAACGCCTATTGGCGAACGTCGCGCGACGTTCGCGAACTTGCGGCGGACGCGAACAGTCGAATTTCGCGGGAACTAGTTCGCCGGCGAACAGTTCGCTACATCCCTAATTACCGCAATGAATTTTAAATTAAACAACTCAGATGCAGTTGAACTGCAGACTTCAGCTTTAATTCAGTGGGTTGAACTAAAAGTTTGCATAAAAATGTGAGGAACTAAAAGCCTTTTTTTTAAACCCACTTCATTTCAGGGTCTCAAAAGCAATTGGACAAATTAAAAAACTGAAAATAAAATGTGCATTTCTAATACTTGGTTGAAAACCCTTTGCTGGCAATGACAGCCTGAAGTCTTGAACTCATGGACATCACCAGATCCTGGGTTTCCTCCTTTTTAATGCTCTGCCAGATCTTTTCTACAGCGGCTTTCAGTTGCTGTTTGTTTGTGGGCCTTTCTGTTCAAAGTTTAGTCTTCAACAAGTGAAATGCATGTTCAATTGGGTTCAGATCAGGTGACTGACTTGGCCATTCCAGAATATTCCACTTCTTTGCTTTAATAAACTCCTGGGTTGCTTTGGCTGTATGTTTTGGGTCATATTCCATCTGTATTATGAAACGCCTCCCAATCAATTTGACTGCATTTAGCTGGATTTGAGCAGACAGTGTCTCTGAACTCCTCAGAATTTTTTCTGATTCTGTTCTGTGTCACATCATGGATAAACACTAGTGTCCTAGTGCCACTGGCAGCCATGCACGCCCAATCCATCACACTGACTCCGCCATGTTTTATAGATGATGTGGAATGCTTTAGATCATGAGCTGCTCCACACTTTCTCCATACTTTTTCTTGCAATCATTCTGGTAGAGGTTGATCTTGGTTTCATCTGTCCAAATAATGTTTTTCCAGAAATGTGCTGGCTTTTTAGATATTTTTTTTTAGCAAAGTCCAATCTTTCTATTCTTGATGCTTATGAGTGGCTTGCACCTTGCAGTGCACCCTCTGTTTTTATTCTCATGCAGTCTTCTCTTTATGGTAGACTTGGATATCAATACGCCTACCTCCTGGAGAGTGTTGTTCACTTCCATGGACGTCCAAGTGCTTGCTTGCTTTCTTTCTTTCTTTCTTTCTTTCTTTCTTTCTTTCTTTCTTTCTTTCTCTCTTTCTTTCTTTCTTTCTTTCTTTCTTTCTCAGGATGTAACAAACCATAGATTTTGCCACTCCTAATATTGTAGCAATTTCTTGTTTGTGTTTTTTCTGGTTTTACAGCTTAAGGATGGCTTGTTTCACCTGCATGGAGAGCTCCTTTGACTGCATGTTGTCTATTCACAGCAAAATCTTCCACATACAAGCAACCACCCCTCAAAAAGACTCCAGGGCTTTTATCTGCTTCATTGATAATGACATAACAAAGGAATTGCCCACACCTGCCCATGAAATGAAGTGATTGTGTTAAAGAAAGGCTTTAGTTCCTCATATTTTTATGCAATCTTTTAGTTCAACCCACTGAATTAAAGCTGAAAGCTGAAAGTTGTTACATTTACAATTCATTGTGGTAATATTAAAACAAAAATTAGAAAAAAAGTTGTCTCTGTCAAAATATTTATGGACCTTACTGTGTATATATAAATATATATACATCAAGAAACATGTGCAAACAAAACATCAAAATAATACTTCAAATAAAGATTTGATGTGATGATAAAGATTTGAAAATAAAGATTTGATGATTTGCAGTGTTGGATGAGGCTGGCGAAGGCTTAAAACATCATGTATGATGGTTTTAATCACTCCATTTGTAAGAAAGTGTGTTATTGATATTGAATATCAGGCAAGTTTATCAGCATATACTTCAGGTTATTTTTCTTATATCTGATCTGTTTCAGATAGGGTTCTGCATCCTTAGGGTAATACTAGATCAAGTATAAAAATAAAGGACTTTTCTGGAACCTTCAGGATTTTTTTGGTAACCTCACTGTATCTTATTGTACAATACCATGGAATAAGATACACATGAGGCGATACACATGAGGCATTTCACAAAAGTGATGTTAGAAATATTATTGGACTTAAATTGGACTTAGAAGAACATCAGGATCACAAAAACCTTGTTTTGCATATATTGGAGTTGTTTCAGATTGTCACAAGTACAGACAATTGTGAATTTGGCATTTGATGGCCATCTGGTGTAAATAAACATTTTAATCAAAACTAACTCCAATCCATTCGATCTACACTTGTGGATAACCCCCACCCCTTAAAGGCTAAGAATAATACTTTTTGTCTGATATGCTTTTCCTTTGCAATAAACATGGTACCTTGTTCTCTTTAACTAATACAAAATATATCCATGTTGGCTGCAAAACAGTGTTTAACTCTTTACCTGCCACGGATCATACAATATACTTGTAGTATCTAACAGCCAAGGGACAGATTATATGGGGCATATTTATTAGAGAGTGAAACTGGAGCTCATACTGTAGTTCGTCAGAATGAAATCCCCCCACTTTTAATTTAATTCTGCCGGGTTTTAAAATGTTATTTTATCAAGAGGTGAGCTTTTACTTTTATATATGCTCCCAAAACTCCACTGACATGAATAGAAAGAGAGATGGAATCACTTTGACAAACTCTAATTTCACTCTCTGATATTCATTTTTTATCCATGTCTTACTTAAAGGCTGCCTCAATAAATCAGGCGTATTTTCACAGAATCACAAATTTTCTTCATGTTGTTGAGAGCGTGATGTGCCAAAAGATGTGCTGAAATTTTCCTTGCGTAAATTCACCAGTATATTTTTCCCCTAGAACTGTAATGGGGATACTTCTCAAGAATTTACTTAATAAAGAAAAATGTGGCATTTTAGTTTGGAGGAAGTGATGTAAATAATGAGGTGGAAATGTATCTGCTCTGTTTTTATAATGGCAGTACCCCAGCCAGAACCTGGTAAAAATTGGTAAATATTTGAAATTAATTTGCCAAACCTTGTTGTAGTCTGCTTTTAGTAAATAGCTTTTGTTGTTTTAAATTTTATTTTTGGTGATAATACTCCAAGTGTCATCTCTTTGTCATCAGGGTTGACTGACCAGCCAGTATCAGAGGATCTTCCAGAAGGCTCAGGCCATAGTTGGCCACATCCTAGGACAACTCCCTTCAGCTTATGCTTAATTCCAGTGTGGGCCTATATAAAACCTGCACCACTAGCAACTCTCTATATGTAATTGCCTTGAGAGTGGATTTAGGCTGTCAGGTTCTCTGGAAGGCCCCATGCTAGGAGACCCAGTCTGATGCTGTTCTCATGCTATGGGAATTCTAGCAAAATGTGATTCACATAACAGCCAACATGACTCATCACTGAAAATAAAGTAATAAAGTTAGCAGACAACTTGAAGACGCATTCAGTAAATGGAAGTTGCATTGACTGCAAACTGCTAGCAACTAGTTCAGCCCTTCTAGCTGGCATTTCTAGATGGGCCCCTGATTCTTGGCATGATTCATAGTCTTGTGTTTTAATATTTTTAGTAGCTTTAAAGCATTGTGACTGTGGCTTTACACAGATAGTCCCAGGTCCCATAGATCCCTTACCTGTAATTTTGCAATCTGTTTGTTTTTAGGCTATTACTTTTCTACCAAACACTGATAAACTTTATCTAAGCTGTGGCCTTTTCCTGTGCAAGTGCCAACAAACTCTCCAGTAGGTTTGACGTACGGGCAAACGGTTTGCAACTGTTGATAAATAAAGGAAAAAACTGTGCCTAAAATGCTAGATGTATGTGAGAGTTTCATTTCTATCCCTGGGGATGATGGAACAGTACTTTGGCATTCGATTTTTCTGACACAGACATTTCTTTGCTTTGTGATCCAATTCCCCGTTTAGTTTCAGTTCAGCTGTTTCTGCTGGATATCAGTTTGGTAACTTCATTTTCTCTAACCCTAGTCAGTGATACAGTTAAACTATATATATATATGCTGGCAGGGCATGTAGGGAGGAGGCATAGGGGCCCCATGAGGCCCTAATTAATGAGCAATTTGCTAAAACAGGGCAACCTCTGTATATGTTGGGTGCCCTAAAATTAATTTGTTGCGGGCCCAGTAACGTCTATTTACGCCACTGTGTGAAAATATTATAAATGAGCCAAAATATTTTTGTAAGTCAGTTTGGTTGTTCCTATAAGCTGAACTATAAATGCACATTGTGCCAGGAATTCCACCATCTTGGAGGTAACACTTGATTTAACACTTTAAGAGGTAAAATATTAAAAGTCTCAATATCTACCAGGTCTAGTAACGCATAGCAACCACACAAAATGGTTACTATTAAAAGGTGGTATGTAAATGCTACCTGCTATGGTTTACTAGACCTCTCAGAACTTTATCACATACTCCCTTAACTTTAACTGCGTACATAATATAATCCAGGATTTTTCCAGCAATTATTGATCTACAATCCTCACCTCTAGTTGAACAGAACTCAGAGGCTGCAGGTTACAGATCGTCATTGTGTTCTGAAAATGTCTGATTCATCTACAGAATGGATTTATGTGTGGCAGTGTTTGAATGATGGGGCTTTGTGCATAGATGAAAAGACTGATCTAGAATCAAATGACAATGCCTGGGAAGAAAATTGGGAGGGAAGGTGGGGGGGTGGAAGCGGGGGTCTAATTCTGTAAATTTTGTACAGAAAACATTTCTAACATTTTCTACACTTTCAGGAAGTATTTATAATTTTCCGCTGAATGTCTGAATGTCTGCAGAAGCCCTTCCCAGACAGGGGTGTGTTTTCTGTAAAACATGGCCAGAGCCAAATGTATCTATGATCACAGAGCTGCTTTGTGCTACAATGCCATAGTGATTTTTTTTTACTCCACCTGTTTATGTTTTTATTTCCTCATGCAATGTTTCGTATAAGTGCCGCTGTCTTCTATTAATTATGCCAATAAATTTGGAAAGGATTGCATTAAGCTCTATTGTGTCTTGAGTTTTTATTATGGCACAAGCCATGACATACCAGAACTGAATGAGTTGGATATATGTGACATGTTCCCTCCTATTACTTTCACTTTTCTCTCTGATCACCCAGAACAAATGTAGAAAAGACGAGAGAGTGCCCATTATCTTGGTTGATCTACATTTCCATTGAGTTTCCTAAACCAAGGGGAACTTTTTGTTAAAATGCAGTGTTTATGTTTTGCAAACAATTCTATGCTAAATTAACAGATGAGATCCCTGCACCCTGGTATAAGCATTACCCTATCAGGACCTTATCACACAAAATCACCCTCATGACATGGCTGTTATTAGCAAAGCTTGAGGTATTAACCTTGCCAATGTCTCACTGCCAGTGTTGACCACATGCTCTTTATTACTTCCTATAGTTTGAATTGTGTTAATGATCCAGTTGCAAGAAGCCAGGAGGGTATGTGGAATTACATTATCAGGGGCATGGTCAACCAAGTGTGGTGTTAAATGTCACCTTTTATAGTCTCTGGGTCTTAAAGTCTGGACATAGAGCTCCCTTATGTGCATAATGGCATAGTATTGTACTAAGTAGAGTTCTACTGAAAACGTCAAACCATTTAAAAAAAATCTGGGTAAGGAAATGGCAACCAGGTTAGCAAAAAAAAAGTAAAATGATATATCAAGGGGGTTTGGATTTTGATAAATGTTTGCTATATTGGAAACGGGGAAAAATAATTTCGAAACAACTTTTTTTTTCTTCTTTCCTCAAAGAGGACCCAATTTTCACAATCTTAGGTTTTATAAGACCTAGTGCAGTAAATATAACATACAAGTGATTCGGGGAGCCTTTCAGAAGAGAATAGATGAATGAACAGGAACATATGGAATTTGTCTGTGAATTTTACAGGAGCTTAGCTCAGTGGTAGGCCCAGCGCATCATTTAATCTTGAGAGACTCTTTGATATCTTGCAAGGGAGACTGACGTATTGCATACTGTATGTGGTGCCATTATTCAGAAAGAGGACCTGTTCTCAGTCATGAGATGATGACCCATAACTTTGAAGTCTATAGTAGGAGTAAAGCCTTTACAAAGGATATTGATCATTGGAATATATTTTAAATCCAACATGGTATAAATGAGCAGAGTGGTTTTATATTAAACATATCTCATTAGATAAACCAAATTATAAACTTTCGGGGGGGAATGTAATAAAAGTCAGTAACAGTATAACCATTCGCAATGTGAAGAATTCTGCCTTTGCATGAACAAATTTTGCTTTGCGCAAATTTAATATAGCTTTTGCGAACCTGGAAAATGTTTAGCGACCACTTCCGACAGTGGAAGACCGTTTGTACTGCACTTCGTACAGAAAAAGTAGTTATTTTTGCTCCAAAATATTACGACACCTTCAAGCACTTCTTAAGAGTGCGCAATTGAAATTCGCAATGCGCAAATAAATTCGCAATGTAATAACAGTTAAAGGAAGAATATTACATTGCGAGATGTGGATTTTTATTCTTATTGGTGCAAATTTTTTGCTCTTTGTGACTTTTATTACATTCCCCCAATAGACTTTTAAACATTTTATTTAAATATTCAGTTTACTTTATGTTGTGCAGCCATGTCATTCAACAGAAGGGCTTCAATGCACATTTACAAATACCCATGGATAAAGGTCGCCTGCGTATAAGTGAAGTTAGCGTATTACATCAAACACACTCAAAACAAATCCATTGGAAGACTTCTAACTTCCAAATCACATATAGGGGCCGATTCACAAAGGGTCGAATATCGAGGGTTAATTAACCCTCGATATTCGACTGGGAATTAAAATCCTTCGACTTCGAATATCGAAGTTGAAGGATTTTAGCGCAAATAGTGCGATCGAATGATTATTCCTTCGATTGAACGATAAAATCATTCGAAACGAACGATTCGAAGGATTTTAATCCAACGATCGAAGGAATATCCTTCAATCAAAAAAACGTAGGAAAGCCTATGGGGACCTTCCCCATAGGCTAACATTGAGTTCGGTAGCTTTTAGCTGCCGAACTAGGGGGTCGAAGTTTTTTTTAAAGAGACAGTACTTCGACTATCGAATGGTCGAACGATTTTTAGTTTGAATAGTTCGATTCAAAGTCGTAGTCGAAGGTCGTAGTAGCCCATTCGATGGTCGAAGTAGCCCAAAAAACACTTCGAAATTTGAAGCTTTTTTACTTCGAATCATTCACTCGAAGTTAGTGAATCAGCCCCATAGTGTCAAGTTTTTGTAATGAACCTAAATGTTCCTCAATTTCTTGTCTCTGTCTAAGCACATTTAATGCATGAGGGTACTCCCCAAGCAGTTGTTATTTGTATGTAGGAGTGCTCTCTGAGATTAAAGTGAACTCAAACATATTTATAGTATAAATACACTTTATATGGCATATCAAGAACAGATAACATTATAAAACATTTACCTTTATTACATCTGCCAAAATCAAATGATAACACACATTTGAAACCCCCTGCCCTTTCAGAACTCAATACTCAGCTCTGTACAGCACCCTATGTTGTATGTTTGTGTTAAGACCTTGATTCAATTCCTACCTCTTTACTCATGATATTCATGATTGTATCAGATAACATGTGATTCTGTGAATTGTATCTGGTCAAACACAATATACAGATTCATGGCCTAAATTGCACTTGGGAAATATGAACATGGAGAACAATTCTCAACATTGAAATCTAGTGTCAATGGTGTAAAATAATTGGAACTGTTAGGACATTACCATCAAAGTGACATGGATGGGACGAGCCACATCAAGCGGGCTGTAAAGATATTTACCTGGAATTCCAGTAACTGTTACATTCACTGAGAGATTATTTTCATTCCCAGTTCACAGTGACTTTGAGATATTTAAGGGTTGCAGTGGCAGAACTACCGGGGGAGCAGGGGGTGCAAGCGGGCCGGGGCCTGCACCCCCTCAGGGTATGGAGGGGGGCGGGGCCCGGCTGAGCGTCACGCACCAGTGCCCGCCCCCTCTAGTTACGGTACTGGTGGGTTGGGATGTTTCAAACCTTCAAATCCTTAAATGATGTAACTGTATATGTACGTACATGTAGGGATTGCATGTCTTAAATGAGCACTGTGCAACTTTTTACACGTAGACTGATTATTTGGCATTCCACATTGGTTGAGATCATACAATGAAGTCTATGTTTCCCTTGAGTAGACTGAGGAGCAAATAATCCATTGGAGTCACATCTGACCAGCAGGCCTCCAGGTACACAGCCCTGATGGTGCAAATAATCAGGTTTCTTTTGTGGGCAGTCATTCTAATAAAAATTATAATACTGCTCTAGGTTAATATTTTTTATTGGATTGTTCAATTGTATTTTTCTCCTTTATGTATTATGCTTTCATATATTTCCAAATATAAAGGGCAATATGAGTAGGCAAATTTATTTCTGTAAAATATGCAGCATATTGCAACACGAATAAGCATCAAGCTATTGTATATACACAGATCACAGACTAAAAAGATGACGTCTGATGCTCTGATATAGCTGTTTTGTTTTATAGCCTAGCTAAATAGACCTTTAAAAACCTAACCCCATACTTTTTTATGACATACAAAATAAAGATGATGAGTTTGTTTATACTTTTTCTTGAAACCCAGGTTCACAAGGGCTAGGTGTGGTGGTGGAGAGCAGAGCACAAGCCCAAGAAAAGGTTCCATTCAAAGTGCTGGCAACATGTTATTTTCACAGTGGTTGCAGGCGGTAGTTTATCCTTGTAGTATGGAGGCTGTCATCATTCTAACTCTTAAGTCTTCACAAAAATCAAGCAGTTTCCTAGCAACTGAAAAAGGCAAAGAAGGAGGCAGAAAGAATAATAAAAAGAAAATGTTATACCTAACATTCACGTAAGAATGAACTGGCTGTGGCCCATTCTGAAAACAAATGGTGTGTTCTCCAGGCATGTCCTGCTGGCAAATTGTACTTGGCTTTTACAGGACTCACAGTGTAAATCAACTTCCTATATTCTTTTGTGATTCTAAAGATTAATTTTATTTTCATAATCAAATTAGCTGAAACCTCTGTGCTTATATTTTATGAAACAGTAAAACCTTTTCTTTTTTTTTTTCATTTTTGCTTTTTTGTATTTCAGAGATTAAGGCAATAAAAAGAGAAGCATATGGCTGCTAAATGCTTCATAAACCACAGAGTGGATCCGTCTGAAATAAAATTGGATGGAAAATAATATAACACATTTTTTGGAAAGTCAGGTGTAGCCCACAGGCCTTGTATCTGAATCCCTAGCACAGGCACTATAGTGCTCCAGGACATCACTCTCTATCTCTAACATTATAAAATGTTATATGTCTAACTACTACAAAAGGATCATTTGTGTCTCCAATAATATTTCTCCTGCAATTGATTATACAGGTATATGACCTCTTATAAAATATGTCCGGGACCTGGAGTTTCCCTAATAATGGATCTTTCTGTAATTTGGATCTTTGTTCTTTAGGTCTACCAAAATATAATTTAAACACTAAAAACCCAACAGGATTATTTTGCCTCCAATAAGGATAAATTTTATCTCAGTTGGTATCAAGTACACGGAACTGTTTGATTATTACAGAGAAAAGGGGAATAAAACAATTTAGAATTATTTGAATAAACTGGAGTCTATGGGAAATGGTCTTCCCATAATTCTTAGCTTTCTGGATAATGGGCTACCTGTTATCCTATACTTGTAGTAGAAACATTTACTACTTTTTGGCACATTCTGAAGTAGTAATAACTACTTTTACTCTTTATATATTATTTTGCAAGATCAATCCACAACATTTTAAATTGCCAGTACAGATAAGGGACCTGTTATACACATTTTGTGGGACCTATGGTTTTCTGGATAAGGGGTCTTTCTCTAATCTGCATCTCTATGTCTTAAGGTCACTTAAAAAACCCATGAAACCCAATAAGATTTTTATTTTTTATTTTTTTAAGATGTTTTGCCTCCAGTATGGATTAGCCACACCAATGGTCAAATTGCACTATTTAGCCAATTTGGCTAGTGGTTTGAGCAGGCAGATTTCAAGGAAAGTAAGAGGCACATGTCCAATGACTTTCCACTAAAGAGTTAGATTTTTGGTTACAAAATAGTGATACAAAATAGTTATATTAGATAAGAAATAGGAGTACAAAGCAATGTAGCAAAAGTAGTAAGCCAAAGAGGTCAACTTATATAAAAGTAATTAAATACCAGCTTCACAAACAATAAAATGTTTGAAAATCTATGAAAAGGGTGGTTCCTTTCTGCTTACTAACCTTAAAGTGAGATCAAGTTGGTGAAAGTGTCCCTCAATATTCAGGGGCGGAGTATTGAGTTGGCGGGGCGTTTCTGCCATGAGGCAAACTGAGCACTTTGCCTCAGACAGTAGCTCCCCAGAAGTTACCAGGGGAGGCGGAAAAGCCGCTTCTGGTACCTAAAAGAGCAGAATTTCTGGTTATTAAACCAGAAATTCAGCTTTTCTAATGCAAAGGCCCCCCCCAGACCCCCGTCGGCAATCTTAAGGTAAGCGCGATAAGCAGAGGGCAGCATTTTAAACGAGCCTGTAAGTTGGCTACCCTAGGCTATAGCTAGGGGCCCAGAGTGATTAGTAGGTCCATCTAGATTTCAAGGTGCGTGTGTGGTATGCACCTGATCTCTCGTAGATGCTCCAGGCTATGCAGAAATGTGGGTACCCTTGTAATTTTGCTAATTTGAATGCATGTAACTGCTTAATACTGATTACTGGCAACACCAAATTGGTTGGATTAGCTCGTTAAGCCTTGATCTTCATAGGCAGGTGTGTCCAATCATGAGGAAAGTTATTTAAGGTGGCCAATTGCAAGTTGTGCTTCTGTTTGACTCTCCTTTGAAGAGTGACAGCATGGGATCCTCAAAGCAACTCTCAATAGATCTGAAAACAAAAATTGTTCAGTATCTTGGTTTAGGGGAAGGCTACAAAAAGCTATCTCAGAGGTTTAAACTGTCAGTTTCAACCGTAAGGAATGTAATAAGGAAATGGAAGGCCACAGGCACAGTTGCTGTAAAACCCAGGTCTGGCCAAGAAAAATGCAGGAGCGGCATATGCGGATGATTATGAGAATGGTTACAGACAACCCAAAGATCACCTCCAAAGACCTGCAACAACATCTTGAGACAATGACCCTAAACACACTTCGAAATCTACACATGCATTTATGCAGAGGGAGAAGTACAATATTCTGGAATGGCCGTCACAGTCCCCGACTTGAATATCATCGAAAATCTATGGGATGATTTGAAGCAGGCTGTCCATGCTCGACAGACATCAAATTTAACTGAACTGGAGAGATTCGGCTATCGGAGGCATCTAGAGGCTGTTACATTTGCAAAAAGAGGCTCAACTTAGTATTAATGTAATATCTCTGTTGGGGTGCCCAAAAGTTTGCACCTGTCTAATTTTGTTATGATGCATATTGCATATTTTCTGTTAATCCAATAAACTTTATGTCACTGCTAAAATACTACTGTTTCCATAAGGCATGTTATATATTTGAAGGAAGTTACTTTAAAAGCTCAGCCAATGATAAACAAAACTCCAAAGAATTAAGAGGGGTTCCCAAACTTTTTCATATGACTGTATATACTGTATTTAAACCTTTGGGATTGGGAATAGTTTAGAAGGGGAGCCTGTGGAAAGTGTAGCCTCACATCTCTTTAATCCACCACTGTAAATATCAAAAGTCTATTCATGGTTGCCATATTGTTAGATTTTCATTGCTAGTTCATCCAAATAAACTAAAATCCAAGGACGGCAGGATGGGCCAAAGAACCTTAGTTTAATGATCTTTGAAGTATTACTTATTGTGAGAACTGGTATTTCTTACTTGCACGCTATTAAATATTGTCTGTGCTGTCCCTTTCTGCTCTTCAGAATATTGTAGGAAAAATCTCTTTCGTGTCTTAAACAAACCAACCAACCCCCCAAAAAGCTTTCTCTTCTTTGCATTTTTGCAATTTATATTTGATTTTCTGTATATGTTTCAGACATTAGCAGAATCAATAACATATGCTTTCAGCTCAGCAGCTCTGAGTTACTTTGTTTGTGAGCTGCTCAGAGGCTGAAAAATAAATATTAAATCATTCCTAAAACCAAAAAGTTCTTTTATACATTTTTTATTCCATAAAAGTCTGAGCATTTATCTTTATTCTACACACTGTATGATTTATGACAACTGCAATAATTGATAAGGTCTTTCTACCTAGGAAGATTAATACTTAATTTTGCAACCAAGTAAAGGGCATCTTGTCAAGAGTCTTATGAGCAAACTGCCCATCATGATGGGTACATTATTTTCTTGCACTTCTATATAAATCATTACACTTGCCCTGAGGATGTCCCCTGCATGGTGCAACAGTTGCTTACACCCCTGGGTTCAACCAAACGGGGTTCAACAGGGGGTGCTGGGGGTCCTGTTTGGAACACATGTATTCACACAGACACTTTATTCACACATAGGGGCAAATTCACTAAGATGCGAAGTTGCGCCAGGCGCAACTTCGCCGCACTTCGCCGCACTTCACCGCACTTCGCCAGGCGTAGTTTCGCCAGGGCTCCGCAAATTCACTAAAATCCGAAGTTGCGCACAGGGGTAGCGTAAGGTTGTGGAGTTGCGCTAGCGTTGATTCGCTATATAAAGCGAAGTTACGCTAGCGAAGGCTAATTTGCATACAACATCAACATCCCATGGCCAATTAGTAATTAATTTAGATGCATGCTGCAGACAGAAATCATTTATGGGCAGCCATGCAGCATATGTGAGGAACTTGAGAGGTGGTCTAGTGGGGGTGCAACGGGGACACCCACCGTGTCCGCTTCGTTCAGCATCCTCTCACTGAATGGCACCGCATCTTCCGGGCTCACATGACGATCGTCTATCTTTGGCTTTATTCAGCACAGTCGTGGAAGACATCATTGCCCTGGCGTGAAATTCAAATATTTAAGGGCGCAGCTGCCTTTTGTTCATTGCCCAACGTAAAAGGTCTCTTCTGTTAGTTCCTGGGTGAAATTTCAAGTTAACTCTTCTGTGTTTGACCTTGCCTGTTCCTGTTCTAGTCCATATTGCTGCCTGTCCTGACTCTTGCGCATATTTTAGATATTTCTCCTGGATCCCGATTTGAACCCAATACCTTTGTAATATGACTTGGCCTGTGACCCCTACTATGCTTCTGTCTTTTTATTTCTGTACTGCACTGTCTGATTGGGTATTTTGTACTGCACTGCCTGATTGGGTATTGACGCAGCCTGTCCTTGCTCCTCTCACATTAAGACCTGGCGGCATCCAAGTAGCAGAGGGCTCCACCCGAAATTAAAGGCCATTGTAAAAGGCAGAACAGTGAGCCGTGACCGGGACCTTGGGGTTTGTTCTGGGTTTGGTACACCTAATGTCACAGCATGCATCTAAATTAATTTTTAGATAATTACGAGAATGAGTTCTATCTATAATAAATCTGAATGCTCTAACTCTACATCTCCTTACATAAATATCTTATAGTGATGGTAAAGCGAACCTAGTGCAATGTTCTGTTGCCCATATCACCCACTGTAAATCATTACGATCTTGTACACCACAATTCCCAAACCATATTCTGTTTCCGAACACTCACCACAGCACCAATATAAAAAGTCTTTAAAATTTCTGCTAAAACTCCAAATTTCTGCAATTTTCTTAAAATACAAAGACGCTGCCTGGCCTTATTAGACTGTTCTCGAATATGTTCAGACCATGTCATGTCCTGAGAAATTTGGACCCCTAGATATTTAAAACTACTTACTCTCTCTACTGCAGCCCCAATGATAGTGTGGAATAAGACCCCTGCAGTTTCCTACTAAAGTCCACCATCAACTCCTTAGTTTTGACAATTCACTTGATACCATGATACTAGATTCTCTACCTCTGCCTTATAAGCTGACTCGTCATTATTGGAGATGAAGCTTAATGCTACGGTGTCATCAGCAAATTTTACGATGGAATTAGAGTTGGATATGGCCACACAATCATAGGTATAGAGAGCATAGGGCAAAGGACTAAGTACATATCCTTGTGGAGTGCCTGTTTTTAGTATGATAGTTTTAGTGACATAACTACAAACCCTCGCCACCTGTGATCTTCCCATTAAAAAATGAAAAACTCAGGCATACAAGTGACTATTTAGTCCCAGATCAACTTAGTGAACAATCTGTTGTGTTAAAGGCTGAACTATGATCAATAAATAGTAGCCTCACATCATTTCCAAGTTTCTTGTCCACAAGGTTGAGACTAGAATGTAGAACTTAAGAAATAGCATCCATTCTTAATAAGACTTTCAAACACCGATATACTGCCCGGTAATCATTCAAGCCTGAAGGCTTATTATTCTTCTTTGCTATTGGGACAAGATATTTATCATACTACTATCATATCACAATGATACACCCATCATGGCTGACATTTAGCATTATTTACATATTACATCTTCTGAGTGTGCCCTGTCTTGTCCTGCACTGTGCTGTCCTGTCTTGCAGGAGTTGCATATTGTTGCACTTGCACTTTTTGTCTGTTGTCCGGTACATCTATGTTGTGTGTAGCACCATGGTCCTAGAGGAACGTTGTTTTGTTTCACTGTGTACTGCACAAACTTATATGGATGAAATGACAATAAACTCACTCCTGATATTTTTTAAAACAATTAGAGAACACAGATTGAGCCAAGGACTCATTAAAGATGGATGTAAAAACTCCAGTCAACTTTAACAGCGCAGCAATACAACAAACACCCAGAAATACCATCCTGTCCCGGTGCTTTCCTGATGTTACATTGAATTAAATTGCCAGGGGTAGATTCAATATGTGGCTGGCACACACACAGGATACACAACATATTTCTAATATATACATACTGTACAATCTTTCAGGAGTGATTGAGCACTATGATGGGCAACAACAGAGCATCCTGGTACTACTACATGCTTTTTATGTATTTAGAATTCTGAAGAAGCTGTATCCTGCTAAACTAACACATCTAAATTCAGAACAAACCGCAAAGTGATTAACAATGTGTATAATATGGATGCACATTTTGAGATAGGTTCAGATATTCATTACAGGGACTTGTGCCTAAACATTCACCTTGCAGTTCTGTATAGTTGCGCATATTAGCATTGTGACTGTCCTGACTTTTCTGCTCATTCATACGGAAATGGATGTATCAACACTGTGGAACCCTGGAGATACTGGTGCTCTTGAACATGACAGTCATTTTCTCCAAAAGAATCCCATCCTAATATCATTTTAATGGTTAGCACCTGAAGTGATGTAATTCCAACTCTAAAACTCTTTCTGTATAACTTGCATCCAATTTGCTTTAAAAAAAAAATCCCCTGACTATAGGATATGGTTAAAAAGTATTGTAGAAAATGATAACACTAGTTCTTTTGCTTCAGTGCTTCAGTATTTTAAGGTCTGGCATTTTTCTTGTGATAGAACTGGCACTTAAGCTGCTTTGAACTATGACTCTGCCTTCAGCGTTATATGCTTTAGATTACGTATGAAGGCAACTCATTTGCAGCTCTGGTGCATTTTAGCTTAGTCGGACTGCAGTTGTGCTGGATTTGCAGTTTTTTTTTCCAGCCTGGTACCTTGACTATTTAATTACTTGAGAGCATTTTTAGCAAAACTTTGGGAATATTACTTCTTTTTTAATACAAACAACTAGACAATTAGACTTGCTAACTGCTTAGATTCTAGAATTATTTTGACTTGGTTACATGCTTTTAAAATCAAGTTTAAGTGCAATTTCCAGCCATTTCTTTTTGAGTTGCCAGTGTATAACCATCTATGAAAGACCTTGACAGTAAATACCAAGAAGCATAGCTACAATTTAAAAATACATATATCAGTAGTCATTTGTGATAGGTAAATCACAATACGTGTATGCAATGTAACTGCTTATAAAACATTGGTGCTCCAGGAACAACCAGAAGTATCTGGGTAAGCTGTAATAGGATTTACATGCTGTTTGCGCTAGAGAGAATTTGCATATATACTGGTTCATCTCATGTAGCATTTGTCATATTCAGAATCAAAAAATGTTTAAGTGTGTTCAGAATATGCATACAATATATATGTGTATGTGTGTATGTGATATAATTACATTCACCAATGTTTGCTCCATGTGATTTGTTTGCACCTGTATCTATTTTTACTTACCTTGTGCATTGCTAACATGAAGAAACAAGGATGATTTAGGGGCAACAAAAGTCTTTTTATATAATTTGACGTGGTGAGTTCGGCATAATTACATAATTATATCCTTGTTCATCATGCTTATTTGTTGGAATGAGAGGACTATATTTCTTTTCTAAATATATTGCCTGTACGGTATATTCAGTGTGTTGTTAGCTTTGGCTTATTTGGTTCTATTCCTGAACAAAACTGATGTCCCTGGTGTCCATATGGTATTCTGTACAATGTATATTCATGGGCAATCTGAAATCTCACTTTCTAGTCAATAATGTCTTTCTGAAGTCTTCAGTTAATCTGGTCTGTTCAATAAAGTACATCTTCACTCTCTGTTGCCTATTTGTGTGTAATATTACAACATCTTTGTAACTTTTAACTTGACTATGCTGTTGTGCATGTCTTACTGTCTTCTTTGAAATGTATTCCTTCTTTTCTTGGAAGTGGGAACTGTATCCATAAAGCTTTTCTTGTCTTGTCCCACTTTTCAGCAGGTCTTACTTTGGGTTTTTTTACATTTTTTAAAGAATTTTTCAAAAAAAAGTTCAGCAACATCACTAATAAATACATATCTATGACCTTTATATATGCACTGAATTTCAGTTGATGCTACCGTAAGTACGAAGTTGCACTCCAAAGAAGTTACGATAGAGAACATTTTTCACACCAACAAAACAATGCTGATGAAAGTACAACAACATTCTTTTGCTGAAATGTAATTGCGCATTTTAATGAATATGCATATTTGTCACAAAATAATGTCTGATGTAGTTGCACAACGTATGGTGGAGATTCCTGAAGATAAAATTTGCATGTTATTAAATCTGCCCCTATTTACAGCTATATCTAATTAAATCATTATCAAGGCTTCATGTGCACTAGGCTACTCTCAGCATTAAAGCATCAACTACAATATAAAGGGTTGGAAAGATCCAGTATATTTCAGACATATTTCAAGAATAATCTGGTGCTGCTGGCCGCCATCTTAAGCTTTCAATACATCAAGCCATTGCTGAGTTGTCAGCACTACTGTGGAGCTAATGCCCTTTCACTTTAAATCAGAAGTTTTAACGCTGTTTGTCAACTTTATGTTGTAACTCATTAAATTTTGTCTGGATATCAACCAGCAACACACATTCTATTGCCTATCCTTTTTACAAACTGCATTTTTAAAACTAATAATAAAAGTAGCAAAAACTAACATGGAGCTAGACCTGTTGTTAGTTTCCCATGTGCCCTCAATCATGTGACTTGTGCTCTGATGAACTTCACTCACTCTTTAATGCTGTCTCCAAATTAAAGTGATATCAGCCCTATATGTTATTTTTCTTTAAGCTTTAGCTATTTTTCATTGTGCCAAAGAATATTTATACTATTTTACATTATATAGAGAAACTAAAGGCTCCAGACAAGATCGTGTAGTATCTTATATACAGCTGACACATAAAAAGGTGAATTTTAAATTCCATTGCAGTAGGAAATAATTGAGGCAATTTTATATAAAAGTGGACTTAAATGATATTACTTTTAACAAAATCAAGGTTACAACCCACTATGGGAGTTAGTCTTGGTTTAGTCCTTTGTATTCACCTGCTGTAGATTTGTTATATCTCACATCCTGTGGTCATGTTGAAGAAAATAAAGGGCAAGGATAGCACAGACTGAGTTTGTTCCTGACACAAAAAAAAACAATATTCCTGTGCATCAAATACAAGTACCTTTAGGCAAATGATCATTTATTTAGCTGTGCTGTATACACAAAGCAACATAACTTTTTTTCTTTTTTTTTTTTTAATAAATGAAGTAGTACAATGAAATATTAAAGGACATGCTGAAACAGAAAGAAAAAGTCTCTGCCAAGAGCCAAAGGCATGCTATTTATTAAAAAGGACAATCAGTGAAACATTCTGTAAGGTAATAAAATGATTGAAATAAAATTTTACTGTAGCAAGAAAGTAAACTCTTGTTAGCAAGAAAATAGCTAGATATATCAAATGTGTCAGACTCTTGTGTGAGACTTATAATAAATAGAAACCGAGAAACTCTATTCATACAGTAGAGGCCTTTGGTTGCAATATCCTGCAGCTTCTCTTTCACTACCTGGGTGAAATCTTGCTGGAATTAATTTTTTTTAACTCTCAGAATAGTTTTTTAAGAACTGTTGAGTCTCTTAGAATAGTTCTCTGCCCACCTCAATTTGGCAATAGTATGTCCCTTTATTGTACTTTGTAATTTTCTTTTGGAAACTCTCAAGTTATTGCATGCATTTTAAAGTGGACTTCAGCCTACTACTAAACCAAAGAACATTCACATTTATATGAAACATGCCAACAAAAATGCTATAACTTCATGTTGAGTCAACAGACCATGACACCCCCCTGACATCTCTTCTTTATGGATTATAACCAAACTTTACAGTATTTGAGGTAAGTCCAAAAGCACTGTATGGCTTAAAAATACAGAAAAACATTAAAAAGAAGTGGAATTTAAAGAATATATTAATTTAAATATTTTTTACAAAGAGAATTATTTATAACAGAAATAGTTGTGAATATAATGTCATTAGTGTGTCTGAAACATTATTTTAGTCTTGCGCTTTTAATAATGGAATCTAAAGGTTATACTGCGAAGAAGACAATTCTATTTCTGCCATTTGTTTATGATATGGATCCAATGGGTAACTGAATAATAACTGAATTGAGACTAAAACTGTAAGGGGAAAAATGTTAATGTTTACTAGGTAATGTAAACTTTCAGTACAGCTAATATAAATACTTCCTACATATACTGGTATTGAATTAAAGAAAATTAAAAACTTCCTTTCAATATTCTTTGGTTTTACTTTGTATTATTTTATATACTTTGTTTCACTTTTGGGGGCCCAGGATTAAGTTCTGGGTAAGGAAGAAATGCGTTGGGCTCAGTTGTTGATTTTAATTGCAATGTAATTAGTAGAAATTTTTTAATCAGGCATAGATTTATTTTTATCCGCAAATATTTTCGAGAAACTATGGCAAAATTTTGCTGAGAAAAAAGAGCGGCAGTTAAATGCCGATTGACCCCAATGTGTTTTACAAAAAAGTTGCCATGAAAAAAAGAGCTAACGTAATTTTGCACAAAAAAATGTCACAGCAGAAAACGTGTTTTGCAAATCATCCTGTGGTTTCACAAATTGTTCGACAAAGTGAAATGGTACAATTTAGCTTATCGCTAGTAATAAGTACATTTTTTTAACTTTTAGTTTATAGGAGTAATATTTGGTATTTATTCTACCCATTTTTTTGAACAATGATACTATTATACGTTTCTAGAAGTTATATTTTAAACACTCCCCGGTTGTTGGCTTTTAAATGGTCTGCTAAGAGGGATTTTGGCACAAAAAAATACATGTGTGTGTTTCAAGAAAATACACCTGTACAAGGAATATGGCATTGAGAGTTTGCCATGTTTTACAGCATCAGAAAGGCTATAGGACGGACAGTGCTAATTTATATGGAGGAGCTTTTATCTATAGTAATAATCCAACTGGACTTGCTGTATTTTTTCTCTTTCAAGAGTAAAAATATAGCAAGTCCAGTTTATTTGACTTATTACTATAGATAAACCATGACCTGAATGAATAAGAACCTTCACAGACATAAGGGGGCAGATTTATCAAGGGTCGAATTTCGAAGTTAAAAAACTCCATCGACCATCGAATAGGTCAAATTCGATAGTCAAACTTTTCTTTTTGATTTTTTTGGGCCATTTTCGGTCGAAGTAACATCGTTCGACCATTTGGTGAAATCTTTTGAATCGAACGATTCGAACGATTTAATCGATCGAACGATTTTCAAAAAAAATCCTTTGACTTTTTAAAACTTAGCCAAATTTTGGCTATAGGTTCTAGGAGGTCCCCATAGGCTAACATAGCAATTCGGCAGGTTTAAGGTGGTGAAGTGTCGAAATTTTTTAAAGAGACAGTACTTAGATTTTCGAATGGTCGAATATTCATAGTATTTTCTATTCAATAGTTGAATTTGGCCTATTCGATGGTCGAAGTACCCAAAAAAAATACTTTGAAATTCAAAGTTTTTTAATTCAAAAATTCACTTCGACCCTTAGTAAATATGCCCCAAGGTGTCTTTGTTTGAGCCCAGGGTACATTACATAACAGTGTACATTAATGAGAGGAATTTAGTCAAGTTATACAGTATGGAAAAAGTGAATATCTCATACAAGAAAAATTCCTATTAACTGGTGGGTACAATAGATAAATTCAAAATTCAGTTTAAACTCCATAGCAATAGTGACTCCTGGTAGTTGTAATTACTGTTTTTATTATCTAGTAGTAATCACTGATAAGGCAACTAGGCTTGATGAGTAATTGTGAAAATGTTTCACTGCTCATCTGAGAGGTTTTTTCTGTTCATTGACTAAAGCCACTTGAACGAGTAGCAAAACATTTCCAAGTCTACTCAGCAAGTCCAGTTGTCTTAGACTTACCCCAACCATATTTAGTATCTCATGACTGTTTAAAACCTTTAAATTATTTAATGCTTATGGATAATTCCACACTCCCACTGAGCCAGCTTTGAACACAGGGCAATGAAATGATATTCTCCACACATATGTATTTTAGAGTTTACAACCCTGGGATGATGACGAAGTCAATGAAAAAATTCAGACCTCTTCCATGGTTACAATAATGTGCGTGGTTACTATTCTGTCTAGCTATAGTCCAGTGACAATTGGAGGTGACAAATTCCTCTCCCACATAAGTTACAAAACTTGCAGTTGATTTCAAATCTCCAGAATAATGCTCCATGGCAGGCGTACATCAGCTTACTAATAGCAAACAACAAAAAATTCAACACCCATTTTAAAGAGCAACATGTTTTCAGCTGGCATATTTCCCCAGAATGATACAATGAATGCAACTGAGTAACTTAGCATTAAATCATTGTGAAAGTTTACAGGTGTGGATATGACTATAACGTGCAGCAGAAGCTGTCCATGGTGCGGGCACAAAAGAACTGCCGCCCTGAGTCACGCACTGTACAACTGATCACATTTAGTCATCGTCACATTCAGTATAAATAAGAAGTGTTCGGCATCTTAATCGTTAGGACTGCTTAGTGGATGTTGGATCTGACTGCTATGAAAGAGTTACAGAGGGTTCCAAGGAAAAAAAAAAGCCGGAGCCTTCTGAGAGGGATTTGTAAATCTGCTCATTTTAGCTGAGGTTTCCTTTATTGTGTGTGAAGGAGGGGATTGCATGGGTGCTAGCTTTGCTCAGAGAGGGGAGGTTAATCCTAGTACAGTCCCAGAAACACAAGCAATAAGGCGACCACAGGACATCCACTGAGTAATTAGCACTTAGGAACTCCAGATGGAAAAGGCCCTGTTAGAGGTGGGGTTTTATGAAAACTGAAGGCAAAGAAGAAAGAAAGAACAAAAGAAAAATGGCTTGAGAGAGTGAACGCATCTCAAGAATGATGAAAGTAAGATTTTTGTTAATTGTTTGATTTGGTATTTGTGTGATTCCACAAAGTAACGGAGTTGATACACTGCAATAATGATATGACTGGATTGGGAATGCTGCAAAGACAGTCTGTAACAGAACAGTATTTCAGTATGTGGAGTATATGATTTGTGTGCATTTTTGTGACAGAGAATTGCTTGGAGTATGTACTGTTTGGGTCCTGGTATCTGGAGCTGATACAGTATAGAGATGCTGGTTTGACATTGCTTAGAGGATAGAAAAGAAATATAGAAAAGGAAATTAATATATTTTCTGTGGAATGAAATCTGGTAGACTGGGAGAGAGAGATGAACTCTGATGGGTATAAATTAATGAGAAGAAGGATAAGACAAGACATCAGGTGGTCACAGCTAGCAAGTATTGTCCTTAGCTCATCCCTCTATAAGCCACACCTTTCAGCTTCTGGTCTCAGAGCAATATCCTTGTGACATTGACTTGTCTTTGTATGGATTGATCAGGATTATTTAGTTCATTGTGTCATTGTTAAAAAATGGTATTTGTTGCTAATTATACACCTATCCTACTTGTCAAGTATCATTGATAGTGATATTATCAAGGCTCATATTGGTATCTTCCGTGACACTCATAAGGAAAACCTTATTAGGAATACTTGGCATGCCTCTTGGAGTCTGAACTCTTATAAAGCTGGTTTTACTGGGCTTTGATATTGTAGAAAATACTATGAATAACGTATTGACGCATAAAATGTGAAAATACTGACTATATAAATGATTTTGGTTCAATTTTAAACATTTTCATTCAGACTGTTGATGGTCAAGAATTAATGTTCAGTTGGTTGCAAAGTAGGCATGCATTTGCATGTATATGATATTTTATAAGAAATATATTTACAGGTGGTCAGATACAGAAACTGATTTGTCTTGGGTATTTCAGACAAGGTTGTGATCCTTATGTCTATAAACATAACTCTTTAATGTTGAAAGATACTGTACACTGGGCACCATCCAAAGTTTGAAGCAACTAGGGCACATGTAATGTAAAATAACATTGTATTTATGAAAGATATTTTTTCATTTTACATGTAATTTGAAGATACATTCAGCGTATATCAATTAATAGCAACAACATGGTACCACATGGTTCTAAAGGCAGTTGAGCTACTTCCAGGCAAAGCTTTATAGCTCTGTAACACCACCTGTGCCAGAGGATAAGCAACTCAATGCAGACAAATAATCAATAGAACAGAATGTATAGTTGGTAGCTGGTTATATGTTTGTCATTTTGTAGATCACTGTTGATATCACTGTGTTTGATTCTAAGCAAAACATGTTACAAGTAAACTACACACGGCATTTTGTAAAATGAGATCATCTGCTTCAAAACAAATGCCTAGGAAGATAAAATAGATCTTTAAAGAAAACATCCATGAGAAAATAGTTAATCCTGAAACAAAGGTCAAAACCGATATATATTTTCCAAAGTAAAAAAAATCTGCATATTGTTAGTGATATGATAAGGTTACGCGAAAGGCTTGAATAAGATTTTTTTCATCATAACTGCATTATAACTATACTCATACTTTTTTTTATATTCTTTTGATCATTAAATCATTCATTACTTTTCAATCTGTCTGTTCTGAAATCTTTTTAAAGAAGGAAATAAACATAAAAGCAGAAATTGGAAACATTGGATCGATCATTGTTTTTGAAATCTGTTTTTTCAGGGCCAGTGGTTATATCATCATCATCATCATCAATTTATATAGCGCTGTCAAGATACGCTGTCAAGAAATATGAAATTCTACACTCTTTAGATGGTCAGAAAGTTCAAGATTGTCTCACTTTAGCACAAGGACAGATATTCTGAGGCACCTGCAGTTTTTCCAACAGAAAATCTGAAAGTAATTAAGATGACAAAAGGGACATAAGTGAAATAAGCCAGAGAAGAACTACTACGTTTATAAAGGGTATGAAAGATCTCAGTTCTGAAGAAAGGATGGCCAAGTTGGGGCTGAGTTGTTTACATTAGAGAATGATCACTAAGTATAATATATGTAAGAGGACCATACTAGAATCTCTGTGATGCCATAATCACCAGAAGATCTTTCAAGAGGGAATTCCATGAATTAAAGAAGAAAGAAGGTTTCATTCAAAGGTGCGAAAAAGTTCTTTATAGCGAGAGTTGTGAAGCTGGGGAGTTCTCTCCTTGAAGCAGTTGTACTGTCAGATAAATTGCATAGTTTAAAGAAAGGGTTGGCTGCCTATTTAGCAAGTGAAAAAAATCAAAGTTACTGATATTAACATTTTAAGTACAATTTTTTTTCCTGAAGTGCTGCAGATGGGAATTTTCACCTTACCCTGGATCAGGTTAGGTTGAATTTATTGGAACAAAATTTTGAATTTGATATTTTAAGTTTTCTTTTTTTAACTTCAGCTATGTAACCATGCCATTGTATTTGAGCTCTCTGAATAACAGGTTTCCGGATAATGGATCCTGACACTGTGGGCTTTTAAGTAGAAATCTCCATATAGCTTTTTAGATTTTTAGTTTCTCAGTTTCTCTGTGAAATGAGGTACAATATTCCTAATCCAGAGTTTTGCTGACTGAGTGATGAGTGAATTTGTCCCATTTCGATTCACCACGAATTTTGCGAATTTCCTTTAAAACGGGTGAATAGTTTTCACAGCAAATTCACGAATTTATTCGCCGCCGTGAAACGCGCAAATTCGCCATGAATTTACGCCTGGGAATAAATTCGACCATTACTATTGCTGACTGCAAATTACTTCAAAGATGTTTTAAGATCAAGCAGGTCAAATCATTTTAATAAGAAAAATTGTGGTCCATGTGACTACTACTTGAAAATGGCTGCTATGTACACATCGTACACATCAATAACAGATTAAAGGGACAGTTTCCATCTTTTGATATACATCTAATTTTATGGTATTGAATGTGATTCTTCTCAGTTGGACAGGAAAAATATTCATTTGCACTTTGCAAATGATATGATGACCCAGAGCAGTTTCCTGCTATGTGACAAGCAATGGAATATCATAAGCTTGAGCTGCTCTGCCACAACTACAGAGGAAGGGTTAAAAGGCAAAACTTTTTTGGATTCAATTTTAATTTTCATGGAGTCCATGAAGGCACATAACCAAATAAATTAACTGCTACAAATTACTTATCAGAAATGCAAGGAAAACTGCTGGCTAAAACTGAAAAGCAAAGCCCCAAAAATACAAGCAAAGTAGAAGGTAGAAATGCCAGAGGCTATGTACTCACCCGCTTCCAAAGGAATCTGTGTTATCTGTGCTCTGCATCTTGTGCTGGAGTTTGAATCTAGTGCAAGGATAGTGGTTTGCAATAGTCATGGGTGATGGTTCTTGGTTTACGGGATCTGGCTAAGCTGCAGGTTAGCACCTGAAAGTCATTGAAAAATATGGCAGAAGCTTGCATTACTCAAGAGATACTTGGGAAAAATGCACTGAGGAGCTGTGCTGAACATATTTGCAGCCAGGTATTTACTGATGGTCGGTCAAGGTGAGATGGAAAAAATGGCTCAAATCAACATTTTTTTTGCACATTGCCGCAATCCTGCTTGTGTTTCAGAATTCATTGAAAAGATCTTTGCTTTCCACAGAAGAGCATACTGCTGGCGATCAGCAGGAAACTGTTTAAGTAAGGGGAAGCATGTAGCCATACCCCCTCCTAACCTCTACTGGTACTCAAACTAGGGAATGCCCACAGGCTGCAAAGGAGCCCTGTACTTATCACCTGCCCAAAAGTTATTCATTATTCTCATCCTTAAATAGGGGTTTAACTAATAACTAACTCTTTATAGCATCAATGTGAATTAGCCATCTAAATGCCCAGGGGAGTGACTACAAGGGTTGCAATCTCTGCATATTACTCTAATAGATTTCATCACAAAAGAACTGGAACATAAATGCATGCTGGCATAGAAGTATAGAAATGAGTAGGAAAGGGATTAAGCATCTGGTGGTCACTGGGAACATTTTTATATGGATCTAGTAAGGGTTAGTCCACACCGGGAATTTTGGGGAGATTTTGTCGCCTGGCGACTAATCGCCTCGTTTTTGCGGCGACCGATCTCCCCAAACGCCTTCCATCACTCTGAGCCGGCTAAAAGAAAAAAAAAACCGCTGGCGCTAATCACACGCGGCGATTCGTTTTCCGAAGTCGTCTGAAGTTTTCTCGTGAGGCAACTTCGGGCGACTTCAGAAAACGAACCGCCATGTGTGATTAATGCCAGCGTTTTTTTTTTTCATTTTAGCCGGCTCAGAGTGATGGAAGGCGTTTGGGGAGATCGGTCGCCGCAAAAAACTAGGCGGTTTTTTTCATTTTAAGCCGGCGCAGAGTCAGGGGAGGTGTTTGGGGAGATTGGTCGCCGCAAAGACGAGGTGACCAAATCTCCCCAAAACGCCCAGTGTGGACTTACCCTAAGGAGGGGCCCTGTTCAATATTTTGCCTGGGTTCCTGGCCTCCTGGTGTCAAATAAGCATTACTCCAGCTTGTATGACTAGAATTTTATTTGAAGAGTAGACTGCTCCTTCAGTATACTGTTCTCTCTAGGTAAAATCAAATAATTCCCCTTAGACTGTAATAAATCACTGACCACATTATCATGAAAACTTGTAGAATTTTTTCTTAGTTGTATTACTTTAATGTCTGTCTGTATGGGCATACTCTCTTACTATTCAGTTGGAAAAATAATGCTCTATATTGTATTTGAAGTTATACTTGTATAGAAATGATGGAGGTACATACTACTGTATATAGACTTTCCCAGCTCAGATGTTTATTAGCCCTATACCAGTAATGATCTATGCCTTCAGAGTTATGTACATGAGCTCTCTTTCTTGAATCCTGAGACCTTAGCAGAATGTGAGTTTTCATATAGAATGCTCATTCTTAATTCATTGAGTGGACCTATAGTGTGATTTTCATATTGTACATACTGTATACTCTAAATTCAGTTCATACTCAGCATCAGAATATGTGCTGTGAATCATCAACTACTGGGGACATATTTGAAGACATAGAGCTTCAGTGCCACTGTGGTGGCTTTGGGATGGTAGAGAGCTCCAGTGGTGATTTGGGCCTAATAAAGAGAGGAGGGAGCAAGGACATAGCTCTAGGGTTGCTCCTAAAACTATACCCCAAAGCCTCAGGGGCCCAAATAATTATATACTTTATTTCACAACAGAACTGTAGAATGAAGAAAACTTTTACAATACTGCATACAGGTGTTCTGAAATATGGGTGGATTGAATGATCGTTTTCCTGGTCAGCAGGAGCTGTAAACACCTTTGTTACTTAAAATCAACTTACTTTTACTAGATGAAGGATGTTTCTACTTGAAGCATGCTGTGGCAAATCTACGGTGGTGCCTCTCTATAACTGAAGGGAACATTCTTTCATGGTTGTCATTGTTGATTGGTCACTGGGGACATAGCAACAATACAACATTTATCACCATAGCTCATGGAGCTTGTAAATATGCCCGTCTTTCAAGGGGTCCTTATAAAGGTCATACATTGCACAGGTAGATTTAAAGCAGGTTTATTCACTGTTTATAACAAACAGCCAGACTTTAATTGTACATAATGGTACATAAAACACACAGAGCCAAGTCATCAGTCTGCTGCCTGGCAGTACACAATAAATGGTACCGTTTTGCAGAAATAGACATAAATGTCATATAAGAGAAATTTCCGCAGTGTGGCAGTTCACCACTGAAGTGCATGCAAAAATGTCATTTTGAGCCAGTTGTTGCTTAAAAGAAGGCAGCTTGAAGGAATTCTGCTTTTATCTTCTGTACTGTAAAAATGTGCATAATTATTATTAACTGCATTTCTTATTAAAATGAACAACACGTTTCAGTGCTCAAATATTTTAAGTGTATTTGTAATTATGTTTCTGTGCTGACTAACGATCACTAAGAAAGCTTTATCTGAGTGCTTTCACAGCATTGTGTATTAAGTATGCAATCATCAAATCAAAACTCTTTATATAACTTAGAATTAAGGCTTGCAGACATGTTCATTATTAGGGTCATTAAATGAAAATGAATCTCAGTTGCTAAAGTAAATGAAAGGATTAGCAGTTTATGAGGTAAAGCAGAGATGTACACATGAAAGTCGCCATTTCTGTAATGCAGTACTGACATAGACTTCTGCCTGAATGCTTGAACTGCTTGTGGTTGGACAGATGTTTTCTTCACTATCAGTTTGAAAGTTTTTATCAGTATGTACAATAGAGTACAGGAAAATGTTTGCACATGTTCGTTTTGTTCTAGACTGCTAGAGCTGCTCATAAGGAGGTGAAATATAGATTTATTTCAAATGTGTAATAGGCATCAACCCTTAGGTTTGGCTTTCTGGGGGTGTGCTCAGATACAGAGTATATAAGGAAGCGCAGAAGCCAGGGACTTCCTGTTTGGCCTGATGACATCAAGAGACAGGACCAATTTTAGATTTAGACCAGGTGGGAGGCTGAACCTTATTAGGATTATGTAGAAAATAGGAGATTTTGGTGCTAGCTCGCCTTATGTGTATATGATAGAAGTGTGTGAGAAGGAGAAGAGTTTAATAGTGATGCTTGTGTATTAAGGAATTGAACTTTCATTGCTCAAGTCTGTACTTTGCCATCCTTGTGAATGCTGCTAAAATATCTGTGCCTTGGTTGATCAAGTCACTGTGTAGCATGTCTGCTTTTCACACTGAAGACCTATCCAACCATCTTTCCAATGAGTCCACTAGTCATGGGTGGCCCTATTACATGCTCATTATTGAGTGCTGATCAGTGTGCTGTATCTGTTTGTCACCAGAAGGATGATGGACAATGACTCAGTAAGGATAAGGACCATGATTTGAAGGCATCGTGCCTCACTGTCAGTGGCCTCCTCTGCCTCTAGCAGTTTAATGCATAACAAACCTCATTCCTACAATTATTCTTTATGGGATTTAACTGCATTATTAATTAATTATATTCTTTGAGGTCTAAGCATCATTGATTAAAGATTAGTTTAGCCTCCATCTGGCTGTTAAGCATTTCTATTTCCTATAGTTTAACATGGAAATCAGTAGTTCTAGTGTAACATGGCCTTCTATATTCAGTCTCATAAGTCAATAACGTTGAGGGATATAGGGGAGTGTTACTATGCTACTGGACACGTATCTAGGCTTATGTCTTTCTTTGTGTGTGTCCTGAGACTGTCTTTCTTTGTTAAGTGTTTTAAGTGTTGCACGTGGAAAGAAAGATCTTGTGTGAATTTTAGGGAAGAAATGCTGTATAACCTAAAACAACAAATGAAATTACCTAAAAGAAACAGATACCCTATTTTCCAAATATATGTGGCACTTCTTCAGGGACAGGAGGGACCACATCACTAGTTGTCTGCACTAGAATATGTGAATTTTTGGTTTAAAAATTGGAATTTCCACTCTTAAAGATAACTGGCCCAACTGCCCCTGTAACATGTGGTATACTGCCTTATTTGTCTTGTAGCAGGAGCACCCCTGGCTAGGTCTCTCTTGGAAAGAATTATCATTTATATTAAATGTATGTTAATTATATTAAAAATTGATAAAAAAAACATTGGAACCATTGTGTCATTTTTCCATTTGTCCAACATATGATACACTACTATACACATACCATTATTATCAAATTATCTTGATAATCCCGTATCCTGTGTCTACAGCATGAAAAGGAGTAACTGTCATGCTTTTATGAAGAACAGACCTGAAAGTCTAACTATATTTTTCTAGTAGAGTACTAAGAGTAATGGCACAAAACTATGCAGAACAATTAAATCTTTGTAGGATGATTCCTAGAGGATATCTAAGTAGAAAATGAGATTCTGTGTCAGTAATGTTAGGCAATTAGGATTTTAGCTATTTTAGCTATTTATACCCTTACTAGGTATTCAAGGTTTAATAGACCATGCTAATATAATATTTAGGTGTTCATTTTTTATTTTACTTGGACAAAGGCATGTTCGAAGCTATTGGAAGCTTTTCAAAGTAGTATACATATGGAAAAGAAATATTTAGTAAGTAGCCATGAACATGTAGTGATACATTATCACAGCTAAGAATGCCCATATTAACCAATTTTTCAGATGCAGAGCAGGCCTCTATGATTCTGGCTGCCTCCTGCTAGTAGCTCTGGTATTTGCCACATACAATCATCTTTGTGTTTGATACAGTATATGAATTCTTGCATGAAAGTAGCTTTTCATACTGGAACTACGTATCTTCCACCTGATTTGTTTGGACAGATCTTGAATGGGACTAGCTGCAACCTTTAACTGGAATGTACTCCTGTATTTGTAGCTTTTTTTTTTTTATAAATAAATAAAATGTATAATTTTTTATAAATAAAATGCAAGTGATGTTGTTCCTTCAGATTATGTCTTTCCAAAAGTACAATTTCATTGTTTCCTCTTATAACCTGAATATCTATTTATGTTAGCTAATGTATGCAGAATGCTTATCAGCCAAATAACCTCACCATAACAGGTCTCATCAGAGTAAAGAAACAAGCTGTCTTGCTCCTTTAAAACAGGACATACTATGCTGTTCACACCACTGAACTCTATGGGCCTACATAGCACACACATCAGCTGCAGCACATGGCAACCTACAGTTTAAGACGAGAAATGAATATCACATCATGCTGCATGTGTCAAAAGAAATGACTGCAGAGGAGTACTGAACATTGTACTAGACTCTTTTAGTAGCCATGCAGCATGCAGCTGAACTATTTGCTAAATCAGACTGCAGCAAGAAAACAGAAAAATATGGGCAAGTTTAAAAGAGTTGAGATAGCAACCCAATCAATTCTTATGCATCTGTCTAGGTGTAAAGTGGGCAGAACTATGCACCGCTAAAAGAAACCAAAGCTACATCTGAACTGCATAACAGAACTGCACGTTGAGGGAAAAACATCAATCTTCCATATAATTACAACTCTCAGCTCGCCTCTTTAAAATTGGCTGCATAAGCTGGAATCTGGAGAGGAAAGCAGGGTACTGAGTGTATAGAAAAGCTAAAAATGATTTTAAATTATTTGAAGGTCTAAAAAAATATTACTGTATTAGCCAATAGAGCAGAAGGAATGTATGTAGTTTTTGAAGAAAAGCAAGAAGGACATGATTGTGATACCTTTAATAACTAATTATATATATGGGTATAATTGTACCGGGAAAGTCAGACTTACTTCTATGCACGTTATTTAGGATTTGCCAGTTCACATCATACATGAAAGTCTTAAATATTGTTACTTGTTTAGGTACATTCCCCTGTCCTGCCTGACTTTGAACGTCATTTATCAGCACAAAGTAGGATCTGGCAGGAGGTGTAGCTCACATCACGGCCTAGTTTTGATGCACAGAGGCCTGCGACTATTTGACCCCTTATTGTTTACTCAAGTTTGCTTAAGTCAAGCAAATGTATTGACATATGACTATGAGATAATTGCTAAGGCTAGTGCCACATGGGGGCTACATAGCATCCTCTTCTTTTCGCATCCAGAATTGATGTGTTGGCTCTGGTGCAAGAACACTTAGCTTTTTAGGTTTTCTTCACTGAAATCAGCCAAGTGTGTTTGCACCTGAACTGACACATGGTCCCAGATGCAAAAAGAAGAGAATGTTACTTCCTACGTATTTCAACAGGCTGATTTCAGTGCCCGTGTTGCAGTAGCCTTAGCAATTATGTCATATTCATATGTCAATATATTTGCTAGAGTGGGTAGTTCAGCCTTTTAAAGGAAAACTACACTCCCAAAATGAATACTTAAGCAACTGATATATCAAATTTTAGCGGCAAATTAAAGAATCTTATCAAACTGGAATATATATTTTAGTAAATATTGCCCTTTTACATCTCTTGTCTTTTACATCTCTTGTCTTGAACCATCATTTTGTGATGGTCTCTGTGCTGCCTCAGAGATCACCTGACCAGAAATACTGCAACTGTAACTGTATCAGGAAGAAGTGTGGAAGCAAACGACAGAACTCTGTCTGTTAATTGGCTCATGTGACCATGTATGGTTTGTTTGTGTGTACTGTGATTCCTAGGTTCCCAGGGGCAGCCCTTATTTTTTAAAATAGCAATTTTCTATTTATGATTATCCAATGGCACATACTACTAAAAAAGTATATTATTATCAAAATGGTTTATTTACATGAAGCAGGGTTTTACATATGAGCTGTTTTATGCAATATCTTTTTATAGAGACCTACATTGTGCGGGGGGTATATTTTTCCTTTAAACAAGAAGATTTATCTATATTTACTTGGTTAGGCAAGCATTCCAAATTTTTCCACAGATATGTCTATTCATCTGGGTCATGTGGCACTAGTCTAACATATAGCACTGATAGCTTGTCATAGCCGGGCTGGATAACAGCTGTTAAAACGTCCCCATTGGCATATATTTTTAAAGACTTCTCTAGTCTTATCCAAGAGTTTCAGGTTATATCATATAGGGGGTCACAGGTATAAATCAGACTAATCCCCAGGTAGGCTGACTCTTTCTTGACAACAAAAATCAAAGTTTAATTGAATATCTTTTGCACTGATGTGACATTTTGACTGTGAGGGAGATTTTGAGGGGCTATTTTTAAAACCTCGTTTAGAAATCATCAATAACCTTTATGAGATTGAGGGAATTATAAAATTAGGAACAATTACTGTACACCTGCGAAACAGGCAAATCTCACATTGGAATTCCTGTAATTTTTGGTGATCTTATAATATGCTCTGCAGATTCAAAACAACAGGGTACCCAGTTTCTGCATGTTGGGTCAAATCTAAATGACTATATACTCTATGTAGTTCCAGGCTAATAGCAATAATAAAGTATACAAATATATCCTACTGGGTTTATGTAATGTTTTAAAGATTTTTAGTATGGCGATCCAAACCCAAGGTCCGGGGGCCATTTCACAATTTAAACTTTTGAAATTGCTTCTCTGATGTCCAAGGTATTTGGTAAAAACAAAATCCCATATAACATGAATCATACAGTGAAAAAATGCCAAATGAATGAATATTATATACTTATAACCCAATATAATTATATACTTCATTAAAGAATTATTTTATGTTGTGTTATTCCATAATAATTTATATTAAATAAAGAAATATATCTCCAAATACTGGGCACTGAGCAGCTTCTGTCTATATGGAAATAAAAGATATTTTTTTGTGATGTATTTCTGTGTTCTAAAACAGCTTAGCTAAACTGAAAACAGAGTTTTTAATAGAAGGGGAAAAGACAATTTACTAAGATGCATACATAATATTAACTTATAGTATGAGAGCCTCATTTGTTAGTATATTCATTTGTGGTTAATATTCCTTTAAGGAAAATTACTCAAACTGTGTGTTTGCCTGATAAAGAAAAAAATAACTTGGGATTGCAGTGGTGTCAGATGTACTTCCAGCAGTATTCCCAGGCTACCCATTCTTTGCTTGACATCCCTGTCTACCAGTTACATTATAAGATCAATGCAGGGGTGTAACTACAGAGGAAGGACCAAGAAGATATAGGGGCCCCCGTGAAGTCCTAATTAATGATGAGCCATTTATGTATATGTATTGCTAAAACATGACAACCTCTGCATATTTGGGGGGCCCTAAAATAAATTTACTGTGGGGCCGAATAACATCTAGTCTAAATCTAATCAATGTGTCATTGGAAGGAATCTGACTGACTAGGTAATGGTGGGAGCCTAGATTTGGAACCTGGATAAAAGGTAGCAGTACCAGGGCCAGTGGCGCAACTAGTGTGTTGGGGCCCCCTGCAAAAAAATCTTTATAGGGGGCAGGCACACTGTGATCCCTGTCCTCCCCCCTCTGCCCCACCCATGCGGGGTGGCCTTTGGTGTGTTGATCCTCTTTATGGGTAAAAAGGTCCCCTGCTATTTGTCTATAATGTCCTCTAATGTACTTGTAAAGTGTAATCATGTCCCCTCGCAAGCGCCTTTTAAAGAGAAAACAACCCCAACCTTGAGGGTCTACCCTCATAATTTAAGTTGGCTGCATGTCTCTTGTTATTTATCAAAATAAGATTTTTTAAATAAAAACGTCAGACCAAACTAGAATCCACTATGTGAACTTATTTAGTTTTGCCTGTAAAGTCCAAAATAGTAGGATTTTCAGGCAAATTCCAGCGCAGACCAAAGAAATTCCAAATAGGATAGGGACCTCTCCCATTTACTTAGATACAGACTTGTTGCAGCCTTTGCTGATTAAATGTGGCTAACAATGTAATGATTTTTTTTAGAGGCCATATATGAGTATTGATTTGTTAAAGGGGTTGTTCACCTTTCACCTTAACACGTTTTTTCAGTTCAGTTGTTTTCCGATTGTATTTTTTACAACTGTTTAAAGTTTAATGTCTGCTGTTTCAGACTGGCAGCTCAGTAATTCAGGCGCAGACTCTAAACTGTTACAATTTTGCAACATTTACTTGATACATTTCTCAGCAGCATCTCTGGAATATTAGCAACTATTGTATCAATTCTAACAGCTGCCTGTAATGAACCCCAGGGATTCTGCTCAGCAGGGACAAAGATAAGAAATGTATCAACTAAATGAATCAATTTAGAACAATTTACAGGGTCGGCGACCTCCTCCCCTCCCAGAGCTGGTTAGAAGGTGAAAATTGACACTTTACACTTCAACATTAGAAAAACAGCCACACGTAGAAAGTAATTGGAAAAAGTCATCATTTCTGGTGATCTATCTGAAAATAACTAGTTGTTTGAAGGTGAACCACCCCTTTAAGGGACTTTTTCTGTACAGTCTGATTTTCTTTTTAGGGTCTTTAATTGCCATAGTCCAGTATATTAATGTATGCAATGTGTTATGAGTCTTTTTTATTGATATTACCTTTGATATGATATTACCTTTAACCCAGAGAGAGAGAGAATTTTATGTAGAAAAATAGGATTATATTATAGGTAGATAGGAGAATTGAAATTTCTAGCTCTGAGAATACATAATCTCTGGTAATAATGATTTAGGGGCAGATTCACTAAGCTCCGAATTTGCGCTAGCGTCCGCTTCGCTCACATCGCAACACTTCGCCAGTCGTAAATTTGCCCAGACAACGCTAATTCACTAACATGCGAAGTTACGTCCAGGTTGATGAATGCTGGCGAAGTTGTGCTAGCGTTACTTCAGCAAGCAAAGCGAAGTTGTGCTAGCGTTGGCTAGTTTGCATATGGCGGGAAGTGAATGTTGAATATGTTGTAGCAAATACATTACACAAGGAAATGTAGGGGGGAACCTGGCTCCCCAAAAAAAAATTACGGACTTTTGCAGCCTATCACCCTGAAAAAGTGAAAATGCGCTGGCATTTTTTAGGACTTAGAAAATTTTTCAACAAAAAAATGGAGGAAGTCCTAAACACTCCATTGCACTCTGCCTGGTCTGAGCTGGCGAAGGCAAGTCTGGCAGAACAGCTAACGTTCAGTAAATTCCGCATCTTAGTGAATTTGCGCAGTTACGTCCATTCACCAGAGTGAAAATTCACCTGGTGTTAGAGTGTGAAGTTGTGCTAATCTCCTTCGCTAGCGAAGTTACGCCTGCGCCCATTAGTAAATCGGCGAAGTACCGAAATGACGTCACGCTGGCAAATTTTCGCCATCGTTAGTCACTTCGGCCTTTAGTAAATTAGCCCCATAATTCTTTAAGGAGAGTCCTGCTTTAGAAGAAGTTCTGCTTCAGAATTGTATTTCTATTTGATGCAGTTCTACTTTGTTTAACCCAGAGACATGTAGTGTAGTCAGTGATTCACTGGACTTGCAAATGAAATACTCTGTGTAAGCAAGAGCTTAATTAAGGGCATCCACCATCAAAAGTACTGATTACAAAGGATGCTCCAAATAGATACATACAAGCTTTACAATAATTGTTAAAGGTATCGGGAAATATGCATTTTTCTATTTAAAATCCCTTTACCTATTTCTTTGAAATCAATGCAGCTCAGTTATCTTTCATTGCTAAATTGGTTTTGTTCCAAGGAGGAAATGATAAAATATATTGTATACATTTAATAAAGCTTCAATGGGTTCTGCCAGTCAGGGCCAATAGTTCTAGAAATAACACAGTATAATAAGACAACTGATTAGCAGTGTAATTTTTTATTTGATATGTGATTGAGCATATATAACATGCACCATTTAAACAACCATGATGGTTAAATAAATAATATTATTAATAATAATAATAATAATAATGTTATGAAATGCAATTGGGATTGCTAACATTACTAAAAATACTTTATTATGTTAAGGTCACATGGAAATTATACACAATCCTTTAGTAAGAGCTCTGTTTGGATTTTAATACAGATATGGGATCTGTCACCCAGAATGCTCTGGACCTGGGGTTTTCCAGATAACAGATCTTTCTGTAATTTGGATCTTTATGCATTAAGTATAGAAAATCATGTAAACATTTAGGGGCCGATTCATCAAGGGTCGAATATCGAGGGTTAATTAACCCTCGATATTCGACTAGGAACTAAAATCCTTCGACTTCGAATATCGAAGTCGAAGGATTTAGCGCAAATGCTACGATCGAACGATCGAAGGATTATTCCTGCGATCGAACGATTAAATCCTTCGAATCGAACGATTCGAAGGATTTAAATCCAACGATCGAAGGAATATCCTTCGATCAAAAAAACTTAGGCAAGCCTATGGGGACCTTCCCCATAGGCTAACATTGACTTCGGTAGCTTTTAGCTGCCGAAGTAGGGGGTCGAAGTTTTTTTTAAAGAGGCAGTACTTCGACTATCGAATGGTCGAATAGTCGAACGATTTTTAGTTCGAATCCTTCGATTCGAAGTTGTAGTCGAAGGTCGAAGTAGCCCATTCGATGGTCGAAGTAGCCCAAAAAACACTTCGAAATTCGAAGTTTTTTTACATCGAATCCTTCACTCGAACTTGATGAATCGGCCCCTAAATAAGCCACATAGGCTGGGTTTGCTTCCAATAAGGATTAATTATATCTTAGTTCGGCTAAAGTACAATGTATTGTTTTATTATTAAAAATTTGTACTACTTAGATAAAATGGAGTATATGGGAGACAGCCTTTCCATAATTCAGAGCTTTCTGTTTCCGGATAATTAAATGAAAAATTCTAGTTAATAAAATGGAAGTGGATTGAGGATACACAACATGTAGTGATAACACATTGCAGATTTAGCTATTGAAGGTGCTTCATCTGTTGCCAGAAACAGCAGAAACATGGCTATAGCTCCAGGGGTAATAAACATAAATACCTTCCAGTCAGATCTGATCCAAAGTTGTCTATTTCTATTTCTATTAAATAACAAATACATTTCTGAATCCTTTACTACAGAAAGTCTGGATTTTTGACTTTCCATATGGTTTTGTTTGAATCATATTTTGCAATATGTTTAATGAGGACTCACCAGCAAGCTGTGTTCTGTAAGCATGGAGCTTAAATTCTTTTTTTTTTTTTAAAAAAAAGCGTGTGTTTGTATTATTTCCTTGCCATTAGTTCTGGTAGATTACAAATATGGAAAATTGAAATGCCGTGGATTTAATCACAGTGCTGTCTGTAAAGTATGGTTTATATTATATATCATTAAAACTCTTCACAATTAAAGTTGAAAGTTGAAGTAGGGTTTGCCCTATATTTTGAAAAACTGCAAAGACCGCATGTCTAACAGAACACTACTTCCTGCTTTTCAGCTCTCTATCTCTTAACGGCTTTAAGGGGGGCCAGATAGGACATAACTGTTCAGTGAGTTTGCAATGGATCCTTAGCATTCAGCTCAGATTCAAAAGAAAACAGTCACTGGTTGGTTACTGCCTGGTGACCAATCAGTGGAAACCAAGAGAGCTGCAAAGTAGGAAGTAATGTTCTGGCTATTATGTTAGACATCCAGTCAGTCCAGCCTTTATACATTAAATTTTGGCTAACTAACTATATTAGAAACAATTTTTATTTTGCACAGCCTACCGTATATACTCGAGTATAAGCCGAGTTTTTCAGCCCCCAAAATATACTGAAAAACTCTACCTCGGCTTATACTCGGGTCAAGCACAAAAACGGTCGCCGGCGTCTAAGAATAGTTGCCGGCGTCTAAGAATAGTCACCGGCGTCCAGGAATAGTCTCCAAGAATATTCGCCGGCGTCCAAGAATGGTCGTCCAAAACCGAGACGCCGGCACCTCCGATGGGAGCAGAAACCCTCAATTTTTTGATTGAAACTTACAAGAAGCTGCTGCATTTCTCACCCTCGGCTTATACTCGAGTCAATAAGCTTTCCCAGTTTTTGGAGGTAAAATTAGGTACCTCAGCTTATACTCGGGATGGCTTATACTCGAGTATATACGGTAATAATTTTATTTTTACACTGAACTATTCCTTGAAGCAGAGAGGTCATCCTTATGTTCCCTACATAACCTAGCCCCTATCCTCCTGGGTCCCTTAGTGGGCAAATACCACCAGGACATTTGCCCCTCATTTCCTCCTCAGTGGATCCTAAGCTCCTCATCTCTTTATCCTGCCACTGACTCTTACCACCTACAGTGAGCTATAACCAAATCTGCATGGCACTATCTCACCTACTCACTCCTACCAGTTACCTTTCTGAGGTGGTCTACCTCAGGCTCCCTGGCTTCATGCAAATCCCTTTTCTTATTGGCCAAAAGAGGAGGCGACTCACTCTACTCTGATTTCCAAGGGCATTCCTCTTCCCACCTGGTGGCTGAACCGAAAACAACAGTAATTACAATAATGCCCTGAATCCGAAAATCCGGCATCTCGGATCTGTCAAGGTCCTGTATAAGTCAATGGGAGAGGCAGCAATCTCAATTTGAAGATATTGTGGTTTGCGCTGAGTTTAGCACGAAAATCCAAAAAAAATTGAGATTTTTGGGCAAAAACCCTAAAAAATCAAGAGATCAGGGGGAAAAGTCAGAAAAATCTGAAGATTTGGGTTTTCGCTCTAATTTTATCATTTTTTTACTGAACCAATTAATTTGAGTTTCATTATTAATAAATAAGGTCAAACTGGGCATGGGAATTTAGTTGTGTTTTTTTTTTGTTATAAAATATGAGATAAATTCAGAATTTAGTAAATAACCCCCATAGTGTTATATTAAGTAAAGCCTGAGCAGTGCACAAGGGCAAATGCAGAACAACTTATGAAACCACTGGAGAGACAGATATCTCAACCTAATACAGAAATGGGATCCCTTATCCAGAAACCTATTATCTACAAAGCTCCAAATTACTGTAAGGTAATTTCCCTTAGAGTATATATTAAGCAAATAATTCTAATTTTTAAAAATAATTTCCCTTTTCTCTGTAATAATAAAACAAAACCTTGCACTTGGTAACCAATCTACATGAATCCATATTGGTGACAAACCACAAAAATAGAAACAAATGGCACACTCACTTCAATGCTTCTGCATCAATTCAAACTGTTGACATTTTTATTTCAGTGAGATCCCAGCAAACGTTTCGGGGTCAAGCCCCTTCATCAAGTGCTACTTACAACAATGTGAGTAAAAACATTTAAAGGGTAGGGCACTGTGACCACACCCCTTCGTGATTAAGTGAAATCAATTAATCATTGATCATTGGTGACAAACCAGTTCTATTGGGTTTATTTAATGTTTAAAAAAATTTCTAGCATGTTAACAGAGATCCAAATTATGGCAAAGATCCCTGACCTAGGTCCCAAGTATTCCACATAATAGATCCTATACCTGTATCAGAAATACGTTACTGTATGTACAAGCTGTATTACACACTATCCCAAGACTACTGTTTACAGCCTTATTGGTTTAAGCAAAAGATTTTGGACTGAACACGCCAGAGAAACATGTCTCAGAGATAGCTGCAGTGTGGAAGGATGGGGTCCTACGTCACTTCCCTGTCTGGGTCCCAATTTGGTTTTAATCCATTTCTGTGGAAGGTAAGCCATTTACCACAGATTCATAAAACACACTCAGTTTATATTTGTAAATATATACTGTATGCATAGTTCACCTGTTAGCAAAAGGCAAATATAAATGGTATTTTGTGAAATATACCATCATTTTTAAAAACTCTACTATTATTATGGAAACTTAACACTCCTTTTTTATATTTTTTTGCCATAATATCCTCCACTGACTGCTCTGAGCTGCCAGTGATTAACTTCAAGGTAAATAGGAAACAAATAAGTAAATCTTATTTGGGGACCCAAGCAATATCATCCATAATCATTATGTTACTTTATGAAGGAGTAGCGCTAATTCTACTTACCACAATAAATATTATTTGTAGCTTCTACATTTTACAGATTAGAGTTACCGTATGTTAAAGGAACTGTTTGGGATGTTTCAGTGTTAATTTAAAAGGAAGGCATCGGGAAACAGCTCTTGGGATTTAGTAGGTTTGTGGGCATGTGGGCAATGCCAATACATCTAGAGGCTGCCCTGTTTGAGAATTGTCTTAGTACTGAGAAAATATTTTGTCACCTGTCTATGTTCTCATGCTTCCCCCACAGCCAGACTTGGATTGTTTGTATACGGGCTGCTGCTGGGTTGTGTTAGAACAAGCTACAAGTTTAATTTTTCCTATAGCTATAGCTCCATTTTTGGCCACAAATGCAGAATAAAGTCACAGTGTTTGTTCCTGCAAGTCTCCATGTGGCTCCTACAACATAGGAACCAGGAAGGTAAGAGGAACGCTTATTCTCTGTATGCAAGTGCCTAAAGCACGTTTACTGTATAGCTATCACAATGTACTCTATAGCTGTACTGAGTATATAATAACTAAGAAGGAATTAGGATATCAGAAGAGACAGAACAATTATACGGACAAAACAAGTATTGCATTTTAAAGCTGCCACAAATTCACAGCAACTACTATGAAATTGGTATAACCAGATAATAAGTGGGGGGTGAGTTAGGCTAGGTGGGTTAATCACAATGCAAAACTGGCATGGCACAAATACTGAGCTCAGAGGCCGTTGCAGTAAGCACCTTGCCACATTTACATTTGCTGGTTGCACCACGGAAGTTTTGCTTCACTCTGTATTGTAATGCTGCCTAGAGGAAGGTTAGGAGGTGTTGGCACAGACCCTGTATTTAACACCTTTTTAACCTGGAGAAATATGCAAAACACTGGTATACATATAGGCCCTAAGCTTCTGATATGTCAATGTTATGTGAAGCCTGTATATTCCCATAGGCACAGCAACAATCATTTATAACTATGAGTGTTGATTTATTTACCTGATGCCCCAAGGTTAAAGGGGTTGTTCACCTTCCAAAACATTTTTCAGTTCAGTTGTTTTCAAATTAAAGTTTCATTTTTCACTGTGTTATGTCTTTCTCTGTAACTGATCTAAATTAATATATTATTTGATACATTTTTGTTGGCTCTGCTAAGCAGAACTGCAGAATTTCAAGGGCAGCTGTTATAATTGATACAATAGTTTCTTATATTCTATAGATGCTGCTGAGACATGTAGCAACTAATGTAGTAAATTGTAACAGTTCAGAATCTGCACAGGGATTAATAAACTATCAGACTGAAACACCAGAGACAACAACATTAAACTTTGGAAAAACTATTTAAAAAAATGGAAAGCAATTTAATTCTGGTGAATTGAAAACAACTGAACTGAAAAAAAAAAGTGTCTGGAAGGTGAATAACCCCTTTAAATGTAACATTTCACAGCACATTATAGTTATGCATCTACCCGTTAAAGCAAGGGTCCCCAATCTTTTTTACTCGTTAGCCATGTAAGAAAGAGTTGGAGAGCAACACAAGCATGAAAATGTCCATGGGGATGTCAAATAAGGGCTGTGATTGGCTGTTTGGTAGCCCCTATATGGACTGGTAGCCTACAGGAGGCTCTGTTTGGCAGTACATCTGGTTTTTATACAACCAAAACTTGCATCTAAGCCAGCAATTCAAAAATAAGCATCTGGTTTGAGGCCAATGAGAGCAACATCCAAGGGGTTGGCGAGTAACATGTTGCTCACGAGCTACTGGTTGGGGATCACTGCGTTAAAGTTATACACTTGGCCCTTGTTGGCAACATGTTGTCCAACTTCTATCTTTTGTTTTCTATGGAGGAGTTAATACCTATTTTGGTTTCCTTATTGAGACTATAAAACCTATGTTGCACAGCTTGTTGTAATGTGTGCCTAGTAAGCTGCTTTTCCTATGGCTCCCTTTACACTGTGAGATGTCAGTGTTTGTAGGCATTGGATTACAGCTCAGTGGTATCTCAAGTAACCCGAGGCGGATTGAAGATACAATTCTGCTGACAAACATTCTAGCGAAATACAAGAGTCCTCTGCACTCAACCCATTATCAATATATTTAAGACAGCGACATTTTGTGCATACTGCTACTAAAAAATGCCTTACCCTTTAAACAAAACAGGGATTGTTTGTCCATATATTGCAATATATTTAAGCTGGCCAACTACGTCAAAGTCATCCCATATCTGGCCAGTCCTATGCTCAATTTTATCTGATTCATTAAGAATTCTATTGCTTCATTATACATTTTACAAAGGGACTAGGTATTACCTGCAACTTAACTTGCTGCTTTCAAAGTAAACCTCCATACTTGGCTGCCCTTTTATTAGACACCAGTGGGATCACCTGACTATAGCTGGGAAACATTCTAGCGAAGCAGCAAGCCCTCCTCTGGGATGTAGATATATAAACTGTTCTCTAAATACAGGAATGATAACTTCCTTCCCTTTTCCAGCTGACCATTCTTCCAAAAGTGTAGCAATTTGGATGGATACTATGACTGCGGGTACGGAAATGGCCATAAATTTACTGTGCAGCACTCAGCCAGGGTTACAATATTATGATGCACTGAATGTGAAGTGGAAAAGACAGAAAGCAGCAGGACATTGTGTCTTGCAGATCTACACAGTGTAAAGAAGCTTTTACTGTGCAGAGAACAGAAGTTGGGCTTTCACCCCGAGGCCAGACTAACATGGGTAACTACTAACTAGTCACACTTAGGGGCACATTTACTATGGGTCGAATATCGAGAGTTAATTACCCCTCGATATTCGACCGTCTAAGTAAAATCCTTCGACTTCGAATATCGGTTTTACCACATTTCCTGCGATCGAAGGAAAAATCGTTCGAAGGATTTTAAACCATTGATCGAACGATTTTCCTTCTAACCAAAAAAGCTAGGAAAGCCTATGGGGACCTTCCCCATAGGCTAACATTGATGCTCGTAGGTTTTAGGTGGTCGAAGTAGGTGGTCAAAGTTTTTTTTAAAGAGACAGTACTTCGACTATCGAATGGTCGAATAGTTGAACAATTTGAAGTCAAAGTCGTAGTCGAAGATCGAAGTAGCCAATTAGATGGTCGAAGCAGCCAAAAAAATATTTCGAAATTTGAAGTATTTTTTATTCTAATGCTTCACTCGAGCTAAGTAAATGTGCCCCTTAGGGTTTTTTATATCAAAGTCTGATTTTATCTAAAAATTTGCTGCAAACTCTGATAAAATCTGCTCTGGTTTTCTACACTTATTTATTAAAACATTTTCCCAAAAATTTGCTTTGCGGGAAAAAAATCCGATTTTCACAATTCTTTTGGATTTTTCACCTGAAAACTCAGATTTTCTCGGATTTTTCACCCAAAAAACTCAGTTTTTTGTCGAAAACTTTGGGGTTTTATACGAAACCCAGTGCACATCAAAAAATCATTTGGCCTTATATGCAACCTCAACAGGTCTGATTTGGACTTTTCCATCCTCTGGGTTTAATAAATTCTGAAAAAATTGTGAAAAGTCTGATTTTATTTTAAAAAAATCACAAATTTTTCGTAATTTTTGCAATCGGAGTTTAGTAAATAACCCCCTACTGTCCTTATGTGCCAGGTACATTTGATTTGTGTTATGAGTATTTTCGAGCACCATTTAGGAGCTGGGGGGATGGCTTGGTGTGAAAGGCTGCTTCAAAAATTGCTGGATAGAATAAACTACACAGGAAATTATTGCAGTCATTTCTATTGCTTCTTCTAAGCATTCTAAATCATATTACTGCTGCAGCGTCTATTGTGAGGCTTGTTTTCGATCCCCAAAAACCTTAGGACCCCAGCAAATGTATAATGTATTTAATTTATTTTACTATACTCAGCCAAAGAGTTTTAATAGGAAATCTTACATTTTAAAGAAACACTGCTTTGTTAATGCCCCCTCTTGAATCAACGGCAGAGACCCACTGATGAGATTTTAAACCATTTTCCTCTAATATATTTCATAAGTAAATGGGCCAAAGAAAATGGAGTTTTAGGGGTCTGGTCAGACCTTCTTTTTCTCTATTACTATCTCTTATTGTAATTAAGATGGCAAGATTTAAAGACATAAGAGTATCCAGCTTTTCCCACTGAAATCACAGTTTTAAAAAGTTGATAGTATTAAAATGTAGGCGTTTATCATACTCAAACATATTTAAGGGTATGTTTGCTATAATTACATTACTAAAATATTCTGAACACATACTTAAAAAGTGCCAAAACATTCTGCAGTACCATATAATAGAAGGGGTGTGTTTTTTCTAGGAAAATTATATATGTTCCTTTTAAGGATGGGCAAATTTTTTCGACTCTTTCGCCAAAAAAATGACGCCCATAGACTTGTATGGCGGCGTGCGTCAAAAAAAAAAAAAAAAAGATGCGCAAAATTTTTTGATGCCCATAGACTTTAATGGGCATCTGCGACATTTCGCCGGTGGTGAATTTTTGTCGAAACGAAACGGGTCAAATTCGCCCATCCCAAGTTCCTTTCCATGCTCAGACCGACCATAGTGAAATTAAAATTCTAATAGTGGAGGACAACATAAGGTCAGCATTCGCGGCAAGCTTTGGCTCTTTAGATTCCAGTATTTCTTCTGTAGTTGTAGTGGATGGATAACAGTGTCATCATATTACATTGCCTACTTTGAATAGCTGGAGGACTATGGTACCCAGCCACTGTGTTTTGTCTCTGAGGGAACAGAAAAACCGACCTTTCCTTTGCAAGGACTGGCTTGCTTGTCACATAAATTGTATTACTTTATAATGCTTTTGTGTGCTGATCAGACCAGAGAGGGATTTAATATAGGCTTAATGTGAGTCCTAAACTCTATTTTACGTATTTCATCCGCAGGTTAGTATTCATATACTGAATTAATAAGACAAAACAACTGAAGTCAAACAGAGCCAAATACAAAAGAAGGCTTGTATAGCCTCTGGGCTTCCAGCTAACCAGTTCAGATATAATTAATTACTTAAAACTTAAAGGGATACTGTCACGGGAAAAATTTTTTTTTCAAAACGCATCAGTTAATAGTGCTGCTCCAGCAGAATTCTGCACTGAAATCCATTTCTCAAAAGAGCAAACAGATATTTTTATATTCAATTTTGAAATCTGACATGGGTCTAGACATTTTGTCCATTTCCCAGCTGCCCCAGGTCATGTGACTTGTGCCTGCACTTTAGGAGAGAAATGCTTTTTGGCAGGCTGCTGTTTTTCCTTCTCAATGTTACTGAATGTGTCTCAGTGGGACATGGGTTTTTACTATTGAGTGCTGTTCTTAGATCTACCAGGCAGCTGTTATCTTGTGTTAGGGAGCTGTTATCTGGTTACCTTCCCATTGTTCTTTTGTTTGGCTACTGGAAGGGAAAAGAGAGGGGGGTGATATCACTCCAACTTGCAGTACAGCAGTAAAGAGTGATTGAAGTTTATCAGAGCACAAGTCACCTGACTTGGGGCAGCTTGGAAATTGACAATATGTCTAGCCCCATGTCAGATTTCAAAATTGAATATAAAGAAATCTGTTTGCTCTTTTGAGAAATGGATTTCAGTGCAGAATTCTGCTGGAGCAGCACTTTTAACTGATTCATTTTGAAAAAAAATTTTTTTCCCATGACAGTATCCCTTTAACCTTCACTAATTTTAACATTAAAACTAAAAAACACGCTGCCACACTCTCCCCCTTTCCCATGGGAGCAGTGTGGGACCGTGTCCCTACAATATACAAATGTAAAATTCTAGAAGCATAAGGTGGATCGGTGGTGTCTGCGACACTCACATGCTCAATGGGCTCTGAGCAGCTGTTGAGAAGCTAAGCTTAGGGGTCATCACAAATCAACAATTAGAAAATGAGGCTGGCTTGTAATATAAGATGATGCTACAGGGCTGATTAATACATTCTGATACTAATTGTACTGGTTTCTGTACAGCCATGTAGTAATTATCTGTATTAATTGCTATTCAGCCTTATATTGTGACATTTATATTCTATGTGTACTGTATATTGTGAGTGGGTCCCTAAGCTCAGTAAGTGACAGCAGCACAGAGCATGTGCAGTGAATCAGCAGAAAAAAGATAGGGAACTACTGGGGGATCTTTGGAGACACAGATCTTCCCTGTTAAAGGTCTGTGGTTGCCTTGGGCTGGTACAGATAATGTACAACATTTCTAGCCTACTTCTTTAGTTAGGCTTTAGTTTTCCTTTAATGCTTACATTGCCTCATTCATTTAGTAAAAAATAGCAAAATAATGCAAATGTGAGGTAAAAATATCTTTTTGTCACCTATTTTATGTTGGCAATAAACTATATATATATATATATATATATATATATATATATATATATATATATATATATATATATATATATATATATATATATATATATATAATGCCTTAAAATATACTTGTTCTCTTGTGTATAAATCTATTGTTATAAATTCTGGTTACACAGAACACAGGGCTTTGTACCCTGACAATAGGCTGCTAATCCCCATGAATATGCTCCTAGTGCTCCATACTGCACCTAAAAGTTTTATTAACACATTCACAAAAGTGTCTGTAAATCTATTTCTTTCAACAAAAAATGAGACGTGGCAGTAGAGTCAGTATTTTGGCAGATTTCTGTGTGTATATGGAGATTGTATTTACACCACTTTTAACACTTTTACACCAAAAAAAGCTTCCTCCATTTTTGTGAATTACCCCCTGTGGGTTTGTGCAACACTGATGTCAGCAGCTCTGCCTTGTGCAGTATGTTAGTGCCAACAAATGTGGTTGTGTCACATAGTCTCATGCTTCATTAAATTATATTATTTCAAACAACAAAGGTTTATCTACACCACAGATGAGAACGCATAAGACTTTTCTATTGCTGACGCGATTCAGCAGAAATTCAGCACCTTAGCAGACACCCAGATATCTTGGAACTTTAGTATAGCCCAGCTCTATTAGCCTGAGCTACTATTTCATATTTATTGGTGGAACACATGCATGCTGCACACTGACAGTCACTTCAGCCAAATTAAATTATATCTTATTTTATTTTAAAAGGGTCAGCAAATCTCAAGGCATTGGGCTGAAAAAATTGAGTGTCCAAAATTGGTGCCAAGATTAATCACAGGTTATGTATTGTGAGGGCACTGTGATAGCAAAAACTGTTCATCATCTAGAATAATCAGCGAAGATATCTTGCCCTTTGGTGCTATTAACTAAATACTTATGCATGGGAGGAACACAACATCTAATATTATCCCTGGGCCATTATAAAGTTTCTGGGTGAAATAAAAAACATAAAGAATAAATAGCAAAGGCTCCATCACTTCTAACTTTCATTACTATCAATATCAATATATCTGATACTGCTTGCGATCCATTGTAAAATATAGTACCTTCAATTTTGATTGTTAATAATAAGTCACAGGCACCCAATGAGTTAAGTATATGCACTAGGAACACCCACTGGCATAGGGGCTCCTATGATTCCACAGACCCGGCCGGCATCCATTCTTTATAGCCAGTAGTAAAAAGGATCAAAAAAGCAGGTGCAAAGACTAATTGCATGTAGTTATTTAGTGCCAAACCTCTTTCTCTCTAAATATGGTCAAAACTAAGGGGGTTGGATCAAGTGGCATATTGACATTATTGGATGGTCTGGTGATGTGATGGTGCAATGACATTATGAGGCAGGGAGTACTGGCATACCTCTCAACTGTCCCGTTTTGAGCGGGACAGTCTCGCTTTTGACAGCTCAACCCGCAGTCCAGGATATGTTCTGATATGTCCCGAGCTAAGGATACAAGAAGATTATAAGCGAACCAGGAAACCTACCAATCTTAAAGCCTTTTTTTAACTTACTTCATGTAAGTATGATCACCTGCTAAACACACTAGGAAATCGGATTGTGGGCTCTTGTGAAACTGCAACTAGACACCACGGGTGCAATTTCTACTTTTCAATACACTTTGTTTATAGGGGATTGTATTCCACAGAATGCATATTTAAGGTGGCATGCAACAAAAAATTTGGGTGTGAACTTAGCACTTAGAACAACTTTTAGAGTATATGTGGACATTATACTACACTATATTATTTGTCTGTTTTTTCCCCTCAATGGTTTTTACCTTTGAGGTATACAGCAATCCTATCTTTAAAAATGTTAGGAGGTACAGTATGTACTGGGAGTAGTTCCAGGGACTGGAGAACTTAAATGGGCAGAATGAGCAAGGGAGGTGGAAGTAAGGGGAGGGAAGGACGGGAATTACATATTTACCAGCAAGGACAATGCTGGCAGATTTGTAAAACTGAAATATAGGTCGGGAGGCAACCCTAACTGAAATGCACTTTGCTTCGTCAATTTGGAATATATATATATTTTTTTACATCTGACACTTTTGCAAAAAGTATAAATACGGAACAGTAAATGCAGTAAATCCATGGCAGTCAACAGGTCTCTCAACAGAAGCTACATTTCATGAATTGTTCGCACACGTGGGAAATTTCGAACCTATGCTAGTAAACGAACCCTATATTTTTTAACCAGCTATTCATTTAAAAAACCCAAGCTTTTCATGGTTTTTACTCGAGAGTAATATAAAGTTACTCCAGTGTTGAAAAGGTATTTTGTGTAATAAAAGTACTGCTTGGTAAAATTCAAAAAGTGTTTTTATCAGTAGTCATACTTTAAAGCTAAACTTATGTGAACAATCTCACCGTTTCACATCTGGCAGAACGTGAATTGGTCTGAAATAAAGTGCACATTTAACTTTATATTCCTTTGACTTTTTATTAGAGAGATTATAGTGCTTTAATTGCTTTTGCCCGCACTGTTTCTTTGCCCATACAATGAAAGAGAATTGCTGCAAGGCTTATATGCAGAGAATAAAGGGATCTATAAAAAGACACTATAAAAACAATTACATTTCCTTATTCAGCAGGGTTAGTTGGCTCTGTGACATGTAGAAGAGATCGCACCTTTACTAGATATATATCACCCGTTTCCCATTACTGAACTGACTACCTGACTACCCTGGAATGAAATGTTTAAACTCAGATGGGCTTATCTGTCACCACATGGCCAAGAGCTGTCCATCATGGTTACATTATTGGGAAATAGTTCTGTCAGTACCCATTGAGTTAGAAGAAGAGGCAAAGTGCAGACACACAGCATTCAATCAGATTTGGAAAGGTCATGCCCAGAGCCTATACCTGTACACGATTGGTGTATGCTAGCCAATCATACGCCTACAGACAGTTTATGATAAGAAAGGATAGTAATTATTGCATGAGCAAATTAACTGCAGTAGAAATCGATATTCAGTTCTGAATTTCCACAGCGTATTTACTTTGTATTTCATTTACCTTGTTATATTTGGTTGCAGAGGTTTTAGCTCAGGTTCCTTCTTTACGTGTAGTGTTTTAAAGCTGCTTTTTGAAGAATATGGCAATGAACTCAAGTGAAAGTCCTATTTTTGCATTATAATCTGAACCTTACTATGGGGCAGAAGTTAGATTTAGTGCTCAGCCACCACTCACTCTCTATTTATTCCTATGGGATTTTTATCAAACGGTGAACACTAAGGGGGTTATTTATTAAGCTCTGAAATTTTGTAGCTGGACTTTTAAAGGAGAAAATACAATATTTTCGGAGAGAAAAAAATCTAGATTTTTTCAGGATTTATGTGTAAAAAAAGTACTCCAACTCAAACCGGCCCAGAACATGTAAACCTCAATGGCAGATGTCCTGTTAACAAGATTTGGAGTTGCGTTAGGTTTCTGAAAAAATTGTAGCTTTCAGGCAATTTCATGAAAAAAACGTAGGTAAAATCTGAAAATTGTAGGATTCGTATTTTTTTTCACGATTTTACCATGACTTTTTCCCCACAAGAAAAATTTGTGAAAATCTATTGATAAATTCGGGAGGAAAGTAGTTTTCAGAAAATAGAGAACTTTTTGGATTTTGATAAATAACCCCCTAACTTTTACAGGTTGATATATGTGCCCCTGAAAACCCCATAGCAATGAATAGAGAGTGGTAACATTTTACCTGGATGAGCTCTAAGTTCACACTTTGAGAAATCTTCCTCTAAATCTTGCTGTGCAAATCCCAAGTGTTACTATTTTACTGTGTTATTTTCAGCCATTTGTTTTAAAAGAAACATGTAACAATCAATTACCCTTTATATGAATTTCTAAATTTTCTGTGCTGTTCCCTAGAGATCATCAGTTTCCACCAGCAACTTGCTACTTGCTCAAATGCCTGAACTTCCTAAATTGTAATCAGCAGAACTGCAATCCCATCCCAGGCAAGAAAACCTCAAGATAATTAGAATGTAATGCTTTCCCGGGCCCTCTTGCTATCCCACTAGCTGTTGCTAAGAGATTGCTCAGACTGGGCAAAAGACATTTAGAGTGATAGTATCATACAACTGCTCCCTAGAGAGGACTCGATATAATTTAGCCATGAGTGAGAGCGATAAGAAAGCTTGGCTAAGGCAGAGGAATCAAAATCAATGAACTTTCAAATTGCATAAAAATCTAGAATTGGATTCTTTGATATAACAGAACATAACATAGTGTTATCTGAAGCTTTTGTAAAAAATCAATAGGATAATATAAAAACCTATAATTGTGTCATGACAGTATCTTTCATTTTAGAAATATTTTACCTTTATCACTGTTATCCCTGAATGCAAAAAAAAAATTATTGGTCAGGGGCAGGATAGCTGTTTTTTTCCGCAGACAGTTTTTTTATTCAATTTTTACATTTCAAAATTTGGGCGTGGAGGGCTGAATAAAACACACTCAAAAATACTTCTAATTTGTATTTTTGATATTTTGGCATTTATTTAACCCTGATAGATGTTTTTACTACATGCTTCAATCATAGGCCTCAGAGATCTCTTCCAACAAGGCAAAAAAAGCCTGAAACTAATTCTTGCTATTAATGAATGTAAAAATGTTAATCAAATGTCAGCTGTGTCCATAAAGGTGTAGTTTAAGCTATTCAAGCTCAATATTTACCCTTTACTAAGAGGCATATTTATTATGCTCTGTTGGCGGATAATACACCACGCATCACCATGCTTTGCCATGTAAAAAGCGGTGTAAAAAATGGAGTAAAAATTTTATGTGACTTTTTCCGGAAGCAATGTAAAATAACAGTGTCAAGTCTGACTTCGCATGGATAATATTACACACTCCTTGATAAATTTAAACACCTTTTTACACCATTTTATCAGCAAAATTAACACAGCATAATAAATATGCCCCTAATAAATTGTGTTTTATTTCTGCACTACATAACACAGTCTTTATTAAAGATAAAACTAGGGTGGGAGCTGCAGGCCAGCAATAAAGTATCCTTAACATTAACAGTATGAAGATATTTATTTATTCAGGATATGATATACAGTATCTACAAGCTATAGTAAAACTAAAGTTCCACTGACAAAAAAATGACTTAAGAATCAGGTAATCTCTCTGTTAGTCAGTGACTTGAAGAGAGGGCCACATGGGACTTTACTATTCAGTTAGTTTGCTTTTGATCCTTATTGCACAGTTCAGATTCAGAAGCAAAATAACTGAACAGTAGTCATAGGGAAATAAATTCGCCAGACACAAATTGGCAGTGAATTTCCAAGTTTCGCCACGAGCAAATTAATTTGCAAAACTGTGGCGACAATTCGCCAATGAAAAATCTGTCGCGTCAAAAAATTGCAGATTTTTCACTGTTTCGCAAATTTCGCTGTAAATTTTTTTTGCCACTGATTCTCCCATCACTACTGAACATTAATGTCCCATGTGGCCCCCCTTAAAGTCACTGACTAACTAAGAGGTTATTGATTGGTTACTGACTGGCAACAGGTTAGAGAGCTGCATATAAGCATCTTTCACAAATGAGGGATCACTATCTGTATCTTTAGCTGCCCATCTTAGTTTAAAAATACAGTACAAGAAAATAACAAATGCAAAGCAACATTTTAAAGCATGTTAATAAAATATACAGTACAAAGTCATATATAAATGTAATTGCTATTGAAAATGCCCAACTTTGGCTAAGTGAAGGATCACAACACCTCCAGCTCAGCATGACTGGAACAACTGTTCTCCAGTTGCAGAGTACAATTTGTGCTGATTTTATCCCTGGCGGATTTACATGAGCACAAACCACCAGTGAGCCCCAAGAGGGTGCGGGCCCAAATGCAATCGTACCCTCTGCTTCCCCGGTAGTTCCCCACTGGAGAACATTGCCAAGTCTGCAAGGGCACAACTGTTCTTCCTGGGACCTAGAGGAATGGAATGTCAGAGTGTTACCTGTAACATGTTCTGATGGGCCGTGGGCAGCTGGGTGGTACTTTTCTACAAAAAGAAGATTGTGAACATACATTCTTTCGTAGCACTACTAACACATTCATTATTTCAGGCCAATTGTGGCCTTTTTGGCACTTTGCACATTGCAAGGGACATTGTGAATGAGCATTCTCATTTGCAGGGAGGCCTGGGGCTTGACATCCCTGATTTACCCTGATAGTTTTTTTTGTGGCCTTAACCCTCCAATGCTTCCATGGAAACGTCTTTAAATCCTGATGATTCTGGCACCTTGCTATTTATTTTAAGCCACAGACTGACTTATCCATTTAATACAGCGTTTTAGGGAGGGCAAAGCTTCCCATTCAACATTTTTGGGGGGACAAATCCTCCCTTTATCAGGGGTTGCTCTACATTACGCAGTTTTCATTTGGACTTTCCTTTGCAGCAAACTGTGAAGCCTCTAGGCAAGAATATGCAATACAGCTGAACTAATCATAAATGAGACATCTGGTGTATATTACATAGTAACATAGTTACAAGTAAGGTTGAAAAAAGACACACGTCCATCAAGTTGAACCTAAAGGGTAGGACTCCACGAGTGATTTTGTCGCGATCCGATGCGCTTTGACAAAGCGCATGTGCGCTGCTTCTGCATCCGACAGTCATGTTGCGTCAGATCAACGCTGCGACACGATGCGACAATTCTATCTCTTACCTTATTTTTGTCGCATGTAACAATTCACATGCGTTTTGTCGCAGTGCGTCGGATCGCAACAAAATCACTCGTGGAGTCCTACCCTAAGTCTGCATATAACCTGCCTAACAGCTAGTTGATCCAAAGGAAGGCAAAAAAACAAATATTTGAAGCCTCTCCAATTTGCCTCAGAGGGGAAAAAACTACTTGCCGACTCCAAAATGGCAATCAAACTAGTCCCTGGATCAACTTGTACTATGAGCTATCTCCCATAACCCTGTATTCCCTCACTTGCTAAAAAGCCATCCAACCCTTCTTAAAGCTATCTAATGTATCCGCCTGTACAACTGATTCAGGGAGAGAATTCCACATCTTCACAGCTCTCACTGTAAAAAAACCCTTTCCCGAATATTTAGAGGGAACCTCCTTTCTTCTAATCGGAATGGGTGACCTTGTGTCAGCTGGAAGGACCTACTGGTAAATAAAGCATTAGAGAGATTATTATAAGATCCCCTTATATATTTATACATAGTTATCATATCTCCCCTTAAGCGTCTCTTCTCCAGCGTGAACATCCCCAATTTGGCCAGTCTTTTCTTTTTTCATACCTTAGGCCCTTCTCTGGACCCTCTCAATTCAATAATGTCCCGTTTGAGCACTGTAGATCAAAACTGTACAGCATATTTATGATGGGGCCTTACCAGTGCTCTGTACAGTAGAAGAATAACCCCCTCTTCCATTGAATCTATGACCCTTTTAATACAGCTCAAGACCTTGTTTGCCCTTGAAGGTGCTACATTGCTTGCTACAGCCAAGTTTATCATAAAAAAGTTAATCAAAATGTAGCACCTATTTGGTTGTATTTAGTCAAATACCAACTAGTGTGATAGAGCATGGGCTACACACGACCTCCTTTCTCCAGGATGGGCTTTCACAAAATTGGAAACACACGTGCTGATGTTGTTAAACTACAACTCACTACTGCCAGAAATACACAAAAATAGAGTTGGACGCCAGGGGTTCTTTGCAAAACAGTAGAACAGGATTTATTTAAAACAAAACGCCACAGGGATGGTAATACTCACACATGAGGTAGCTACAGTACATCTCCAAGTACATTCACAGGTGTAGCAGAGACAGCTTAAGCAGACACCACACTAGGCATAGCCCAAAGGAGTTGAGAGATCACCTTCCAGGATTTCAGTACCTCATGTGACTTGGACCCCCACAGCAGGGTTACACCTTATCCTAATTCCCTCATCACTACTGCGGTCCCTTCACTACAGGCAAAGCAAAGCCTGGGGGAGAGCTACTTCCTTCTATCCTCCTAGTTGGAGCTTGAGCTGCTCTTACTCACTAGCCTCACTGTCTCACTCTCTCTATAGAGTGCTATAACAGGAGCTACACTACACACTAGCTCACCTCGTTCACGGGGTCCCTGTACCCTGACTTCTTCTAGGGCCTTGTTGACTCCAGGCTCAGTGAAAAAACTGCCCAGGTCGACTGCTGCAGCCAAAGAGGAAGTGCCCCTATCTGCAAAGCACTTTGTTACAGCACTGCAGGAAGTGATCAGAACCTAGAACCAATAGAAAGGGTATGTAAATAATGTATAATATGTTACATGGAGTTTAACCCAGCAACAGTGGAAAGGAGGCACTGGCAGGGAATGAACAATAAGGGCCATTACACTTATGGGTCCCTACAATAAAAAGCTATCAAATTCATCTGATGAATAAGGGCCATTACACTTATGGGTCCCTACAATAAAAAGCAATCAAATTTGTCTGTCTGATCATAAAGCCACTTGAAGGAATCTCGAGTCAGCTTAAATGCCCCAGTTTCACAAGTAAAGAGGTGCACGTACCATCAGTGGTCCATCCTCCACTCCGACTAGTAGAATTAGTTCAGCACAGCACCATGTGGTTAAAAAATGCCTTTATTCAATTTCTCATGGCAGACCCGTTTAGCAACGTTTCAGGCCTATATGCGGCCTTTTATCAAGCTTCATAAAAGGCTGCATATAGGCCTGAAACGTTGCTACGCGGGTCTGCCATGAGACATTGAATAAAGGCATTTTTTTAACCACATGGTGCTGTGCTGAACTAATTCTACTGATCATAAAGCCATGCCGATTGCTGCTCATAATGCCATTAGGACAACATTTTGAATGTGATCCCTACAAGCCTTCAAATAATTTGCTCACCACAGATGTCAAACTTACTGGCCTATAATTGCCAGGCTAAGTGTAATAAATGTACCTGTCCCTGGTGGACGTCATCGTGCCTTGGCGCAAAATTTTTAAATTTAAAGGAGCCTTGGGAAGTTAATCATTGCCCAACGTAGGTCTGTTCACATAGTTCCTGGTTGTGATTCTTGTTTAATTGAGATCAGCTCTTGACCCTGCCTGACCCTGACCAACCCTTGTCTGTTGCCTGTCCCGACTCCTGCCTGTATATCGACCATTCTATTGGATTCTGTTTTATCTGCCATTCCGTGTACTGACCTAGCCTGTGACCTCGACTATGATCTTTGCCTTTGATTCTGTACTGTGTTTCTATTCTCCGTTCCTGTTTGCATGTACGGTTCCCGTGCTCACCTAGAACTCTCTCCCTTGTTCTCCTTCATTTAGACCTGGCGGCATCTGAGTAACAGAGTGCTCCACCGAAGCCAAAGACTGCTGCTGCAGGCTTAGACCAGAACTTTAGAGATCACTAGATCCAGTAAAGAATTTTTTCTCATTGTCTCCTCAAAAACTTGTGCCATAAAATTGTCAAGCAACAAGTTTAGAAATTTGTTCCCATTAACTGATCTGGCAGTACTATTGCTCCAGTCAATATCTGGGTAATTAAAATCCCCCATTATCATTACTTTCCCCAAACTAGCAGCCTTTTCTATTTGCATCAGAAGCTTAGCCTCCTCCTCCTCACTTACATTAGGGCGTCTATAGCATACGCCTACAATTAATTTGCTGGACTCTTTACAATTGTTGAAGAACTCCACCCACAAGGCTTCTGCCTCCTTATTTTCAAACATCACCTCCTCCTTTATATAAGCTTTTAAATCCTGCCTTACATACTGTATTAGTGTGAACTATTTTTTTGATACAAATCTTATAAACTGAAGAAAAAAGAATTTATGGTCCAGCTCAAATTAAGAAAATAATACAGGCCATCCCTGCTGCAGAGATTAGGTTAAGACAAAGTTTTCACTTCACCAAAGAAAGTTATAAGCAGTTTCCAGATGAGGCTAAAGTAATATCGAAGTACTTCATCCCTTGATGCCATATCTAGCCAAAGGCAAATCAGTCTTTCCAAGTCACACTGGGCTACGCTTTATCTCTGTATCTTTCTTTTTGCTTTTTAATAAAGTTGTTTTCAATAATTCAGGCTGTTTATCTTTATTAAGAAATATATCTGTTTTTACTAAAAGTAATAATCCAGAGACGATTATTTCACAGCCACTTTTGAACTTTGTTCACCTGTTCTTATTGGCTGCAGTTAAATTAAATTAAATATGCGAATGAATTTCAAATGGGAATTTAAAGGAATTTTTTCTATGAGAATATTACAGTAGGGGGTAAGTAAGGGGTGGTTCATCTTTAAGTTAACTTTTAGTATGTTATAGAATGGCTAATTCTAAGCAACTTTTCAATTGACCATCATAATTTATATTTAAAAAGAAAAAAATTGTTTATATTTTTAAATAGTTGCCTTCTTCATCTGACTCTTGCCATCTTTCAAATGGGGGTCACTGACCCCAACTAAAAAGTAAATGCTCTGTAAGGCTGCAAACTTATTCTTATTGTGACATGTCTTTACCCATATTACTATTCAGACCCTACCCTAATTATAATTTAGTTGCTTATTTAAATCAATGATAGGGGTAGTAGAAAGTGAACAACTCCTTTAACAGCTTAGCCACATGTGCCCTTAGACCCAGAATGGTTCATCCCTGAAGAAGTAGCACATTTCTAAAAAAAAAAAAAAAAATTGCAGAGACAAAAAAGTGGCCACAAGAAAAAAACGCCCATTGACTTAAATGCTTTTAAAAAAGTTTCCGAAACAAAAAAAGTCACTGTCGGAAAAAATGCCCAATGACCTTAATGCAATTGGAGAAAAAAAACTGCATGTGTAAGAAAAATATTGTTGCACGTAAATTCATGGCCTATTGACTTCAATGCATTTCAGGAACAGATTTGCTCATCACTAACAACCATTTATTGTAAGAAACATTTACAATCATTTCCTTTGACAAGAAAGATAATGTAGAACACAGTTCAGTTTTGGTAACTACTATAATCAGGACCAGAACCAGAGGTAGACAAAGGAGCCTAGGGCACAACGATGGGGGGGGGGGTGCTAGTCCGTGTTTGCTACCCTCTGCTGATCTCCCCTCCACTATGTCACTCTTTTCTCCCTTCTCTTTGCTTGCTTCCCCTTCTATCCTGCCCTTCCCTCTGTGCTCTCTTCCCTCCCACACCTGCCTTCCCCTCCTCTCTGCCCTCTCCTCCCTCCATTGTGCGGCACTCGATGTCTCCTCCCTGCTTTCCTTATAGGAGATAGCCAGGGAGGAGAAATCGATGGATCGTCGCCATGTCGCCTTTTCTGAAGAGGAGCGCAAGCGGAGTTTCGGTAAGTTATTTCTTAATAAAGACTTAAAGATTTATAAGTTTAATATGTGGTTTTTTTTTTGTTCTACACTAACAATTTTTTTTTATAAAAAAAGGAACAGTTCAATTTAACAATAAAACTGGGTAAGCAGATAGGCTGTGTGTAATAATAATATTTCTAATATATACAGCCAAAAATGTATCCATTTAATCGTTAAAGGCCAAAAGGCTGGAGCGAGCAGATGTTTAACATAAGCCAGAACATTACCTCCTCCTTTCTAACCTGTTACCAGTCAGTAACTTAAAGGGGACCACATGGAACATAATTGTATCTGACTGAGTGTAGCTGAGCTTGTGCGATTATATATTTTGTCTCAGTGTGTAACATCCTGCCTGAGCTTGAACCAGTAAACTGGTATTATCAGTGTTGCCTGCATTACTGCTGTTCTATATGAGCAGACAGCTATGGTCCTGATTTGCTTTTATTGGCATACATATATTTCCAAGTAGGCATGACTCGTCACCTGTTGTCACTTCCCGGGTCTGACCCCGGCTTGTTCCTGACCTTGAGTTTGGCCCACAATTTTGCTCCTGTTATCTGGTTCTGTCCCTTGCCTGTCTGACTACGTCCATCTCCTTCCTTAGTGGCTCCTTCCTTACCAGCTCCTTCCCCAGAGTATATGTTTGGCTCCTTTGCCTGCCCCTTGCACAGTAAATCCTGGTGGCACCAAAGTAGCTGAGGGCCAGGCCTAAAGCCAAAGGTGGGAGCGTTGATTGTTGTGATCTTGCAATTTTTAAGGGGGAAATTAAGCCCCACTGTACCTTAGGCAAATGCTTGTCGTGCCTATCCCTAGTTCTGATACGGCACCCAACTGCAGGTAGAATAATTCAATTTCTTGTTGTTATGGGTTATGGGCAGTGATTCAAATTATACCTGCATTAGAAAAATTAATCCTATTGTTTTCCATTACCAATAAGAGCATGGTGATTTGTAACCATACACATATATGTCAGTCAAATATAGCAGTAAAGTCACAAGTAAAAGGCTAAAACAACTATCCAAAACTTCCTTACGTACTTAACTCTCCTACGCATCAGACAGAACCCAAATATTAAAAATGGTATCGAAATTAGAACTTTATCTTGGGATAAAGCCCTTGAAAGTGGCAATCCAGCAATGAAGGATCATTTATAAAAAATAAAAAAGTCTAATCAGTCAGAGTCCAATAAAATATTAAGTGACAGTCCCTCTAGGGGCATCATCAAATGATCAGAATCCCCATTAATAAGGGATATGTATATTCTTATGGATATCTTGGGGGAACACCTGAGGTCACTGCTGGGCCAGAAGAATGAAAAATAGCATTAAATGATACAGCGCAATACACCACTCATCTTTATAGCTGAACTAGTGAATTAGAAGGTCTCCAGCTTTTGCATTTATTATCTCCCCTATTGTGCTGATGCCTGGGATTGTCATGAATTATTAACAGAAGCACTTTTTAAAGTTGAACAAAAAAAATCACCATATTTTACTTAACGCTACACAAAATTACAGGAATGCAACTGAACTTTTACTTAGCTGCTCAGACTGAAGTATTATTTTAGCATGTATTACAGAATTCATTTTTCGCTTAAGCTCGTAAAATTGATGGTGGTCCCAATTAGTATTCATGGAGAAAATGTGTACAAATTCTAAATATTGTCTTCAGAAACTAACCAAAGGGGGTTTCAACTTTAAATTGAAATGAGATATGGTACAGAAAAGAAGGTACAGAAGTATTGATCAAAGAGGAGATATGGAAGGGTTGAACAGACTGGAATATTCCAGATCATATTTAACAAAGCACGGATGAGCATGAACAAATGACCCATGAATCTCATACAGATAATTGCCTCTCAAATGGCTTATTGAGGGTCAGCCTCTGTGCAAAGTTAAGCTGGTGAAGAAAGCACTTTTAATAATAGGTATTCTAAAATAATAAGCATTATATTGTCTGTATTTTCAGCTGTAAGTAGAATTATATATACAGTATATACTGTATACAGTGTCTAGTGCATGGGTGCTCAAGAAACATCATATGAACAAACTATTCTCCATGACAGAGGCTCATACAGTATACAAAATGCAAAAAGGGGATTGTGGGAGCACTCCAAGGCTAAGCAAAAATATATAAATACATTGTGATCAATACACATTCCCTGGTCCCCTGTCTCATAAGTAATCTAATATCTATGTAAGCGCATCAGGGTTTTTTTATTTACAAAGTTGTGATCATCATTGGTAAGCCACCATTCCACTTCAAGGTAAACCCCATATGATGTACTACAGAGCACCCAGTTGGTGGGCGAAGCATGTTGGGAGTCACAAGTGGGAAGTGTGTTTGACATACATTTTATAAACATATATGTTACACAGTGTGATTAATCCAGAATCTCCAACATGATAAATACCAACGTTTTAACTATTTCATTTTTTTTAAATACACAGTACTGCTCTAACCTGATGAATTGCTCAGAAATGATTTACATTTTAATATCAGAACTATCCATCTAAATCCAGGGGCGATCCTGGCCCCTCTGCCGCCTGAGGCAGCAGCAGTTGCTGCTGCCCCCCCTCCCCCAGAAATTCGCTCTTAAAGTACCAGGAGCAGCAATTTTGCTGCCCCTGGTACCTAGTGGGGCGCTGCCGCCTGAGGCGACAGCCTCAACTCGCCTCATTGGCGAAGCACCCCTGTCTAAATCCCCTTCAGGTTTAAGAAGAATGGACTTCATTGCCAAGGCCTTTTGTACTGGAAACACAGGACTAAAGGGGCTATTTACTAAAATCCAAAAATCTCTCACTATTTGCTTTTTTTTTCCAACTCTTTTTATGTAATTTTCTTCATACCGTTGAAGGCATAGTATTAAACAGTAATAAAGACTTATTAACTTTAAAATAAGTTGCAGAACACATCTGTGAATAATAAAAATAACAATAGTAAATAATAAAACATAATTAATCAAAAAACTAAATTCAAAGACAAGGTTAGATCACATTGGAATTACTTATCCATGGAACAATATAAGATAGAATTTTTTTTCTTTCCTCTGGTTCTAATTTTTGAGCGAATATTTTCCATTTTGTCTCGTTATTTTCTTAAAACCACTTCGACCAAACTTCCATAAACATTTTGACGGTATTTATCAATAAATTTACTCGATAAAAATCTGGGGCCGGAAAAGACTCAATAAAATTCAGAAAAAATCCGAATCGGATTGGACACCAAAAAATCATAAATTATTCGGCTTGTTGCATGAAACCCAGCGCAGATGATTATATCTTCCAATTGTAAACGGGACATCTGCCATTGACTTTTATGTGACCTCGGGAGGTTTGAGATGGAGTACTTTTTATTTTGACTTTTAGCAGCCTCTGGGTTTAAAAAATTCTTCTACGAAAAATACCAGCCAGAAAAAATCGCACTCTAGCAAATAACCCTCTAAAAGACACTTCTCTGATTGACAAAAATGTTTGGGTAGAACTTAAATGGGTTAATATAGAATGAATAATGTTTTACTGCAGCAGTAACGGGAGAAATGAACTGAATACAATGATACCCAAGAATATGTCAAAACCTGTTTTAGGTTCCTGTATATTTTCGAAAGACTAAGGGACATAGCTATTATGCTAATTATAAGGGGCATGTTATCTTTCTCCATTTTGGATTAGCAAACTACAGACAATAGTGAAAGGCCCTGTCCAAGGGATTAGGTACATGTTTATAAAGATGACTTCTTGTAGTAAGCGGCAAATGGGTTGCTCAGAGAGCAGGATTCCTGCTTTAAGCAGAATTGTATAGATAAACATTGGAAGAAACTCTTGCTGCTGTTGCAATAAAACTTATTGCACACCCAGAGAGGATCTCTTTATCAAGGCTCTGCTATTATTATTAGATTGAGCTGTTGCCCCACTCTTATCAGCAAACATTCTCTAAAGCACAGTCTATCTACTTTTATATTAATATTCATATGGTGGGTTTCCTGCTCTTTTCTAAACTCTAAAAATATGTAAATTCAGAACTGCAATTCACTTTATCAGACCAACACGACTTAATATATGTGGGTAAGGAACTTTTTATGAAATATTGTGTTTTGATTATTACATTATGGAATTTGTCATATTAAAATCAGTGATGGACGAATTCCTCCCATTTCGATTCGATGCGAATGTGAAAATTTGTGAAACTCAAAAAATGACGCTCTCGTCAATTTTGACACCGGCCTTAAAGTCAATTGGCATCCAAATAGTGTTTGCGCAGCAATTTTGACGCTATCGACTTTTCGGATGGGCAAATTTATTCGCCGGTGGTGAAATGCGGGAATTTGCATTAATTAATATACATATGTAACTTGAGATTACCACTGACAATTAACCTTCATAATTTTGTTTATGACAGTTGGGATTTTGAGGCCCTCAGCCCCCAGCAAAAGGAGGATGAAGATCTTCTATGCCTATACCAATACACAGAAGAATATAAGACCGTGTAAATTGCTTTGCTTCAGCATTCTTGGAAATAATGACAAATAATACAAAAGATGTAGGAGTAAGATATAATAGATAAACACTGGCAAATAGCGATGGGCAAATTTATCCGACAGGCGAATTCGCGGCGAATTCCCGCAATTTGCGAAACCACCTCCAAAATTTCGCAAATTTTTTGCCGTTTCGCAAATTTCGCGGGAAATTCGCAAATTTTTCACCCCAAATTCGCCCATCACTACTGGCAAATAGCCTGTCATACTCTCCCTTAAAGCAGGATGCCTGATTTGAGCACAAAGTTATTATTCTATGACAGGAAACAGGGGCCCCACAGGAAACTTGTCTTTTTTTTACCAGAATATATTGAAATTGCTCATTAATTAGGGCATATGGGGCCCTCTATACCCCATGGCCCACCTGCACCTGCAGGGTCTGCTTCCTCTGACTAACGATGGGCGAATTTATTCGTCAGGCGTGAATTTGTGGCGAATTTCTCGTTTCACTGTGGAGAATAAATTTGCGAATTTGCCGATGCAGGCGACGGTTTTGGCGATTAACGGACGCCCATTGACTTTAATGGGCACTGGCCTCAATTTTGACACCGGCACCAATTTTGGGCGCCAGCATCAAAATTCGTGTTTCAAAAATTTTTAGCAATTTTCACGAATTTCGCGGGAAATTCGCAAATTTCGTGGCGAAATGGGACAAATTTGCCCATCATTTTTTATGACTTTGCACTTGATGGATTCTAACTCAAGTTTATTGTATCAACCTAAAATATGCCCCATCGTTGACAAACAGCAACAATAACAACTATACATCGATTGTTATTGTTTGTATAATGTTTTCCTTAAAGGGATACTGTTAAAGCAAAACATGTTTTTTTTTTTTAAAAAACAGTGTAATTTAGAAATGAAAACTACACCATAAAAATCATGACAGAATCCCTTTAAGTTCCCAATATTCTAGGCCAACTGTTGTATTTCCACGTAAAAACCTCTAGTCAGTAGTGAATAAAATGTTTCCCTTTTTCTTGCAAATAATGTACCTCTTAGCTTCGCATTTTGGACCTTCTTCAAAAATATGGTTTGAGTACACATGGATAAACAGTATTGATCAGCTAATAAATGAACACTCTTCTGCCTTTTCATTCACAGAGCTTTACTTACAACTAAAAGTTAATTTATCAAAATAAAGTTCTGAAAAGCTGTATTTGCGCTTGCTGACCTTGATAGAGCTGGTCATTTCTAGCAGTAATGTTGAAATATGAAGTGTCAGAGCAGGCTGTAAGTATTGCTATTTAGAAGGGGAATACAGCAATTGCTCAGTGAGGAAGTGATAAAGCTATGCTGGTCTATGGGCAGCTGCACTGATACAGAACATTAATGCATGTATTGTTCTAGATAAGGTTGAATTTAACTGCAACACTGCAACTTTAATTACCAACACTCTAAAAAAAATTGATTGGAATTTGAGCTATGGTGAGAGAAAATACAATTCTGATTATGCAGAATCTCCAGTAGAGTACCCCTGACTCTCAACGTTGCCTTGGACACTACCAAGCTGGCCTTGAGGTCAGAGCCAGCTGTTTGGCTGTAAGAGCAGTTCTTCTTTACTGTGAAGCGATAACTCTATGCTCTCCCAACGGAAACTCCCTTTTAGCCCCATATTCCTTCATAACTTTACCATGTAGAAGTCTATAAAAGCTCTGTGTTTTCTTTGTTCTGTATAATGGGTTTCCGGATAATGGATCCCAAACCTGAATTAATATCATTATGGCTGGCTGTAGGAGTACAGCTGTTTACACCAAGAAGGCTGCATGTAGAAATTCCAAATGATCTCTCCCTATCAAGTTACAGTCCGTTTTAGTTCAAATTTTTTATGGCAAGTTGTAGGCTGTATATTTTATGTTCAATGTAACCGGTGTCTTTTTCTTCTCTTTTCCATATCAAAGGTTTTCTGTTAGTATTATGTATTATAGATATTCCACATTTTTCCAGCACTCTATGGCCAGGTGACTTTTGGCTCTGACGAACGATCGTTACAAATTCACTAAAGTGTGAATTTTACTGAATGTTTAACTCTTTCGCCAGAGTTGACTTCGCCACCTCAGACCAGGCGGAGTGCTAAAAAGACTCAAGATCTTCCTCAAGCTTATGTATCTTACATCATATCCTGTGTGCCAAAAATGCATTAAAGTTCCAAAAACGCTGGCAAAATTTTTTTTGGTTGACTTCAACTTTTTTGGGGTAACCGGTTTTCTCCAGACATTTGATAACATATGTAACATTCATTTTAAAGTGAGTTCGTGCGTAGGGCATTATATCAACTCTCTTGTCTTTAGTAAGGTTCCCTGGACATGTGTAATAAAAAGTGCAAGATCACTAGCAAATTTTAGCTAGGCACAAATGAATGCTAGCGCATCTTCACTATGAAATGCTTGTGAAATGATAGAGAAAAGTCGCCAGCATTTGACACCCGGACTAAACTTTGCATTTTAGTGAATTAGCATATTCATAGCACATTTATGCCTGGCGAAGTGGTGCGAGGGGTGCAAAGCTGCCCCTATATAATCCAACCCTCACCAGTTTATAGCAATGAAACAACGTATGCTAGCCATACCTGATTTTCACCAAAAATGGCATCTTTATCCTGATTTTCTCATGATTGTGCAGTTCCCACTAGAAACCAGATATAAACGACTTCTTAACACAAGCCAAAAACACAAGCCAAGTATTCTGATCTGAAAATGGGCTGATACCTGTACGCCTTGTTATTCTTAGGATATAAAAGTTGTACCTGTCACGTTAACTGCTTCTCTTAGAAGCCCTTTCATTATGACCCCATGACTGTTTCAGCCTTGGGTAACTTTTGCATTTATATTGATGAATAACAATGCTTCCTTTTATCAGAAGAAATAAAGTTTGATCCAGGACTTCAAACTTATCACAGGGGGTCGCCATCTTGGAAAGTGTATGCAGCACTCACATGCTCAGTGGGCTCCGAGCAGCTGTTGAGAAATTAAGCCTAGGGATTGTTGCAAATATATTAGGTTTGTCTGTAATATAAACTGATGCTACAGGGCTGATTATTAAATTCTGATGCTAGTTGCACTGGTTTCTGAGCTGACATGTAGTAATTCTCTGTATTAATTACTACTCTGCCTTATAGTGTGACATTTCTATTCTATGTGTACTGTATATTGTGAGTCAGTCCCTAAGCTCAGTAACTGACAGCAGCACAGAGCATGTGCAGTGAATCAGCAGAAAAGAAGTTGGGGAGCCACTGGGGCATCTTTGGAGACACAGATCTTCCCTGTTAAGGAGCTGTGGTTGCCTTTGGTACAGAAGCCCAAAATATAATGTACAACATTTCTAGCCTTCTTCTTTATTTAGGCTTTAGTTCTCCTTTAAAGTTGTCACAGAAGCTTCTCATCAAATATTTTGTTAGGAGTGTCTGTGATACTCACATGCTCAGTGGGCTCTCAGTGGGATAAGCTTAAGGGTCATTGCAAATTATACAGCGCTACGCAATATGTTGGCGCTATATAAATACATGTTAACAATAATATAATTATCCAGAAGAAAATGAGGTTTGCCTATCATATACACTAATGTCACGGGTCTGATTTTAATTTCTGATTCAGAATAAAATGTACTATTAATCTGAATTATTTACTAATCGGCCTTCTATAGTGATATTTGCATTATACAGTATATATACTGTATATTTTGAGTTGGTCTATAAGCTCAGTAAGTGACAGCAGCACAGAGCATGTGCTTTTTTTTGAATTTTGAGTTTATGGGAGTTGATGGGAGTTTTTAGTCACTCCCATAAACTGGAAATTCCCCCCCTAAGTCTTCAGTTTTTATATTTTTTGGTGGTTTGAAACATTTACATATTCTGTTCTGCAGCTCTCGGGCCATTACATGATTTACTTTTTCTCTGTAATGATAAAACAGTACCTTGTACTTAATCAAAGTAATCCTTGTTGGAAGCAAAACCAGCCTATTGGCTGTATTTAATGTTTACATTATTTTATAGTAGGTTTAAGATATGAAGATCTAAATTATAGAAAGCTCCATTATACAGAAAACTCCAGGTCTCCAGCATTCTAGACAACAGGTCAGATATCTTTGTGATACAACTTAGATTATTCTTATCATCTGTTAAAATATTCATTATTTAACAACACATCATTACAACATAAAATCTGAATTTTCTTCTTACTCATACATGACCTGTATCAGATCTCAGCAGTGTTACAGCCTGTCAGAAAACTGGAAGCTGCCCACAGACTCAATGCAGAAGATAATGCCTCGTCCCATTGCAGTCCAGGCAGCACAGTGAGATGTAATTGGGGGCATTATATACATTGAGTTTTCCACTGCAGGAGCAGTCACGTAGTTTTCTTCTCACAGAGGTGGTAAAGTCATGCCAAGACACTTATTTCCCTGTACTGGTTCATTGGTCAATTTGCAAATGGTTCATTATCAGGCAGATATATTCTTCTCTCGGTTCACTGGCCTAATTTGTAGATGAAACCTGGTCTGCATTCATAACATATTGCTATACAGTATAATTTAAGGTAAGCATGCATGATTCTCAACATACATTGTTTTGACATTTGAGAAGAGGGGAGTATAAGTTATTTCTGTTGATAGATAAAAAGCTGCCACTTTAAAGCTACATAAACCATGCAGTATAATGATGTTGGTGTGTATAATATAGCGTGTGTGTATATTATATCTGTTTGTGCTTTTCCTCTAAGCCTTATCATTATCAGTGTTCTTTTCCTTATTGCCAAAATGTTTTTTGCTTCTTGCAAATTCCTTCTGACTTTCAACCATTTGTAAAAATCACTAAACAATATAGAGGCTGGGGATGTGGCCAAGCCAAGGTTTGTCTGAGGCATTGTGGCATTGTTGATATCTATGGGGGGAGAGAACAAACCAACGCAGCTGAATCTGTAAGAGACCAAGTAAAGGTGACAGGTAATCGTATCCTAAAGAATAGTAATGGGTGGTCGGATCGCGGGACCGCATCAACGAATAGATGCGGCCGCGATCCGACAGGATTTTTCGTCCCATCCGATCAGGATCTCCATCGGGGAAGCCCGTCGGGGGGCCCCATACATGGGCCAAGAAGCTGCCAAATGAGTGGATCTCTCCCCGATATGCCCCGATATGAGGTGGGCAATATCGGGCTGATCCGATCGTGGGCCCTAGGGCCCAACGATCGGATCCAATAGTAATGGGCGGTCGGATCGCGGGACTGCATCAACGAATAGATGCGGCAGCGATCCGACGGAATTTTTTGTCCCATCCGATCAGGATTTCCATCGGGGAAGCCCGTCGGGGGGGCCCCATACACGTATGGCCACCTTTACAGTGCCTACATGTACAAGAGATACTGGTCTGTTTTTTTGCATGTATTGTCTTTTGCTAAGTTATCTGTATAACATGTAATGACATTTCTATAATATTTCGAAAGCAGGGTTCTCTAATTCTGTTTTTATTTGTTGTGACCCTTGTTAGCGAAAACATTGAAAGTCCCCTCTTTGATATGAAATATTAACTGTTACTAAGTGCAGAATAACTCGCTTGGTTGTATTAGGAAATGATGATGATCATGCTCATTGGTTAACAAATATATTTAACCTTTTGCCTGCCAAGCAAAGATTTTTTTTTTCTATGCTGGCAGACAAAGGCTCTAGCTGCTGAAAACATATTTGTTGTGTTCTTTGTGTTTCTCTCTGGCACTGGCAGTTCTTTCCTCTGGTGCAGAGTGTCAAAGTGATGGTAACTAGGGTGTTATATCAGTCCAAAGACTTGACCAACTGACTCCAAGACTGACCACCAAACAGCAGACATGTGACAACACAGTTCTATACACCCACCCTTTGTGCTGCTCAACACTCTGCGTTATTACAAGTTTCACACAATATCCAGCTTTCTGCGATTTCTTTCAATTTTTCAGAATGTGTTCTTTCCAAGAATATATTGTTTCCCAGGGCTAACACACTGTGTATGAAATTACCTTGACATCTAAAGTAGGCAGATTTCTAGAGTGGTACTTGGAAATGAATTGTTGAATAGTAATTGTTTCAATGAATTGGCTCATTAGAATACAAATACCTGAACATGTTTTATAGGCCAACTGTAACATATGTGCTATACACATGTAACAATGAATCTTTTATTTTGTTTAATTTATATATGTAACAGAATCATCATTTGCTTGAGTACATCCATTAATTAATGCAATTAAACCTTGTGCAGGGTTTTCATTGTGGTAGCACCCACAGGAAGGCCAGAGAGCAGCACTCAGTGACTTAAAGTAGCTTTGTACTGAGTAAGCCTTAAATTGAGGGCTCAGCAGCACCCTTTTCCTCTTAAATGACTTGAAGCACAGGCATGTGCCATGTCCCACCCATGAATGCACCTCATGTATGTGGAACTACCAGAGACAGGTGCAAACTTTATTTTCATTCCTGTGTGCAGGGAGTTGTGTCAGAGTGACAGATGCATTGCAAAAAGTAATTGAGATCCTTATATTAAACAAATTAAGTTTATTTATCCATTATTAAGGTAGCTATCATTATGACAAGAAGAAATGAATAAATTAAGCAAAAAAAAAAATCTCAATGTAATATGTATCTTCCTTCCAACTTTAATACAACACTTCTTAAACACCTGCATGCATTTTAGCAGGCAAGCATTATGCTGTATCTGTGCCTAGAACAGGTTGAGCCTTCTCTTGGCTCCTGGGATGGCTTTGTTAACAAGTGCCCTCAGGAAAGTTCCTTTCAGTGTCCCTTTCTCCTAGAGATGTAAGAACACTGTGTATGTGATAGCTGAGCAGCCTCTTCAGTCTCAAAGCTTGCAGGTGCTCCCTATACATATTTAGGGCTGTCATTAAGTGTAGCGCAATAAATATGATGTCTGTCTCCATCTCTTTGTGTCCTCTGTGGGGATCTAAATGGAAGTTCTTTCAACACAATATTAATTCATCTTGTTTTCCTCATTTCTTTGTCCTAATAATCAGTTATTTTAACCCTCTCCTTGTCAGATCTATATCAAGTACAATGATTTTTTTATAAATGTGTCTTTTTTTAATGTGCGTTTATATATTATCCTATTGTTCTTCATATAGAATATTAAAAGTCACAGAGGTGTTCCATGAAACTTTAAAGGCATGATGCTGCAAGTCATGGAATACTTCATACAGTATATCGTTATTTTAAAACATTGGGGCACATTACTTAGTTGTGACACAGGTGATATTACTAAGTACCAGCTATAAATAAAATTCTACTGATTATTCAGGGGTCTTGTATAATATATAAATACTATATGTGCATGTATATTTTAGAACTTTCTCCAAATAAATTAATAAAATAAATAGAAACTTGCTGAGAAGCAGCAGACTAAAAGAGATTCAGAGTCCATGTTAAGCAAGACCTTGATCAGTACAGAAGGGTTCATTTAGTATAACTATGTCTGCTCCAGGGTCTGTTTGCATTCACCGTGTAGTGCTAGATTGGAAAACCAACGCTGGGAGCAGAGTGCAACCCCAGCAATTGTAAGGCAGCCCTGTTCTGCCTGCACTCCCTAAGTAAAGAGTCAGTCAGATGGGAAGGAGAAGCCTATGTGCCTCCTCCAGTGCTCACCGCATGAATACATTGCTGCTAAAAGCAGGCAGTTCTTTGCACTTTGCACCCCACCCTGGCTGTAGTATAAATGCAAAGAAAATATTGTTGAAAGAAATGAAAGCTGTGCCATTTACCAGGTTAATGCTCCTTTATATCAGAACACAAAATAATAAAAAATCAATTCCCAGGTTTATTAAAATATTCACACAATATTTTCAGGGTGAACAGTTAACAGCACTAATAAGACATTACTATGAAATTCACTATACAAACCGATTTTCTCTTAAACAAACAAATGTGGGCGATGCTAAACTATAATTCACCACTTGTAGCTTCAGGTGTAAGCTGCTGGTCCCCCTACCAGGGACCCACGTATAACTCCCAGAAACACAAGCTGCAGCACTCCGAATCCTGTGAAAGTGGTTTATTGTGCTAACAAACTAGGCAACGTTTGGCTTAAAATGATCAGGAATAGTGATGGGCGAATTTGTCCCGTTTAGCTGAAAAATTTGTGAATTTCCCATGAAATTTGCAAATGACGAAAAATTTCTAACCGCCGGCGACAATTCTGACGCCGGCGACAATTTGACACACATTAAAGTCAATGGACGTGCGTTTAATTGCTGCTGGCGTCGGAATTGTTGGCAAATTTGCAAATTTATTCGCCGTCGTGAAACGTGGAAATAAGCTACGTATTCGAGCCTGGCAAATAAATTCACCCATCATTCGTGATAGAATAAAAACAGTTGCACAGTCAAAGCTTTTACAATGTGGATTTCCTGCACATAGAACTTAGTGGCATAAAACACTTTTTATATCTATGTAGGGTTACTTACTTTGCGGTTTATAAGACTATAAGTAGTGACAAGCGAATCTGTCGAAAAATTTGCAAAATGCATTGAAATCAATGGGAGTCAAAATCATTTTGACGCACTTTAATTTTTACATACAAAACTTTTTTCTTGCAGCAAGTTTTTTCACAGCAAATTTTTGTAGCAATTTCTTGAAAAAATTTGCAGGAGGGGAAATGCGAAATTCGCCGTGAATCCATGCCTGGCAAATAAATAAACTGGTACAGGTATGGGATCTACATATAGGGGCAGATTCACTAACTTCGAGTGAAGGATTCGAATGAAAAAAATTCGAATTTCGAAGTATTTTTTGGGTACTTCGACCATCGAATTGGTTAAATTCGTTCGAATTCGAACGAAATCGAACGATTCGAAGTAAAAATCGTTCGACTATTCGACCATTCGATAGTCGAAGTACTTTCCCTTTAAAAAAAACTTCGACCCCCTACTTCGGCAGCTAAAAGCTACCGAAGTCAATGTTAGCCTATGGGGAAGGTCCCCATAGGCTTGCTAACCTTTTTTTGATCGAAGGATTTTCCTTCGATCGTTGGATTAAAATCCTTCGAATCGTTCGATTCGAAGGATTTAATCGTTCGATCGAAGGAATAATCCTGCGATCGTTCGATCGAACGTTTAGCGCTAAATCCTTCGACTTCGATATTCGAAGTCGAAGGATTTAAATTCGAGGGTCGAATTTCGAAGTATTTTTAACTTCGAAATTCGACCCTTAGTGAATCTGCCCCATACATTGATTATTCAATTCCCATGTGTTTTGTTTTTATTATATGTTAGAATTAACTCAATTATTTCATCCCTTTCAAAACTTTAAAAAATAACGTAATTATGCACTGACGATTTTGCAAAAAAAAAAAAAAAAGGGGGAGCCTTATCACATACAGGTCTTCTTTCTTAATATGTAACAGAAGTGAAAAATATAATATTAATATATTGCCTTAGCAGGTAGATCATGGTATTCATACTTTTTCCACTTATGTTATTTTCTCCTTTCCCTAGGGGGAAAAAAACATGAATCCAGTGCTCCCCTTTAATAACAAAGTGCAGCATCCAGCACCTGCATTCAGTGTTAAGCATCCTGCATCTGGATATGAGTGATGGTGAAGGCTTGCTGCCACCTATGGGGGATGATAGGAATGCATTCAAACTGAGTTTATGTTGATTTAAGCAACTGGTAATACGATAAACTGTGTCTGAGAGTCCTTTGTGGAAAGCTAATATATAATACTAATTCTACTTAGAGCATCAAATACATTTATCAGGATTGTTTAAGGTGTTAAAGCAACTGCCTGAAACGTGTTTATCCTGTGAGTGAATTTTTTCAAGTTTTATTAAATGCAAATGTTTTCTCTGTTCAGTCCTTTACAGGTAGACTTGCAAGGGATATTATTCATTATTAACATTAACAAACTTCAAGGCTGATAGATTCCCTGTCCTTGGCTCTGGATCTCACTGTAGCACCAATCTCAAATCGCATATACCATGTAAAGCATTACTGCTCAGTTAACCTCTTGTCTCGTTTATTATAACTGGTGCAAATTTGCAGCAGTGCAGTAATGCATGGCAACCAATTGGCTATGACAGATGTTGTCACATTTATAATTGGTGATGATGGGATATTTATTGTATTATGTGTAAAATCCATATTGTCAAGGTAATAATCCAGGGGATACAGTTAGCCTGAATTTAGTGACAATCAAAAGGTTTTACTCTGTCAAGGTATTTTCTCCACATTCAGCCAATTGGCTTGTTGTAAATGGTGAAATGCCGTGTGTGTGTGTGTTTGTGTGTCTTCACCTATCCCTGTCTTGGCTTACATTGTTTCATCAGTTTGAGCCTTCAGGGCTGAGAATAGTAAGCAACAAACACTGCTTTCAATAGCAAGACATATACAAATAACTTAACAACCCTAGAACGTTTATAATAAATGTATCTTGCAAAGTTGCTTAGAATTTTGTTTTGTCTATTAGGCAAAATATTTTTGGGTTGATAATCCCTTTATAAGTCGCCAGAGTTGCCCCTGGTAAAATGCTGCCCGACTGCAATTATACTTGTTTGTTTCTCATTTGTAGCAATTCTTCATTTTAACATGTTTTACAACTGGATTTCTTTTGCCTCTCCATGTATCTTGAATTTACAAGCACTATTATTTTTATTGTAACATAACAAGTTTGGTTTTACCAATTACGTAATGATGAATGTCTCTAATACGTTACCCTATTTATTCACATCTTGAACCCATGCAGGTAGTGCCACCATTCAGCAGACTTTTGCTTTTTTGCGTTTATTTGTAATATATTACTGCAGCACCAGTAAAGGTTTATTAGGGAGTGAGAAGTGCAATATAATTTACATTTTTCCTCTAGAACACACCATGACATTGTTAATTGCCCAGTCTGCCCCTTTATCTGTGTTGGTCAATTTATTTTAGTGTTGTATTTATATTATAACATTTTTGTACATTATTCTTTATGACTTTTTTAACCGCATGAATGGATGCATAGGCACTCATATTACTCACACATATTCTAACACATATCTACACATTGACACACTTATATACACACATTCACATAGACATGGAGATACTTTGGAGATACAGAATGGAATAGCAGTTCTTGATAGTGTTAGTACGATTACAAATGTGGCACAAAAGTCACAAGTTTGTTACCTTTGTCTCAGTTCCAGTAATGTCATTGACCAAGGTTAAACCAAAGCCACTAAATGATATGGTCAGAGTTATGGATGTCATTCAACTTTGCCCTTTTATGACAGTTACCAAGCGACCTTATTTAATCATTCATGAGTTCTTCCTACATTTGCAGCAAAAGGATTCACGGCAAGCGATAAAGTCTGATTCCCAGTCCTGAGCAAAATCCGAACCCATATAGCTGAATTTTGACATTTATTGATTATCTATTAAAAGAAAAGAAAATTGGGAACTGAAATTCATCCGATGAAAATAATGAAACAGAGAGAGTGCATGAGCAGATGCATATATGCATGATGAATATACACCAATTAATTCAGCAATAGAATTCAATATCCTGGAACAGCAACAGGCAATAAAGCGAAGGATTTAACTCCCCACCGCCACCAGAAAATGATCTCATATATTTTATTCATAAAATTTGAACATTTGAATTATTGTAAATAAGCCAAGCAATTTGTCAAGCTCAATATAAAATATAGCATTTCCTTGAGATGCTTTAACCAAATCTAGAAATGAAAAATTGCTCATAAAAACTGCAGAGGTTCTCAGCAGGTGAAAGTAAGTAAAACTGTGCCATTAATAAATCCCATCCATTGGGCTAGTGACATCCAGCATTCGCATTTTCAACACAGATGGAGCTCATTTCCCAACACCAGGCAAAACTACACAAGGGCTGTATCCAGAAGCATCCAAAATTGGCTGCTACAGGTCGCTGTACCAGGATAAATATGCCCAGTGGTAAACCCAACATTATGTTTAAATATTATATTTACTGACACTTTATTTACATATAATTTTATTATCTATTTTTTTAAATACTGTGTTGTATGCCTGATTTCTTAAATTATAGCAATATTTGCCACATAATGTATTTTAGTCAAAAAAAGAGCATGAAAGGCACAGATTTTGGGCAATATACTTTACCCATACTAAACAAGCAAGATTTAAGACTGTATCCAATTTGCAATTTTATTGGGATATTCCCCAGTGTTCCCCCAACCCCCTACAAGTGTCCTGCACTTCACAACCCCTATTAGTTTTGCTGCCTGCATTGCTTGCACTGTAGTGGCTTTATGGGGGGGGGTCATCCGCTCTAAAAAATATTTTTATCGATAATGAAACAAAATAATATACTATAACAACTTTCCAAAATATACTAATTGGCCATTTTCAATGGTTTTAAAGTTATTTGTAAATGTAATTGCTATTGAAAGTCGTATTTCTTTCTCCCTTCCTGTTCTCTGGGTCTAACGTTTAAAACAATGTAAAAGGAATCAGTTTTCCTCCTGGTCTTTCAGAGCTCTTATGCATGGAACACAAGTCAATTGTACCCAATGATGCACTAAACTGCTGAAACTTGAAACACAGGTGAGACAATACAAGCAGTGCTTAATCTGCATTCAGAGGTTCAGTGGGTATTCTCATACACACTTTCGATTAGAATGGGTTAGAGTCCAGCACCGGGTCGGATACCCATGGGTTCCCACATTATAAACCGTGGTCAGGTTTTGACCAAAAAGTTCCTAATTCCCTGTGTGGGCAGTCTGCTGGTAACCTGTCTGGGTACCCAGGTAAGTTGTGGACTGATCCCTCCCACCCTTCAGATTCGCCGGCGGAGTGATGTCACTTCTGGTCCACAGTGATGTCACTGTCAGTTTTGCATGACCTTTTGTGGACCTGGTTGGGTAGCAGATCATTGGGGGCAAATTGTGGCTTGCAGGTATGGGTCAAGTACGGATCTTAGAAAATGGACCTGCTCAGGACTCTCTGCTCTGGTGCCAGCACTGACCTTTTGCATGTTGAATCAATTTTATGTTCTGTAGTATTTTCTTACATTAGTGAGTTAGAGAGCTTGTACCCTGTATAATGATGTTACTTTTCTTGCTGCTTCCCTGGCTAGAGTGTGAGTTGGCAATGAAGGTCTGACATGCAGTAGAACAGGGCAGAAATTGTATTTCATAGAATAAATATTTTGCAGTTATAAGTTACAATATATTTATAAAGGAGACTGTACAACATTCAACATGGCTCACGCGTTTCCAGTCCTCTGCAATATTTTCACTGTGATCTCTTGCACCAATAAATAGTGATGGGTGAATAAATTTGCCAGGTGCAAATTCACGCCGAATTTCCAAATTTTTTCACGGGCATTTAAACTGTGGGGAAAATTCACAGATGAAAAAAAATTAAGTCGCGCGCATAAAAATTGTCGCGCGTCAAAATTATTCGGACGCCCATTGACTTTAATGTATTTGGACAAAATAGGCGTGCATATAAAAATTGTTGCACCCGTCGAAATTGACGCACGTTAAAATAACTGACTTCAATGCGTTTTGCGAGTTTTTTGATGTTTTGCGAATTTCGCAGTAAATTCGCTAATTTTTCTGCGAAGCAAAATGGGACAAATTTGCCCATCACTACCAATAAAGCCTATTTCATCTTTACAAAGGCTTGTCTTACTGAAGCCTATCATTTCTACTTGCTACAAGTAGAAAAGTCCACAGCCTTCAAATAAAGCAAAGCTATACATTAGAATATGGCCAAAATTGTTTCTTTCAATATGAGCACTGCAGGTAGTGATTATGGAATTGCCTTAGTAGGGCAGAATGTCTTTTATTATTATGTATATCATTTTATGTGGACCTATAAAGACTTGTGGGTTCCCACATTTAAAACTCTAAATCCTTGTGATAAATATTATCACTCATATTACACTCATCGGCCCATTTACTTAGCTCGAGTGAAGGAATAGAAAAAAAAAAAACTTTGAATGTTTTTTTTGGCTACTTCGACCTTCGCCTATGACTTTGACTTTGAATCGAACGTTTCGACTAAAAATCGTTTGACTATTCGACCATTCGACAGTCGAAGTACTGTCTCTTTAAAAAAAACTTCCACACCCTAGTTCGCCACCTAAAACCTACCGAGGCCAATGTTAGCCTATGGGGAAGGTCCCCATAGGCTTCCTAACAATTTTCTGATCGAAGGAAAATCCTTCGATCGATGGATTAAAATCCTTCAAATCGTTGATTCGAAGGATTTAATCGTTAATCGAATGATTATTCCTTCGATCGTAGGAATAGCGCTAAATCCTTCGACTTCGATATTTGAAGTCGAAGGATTTCAATTTGGCAGTCGAATATCGAGGGTTAATTAACCCTGGATATTCGACCCTAGGTGAATCTGCCCCTCAGTGTAGCAGTAATTGCTGGTTTTAGATCATTTTCATGATTAGAAGTAAAAGCTCAGTTTCTACCATCAAGACTTGTTGGAGTTAAATAAACACTAACATGGTAGGAGTTTCATTGCTGTAATGCTGCACAATAATATATGGTGAGAACACTTCAGCTTGTGAGTCTGTCTGATTAGTAATTATTACCAATAATTACCTCTATTTCTATGGAAACCTTTATGCCAGAAGAATCAGGAACACATTTACATACACTTTGTGAGCCAACTTGCAGCCAATTCAGAATGTAGTGTAAGATCATGATATTGATGGCCGTAGCTGTCGGACTGTCAGCAATAATAGGGAAATGTTATTGTATGTCATTGTATGCAATGGTCAACTCATGCCACTCTGTATGTAAACTTATAAATTCCCTATTTAAGGATTAGATTAAATCTGTGCAACCCTTGGTATCCATATAATGATAATTTGGAAAGGAAATAGACAGTTATGCAGTGCTGGATTTATAATTTGTGCACCCCCTGTACTGGTTGCCCAAAAAAACTTTCCTCTGTTGCATAATCAAGTTCTGCATAACACAACAATCCCTCCAAAACACACACGTTTGATTCGAAGGCTTTAATCGTTCGATCGAACGATTATTCCTTCGATCGTTCGATCAAATGAATAGCGCTAAATCCTTCGACTTCGATATTCGAAGTCGAAGGATTTTACTTCGACGGTCGAATATCGAGGGTTAATTAACCCTCCATATTCAACCCTAAGTAAATGTGCCCCATGGTGTACTGCTGAATGCCCTAGCACTGATGGTAAAGCAGCACAGAGGATGCACATCTATAAAACTACAGAATCAGCCCAACAGGCAGAAGGCAAAATAGGAAAAACACTTGGATAGCTACTATCCAAGAACTACATTCCAACACCATTGTTTTATTTGTTTCCATCTGCAGTATTATATAGTCACAGGTTAAGCAAACATAGAACAGGCAGAAAATGTATCCAGACCAATGGAGAGTTGATTCGGGCTCAAAAAAACACACCAAAGTTTGTTACACAAACAGATAATCAAGGACAAGCTTCAGTGAGGTCAGTCTGGCCAAAAATCAAGGTCAGAGGGAAATAAACTGTGCTGAACACAGATGCGCGCTAAGTACAGGTACGGGACCTGTTATCTAGAATGCTTGGGACCTGGGGTTTTCCGGATAATGGATCTTTCCATAATTCGGATCTTTATACCTTACGTCTATAAGAAAATCATGTAAATATTAAATAAACCCAATAGGCTGGTTTTGCTTCCAAAAAGGATTAATTACTGTAAATCTTAGTTGAGATCAAGTACCATGTACTGATTTATTATTACAGAGAAAAAGGAAATCATGTTTATAAATTTGGATTATTTAATTATAATGGAGTCTATGGGAGACGGCCATTCCGTAATTAGGAGCTTTCTGGATAACGGGTTTCCGGATAACAGATCCCATTCCTGTAATAGTTACGTGTACAGGTGTAATGGCGCCACATTCCCCTTACAAACAGGGTTTCTTACAGAAACAAGTCAATTTCCCCTTGATGTCATCCTGAAAATGCAGCTGTGATTAAAATACAGGCAACCATTGGGTTTCTAGTTGTTTTCCTCTTGTAGTCAAAAAAAGTATTCAGGCCACATAATCACTGCTTGTGGGTTACTGCCTCTTTTTCCCTTTTGCAGTCTAGAACAAGTGACCCTCGGAAATTCTCAATGCTTTATTAATATTTTAGGTAGCCTGTGCCGCCAAATACAAAATATGACACCTACCAGCTGTGCTGCCTGTGCTCTGCACACACGAGGGCCCAAATAACACAGATGGAATGTGTATGATATTGACAATCAGATAAAACTCTTGCATCCATGACTTTCATCTGGCACAGGTCAGCTGAAACTCTAGAGAAAACTACAGATAAGTCACGTTTTTCCCTTTTACCATTTTACCCCTGTTAGTAAATTTGGGTCAAGGAATTGCTTTTTCAATGGACAGAATTGTATGATCCATGAAACAGCAGCTGCAGAATGTTTTTATGGTCATCAACACAAATGTGCCGTGAAGTGTTTGTAAACAGTGACACCCACCTAAAATAAATTCTGTATTGTATAAAAATCTAAACTATGTGATTAGAACTGACATAAATTTGACTAGCGCTTAAAAATGCAAGTATTTTAAAAATGCATGCAATTGTCAGATCACTTTTCACCTTTTGATTGAAAAAAAAAAAACAATTTACAAATCATTTCAAGTAATGCTAAAGTATTAACATGAGAATTGTATGCAGTCCCTCCTTCCTTGGCTTCCAACCCCTTCCAAATCTGGAAATGATGTTAAACAGTGAAGAATATAAGCACAATTACTTGGTGGTTACCATGGGAATGTGGAGTCTTTGCCAAGCCTAGTTGGCAATGTCACAAGTTGGTACTGATAGCGTATGATACAGATATTCATCAGATCAATAGGTAAGCTTTTGTCAAATTAAATGGAACTAGTTCCGCCCACTCATACCCTGCAATCAATACAGACGTCTAAGGCTCAGGTAGAAATCACAAAGCAATTGCTTTGTACCATTTTGTTCTATGGGAAAATATTGTAATTCATTGTGCATTGTCTGTGAGTAATCTGAAATATCTAGATACATCCTTTAGTTGCTTTGCTAGTACATTATATAGTACATTTAAACGGGAATACATTTTCACAGCTTGGTAATAATGTTTTAGAGCAGAATCTTTTTTTTCTTTTGGAAACATAAGAAAAGATGTTGAATATGTTATGTCATTTTAAAAAAGTATTTTTTTTTTTTTTAATAATTGTACTTTTTCATGATCGGTAGATGTATTTATCAAATGTTGTCTTTCCTATTAAAAAAAAAAAAACCCTAAACTGTGAAGACTGCAAAAGCACTCGTACACAGGGAGGATTATTTATCTAATTTGAGAGAATTTTAAAGTTCTTTTTAAAATTCAAATCAACTTGAAAAATTGAATTTTGAAAACTTGAATTTGTGCGTTTTAGCGCAACAAAGGATTGAGGTAATCATTTGAATTGAGTTGTTTGATATGTCAGCCCCTAAATTTTGACAATGAAGTCGCTGAGGGCATTCCTAGTCTAGAAATGTTGTACATTATGTTTTGGGCTTCTGTACCAAAGGCAGCCACAGCCCTTTAGCAGGGAAGATCTGTTTCTCCAAAGATGCCCCAGTAGCTCCCCATCTTCTTTTCTACTGATTCACTGCACATGCTCTGTGCTGCTGTCACTTACTGAGCTTAGGGACCCACTCACAATATACAGTACACATAGGCTGATTAGTAATTAATACAGAAAATTACTACATGGCACCACAGAAACCAGTGCAACTAGCATCAGAATCTAATAATCAGCCTTGTAGCCAGCATTGGACAGGGCCGGTGGGACACCAGGAAAAATCTGGTGGGCCCCAGCACTCATGGGCCCCACTGGCCCAGGCCCACTCCCAATAGGTGCAATAGCTGTGCACTCCCTGCCCCCTGGTCATTGCTCTATCCTGCCCTGATCGCAAAGAGAAGAGGTATGTGTCTATGGGGGAAAGTGGGGTGGAGGGGGGTTGCAGCTTGGGAAGTGTTTCATGGAGGGGGGCCAGGGGGTGTGGACCAGGACTCACCCCCCATCCAACACTACTTGAGCATCAACTTATATGACATTTTCTGAGGATAATTTGCGACAACCCCTAAGCTTAGCTTCTCAACAGCTGCTCAGAGCCCACTGAGCATGTGAGTGTCACAGACACTTTCCAAGATGGTGACCCCCCATGTGACAAGTTTAAAGTCCTGGATCATTGCTGCTATTGAAAAGCTGAAACTTAAGGCTGGTGCAATAATTTCAGTAAATAAAATATGGAATTTCTAGCTATGTTCATTTGTAGGGTTTAGTTCTCATTTAAAGGTAAGTAAACCTTAAAAATAAGTGAATGTAAAATTGATGAGGGTGCTATTCTAAGCACTGTTTATTTATTTATTTTTAATTCCAAGATATTAAGATACATGTACTGTTAAAATGAATGAATTTTGTTACAACACCACCACCTGCTGGTCATTTTTCGACCAGTCTGACCACCAATTAGTCAAGGAAGTTGTAGGAGAAAGAAAGAGGCTGCTCTGATGTTCTACTGCTTAGGGAAAAATTTAGAAGCCTTTTTTCAAATCTTTCCTAAGCAGAAGAACATCAAAGCAGTCTCTTTCTTTCTCCTGATAACTTCCTTGACTACTTGGTGGTCAGACTGGTCAGAAAATGACCAGCAGGTGGTACTGTTGTAGCAAAATTCATTCATACTAACAGTACGGGGCACATTTACTAAGCTCAAATGAAGGATTAGAATGAAAAAAACTTCAAATTTTCAAGACAAGAGTGGAAAAGTAGAGTAGAAGTGGAAATCATATGACATCTTATTGAGGGTAACTGCTATAGCACTTTTAATCACTGAATTTGGGATATTTAGGTATATATTGATGTTAAACTATTTTTAATTACATACAATTTAGACTAATGGTTATCACTATCCTCAATGCAGTTTGGTTTATAATGCTATATAATAATATATAATAATAATAATAATAATAACAGTAACAATAATGAATAACAACACTAACAATAATAATAATAATATACTGTATAATATATAATATATAATAATATATAATATTTATACTAATTTTGAAACAGCAATCAATTTGAAATATTACATTTAATGATTAGGTCTACAGTTATCTGTGCAAATACACTTTTTACTGCATGAACCAAGGGAAAGGCTGAGAAAAGTTCTAACTGATTTAAAAACAGGCTCTTACTGTAAAAATATTCTTAATGCTCATGAACATAAATTATGTTTTATGTGTAAAAAACCTTTGAGATGAAATCCTCACCCCACACAATGATCATACATTCTGGGGCCGATTCACAAAGGGTCGAATATCGAAGGTTAATTAACCCTCGATATTCGACTGGGAATTAAAATCCTTCGACTTCGAATATCGAAGTTGAAGGATTTTAGCGCAAATAGTGCGATCGAACGATCAAAGGATTATTCCCTCGATCGAAGGATTTTAATCCAACGATCGAAGGAATATCCTTCGATCAAAAAAACTTAGGAAAGCCTATGGGGACCTTCCCCATAGGCTAACATTGACTTCGGTAGCTTTTAGATGGCGAACTAGGGGGTCGAAGTTTTTTCTTAAAGAGACAGTACTTCGACTATCGAATGGTCGAATAGTCGAACGAGTTTTAGTTCGAATAGTTCGATTCGAAGTCATAGTCGTAGTTGAAGGTCGTAGTAGCCCAAAAAACACTTTGAAATTCGAAGTTTTTTTACTTCGAATCCTTCACTCGAAGTTAGTGAATCGGCCCCTCTGTGTTATAGCTAGATATACAATGCAGATCTTGCGAGTTGAGCAAATCCCCTTCTAGTCAATTTTTATGATTTGACCTGTATGTAAACAATATCTGAATAACACCAGAAACCTTTTTTTCTGTCCCATGACATTGTGTTCTCTGCATTAGTTTCCCAAGGACTCCAAGGTCTATTTTTATAGGTCAAGAAATACAAATTATCATGATATTAAATGCTTTTCGTGAACTCAGGAACAGAGATTAGTTTCATGATTTTGCTAATCACAAAATGTAATTGGAACAGCCAAATGATTTTGTGCAGTTTTTATTGTGATCAGTTGCAGTAAGAAGAGTTCCAGTGGGCTAGAACCATTCCCAGTGGAACTCTGGGCACAAGTGGGTCTTGCAAATGTATTTGAATCATATAAATAAAGGAATTACTGAAATTCCCAATAACTTGAAACCTATTTTATGTTCTTGCTACAAATTGGGTCATGTTGAGAACAAACAAATAAAACCAGTTTTATTTTGTTATAATACACAAGATCTTAACTCACAGAAGAAATCAGCATGGCTGTATAGAGGGAGTTTAAGAAACTAGTCGTGTTTGGCAGCATGGACTTCTAGCTGCAACTCGGAGACCTATAACATCCTCTGCATGATGTACTGGAATCTGGAATACTAATTTAGGATTCACAAGTATCAGACGTTGGGAGCAAACAGGTTGCCACACTTGTCTCTAACTGACACACAGGGTATTTTCCCTCTCTAAGATCAGTCCCCTACTGGGAATCCCGGCCAATAACAAAAGTACAACTCCACAGAGTCACAGTACAGTACATTAAAGGGGTGGTTAAGTTAACTTTTAGTATGTTATAGAATGGCCAATACTAAGCAACTTTCCGGTTGGTCTTCATTATTTAATTTTTTTTATGATTTGCCTTCTTCTTATGACTCTTTCCAGTTTTCCAACTGCTGCTGCCTCAGGTGGCAGAGGGGCCAGGATCGCCCCTGGAACTAAATTGCCATAAGATGCAGCTAAATCATGAGATAATAGTTCAAATCAATTCCAGTTGTGGTGCAGTTTGTGGTGTGCAAATTAGCTGAATGCATAAGAAGCAATAACAGCAAAAATCTTTAATAAAGAAATTCCACATACATACTACAAGTATAGGATCTGCTATCCGGAAATCCATTATCCCTAAAGCTCCAAATTACACAAAAGCCATCACCCCATAGACTTAATTTTAATTAAATAATTAATTTTTTTCTAAAATGATTTCCTTTTCCTCTGTAATATTAAACCAGTACCTTGTACTTGATCCCAACTAAGATGTAATTAATCTTTATTATAGGCTCAATAATCCTATAAGGTTTTATTAATATTTAAATTATTTTTTAGTAGACTTAAAGGGCATGTAAAGCCAAAAAAATAAAATCCCATTTTTACTTTCTTTAATGAAAAAGAAACATATCTCCAATATACTTTAATTAAAAAATGTGTACCGTTTTTTTTAAGAAACCTGACTGTATGCAGTGAAATTCTCCCTTCATTTACTGCTGTGGATAGGAATTGTCAGACGGTCCCTAACTGCTGAGCAGGGAAACAATCATACTTATGAACAGCAGGGGGAGCCCCCGCCTTACTTACCAGCCATGCAGAATTCAAGCAGCTTTGTTTATGACGATCCCTAAGCAGCCCAGACCACACTGAGCATGTGCACTTAGTCTTAGTCTTGCAAAGATGTTTAACAAAGTTAGAAGATGGTGACCCCCTGTAGCCAACTTTGAAAGCATAAATTATTTGTTTGATTAGGCTTGTGGTGCAGTAATTTCATGTTTATATTTAGTATACAAAATACAGCATTTCTAGCCTTATTCTATTTTAGACTTTACATGCCCTTTAAAGGGGACCTGTCACCCCAAGAAATAATTTCAGATTTTTCTTTATCATGGTAGTTGAGCAAAATAAACTTTACTTACACTAGGGGGCACATTTACTAAGGGTCGAATATCGACGGTTAATAAACCCTCGAATTCCACCCTCGAAGTAAAATCCTTCGAATTCGAATATCGAATTTGAAGGATTTTGCGCAAATCATATGATCGATCGATCGAAGTAAAAATCGAACGATTTTTCTTAGATCAAAAAAAGCTTATAAAACTGATGGGGAAGGTCCCCATAGGCTAAAATTGTACCTCGGTAGGTTTAAACTACCGAAGCATGTAGTCAAAGTTTTTTTTAAAGAGACAGTACTTTGGCTATGGAATGGTCAAATAGTCTATCAATTTTTACTTCGAATCGTCTAAATCACAGTCGAAGGTTGTAGTAGCCTATTTGATGGTCGAAGTACCCAAAAAAATTCAACGTTTTTTTTACTTCGAATCCTTCACTCGAGCTTAGTAAATGTGCCCCTAGATGTATTATTTAAATTTTGTTTCCTTCAGTCTTGGAATTACACAATTACAGCACACAGGCAGGAGCCATTTTTAGAAAGTTGTTATTAAGACAAATTGTGTATCACCCCAAAATTCTGTGTACACCAGAATGGGGTACCCAAGGCCAATGTGCAATGCCCTACATAATTATAGGACCTGAGGAGGGAAGGGGAAATGTGAGGAGAGCAGTGACATGTAGGAAATGCTGAATGGAAAGTGAAAGTAATTGACTGCCCCACCTCTAAAGCTGGCCATAGACGCAAAGATCTGATCGTACAAATCGAGGATTCGTACGATTTTCGAACCGTGTGTGGAGAGTCCCGACATTTTTTGTCCAGCGGAGATCGGTCGTTTGGTCGATCGGACAGGTTAGAAAATTTCTGTCGGCTGCCGATAATATCTCTGCGTGTATTGCCGATCGTACGATTTTCAGTGGGAGACTGTCACTAGCTTTGGTTGGACATAGATATCGTACGATTGCTGTCAGGGGCAGAACATCGGCTGATCTGTTCTTTTACTAATCTGACTGGTAAGACTTTGATCTGAATGGTTAGTGGCGGGTCGGGAGATGGGAAAGTCCGATCGTACGATGATTCGTACGATCGGATCTTTGCATCTATGGCCAGCTTAAGCCTCACAGCGATGTTTTAGTATGAATTTTTGCACTATTATATGCTCCATGTTATCACCCAGATTGACACAGTGCCTTTCAGTGCATATACAGGAGACAACATAAGCCAGTGGATCGACTAATTCTTGGACTATGGATAAATGCAGAGGATCAACCCTTTCTGCCTAAAGGCACCTTCCTCCATTATAGATATAGGGTTAAAATATAATTCAGAGTGAACAGGACCATAGAACAGTACCCTCCCAATCATAGCATTTTACATTGACGCCAATAGATATGGGCAGTTCTGTCTAATACCCATCACTGTGTCATTAGATCATTGAGCTTGATTGGGTTAAATAAAACTTAACTTTTATTACATGCAGTTAAAATGTGTTAAAAAGAATACAATACATTTTAGGCAAATAGCAATGTTAGGACTTCCGTTATAAAGATTCCAGTCTAGCAGCACAATGAATTCGTGAAAGCAGTGTTTTATTATGCCACAAATAAGAAATGTTTTGGGCTTAACGTTAGCATTTTATGAAGCCTGGCAGTGGGAAATCAGCATGCACATGACACTACAAGTGATAAAGCCTGTAACTGTGTAGCACTTTCTGTGTTTATTTCTTAGGGATCAATTAAACACAGCAATCAGCCACACATACTGCTTGGCTCTATTATTCAAAGTTTGGGGAAGTAGCATCAATCACAGTTAGAGATGTCGCGAACTGTTCGCCGGCGAACTTGTTCGCGCGAACATCGGGTGTTCGCGCTCGCCGGAAGTTCGCGAACGTCGCGCGACGTTCGCCATTTTGGGTTCGCCATTGTTGGCGCTTTTTTTTGCCCTCTCACCCCAGACCAGCAGGTACATGGCAGCCAATCAGGAAGCTCTCCCCTGGACCACTCCCCTTCCCTATAAAAACCGAAGCCCTGCAGCGTTTTTTCACTCTGCCTGTGTGTGCTGAAGAGATAGTGTAGGGAGAGAGCTGCTGCCTGTTAGTGATTTCAGGGACAGTTGAAAGTTTGCTGGCTAGTAATCGTTTTGATACTGCTCTGTTATTGGAGGGACAGAAGTCTGCAGGGGTTTGAGGGACATTTAAGCTTAGGTAGCTTTGCTGGCTAGTAATCTACCTTCTACTGCAGTGCTCTGTATGTAGCTGCAGTGGGCAGCTGTCCTGCTTCTGATCTCATCTGCTGACTGCTGCAATAACAGTAGTCCTTGTAAGGACTGCTTTTATTTATTTTTTTGTTGTTTTACTACTACTACTACTACTACTACTATAAGAGCCCAGTGCTATTAGTCTAGCAGTGTTGGGGAGTGGGACTGGTGTGCTAATCTGCTGCTCCTAGTAGTTCAGCAGCACCAACTTTAATTTTTTTTTTTTAATATTCATTTTTTTTTTATTTTACTTTTTTTTATTTTACTACCGCTGTAGTAGTGTATAAGTTGACCTTTTAGGCATTATTTGCCCTGTAGGCATTATTTGCACACTGTTTTCTTCAACCCGCCATCGAGCTGTGTGACCTTGTTCACATTCTGTCTAAATATCCATAATATTACCGTCTCCAGAAAAAACACCGGAGTCACTTTTTTCAAGCAGCCATAATATATTTTACGTAATCCGTATCCACCGCTGTAGTAGTGTATACGTTGGCCTTGTAGGCATTATTTGCACACTGTTTTCTTCAACCCGCCATCGAGCTGTGTGACCTTGTTCCCATTCTGTCTAAATATCCATAATATTACCGTCTCCAGAAAAAACACCGGAGTCACTTTTTTCAAGCAGCCATAATATATTTTACGTAATCCGTATCCACCGCTGTAGTAGTGTATACGTTGGCCTTGTAGGCATTATTTGCACACTGTTTTCTTCAACCCGCCATCGAGCTGTGTGACCTTGTTCCCATTCTGTCTAAATATCCATAATATTACCGTCTCCAGAAAAAACACCGGAGTCACTTTTTTCAAGCAGCCATAATATATTTTACGTAATGGCGAAAAATGACTATTTTCAGCATTTATATGGCATATTTTTTCTGGCAACTGTGCTTCAGTGGCTGCGTCCAAAAAAACTGGGCAAACAATGCCTACAAGGTCAACGTATGGCAGTTGTTTAAAGAGAACAGTAGATTACTAGCCAGCAAAGCTACCTAAGCTAAAATGTCCCTCAAATCCCTGCAGACTTCTGTCCCTCCAATACAGAGCAGTATCAAGCAGATTACTAGCCAGCAAACTTACTATCATCTGTCCCTGAAATCACTAACAGCTCTCCCCCTACACTATCTCTTCCAAGCACACACAGGCAGATTTTTCAGATACATTTTTGCCCTTGATCCCCCTCTGGCATGCCACTGTCCAGGTCGTTGCACCCTTTAAACAACTTTAAAATCATTTTTCTGGCCAGAAATGTCTTTTCTAGATGTTAAAGTTCGCCTTCCCATTGAAGTCTATGGGGTTCGCGAACCGTTCGCGAACCGCTCGCATTTTTGCGCAAGTTCGCGAATATGTTCGCGAACTTTTTTTCCGACGTTCGCTACATCCCTAATCACAGTAACATTCAGTTGATAAGGAACAGATAGAAAGATGTATCAATATACTATCCAAAAGGACAACTGTATCAGGTGAACTTGCTTATGCCAATATATGACACCTGATTTCAGTATTAGCAGCAAAATAAACAAGAGCTAAAATAGTAAAGGAGGACTACCAATCGAATATTTCTTTAATAATTAATATTATGAGGATAACCAATCATGTGACTAATATAGTTATGATTGTCTTGTATAAAAAGTTATATATCCTGCCTTGCAGCTTAGAATTCTGCTGATCAGCAAAGTATGCTTTGTATACTGAATAAAACAAGTATCCTTCTCTGAGCTGAATCTTTGGACTTTCTGGGACCCCCTGAGCAAGACTTTACACTTAGGGGCAGATGTAAGAAGGGTCAAATATCGAGGGTTAATTAACCCTCGATATTCGACTAGGAACTAAAATCGTTCGACTTCGAATATCGAAGTCGAACAATTTAGCGCAAATCCTGCGATCGAACGATCGAAGGATTATTCGTTCGATCGAACGATTAAATCCTTCGAATCGAACGATTCGAAGGATTTTAATACAACGATCGAAGGAATATACTTCGATCAAAAAATCACAGGCAAGCCTATGGGGACCTTCCCCATAGGCTAACATTGACTTCGGTAGCTTTTAGCTGCCGAAGTAGGGGGTCGAAGTTTTTCTTAAAGAGACAGTACTTCGACTATCGAATGGTCGAATAGTCGAACGATTTTTAGTTCGAATCGTTCGATTCGAAGTCGAAGTAGTAGTCGAAGGTCGAAGTAGCCCATTCGATGGTCGAAGTAGCCCAAAAAACACTTCGAAATTCGAAGTTTTTTTAATTCGAATCCTTCACTCGAGCTTTGTAAATCTGCCCCTTAGAATAGAAATGTACATGACCTGTCAGACCAAAAAATCACCTTGTGCTTCTGACCCAGGTTAGGAAGATCCAAGTTGACCCTACAGACTGGTATAATCTACACAAGTCAGAAGTTTTCATAATAGCTTAAGGCAGCTTCACATCGCTCATTAGCATACTGTGTGACTTAACCGTGCATGCAGCAGCCAAATTAAATCAAACCACATGTTTTGGTCATTGGACTACAAAAACAGGTTGCAAAGAAAGCAGGGGGTAGATACAGCCCCTGTCACTGCTAAATCAGGTAATGCATTAAAAGGCACTCTGAGACTGGGTTTTGTATCCAAATGGAGAGGCTGAGATCCAAAGGGATCAGTCACAGTACAGTCTGTTGAAACTGCCTGATGAGGGGACCACCTGAAAACAATGACAGTTACATTTATTGCTGGTTTATGTGCAGTATGTGTCAGGATACAATGGCAAATCCTACTAATAATGTCAGTAGATATTTAAAACATTGTTGCAAGTTTCCTGCAATAGAGAATATCCAGGGCAGTAAACAAGCATTCACCACTTAAGGTCTTAAGCAGGCTGCAATAACTACCTAGTTATCGTACCTATAGCAGACTACCTGTTACACTCTATGTAATTGGAAGGAATAAGTATAATGCTGCGGTCTGTCTACTGGGACAAGGGTTACATAGTAATAATAATGATGTGTAAACTAATAGTCAAGTCACTCACCAACTGATGCTGAATGCACTGGCAGCTCTAAACGCATTAATAAGTGGTTAGATCTTTATAAAATAAACACAGGAGTGCCAATTCATTAGCAATACATTCTGGACAATTATATGTAATTGTTTTGTGGTTGCATATAAATTAGTGAGTGTCTAACAAGGTGGGTCTGGAAAGTAAGCATAGCCTGTGCATATGTAGAGTGTGTGTTTTTATGCATCTCACTCACACACACTAGCTAGGGGCAGATTTACTAACGGGTGAATTTTCACCAGCGTCAGCTTTGCACACCTCGCGCCAATTCGCCAGGCACAAATGCGCTACGAATACACCAATTCACTAATATGTGAAGTTTCGTCTTGGGCGCCAAACGCTGGAGACTTTTCGCTACCATTACTTTGGCAGTGTGAGTATTTCATAGCGAAGATGTGGTAGCGTTCGTTTGTGCCTAACGAAAATTCTCCAGCAATCTTGCGATTAGGTCAATTTGCATAGGGCGGGTCAATTAAAGTTGCATGGAGGTCTTTATTAAAAATGTTGGTGCAAATGCTTGAAGTTAACACTTTTTATTACAAATGTCCATAAAATCTTAATAAAGACAAGAGAGTTAATATAATGCCCTACACATGGGCCCACTGTAAAATGAATGTTCCATATGTTATAAAATGTGTGGAGAAAATCGGTTACCCCAAAAAAAAGTTTAAGTTAGGACTTTTGCAGGCAATCCCGCTTTAAAAAAGGAAAAGTCGCAAGCGTTGTTTGAACTTTAATGCATTTTCGGCTAACAGGATATGATGTAAGTGACAGAAGAATGAGGAAGATCTAGCTTCTTTTTAGCACTTTGCCTGGTCTGAGTTGGCGAAGAAAATTCTGGCAAAAAGGTAATGTTATGTAAAATTTGCGGAGTAACGACCTTTGGCCAGGGCGAAAAGTCGCCTGGCAATAGAGTGCGAACGAATGCTAGCGACAGTCTCTTTCGCTAGCGAATTGACGCCTGCACATGTTAGTGAATAGACGATGTCCCTGCGGGTCGTAATGCTGACGAATTGTCGCTAGTGTTAGCCACTTCGCTCTTTAATAAATCTGCCCTACGGCTTCGAATATTTACTAGAGTTTGTTATGTTCTCATTAGCCAAGTAATCAGCACATCCACCAGAGGCTTTCCTGACAGCAGCAGCACAGGTAAGTCTGACACCCCTTGTGATCATAATGTACAGGTGGCATTTAAAAGGCAGAAAAGAATCAGAAGCAAAGTCTTGTAAGGTGTTTCTGGAGGAGACAATAAGGCATGGGACTACTAAAATGCAGAAAGTTGAAAAAGAAGACCCAAAGTTGCCCATGAATTAGCATCCTGGCAGCAGCAATGTCAGTTTTACATGGAGCTTTGGACTTGTATCGCCTTCATTGGTATCACTATCCACCATCATCTCACATATACTGTAAGACTGATCCTAAGAGATTCTTCATGGCACCTTAGTGATTAACGTCTGATCTCTGTGTGGATTTCGCCAGGACTAGTTAGATGCCATGGTCTGTGTGATTAAAGACGAGTTCTTATCTATCATTTGCTTCACAGATGGCCCATTAAGGGATGTCTAAACTGCAGCACCAAGGCTGACAATGATGTAGGGTAACCCCCACCTAAAGAGCCACTGATTCCACTTCCCTGTGGACATTACAGGGATATAGTATATCAGCTCACAGCACAGGCTGCATTATTCCTCAGACTCCCCACTGAGTCTGATTGTGTTGCATTCAAGCAGCGGCACTGCTAAAAATAAATTTGCACTGAGTCTTGGCCATCCACTAGTGAGTCACACACAGCGCTCCCGCACCCTAACAGTCTCCTCTCTAGGCTTTAGCACAGCCCCTCTGTCATCCTGTGTGCTCCAAACTGCCACCTGCCTCTTAGGCTCCCTGCAAAGCAGCTTGTGTACAGTGTAACTGACAGCTCTTTATATGCCACTAAAGGACTGTGAGTGCCTTTATTGTGTTTGTGAACAGCTCTCCCCAGCCTGTGATCGCTACTATCAACTCTATGTGAGTGCATTTGCGTCAACAGGTAAACAAAATGCATTGACTTGAAAGGGGAACTGATTGACTCATTTAGCCCCCCTAATTGCACATAGATATTCGTGCTTATGGAGATGCTGGCAAATTAAGTTATGTAACAGATGCCTCTTTTTTGTCTGCTGCTTTTCTGTTAATGAGGGCTGTTTGCTTTCATTCCACACCCAGAAACCCCTGGTTGGATGTCAAAGTTAATTTGTTTCAATGATGATAGGATAAAGGAGGTACATTAAGCAATAAAACCAGAGCTGTGGCCTTTGTGACTGAATACTTTGAGTGCTGTTCTTGCATGTTAAGTTTGATGGCAGTGTGGTGAGAGCGCTGGAGAGTAAACGCCAGGGAGGCAGAGGGGAAAGGGGAGGGAGGCGAGTGGAATTCATTTTCCCAGAGTCTGTGCTAAGGAGAAGACTTGCTGGAGGTAAGTCTTGGCTGGATAAAGATCTACCAATGCATAAAGACCTCTCTGAGTAATATAAACGTTGAAGGCCAGTAATTGAGGGGCATAGCTCGTAAATTCAAGGTAAGCTTTGCTTTTTATGTCATTCTATAAGAGGGAGTCTGGTTAAGACTCTGTAGAACAGTTATAAATCTGAGAGAGGGATAGTGCAGATAAACTTGATTGTCAGCTTGTCAATCTCTCCACACATTTTAGGATGGTGCATAGGCAATGCAGTTGTAGAAGGAGGTCTTTCTACTAGAGAGAGACACCTATCAAACGTTTATTTCTTGAATGACGACAACTTTTGTAACTATTTCAAATGTTCCTGAACCAATAGCAATTTGGTGTCTAAAGTGTAGTTGTTAATCCAGGGATTCAAATTCTGCACTCCTGAAACAGATTACTGAGTGTCAATAGTAGCCAGAAAGTTTCCCTTAAAGACAGATTATAAATTGATTTATTTTCCCCAAGGCATTTAGGGCACTTAGTACTTATATTCACAACTGTAAATATTATCTCTGTGTTCTAGGCATTGGCAGTTGCAGCAGAGGGAAACTGTATCATTTTGCTGCACTGGTATATTAGGGCTGTTCAGTCTCAGTATTACTTTGGAGATCCTTTTAAAAGTACAAATTAGCCACTGTAACTACTGAAAGGCGAAAATCAGGCATTTGCAAAATAAGTAGATTCTGTTCAGTTTAATAAATTAATAAATGTCTCTATTGAATCAGTCACTTGCTGATATAGTGAATGGGGGATATGTGTTTGGATACATACATACACCAAAGTTATCTACAGAATGGCTTTTTCTTGTTTAACTCTTAGGCAGCTGGACAGTTTATCAATTTAAAGTGATATCAGTATCACAGCTAAAGGGAAATCATGGTTTCAGGCTCAAGAGCTGCCCATTATGTATCATAGGAGTCATAGGCATTTTGTCAGCTTGGTTAGTTTCATAGGTATGGGCTATGTTAGGTATTTACAAAAAATATATACATGTCCCCAGTGCCTAAAATAATATAAGACACAGTATCTCTAAGTGATAATCCTAATGGTATAGTCACTCCATACATATGACATTTCATTTGTTCTGGCTCTGTATAAATCTACATCATTCTGTAATATCGATAATAGATGACAGATCAACACATTGTAGAATGAATTACACTTTGTCTCTCATCTTCCATTCCAGTTTTCTGGCAATGGTTTCTGTATCATTGGTATCACCAGTAACACCAATTCATGCCAATAAATAAAATAATTCATAATACACATCCACTGCCTACTTTTAACCTAGAAATAATATCTATTCTACTGATACTATTGGGAAAGGGGAGTGGAAGTCACATGATTACCAAAAAAGAGAACTATCTACGGAAGCAAAGGCAATATAGTAACTGTCTAACTTCAGTCACTTCACACTGAAATAACTCTTTTGTGTTATTTCACTACAGATTGCAATAACCCAGGTAAAAATGAATCACCTAAACTTACTGAGCCAGTGAGGAACTATCCTAAATACTTGTATTCTTCTCTGTTTAACATTTTATGTAAATCTTTTAAAACTGAAAGCAGCCTTAAGGGGGTTGTTTGCCATAAAACTTTTAGTATGATATAGAGAGTGATATTCTGAGACAATTTAAAATAAATTGATTTTATTTGTTTATTATTTGTGGTTTTTGAGTTATTTAGCTTTTTATTCAGCAGATATGTCAGCAAACTGGTTGCTATGGTCCAAATTACCCTAGCAACCATGCATTGATTTGAATGAGAATATGGAATATTAATGAACAGAAAGATGAGTAATAAAAATGATCAATAGCAATACATTTGTAGCCTTACAGAGCATTTATTTTTACATGGGGTCAGTGACCCCCATTTGAAAGCTGGAAAGAGTCAGAAGAAGAAGGCAAATAATTCAAAAACGATATAAAATAAATAATGAAGACCAATGGAAAAGTTGCTTAGAACCATTCTATAACATACTAAAAGTTAACTTAAAGGTGAACCATCCCTTTCAGTTGGCATATGCCATTCGTCTCCAACCTTGTACCTTACCTTCATCATTGGATTTTCTATAGACTTTACCTAAACTGGTCGCAGTTGGATAGAGCTTTTTTTTTTCCACAGCTTTTTATTTACTTGTAAGGGATTTCAGGGGCATTTTTTCTCTGTTTTAACTATTCAGTAATAATGAAAAAACACTTGAAACTCTATACAAGAGGATAGAGAATTATCCAATTCCCTTTTGGTGAACGCTCTTGTAGCTAGGGTTGCCACCTGGCCAGTATTTTATCAGCTTGACCGGTAAAAATGATGCTTTACCCGAATGTTATCAATAGGGAAAAATGTAAATATACAGGAAGGACGGTATTTTTTTTTCCAAAAAAGGTAGCAACCCTAGTTGTAGCCTGCTCTGTTGTAAATAAGCTCCTTGGTATAATGATGATTGTGCCTGTGTATGAATTCATATATTGTAGCTCTCACAAGCCATTTTGAGTGAATGTGGGTCTGTGTGCAGTGTGGTGTACAAACTCTGGCAAGCCTTCTCTGTACTGGCACAATATTAAGCAGATGATATGTTAATGCTTCTCTAAGGCCGAGAAAAAAATCTGACATGTCCTACGTTTGATGTGTTTGATGGAAAAGATATGGCATTCACATAGGCATAGCTGGGGTGCTGAATATTGACACATATGATAGGGCTATAATCCCTTTCTGTAAATCCCCATCCTTTTTCATTAATGCATTTTTCATTCATAGCCATTTAACATCTTTGCATGTGGAACAGAGGGATCAGTATCCTACATGGCAGAGGTAAAGAATACCTTGAATGAAAGGATGTAATTTGTGGTGTCCTGCAGTGCAGAGTCAATGAGTCAAATGCTCAGGGGTATCTAGTGTGGATCTTTGCCCAGTAGGGATAAGAATGATTACAAAAGCTGGTCTGAAGACGGCATCATGGTGAATGTACTGGAACATACTATATTTAGCTATAGGGCTCCCAATAATAACGATGCTGGTTGGTGTGTAGAGATGTTCTTCATCTTCATCACTATATTCCGCTGGATCAATCCCATCTGTGGCAGTGCCATCTCTTGGCCCCGGAGTGTTTTTTTCCTCCTTTCGGGTCACTGGTTTCTACTAAATGTGAATGATTTGATCTTTAGAACCTTCCAATGGAAAAATCATCCATCAACAATTAATATCTTCTGAATTAAATGGCAGCTGTTGGCTTAGTTGCACAAATCGCTGAAGGGATGATTGATTTTATGCACCGTCTGTTTAAAATACTATTAAAACACGGCTATACATTCTTCATTTATGAAATATTCCAACACCCCATTTACTACCACAGATAAAAGTGTTCCCCCAATGTATTAACCTCAATCAGATAATTCCTCACATTGCCCTAACACACCAACCAAAAGTCAATTTCTGGTTGACTGATATGGGGTACTGCATTGGTGCACATAGGGATCTGCTATTGATGAGGGGCCACTGTGTCCTTAAAACTAGGGATGCACCAAATCCACTATTTTGGATTTGGCTGAACCCCTGAATCCTTCACGAACAATTTGGCCGAATACCGAATCTGAATACTAATTTACATATGCAAATTAGTGGTGGGAAGGGGAAAAGATTTTTTACTTCCTTGTTTTGTGACAAAAAGTCACGCCATTTCCATCCCCAACCCACAATTTGCATGTGCAAATTAGGATTCGGTTCGGCTGGGCAAAAGGATTCGGCTGAATCCTGCTGAAAAAGCCTGAATCCTGGCTGAATCCCGAACTGAATATGGTGAATCCCTACTTAAAACTAATAAAAGACAAACAATAAAAAGCCATTATTCATATTAAATTTTCATTTAGACAAGAGTTGCCATATGGCCACGAGAACCCATACAAATCTCACTTCTTAAGGCCATTCTGTAGACAGGTACAAGCAGTTGGCACACATGCTGGGGAACTAGTAAAAATAGAATGACAGCTAAACTGCAGAGAGAAGGATTCTGTACCCCTACAAGAAACCTTGACAGGCGTTGAACTTCTAACAATATACTAGAACTGTATTTCAGGGCTTCAAATAAGTAATTGATCTATTTTCATTCATGAACCGTGGGATGAGTTCTCCTAACTTATAAGCTTCAATAAGTGTGGGTAACATGCTCATCTTGACTGTAACAAGTGCCTAAATGTGGCCTTCCACATCTACTAGTAAACTACTACTACTCCAACCATCAAGTGTAGGGGTGCAAGTTACCAAGGCCAGGACATGCTTTATGTATTCGATTCTACAAACCTTGACCAGGTTCCATGATTCTGGTTTTACATGTTCAATTATACTTAAGCAATTGTGTATATAGAAAGGTGTTGATAAATATCTATCTATATATCTATGGTGGCCATAGACGCACAGATAATATCGTACAAAACTAATTTTTGTATGATATTCGGTGCTTGTATGTGGAAAAGAGCCGACCGATAAGTCGGCTTGTTGATTGGGCTGGATGGAAAATTTTGATCGGGTGCCTTTGAAACATCGGCCATTGTTAGTGCTGAATCATCAGATACAGGTAAATTTCTGTTGTTTCTATCTCTATATCTGATGATTCAGCTCTACACGTGTATTGAAACGAACGACTTTTCTTGGAGAGATCTTTTCCAAGAAAGATTGCAATTGTTAGGTCTATGGCAAGAGAGAGAGTGTGTGTTTTAGGTCCCCATTCTGGTTTTTATTGTATAGTGATGTAGTCTTGCTTGCCATCATGCAGGTGTATAGTGACACAATACAATAGGGTGGCATAGTTGCAAATGGCTGTATCTGTAAAAGCCTAGATCTTGCCTTGAAAACCTGAAGGGGACGAGTAAGCAGTATAGTGGTCCTGGGTTTGAGTGTGCTTGTTTCTAAGAGCAGATACAGGGAGGTGTGGAGCTTTACAATGGCCAGAGAGAGAACACGTGCTTTATTAGTGTACACAAATAGGGTGAAAGCCCATCTCGGTGCGTGTCAGTGTAATCCCCTGGCAGCCAGTGAAAGCAGTAGAGTAATGTAGAGCAGAGCACGCGAACAGAAGGCTAAGCTAGCGCTAGTAATGCAGTCAGCAGGACCAGGGGGCTGTGTATAGAAGGAACAAGTTAGAAGTGCCACAAGCTACAAGTGCCATTGGATTCCACGGGAAGCCCTCAGACTGGGGGACTGCTTGTTGCTGAAGAGGCAGCAGTGATCAGGCAGAGCGCTCTGATATACATAGACACATACACACACATATATATATATATATATATATATATATATATATATATATATATATATATATACACACACACACACACACACACACACATATATATATATATATACACACACACACACACACATATTATATACACAGACTCATACACTTATACTCGCAGTCTCCTCCGTGCGCTCTCCAAGGTGCTGAAGGGAAGCGCCGCTCGCTGTCTTTGCTCTGAGCGATGTCCTAAGAGCCGAGGGCAGGATCAATGAAGCGCAGGTAAGTGACCTCTATCTCTTGCCCCTGTCCTTCACCCATTCCGCTCTTTCTCCCTCGCTCTCCTGGGGCGAGTGGCAGTGCCTATCTCATACCAAGAGTCCCACGACATAACTTTTTAAAAAGGTGGTTTGCTTGCTGGGGCTTAGCTTTCATTTACTTACCCTTTACTTAAATGATTCCTCATAACTGCCGTTGTTTAGAATTCCTATACATTTAACGCAAATGCAATAGTGTCTAAGGACAATGCAGGCTTGTCAGGAAATCAGAAGCAACACAGTGTGTATTGTGAGATCCATGATGTTCCCAGCAGGCTGCATCCCCTATGTGTATGCTTTTTTTTTACATGTAATACTGCAACCGATGTGCATTTGTATTGTAATGAGTGTAAGTGATGTCCACTTTAAATCCAATCCAATATGCAGGATATGACATTGTGAATGTAAGCCCAGTACCTGGCTTCTTAGCATCAAAGGTGTTAAATATAAGTGACTCTGTAAAACAACTGATGTCAACAGTGGCAGCTAAATGCATTTATACCAAAATGCTACTCTGGATTCAGACCACTGCCCTAAATGATTTGCTTCCAAACTTCTAAACCTATTTAGGTGCTTTGTGCTCAGTATCACACTTTCTCCATTGTATATGACTTTGTTCTCCTCACCTGGGCTTCAGGTATTACAGAGCATGGTACTCAGAAAGTACATGTATTACATAGGACTATGCACTCACGGCCACTAGTCCTTAGGATTTATACAGAGCCAGAGAGTACAGGATTAACTCCTTAGTGGGATTTGATTCCATTCATTCACAGAGCTTGGTTGATCAGCCAATGCCATTAGAGTTTGCCAAGTAAAAACACACTGTAATCTAAACATGAAAATCTGGTATTAATAGATTTGGCACAGATGCACATTCTGTCTTGAATGGCATCATAAATAATGAATTCTATTTAAACCTGAAATGTTTTGAAAGCCTGGAAAAATGAACTGCTCAGATGCAGAAACACATAACTATATACACATAGCTATAAGATAAATCGCCGTTCTTCCCATACCTATAGCATATAGGATACTGCTGTGGTCTCCAAAGCCATTATATGGAATCTTTTCACTTTATCAAACTGCTGCTGACATGTTTTACCTTGAAATCTTGCTTGTGGTAAAATACGTCATAAACTTCGCATTTAGTGCATTGTATGGCGCTGCTAGCCTACTGGTTTCATTAACAGCTCAACCATACATAAGTATGATTAAGGTTAGGAGTACTGATGTTACCTACACTAGCGGTAGACATTTCCTTACAAAAAATAAAAATGTTTGATTTTTAATCCCTTTAAACAATTAATAAATTCACTGTAAAGTGTATTTCTTTTAACTAGGTGTTTGCTGCACTACAGCCAGATGAGGTTAGCTAAAGAGCAATCCACACATTAAATTATGAAGCGTTCAGCTTTCCTGCTCATGGTTTTTAACGAGAGACCTTGAACCTAAGGTTTCAAGTGGTTACATGTTTCCATAGCAATGTCTGTTAAACGAGGGGATTCACACCATGGTGTTACTTACTGAAAGAATTATCCCCACTTTTCATTGGAGATGAATCTTTAGTTCATTTGTAAATGCTGCTAATGTCTTGTTTTCCACAAGCTTTGAATTGTTACAGAGTAAAGTCTCACACTGGATGCTTGTTTTCTTGATCAATCTTGTTCAGATTATCGGTTGGCTCCAGGTATCTTTGTAGCGTCCTGCATTTAAAGTACTCTGAATCTCAAAATAGGGTTAAACAATAGCCTAAGGAGAAACCTGCTGAATTGTTTGAAGGATCTCTGAGAAGATCTTAACACTGATCAAATGAGACTTGACTATACGTAAACAAATAGGACCTGTTTTCAACTGAACTTTTTTTGTTGCATTAGATTAGTTCATATTGGTCAGATGATATTTAACCCATAAACAGAGTTAATAAGCAAGTAAAACTGCCTTCCCCTTGGCTACAGACTGTGTTTTAGTTAATCCATGACACATTTTATTGCCTTTTGTATTTTCCTGGGCACTCGCCTCTTCAATGAGTCCTTTTTTGCAGCGCTGCAGCAGCAGATACATTATGTGCACATCATTTCTGAATAATTCTGAATAGTTGGCTATTGTCTGCAAGATATTTTTTGCTCCTTCAACTTCAGCTTGGAACATTTAGCGATACTGTATAACGTATGCATACTTTAACCTCTACTTGACTAGTTTACATAGTTACCAATAAAAATAGTTTTTTCTGCCGCACACAGTTGTTTCTCTTGTTAGCAAGAAGGAAATTAGAAACATGATTCATCAGCTCTTTGTAAACAAGTGGTAAATTGCTACAGAGTTACAAAATAATTTTATCACAGTGTCAGAAGAAAAGGTTTTTCAGAATAGCGTTGCATTAACATACTAGGAATCAAACTGCAGTTATGTGGCTAAATACAGTTTAGGTTGGTGCTAAACCAACAATTATGGGATATTTACATCTTTAAGGAACACGATTTATGAAAAAAACAAATTTAGTTAAAATACTGATTCATTTTGCACAGTAGGTGAGAGTGAAAAAAGGCACACAGCCTTATGCTTAAATAAAGCCTACAATCTATTTACACGGTGTCTCACTGGTAAAAATGTGATCTCCTGACAAACATTCATATTAATTTCCTACTACAGACCTAGGGTTTGTAACCTCAAGGGTGAGACAGTAAATGAAGCTTTTATTGAATACTTTCCTCCAGTCCACTGGTACCAGAACAATCCATCCATACCTGTTTCATCTATGAATCAGCTTGAATTCTGGTAGTCATGTCAAAAGGCCTATTCTATCATTTGCATTTAATAGAGTGAACCTAGATTAATAGAAGAGGAATGTGACAGCAGGTTTTTTTCCACTGATATTTGTGCTTAAAGTGATGACACAGTGTAGCCTCCATAACATCAAAATAGTCCTAAATATATATTTTACAATGTATACAACTTATGTATAATATATACAATAAATACAGTAATGCATATAACTGTATGACACTGTATTGTCATATCTCCTTTGGTTGGAATCAAATCACTTTAGTATAGTTTAGTAGGTATTTCTCTAATGGTAATAGTATATTATTTCAGTCATTGATTTTAAAATCCGAGGCTGAACTCCTGTCTGTAAATCCTATAACATACTCACTCAATACACAGAAACATTCAACTTTTCTTTTTTTCAGATTGGTTCCCATCAGTTTAAGGTAGTGATACCTCCTTTATGTCCTGTGGAAATACCAGAATGCCTTTGCACAAATGTGCGTAGGTTAGCAGCCTTATTGAATTAACTGAGCCTCTACTTGACTCAAAATGCTCATGAGACTGTCAGGCTCATTAAACATGCCAAAATGCACACAGTGTGATATACACAGCACACATAGCACTGTTGATGTCAGGTGCATGGGAGCATGTACTTAATACCTGCCCCAAGCAGGAGTAAAGAATAAGGCTCAGCAACTTCGGGTGATCATTCCTTTGTGCATCATGAATGACGTTCATGCCAGAGGATGCCCATGTTTGCAATTCTGCATAGATATTCTGGCAGTGCAAAAGCACCGGTAAGTGGCAGACACAACCCTTTGTGTTCCCAGTATAGAGCACAGCTCAGCTGCTGCATTCAGGGCAAATATTTGGCACTGTGCACCTTGCGTGGAGCCCTCATATACAGAACAGACAGTACAACTGCATGCAGAAACCTATTTAGCCAGTAAAGGTATTTTGTTACTTGAGTCTGTATGAACCAATAGTACCAGTTCCATATTCACAAGATTAAAATATTCTGTTCACAGTTGAATTTGCAGCACACCTATGAACATTTAACCAAAAGTGAAAGTACATCAGAATCAAGCAACAGCTGGAGAGCCACAAGCTGTCTTTTTCTAGCATAACAAATGACTAAAATAGTATCTAGCACTTAAATAACCAACTGAAAGCTGTTTCATTACATATTTGTATTTAGTGTGCTTTAAACCTGTTCTTCATTAATTATTTTTTAACCGCCTTTCTGATAAGGATTTTTACATGTTTGTGCTATGCCTGTTCTTTTGCTGCTGCTCGATTGACACACACATTACACTGATATATGTGGAGTACACATGCCATAAAATATTTGTCATTGGTTTGAAGCTATTACCTTTCCAGGGCAGAAGATTGCCCACAATTCCTCACAATGCAATTACCCTGGCTTTTATAATAAACACAGTTATATATTTGTATATGGAGTGTGCAGGAGGGGCAAGAAATTGGTGAAAGCAGTTTGATAACCCAGTAAGAACTCTGTTGCTGTTTGTAGGTTGGCTCTAAAAAGTCACACAATTTGCTTATTACTGTTAGTGTGCTTTCATTCTTTCTTGTGAAGTTTTGCTGGAGGGAACATCCATGAATGAGCCTGTAGCACAGTTCTGTGTATGTAGCCAGTCAAAAGCTGAGCCGAGGCAGCATTGTAGGAAACGTCCATCACAATTTGCCTTGAACTCGTCTGACATCCTCTAGCAACATTACCTAATCTCCCCAGATTGACAGTTGTAGTTTAAAGACGCAGCCAAATTATGACTCTAGAAAACTGAAGCGTGCTGCTATAGGGTCAGTCTGTCTCAGATGTGATTGGTCCTTGGGGCAAGCAAATAATGACACTCCTTACATTTTTGAATATAATTTTCTCCCTATAACTCCAGCACAGGAGGCTATTTTGTTTTTATTATGTATTACTTTACAGCAGATGGAAGGTTGGTACAATGTTGTATCCCAAATTTGGGAGGAATAGTCTGAAGCAGTTAACTAGTACTAGAGGTATGGCTGCACACATTTCAGGATCTGATCATTAACTGACTTGCATCAAACACTTCCCATCCTTCAAGGAGCCCAAAGAAACTGACATATTTTGGATTGATGATAAGGAACCTGTGCAGTCCTTATGGATAAGTGAACTTTGGAGAAGCCGCACACCACACAATCCCAAAGGTTCTTATCCTGGTGTCCAGCGATAGAGGAATCGGCCACCTCACAACAAGTGTAAGAAGAATTTCACTGGCACACAGGAGTTGCAGTAGCAGGGCAAGCCCTTGCAATTTTATTATGCATAATAAAATTGCAAGGGCTTGCCCTGCTACTGCAATTCCTGTGTGCCAGTGAAATTCTTCTTTCTCAGTCCTTATGGATAGAAATATGGAGCAGCAGTGCAAAAAAATGTCAATGATAGGGGTCTAATTTGAGTCAGCAAGAGCGTGTATACATTCCCTCATTAACATAAATAGAACACTTTGCATACTGTAACTAGGTGAATTTTTTCTTTCTTCTGAAGCAGATGCTTACAGCTCCTGCTTGCTCTTTTTGTGCATGTTGTTTGCCAGTGGAACATAACCTCATATGTCACATATTTAGGTACTTTATCCTTCCTTTCAGCAACACAGCACTTTCAGTGGCCACCATAAAACCCTGGATAACACATCCATCAACCATTTCTGACAGGTGACAAGGTGTTTTCATGAAATACTTCATCTGATTCTTCATATGTGTCTTATTTGGTTCTGCCTGAAAGCTTTGATTTTCATTTCATAAACATTGCTGGCTTATTAGGGCTTGCATGATTGAGATTCTGGGAATCCTGGGAAAGGATGTCTTCTAACAAGTGTCCCTTGCAGCTCATTGTATGTCGAGTAGCAGCACAACTTGTGTGCAAATCATTTGCAGTGAGACAGGGGTCATTTCCCAATCTGCCCAACACAGGTCAGTACTGATGTTATCATCATATTGATGTTATGTCTTATTTATACTTACATATTTCATGAAATGTGCAATATGCAAAATTGTCCAACCATAATAAATGGTAACAAAAGTGTTAGTGGTAACGTAAAACTAATGGGTTATTGAAGATTGTCAGTAAATGACCAGCAAATATAGAAAAACCAAAGTAATCACTATAACTGGCAAAAACTTGTATAATCTTTAAACAGAATAACACTGAGATAAAATAGCCTTTGCGTTGTTTACCTGGTCACATCACAGACAGACTGTAGGTGCAGGGCAGGTATTGAGTCACTACAGTACAGGTTTGCAGGTTCTGATTGGTTACTTGTTTGGCCCTGATTGATTTCCCTGTCTCCTGCTCTACATTGTATGTGACTGTCCTGCTGTGCCCACCCTATGCCATCTGTGGGATGTGAGCCTGGTGGGGGTATGTTAACATTTGGAAATAGTTGTAATTGTAAGGTGTTTCATCCTGTGTTGAATGTTGCTGTGCTATAGACAGGGCAGGAGGAGACATATGGATTTAAGAGTATCTCTTTATATGACTTTTTCCCATATGAGTGATAGTTGATACCCTGCATGTGGGTATGGTTGTAAAAGTTCTTGTGATAACATGGGCATGGTTTAAAGTGGGTGTGGTTTAAAATCTGGGAGTGGTCAACACTAGCTTCTATTATTGGCCCTCCACCAGGTAGACCAGAAAAATACTAGCCCTAGTAGCACAGAAGTCATAGCACCCAACAGTAAACAGCATCATGTAATGTGTGTAGCACTGGTTTTTCTTCTCTTGGATCTGATCTTATACTCTGGCATGTTTATCTATAACGGACATATCTCTGGTTGTTTGTCTGTCTGTTATGCTTTTATAGCTTTCCTTACGCTGATTATAAAATGGACAATGCTTTCTGTCAAGGACTTTAATGCTACTACTGTAAGGGGCACATTTACTATGGGTCGAATATCGAGGGTTAATTAACCCTCGATATTCGACCATCGAAGTAAATGCGGATTTACCGCATTTAGTTCGATTGAAGGATCGAAGGAAAAATCGTTCGATCGAACGATTAAATCCTTCGAATCGAACGATTCAAAGGATTTTAATCCATCGAACGATTTTCCTTCGATCAGAAATTACTTAGAAAGCCTATGGGGAAGGTCCCCATAGGCTATCATTGGTGCTCGGTAGGTTTTAGGTGGCGAAGCAGTTAGTCAGTTTTTTTTAAAGAGACAGTACTTCGACTATTGAATGGTCGAATAGTCGAACGATTTTTATTTCGAAACATCCGATTCAAAGTCAAAGTCGAAGTAGCCAATTCGATGCTCGAAGTAGCCAAAAAAAAAACTTCGAAATTCGAATCTTTCACTCGAGCTAAGTAAATGTGCCCCCTAATGTTACATTTCCAGTTTGCTAATTTATCTATACTGAGACAAGTCTCATCAGGCGTGGGGGTAACCCTTTCCCCACTGGGTGACTTTGATCTTACCATGCCATGTGTTTCTAGACAATGAACAATGCAGCACAGATAAAGCATGAAACTGGAAATGTAATATCTACGGCACTGACAGTCAGGTAGTTAACAAATATTACTACCACTGGCAGGTAAGTGGTTGAAAAGTAAGCATAGTTATAATAAGAAAAAATAAGTCTAATGTTTTCATTTCACTATATATTTCATGGCTTTTATTCGCACATGCAGCATAGAGGGAATGTTATAGTGTTTGTATGTGGCTTGATGTTAGTTACTGTGAAGGAGAGTTAACTTGAGCGTTTTGTCCCACTCACCCTCCTGATCAAAAACCACAGTATGAACATATTTATAATGGCTTTTACCACAATGACATACCTCTGCTAATTGTCAATCAGCAGTAGATATCAAAAAATGATGAAACTGTGATGCTATTCCAACACACTGGTTAGTTGTGCTGTCTCACAGGTTCCATACTGCCCAGATTATTCTCTCCATGTCGGAGCACTTTCCCCCCCCAGTTTGTGTGGTTGGCTCTTTATTAATCTCACTGTGTGTTTATGGCAGGGAAATCCAATCATGCTCCTCTGGGACAGGGTCTAATGCAAATGATACATTGCATGTACATTACATATACATTGCATATTACTCCTTAGTCACAGGGAGTGAAAAGTCTGAAAGTTGGAAAACTGCCCAGTTCCTAATTCAGTAGTCAGTATTTAATTCTCTGTATTTCTGCATATACTGTATGTTAAGCTGGAGATGATGTGACTTCCCAGCATGAATAACATGTTTTACTGTGAAGCATTGTTGGCAGCTTGGTTTCTTCTGCTTATAATTGCAATATACTGAAAAGAACCCTGTGCATTTACTACTACCCTATACTGTATATCCCTTAGAACAGGGGTATCCAACCTACAGCCTTCTAGTTGTAAATGAACTACACCCCCAACAGCTGAAGGGAGCTGAAGTTTAATAATAGCTGAGAGCAGCAGGTTGGGTTAGCAGCTGGATGGTTGCTGGGGAATTTGGAGCAAATTTAGTATTGTTTTGTTGTACTTATCTGACATTTATTCAGATCTGTTAGATGTTTGTGCAGGCACATGAATTAAGGGTAATTTGGTATCAAAAATACAGTTCATTTGCATTGTTGCTCCTTTATTCTAACATATTGTAAAAACAAACGGCACATATGCCATATCATTTTTCATCACATCCATTGTTGAGGAGGAGACGCACTATATTGTTATATAGAATATAGAATCACTTTTTCTTCAAGTGAAAAGACAAACGTTTAAGGGGAGCAAAAATAAATAGCACAGAAGCGCATAATAAACTCATAGAAAGGAATGAGCCCGATAAAAATAACATTGCCTTTGTTTGAAAGTTGATATACAGAAAGCTGCTTCTTTACATCTTATAAATAGAAAACACAGAATGTTGCACAGGCAGACTGGAATCTCAGAGGTCTGTCATTAACCTCTTGGTAGAATGCAGCACATGCAGACTGGAATATATGTGTTGCACATGCAGAAGGGAGTGTGTTGAAGAATGCATTTAATTGCCTCTCTCCATGGTCCAATTTGCAATTCATATGGATCATAATGGCAATAAATGGAAATAGAAAAGGACATTTGGCATACTCCTGTCTCACACTAACTCATATGAGGCTTGGGTTATCACTGCGATGGAATGAGTGTTCCTTTTGAATGTTATCTCTTTGGGACAGGTTTCCAAAACATGAGCCCAAATTTGCCTAAAATCCACAATAGTCATGGGCCTGTTTCTAGCAGATTGCATTGGAGTGTGCATCTATTGTAATGCATTTCTTTGTACGCAACAGGACACAATCAGACCTACAACCAGCCTATAGCCAATCAGTGCAAGAGAATATTCACATCTGCTATGTTAGCAAAACCCTGTTTGGGATAGTAAATAAAAACAATTTTACATGTAAAAGTGAAAACTGGAAATTCAGCACACCAGTCTCCGTGTGCAGATAATTCTCTATGTTACCAGGCTCGGCATTTCAGGTTCAAGCCAATTTTCTTTATTTTCCTGTAAACATGGCAGTCAGTCGGATGTAGCATTTACTGGTCTGCTGTTTAAAAGCAAAGATCTGATTGCCTCCCAAGTGTTTTTGCCCTAATTGTCATTGTTCCTGTGGACCAGCTTTGCTGTTGATAGAAGTCATTTTATAGATTCCTATGACAGTACCCTTTAGTTCCAGGTGAGGACAAGCACTGCTGTGTGAAGAACTTGTTGTTCGGGCATTTTTAGTTATTAATCTGGCTGACCTCCAAGCAAAGTTAAGCTTTGGGTCTCCTTAATACCTATTGTTCAGGAAGTCACTTTTTTAGACTCCACGTTTTGTTGCAGTTCGCATGCTTTCCTTATTCCACCAATGCCTCTCTGAAACTTTCAGAGTATTATTTCCAGTTGGTGTGTGTTAAGGAAAAGTAACACCAAAAAATTAAAGTGTTTTAAAGGAATGTCAGTATAATGTATCGCTGCCCTAAACTGCTATATTTGGTGTATTTGCTACAGAACCACAACTATAGTTAATATAAACAAGCTGCTGTGTAGCCATGGGGGCAGCCATTCAAACACGGGATACACAGTAGATAACAGATAAGTTCTGAAGAATCCCATTGTATACTACAGAGTTTAGTTGTTATATGCTCTATCTAGGGTTGCCACCTTTTAAAAATATCTTCACCAGCCGGTGGAGGGGGCGGGGTAAAAAGGGTGAGTGTGACGCTAAAGGGGGCAGGGCCGTGATGCGCTATTGGCTAGGCGAGTCGTGACGTCAAAGGGCACGGACCCAACACGAGCATCTGGCAAGAAGCCCAGGAAAAAAGGTTAGTTTTGAGCAGGCTGGGGGCAGGCCACGGGCTTTTTTTTAGGTTTATAATAAACCGGTAAATTTGGATTTACAAAATACCGGCCGGGTGGCAACACTATGGGGCCCATTTACTTAGCTCGAGTGAAGGAATAGAAGAAAAATACTTCGAATTTTGAATGGTCGAATATGGCTACTTCGACCTTCAACTACGACTTCGACTTCGAATCGAACGATTCAAACTAAAAATCGTTCGACTATTCGACCATTCAATAGTCGAAGTACTGTCTCTTTCAAAAATACTTTGACCCAATAGTTCGCCATAAAACCTACCAAGGCCAATGTTAGCCTATGGGGAAGGTCCCCATAGGCTTCCTAACAATTTTCTGATCTAAGGAATATCCTTCAATCGATGGATTAAAATCCTTCGAATCGTTCGAATGATTTAATTGTTCCTTCGATCGTAGGAATAGTGCTAAATCCTTCGACCTCGATATTCGAAGTCGAAGGATTTACATTCGGCAGTCGAATATCGAGGGTTAGTTAACCCTCGATATTCGACCCTATGTAAATCTGCCCCTATGTGTATCCTGTGCATTTTCTCCTTTTAAGCTGTGAGTGGCTGCCCCCATGGCCGCCCATCAGCTTGCTTATATAAACCATTGTAGCATTTTGGAAGCAAACACTCCAGTTTTACCAGTGCAGCATCACTACATTATATTTTCATTACTTTAAAACACTTTTATTTTTTGGTGTCACTTTTCCTTTAATTTAAAAAAAAACAAAAAACAGTGTGTGTTTAGTCTGTTTCATTTAGTCTTGGTGATTTAATAAGGTAAAAAGTTAACACCTGGTCAATTAATCAAATGCTTGACGGCAAAGAGAAGACTGTTGATTGGTTGCAGTTAGTAACTAAGCCTGGGGCAAATATTCTAGTTCTTATTACATTACATTGGGGCTCACTGGTCACCACATGGCAAATGTGCATTTCTGTGAGAAATTAGTAGCACTATATAAAGGCGCAGGGCTGAGACATTTTACATTAAATCACCTATAAAAACTGGCAACTGCAACTGACATCTCTAATGGGCTGTTTTGAAGAAAAGATGGGTGAGTTTCATGAGGGACAGCAACTCTTCATGATGTAAACTTTCCCATATGAATAAATCTATTACTATACAGATTTAAAACTCTCAACAAATCATATCAATAATTTAATGGTAAAGGGCATCACATAGAAATGACCACCCTGCCATGTATATAACCCACAGAAGGAAAAATAGGCAAACAAATACAAATCACATGCAATGTTACAATGCTTCTAACATGCTGCTTTAATAAAACATTTGTACACGGGCCAAACCTGAGAATAAACAAGTATTTCCATGGGGCTGAGTCATGAAGGCCGTTGCCAGATACTCTAAGGTGTTATTAAGATGTTTTCCTTCTCATAACGCAAGAGAGATTTGCTGCTTCAAAACATTTAAACTTTCAAACCAATTTGTTTTACTTGGTTTGTGAAGCAAATATCCAATTGATCTCAGAGGGAGAGGGTTTAGCAGCTGCTTCCCTCTTATACTGAACATCGAGATCCAAGTAGATTGTAGAAATCTGGCTCTGCCGTTTGACCATATTGGCCTAATTATAAAAAGGGGAGGGTATAGCACAGGGTAATGCGCTAGGGCAGATGCTGTGGATACTGTATAACAACTTGAAGATTGCTTTTTTCCTAATATGTTCTTATGCACCTGCTCTGCATTTAGCAACTGAAGGCGATAGTCTGATTCCCACATGTTCTGAGGGGAAAACGACCAATATCTTGAGTTAACACATGGCTTTCTATCAGAGGCAGGTCATTTGTAGCCTTTCAGATTCTGCTGAACTGAAGCTACTAGGGGGCATTCCAGCAACATGCTCCTTAATACTGTTTGTACGCTGCCAGAGAAGACATGATACTTTAATGAATTTTCATAGGCAAAAAGAAGCTAATCCCTATCTATGCATTGTTTAAATAAAGTTCCAGCATTTGTTGTTCCTATAACTTAAACAATCATTAAGGGGCAGATTTACTAAGGTTCATGTGAATTTTCGAAGTTAAAAAAACGTTGGATTTCAAAGTAATATTTTGCTACTTCGACCATCGAATATGCCATATTCGACTACGACTTCGATTCGAATGATTCGAAGTAAAAAAGTTTGACTTCGAAATTCGAATACTGTCTCTTTAAAAAAAACTTCGACTTCAATACTTTGGCATCTTAAACCTGCCGAAGTGCTATCTTAGCCAATGGGGACCTTCTACAACATTTTTGAAGTCTTTAGAAGTCGAAGTAAATCCTTCGATCGATCGCTGAAATCCTTCGAATCCTTCGATTTGAACGATTTAATCGTTCGATGGAGCGATTTTACTCTGACCGCAGGATAGCCAAATTCAATCAAAAAACGTAGACGTTGAAGTATTTAAATTCGATGGTCGAATTTTGAAGTATTTTCACTTCGAAATTCGAACCTTGATAAATCTGCCCCTAACAGTAGATTGAATTACATATGCCAGGAAGAATGCAGTTTAACTATTTAGGGTAAGGGCACATGGGGAGATTCCGGGAGAGCTAGTCACCTGGCAAATAATCCGCTTTGCTCCCCTACCTTCCCGCTGGCTATAATGAGAAATTGCCAGCGGGTTGGCACTCGCGATGCTTTGTTTTCCGAAGTCGCCCCAAGTTTCCTCATGAGCTCTTCTGTGCTGACTCTGCATGTGCCGTCAGTAATCCTACAGGGGACACAATTCTGGGGTAACACTTAGCAGAGGGGAGGCGCGAGGGGCACAGTGGGGTTGAATTCTCCATTAAGCCTGCTAAAAATCATTTAAACATAAAATAAACCCACATTTTTTGCCACCAAAATGGATTCATGCAGCTTAGTTGCAATCAAGTTCAAAGTACTGTTGTAGAGTTTTCTGGATAATGGGTTTCCAGTAAGGGATCCCAAACTCATATATGAAATCATTGACACTGTGGGGGGGGTGGAATGCTAGGAGTTTGAAAAACCATCAGTTAAGAAATTTATATATGTCGACAAAATCTTTAAAGCCTGCTGAGGAATGAAATGCTATGTTCACTTACAGGAATACGATCAGCATATATTTTATGGAAAAGAATTAAGTGATTCTCTAACTTAATATATTAATATAATTTAGTCTTCAGCTCCCCTTTTCACTATGTGCGGTTCATCTGTTTGTGTATACGTATCATATCTTCATGTTATATGTAATATATATACTGTGATGTGTGACTAAACATACATTCTCTATATAACATGTTTCACACTCCTGTCTTGTTCTAACAAACTATTCTGGAGGTTTTAAAATGCATCTGAAATATGATGCATAAAATAAAACAGAAATCGGATAGGAAGTACTTCTTGGGCGCACAATGGGAATATAATATATTTGTAGGTGTCTGTCGATGTTTCAGAAATGTAAAACAAGTTGTCTCCAGCTGGCGGATAGCTCATTCTGAGGCGCTGCTCAAACTCATTTCCACCTAAGATTGGAACACAAACCACTATAAACCCAATGAGAAATGCAGAGGATGAAGAATTTCCATCTGCAAATAATATACAATGCAGCTCTTGAGTGAGAAACAATAGAAAGTAGGAGTTTGTAAGCTGTTGTGAGATAAAGTAATGGAGACAGATGCAACATTAAAAAAGGGCCTTATTATCCTTTGGTTTAAACTTTTATTGGACAAAGATATATAAAAGAACAGAGAACATATGGTTTTAAAAGGAGGGTTCCTTGGTGTTAAATGCTGTAAAAATAAGGTTTAGGAAATCTGCCTTTAAAATCAGGAATAGAGCAAAAGTATGGAAAGATTTTAAAATGTCAACCCCCACTCTGTAGACGTCAGCTTATTAAAAGACTTTTCAGACACATTGTGCTACATTCAACATGTTATCAGGTTTGAAATTATTGATTATTAACCTGAGTAGAAATAGACATAAGCATTGTGGTTCCTTACCCAGTCTTGTTTGTGAGTGATATATCAGTATATATATTTTGTGGGCATTGCTAAGCATGGTGTAGTTAGATTTCCATTAGGAATTCACTTCATTTTTAATTAATACACTTCACCAAACAAATGTGTTTAATCCTTGGTAACCTTATGAGATGCAAGTTACAGAATGGCACCTGTACAGCAATCATTTTGACCACATTTAATTAATTACACTTTAAAATAATTCCGAGCACATTGCTTTTGTCAGGAGCCATGCTATTTTTAAATGTTGCAGAAACAAGGCACTTGGATTTGGTCTGACACATTTCAGCCCCAGGTCTCATCCTTCATTTCTATTAGTTGCTCAGCGATGGCAAGTAGCTGCCTTAGACTGACTTGAGTCTTACATATATTTAGACATTAAGACACCCAAGGTCCATTGTAGAACAAAGCAGGAGGACTTCTGGGGAATCCCAATCATATTAAAGATACAGTATCTGTAATCAATTTGTAATAAAATGGCAAACTGCGTCATGTAATAATTGCAAGGTATTTTACAGACCAATCAGGGTCCATCTAGCTCAGGGGCCCCCATCCTTTTTTACCCATAAGCCACATTCAAATGTAAAGAAAGTTCCTGGGGATGCCAAATAAGTGCTATGATTGGCTATTTGATAGCCCCTATGAGGACAGGCAGCATATAGGAGGCTCAGTTTAGCAGTACACCTGATTTTTATGCAACCAAAACCTCCAAGCCAGGAATTCAAATACTGTATAAGCATCTGCTCTGAGGCCACTGATATCAACATCCTAGAGGTTGATGAGTAACATGTTGCTCACGAGTCACTGGTTGGTGATCACTGGTCTAGCTGATGTTGAATTAGTAACTAATAAAAGGTAAGAGATAACGACCCATCATTTTATCAATGATCCCTTCTGAACTAGCTTAGCCTTAAGACTTAAGTCACCCATGCATAGTATGGTAACTGCCTACGAGAGGCAGACAGTCCATGAATAGTTTGCTAGTATAACGTATAGACTTAAATGTTTAAGACTAAACTGTTATAAAGCTGGTTTAAGACTTTTTGGCTCACAGAAGACGTTGGAGAGGTTTCACTGATTGAAGATTGTGTTTGAGAAGCGGTTAATTGCACAGTAACTGTTGCTATGCATGGTTGATCTCAGAATGGTGGTGGCTTCTTTGCTCTTTGCCCAAAGACCTGCCAATATTATTGAACTATTTATGCAGTTGTCTTTAGCATATGGAAATGCGGCTAATTGAATGTTTGGGCTTATCTGTTGTTAGGCTGCATGGTTATAACATGTTGGAGAGTGTTCACTGACTGGTCCTGGCCTTTATGGGGGTCTTTGGTAATTCCAGGGTAACTGTTGCTTTTATTGTATGACCGAAGCATTATGTCAGCTTTATTACTCTATGGTACAAGTGTTTAATGGTTGCAGATATCCATGAGCAACTAATGTAACAGCTACTAGCACCTTAGTATTTTATTAATAATTGTTCTTCTTGACTAGCAAATACACACGTTCAAGTCTATTTGCTAATCATTCAAATTCCAACAAATAGTTGTAAGTGTAGTAATCTATTGTTAATTTGTTCCCACCAATAAATGTTTTTTGAATTTCGAACTTCGATCACCTTTAAGAAGAATATAACCACCTTTCTGACATGAGCTCATTCAGTTTGGGTTATGTAGAATAGGAGCATAAACAAGCTCTGAACTTCCAAGAACTTCCCAGAATACATTACTTCACAACAGACCAAGGTGAAGGAGGGGTTGAATTACAGTATGAGATTAAGGGGAAGGGGAATTGGTCCCACTTAACATAGTTGCATAGGTAAATCGGGTTGAAAAAAACAAAGTCCATCAAGTTCAACCCCTCCAAATGAAAACCCAGCATCCATACACACACCCCTCCATACTTAAATTCTATATACCCATACCTATACTAACTATAGAGTTCAATATCACAATATCCTTTGATATTATGTCTATCGAAGAAATCATCCAAGCCATTCTTAAAGTCATTAACCGAATCAGCCATCACAACATCACCCGGCAGTGCATTCCACAACCTCACTGTCCTGACTGTGAAGAACCCCCTACGTTGCTTCAAATGAAAGTTCTTTTCTTCTAGTCTAAAGGGGAGGCCTCTGGTACGGTGATCCACTTTATGGGTAAAAAGGTCCCCTGCTATTTGTCTATAATGTCCTCTAATGTACTTATAAAGTGTAATCATGTCCCTGTGCAAGTGCTTATTTTCAAGAGAAAACAACCCCAACCTTGACAGACATTGATTAGTTCCGTTATACGGTATCTGTACAATCAGGTATGTCTGTATAGAAATAAAATATCTTTGGCAGTTCAGACAGTGCTTATGCCCCTTTTCTACATACACTCAACTGATTCAGCCTGTGTAAAAAGAGGGGTATATGTTATTTTCAATAACTAGTAGTAAGAAACATTTGCATGATAAACAATGGCTTATTGTGGCTAAACACTGATTGAAATAATAGATATGCCACTAACATGTTGTAAGTGGTTAATATTAGTGCAATGTTAGTGCAATTTGAACAAACATGTTGATAGCTAGTCACAGGTCTGCTCAAGCACTATTTAGAAGAGGAAGCATGGATCCTCCAAACTGGGTCACTGTCCTTTATGTATGTTCTGTCCAATCACCCGGAAACATGGGCAGAGTCAGATAATGAGACAGGTCAGTCCAGAATTGACCAGGATTGAAATAAAAATCTGCCAATGGCCAAGTTGGGTTCTGATCATCAGCTTAGTTGCATCTAAAATACAAACAGAACAAACTGCATTTACCTACTGGTAAAAACTCCAGAAATTCACAGCCTGAGCTTCTTTGTCTTAGACCAATCAATGTGATCAGTGCAATATGGCCCTTTACACATACAGCCAAATTTTATATTCACGAAATGATCATCCATAACAGGATCAGCAACCTTGCCTGCATGTAGTCAGCATTAACAAGCCTCTAGCTTTACAGTATAGATATAAAGTGACTTAAATTATATGTTCTTTACTATCAGAATTAAATGAGAAGCTGACAGCGGATATTAAGATGCCTGTACCATCACTCACTCTGCTAACCGGTGACCTCGGAGGTTAAGGGATCCAAGAAGCCAAAAGAGAGGAGTGGCATATTTTCCAAGAAGAAATAAATGGAATAACAGTGACTAATGGAATATGACCTCTAATATTTTACCAACTGTATTGCACTTGCGGACTCACTCTGCCCCCCCTTCCCCTTTAACTTTTAATTATTTCTTTCATTTGAGTTGAAAGCTTTCATTATTTCAACTTATTGGCATTTTTATCCCCAATGTTGGCAGCACTGCCTCTACAAATCTGATGCCCTTAGGAGAAAGATGTTATCTATGCAACCATCTCTTCAATCTGCAATTTACATCTACCTCATTATCCCTCTAGATATATCAGAGCCATTCTATTCTTGGAATGCTTCACACTCCATCAAGCCAAGGACCTCCAGAGCAATGTATAGGACACGGCAAAATGTACCTACATGAAATATCTAGCAAAAAAAATACATTGGAAAGAGCTTGCAGTTCATTAGCTCACAGTCATTCTTAAACATATTCATAGTGTGTTGTAAAGGAAAAAAAAGCTGTAGGGCCAGTTTGTAACTATACAACACAAAGAACTCTGTGACATCAATTGATGGCTCTTGAGGCAGTTTGGACAAGCACACTAATCTTGTATACTTATAAATCTAATGCATGGCTTCTATCAGTATGACGTAAGCACCATAATATTAGATATGCCCTGTATCACTGAAGAATCAGAAGGTGGCAATTCTCATTTTTATAAATTATGTACACTAGAGAAAGATAATAGGTATGTAGTGAATCCATAAGGGAAATCAATAGCAGAGGGTTTGCAATAAGAATGAGTAGTAAGGCAAACAACTGCATGGCAGTATTATAATATTTACCTTCTGAATATATGTATCAAAATAGATGATACTTGAAAAAATGCTATACGTTGACCGATGAAGGTTTTGCTTACCTTTACCTTCATCGGTTCCAATAAAATTTAATCAGGGCTGGGCTTGTTCACAGTTGGGATTGGGGAGCTGTTTCCCTTTCCTGGTTAATGTTTTCCCTGGTAGTAATAAAATAAGTTAAGTCACCCACCAGCATAGAGATTTAATCAGTTAGACTCAGGTATAGAGAGATTCCTGTAAGGCACCACCCTTACAACTGTTGTTACTTGAAGTTGTATAAGTACAATGAGTGCAATGTCAATTGGTGACTTTCCCTAAGTCCATAATTTGGAAACTATCAAAACCTGTCAGCCTTTAATTGCTGTCCAACTTCTGTGGTAATGAGGGCAGGAATTTTTCTGGCCTATGTGGTGGAGGAACGATAATGGAAGCCAGTGTTGACCACTCCCTGTTTTTAAACCACACAAGTTACCACAAGAGCATGTCCACATTAATGGTGGTAGAACACCAAAAAAACAAATGGTCGGTGCTCCTTGCAGTGTTATCACTCATATGTGATCACTCATATTCACGCAGGCAGAGTATGGCACACACAGGGAGCACGGGGCAGGCAGAGTATGGCACATACGGGGAGCATAGAGCAGGCAAAGTATGACACAGACAGGGAGCATAGGGCAGGCAAAGTTTGGCATGCACAGGGAGCATAGGGCAGGCAGAGTATGGCACATACAGGCAGAGTAGGACAGACAAAGGCAGAGTATGACACATACAGGGAGCATAGGGCAGGCAGAGTAAGGCACACCTAGGGAGCATGGGGCAGGCAGAGTATGGCACATACGGGGAGCATAAAGCAGACAAAGTATGGCACATACAGGGAGCATAGGGCAGGCAAAGTATGGCGCACACACAGGGAGCATAGGGAAGGTAGAACAGAGCAGAAGACAGGTAAACTTATCTGAACCACAGATGTACTACATAAGAGACACAAAAGCTTTCATATGATAAGCAGACACAGCAGCCAGGCTTTCATGTGGGGGCACACAAGGGGGGTGTGGGCCGCCAGTTGGACAGCACAGAGCTAAGAGACATGAACAAGTACCAGTTGGAACATGTGCTCAGGAACTGGTCTGGGTGGATCTTCCCAGTTACACTGAGGGAGGTCATTCAAGAAGGCAGCAATATGGTCAAAGATTTTAGCTAAGATTAGTGTTACAGATGACCATCTAAATAGGTATGGGCTTCTAAAAGCCAACTGACCAACTTATGATTCTTTCTGATAACAATGGTATATGTCATTTTACCTGTTTGGCCAATAGGGATGTAGCGAACGTCGGAAAAAAAGTTCGCGAACATGTACGCGAACTTCCGGGAAAAAATGCGAACGGTTCGCGAACGTCGCGAACCCCATAGACTTCAATGGGAAGGCGAATTTTAAAAGCTAGAAAAGACATTTCTGGCCAGAAAAATGATTTTAAAGTTGTTTAAAGGGTGCAACGACCTGGACAGTGGCATGCCAGAGGGGGATCAAGGGCAAAAATGTATCTGAAAAATACATTGTTGACACAGCGCTGCGTTTTGTGCTGTAAAGGGCAGAAATCACACTACGTCACTCAGGTGATGTTTCTGGACACGGAATGTGAAAAAGCTCACACAGCTAGGTGGCACCTGGTTAAAGACTGGGCAAACAATGCCTGCAAGGGCAACGTATACAGTAGTGGGTACGGAATATATTATTGCTGCTGTAAAAACATCACTCAGGTGATGTTTACGGACACGGAATTATTATTGTTATTTAGACAGAATGTGAAAAAGCTCACACAGCTAGGTGGCACTTGCATACCTCCCAACTGTCCCTCTTTTGACCACTCAACCCCCTGTCCATCTTTTGTACTGGAAAGTCCCTCTTTTCTCTGAACTGAACAGCCAGAAAAAAAACAGTTTCTAACTTAATTAGCTTTTGGCAGAGAGCTCAGAACAGCTAACAGGTGCAAATAAGATACTTTGTAACAATTTTGACTCTGGTTGGTGCTGGTAGTGGTGAACTACTAGGAGGAGCAGCACACCAGTCCCACTCCCCAACACAGCTAGACTAATAGCACTGGGCTCTTACAGTAGCAAAGTAAAAAAAACAAAAAAGAAAATAAAAGCAGTCCTTACAAGGACTATTGGGTTATTACAGCAGTCAGCAGATGAGATCAGAAGCAGTGCCCACAAGCAGCTACATACAGAGCACTGCAGTAGAAGGTAGATTACTAGTCAGCAAAGCTAACTAACCTAAACTCACTGTCCCTCAAATCCCTGCAGAGTTCTGTCCCTACAATACAGAGCAGTATCAAGTAGATTACTAGCCAGCAAAGTTAACTGTCAACAGTCAACTGTCCCTCAAATCACTAAACAGCTCTCTCCCTACACTAGCTCTTCCAAGCACACACAGGCAGAATGAAAAAACGCTGCAGGGCTTCAGTTTATTTATGGAAGGGGAGTGGTCCAGGGGGTGTGGGGGTGGTCCAGGAGGGAGAGCTTCCTGATTGGCTGCCATGTATCTGCTGCTCTGGGGTGAGAGGGCAAAAATAAGCGCCAGCTAAGGCGAACCCAAATTGGCGAACGTCGCGCGACGTTCGCGAACATTCGGCGGACGCGAACGGTCGATGTTCGCGCGAATTAGTTCGCGGGCGAATAGTCCGCGACATCCCTATTGGCCAATATACAAACTTTCATCCTGTGAGTAGCCTCCTTCAGCATTGACTGAGAACATATATCTAGCCCAGTCTGGTTTGTGGTCCATATGGTGAGACAAATGCTTCAAAGCTTGCTACCAAGTACATGTTATCAGCAGCCATGCTGTAGGGTCTGGTCTGATTTTCTGACTCCTGTCTCTCTGTAACCCTCATCTTCCACAAAACCTTAACATTTAGCCATTTTGTGTTCATTGCTACAGTGAAGAAATGGCTGTGAAGTGAATTTGAATTTCTGAACTGTATTCAACTTTTATGACAAAATAAAATACCTTGCCTTGCAAACTGTTGAGACATACTAGCCCCATAACTGAGCCTTGAATTGCTGATATATTTCACTCTTTCTTTAACACTGTGCTCAGTAAATCTATTTATAGCTGTTGGATGTAACTGATCACTAAATCTGTTTCATAAATAGGAAAAATTACACATTTTTTTCTTATATAGTAAAGTTTTGATGGAATTCTATCACTGCACTGGTAAATTGAATATGTACATTTTAGGCTTCATTTCTGCATGATCGTTACATTTATAGTAATATAAGTACTTGTTATTGATCCCTGACACACACACACACACATATACACACACATATATATATATATATAAACTTTTAACTAAAGAAGTAGGGCAGAAATGTTGCACATTATGTTTTGTGCTTCTGCACCAGCCCAAGGCAACCACAGCAGTAAAGATCTGTGTCTCCAAAGATGCCCCAGTAGCTCCCCTGCACTTTACTGAGCTTAGGGACCCACTCACAATATACTGTATATATAGGGGCATATTTATTATGCTGTGTAAAATGAAATTCAACAAAAAAACGGTTTAAAAAGCTGTGTAAAATATTGCATGGTGTGAGTAATTTTAAGGCACGCGAACGCCAGATTTGACGCCTTTTTTTTACCTTGCTTCTGGCTGAGATCACTGTTTTTTACACGGTGAAGAATAGAATATTCTTATAGAATATATATAGATAGAATATAAATGTCACAGTATAAGACTGATTAGTATATAATACAGATAATTACTACATGGCAGCACAGAAACCAGTGCAATTTGCATTAGCATTTAATAATCAGTCTTGTAGCATCAGCTTCTATGACAGATGAACCTTATTTTCTGCCTTATCAATTGCGACAACCCCTAAGTTGTCAACAGCGGCCTAGAGTACACTGAGCATGTGTGTCACTGACACCCCTTACAAAGTTTAAAATGGTGACCCCCCATGAACAAATCTGAATGCCTGAATCATTACCGTTATAGAGGTTCTGAAATGTTAGGATAATGCAGTAAGTTCCGTTTTTAGGGTTTAGTTATCCTTTAATAAAAATAAAATCTTGATCCCAAAAGATAAAACATCATTGTATTATAGCTTAGTATTTGATCTAAGGTATGCTAATTTTAGTAATAATTTTGCCATATGCTCTTCAGACAAAAATGCTGCTGCTATTATTTATTTGATACATTTAGTCCATGATTATTCATTTTGTGTGTAAAATAGGGTGATCAAATGTACTCATGGGACAATGTTTATTTTTCCCCTGGCAGCTATACTATCTTCAAGAAGAGACTGAACAGAATGACTGCAAGAATGTCTCAAAATTAAGGAAGCATTCTGATCAAGTTACTGCCATTAGAAGCAATGGGCAACTTCTGAGAAGAGACTTCGGTTTTGTTTGGTTTTAGGGTTGCCTGGGAAACAGAGACTTCTCTCGTCTTTAAAATTATAGCTTTCTTGCATAGCATGCTTACTGAAAATAGGATGAAAACATAAGAAAGATAAAAAATTATGCAAAGTCACCTGAGAATTAAGGGGAATTTTTAGATTTTCAAATTGGAAGCAGAATTCTTTAAACATCTATCCTACAGGATTTAAAAAAACACCCTGTAATTGCTATTTTCAGGTCAGAAAACTGTAATAAGCTGTAGCTGCTAACAATAATTTATAGACAATAGATAAAATTACCATGGAGGAATATGAATTCAGCGTTAAACAACTGCAGCCGAATGTTATATCTGTACGTCTCTTTAAGCGCAAAGTGGGAGGATTGGGTTTCCTGGTTAAGCAAAGGAGGAACAAACCACCTGTAATTATTTCTGATTTAATTCGGGGAGGGACAGCAGAACAGAGTGGGTTGGTGCAAGTAGGCGATATTATCTTAGCTGTGAATGAAAGGCCCCTTGTAGATGCCAGCTATGAAAATGCCCTGGAGATACTACGTAGCATTTCTTCAGAGACCTTCGTTGTACTGATCCTTAGAGGTCCAGAAGGATTCACAACCCACTTGGAGACCACCTTTTCTGGAGATGGAACGCCCAAGACCATTCGGGTCACCAGACCTCTGTGTTCAAAATCCAAGTCAGCTGACTTGACAAGTCAGAGCCTTTATAGCAAAGATCACCATAACATGGTGGACAGTGCAACAAGTTCAGCTGGGTCTTCTTGGCAGGAGGTTCATCAGCTTCTTAACTTGAATGGACTTGATGGTGGTAAAGGTGATGACATCAGCATCAGCCCTTGCCTTAACGGAAGAGAAAATTCTAATGACATATTGAAAGAAATTGAGCCAGTTGTGAGCCATTTACAGAATACAAGAAAGGAGCTAAATGGAGATGAACATCGAAATGTGGAGCAAAAAGATGCACAAGTTCAGGTTGAAAGGTACGTTTTTACTAGAAAATCTATACTGACCACAGTAATCTAGCAGTCCTCTTCCATTAAACACAACACTGGAGCTTTTGTTAAAACCTGTGAAAAGTAATTAGGTTTTACATTAGCACCATTTTCTCTAGAGGAACTTTCAAAAGCATAAAATAAACAGGTGCAGGTTTAGCTTATTAGGGGGGGCAGTACTGGAAGAGATTACTTCCCCTATCAGTGGGTCCCTAAACAATGCATGTTAGTGGAAGATCACAGACAGAATTAGTCAGGTTACAGAGGCACCGAGTGACAAATTTCCCCCTGGATCTGGAAGTGTCTTCATTTCATAAACTGCATGTGACCAGCTAAATGCTGTACATTTATTTTATTCCTTTCTACCAAAAGGGCTTTAGTAATAATTGACAGCACTGCATGCATGCAGGATCCAGAAAAGCATATTTATGTCATGGCACTCTTACAGTAGGCTTTATAATGCTAATGTCCAACCTGCAGCCCTCCCTCTACTTTGAAATGCAGCTCCCAGTAACCCTGGAAAGTTGGGGAGGCCACAGGTTGGAGATTCTCTTTTATATTCTCTTCCCCGTCAGAAAAATGGCATTTATGAAATATAATTATCTCCATATGTAAGTACTGTTCAGAATATTAAACTGCACTTAATCTTCATGCTGATATCTTAATAGAAGCCTTACGGTAAATCACTCAGTTTTGATTTGATCAGGATATTCTCCATTGTATTAAATGTGCTGCTACGCCAACGGGCTTAGTTATTTATGGGCAGAAATAGTGACAGTACATTTTTGCGACTTAAAAAATTAGTTTGCAGGCAACGATGTTTTAACCCTTTTTACATTATAATAAGTATGCCTTTAATGGTAAAAATGAAAAGGTTGGTGTTTACAGCTTCCTACTACTTACCTTAGTAAGGAAACTAAAACATGAAGATGTCACATAACTCACTGTTCTGTTTTTCTACCCTCTTGTTAGGACTCCAGACGAGTTCCACTCATGCAAATACTGTAACTAGAACTCAGATCATCTGCTGTGTGATGAGGCATAGAAATGGACAGATTTAGCCCCTCTTTGCTCTACCATCTACAACAATAATCTATAAATACCCTTCTGTGTGCTAAATATTAGTTCCAATTGTGTCCCCTGGAGGGAACTCCTTGTTGGCTTCATGGCATCAGATTAAACCCAAGACAATGTGGAAATCACAAGTCAGAACAAAGTCACACTACAAACTTGACACACTGGGATGTGAAAAATATTCCTCCTTGTGTTGTGAGTCTGAATATGTTATAACTAGGGTATAGATTTAGTTTCTCATTAAACTGTACATTAAAGGGATACTGTCATGGGAAAAAACATTTTTTTCAAAATGAATCAGTTAATAGTGCTGCTCCAGCAGAATTCTGCACTGAAATCCATTTCTCAAAAGAGCAAACAGATTTTTTTATATTCAGTTTTAAAATCTGACATGGGGTTAGACATTTTGTCAATTTCCCAGCTGCCCCCAGTCATGTGACTTGTGCCTGCACTTTTGGAGAGAAATGCTTTCTGGCAGGCTGCTGTTTTTCCTTCTCAATGTAACTGAATGTGTCTCAGTGGGACATGGGTTTTTACTATTGAGTGTTGTTCTTAGATCTACCAGGCAGCTGTTATCTTGTTTTAGGGAGCTGTTATCTGGTTACCTTCCCATTGTTCTTTTGTTTTGCTGCTGGGGGGGGAAAGGGAGGGGGTGATATCATTCTAACTTGCAGTACAGCAGTAAAGAGTGATTGAAGTTTATCAGAGCACAAGTCACATGACTTGGGGCAGCTGGGAAATTGACAATATGTCTAGCCCAATGTCAGATTTCAAAATTGAATATAAAAAAATCTGTTTGCTCTTTTGAGAAATGGATTTCAGTGCAGAATTCTGCTGGAACAGCTCTATTAACTGATTCATTTTGAAAAAAAATTTTTTTGCCATGACAGTATCCCTTTAAAAAGTACTGGGAACTATATTCTGCAGAGAATATGGAGACCATAAATGTTGGGGTATAGCTGTTATAATTATGCAAAGAACCTTCCCTCTTTACATGTTGCCATGCTGCTGGTCTCAGCCATTGTACTCCAACAACAGAACAAAATAATGCAAACTTTTTAAAACTACTAAATGATTAAATGTTGTATTGTGCTCTATGGTTGATGCTTTTGCATGGTTATGTACATATGCTAATATGAAGATAAGGCCAAGGACAGTTTTTGGAGAATTAGGCTGGTAGACAAGAGAAAAGGCAGAATAAATACAAAAGATACATAGACTATACTTCTTTTGCATAGGATGGTTGTACATGAGAAACAATGTTGCACCCCTGAGCACTGACCAAAAATTATTGGAATTTTCAGCTTTAGGCTTTATTTATCAAAAAGGGTCAAAGTGCAAACAGTAAAAAAAAAGCCACAAAGTGCCATGTTTGTCACAGCCACCCCAATAGAATTTCACTGCATGCCTAGATGTGCATCTCTTTGAGCTCTCTTTTGAGTGGAGGGCAAGCTGTGGTGCCTACCAGATCAGAGCACACATTTCAATCCCTGGAAGGGCTAGGGGGTTACAGAGTTGTTTCAGGGGTTATAAAGACTTTTTTAATTGACCTCTATTTTCATTCAGCCTAGATGTTCAAGATGGCCAGTAAAGATAAATAACTTAAAAGTAAAAAAGAAGCAGCTCATTTGGCTGAATGAGGTGCAGAAATGTGATAGTTTCAGTCAAGATAACAGCACATCATAAAATCTATTAATACAATGCAGCTGACGTAGTATGGGAACTGCATCAGTATAAGTGGAGAAGAAGTAACATATGTTCCGTGGGTCTTTGATACCTGGTACTTTGCAAAAATATATTATGTTTTAAAAGTAATCTGTAATATAATTAAAATTTTACATTCCTTTCTTACCAACTAAAGATTTCAGTTCACTAAACAACAGACTTTGCTTCAGGAGGGCGCCCAGTAATAACCTTCCAAAAACAGATAAATAGAATGAGCTGTTAGCAGATTATTTGGTGGGAGGACTGTTATAGAAATCTATAACTCACTGTTAGATCATATCTGAATAAACAGAATTAAAATACTCTGTGCATAAACCCCATCACATATTTTCCACAATTAAATACAAGCAAGTACTTAGTACACTAATTTATGCTACACACTTGTTCGCCATTAGCACACAATTCATATGATCCTGTTGCACCTTGTCCCTATGCAGAATAGCTGCACCCTTGTTCTGGATGTTCCTTTCATAGCTCAAAGCGGAATGCGCTGCTCTCCTATATAAGCTCTGCAACACTTGCATCCACATGACATGCTTTCAATGAATCATGTAAAAATAAAAGGCATGGACGCCTATGCTTACATGGCAGGTGCAAGGTGCAAAAACTGGCAAACCAATTGCTGCCAAGTGCAAATCTTGGTATCACTGTTAGCGGAGAAGTCTTAATTGTCTTCATATTTCTTTGCAGAATTCTTTTTGAAACTCTGGGAAAAATAAACCTAGTATAGAACTATGTAACACAACCACAATAACACTCTTTATCTCTTTATGCACATATTTTCTTTAACCATATTGCATTAGCTTCCTACTTATTTCCTCAAAGAAACTTATTAGATAACGTTGACATCTCCTGGGCTTTGTAAAAACATGCTGACAGTTTGTAATTACTTTATTGATTTTGATGGTTTCCTCTGTGAAATCTCTTAATAGCCCTTCAAACAGATTCCCTGCTACAGATGTCCCACTACAAGATTGATAATTTCCTTACTGTTATCGTCATCTCTTGAATGATACTGGTTCAACCAGTATCATTCAGATAAATATGAATTTAGGTCCAACTTGAACAACTAAAAGCTAACAGGTGGGGCATGACTTTTCAGAACAAACACAATTGTACAGTCAGGATTCCTATCCACTGTGTTGTTAAGCTTCTATCCTAACACACACAAGGAATGACTCAAAATACCGCATGCATTTCTTGTTTCTTAAAGGTGGTGGTTTGCAACACCTTTACTCCTATCTAGAAAGGAGGAATATGTTGTAGACTAGAAACACAACAGCATGGGTAAAGGAGTATGTATGACTGCAATTTTCTTTTGGTTTAATTATTTACCTGTATATAAATGTATTGTTGCTTGTATCATGCCGAAAGCCTATCTTCTTATTTCATTGCATACTGTGCTATTGGAAGGTTCAAGAATTAACCTGTGAATATGTGAAATAATATGATACGAGAGCAATGGTGTTCTATGGCAGTAATGACAAATAAGAGCAAGAGTAAGCAAAAGCCTTGAAATTATGACTGGATTGCTAGAGGGATGTATTAAAAGAATAGGAAATTAACAGTGGAGAGATTTAATTGTGAGCAGTATTAGTATTCAATTTTGCGACATTAGAAGCAGTTGAGGCTGATTATACTACATATTCACTTGGTTAGAAAGGCAAAGTGAAACTAGAGGGACATGGAAAACCTGTCACTAGACAGAACAAGGTGGAGATTTTATCCCACTGGGATGACAAAATCCCTCACCAGAAGAACAATTCAGCATTTTAATAAGAATAAGAGGGATTTAATTATTGGTATTTGTTTTATATATGTAAAATGAATCATTGCCATTTAAAGGCTTTTATTAATAAAATTGGAGAGTACAGTCAAGCAAAAAGAGAATTCCCTACTAATAAATACTCAGTGATATGTAAAGTAAGGTTAATGCACTGATAGTGTAAGAATACACTGCCCATGATTCCCATTATTTTTATTGTTGCCTCTAAAAGCTCATGTATCATAGCCCTCAATGTGTTTTGTTGTGTCTGTGGTATTTAGGTATCTTTTTAGAGAAGGTGAGAAGCTGATATAAAACACCAAAAACATAGAACTGACCACAGCTAATTTCATTGTTAAGGGAGAAATGTAATAGAAAGTGTAACATTTCTCAAGGCCTAGAAACCCATAATACCCAAGTAGTATTGTGTCTGTGGATAATAGGCACAGTCAACTACTTAAAGGAAAACTATAACCACAGAACAATGTAGGTCTCTATAAAAATATATTGCAAAATACAGCTCATTTAAAACCCTGCTTCATGTAAATAAACATACAATATACTTTTTTAGTAATATGTGCCATTGGGTACCTTTTAAAAAATAAGGATTTGTGGCGCACACAAACAATCCAAACAAACCATACTTGTTAGGACACATGAGTTCTGTTTTTTGCTTCCACACTTCTTCCTGTTACAGTTAGAGTTGTAGTATTTCTGGTCAGGTGATCTCTGAGGCAGCACACAGACCATCACAAAATGGTGGTTCAAGGCAAGAGACGTAAAAGGGCAAGATATATATTCCAGTTTCGTAAGATTCTTTAATATGCCACTTAGTTTGATATAAACTATCTGTTGCATAAGTGTTCATTTTGGGAGTATAATTTTCCTTTATATTTGTTTGCTGTGTTAGAAAGCAAACAAGTTAGTAGTTGCTATGGGTTAGTAGACCTGGAAGAAATTGTACTCGTTATTACATTAGCATTAGTTTTGTTTTAAGGCATTTAAATTGCTTTATATTAACCCCATGTAGAGTTGCCAGTATTTTACAAGCCTGGCTGCTAAAAATGATGCTTGATGCCATGATAATAGGAGAGAATGAAGACAGTGTAGGAAGGCCTGTAAGGTAGCAACCCTAACCCCATGCCTGTTTAAATAGCTTTGTTGAATTTTCCCCTAATTAATCTTTCAAAAGACTATTAATAATGTAACACCCTAATCCATTTCCAGCTTTTAAATTATGATTCTGGATTCTACACAGCATCCCCTGTAGTGATGTGTGGGCCAGCCCGATACCTGGGGGGTTTACCCACGAGTCAGGTGGGTTCAGGACGACTTCGCTCCCCTATTTGTGGGTCGCAGGCAGGTTCGGCTTTACACTGCTGGCTTCCAATTTCCGGTTTTATAGGTGCATGCCTCTCCTCCCTGCCCCTTTTGCAAAATCATTGACGGCGTGGGTCTATAAAAGGAAGGTGGAAGTCGGGTATTCCAGTATCCAGTTAAGTTTTATGTTTACTTTATGCCCTTGCAGTTTTGTGTTCACACAATTTAAGGAAGACATTGATCCATCAGTTTGTAAATAGCAATACATTCATTAAGTTGCAAATTATACTGTATGATATTTCAAGAAGGCTAGGTAAAGACAAAACAGTATTTCCCAGGTTAACTGCCTCCTGTTAATGGCAGTAAGCAATACTAAGAATATACAGTTGAGACTACTAATGCTTCTGATCCTGTATATACAGTAAAATATTTCCCTAGGCTTGTTTACATTATAAAATGAAAATACATAAGTAATGCTAGTATGTTCCCAGCCAGCATGGAAATGTACTACATGGATGATGCTTTAATGCAAAGTTATTTCTGCTCATGGTGTATAACGGTCCTTACAAATCTATGCATCATTTTATATTTTTGTGGAACCTGCCAATTACAAAAATGTATTCTATTCAGAAACAGTGAAGAAAATGGACAGACATGAAATGTAAGGGGTTATTTCAGTACAGGCACCTTCCATCTTAACAGTTTCACTGTATTGCTTGCCAATCAATTCATTGCAAGCAGTTAAAGTGACAAAAATCACACTACAGGCAGGTAGCAGTGCAGAAATTCAGCTCTTGCATAAAGATTGTTAGATGATGGGATTTTAAAATTTTTCAAAAACCACATGAAGAAATGTGACGTGGATCAGCTCAATATAGATCCTACACACTGAGTTTGCCTTCAGAGCTTTGCCTTTGAATTTTAGATTCAATGACTGTTTTTTCTGAGCCATGTTTTCTGCCACTGGAATGGTGCTTTCTAATGCACATGAACCAATTTTGTATTATTATACCATAAACAATGGTGCGAGATTCTAGCAGTTAGGGTACAGTTCAGTAGGTTAAAAATATCATCTATAATTTTGGCAAGAACATGTTTTTAAAGGTGCTCTTCTGAGGCTGGGACCCAAGGCAAATGCACTCCTGGACAGATACATTTGCAACTAGAAAATATTCCAGAATCTTGGACAAAATATGAATGCCCTGAAGTTATTGAGATCTTGTGTAGAAGTAGCTACTGTACCTATAGCCAAAGGTTTACCTGTTCTGTGCAGAAGAGCATGGCCCTTAGTGCTCATAAAGGGAACACTTCTGCCCAGGGTTTGCACCTGAAAGCAGAGCAGAGTATCAGCAGGTGCAGGCCAGCCCTTACTATCTATGGGAGGTAAATACAGTGCTCCAGTGCAGCCAGCATCTGCTACAGCTCCTGCATCTGAACCTACAAGTTTGGGGACTGGTAGAACCTATGTGCTTCCCCTCGTCTGCCCCAGTGCAGATACAAATGTGCTCACTGTTGATGGATGAGCCATAGCGTGTTCTCAACTTACAGGCTTTCGAATTTTTAAACTGTCTTTAGCGCTGGTTAATGGGAAAACATACATTCTTCCACTAAGTTTACATATTTGCATTGGTACATATTAAAACTACATATCGATGCTTGAGACCTGAATTTAGTGTCCTCTTTGTGATCACTAGGAACCCTGTCTAAATGCATCTGCCACTTTGGTAAAGTACCAAAAGTGTCCCTTTTAATAAGCCAGAGGAATATAACTGAATTAAAATGTATATTAGTATCAGTATGTGTGTATCTATCAGAAGGTACACTAGCTTCATCATAATCATTTTAAAATAGAATCTTAATTAGCTCATAAAATTATCACCTTTCCACAACTTTTGTTATCATTTAAGAAATGTGACTGTGTTGTATGTAGGAGGGAGAGTTAACCAGCAGCACTGCACCCAGGCTTAGAGGACTTTACAGGACTGCTAAGGATAAATGATAAAGCTTGGGAAGTTCATTGGCAGAAGACGACTGAAGATTACAGTGTTTTGTGTGAAAATATCTTCTATAACCCAAATTCTGTAAATCCTCTGGTTGGAATTATAAAGATGCAGTATTTACACTATCTATGATTTGCTTGTTCAGAACAACATGAGCACTTCAAAAATAGCATTGCTTGGGTATGATGATAATGTCACAGTCTCCCACTGCCACAACTACACAAAAGACAGTTTGTGGTGTTATATATTTTGGAGACTTATGTCCTTACTCTTCCTTTACTTAAGAAGCTAATACTGTTAGTTATGCTTGCCAGGTTTAGTTAGGAACCATATATTCAAATATCATAAGAGGAATGATAGTATGAAGAAGTAGGTACGAACTTTAGATTTTACATGGCAAGATGTTATCAGATATAATATGATTATGATCTTTTGAACAATGTTTGTTTCTCTGAGGCTTATTTATTTAATTAACAGCTATACCCCAGACATGACAGACAATACTAGCTACTGCATAGTGCTACTGTGCCCTGTTCAGTTACTATAGTTTTTGGTGTTGCGTGCAAACAATCCAGCACAAGATGACCTAACTATAGCCCTTCCATGATGACACTAAGAAGACATGCAGGCACAGCAACATTGTGCTTATACCAAATTGCTTCCAGATATGTCTGTAGAACACTCTATTCCATGAACTGGGTCCATGTGGAAATTTGTCAAGTTCTACATTTGTGATTTAAAATGCACATATAGTTAGTAGTAATAACCAATATAATAGAGTAAAAACCCAGGCACTGGTCCCAATGCCATAACCAGTATCATAAAATAGTAACCCAGTGACTGATCTAAATGCCATTTTGGACTTGAGAAGAAAGGGAAAACCTTCAGGTGGCATTTTTATCCTTCATCTGAATCATCTAGAAATTAATAAGAAATCATTCTAGAATTGACTTGAGTGTAACAAATGTGTGTCTCCATATTACTCATTACTGAGTATATATTTTAACAGTACACATTATTTTAAGGCACACATTTAAATGACTCTTTTGCAATTATTAGACCATTCCAGGAGGAATTAAAGAATTAAGGCATTAGTCTTATTTTGTGGGAAAGATACTAATTGCCTGGTGGTGTTTAACATAACTGGGGTTATTCGTCTGGTGGTATTCTACTTAGTAGTGAGGAATTGATTCATGATACAGTTTCTATTAATTTAGGTTTAGAGAAAAGCTAGGGAATTTGTTCTGTTGCTGCTTTACTTGGCCTTTGTTATGACCTGACCTAGCTCCCCCTCTTAATTCTAGGACATACCTCCTGCTGACTTCTAGAACATGGCAGCTTTGTACATAACATCAACACTGTGCAGATGTATCATTATTCAGTCTTTGCTGAAATTTTGCTTGATTGGATATTATCAATAAGCCAATTAAGTTAAAATTGTAATCTTTCGGGTTAGGACTGCCAAAAAAGGCAACTAGCCTGAGCCGCTTGGTTTTGGGTAATGTTTACACTGTCTTTTTTTCAGGGATGTATTTAACTACTGTTTAGCAGTTTGATATATCCAAAATGTTTGTTAAAGAATCTGACCCTGAAATTCCCTGCAAGTATGCAAGTAGAAGAAAAAAAATGGCTAAATAATAACAAACAGAAAGGAATACAATTGGTAAAATCATGATAAATGATGTGTTACAAAGGTTATAAGGCACTTTGAGTAGAGGACTGAAATGAGATGCTAAAGGTGCAAGTCACACAAAAGACATGACATCAAAAACATATTTGTACACTCATTCTCCTGGCTTTCTGAGTGTTCATGAACCATGACTTCCATAACCTGCACATATCTTTGTTACAGCTCATTTACCAGATGACGTGTAGAGTTACGGCTGTTCGGCACAGCCCTGTTTAACTTTAGGACGCTTTCATCGTCAAGGACTATACAAATTCAAATTACTGTTATATGAGAACGATAGAAGTGGGGGTTGGGAGCTTGTGATATATACTGAAAAGCATGGAAAAATTAGGACAATTTAACAATTAAGACAATATTTGATGGTTTTATTCTGTACCTTTATATTCAGCAACTCGCAGACACAACCAAGTATGCAGAAGGACCAAGTCGTCAATGGTATCTGGAAAAACAACAATAAAATGCCTGTGGTTTTCAACAACCCATATCTGGAGTGTGAGCAGGTAGGTAACTTCTCAATAAACATTGAACTGAACAAATCTGGGAAAAAACATCTTTATTCTAGTTTTTCCAGTTAAAGCCCATGGCTCTGTTTATTTGTGTTGTAAAATCCAGTTTGATATTCTTGAGGCTAGACCAGTTGCAGGAAGGCTTGTTTCAGTGATTAAACTGTTACCCTGACTTCAGACAAACCAGACTCAAAATCCTGTTTTATCTCTTTTTAAACCCGGATGTTTCACTTATGCCAGACTTTTTTATGCCAGTACCTCTTGTGCCATCAAAACTTCAATCTCTGCAGGGCAGGGATTCAATTTATCTAAAACGCAAAATCTGTGATATGTCAGCCTTGTATTTCACTAGAATCAGAACATAGATCTCCAGGAGATGGTGTGCCTGACAAACTGGATTGCTGTTTTTGACTGTAGCTAATGTTCTTGCAAATGAAAATACTCTGGTACATTCAGAGGAATCTCACTGGCTTTGTGACTCTTCCTGCTGCTGATCCAGCATTTCAGTTTAACAGTGTATATTCAATTGCCAATTCCAAGGGAATCTGGGTCTACAATTCTAGCCTTATTTGTAAGCACAATATGAGTATTTTTTCTGGAGGTAGTATGCTGAAAAAAACAGATATAGACTTCAGCATGATATGAATTCTTTAGTATGCTCCCTAAATTGCCAGAGAATGTTTTGTTAGAAAGTAACCTGTTATGATGGCAGCACAGGTGCATGATGTCCATTAAATCCCAGTTTTAAGTTTTGCTTTTCCCAGTTCTCTGTGAATTAAGGATGATGCTGGTGGCACCCCACTCAGATAGCAGCGTTTTGGTGACCCATCAACAGAACCACAAGGGGCCGTATGTGAATACAGCAGCCAGAACAATACATACAAACTGTCATAAATGCATTCTGTTCAAAGAGACTAAAAAAGTGATCCAGTAAAAAAGCATACATCTCATCCCTGCACAACAGATAGATACTGAACTTAATGGAATATATTTACTTGTGAACAAAATATGGTATGAAACATGTTTTGTTATTTTATTTACAATGTATTTCAAAAAAGCTGAAGTAACAATCCAGCTGGTTACGGTCTTTAATAGCAGAACAGCAATCATTACATTACAGGAACAGTAACACCAAAAACTAAAAGTGTTTGAAAGTAATGAAAATATCATGAACTGATGTCCTGCTCTAGTAAAAGTGATGTGTTTGATTCAGAAACACTACTATAGTTTATATAAATAAGCTGTTGTGTAGCAAAGGCAGAAAATGAAAAAAAGACTATATGGCACAGGATAAATAATGGATAACAGATAACATTATGTTCTACAGAGCTTATCTGCTATCTGCTGTGTAACCTGAGCCTTTTTTCCTTTGAATGGCTGCTGTTTATTTATATAAAGCTAAGCTCCCTTTGGGATTCAGTCAGGGTTGGGCCAAGCCGACAGGGCGCCCTAAGCAGAGTATATGATGTTGGCATAAAAATAATTACTTGCTGTTGATCAAAATAATATTTTAACTTGTCAAGTCTGCCCAAAGCCATGCTTTCTCTTCTAGTCACACAGATGACAAGTATACCCCATCATTTGTCATGTGTTTGTTGTGTATAAGATTGTATCTGCTGTTTGCTTGCAAATATTTTGCTGACAAACTGTTTTCTTCTCTGGTAATAAAATGTGTAGGTTTCCCGAGCTGCCTAGTAGGTGTTAATTAGAAAGGAATGATTAGTTGTAGCACTCTTACTTGTTGTATAAGACAGGTAAACAGCCCACCTTGAATGTCAGAGTACTCTTGTACATAAAGGATGATTGAAGGACATAAGTATGGCAGTTTACATATGAAAGACAATATATATATATATATATATATATATATATATAATATCAAAACAGGGGGGTTGTGGGAGCACTCTAAAGGCTTTAAAGTATATATATATATAAGTATAATAAATGCTGTTGCATATGTACCCAAATAGGGGTTATTTTGTTACAAAGTTATGATCATAAAATTGATAAGCCACCATACCACGTCAAGGTAAACCCCGAATGGCGGTCCCTAACTTGTTTTATTTTTTATGTGCATTTTAGCATTACCTGTAATCAATGTCCATTGAACGCTGTTTTTTCACTGAGGGCGTTTGTTTTGGGAATATCTCTCCTTTAAAATCCTGATTGCTGGCTGGGGAGGATTTAGCCCTCAGTGAAAAAACAGCGTTCAATGGACATTGATTACAGGTAATGCTAAAATGCACATAAAAAATAAAACAAGTTAGGGACCGCCATTCGGGGTTTACCTTGACGTGGTATGGTGGCTTATCAATTTTATGATCATAACTTTGTAACAAAATAACCCCTATTTGGGTACATATGCAATAGCATTTATTATACTTATTTATATATACTTTAAAGCCTTTAGAGTGCTCCCACAACCCCCCTGTTTTGATATTATATATATATATATATATATATATATATATATATATATATATATATATATATATATATATATATATATATATATATATATATTAAAATACAATTAATATTTAACAAAATATATCATTCATCATACCTAAAGCAGTTTTTTTTAAATATATTTTTGTAAAATACTTCCATGAATAAATATCTACCTTCAATTTGCCTTGAAAGGGCTTTTGAGCCATGCACTACTATATTTCCTTTATTTACATATTCCATTTAAGGGAATAAGGATGTAATAATAATGATAATTCCATAAATGATGTTCTTCATTTTAATGGTTTTAACACAATTATGAAATGACTTGAATGAGCCTTATAACTGTTCTTGTTATGTGTGGTGTATGATGGGATACGATTAAGCCTATTATAATAAAAAACCCACTGCAGATTAAAAAACAGCTCTGCATTGCTGGTTGTTAGCATTGGTATAAAAGAAACACTTTTATTATTGTTGTTGTGTACAAGGACAGTTAAGGCTCATGCACGTCATGTGTTTCTGCATTAAGTCAACTGAAGGGAACGACACAATTGATACAATTATTACTCTACGTCACAAAATGTAAATAAGACAATAAATTAGTACATGTATAAGCAACCGTTTCAACTGAAGATTAGTATCAACTATCCAAAGGACATGTTTTCACTGCTTGAGTCCAATAGCGATTGATGTTTGTTTTTTTGCCTCTGTGTTTATGTGTAACAAACTCTGAAGAGGGTCATCAGCGTGGGAGTTCCAGATTGTCTGCTTTGGTATTCATCATTCCTCTAAATTAGGAAGGATAATCTAGTGAAGGAAAAGGTCCCTGTACACAAACACAATGATTATGGGATTCCCTACAAATTTGGCTGAGATTTCTCTTCCTCTGCAAGCTAAGCTCCTTGACTATGTTAGGACAGTTAATCCTTATGACTAAATGTCTGCTCTGGTCCTGCCCTAATCTGCTTTTAACTTGCATTTTTTACATAAATGCAGGATTTCCCTTCAATTTTATAAGTGATCCGTTGTAGGAGAGCAGAGGGTATTCTCCTAATACCTGCCATGACCTTCCTCACTTTTCTGCACTTGACATGCTATTGTATTTTCTGCTAGGAACTGTCCAAATAGAAATATATTCATAATTTTACTAGTCGGTATTTATTATATGTTGGGTTAAGGCTGCTATATTGTTTACAGAGGATTTACAGTAGAGACACTGGATCCAGCAGCTGCTGGAGGGCTCAGAAATGTAGGCCTGACTGAGGTCCAAACAGATGAGTACATTGAATTTATGTGAACAAAGCAGATCACCTTCTCAAAGCTTCTATGAATGCAGAGGAACACTAAAAACAAATTGCTGTGGATTCCACACATACCAAACATAATATACTGACCTATTATACAAAAATCTCATTTTAACCCCAAATGGATTAATTTGACCCTCTAGAGCTGATGTGTAAGCAGAAGCCTTCCAGATGTGGCTGAAATCTGTGAATAATTTGGGATGATCAAAATTAATGTAAAAAATATAATTTCCTCTTGAATTTGCCCCTCTATAACTCTTTTCTCCTTGTTTTGCTGAAATGTAGGTCACATTAACTGGTAGACACTCCCCTGCAAAGAGCCAAGTGAACGGAAGTCCGTCCAAATGTCCTCGTTATATGAAAATTCGTAACTGGGATACAAACAGTACACTTAATGACACACTGCACAGCAAGGCTTCCATGGTATGTCATATAACTGGCATTTGTACTGTCAGTCATGAGGTACTTAATGTGTATTAGTGAACTGGATGTCTTGGGTCTTTTAGCCAACACCCTGCACGCAGCAGATATGCATGGGAGCCGTGATGACACCCCCACATTATGTTCGCAAATCAGAAGACGTTCGGACTAAGGAAGAGCTTCTTCCCCTTGCTAAGGAATTTATTGACCAATATTACTCTTCAATTAAAAGGTAAGGCTGTTATTCCTTCAAATGAGGAGTGAAAGTTGTATATAATAAAATCACCCGATTCACATCTAGGGTGTTATTTATCTAAATCCGAATTTTTATCATGTTTTAAATAAAAAAAAAAGTCAGACAAAACAAGAATCCACGATTTGCCCTTATTTATCATTAAAAAAATGTGAAAAATTTGGATCAAGAATTTTAGACTGTCGCATGAAAACTTTGATTTTTTCAGATTCTCATGCAAAAAAATCTGAATTTTCCGGATTTGACAAACAAATCGCCTAAATCGCCTGAATAGCCAAAAATCAAATTCAATTCAGATTATCATACGAAACCCAGTGCAGCTCATAATATCTTCAAATTGAAAATTTTCAGATTCTGACTTTTTGCATCCTTGGGGTTTAATAAATCTAGAAAAAATCTAGGTTTTTTTCCAGTAAAAATTTGGATCTAATAGAAAATTTTTTTTTAAAGTTTTTTGCATTCAGACTTTAATAAATAACCCCCCTAAACTAACTGCTGCTTTGTAGCTACTGCAGTGCAACTGCAGTGGTGCAATGTAGCCTCTATGCTACTAAATCGACCTCAGTGAGTTGTTTGCAACCCAAATCTACAAATGCAAGTCTAAAGCATGCATTCTGAAGCATACAATCTTTTACTGCCTCTATTACTCTTTCTCTATTGTTCAAAGGTTTGGCTCAAAGGCACACATGGACAGACTACAAGAAGTGACAAAGGAGATTGAATCCACAGATACCTATCAGCTACGAGATACAGAGCTTATTTATGGAGCCAAGCACGCCTGGAGGAATGCATCCAGATGTGTGGGGAGAATTCAGTGGTCAAAATTGCAGGTCAGTGTCCATCCATGTTGTTAGATTTGACACTTTTATTATAATATTATTATATTAATTAATAAAACTACAAATATTGCATTGAATTTATTTAATGCATCATGCCGTAAGCCACAATGCTATATATATATATATGGTTCACTCAAGGCTGAGGCAAAGGCATTATTTATGTGCAGTCATTGCTCAGAGCTGGTAGACCCCACTAAGGTGACCATACACAGGCAGATTTAAGATGGCAATTCGGGTCCTTTAGACTTATTTGGCAGCTTATCTGCCAGTGTATGGGGCCTCCCAGACCAATATCTGACCTAAAATCGAATTCAATTCAAGAATTCAAAGCCATATTAAATAATTCTTGGAAAATCCCTGTTTACTGTGATTAGAATCTGTAAAGGTGGCCATACACTGAGAGATCTGCTCATTTGGCGATGTCGCCAAACGAGCGGATCTCTCCCCTATATGCCCACCTTGAGGTGGGCAATATCGGGCTGATCCGATCATGGGCCCTAGGGCCCAACTATCGGATCCTAACGCATGGGAAATGGAGGTCGGATCGCGGGACCGTATCAACGAACAGATGCGGCCGCGATCCGACGGGATTTTTCGCCCATCCGATCGAGATCTCGATCGGTGAAGCCCGTCGGGGGGCCCCATACACGGGCCAATAAGCTGCCGACACGGTCTGTGGCAGCTTTTATCGGCCCGTGTATGGCCACCTTTAGGCAATCTTCTTGTGACCAAATTTTTAGGGCACCATTCAGCAGGGAAAATATTTAAAGTGTCCAATACCTATAGGTACCTATAGGGTATAGAGAAGACCTTCTTGGGACCTATTAAATCTGCACCATTCACATGGAAAAAGATTGTTCTTAATGTGACAAAGAGATTAAACCAGAATGTTGTGAGAGTGCTGCTTTCCAGCTAACTATACCATTTTTATGACTGAGCACGTATGCTCCAAGTCAGATCGGAAATTAAGATGGTAAGAAGTACTTGATGAACATGACATAAATAGATCAAGGCCAGAGCTTACCTCGGGGGCCAATGACAGAGGTTTAGGATTCTCTGGTTATCTTGTAATGTACCAATTACCTTTCCACTATGTATCAGCAGTCATTGTGTCTAGGCATGTGCTGCCCTGAAAACCTGCCTATTAGTGCCTACTGAATGATGTTATTGGACATCTCTGATCCAGGCTGTTTTATTATCAATGTATTCATGTCTTCTGCTTGAATTTATTGCCTGTAAGCAATAAATTAAGGCGTTTTGTGCATTTGCTTGTAAACTGTTTCCTGTGCTGCAAAGCTATGTACTACATGTAATTTGATGCAATTATCCACAAATAAAGAATGATATTTGCAGTTAAGGTTTTTTATGTAATAAGAACCTAATACACCATCCAAAGTGTCCAGCTGAGGGTCTAATTGTCTGTGTACATGTTAGAAAACCTGCCAATAAGAGAAGAGAGATTATTCCGTCATGAAACTAATAAGGCTTAGAGGCACCATAAAACATATATTTATCAGTAGCGCTTGGCTGTAGATTGATTTATCACTGTGTGCAGAACTGGAGAAAGACAGCACATCCCTATATTACTAAACTCGGGGCATATTTATAAAGCTGTTATAAAAAGAGCAGAGTTAAAATACTCCAAACATCCCAACTTTAACTCCAGGACACACCATGTAATATCATGTACAATGAACAATCTGTGTAGTGAATGTGTAGTGTCAACTTCTTCTAGCTCCACAACTTGATAAATTACACCCCTTTTACTCTAGAATTAAGCAGAACCACACAGCTGTAAACATACCCTTTTGTTTCACATCTCATTTCAACGTTTATTTTGGCGGAATTAATTTTACACAGTTTCACAGTATGCCCCTAAATACATAATTAGAGTGAGAGATCTATTGCACAGACTGCTAGGCTAGCTTGGGTCTTTGGGTGTGTTATTGGGCTCAATAACAGTTGCAGAGGAAAGTGTGACTATAAAATAATCCAATCTCCCGTTTCTACTCCTAGGTATTTGATGCTCGAGACTGCACCTCTGCTCACGGGATGTTCAATTACATTTGCAACCACATTAAATATGCCACCAACAAAGGCAACCTCAGGTGAGAACATTCTATCCTTGCATCATATAGTTCTTTATTGACATACCTTCAAGATGATCTTAATGGCGATTACCTGATGTCTCTTCACAGATCAGCAATCACTATTTTCCCCCAAAGAACGGATGGGAAGCACGACTTTAGAATCTGGAATGCTCAGCTTATTCGCTATGCAGGATACAAACAGACAGATGGTTCCGTGTTGGGAGACCCTGCAAATGTAGAATTGACAGAGGTAACATTATACAAAGCTACACCCTGTGTCTCAGCCCCATCATGCACCAGTACATGAGGATATTACATTTATGTCACAAACCCAAGTTATGTATTAGTGTTAAATAAGAAATATCTGTATATTTCCATCGTTAGATCTGCATTCAGCAGGGCTGGAAGGCTCCGCATGGACGTTTTGACATACTACCTCTACTGCTCCAAGCAGATGGCAGTGATCCTGAACTGTTTGAGATCCCCCCTGAAATGATCATGGAAGTAAACATAAGGCATCCCAGGTATGAAAGAGGCTACCAGGATTAAATAAAAAGTACCATTATCAATATGTATGTAGCGCTATAATAAACTCTCTATTATAAGCTTACTTTCATATATTTGTGTCACGGATGAGGCCTTTTCCTTCGGGGAGTAAGCCCTCGCAACGGTGTGGAGGCAGGGTGTAGTGCAACTGTAACAGTGTGCCAAAGCCCAAGAATTAGGCGCCAAAGGTTCTTTATGCTTAACCAAGGAACATCTCCCAACAAGTATATTTTAAGCAAATAATTCAACATTTTTAAAATGTTTTCCCTCTTCTCTGTAATAATAACAATACCATGTACTTGCTGCATGAATTCATATTGGTAAAAACAATCTATTGGTTTTATTTTATGTCAAAATGACTTTAAGTAGTCTTAAGGCATGGTGATTATGGAAACATTCCTTGCCTAGAAAACTCAAGACCCCTCCCCATCATTTGTGCACATGCGCAAATTTTCATCATCAGGACGGGAGCACTGGGGATTGGCACATGGGAAATTTAAAAAACGATTGTATCTCATGATCATCAATGTGGGTGTGGTTGCCACCCCCTAAAATCCTGCCACCCTAGGCCTGGACCTGGGTGGCCTTTCCACAAATCCAGGATTGTTTACACTAAGATAAGTGCTGAAAAAGAATCCCAAAATATAGCGTATAATAACAAAATACAGTGCCTTAGCAAATGTATTGCAGGGCATTTAAAAGGTATAGATGTCCCAGGGTAGTATATGAAAGCATCTGCATGATCTAAGGCTTATTCTTTGTATCCCTAACAGACTAGAGTGGTTTAAGGATCTGGGATTGAAGTGGTATGGACTGCCTGCTGTATCCAGCTTGCTGCTAGAAATCGGAGGATTGGAATTCAGTGCCTGTCCCTTCAGTGGATGGTACATGGGGACAGAAATCGGTGTTCGAGATTACTGTGACAACTCCCGCTACAACATACTGGAGGTACTGTGGCCTGGTAAAGAGCTCCACCTTTTGACAAACAAAGAATACTGCACAGACAAGACTGCAGACGCCACTTTCATAACTTCACTTGAATAATTTCACGTTTGGCCTGTAATATTAAATTATTTTGCTTTTATCAGCCCATAGTTATACATATGAACAAGTGTATCACATTCTTTTGTCAATTATTATTTTTTGGATAACATATGCTAGATATCTGCACATCAAACAGTTAATAAAGAATTATACTAATTAAGGCATTATTTGCTTTGATCTATTTAAAATATCTATTTTACTTAATTAGCAACATTTCTAATAACTCTAGCTTGTTTCTCATGGGATTGCTATACCAGTTTATCTTTCTTTGCGGTTGGGGTATAGCAATTTGCTATGAAAGCACAGCTAGATATCCTTTGATAACCAGGGCAAGAACAGATTTCCTTTAATTCAGCTAGAAAATCTATATAGACGTCTTGCTTTTCTTCCCTCTACAGCCCAGAAGGAGATACCCATAAACTAGAGCAAATATTCCTAGTGTTAGTAAACTAACCTTGTTAATAATTGCTGCAAATTTACCTTTATTTGTTCCTGTATTTTGTCTTGGATTCACATATTATACAACTTTTGTTTCAGGAAGTGGCCTTGAAAATGAATCTGGACATAAGGAAAACATCTTCTCTGTGGAAGGATCAGGCCCTGGTGGAGATAAACATTGCTGTGTTGTACAGTTTCCAGGCAAGTTCTGAAATCTCTAGTACTAACTTTTAGCCATAAACCCGGGATTTATATTGAAAATGTAACTAATAGAAGGCAGGTGCAATGGGGGCAGGGAACTAAATCAAATAAAAAGTGAACCCTCACACCCAACTGCTAGTATGGTGCAGGGTTTAGATAAAGGGATGGAGAAAAGATAGACTGATGTAGATACTGTAACTGGGCTTTGTTTAAACGTGATATTTAAGATGTTTGTAATTTTAGGTACCATTACTGAAAATGACATAATTCTGTCATTGTTCTATGAATGTACAATCAAAAGTCAAACCCCAGATCCATCATATTCAGTTGTATCTCCTGCTTTATGCTGCAGAGCGATAAAATAACAATTGTGGACCATCACTCTGCTACTGAATCTTTCATCAAACATATGGAGAATGAATACCGGTGCCGAGGAGGCTGCCCAGCAGACTGGGTTTGGATAGTGCCGCCGATGTCTGGGAGCATTACACCTGTATTTCACCAGGAAATGTTAAACTACCGTCTCACGCCTTCATTTGAGTACCAGGTATTTTTCATAAGCCGATAACCTACAACACTGAAGGCATTCAACTTGATAGAGCCCAGTGGGAAGAATCAAGTTACAGAAAAGGAAGACACTCAAATAAGAGGAAAATTAATTAAATAACCTTACATATAACATGCACAGAGGGCAATTGACCTGTAGCAAATATGAACTAAGTGCCTTGGAGTAACCTGGCACGGGGGCACCAGAACATGTTGGCAGTTCACAGTAATATCCCTGTTGTGCTGTGTCATTACTTTTAAATATAAATAGTTTCATATGATCAGCACTGATAGTATCTAGCACCAATACTATACATGAGGATAGAAAAGTATAGCGTTGGCTGCTGACAGCACCCCACGGGGTGTAGCACACTGTACTGGAAACATAAGTGCTTTTAATACACAGCTTGACTGCATATTATATTGTGTTTTGCTTATAAACAGGCAGAGAGAACTGTATTAATAATATTTACAATTCCAAATAGCAGATAAAAAACAGAAAATTAATACTATAAAGAATTTTCCTTATTTTATTGATGCACCAATTTTCTCTAAATATGTGTGGTTTTTGCAACAATAGATTATACAAGTTATATCAATGAAGTTATTTCCAATTGTATGTACCGTATATACTCGAGTATAAGCCGACCTGAGTATAAGCCGAGGTGCCTAATTTTACCTACATTTTCACCCAGAGAGGGATATTCTAAGACAATTTGCAATTGTTCTTCATTTTTTTATTATGTGTTTTTTTAAATTTCTTAGCATTTTGTTCAGCTCTCCAGTTTGGAATTTTAGCACTGGTTGCTAGGGTCTATATTACCTTAGCAACAGGTAACGGCAAATATTTGAAAATTATACAAAAAAAAATGAAGACCAATTGAAATGTTGTCTGTTCATCCCCACCCTATTACGAGTGACACACAGAACATATTTTTTTTAAAAAACTGAATTTTTTGTTTTGTTTTGTTTTTTTAAGTACCTGTGATGCTGCAACAAGGGGTTCAGTAAAGTCCTTGGTTAAGATCCAGAATGTGCTAGAAAGGAAGCTGCACCTAATAGAATGCACATGCCAGGTCTAACTACGTTGGCTGCCTGAAACGTACAATTAACTTGCAGCCTGCAGGCACAGTGAGTGCAGCCAATAGCACGTGACGTCAGCGTCCTCAGCACACAGCCGCAGACAGCATCCTCAGGCAGTACACACCCTCTGAGCATCTGATTGGAGAAGGATTAGGGGACGCGCCTCCAAATTTTCATTGGCTACGCAAAATCAGGAAGTGCGCAAGCTGCCGAGTGCCCTGCGGCGTGCAGTATCCCACAGCTCACAAGCCCATAGTTTTCACGCGCCGAGGCCCCAGGCATTCTTACTCTGGTCGGGTACTGTGTATTTGCCAACAGTAAAGATGGCATCCCGGACAGTTCTAGTCGCAGATGCAGGTCAGGGGGCACGTCGCGTCGATCAGCTAGGTCATTTTTTTACTGACTCGAGTATAAGCCGAGGTAGAATTTCTCAGCTTATTTTTGGTGCTGAAAAACTCAGGTTATACTCGAGTATATACGGTAACTCAGCATATTGTAAAAATTCACACATTTATGTACTACAAAAATATATCTCTGTTCTGTGTTCCTCAATCTAAAATTTGCCAACTTGCCCAAGCTCACAAAGACCTAGAAAATGAAGTAAACATGAAAAAACTCAAACAAGAGTCTAGTGACAGTGCCCAGTTAAAGGACAACTAAAATCATAATAAAATCACAATCATAAACCTGGAGTTTTGAGGGGCTGCCACATATAGGAGCTTACTTGCAAACATTACGATACATTTCCACCTGCATTCTAACCCAAGACAAGAGTGTAATGTTTTTCAGTGTATGGCTATTGCCCTAGAACAGGGGTGCCCAAAAGGTAGATGGGGATCTACCAGTAGACCTTTAGCTGGTTATGAGTAGATCTCAAGACACTGTCAACAAACAGCTTGTCTAAATCTGCCTCTATTTCATGCTTTTTATTCAGATATTTATTACGTTATGGTTACATAAGAAATAGTTGTTTGTTAAATATAGCAATATACATTTTCCCATTAATCAGTATTTAAATTATATTTTTCATGGAACAGAATGCTTTTATGGATGTAGATCATAATGGGACAACATCACTAAAAGTAGACCTCGCATTAGTAAAGTATGGGCCCTCCTGCCCTAGAATGTCTAAAAAGAGGAAAACTGAAATTTAGCTGCAGAACAAACTTATCAGTTGAATCTGATATATACAGTATTTTGGTATCCTGCAATATTGCATGTAAACAGTGAATCAAAGGGCTTAATATAGTTAAAGGTGAACTAAGGTTTAATTAAGGATTTATTTAGAAATGCTATACCTTGTCTGAGCGCTTGTGCCATCCACCACAACCCTTTAGCAGTGATTTGTGCCTCTAAAGATACTCCCAGTTGCTCCCCATCTTGTTTTCTGCTGATTCACTGCATATGCTCTGGGTTCCTGTCAGTTACCTGAGCTCAGGGACCAACAACATACAGTATAGAGACAATATATAATTCACAATACAAGGCTGATTAGTAATTCACATTTATATCACAGGGCAACTTAGAAACCAGTGCATCTGTATTAGAATTAAAGCTCAACTCTGTAAAATCAGCCCCTATGACAGATGAAAACGAATTTTATGATTTCCATTGATCCACTAAGCTTGGGGGGTTATTTATCAAGGTCCGAATTTATCTCAATATCGGCTGCTACTATTATTATTCGATTTTCCAGAAAATTTGCTTTGCGGGAAAAGCTCAGGTTTTCACTATTTTTTCGTGAATTTTCCCTGAAATCTCCGAATTTTTTGGAGTTTTCACCCAAAAGCTCCGAAAACATTTTGAAATTGCCCGAAATCCCAGACATAATCAAAAATCAATGGGACTGTTCCCATTGACTTTTATGCAACCTCGACAGGTTTGAGATGCTGTGTTTTTATATTCAGGCCTTTTAGCCCTCGGGGTTTAATAAATTCCGAAAAATTTGTGATTTAATAAAAAAAAATCAGGAATTTTTCGGATTTCAGGGAATTTCGGGTATTTGGAGCTTAGTAAATAACCCCCTTAGTTTTTCAACAGAAGGCCACAGCATGTGCAGGGTCACTGACACTCAAAAGATGGCCTATCAGAATCAGAAGATGGGGACCTCTGTGGAGACACATTTCATTACTGCTATAGAGTGCTGAACCTCTGGGCTGGTACAGTAAATTCACTATATAAAATACAGAACTTTTAGCTATGTTTTTTCTAGCTTTAGTTCTATAAACAGAAAAATATGTAATAATGTGTTTAAACAAATCATTTCATGCAAACCACATTTTACTGAAAATTTTAAAATCAGAAATGTAGGCCTCCAAACTAAACTTTCCATATCTCTGTAAATCTGACCAACCATGTGTAGCTGTATGTCTTGCTTTGATTGTTAATTGATTTTCTATTGATTTTCTATTAATAATATATATATATATATATTTTCCCTACGTGTGTGTGTGTGTATATATATATATATATATATATATATATATATATATATATATATATATATATATATATATATATATATATATATATTTGTATATTACCAGCCGGATCCATGGAATACCCACGTATGGAAAGGAGTTAATGGAACACCAACAAAGAAAAGGGCCATTGGATTTAAAAAGCTGGCAAAGTAAGCAGTGTGGATATTAAAGGTGAACATATTATTGGTGAAGTTTTTATTGATTTTGAGTAAGTTGTAACTTTTTCAACACAGGGCGGTTAAATTTTCAGCTAAATTAATGGGACAGGCCATGGCTAAAAGAGTAAAGGCTACAATTCTCTACGCAACAGAAACTGGGAAATCACAAGTCTATGCAAAAACTTTATGTGAAATCTTCAAACATGCATTTGATGCAAAGGTGAGTACGTGCATACCCTTCATCCAAATACATATGACCACAAAGAGCCAGATGGAAAGTTATAGTTGAGTGAAAATCTAAAAGTTAAGAGAAGAAAAGCTTATCAAGAGAGAAAAGCTTATACATGACAGTGATAAAGTTATAGTTAAACCCATACTTGTACATCTCTGAATTTCTGAGCATGTAAAATGTGTTTCTCTACAGGTTACGTCAATTGATGAATATGACATTGTGCACCTGGAACATGAAACACTTGTCCTAGTAGTGACCAGTACTTTTGGCAACGGTGATCCCCCAGAAAATGGAGAGGTACAGTATTCACATACATAGTAAAATTCTATATTATTGAGAAAGAAGATAACTCTAGTTGCTCTTAGACTTTCAACACTGCACCATGAAGTAATGAATTACTTAATGGGATTCTGTCATGATTTTTATGGTGTAGTTTCTATTTCTAAACTACATTACAAATAATTCACTCTACCATTTAAAATTATATTCTTAAAACAACAAATGTATTTTTGTAGCTGTATTTTTGGTGTGGAAGCAGCAATTTCAGTGCAGTGTCTGATTTTGAGCTTTGAGAAGGAGACAGCACTTCAGGATGGAACTAATTTGAGTCAGCTATTGTCTCTCTCCCATAGTATTTTACCACAACCTGTCGTCCCCACCTAGTGGTAGACAAGAGAATAGCAACCAAACTGGAGCACCAATAGCAATGCAAACAAATCCTTCAACAGAGGTTACAGGTAGCTGCTATCTCGTTAGCTGCCCATTATTTAGTTGATAGGCTGCTAATGGGCTGCTGGGGAGGGAAGGGAGAGGGGTAATCCAACTTGCAGTGTAGCGATAAAGACTGACTAAAGTTTATCACAGCAAAAGTCACAAGACCTGAGGGCACCTAGGAAACTGACAATATGTCTAGCCCCATGCCAAATTTCAAAATTAAATCTAAAAAATCTGTTCGCTCTTTTAAAAATGGATTTCAGTGCAGAAGTCTGCTGTAGCAGCACTTTTAACGGAAGCATTCTGGAAAAAAAAAAACAGGTTTTATGCAAAAGTATCCCTATCATGTTCTTGAGAAGATATTTCTGGTGCCTGTGGATCAAGGACAAATCTTTAAAGGGATTCTGTCATGATTTTTATGGTGTTGTTTTTATTTATAAATTACACTGTTTACACTGTAAGTAATTCACTCTACCATGTAAAATTTAATTCCTGAACCAACAAGCATATTTTTTTTAGTTGTAATTTTGGTGTGCTGTACTTAGATCTATCAGGGAACTTTTATCTTTTGCTAAGGAGCTGCTATCTGGTTACATTCCCATTGTTCTTTTGTTGGGCTGCTTGGGGCAGAAAGGGGGGGATGATATCACTCCAATTTGCAATACAGCAGTAAAGAGTGGCTGAAGTTAATCAGAGCACAAGTCACATGACTGGGGGCAGCTGGGAAACTGACAATATGTCAAGCCCCATGTTAGATTTCAAAATTAAATATAAAAAAATCTGTTTGCTCTTTTGAGAAATGGATTTCAGTGCAAAATTCTGCTGGGGCAGCACTATTAATTAATGCGTTTTGTAAAAAACATGTTTTCCCATGACAGTATCCCTATTAAGGAACCCTCCAATGTACAGACTATATATTGTGTAACCTTTTATAAAAGAATTGTTAATGGCCATAAAGGAGTATAATGGAAGCCTACCTTATGTAAAAAATTTTAAAAAAACGCAACTGACTAAAAACTTTAAAAAAAAACCCTGAATACAGCAAATTTGTTTTCTACTTATCATCTACCAACTCTCAAAAAAACAGAAAATTTCAATTCAAATAGGAAAAAAATCACTTAAATTTTGCCATGGACAGTTTCTATTGACTTCTACATGAATTTGGCTGTTTTTAGATGCCAGATTTTTTTTTTTAAAGAAATCAAGTTTTGAAAAGTAATTTAAATTTGTGTTAAAATTTAAATTTGAATGTTGATAAACATAGTTTGAGCCCTGTTGCCATTTGATATATCAGTTAGGCTAGTGACACACGCTAAGATTCGCCTTGTGAGGCAAATTCGGGCAACTTCGGAAAACAAAGCGTTCCAAGTGCCATCCTGCCGCAATTTAGATTCTAGCCGGCAGGAAGGTTTTTGTGGAGATTAGTCGCCTGAAGAAGAGGCGATTTATTTAGTCAGGCCACTAAATCTCCCCGAATCTTAACGTGTATCACTGCCCTTAAATAGTCTTGTTTGAGAGAGTACTGAGAGTGACTTAAAGGAACAGTAACACCAAAAAATTAAAGTGCTTGAAAGTAATGAATATATCATGTACTGTTGCGCTGCACTGATAAAACTGATCTGTTTGCTTCAGAAACTACTATAGTTCATGTAAACAAGCTACTGTGTAGCTAGTGTTGCCACCTTTTATAAAAAAAATTACCGGCTCCAGGGGGCGGGGCCTCAAAGGGGCGGGACGTGACGTCAAAAGGGTCGGGACGTGACGTCAAAGGGGGCAGGGCCATGCCACGGACACCAGGGATGCTAGAAGAGGCAAAAGAAAAGGTAAGTTGCAGGGGATTGGGGGCAATTGGGGCCAGGCCGAGGGCTCCTTTTGATCGTATTACAAATTTACCGGCAGTTACATTGCTGGTAAATTTGTAATACCGGCCCCGGCCTTGGCAGGTATTTTACTGGCTAGGCCAGTAGAATACCGGCCGGGTGGCAACCCTATGTGTAGCAATGGCGGAAATTGAAAAAAGGCTATATGGCAGAGATTAAATAGTAGATAACAGATAACACCATTATGTTCTACAGAGCTTATCTGCTCTCTGTTGTGTAAGCAAAGCCTTTTCTCCTTTGAATGGCTGCCTCCATTGCTACACAGCAACTTATTTATATAAACAATAGTAGTGTTTCTGAAGTAAACACAGCAGTTTTACCAGTGCAGGGCAACACTACATTATACAGTAGTTGTATTACTTTAAAACACTATCAATTTTTGATGTTACTGTTCCTTTAATTAATGAGAAAGGTTAAAGCAAAATCTAGTCTAAAATGTATATGGCTCTAGTAACATAAATACAGCATTGTCATGTCATCTCTCTAATGTTCATTACAGAAGTTTGGTTGTGCATTAATGGAAATGAGGCATCCCAAGTCTAACATGGAGGAGAGGACGTAAGTATTTTCCCTCCATGTGGTACTTACATGTGAAATGGAGCTATTGTATAATTGTTACAAGCACAAGGAATAAGGTAACCAGTGGGATTCACAGAGAGGTAGTTATGTAACAGCTGTTGTGCCAAAATGTGACTGTCCTTGGCACACTGCCTTTGATATATAATTAATTTATTTGCACTAAAAGGCAGATTTTCCTTTAGTTCCCCCTATCTACAGTACCTTATCATATGAGCCCAACGTTAAAACTTCCAGCTGGCCCAACGTTAAAACTTCCAGCTGGCATAGTACAGTCGTAGATGTGTAAGTTAAGATGCCATACATGCCCATATTTTATCAAGCAGCCTATTCTGCTTTTCGTTGATGTGTTTAGCGTGAAAATTGTGCATAGATAGATGTGGAAGTGAATATGAGCTTAGCTTGTGCCATCAAGCTTAGTGGCAATGTGTAGAAAAGGCTTATTACCATATATACTTGAGTATAAGCCGAGTTTTTCAGCCCCCAAAATATGCTGAAAAACTCTATCTCGGCTTATACTCGGGTCAAGGGCAAAAACGGTCGCCGGCGTCTAAGAATAGTCGCCAGACCACCTAAGAATTGTTGCTGGCGTCCAAGAATAGTCTCCAAGAATATTCGGCGGCATCCAAGAATGGCCCCCGGCATCCAAAAATGAGACGCTGGCACCTCCAATCGGAGCAGAAACCCTCAATTTTTTGATTGAAACTTACCAGAAGCTGCTGCATTTCTCACCCTAGGCTTATACTCGAGTCAATAAGCTTTCCCAGTTTTTGGAGGTAAAATTAGGTACCTCGGCTTATACTCGGGACGGCTTATACTCGAGTATATACGGTAAATAAGGTAATACATTAATAATACTGTAAATATCTTCCCCAAATCATTTTTTTGTGTTCCCTGAAATAAAGGTATGTTATGTTTCTGCAGAAGCTACAAAGTCCGTTTTAACAGCGTCTCATCCTCTGCTGATGCCCAGAAATCATCTGCTGATGAGACCGGACCCAGAGACAACTTTGGAAGTGCAGGTCCCCTAGCTAATGTTAGGTAAGGATCTGGCAGGGAATGACTGCTTAGTTGAGCCATGGATTGTTAAGGGGCCTTATGGTGACTGGCCTGGAATTTATTATTGGACCACAATGAAAGAATCGTTGCACTAGCTTCAAGCAGCACTAGTGCCAGGGCACATCTCTCTTCTGCACAAAGAATCCGTACTCCCTCGTACCTTTGTTTACATTGCAGAGCACAAGCCCAACCGAAATTCATGCGCCACACACTCTATATAGCAAAGTATAAATACGCTCAATTGCCATTTCTCTGCTGTTATAGCACTTATTGAAACTTCAGCCATCACTTTTTATACATCTACTACTTAAAAATGGAAACAATCATGGTATTATGAAGTTCTGCTGCTATACCCCCAAAATTAATACTTAAGCAACAGTTTATATCAAATTAAGTGACATATTAAATAATCTTACCAAACTGGTATATATATATTTAAGTAAATATTGCCCTTTTACATCTCTTGCCTTGAATCACCATTTCGATATGGTGTGTATGCTGCCTCAGCGATCCACTGACCAGAAATACTGCAGCTCTAACTGTAACAGGAAGAAGTGTGGAAGCAAAAGACAGAACTCATGTGACCTAACGTGTATGGTTTGTTTGTGTGCACTGTGAATCCTAGGATCCCAGGGCACGGTATTTATTTTTTTTAAAATCCAATTTTCTATTTATGATTACCCAATCGCACATACTACTAAAGAAGTATATTTTTAAATGGTTTATTTACATGAAGCAGGGCTTTACGTATGAGCTATTTTATGCAATATATATTTTTATAGAGACCTACATTGTTCGGAAGGTATAGTTTTCCTTTAAAGTAAAACCTAAATAAACATTCTGTAACATTTTTTGTTTAAAAAATGAATTTATTTCATCACGCAACTTTAGATTCTCAGTGTTTGGACTTGGCTCACGAGCTTATCCCCACTTCTGTGCCTTTGCCCGTGCTGTTGACACCCTGTTGGAGGAGCTGGGAGGAGAAAGAATATTGAAAATGGGAGAAGGGGATGAATTGTGCGGACAAGAAGAATCCTTTAGAACATGGGCCAAAAAAGTGTTTCAGGTACAATCTGTGTTTTGTGTAAGTTTAAGCATTGCTATGTTTGTAATAACCCAGGAAAACAATTCTTTACTGTGTTTTGGTTAATTGTTTGGTTAATTTTTCATGTTTGATCTGGTGAAAGTGTGCTAGGATACCATATATTATCAGGAAAAATGCTGGCTATTTTGTTTGAATTAACAAACAACTGAAAAAAACTAAACTCCCTGAATGTATACTCAGCAAGAAGAGCCCTCCAAAGCCATAACCAGCAGCACCTTCAGCTTATAATAAATGTCAGATAAAGTAGAATAACACAACAAATGAGTCATCTTTTGTTTGACTGTTTTAGTTAAGTGTTTCCAATATGTGCTGCACATTTGAAAGTGAAAATGTGAACTATTCAGATAAATTCTGAGTATTTTTCCACAGTGCAGTTAGCAGGTGTCATGCAATAGATTACTAGCTAGTACAGTATATGTTTGAACAAAGGCTGTCCAGGACCTTGTTAGCTGTTTTAAGAAGTGTGTGACCTTAGTGTGGCTTCCTTTGCTTATGCTTTTAAACTTGGTTAACTTGGTAAACTTTGGTTCTTTAATGAAACTTCATAGCATGTTGTATTAAGGTACTGGTATGGTACCATTTGTATATATGTGTTTATACTGAGCATGTGAATGCTGAATGTGAGTTCTACGCTAAATGGTTGACACAAAATTGTTTGTCAATAGCTAAAGAAACTTATGTTCAGAGAAGCAGTGATTGCATGTTGTGGCATACACAATATTTTGGGGAGGAAGTATAATTGCTGGGTTTATTTTTGTACAGGCTGCTTGTGATGTCTTTTGTGTAGGAGATGATGTAAATATTGAAAAAGCAAACAACTCACTGATTAGCAATGACCGCAGCTGGAAAAGAAGCAAGTACAGAATCAGTTTTGTAGCTGAGGCACCAGAACTTACACAAGGTGAGGGATTATATCCACCAGACCAAGCCTGTCCAAAGTAAGGACTATGGGTTCAGTCTTTCGTGGGATTTCTATAAAAAAAAACAACCTTTCTAAAGGCTCATGGCCTTCTGTATATGATACGATATATATACAGCATATATATATATATATATATATATATAGTCTAGCCCTTTCATGCGTGGTATATTGCAAAACTAGCTCATTATTATGAAAGTAACTGAAAAAGTACTGGCCTATTCTTGTGTATTGTCCTTGTAAAATCAAAGATGGTGGAAATCCAGTGATGCACAACTAAACCTAATGCAGCATCTGCACATTTTGATTCTAAGAAATTAGTGATTTCTTTTCATGTTACTACATTTTTCAAGGATCAAAAATGGCAACACCTCTTATTAAAGAGAACGTGTGCACATAAAATTTTAAAAACAAAATACAAAGCCTGCTCTGTATTGTGTATCCAATATCTTATATCAACTCAAGCAGTTGTCAAATATAAAATTAGGTGACACAATGAATACTAGATATAAAGCGTAACTTGCACAGTTTGCTTGCATGATTGTATTTCATGCCCTGCCTTTAACAACATATTTTATTGTTAAAAATGTGGGTACACTGAGTAGGGCAATCTGAAAATCATCTATCTATCTGCTAGTGCTAACTTCTAAAGATAGCTGTAAAGTATGAAAACTTGAACATAATGTAGCCAGTAAGCACGCTATAAATAACAAAAAGTACAGAAGTAATGAATATTCATAATTCTACTGTAAGCTAAAAATCACTTCTGTTCTAACAGCTTTATACAGTATTCACAAGAAGAAAGTGTACGGAGCTCGTTTGTTGTCTCGCCAGAACTTGCAAAGCTCAAAATCCAGGTTAAGCATTTGTTTTATTTTTTTTAATGGCCAGTGATTTCTTCTTAAAATTGTTTTGCTTCTATTTCATTGAAATGAAGCAAGCTTGCCTTCAAAGTATCAGAAACTGAATGGTTATCTCACTACAGCCGATCCACTATATTCCTCCAACTTCACACTAATGGACATAAAGAACTGAGCTACAAACCCGGAGACCATTTGGGAATCTTTCCTGGAAACTATGAAGATCTAGTGAATGCCTTGATAGAGCGATTAGAAGATGCTCCTCCTGTGAACCAACTGGTGAGGGTGGAGATGCTGGAAGAAAGGAATACCGCCTTAGGTATGAAGTGATTATTACTTTTGTCTCTAAAAACTTTAGCTCAGACTCCATATTCACATTTGGTTCTATTGGCTTCCCAAATGTAACTTTAATATTTTCAGTCAGGAAAAAAACATGTTTTCCGATGACAGGATCCCTTTAAGATCAATATTTGCCTCCTCATTGTGGAACAGTGAAATTAAAAGGGTTTTTTCAGAATGGTGTATTAATGGATTTTTATAGCTGAACTACTCAAAATGAAAATCTACCTGCCATTCATCCTCCAAAATATAGACTTTTAGTCTGCTTGCATTTCTGGGAAGTATTCATAAGACGAGGCAAAGTTACTATAAATACTAATCCCACACAATGGTATTTTAGAGCATTGTTTTGAAAGGTGATATGAGTAATTTGGGTCTCCCTTCCATCATTTGCGGTAAGGACAGGGAGGAGGTTTAACATGCCACTTAAATATTAACTAGGGTGGACATATGGTGCAGCAGTAAGGTATTTTTCTCATTATAATCTAGTATAGTTAGTAGATATAACATATATCCACCATTCTGATCTCTTTACACACATTGTGCACAACTGTGTGATATTTTGCAGGTGTAATCAGTAACTGGACAGAGGAGGAACGAATCCCACCCTGCACCATCTTCCAAGCCTTTAAGTATTTCCTAGATATCACCACTCCCCCTACCCCTCTCCTCATGCAGCAAATTGCACTGCTGGCAACTGATGAGAAGGAAAAGAAACGACTTGAGATCTTAAGCAAGGTAACAGAATCCACTATTTTGCATGTAATAAAGGTAAATTTGGGAATATTTAAGGGGCATTTTACACCCTTTCACACTGTAATCGAGTGGAAGAGTAGCAAATTACTACTTCACAGATATATAATGAGTTGCTCATTATCACAGAAACAGCATCTTAGGGAATATAGCTATTTTTTATACAGAACTTAATATCTCAATTTGAAGATATGACCCTGTTTACAGGAAGGGCATACACAGATAAGCAAAACAACTTTTCATGGGTACTTTATAATGGCTAAAAATTTGAAAAATATAAACATCTTCACTTAACGAATAGGCAGAATATTTTTTTCCTATTAATTGTGCTCATGTTGAGCAACAGCACATACAGGTATATATTGTCAGGCTTACCGGTGTGATCCAGGCGGAGAAGGAGCTGGAGCTGAAGATTTCGAACTCACAAGCGCCTCACACAACCACTACCCACCTGGGATGGAACAGGGAGCAGGGTTGTGGAGAGTAGCCAATGAGACTATCAAACGCGGTACAGAGGATGAGGCAAGGTCGTAGTCAGGAAGTCCGAGGTCAAGGCAGGCAGCGAGGTTCGTAACGATAAGACAAGCAGAAGAGTCGAGGCAGGCAGCAGAAATCGTAGTCCAGGTTCAGGCAGGGTCACAACAGGAAATTCAAGTAGTAAGAGATGCTAGGGTTTCAGTAATTAACCTAATAACCAGGCAATGCATGTTAGTCTGGATCTGGTTTAAATACATATCTTTTGGCGCCAAACTAGCGTCCTCACGCTGACGTCGCGGAACTGACGCCAGCACGTCCGTCACAGGCATTTCCACCTACGTCCCTGCGCCCGCGACCGTCGCCACCGCGTCAGCGACCGTCGCTGGCATCCGCGTCACGCGCCGGCGCGCATTACCGCGCCCGCGCCTGCGCCGAACAGGACGCATGCGTACGTTCTTACATATATTGTCCATATAAAATTAATTATATAATTGCTGGTTTATTTAGTTGTGTACAAACATTCAAGAGAGAAATAATTGGCAACCTATATCCAATAAAAGAAGCTGAGGTTAACAAGTAGCGAAGAGGTCCTTTTGGTGCCTCCAACATCACATAAAAAAATTAAATACTCAAGTATGTATATCTCCTGGTTTCTTAGGGTTTGCAGGAATATGAGAAGTGGAAGTGGTACAAGAATCCAAGTATTGTTGAGGTACTAGAGGAATTCCCTTCAATTCAGATGCCTTCATCATTGCTGCTTACACAACTACCCCTGCTACAGCCACGATACTACTCCATCAGCTCTTCACCCGAGATGTATCCAGAAGAAGTGCACCTTACTGTTGCTGTTGTGTCCTACGGCACAAGAGGTAGTTCTACATTTATGCTTAAGGCACCCACCTTGCCTAGTATCCTAGTAACTGTAAGCATGTTTATTTTACTCCTTGGTAGCAGGCCAGTGCATCAATTGTACATTCATTTTTTTGAAGGGGTAGGATCTATGTTAAATGAAGCGTTCTCAATGAAAAACAATTAATGGTTTAGCCACTATAAACAACACTACAAACATGCAATGCTGTACAAACCAATATATGTAATGTTATGTTTCCTTTCATAGATGGAGATGGGCCTATACACCATGGTGTCTGCTCCTCATGGCTCAACAGAATACAGCCAGATGAAGTTGTGCCCTGCTTTGTCAGAGGGTAAATGACAATGTTTTGTAATTCTCTGGTAGTATATCAGTACTTTACTAAACTGTGGTTACATTTATTATTGTATTTATTTGTGTGTACAACTTGCTTAGGTTTGGGTATTTTTTAACCTTTTAATACGACTTCCTCTGAACAAACCCCTGTAAACGTCTTTTTTTCTTTTCCATCAGAGCTCCAAGTTTCCAAATGCCAGAAGACCCACAGGTTCCCTGTATTCTGATAGGACCAGGCACTGGTATTGCTCCATTTAGGAGTTTTTGGCAGCAACGCCTCTACGATATGCAGCACAAAGGTGATTTTCTCATTGCAGACTTTGTATAACAGCATATTAATGTTAGCATGGGTTTTGCAGCATAGAACACTCTTGCCAGTTCAAGCAACAACAAGGGTTGATAAATCTAAAGATTTTTGTGTTTTTAAAATGTGCTCAGTGCTTCTATGCAGCTATATTCATTTGCTAGAGAAGAAATTCTCTAGCACCGACAACATATAAGTAAATAACGACTGATCCTGTAATATCAGAAAAGTGAGTATAAAGGTGCAGTGGTAACTTTACTTTCTTTATAATAAGCGGTGTGTCAAAACTGGTCAGACCTTTAAAATGTGACATCACAACTGAAAGGTGAAAGCTAAAACTTTTATATTATGAATAAATGTATGAATATATTCTAAATGAAATATATCTAAAAATTGAGGTGCACTGAAAAGTTACTACAAGATTTCTATCATTTTCTGGTTCTGATTTCTTTAGGACTGAAACCTTGTCCCATGATCTTGGTCTTTGGGTGTAGAGAGTCCAAAATTGACCACATTTACAAAGAGGAAACCATGCATGCAAAGAATAAAGGAGTGTTTAAAGAACTCTTCACAGCATATTCTCGTGAACCTAATAAACCAAAGGTATTCGTCTACTCTACAACATGTATTATTAGAACCCTACATAATCCTAAAGATGCTGCTGTTAACAAAATTTACATGAAACTTTTTTTTACTGTTATGTTGCTGGTAATAAGTGATTTATGACTTGTTTATCATTAATTTACAAGTCTTTGATACACCAGATGACAACATTGTTATTCTTCCAAGTAGTCAGTTAATCAACATAATACATAGTCACTTACCAGTTCATGATCAATTTATAATATCATGTATAAGTAGTGTACGGGACTCTTTTGCTGGCTGGGGCTGCCCACAGTTTTGGTGTAGCAAATTCAAGGATTGGCATACAGGAGAAGCACATGATTAGCCAGGCATATTTAAAAATCAATTGACTTTATTTAGAATCATCTCATCTCGTTAGTATGCATGACTGTCAAGGTTGGGGTTGTTTTCTCTGGAAAAAAGACATTTGAGAGGAGACATGATTACACTTTACAAGCACATTAGATGACATTATAGAACAGGTCAACCGTTTCGAAATAAAAAATAACAAAAGTGGTATAAAGGTGATACTTTTATTGGCCAACTAATATAATCAAAGCAAACTTTCAAAACATTTTAGTTCCTTTTTCAAGCTGATTACCTCTACATGGTACAACTTTACTTGCAATCACATTATAGACAAATAGCAGGGGACCTTTTTACCCATAAAGAAAATCACCATACCAGAGACCATCCCTTCAGAGGAAAAGAACTTTCATTTGAAGCAGTGTAGGTGGTTCTTCACAGTGAGGTTGTGGAATGCACTGCCGGGTGATGTTGTGATGGCTGATTCTGTTACTGTCTTTAAGAGGGGCTTGGATGATTTCTTGGACAAGCATAATATCCAAGGCTATCTACAGTTAGTGTATGAGTATATATAGTTTATGAGTGTATGGAGGGGTCAGTGTGTGTGTGTGTGTGTGTGTGTGGATGGTCTTTTTCAACCTGATTTAACTATGTAACTATGTATGTGGCATACAGGCTACTTTTTGAATAACTTTATCATTTGTCTGCCTCACTACAAAAACATAAACATAGCTTATCATTATGTTGCCTAGTTAGAATACAAATGAAACAACAGTTTTTGAATAACGGTTGCAGGTATGAGATTGCTTCTGTGGAAAGCTTTTAATTACCGCGAGACAATCTCCTAAAGTCCATTTTAAGCAAATTCTTTTCTTTTTTTTAAATTAATAAAACAATACCTCAACATGGCATAACAATTCTATTGGGTTTATTAATTGTTTAAATTTACCAGACTTAAGGTATGGTGATACAAAATACAGAAAACATTTGTAGATTATTATTGATGAAAGGTGCTTTGTGTCACAAACAATCATTTTAGAATTCTACAAATACCAGTAATACCAATACAAAAATATCAAGAGCACTTTAGAACAAAAAATCATTGTAACCAATGTGGACATGTTTGATTTATGCTTAGTATGCCGCTGATAGAACAAAATGTCTTTGTCTTTTTGTAGAAATATGTTCAGGATGTACTGAGGGAACAGTTATCTGAAGTCACATACAAAGCTCTGAAGGATCAAGGTGGACACATATATATATGTGGCGATGTCAACATGGCTGGGGATGTCCTGAAGAGTCTTCAGCATATTGTAAAAGAATGTGGAAATCTGACGATTGAAGAAGCTGGGGCCTTTATCAGCAAGCTAAGGGTGAGGGGCATTTGCTATTGCAAGTATAAAATGTAGTGAACATTGCCTCTATAAGCACTAGGAACCCACCATGTCTCATCATCTGCTAGGATGGTGCCACTGAGATGCTAGTGTTCTTAAACATCTCTAGCACATTACTGCATGCCCCATTTAATGCTTAAAATCTGAAATCAACACCCACTAAAGCACACAGATCTCATGATCAACAACTTCTGCAATCATTAAAATAGAAATAAAATATATAAAAATGATTATCTAGATCAGGGATCCCCAGACTTTTTGTTAACCCTTGAGCCACATTTAAATGTAAAAAAAAGTTGGAGAGCAAGCAAGCAAGCAAAAGCTCCTGGGGGTACCAATCATGGTCTGTGATTGACTATTGGTAGCCCCTGGCAGAGTACAGGAGGCTCTGTTTGGCAGTACACCTGGTTTTTATACAACCAAAACTTGCCACCAAGCAAGGGATTCAAGCATGTGCTTTGAGGCTGCTGGAAGCAACACCCAAGGGGTTGGTGATCTAGATATTTGAATAAGCTTTCCGTGTGTCTGTCTTGTCACTCTGCCCGAAAAGATAATTATCACACCATCTTGTATTAAAATTAATTCTGTAGCATGTTAAGCCATAGAGCTCTATGTGATGTCATCTGATTGCTGACAACATGACTCATAAACCGTAAACAAATATCTAGCTACTTGTTGTTCTGAAACTCCTAGAAGTATGAGAAAGTAAATGTTATAAAGTCATACTCTGTTTTCTTTCTTCAGGATGATAATCGGTACCATGAAGATATTTTTGGAGTCACTCTTAGGACATATGAAGTTACAAACCGTCTCAGATCTGAATCTATTGCCTTCATTGAGGAAAGCAAAAAGGACTCAGATGAGTAAGTTGAGGTACATCATTGCTCCATGCTTCCTTTACCTATAAAATGTATATAAGTTAAATGTCCTTCACAGAAATGACTTGTGCAAAGCCTTCATGTAGAGAGAGAGAGAGAGAGAGATTGTTAAAGAAAGATACAGAAAAATAACTATTATTTGTAGAAACATTCAATAGCAACACTTGAAAAATAGCTCTCTGCTCGAAACATGTAGTGGATCAATAAAAGCACAGTTTTTTCAGCAATGTACTGCGTTTGACCAAGTTCTTATCCACTGTTATTTCTATCTATTTGTAGAAACAGTGGTGTTTGTTAACTGAAAAATAAAGAGGTGAACCTTTATTAATAATCATATTGTATTGTATTAATGTTGATTAAACCTTTTAATATACTGCTTGTGAGCAATAACTTACACACATGCAATTTATACTTTGTATATCCATAAGACCACCCATATGAAACAGGGACAAAGCACTATATACTGGATTGTGGAAATCCTAGTCAGTTGTAGTTATTGTATATTTAAAATGCTCAAGATATACCTAATCCTAAAAATTACTAGTGTTGAGTATGGATTCAAGCTTTGATATGATTCTTCTGTGCCCCTTACATTCAATGCCTAATTATCTGCATTTTCCCTAATTTTCTGGCTCCCACACAGAGGTGGGAGGTTGTTTAGCTCCTTTCTGTTTAGGTAGAGATGCAATGTATTTAAGGTTTGGGACACAGGGAGGTGATACATGAAATATTAGGAATTGGTATATAAAACTATGCATATTGCTTTATCATTGCATAATATTCAGCCTGCCAATAATATATATGCTTTCTAATTCCTTAGGGTTTTCTGCTCATAAATGGAATGCCTCCTATGTCAGTGGATGCCAAACTGGTCATGCAAGCACCTGAGATACTACACCTGCATGTACACTGTTTGTGGAGACATACATAAACCATGTGTACCGCATGTATGACACAGTCACATACTGTAACACCTACACATCCATATGACAATGCTGACATTTACATTTAATGACTTGCTTTGTTCTTACTCATGTAAAGCCCCCATTTCAGAATGGATTTTGTAACTTCAGCAGCAAATGGTTATCTTTTTTTATGGGACTCTGAGCACCTCTCTGCCTGCTGCCCTGTGGTGTCTATGTCCTGTAACCATACGCATCTCTCTCTATATTTATAAATATATGTATGTAAGGATATATGCAGATATCTACTACGTCATCTAAATATTGGATCCCACTTGTGTTGGATATAATCTCACTGCAGTGTTCTTGCTTGACATCCAGCAGTACATCTTGAAGCCAGACATGAAATGGAAAATGACCACAGAGTCCATTTTCTGGTGCATGAATCTTCTCATTTTCCTCAGGCCTTGCTTGACATTCTCCGAACTGAGAAAGTCTTGTAGATATCACTGTTAGTTGCACTGGATGTTAGGTGTCAAGATGTATACTATCTACAATCTGCACTTCTGTACTTTGAGTTTTTATTGCCCCACTACCACATTTGATCATCCCAAATCACTGTATTAAGGATAAGGCACACAAATGTAGCAACATTTAACTCATCAGTACAGAGGGAACCCTGACAGAGTTCAGCATGAAAGTATTTTACACTACTAGTTATAAAAGTTTACTGGTTGTTCTATTTACAGTCTACAAATAACAGGATTCCTGCTCTTTAGAAAATTGGTTTGATAAGCAGCTGTTCTCAGACCTCCTTTATGAAAACTAATCATAACGTTTTTAATTCTGTGTTTAAGAATTATGTTTATTGAATCAAATGAGGGTTAAGTTCAGGGTTTTAAGGGAAAAGAATGCCTTACTTTAAGGGCATACAGATCACTGTCTAGTCTGCCTCACCCTTTCTCAATTAGACAAATGTGAGGACATTTTTCAAACTACCTGGGCATCAAAACGATCTTCCTGACTCCATGCTTTTCTGAAGAAAAAGATAGGAAAGCATCACACAGAATTTGCAAAAATGTTGTGTTGATAAATGTGCTCTTTAACCTCTGCCTTTAAATGCTGTGCATTTCATGCCATCTGAACCATAAGTGGACCTTATCTTTCTGCCTGGAAATTCTCAGTCCTAACTCAATTACATTTTTTAGAACATTAGGGAAGCTAAATCACTGTGCTTATTATATGTTATGTTTCTGTGCAGAAAAAAAACTAACTTATAACCCTTTTAAATGTAACAAGAGAAAGCGCCTCAACAGATTTCCTGAAGCCTTTCACAGTTTTCCAAATCCATAGAATTATATAAGATCCTTTGGGAAGCTTTTGAGTACAGCAACGGTATTCACAAAACAGTGTTAAGAGATAATACTGGACCTCTAACAAACTGGGATCCCGAAAAGCTATACCGAGTACTATCATGAAGTAACAGGGGCCAAATAACCTCCTCCACCACCTAGACCAAAAGAACCAGACAGGTAGCTAACAACAGCCCTGATTTCAGCAGAACTAAAACAAGTTGAGCAAGAGAATATTGAGTACACCACATGCAGATTCCATTCATCAGAAGGTTTGGTATATTACTCCTTCAGTTTGACTATAAGCATGCACCTCCCTGTGTATAGTCACAAGAGACCAGTGGTATGAATTAACAATGCATATGTCTGTTTGGAACCATTAAATAAATGTAACTTCTTTGTGAAACAGTGTCTTCCTTAATGATTTAAAGAGGGGTCTTTATGCAGAGAAATAAGCTTACTTGTTTATTAATAACAAAGATTGGAGTTGGAGCTTTCTTCACCAAAAGACTAGGGGGCAAATTTACTAAAGGGCGAAAATTCACCAGCGTGACGTCATTTTGCCACTTCGCCAATTTACTAAGGGTCCCTGGCGTAAATTCGCTAGCTAGCTAGACAGACTCTAGTGGTACTTCACACCCTTACGCCAGGCGAAGTTGTGCTCTGGCAAAGGGACGTAACTACGCTAATTCACTGTTGCGGATTTTACTGAACGTCACCTCTTGCGCCAGACTTTACTTTGCCAGCTAAGACCAGGCGAAGTGCAATAGAGTAGATAGGAGTTTCTCTAAAAATAGTTGAAATTTTTTCTAAGTCCCACAAAACGCGGGCGTTTTTTACTTTTTACTGGGTGAAAAAAAAATTTGGGGTACCCTACTTCCCCCTTACATTTGGCACCTAAACTTTACAGTGGGCACATATGTAGGGCAATATAAGACCTCTATTACATTTTATTAAGTTTCCCTGGCCTTGTGTAGTGTAATGTAGTTGCTGCAGCATACACGTCCATTGTACTTTTACTTCACCCCGTATGCTAATTAGGCAACGCTAGCGTAACTTCGGACTGCTTATCGTATTATCGCAAGCGCAACTTCGCAAGCGTTTTAGAACCTGTGCATAACTTCGGATTTTCGTGAATGCTCCAAATTACAAGAAGACAGTCTCCCATAGACATCAATCAATTCAGAATTTGAAAACTGATTTCCTTTTTCTTTGTAATAATACAACAATACCTTGTACTTGATCCAAACTAGGATATAACGAATCCTTATTAGAGGCAAAACAATCCTATTTGGTTTATTTAATGTTTAATGTAATTGTAAGTAGACGTAATGTATTGAGATCCAAATCACGGAAAAGCCTATGTTCTGAACATTCTGCATAATAGGTCCCATACCTGTATTTAGAACTGCTGGCCCAACATAAATTCCCGCCACTCTACATTCATATCTATGGGATTTTTAAAAGAGTATTTATCAATGGGTGAAAGTTCAACCTTTGATAAATACGCCTTTCTAAATTCCATAGAAATGAATGGAGAGTGGCAGAATTTCACTCTAGAGGACTGTGGCGATCTCTAACTTCACTCTTTGATAAATATACCCCATACGTCTGTACCAAGTGTCTCTTAGCGACAAAGGTATAACAATCAGTGGGTGACGCTTTGATTAACTGTAGGCTATGCCAAATGTACATTTTTTAAATAGTGAATTTACGGGACAAATAATATTATCAGAGTTCAAATGTGTATAAGTGTTACGTATCAGGTGCATGTCTCTCCTAGGAAATACCACGGGGCAAGGAATCTATGAGTGTGACAAATACTCATGATGAGTTGTGCATGAAAGTGTATTTGGACGGCAACAGTATTTATAACATGAAATGCCACAATTAAATTTGATTTTGATATGTGTTCAAAGAAAGTTTCCTTTTATTCATTAATAAATGAGGCCAAATATCTTGTGCATATTATTGACACAGTAGCCTAATTATTAGCAAACTGTTAGCAGTTAAAATAAAAGCTGTAAAACATCATAAAAATACAATCATTTATAAACCAAAACAAATAATCGACAATAAGCTGGGTTCAGGTTGAAATTTGGCAAAGCATTGTGTGTTAGGGTTGGGCGTGGGTCAGAATTGGGAAGTACACTCCTTCTTTGCTCCAGAAGATTCCCAGTCTTGGAACCAGAGGTGCACACAGAAGTAGCATGCAGAGTAGGAAGATGAGGGTTTGGTGCAGAAGCTTTTTTTTTCCAATTCCTGGCTTGGAAACAAGTTTTGTTTTCATAAAAGACAGGTGTACTGCCAAATAGAGCCTTCAGAAGGCTGCCGGTCCACAAAGGGGGCTACCAAATAGCCAATCACAGCCCACAACCCCCGGAATTATTTAAATGCTTGTTATGCTCCCTGGCTCTTTTTACATTTGAATTTTGCTCACAAATAAAAAAAAAAGTTAGGTACCCCTGCTGTAGACTGTGATATTAGCTTTAACTGCTATGTGGTTGCTGAGGTCCACTTTACCCTAGCAACCAGACAGTAGCTTGAACAAGAGTCTGGAAGATAAATAGGACAGAACCTGAATAGAAAGATAAGTAATGAAAGGTAAGTATAAACTGTTCCCTCTTAGCAATAGTGAGAAATAGTGTTTTGGATGCTGGGGTCAGTGACCCCCTATCTGATAAAATTTGGGAAATCATTTTGTGAGACTTAGACCATCCATGTCAGATGGATAATAGCAATATCCAGTTGTGGTCCCACAAAGCTTTTAAAGGGGTGGTTCACCTTTTAGTATGATATAGAATGGCTAATTCTAGCAACTTTTCAATTGAAAAAATTCTTCATTATTTATTTTTTACAGTTTTATTTGCCCTTTTCTTCTGACTTTCTAATCTGTGCCACAGACCCTATCTCAAAAGCAAATACTCTGTAAGGCTTCAAATGTATTGTTATTGTTACTTATTATTTACTCATCTTTCTATCCAGGTCCTCTCCTATTCATATTCCAGTCTCTTGTTTAAATTGGTGCATGGTTGCTAAGGGAATTTGAACCCTAGCAACCAGATTACTGAAATGGCAAACTGGAGAGCTTCTGAATAAAAAGCCTTATGACTCAAAAACCTTTAATAAATAAAAACAAATTGTCTTAGAATACCCCTCTCTACGTCATACTAAAAGTTAATGCAAAGGTGAACGATCCCTTTAAAAATATTACATATACAGGAACACATTGAGGGCAAGCCATTTTCCAAAGCTCACCCTATTTACCTTCTAGCAGGACTTATCTGGTATTATCTGGGAGAGCAAACAGGCCATGTTCAGAACAGAATAAACCTTCAGGCTGAATCCCCCTCCCTCTACTTGGAACATCCCCGCCCCTAAAGCCAGTCAAACGAGCTTCACAGCTGTCCTGTCAAATAAATCCCATCGCCCACAACAACTCATGTTACCCAACCCCTGCTTCCATCCAATAAGCGCGCAGCTGCTATGACGTCATTAGTGAGCGCTTGCGCAGACCAAATATACGTCAAGCATGTAAACAAGGCAAAATGGCCGCTTCCAGAAAGATAGCCGGATCAAGCAGCACTGAATACTTCTCGGCAGATGATCCGCCTGGTTTAGTGCAGCTTCCCGGTGAGATCGTGGAATACATATTGTGCAGTGGGAACCTCGCCCATAAGGACATCGTTAGTATCAGCTGTACGTGCCGGAGGTTGCGGGATGCGTGTTCTGGGCGGGGGAAAGTCTGGAGGCGACAACTGTTTGACAGGTGAGGGGTAGAACTCCAGATTCCTCCATAGACTATGCCATACGATTTTTTTGCAGATTAAATTTTATGCCCACGATTAGGCCCATGTTTTTGTGACCCGACTGCAACTTCCTTTGCCCTCCCTTCTATGTATATGCATTTCTTGGGAAAGTGATTATACACAGTCCACCCCTCCCCCATGCTTACACAGTGACTCTCTATATGACCGTGTGAGAGAAGCCCTGGAACCCAATCCTCATTTGTGAGTGGAAACATTTGACAAATACCAAATAGGCTACACTAAACCACTGCTGTTGCTTATGGCACCCAATCAGGGCTCTTCATTTATCTTCTTACGTGTAGAAGTCTGCTAAAGTGTATTTGCATATTGATTGGTGTGGGTAAAGCAGAGACTTACAGGCATTTTGGAAGTGTTTTGTGCATAATATGCAATGAGAACTGCACAGCAGGTGTGTATCCTAATTTACATCACCAATGTGTAAATTGGATTGCCGCTTGCCCAATAAAGACAAATCCTGACACCAATGTTACAAACGGGGAAGAAACGTAACAGATGGTAAATCTAGTATTTTCCCCTCAAAACGGTGGCTATTCGATATGAAAGCAGGTGTAAAAGAGCAGCAAGGGGAGATCAAGGTTGTAAGTCAATATTCATCAGTGACATGGGTAATTTGCTTTGAAAAATGACAGTGGTCCCTCCAAATGACCACAGCAGACCTGGATTCATCTGAAGGCCTTGGGTGTCAGAATTTTTAGGGTTGATTGCTGCCCAGCCTCATGCTAAATCCAGAGCTGCACTGGGCATAGTGTTGCCACCTTTTCTGGGAAAAAAATACTGGCCTTCCTATATATTTATTTTGCCCTATTAATAACATTGGGATCAGCCATCATTTGGCCAGATGGCAACCCTAACTGGGGATGATGGGGATGATCGGCCAGGTGGCAACCCTAACTGGGGATGATGATAAGGATGTCTGGCCTATTGTACGCTGGTCTTATAAGTGTGTGTGTGTGTGTGTACACAAACTGGAGTGGAGCGGAGTCTTGGACTTAGTCGATATCCTGGACAAAATATATATCAAAACAAAAAAGTCCAGACCAATATGATGCAAAAAGGAAAATTGCTTTATCTGAAAACTTGCAACGTTTTGAAGCGGAAGCTATATATATAGATAGATAGAAAGATATATATATATATATATATATATATATATATATATATATATCTATCTCTCTCTATTTGTTTAAGAAATCATCACATCACCCAGCAGGGCACTTCACAATCTCACTGCCCTCACTAAGAAGAACATCCTATGATGCTTGAAATGAAAGTTCAATCAAATCTAAAGATGTGGCTTTTGGTACACTGATATTTTTTATGAGAAATAATACCCTGGCTACCTGTCTATAATGTCCTTGAATGTACTTTTATGGATGAATCACATCCCCTTGCAAGTAATTCCTCATAGTATAATTTTTCCAGTTTAGTTGCATGCCTCTGCAAGCTCTCCCAATGAACATAATTCATCTTTAACTTCACTTTTAGCATGATGTAAAGCCCGCTATTCTGAGACAGTTTTCAACTAGTATTCATTTTTACTTTGTGCTTTTCAAATGATTTTGCTTTTTTGTTCAGCCACTATCTGACTGCAAAGGTCAAAATTACATTAGCAGCCAGGCAGTGGTAAGTAAGAGAATAAGAGAGTGGAATATGAAAAGGAGAGGACTTGAATTGAAAGACCAATATAAAAGTTGCTGACAATTAGTCATTTTATGATGTACTGAAAGGACAGAGGCCCTTGCCAATATGCTTCCCAGTTCTCCAATTTTGTAAAATCTCTCTGCAAAGTGGCAGCATCCTGGAAGGAATTTAATGTAATTTAATATAATCATAGTATAATTCAACCTCGTAGAAGGTATTAGATCAGTCTGGTGAGAACTATAAAGTATTTAGTAAACATAACTGCCTAAGTTTATAATAAATTATGAATTCTATACCTTTAATGTAGAAAAAACTCTATTATGAATAGTCTTTTAGTAAAGATATAATTTAAATTGTGTGTTTGTGTTATATGTTGTATGGTGTTCTTTTTCGTCATGCAAATGACTATGGATGGTAATTTAACCCTTTGTAATGCTTGATTATTTTAAACAAGTAAACAAAGTACCATGATGTGTAAGTGACTACAGGAAAATGATTGTTTCCTTTGTGCAGATGGCCATCGTTAAAGAAGTATTACAGTCCCATGGACTCTTTGGATTGGTTGGAAGAGTACAAAACACGATACAGTGCAGGGACAGCAACACACGCCACTGTGGCATCCTTCACTAAGCAGCTTGTTATAGAACATGTAAGTCAGGTGTTTGGTATTTTTGCATAACATTTGGCACTTCATGTGTAATATTCTCATTTCTCATATTACATTTTTATAATTTTTGTATTTCCCTGGCTTATCCTGCTCAAGCAGACAATGTTTCTGAAGCTGGCTGGCCATATCCTACCTTTCTACCTCATGTAACCCATTTATTGTGTTATAATCCCTTAAAGAGAGGGCATAAAAATTGTGTGGCTTACCAGGGAAGTAGTGCAGTGCATTGGAGGTGTGGGCCATAGAGGAAAATCTCTATAGAAAAGAAAACTACTGCAAATTTGAGTATGCCAGCATAGGTAGCCCTCTCAGTGTTTCATGCTATAACTGTTTCTCTCTCTGTGTCAGCGCATTCCATGTGAAAGTTATAATGATCTGGATAGTCTTGGATATCCTGGGCATTTTGTTGAGGATGAGTTATTAGCCATCGTGAACAGTGGAAACAGGTATGGAAAAAATGGTTCCCTCTGCATTTAGTGTTTAATTCAGAGCAAAAGTTGCCTAACACAGGGCTCCACATAATGCAAAGTCCCAGTACTGTACACTAATTTATTCAGGACTAGGCTGGACATTTAAAATGTCGTCTTTCTCTGTGGCTCAAAGCTTATGAGGTGAATGTAATAAAAGAATAATCCAACTGTCCAAAGAATTTAAAAATACAAAATTTTCAAGAACAGGTATAGGCATGTAACTTGTATGGAAATACTAATCCTGCTAGTCATCTGAAACCTGCAACAACTTGCGGCCTGTGAATGAAATGGTACAAATCCCGACTTCCCTTTCAGGCAGCTGAGTCACTAATGCTGCTAGAGGTCCCTTCACCAAAACACACATTTCCCTGCACAAGATAAGGGAAGCTCTACTTACACCTGAAAACTTATCAAATCTTTTAATGTTTTACTCCAGGAAATGTTTGTCGCTGAAATACTGTGCAAAGAAGCTCCTGTATTTTATGCACCAGGAAGCAACAATGTGCAGACTGAAAGACTTTCTTCAGCAACCTGTGGAGCGTCAGGGCATTTTAGAAGGTAATTTCTGCCACTAACTGATGTGAGCATCTCCTAGTACTACAGCAATGTTACAGGGGAGTGTTGTAGTCCCGTTTTTTGTCCAATGATTTAAACATAATCTTGTACTGTGTGGGTGGCAGAGACATCCTTAGGGGTGGCAAATAGGGACAGCTGGGCTCTGGACTGATTCCAGAATTAACTGCTTATTGACCTCTGCCTCAATATGGGGTCCTGCACTGGATAGTTTGCACTGGTCTCCTCAGCCTCTTAGGGCTGTCTTGGTGGGAGATCACTGTGTTGAATCTAAGGCTATAACCTGCTTTGATTTTCTGTGGAATTGCATTAACTCTATACAGATGTGTGTGTGTATAGATGATGTATATATGCATTGTGGGTTGTTGTATATGTTGGTTTTCTGCAGTATTATGGAAAAGTGTTTCTTCTCACAGGCTTATTTATTCTTATTTTGGGATTTTGATTTTCTGTCACAGGTGCTGTCCTGATTGACCAGTACTGTAACCCACTAGAAAATGTGTCTCTTGAGAATATTCAGTCACAGATTGAAAACATACTAATTAAAGTGAAAGCTACTTTAAGTGCAAGGAATAACCGACATCCCAGTTTGGCAGGTATGTATATGCAGCAAGATTATGAGAATAATTATTTTGCAGTGTGAGGGATATTGGGTAAATAGTATGTTATATAGGATAACAATTGCTAAATTGTCTACATTGTATAAAAATGTTATAGTTAGATTTGTTACACATTCTAACGCCTGTAGAGATCAAATGTATATCCTGTTGTGATAAATCTAACCAGGAGGTGGTGCTGTGTTGCTTTTCTCCCAATATCAGTCAGACTCTAGTGGGAATTTAGTAAGTTGCATTGGTCCTAGAAAAAGGCTTTAGTGCACAAAAAAAATTAATTTTATTCTGTTAATGTTTTTACCTTACACAGTCAGCAAGTTGCTTAAAAACTAGCCATGTACTGCTTCAAGGACATACCTTATAGTACAGTACAGTACTACAGGTCATCAACCACTGATGCATTGAAGTGAAGTCTTTTCTTGTTTTCTAAATTATCTTTGAAACACAGTGATCATTTGATCTAAAACATTTGTAAATAACCTTATTAAACATATTTATAAAGTAGGAATACAGAAGATATAGTTTTGTGTCTTACTGAATTACATGTGAATGCTGTGAATGGATCTGACATAATTAAATATAATTTAGGTAACCTGAATTTTGTAGAAGAATTTAATTCCATTAAATCACTTTGCAGGAGGAAGGTGTTGCATTGAAGATTTGAATTTGCAGCAACAGGCACTGGATTCTCTCAATCATGTCCTTTTTGTTGAACAAATGTTCAAGGGCAATGTGGCAGATTTCTATAATCCACTGAATTCCTACATCCACCAGGTATTTGGAAAAATGTTTAAACTCTTTGAACATGTAAGCAAATTCAAAACCGCATACAGAGCAAGCAAATACCATTAAATATCAGCCATATACTGAATCCCTATTCTGCATGGCATTCTGAAGACTGAACAAATTTATATGTAGCATGCATCCAAAACTTACCTTAGTGGAGTTAAGATTGGGCTTCCAATATTAGACATCAGACCATCAATTAACAGATTGATTATTTGCCTCAAATGTTCAAAAATGTCAGCTGGAGCTAAATTAACTGTCAGGATGAATGGCAATGTAAAATCTGCATCCTCCCCCCTTTTGAAAAGGTGCATAAACACTTACTTTAAAAAATAAATATAAATCTATTATTTACACAGACATACCTTATTCCACAGAGATAGGAAGCCATGATAGTCTGCCTTTGTGCTCTTTGGAACCAGTTTTCCACCCCTCTTATGCTGACTGTGCAATGCAACCCCTCCCTCATCTTGTTCATTTGTGATGTGATGGCTTTTGGGAACTGTAGTGTCTCTACAGTGGGTGGAGCATGGGGTTGGCAGACGCCATGTTGGACTGCATTTGTCCTTTCCCAGCTTCACCAAAAAGATGTGTTATTTCCAAATGTGTGACTTTGGATGGAACATATGCTATATAAATTGCTTTCCCTGTATTTCATGTTCTCAGATATTGTTCTAAGGGACGTCGTAGCTTATCTGTATTAGACGTTTAATTAAACATATTACAAGAGGGGCTTAACAAAGAATAATGTATTGCTCAACCATCTCCATCCGTAATTATCAAAAAAATTATTCTCACTGAGCTCAGCATAATACATTTTGTACAGCTATTCTGCCTGGTATTGGTTAGCAACATGTACCTTTGTATCGAGTGACTCCCCTTAGGCTTTCTGGGAAATAATGTCACTCATTGTATTTGTGTTGTTTTCATAATACTTAGGCTATTTCCCAGGTCTTGCACTTAACCTTCTTCTTTGTTTCTCTGCTAAGGTTCTTATCACCAAGACTGGTATACCAATCAGCCTCTCTGTATTGTATTTAACCCTTGCTAGTCACCTGGGGGTGGAACTTGAGCCTGTCAATTTTCCCCACCATTTCATGCTCAGATGGTGCCAAGGTCCCCCTGGGTAAGAAATAAACATTCAGCATCTGTTTAAGATGAGTTTTTGGAAATAGATATCAAAAATATATGTACCTGCACGCTTTAATCCATCCAGTTCTTGGGATGTTGTATCCTGACTTCCCGTAATTAAAAAGTTGTTACATTACCTGTAATTATATATATATTTTATAAATTTATATTTACTTATACAAAGAAGCTGTAAAGCCAATACGTTACCTACAAATGTTCTTCCGGGCCCAATGTCAATAACAACCATACAAGCTGATTCTGTTAAACACTGCATGTACAGCTGAGCTCTTCATAGACAAGCTCTGTGGTTGGAACAGGTGGAGTAGCACAGAGATAGATCATGATGTAACCTACCACTAACTTTGACAACAGGCTACTTCCTATAGGACCATATAAAGAAACATAGGAGTCTTCCTTACACATTTCACTAACTGTACGTGAACCTTCTTACTGTGATTATAATTTGCAGGAGCTCGAACATCTCAGACTATCTTTATGTTGATGCTTTTGGCGGGGGTAGACGCCTGACTGCGAAAGAGTGCGAATGTATGATTGGGCAACATGTAACAGAAGAATTCTATGCTGCTGTTAATACCAAGGAAGTCATGCAGCGCATGGTGGGAAACCTTCTCAACCTCGGCAAACGGTATGGACACACAGCAAATCCCTGTAAATAATTGGGTGGCATACCAATATGTAATACTGCTCTTTTTTATTTGGTTCAGTCCTTGTAAAATGTAGGCACTTTAAAGGCACATGTTTTTTTTTCAAAACGCAGTTAGTCGTGCCGTTCCAGCAGAATTCTGCATTGAAATCTGTTTCCTCAAAAGAGCAAACAGATTTTTTTTAGATTTCATTTTGAAATCTGGTATGGGGGCTAGACCTATTGTCTAGTATTGTCTGCCCCCAGGCATGTAACTTGTGCTCTGATAAACTTCAGTCACTCTTTACTGCTGTACTGCAAGTTGGAGTGGTATCACCCCCCCCCCCAGCAGCCTAACAACAGAACAATGGGAAGGTAACCAGATAGCAGCTCCCTAAAGGTGGCCATACACGGAGAGATCTGCTCGTTTGGCGATGTCGCCAAACGAGCGGATCTCTCCGTGTATGGCCACCTAGGGCCCAACGATTGGATCCTAACGAATGGGAACAGGCGGTCAGATCACGGGACCGCATCAACGAACAGATGCGGCCGCGATCCGACGGGATTTTTTGACTTTCGGCCAGATCTCGATTGGGGGGCCCCATACACGGGCCAATAAGCTGCCTACTCTGTCTAAGTTCCACCTTAACACAAGCTGCCTGGTAGATCACTGAGACACATTCAGTTACATTGAGTGGGAGAAATAACAGCCTGCCAGAAAGCCGTTCCATCCTAAAGTGCTGGCTCTTTCTGAATGCACATGACCAGGCAAAATGACCTGAGATTGCTGCCTACACACCAATATTACAACTAAAATAAAAAAAATATGCACTTGTTGGTTCAAGAATGAAATTTTATATGGTAGAGTGAATTATATGTATTGTAAACAGTGTAATTTAAAAATAAAAACTACACCATTAAAATCATGACAGAATCCCTTTAATATGAAAGGACTGCTCAGCACTGGATGTAGATGGTTTCAAGCTGTTTTAGAAAATGTTATACTGTAACATGAGTTGGCAAACGGAAGTTGCTGCCCAAAAGGAAACACTTCATCGCTACCATCTGTGTAACAATAAATGGTTAATTCCCCACACAATACAAATCTGCTTACGTTCATTATTTGGTCATCTGCAGCGCTCAACCATCCTGGGCTGCTGCCCAACGAGAAGTCTTTCTTATGATACATCCTTAAGAAAAGCCCATTAAATGCAGTTATATATTCTGAATTGACCTTCTCTTTCAACCCATTTATTATGCCTTTTTATAGAAAAAGCAGTGTATGCATAAAAACCTGCTTTGTCTTGGCAAAATGAATCCTATATATAATTTCATGTTTCAGACCATTAGTGTGTTGCTTCACTGATTAAAGCAGCTGCCTAAAGATATGGTTTAAAAAAGATTTGCAAGGCAAATGTACTATCCTTGCACTTAAAAGCATGCAGTGTCACCAGGGTAATAAACTGCTGTGGGCAGATATCTCAAAGAGGAAACCTTTTTATAAATCCGTATTACTCATGCTGTGGCCTTACAGCTGTTGTTGCACTACAACTCTAAGCATCCAGCCAACAGCTTGTTTTCATGCATTGGTTTGAATGAACAGTGGCGTAACTACCGAGGGAGCAAGAGGTGCAGTTGCACCGGGGCCCGCTCCACCTCGGGGCCCGCCAGAGCCACTGACTTTTGTTTTTAGGTGTTTTTTTTACAATTTTTTTTTGCCTTTCCTTTTTTTGTGCTGGCTGGTCTGGCTCTTTTATTTGTGCTGGCTGGGCGTGCTCCCTCCGCTTTTTTTTTTTTGTGCTGGCTGGGCACCTCCCCCCTGCTGTTTCTGTGGAGCCGCTCTGCTGGAAGGTATGAGGGATTCAGTCGAGGTGGTGGGAAAGTTTGCTACTGTTTTACAGAAACCTGCCGAATGTAAGGGGTTTTTGCATCCTTCGGGTAGGGCAGAAAAGGGATTTGTGTTTGATTGAGTCGTCAGTTTGAGAGGGATGGAACAGACACAAGAGGAGGCCACAGAGAGCACCATGGCTCCCACACCAGAGGGCACATCATGTCTCCACTTCAGATGATTTCTTTTTACTCCAACCCCCCAACACTCACCACCTTAAATTTATGTATTAAAATGAGGCTGCATGTCCCAATAAAGTGAGTTTAGGATGGGCAGTTGGTAGAAGGTGACTAGACCCATGTCTGCTGGGGGGTGGCATGAAGGTCCTGAGTGTGTGTGTGTGTGTCTGTATGTATGTGTGCATGTATGTGTGTGTGCATGTATGTGTGTGTGTGTGCATGTATGTGTGTGCATGTATGTATGTGTGTGCATGTCTGTCTGTATGTATGTGTGTGTATGTATGTATATATGTGTGTGTGTGTATGTATGTATATGTATGTCTGTCTGTATGTATGTGTGTGTGTGTGTATGTATATATGTGTATGTATGTGTGTGTGTGTGTAGCCAAGATTTGGGAGTGGTGGGAAGAGTGAATCCGCACTGGTTTACAGTGATGTCTATTGGATCCATTCAAACCTCGTGGTTAATGTTTAAGTGATGATTAAAAAAAAAAAAAGAGCTGGGAATGTTAATCTTTTAAAATAAAAATCAGATACTTTTGGTGTTAGGGCTGCTCCACTTTCACCTTTCGTTGCTCCGGATTAAAAGCTCCTTAGAAGAGATATGGGTGGGTTCCAGGGAACAGGGTAAATATCACAGGGACCCTTGGAAATGCTTCTCTGCTGGGTAACAGGGGCAACAGCTCTTCACCTAGATTTCTTCATGTGAGAACAGCTTCCCAGTGCCTAGCTGTAAACTACTCATCTCCTGAGCTGTGCCACCGGGGGTGCATGAGGCATTGGCTGACCCTGGAACTGGATCAAGGAAACTGGTGACTTTTGCACCAAACCACTTGCTTGGAATATAGAGGCTAAAACAAGACTCTGGGGACGAACAAAGCCTGCTCTGGACATTCTCCTAAAGGAGAACCCCCTGAGCTAAATACTAAAGAGAAGGAAAGCAGAATGAAGAAATTAGCAGGGTAGGTCCTAAACCATCGTAATTAATGGGTGAAAATGTCCAGTGTGTGAGAATCCCCCCACCCCAATGGAACTAGATATAACCCACACAACCTGTTGTGTAACAGCCCCGCTGCCAGTACTAGTGCGGTGGTACCGAGGTTACCAGATTACGTGAGTGACATTTATAGGAAATGCAGCTTGACGGACAGCATTGATTGAAGTGTAAATTGTATTGGCATCTTAGATACGTTAATTAGATGTTTTCCTGACTTTTCAAGGGATCTGGTGTTGGAAAGCTGTCATTTTAGATCTTATGGCGCAGATTAGCCACTGAAAGTACTCCGGTCAGAATCATGAGGTTCTGTAGAGTCACCTGGTTACAACCCGAACCCCACTGACCCTGCCATTGTATGAGAAAGCTCGTTTTGCAGAGGTCCATAGCCCTGATCGAACTCCTGTCTGTCTCCTCCTTATAGGAATAGTTCAGTGTGAAAATAAAAACTGTGTAAATAGATAGGCTGTGCAAAATAAAAAATGTTTCTAATATAGTTAGTTAGAAAAAAATGTAATGTATAAAGACTGGAGTGAACAGATGTCTAATAAAACAGCCAGTATCCAACTTCCTGCTTTTCAGCTCTATAACTCTGAGTTAGTCAGCGACTTGAAGGGGGGCCACATGGTTCATTTCTGTTCAGTGAGTTTGTAATTGATCCTCAGCATTCAGCTCAGATTCAAAAGCAACAGATATGACCCATGTGTCCCCCCCTCAAGTCTCTGATTGGTTACTGCCTGGTAACCAGGGTAACCAGTCAGTGTAAACCAAGAGAGCTGAAAAGCAGGAAGTAGTGTTCTGACTGACTTGTTATACATCAAATCACTCCAGCCTTTATACATTACATTTTTGGCTAACTAACTATATTAGATACACTTTTTATTTTGCACAGCCTGTCTATTTACCCAGTTTTTATTTTTACACTGAACAATTCCTTTAAGGCTGCCCTGTCTGCTGGATTTCATTGACAGTAATAACATAGTAAGTTAGGATGAAAAAAGACACATGTCCATCAAGCTCAACCTTAAAGGAGAAGGACAGTGAGATAATAGCCTCTGGGAAGGGACTGTGGCTGTGGGATAGCAGGTATAGTAGGGAGAGATGGTGCCTATAGTAACAGTGGATAATAGTCTCTGGGAAGGGAGTGTGACTGTGGGATAGCAGGTATAGTAGGGAGAGATGGTGTCTATAGTAACAGTGGGATAATAGTCTCTGGGAAGGGAGTGTGACTGTGGGATAGCAGGTATAGTAGGGAGAGATGGTGTCTATAGTAACAGTGGATAATAGTCTCTGGGAAGGGAGTGTGACTGTGGGATAGCAGGTATAGTAGGGAGAGATGGTGCCTATAGTAACAGTGGGATAATAGTCTCTGGGAATGGAGTGTGGCTGTGGGATAGCAGGTATAGTAGGGAGAGATGGTGCCTATAGTAACAGTGGTAAAATAGTCTCTGGGAAGGGAGTGTGGCTGTGGGATAGCAGGTATAGTAGGGAGAGTTGGTGCCTATAGTAACAGTGGATAATAGTCTCTGGGAAGGGAGTGTGACTGTGGGATAACAGGTATAGTAGGGAGAGATGGTGCCTATAGTAACAGTGGGATAATAGTCTCTGGGAAGGGAGTGTGACTGTGGGATAGCAGGTATAGTAGGGAGAGATGGTGCCTATACTTGCTCTCTACTTGCTCTCCCAAACCAGTAATGCTGTATTCCAGCCCAATGCGTGGGGGGCCCAGTTTAAAATTTTTGTACCAGGGCCCTTAGGGGTCTAGTTACGCCACTGTGAATGAAGATGTAATTCGGCAACAGACGGGGTGGTAAGGATTGCACATACCTTTTGTATACACACAAAATATCTAATACTCCTTACTAAATATGATTGTTAATTGTATTAAGGATTCTATTAACCTAAATTTGTACTTTGTTTTTTTCCAAGGGAGAGCAAAGACCGGAGCTTTATGCTGCTCAGAGTGTCCTTGGAGCTGTACCTAGTGATGTACCCAGACAGTGTTCAGCACCTGCTTCTCCAGGCCAGACTGTACTTCCACCTGGGTATATGGCCTGAAAAGGTACACAGACCTAGTACATACATAGTCAACAGGAAAATAATATTCATTTGTATAAATTATACATTTTTCATCAGAATGGATTTCCATTGTTCTGTTAAAGTTGTACTAGTACCTTAGAAAATGAAGGGGGTTTGGGAGGTACCATTTTCAAACATGTTGACTTTTGTAGCCACTTAAATAATCATCAAATAACTTAATGTCTGAAGGTCCTGGACATTCTGCAGAACATCCAGGCACTGGACCCTTCGCAGCATGGTGCGGTTGCTTACCTTGTCCAGCATACTCTGGTGCATATAGAGAAACGAAAAGAAGAAAATGCACTTGATTGCAAACTACGATCCAATGAAAACCAAGTCTCCTACTCCATAGGGCTTGTTGTCCAGCACAAGAGGTACGTGGAGGCAAATACCTCTGTATGCGTCATTTGCAGTAATGCTACTCTATAATGTATTCACTTTATTTTGCGGAAAAAAAGTAATAGCATAAAGAACACTGAGCACTCGTGATCACAATCGGCAGCATGCTTGTCATGACTGTTGGGTTTGTTGGTTTTCTATTACTCTACTACACCTACTAGTAAATTATTTGCCATGTAGAAATATATCAGTTATTGATCTGGTTAGTGAATGTCGGACTGCTATTATATATATATATATATATATATATATATATATATATATATATATATATATATATATATATATATATATATATATATATATATATATATATATTTATATATTATTATTCTGTATGGTCTGTAATGTTCACATTAAACTGCACACAAGCAGATATCTGTACATGTTCCAATTGAGTGCAAAAAAGTGTGCCAACCAATGGGCTAATTTAAGAGCACACAGAAATGATTAATCTTTTAGTCTCTCCTTCAAATCGCTGCCTGCTTTGAAGGGCAAAATGTACCCCAGCTATCAATGAGTGGTTGAAACGCCAAACTGGAGAGCTGCTGAACAAAAAGTTTAACAATTCAAATTCAAACATTAAGCAAATTGACTCATAATTTAACTATGTACATCATACTTAAGGGCAATTTAGAGGTGTACTACTCCTTTAAACCATGTATCGCAAAAATATTTGCAACCCGCCTCATCTCCTTTGTTTCACTCAATCAAAATATTAACCGCATTTGAACTGCATTTCTTTCCACCTTCTGACTGGTTAGGTATGATTATAGCGGAGTCATTTTTGGCTGGGATCCTTTTTGCATGATGCCACCAGACTGGATTGACAACATGGATATACACAGCCTGCCTCAAGGAGCCGACCAAGCATTTTATAACGTATTGCTGGAAGATGGCTCCTGCAGTTATGTAGCTCAAGGTGAGCAGAGGATACCGTGCCAACAGATACATTCAGAGCACTAGTAGGCTAATGAATTACGACTGGAATAATTAGATATTTGGAGCATAAACACAGAGGAAGCATTTCAGTTCCAGATAATTAATATATATATATATATATATATATATATATATATATATATATATAGTGCTTCTCACATTTTCAACCTTTTTAGCACTTCATTAGGGTGATTAATCAATGGAGGAGTGCTGAAGTTCTAGGTTCCAGTATTCATCCCATGTAGGTTTAGTCCGTTTTTGTATTAATCTAGTTTGATACTGCTACATGGCTTACAGTGTTACTGCTTTATATGTTCATTATTTAAAGGGGTGTTCACCTAAATACATTATTTCAGTATTATTTAAACCATGTATTAAAGGGGCAGTATTGCCACGATTTCACTTTATCCCACAGTCCAGCATGGGTTCAATTGAATTTACACATCACCAGTCTAGAGATAAGCCTTTGTATGATAAGCTGCTCCTTCTCTTACAGCAGCTGGAAAGGTAGGATGGGTTTGTTTATGTAGGGGGGGGATATCACTGGACTGGTTGTTTGTACTAAGCAGTTTTTACAAACAAGGAAGTTGGAATGGAACTTTTCTTTTAGCTTTAGTTTTTGCTGTGTTTAGAGCCAGAAGCAAAGGAAAAAGAACTTTGATTCAAACAGACACTCATGTGATTCTTCTTTGCTCAAATTTATTTACTAAGCAGGGCAACATCATGAGACTATCCTTTAATCACAAAATTAATTGTAGCCAGATGGCCAAAACGAACAGCAGGCGTCACTGTTGTTTCAAATTCATTATATTAGCAGGTTTCTAGATTTGAGGGTTTCCATTTCCTTGAAGCCAGCTGTATCCAGTTCTTAACTGTGCATTTCACATAACATTTCACTATTGATGTGTTAAACCAAATGGAGCCAGACAAGTGCCAAAACTAATTCTAAACTAATATATATTAATTACCACCTGCAGAGCTTGCTGTTACAATCTGCTGAAACTTTTTTTGTCTTTTGTGTTTGCAGAGAATCTAGAGCCTCATCCATCTCCAAAAGAAATCCGCCACCCTGAGATTGGTCTTTACTTTTCCGAGTTTACAGGCACATACTACATTGCAAATGAAAACCTTCAGCTCCAGTACCCAGAGGACACCGAATTCACTCAGTCCTTTCATCAGACCTCAAATGAACATTCTCATTCTCCCCAGCATGAATCCTGAAGCGTATGCTCTTGTATTACTTTTATACGCACATGTAAGTGGTCCTGCTACTACAGGAAACAGAGGGGTAAAGAAGCTGCTGTTGAAACCAGCTTGGGTTAAGATAAATTGGCTCTGCGGCAGGAAACTGAACAAATACTGCAAAAATAGCATTTAACAGGTTTCTAAATGTAGTCATTTTTTTCTCAAAGGCTATGTTAACAAAGAAACATCAGTGCCAAGTTTATTGTATAAGTGCAGGGGTTCTAGGGAACAGAACAGTTGAAAGCGATATCCACATGTCAGGTTGAGATGAGCTGATCGTTGGTTAAATTTTTCATTTTTAGGCAGTCTTGGGGGTAAATTTACTAAAGGGTGAAGTGACTAACGCTGGCGACAATTTGCCAGCGTTACCACTTTTGTCCACTTTGCCGATTTACTAACAGGCCTAGGCGACAATTCGCTAGCGAAGGAGATAGACGCTAGCGCTGATTCGCACTCTAACGCCAGGCGACTTTTTCGCTCTGGCAAATGGACGTTACTCCGCAAATTCACTAAAAAGTGGATTTTACTGAGCGTTACCTCTTTCGCCAGACTTTTCTTCGCCAGCTCAGACCAGGCCAAGTGCATTGGAGTACATCGAACATCCTCAATCTTCAGTTACTTACATCATAAATTTTGAGTGGAAAATGTTCCAAAAAACGCTGGCGACTGGCCGTTTTTCAGGGTGATAGGCTGCAAAAGGCATAACATTTTTTTTCGCTTACCCGGTTTCCCCATTTTCTAACATTTGGAACATTATTTTAAAGTGGGCTCATGTGTAGGGCATTAGAACAACTTTATTAGTTTATTTAGGTTCCATGGACATGTGTAATTATCAGTGGAAATGTAATATATTAGCTGCAACATGTAACATACAGACCTCCATTCAAATTTAAATTTCCCGCCCTATGCAAATTAGCCTGAGCGAAGTCCTTTAATGAGGTTGCGCTAGGCAGACTTGAACACTATCGCTTCTTCACTTTGATTTGCTCGCATTGCCGGAAAATCACCAGCGTCCGACGCCCAGGTCGAAACTTCGATTTTAGTAAATTAGCGTTGTCTGAGCGAATTTTTGCCTGGCGAAGTGTTGAGATGGGTCCAAAGCGGTCGCTGGTGAAGTTTTGCCTATTAGTAAATCTGCCCCTTAGTCTTTTTAAAACATGTTCTATTTAAAATGTCTTGCAAAACATTGTGATGTCTGAATTCTAGCCGGTCTATAAGCACTTTACCCCAGGGTTACTTAATAATATACCCATGCTAATAATAATGTAGTTTGTTCTTTATCTTGTTCCATGTTAGTAACTAGGTTTTTTTTTTTGTTTATAAGCTATGGCAGGACTGTCCAGCCTGTGTTTATGATCGACATCCCAGATGTTAACATTGCCACTACAAATATACATTCATTTAAAGGGCATGTAAAGTCTAAAATAGAATAAGGCTAGAAATGCTGTATTTTGTATACTAAATATAAACATGAACTCACTGCACCACAAGCCTAATCAAACAAATAATTTATGCTTTCAAAGTTGGCTACAGGGGGTCACCATCTTGTAACTTTGTTAAACATCTTTGCAAGACTAAGACTAAGTGCACATGCTCAGTGTGGTCTGGGCTGCTTAGGGATAATCATAAACAAAGCTGCTTGAGTTCTGCATGGCTGGTAAGTAAGGCGGGGGCTCCCCCTGCTGTTCATAAGTATGATTGTTTCCCTGCTTAGCAGTTAGGGACCATCTGACAATTCCTATCCACAGCAGTAAATGAAGGGAGAATTTCACTGCATACAGTCAGGTTTCTTATAAAAACTGTACACATTTTTTAATTAAAGTATATTGGAGGTTTCTTTTTCATTAAAGAAAGTAAAAATGGGATTTTATTTTTTTGGTTTTACATGCCCTTTAACACAGGACCATTTACTCTTCTCCGCACTGAAATGGAGCTGGAAGTATCAACTATACAAAGGGACTGAATTCTACTTGGACATGGTGATATGATTTGTCACTTGCCTCTATCTGCTCTGATGCAGTGCAGCTGCTTCTAGGGCTGTTTATTAATGTAATGCACTGTAACTGTCAGCTCAGCCAAGTGGATCCAGTTTCTTGAAGAAAGATTTATGTACCAATAGATGGGAATGACAATAAATATATGACATTCCGGTTTCATATTGCCAACACGATTTGCTCTTGTCTCTCATTCATTTGTCATTTTTTTTCAAACAAAATGTAAAATAAAATTAGCCTTGTACAGAATAATGAAACTGAACTGCACTACTCTACTAACAACATATTTGCTGTGTCAGTGTATTGCCCAAACACGCAGACATATTTTTTTATTTCTTTTTTTTTTTTCTTTTTTTTTTTCTTTTTTTTTAATATGATGTTGATGCATATGGATACATTGAGAATGCATGAAATTAGAAATCCAGTGTTATCCTTTTGCATCAAGACACATGGTCAAATATCCTGAGTTGCATAGTTGGTGTGGAAAATACACTGTAGCTATTGCTAAGCCCAACCTTTAACCTGTAGCTGTTGCCTACTGTGCGTCTAGAATGCAGGGAGTGATTTTACCTGCACTCCCCTGCGTTGCGCTTTCTTCCGTTCAGCCGCAGGGGAGCGCAGGAGTTGATGCACTGAATAATTGTCAATGGGGCTGTACTCACACAGATGCATGTATGTGCCAAACGCAAGTAAAATGCAACATGCGTCCCAACCTGCATTTGGCGCTTACATCCGTCTGTGTAAGTACAGCCCCACTGACAATTATTCAGTGCGTCAACTCCTGCGCTCCACTGCGGCTGAACGGAAGAAACGGCAACGCAGGTAAAATTGCTCGTCTGTAAGAGCCCTAAAGTGTATGCAGAAGGATTAGGCAATCTCTCATGTAGGAGGGTATTCACCAGTGTTTTGGGTGCTCAAGTTCACAGTCTTGAGCCCTCAGCAAGCAGAGTGGAGAAACTGAAATTTGTAGAAGGCAGACACTCCACGAAGATAACCCCCAGACCGCACTTGTAAAAGCTCCCAGTTTTATTGAGAATAAAATGACTTTGGTTCAGCTGTATGTGTTTCGTGGTCTCATAGGCCTGTGGGCAAGGAGAATCGAGAAGCTGAGCTGATCTTTTATTATGTACAATAAACATGGATGCTTTTATAAGCCTGTAAAATAGAGATGAAGGCAAGATGCTGAAATGGTCATTTGGCAGCAGGTTCTTTTTTTAGTGCACCCATGGGATTAGAATAAAGATCTCGATGTAATTTAATAAATAGTGTAGACCCTGCTCCTGATATGTATGCTGGTTGCTTCACACAATACAGGAGCTGTATACATTCTTTCCAGATAATTAAAATAGAAAAACAGTAGTAGTGGTTGATAGAATAAATAATATGTAGTACATGCAGAATAAATGCAAAATTTTGTGTTTTCACACAAATGTGTGTACACCACAATTTGTTGCACTGGCCTCAAAATGTGTGTGCTTGCATGTGTGCACAACTTAGAGGGAACATTGATGTCAGGGCAGAGGGAAGCACTTACTGTTGGCATTATGCATTCAGGCAGGTAATGTTCTACTGACTGTCTACTAAAGTGCAGACTATCCAACTACCAGTGACATGTCCTTTTCTACTTTACTCCACTCCAGCAGACACTTGGCATTACAAATGGTGTCTGGTTTTGATGCTGACATTGCTCCAGGAGACAGATTGGAACTCCGCAGTGAGTGTTCAAGCTGAGGATATGTCATTTTAGATGGAGTATCTGGATCCTTTTGGCAATAAATGTGTCCATATTCTTGTTGTCGTTGAAAAATGATTGCAGTAATCATATCTCGGATATGTTTTCACAAGAAAACATTAATGCCAGTAGTTCTACACCTCATTATTTATAAAGAACATCACCATCGACTTCTTTTAAAATAGAGTTAAAATGATGTTGCCAGTCCACATGTGGGGAAAAAAAACTTTTTTTTAAGTAGGAGGGAGTGAAGTTAACCATATTCGAAGCTTGTCCAAGGGTTGGACAGGAAGTCTGTGGAGTAATGAGTAGTCTGTAAGCAAAGTACCAAGGGGTTAAGCAGATTTGACTGATCTGGGTTGGGGCAGGCTGCAGAAGTTCAACATAACCCAGCCAATGTTGGAAGAGGCAGCAGCAATGCAAAATCAATTCAAGCATGGTTATAACAGGAAATCAGCATAGAAGACCTGGCCAAAATAAATAGTCAGTTAGTCAAAGCTGTTAACTTCCTTGGCATAATAATGTCTGCGCTGTGTCATATAGGTGAGGTGGGTGCGCATACAGTAGATACTTTCCCATAACCAACTACTACTTACAGCAAGGCTTTCCTTACATGGAAAAATGTGATACTTTGCTTGTGTGTAGTTTTTCTATTATAACGGGAGACTCTGTTAAACATCCCTCATATGGATATACCATCAAACTAAGAGGTTTCTGTACCTGTGACACTACATGTCTACTTAATTAAATGCCCTTGCTGCAAAGTCTATGTGGGGCAGACAAAATGAATGGTAAAAGGAAGAATCAAGGAACACAAGGGCAACATCAGGAAATTTTAAATAAAAATACTGCCACAGACACTTTACTATCGAGTCATTTCTTTGAAATGGGGCATACTCCCATGCATCTTAAATGGTTGGTGCTTGAAAAAATGAAATTACCACCGCAGGGTGGCAATATTATTCCTCCAAAGAGTGGCATTTTGGATTTAAAAACTGAATACACATAAATAGGAGGGTTTGAACAATACATATGGGCAGATTTACTAAAGGACGAAGTGGCTGTTGCTAGTGAAAATCTGCCAGAAATGCAGGGACATCACTAATTTACTAACAGGCGCAGAGGACAATTCTTTAGAGAAAGAGACCATCGATAGCGCAGTTTCATGCCCTATCGGCAGATGAATTTTCGCGCTGGTGTTTTTTCATATTTTAAAACGGGATTGGCTTCAAAAGTTCTAACTATTATAAGATTTTTGTGTTAACAAATTTTTGTTTGTTTTAGGGTGGGCTCATGTCTAGGGCATTAGAGCAGTGCTGTCCAACTTCTGTGGTATCGAAGGCTGGAATTTTTCTGGCCTACATCATGGAGGGCCAATAATGGAAGCCAGTGTTGACCACTCCCTGTTTTTAAACCACACCCACTTTAAACCACACCCATGTTACCACAAGACCATGTCCACATTAATGGTAGTAGCACACCAAAAAACCAAATGATTGGTGCTCCCTGCAGGGTTATCAAAAGGGTCCGGGTCGAGTTCTTCTCCTGCTGTCCCCGCCCGTGACCTAGCACTTCTGGCTACTGACTAGCGCCGGTCCCTGGCCCTTTTGTGACATCACTGTGGGGCGTGTTGGTTACGGGTCTATAAACAGAGGGGCAGCAGAGGGCCCGGGCCGGGTGTGGATTGGGAGGGGGCTGGTTAGGGTCGGGTGCGGGTCTAGGAATTGGCCCGCACCGCACATCACTAACCTCGACCCGCACATCACTAACCTCCACTACCAGATATCCTGGGGTAAGATTAGCTAAATTCCCTGGCAGTGGTATTCAATTTGTACCCTATTCTTACCAATGGTAGGCCATTTATCAAGTATTACAATCACTAACTGTAGCTCACAATTTTTGGGAGATCCCCTTTTCATGAATTATCTTTTGGGGACTTAACCTGTGCACAAGCATTTGCCACCCCAACTTTAAATGAAAGCAGAAATGAGCATGAAGCTCTGCACCAGTAAGTACATCTAATTTCATTATTGTGCTTAAAAAAAGTATAATCAGAGAGCATAAGTATAAATTCTCTATAAACAGAAGTATAATTTTATTTTTTGTTCAATTCTGGTGTCTATACTTCTTAACATGGCCAGGAAGAGATATAGGACAGAATTAAACAATAGTCATTTCCTTCCAGACTGATAATGTATTATATATCCAATAAAACAGGGAAGCAGTATATTGTGTGTATTGGTTGATTCATGTTCAGTTATTAATGTACTCTGATCCAGAGAAGATTTTACAACGTAATGCACTGCAATGGAACTAAATGAACAATGTTGATGGGATGAGTGCTGCTATTGTATATAATATCATCTTAGGCCATCCTGGGTACAGAGAGAGAGACAGAGAGAGAGAAAGAGAGTGATTTTTATAGATTGGCAAAGCTAGACTGTGCACTGAGAATGTCTTTAATACATCACTAGTGACAAGCAATGTGTGCCTGTGTTCCAGGGACTGCAGTAATGATTCAGACAATAAAAGAACTGGACTAGGAGCTTGCAGTGGAGCCACCAAGCCTTTTATTTTTAATTATTATTGTATTTGTGCATCAAAATAAGCACCAAATGATTCTCACACACAATTTTTTGGGTGAACATTACTCAAAAGGTTCTCAGCTTTTTGTGATCTCTGCTACCATTGCGTCACCTACAAAGCCTCTCTGATCTACCTTATTGTCACCAGGTATCACATGCAGCTTTCTTACTGGACTGAGTCCTTTATCATTTCCTCTAGCTCTTTCTGGTGTGCAGACTGGTCCCCATCTCCTTTTCCTCATATATACACTAAGGGGGTTATTTATCAAAATCCGAATTTTACAGATTTTTTAAATGAAAAAAGCCAGTCCAAACTAGAATCCATGATGTGCCCTTATTTTAAAAAAAACTCGATAAAAGTAGATTAAAAAATTGCGACTTTTTTGGATTGTCGCATGAAAACCACAAAAAATTTAGTTTTTGCAAAACTCCAAATATTTCAGGAAGGTTAAAACATCTTCAAATGATTATAGGGACATCTGCAATTGACTTTTACATGAATTCGGCAGATTTTAGATGGAGTATTTTCGGATTCAAACTTGGAACAGATTTAGCAGTAACGTAACGCTGATTTTCTTTGTGGCTGCAGCCAGCTACAGCGAGGTGCGATCTGCGATCAAATTGCACCCCCTGCTCCCCCAGTAGTTACACCACTGAGATTCAGGGCATAATAAATTGCGAAATTACAGCGAATTTCTTGAGTTTTCATCATCAAAACGGATGCCTCGAAAAAAATCACACCTTAATAAATAACCCCCTTACTGTATATATTGTTGCCATTAAACAGCATTTATCAGAGAAACCCCAGGTGTTGCCAAAGTCTTCCCATCTGTGGAGAAAAGCCAGATAGGGGAACAATCTTTTGCACTACATTTTCTTCTGTGGAAATTTTCGATATGCAATATAAATAAGTACAATACATGTATGAAAGTATCTTCTCAACTCCACATTCAATGTGCAGATGTCTGTAAAAAAAGTCCTCTACTTAATGATCCCTCATTGATCTACAGGCTGAAGTTTAAGCAATGCAACAAAGCTCCAGGGTACAAAAGCACAGAGACAAATAGAAGATATTGTGTGCTTTGCCTTTATGTCTTTTTATTTAATTTGTTGAACAAAATATAACCTTGAACGACAAAGGAAATGGTGAAGAGAAAGGGAAAAATATAATTTGGAACAATCACTTAGAGCATACTCCTCAATGAAATAAAGAAGGCATTTGCAGATGAACTGCCACAAACTGGTAGCAACAGACTGGTGAAGTACAAAACGTACAGTACAGTACGAGACCTGTTATTCAGAATGCTCCAGGCCTTTGGATCTTCATGCCTTAAGTCTACTAGAAAATCATGTACATTTTAAATAAACCCAATAGGCTGGTTTTGCCTCCAATAAGGATTAATTATATCTTAGTTTGGATAAAGTACTAGGTACTGTTTTATTATTACAGAGAAAAAGGTAATCGTTTTTAAAAAATTTGGATTATTGAGCTAAAATGGAGACGGCCTTTCTGTAATTCGCAGCTTTCTGAATAACGGGTTTCCGGATAATTTATCCCATACCTGTATTGCATTAGTGCAGCTTAACCATCTCCATCCTGTGCCCCACCTCTCTTAACCCTGTAGCTGAGGTTTAGAGTTACTCACTCTCAACAATTTTGCACTTGGGACCCTACGACCCATCCAGTCAAATGTTATATCTTTCCCCAGTACAGAAATGGATGCTATGCAAACAGTGGGCTCATTTATAAACGATAGGCAAATCTGCAACTGGGCAGTAACCCAAATCAAATTTTGTAATGTTCGTTGATCACCCTGCAGCTGGCTGGCAAAAGCTAATTACTGGGTGGTTGCTATGGGTTACTGCCCACTGTTTATAAATGAAGCCCAGTATCTTGCATAATGAGATGTATTATATATATTTTTTTCAAATTATATTTTTTAGCTAGAAAATTATGATCATAAAGTTGTCAAGCCCCTGAATGTAAAGACCAACCCAGGTCTTGGCTTATGTACAGTCATATGAAAAAGCTTGGGAACCCCTCTTTTTATTTGTTTATCATTGGCTAAGCTTTCAAAGTAGCAACTTCCTCTCAATATATAACATGCCTTATGGAAACAGTAGTATTTCAGCAGTGAAATAAAGTTTATTGGATTATCAGAAAATATGTAATATGCATCATAACAAAATTAGACATGTGCATAAAATTGGGCACCACCAACAGAGATATTACATCAATACTTAGTTGAGCCTCCTTTTGCAAATGCTACAGCCTCTAGACGCCTCCTATAGCCTTTGATGAGTGTCTGGATTCTGATTTGAGGTATTTTTGACATTCGTCCATACAAAATCTCACCAGTTCAGTTAAATTTGATGTCTGCCGAGCATGGACAGCCTGCTTCAAATCATCCCATAGATTTTCGATGATATAAGTTGGGGGACTGTGAAGGCCATTCCAGAATATTGTACTTCTCCCTCTGCATAAATGCATTTGTAGATTTCATGGTGTGTTTAGGGTCATTGTCTTGTTGGAATATCCAACTTCAACTTTGTGACTGATGCTTGAACATTATCCTGAAGAATTTGTTGATATTGGGTTGAATTCATCCGACTCTCGACTTTAACAAGAGCCCCAAATCGCTTTTTGTTATGACCAAATAACTAAATTTTTGTCTCATCTGTCCAAAGCACTTTGTACCAAAATGACTGTGGCTTGTCTAAATGAGCTTTTGCATACAACAAGCGACTCTCTTTGTGGCAGAAAGGGCTTCTTTCTCATCACCCTGCCATACAGATTTGTAGAACGATGTACAGATACACCATCTGCAGCAAGATGTTCTTGCAGGTTTTTGGAGGTGATTTTTGGGTTGTCTGTAACCATTCTCATAATCATCCGCATATGCCGCTCCTGTATTTTTCTTGGCCTACCAGACCTGGGTTTTACAGCAACTGTGCCTGTAGCCTTCGATTTCCTGATTACATTCCTTACAGTTAAAACTGACATTTTAAACCTCTGAGATAGCTTTTTGTAGCCTTCCCCTAAACCATGATACTGAACAATCTTTGTTTTCAGATCTTTTGAAAGTTGCTTTGAGGATCCCATGCTGTCACTCTTCAGAGAAGAGTCAAACAGAAGCACAACTTGCAATTGGCCACCTTAAATACCTTTTCTCATGATTGGACACACCTGCCTATGAAGTTCAAGGCTTAACAAGCTAATCCAACCAATTTGGTGTTGCCAGTAATCAGTATTGAACAGTTACATGCATTCAAATTAGCAAAATTACAAGGGCATCCACATTTTTGCACAGCCAGTTTTTTCACATTTGATTTAATTTCATACAACTGAATATGCTTCACTAAAAAGCTTTGTTCAGAAAACACCCCAGTACTCAGATGTTCCTGGGAAATGAAAGACATACCACTGTTGTCTTTTTTTGTTGAAAGTGGAGTAAATTATTATGCAGGCTGAGAGGGGTTCCCAAACTTTTTCATATGACTGTAAGGGCATGCGGTACTAATGCAGAGCCCCCTTCACTGCTCTACAAGCCATAATAAAACAAACAAAAAAATAATTTTGGTTCATCTTAAATTATGTATGAAATTATATATGACATTTGTCAGGCTACTGAACCCTCCCACCAAAACATGGTATTTAAAAAAAATGCTTCCGGATATGGTGGTTGTGGTATTTACTTTTTTTTCCCTTTTTTAATTAGATCTTCCTGTTTCTTGTAACAGCTTGTGCAATTAGCCACTAGTGGACCTTTATTCCCTGTCACCAGACTAACACAAGGAGATGAGTTCAAATATTTCACTTAATGATTTAAATACCCACAGCTGTCAGGCAAGGCAAATGGTTTGTTTATATTGAGAGTTCTTCCCCTTTGTCTTAGGTACAGCAAATGGGTGCTGATAATACAGCAGTGGGCAGCTTTAATAACTATAGCAAACATTCCAGTTGCATTATGACAGTATGTGGCATCATCCAACTGTTCTTGGGAAAGGGCACATTTATAAAAATACTGCAGACATATGCTTTGCATGGTGGAAATTTAGCAAAGCCATATGGATAACAGCTCTGACTCTGCATAGTTGGGCATCCCCATTGTTTAAAGCTGCTCATTCATTAATGATTGATCTGTGAATATATATGATGTGAGACCCCAGGCTAGCCTCAGTGGTGTGTTATATTGAATCTATAAAGAATACAGTAGATCACTGGCAATAGCAGGGCTGTTATATTCAGTGTCATTGGATCCACTGGATCACAGTTGCGCCGTTACACTACAGAGCTTATGGGTATCATTAGAGAACTAACTGGACTGTTATGCAGAATAGAGTCAGTGGAGATAACTAGATTAGTATCTGAATTATTATACGGTACAGAGATCATTAGATCACTCCCTGGACTGAGCTCAGTAGCTGAACTGATGTTCAGAACTAGGGATGTAGCGAACGTCGGAAAAAAAGTTCGCGAACATATTCGCGAACTTGCGCAAAAATGCGAGCGGTTCGCGAACGGTTCGCGAACCCCATAGACTTCAATGGGAAGGCGAACTTTAACATCTAGAAAAGACATTTCTGGCCAGAAAAATGATTTTAAAGTTGTTTAAAGGGTGCAACGACCTGGACAGTGGCATGCCAGAGGGGGATCAAGGGCAAAAATGTATCTGAAAAATCTGCCTGTGTGTGCTTGGAAGAGATAGTGTAGGGGGAGAGCTGTTAGTGATTTCAGGGACACCAGTCCCACTCCCCAACACTGCTAGACTAATAGCACTGGGCTCTTATAGTAGTAGTAGTAGTAGTAGTAGTAGTAGTAGTAAAACAACAAAAAAATAAATAAAAGCAGTCCTTACAAGGACTACTGTTATTGCAGCAGTCAGCAGATGAGATCTGAAGCAGGACAGCTGCCCACTGCAGCTACATACAGAGCACTGCAGTAGAAGGTAGATTACTAGCCAGCAAAGCTACCTAAGCTTAAATGTCCCTCAAACCCCTGCAGACTTCTGTCCCTCCAATAACAGAGCAGTATCAAACGATTACTAGCCAGCAAACTTTCAACTGTCCCTGAAATCACTAACAGGCAGCAGCTCTCTCCCTACACTATCTCTTCAGCACACACAGGCAGAGTGAAAAAACGCTGCAGGGCTTCGGTTTTTATAGGGAAGGGGAGTGGTCCAGGGGAGAGCTTCCTGATTGGCTGCCATGTACCTGCTGGTCTGGGGTGAGAGGGCAAAAAAAAGCGCCAACAATGGCGAACCCAAAATGGCGAACGTCGCGCGACGTTCGCGAACTTCCGGCGAGCGCGAACACCCGATGTTCGCGCGAACAAGTTCGCCGGCGAACAGTTCGCGACATCTCTATTCAGAACAGACCTACAGGATTACTAGCGGGCCTGTTATACAATACAAAGGTGAGGGGGATCTCTAGCTGGCCTGTTATACAAAATTACAGCTGGCCATAGAAAGATTTCATTCCTTGTTCCTTCATTCCTTGTCACATTCAGATGGAGATTGTTCGTTTCGATGCAATAATCTAAAACTAACATTCAGATTTAAATTGTTGGATTAATGGGGTGGTTCACCTTTATGTTAACTTTTTAGTATGTTGTAGAATGGCTAATTCTAAGCAACTTTTCATTTGGTTTTCATTATCTATCATAATGTTTTATTGTTTTTTAATTACTTGCATTTTTATTCTGACTCATTCTAGCTTTCAAATAGGGGCCATGGACCCCATCTAAAAAACAAATGCTCTGTAACGCTACAACTTTATTGTTATTGCTACTTTTAATTACTCATCTTTCTATTCATATTTCAGTCACTTATTCCAATTGCTGCATGGCTGCTAGGGTAGTTTGGATCCTAGCAACTAAATTTCTGCAATTGAAACTGGAGAGCTGCTGAAGAAAAAGCTAAATAACAAAAAACACAAATAATAAAAAATGAAAAATTGCAAATCATCTCAGAATTTCACTCTCTATATCATACTAAAAGTTAACTCAAAGACGAACAACCCTTTTTAAGTAGGAAAAGTAAGAAATCAGATAATATACTGGCCATTAATTGACAGAAAATAGTTGTACGAAAGTTATGTCCCAGAAATAGCAGTGACAGTCATCCATGGATATCAGCAGATATGCAATACATGCAATATATTATTGTTACCCTTCCGACTAAATGACTAATTTCATGGTACGAAAATTGTCAGTACAATTAATAGTCCACAGGAGGTCCATTTCTTACAACTTCATCTGTGCGTCAATGGCCAGCTTAAGGCTAGGGGGCATTTCTAGCTGGCCTGTTCTATATCTCTGCTCCCTGCTTAATATCTATATAGTGAAATAAAACAAAACCAGGGGACAAAGGGTTGCCACCTGTTTGGTTTTAACCCAGACAGCCCAGTTTTTGGGAGGAAAATCGGGCAAGATTCCCTGAGGTTGATCATTGAATCATTGGTAGCCAGGGCCCCCCTATAAAATTAAAAAAAAAAAACATTGGCGCCAAGGCCCACATAAAAGTTTTTTTTTAGAAAAACATGGATGGCCAGGGGGTCTAATAAAAAAAAAAACCTATTGGTGTTTAGTGAAACTTACCTTAGGCTCCTTTCGTGGCTCAGGGTTTTTTTCGTAGCTTCAAGGAGAATGAATACCATTCTACAATTGGGGTTCCAAAACTTAGGCACCCCTTAAGTGACTACTATTACTTACCTGACACCCCGGGCCGGTAAGAAAACCATAACAGCCTGGGGTTCTTCTAGACACCACGCAGTTTTCTGCTGATAGGAGCACCAGCCCGGGGAGACTAGTCAATTGGGGGTGCCTAACTTTTCTTTCAGGACTTCAACTTCGGGTCTTTTCATGGCTTTGGCTCTGTTTGCGGCTTTGCGGTCTTTTCACAGCTTTGGTCTTCAGCTCCTCGGGACTTTGGCTCTTCGGCCCTGTCAAGGGCCTGGCTAATTGGAAAAGTGCAGCACAGCCAGGCCCCCCTTTCAGCCCGGTTCAGATGTACCCTCTGTGCCCCCCTGATGGCGGCCCTGTCACCACGCGCCAGAGTTAGTGGCGGGGAAAGGTGGCAAGATTAAGGGGCCATCATAATAACATTACAGTACCTTGCAACCACAGAATCACTACCTGTTTCTGCTTAAACTAATGCAGTGACGTATCCCCATCCTTTCTGGAGTTGCTTAAACATATCTTATGTTGCTTATTGCACTTCCCCTTTTATTGACTTAGCTGACATACACATCACTGCATCTTAGTCACACTTGTTCCTTGTGACCATGTTTTGACAATAGTGTTTTGTACTAAGATGAGGCGGTTATGTCCTAACATAAACTCCGCAGACAGACGGCACTTCTGGATAGATTTATTGGGAAAAGGCTGCTGTGTACCGCCTAACGCGTTTCGGGATTGTATCCCTTAGTCATATGTCCTAACCAGTAACAAAAAAAATTAAATCAGGAATCCCTAAAGACTAACTAGTACTAATGAGTGCCATAAGAAATGTGACCTTAACTTCAGCAGGAATATCCGGCTTTCCACTTCTGATCCTAGAAAGGAAATATCTCTCTCTATCTCCAGGAGTTTATTTCCCAATATGGACTGTAAATAATATGGATTTCCTCCTGTGCAATGCAAATAAACCTAATGGGGGCTCTTTCTGTTTGTTTCCAGCTCATGGGAACACAGAGCTCAGACAACAAATGTACAACAAATATATCACTCCTTGGCTGCAAAATCTATCTTCTGATGACAAAACAACTGTAAGCAGCACATTTCCCCCAGCAAATACAACATGTATCATGCTGAAAATAAATCTTAGAGCAAGAAATGCGCAGAGTATTCCAATGTGCAAGACCATCTGTCCTCCCTGTAAATAGGATATTGCTGCTGATTTATTCTAGAAATAGAAGTAGGGCAGTTTTTTCATAGAATACCAGTAAACATAACTTTTAAAGTAATTATCCTGCCTATTTAAGGGGTAACTAGTAAGGATGAGTGAAATATTTTGCATCAAAAAAACGCCCATAGACTCTAATGTATATTTTAAAAAAATGTTTCGCAAAGAAATGCCCAATGCATTTGCCAAATATTTTGCAGTTTTGAGAATTTTTGCCGAAATGAAACAGCCACAACCGAAACATGGCACTAGTAATACACCCCTTGTTATAACTGCATGCCATGGCATAGGCTGCTAGATAGAGATGGGCGAATTTGACCCGTTTCGTTTAGCCAAAAATTCGCCGTCGGCTAAAGTGTATGGGTGTCAAAAAAATTTTGAGGCGCGGCGATATTTTTTTGACGAGCATCTTTTTTTTTGTCGCAAGACGCCATACAAGTCTATGGGCGTCATTTCCACTGCGAAACAAGGCGAAAAAAATCGCCCATCCCTACTGCTAGGTATAGGTAGCATTTAGCAATCTAATGTTCAGCTGAGCTGGTGTGTGGGATGCTGGGTAATACCATCGTGAAAAAAGATGAGAATTTGGCATTGCTTTTCCCATTCCCAAATAATGCATACTCTCCACAGAAGCTATAGTACATTTGTATACGCACTTAGCTATCAGTCTTTGTGGAACCACTGCTGAATCTAAACAGGCTGTGAGTTTGGATACATAGCTTTGAATTATTTGTCTGGATTCGTGCTATTTAACCAGCTGTTTTGGATGCATAGTTGGCCACAGGGAGTCAAATGCATATCTCCACCCATAATTCCATAAGTAAGGGTTTAATTCCCTCATTCCCTTGAGTTTGGTTTTAAAGCATTGCTATGTGTGTGTAGCATGAAGCATAGGAATATATGTGTGTAGCATGAAGCATAGGAATACATTCTGTTTTTTAGAAGTATTTAATGGGGGAATGTAATATGTCTTGTTGGCGCAAAAAATGTTCGCAAAGACCATTGCGAAAGTTAGCGACCATGTTTGCACCATTTTTGACTGATTACAGACTTCCTTGCAAAGTTTGACCAAATGACTTTTGCAAACATTCAGTGTATGTAATAACATTTTGCAATCACAAAGTATATTTTGCGACAACTCCAGAGCAGTAAACTCTATTTTTTGCTTAGTGATGTAATATTCATCATCGAATGATTTTACTTTATGAGCAGAGCTAAACATTTGCAAAAACGCCATTTTAAACATTTTGCAATTTTGAATTACATCCCCACTTTTGTTTTGCATTTCTATCAATAGAACAGACTTCTAATCTCTGTCCTGTGGCATAGGCATCATATGCCAGATTCCTATTGTAGCCCTGTTCTATTATACAAAGCCTCTTGGTGATCTGGTATTTATAAGGAATAGTGGTGTCTCTGTAGCAATTTATTAATGTATACACTGTATAATCTCAATCTTTAGTAGTGCATCCATTCATCAATAAATATAGCGTTCCCTATAGTAGATATACTATATACTATATACTGTATAGCATCAACTCAGGTCTTTTACCTACCAACACTGACTAACCTATCCATAACAATTACCCCAGCTCCAGCGACTCTCAGACCTACCCTCAGCATCATCAACAGTCTATTCCCAAATAGTGTGTGTCCTCTATCTTTCCTTTTCAAGTACATTTCAGTCTCTGTTGAGAAGAGACTTCTCACATTTTCATTTCTGCATGGGTCACATTTCTGACATATACACCAGGGACAATCCCACTAAATTCCCCTAGCTGGACTGTTATATCACACACAACCAATGGAGATAACTCACTGACTTGTTATACAGTACAGAGGCTATTGGAATTGCTATATGGACTGTATCCAGTACTGAGTATTTCCTCCTATCGATTTGGGCTGGTACGTTTCTTTTTAAATCATCTCATCTGTAGAATATAGGCATGTACTGGAGAACTCTGGCTAATACAATCAGCAGATCACAAAACTGTCCCTGTCCTTGCCATACATTAATACACATCCTTTCAGTTGAATATACACCTTGTGACTCCCCCACAAGACACCCATAATGGCCATTTAAGTGAACAGGAAGGAGGACTGATCCAAAAATGTGCAGTCTGATATTTAATCTCTATAGAATTGTTTGAGTGTGGGTGTGGTGTAACCAGAACATTTACTAAAGTAAACAGCACAGTAGCAACTGCCTAGAGCAGGTGTATGTAACTAATCACACAGTCTGTCATAGATACCACCAGAATCCTCTAGGACGTCATTGTGCAGGAGTAAGATTTGTGATGCTTTTATAACATAATGAACAGTTCTGTAATTACATTCCCTTAAATGACCACCCTGCTGCTTTTACTAGGTGACAACCTAATTTAAAAAAAATATATTTTAAGAATCCATTGTTAGGGATGAAGGACAACAAACTCCTAACTACTAATTAATCATGTTACATGTGCACCCAGTAGAACATTTTTAAAATAAAACACCACTCAAGTTTTCCCTTTGCCGCTCCTTTGTTCAGGGCTATTACTCAGTGTCTTACAACATGTACGTAACGCAAGACGCAGAGCGAAGGCCACGGACAAAGGAACACACACAGGAAAACTTGAACTGAGTTTTCTTTTAAGAACATATTAATCTCCTGGCCGGGAAAAGGAAAATTAAGGTAAACTGGGGGGCCGATTCATTATGGGTCGAATATCGAGGGTTAATTAACCCTCGATATTCGACTAGGAATTAAAATCCTTCGACTTCGAATATCGAAGTCGAAGGATTTAGCGCAGATAGTTCGATCGAACGATCGAAGGATAATTCCTTCGATCGAACGATCGAAGGATAATTCCTTCGATCGAACGATAAAATCCTTCGAATCGAACGATTCGAAGGATTTTAATCCAACGATCGAAGGAATATCCTTCGATCAAAAAAAGTAAGCCAAGCCTTTGGCTAACATTGACTTCGTTAGCTTTTAGATGGCGAACTAGGGGGTCGTAGTTTTTTTTAAAGAGACAGTACTTCGACTATCGAATGGTCAAATATTCGAACGATTTTTACTTCGAATCCTTCGATTCGAAGTCGTAGTCGTAGTCGAAGGTCGAACTAGCCCATTCGATGGTCGAAGTAGCCCAAAAAAAATTCGAAATTCGAAGTTTTTTACCTTCGAATCCTTCACTCGAAGTTAGTGAATCGACCCCTAAGTGTTGTGGGGTCATCTTTCATTCTACACATATCTGTTAAACAGTTACTCACCTTGTCATTGTGAAATAATACAGTAAAAAATACTGTATGCCATCCGATAACAATACTTTTTAGGAATTGTATTTTAGGTAACAAATTAGTTCTATTTAAGAGGAATTTTGGGTTATACCCTAATTTTATGGTTATGAAAAGAAACAAATCTATTCTGTGAACTAAATGTACCAATTTTGTGAAGCTGGCAAATTTTAACTTTAGAAACTTTTCAGTAAATAATAAACACAAACACTAAGGAGGTGAATTTTAATAAAGTATATGAGTTTTTTGTGGACCAGTGCTAAACTAATTGGTAATTAATTATGCATGGATTCTAAACTGATTGAGTTTAGGGAAAGCTGCTATCTAGAAACACATAACAAGCTATTTGAACCACGGATATTGTGGTTTTGATATATACCCTGCCTGAATTTCCATTTTTCCTCTCACCAGCGTTTGTATTCATCCACTGGTCAAGACATGCAAAAGCTGTATTATGAAGCACAGAAATTAGAAAATACACAGCAATGGCTGCTCTCAACACTTTATCCCCCTTTTAAATCTCAGAATATCAAATTTGAGGCCATATCATATTTTTGCAGCTGTAGTTAAAAGGAATAAGGAAGGGCTTCGGCTTTGACATGGGGCCCTGGTGTTCAAGGAGGCTCGCACAGAAGGCAAAAATCAATATTTTTACCGGAGAAAAAAAAATAATTTTAAAGGGACTAATGAACAACTACACATGGAGAAGTAAAGTTTTGGTGAATAGAGGCTGGAGAGTAAGGGTTAACATAGAGGGTGCCCATACAGAGTTTTGCCCAGGGACCCAAGGACTTTCTTGGACTTGGACTTTTCTTGGACCCCATGTTTTGAAAGAAAATACTTAATTCTTTGTTGTTCTGCTCAAGAGAAAGTGACTTGGCTTCTTAAAGTAGTGTTCCTGTAAAAGACAGCACATTATTACAGTGAGAGATCAAAAAACTACCAGAAAACCTAAACAGTGCTCCCACTAAAGCAATTTGGCACAACGCACGGATGCAAAATATTATACTTTCTGCAAAGGATTAGGAATTTTAAATAAATATTTATAAATGCTACAAAATACCCTTTCCTCTAAGACAAACATGAATTTTAAAACATGACTGAACAGCTTCTAGTGTACATTTTAGTCATTTCATTCTGACATTAATGATAAACTTTTCACTAAGTAAATTTTTTAATGCTTAGTATAAAGAAGTGTAGCATGCTTTCTGCCCATCTGCATTTATAGAACTTCTAGCAGGATGTATATGGCTTATGTGTGTATACAGTATATATATATTTATCTATCTACTGTACATACATATAGGTTTAAAGAGGGTTGGCGGAATCCCACAGTACCCTTGGACAATCAGTGCTGCACTTGAATCAGATATCAGCTTGAGAATTAACTTTCTTTCTCCATCTTGTCCGTTACGCCAAATATATGATTAGGTAGTTTGGCTGATTTATATCTTATTGGGGGTCTGTCCTAATGCTGCAAATGTTGCTTTGCTGGTGAAGGGGATGAAAGGAGTATAAGCTGGAGTTCTATCCCTACTGTAGCTACTGCTGATCTCTGCAAATGAATGCATATTATGTTCTTAAGTTAAATATGGATCTTTCTTGTTGCACACACCCTATCAAGCAATAAGAACTAAATCTGCCAGAGGGGCGATTCTATAACCTGTTAGGCTTCTACATACAAGCCGAGCAAACACAGAAACAAGTACAAAGCGTATGTGATAGGAGTTTTTCTTTGTACGACAGCAGCAAAGACTTGAGAGGGAAAAGTAAGAAGAAAAGGTGTTTGATTATTTGGCTTCCAATGAGGCCCATACTTGCTTAGTAATTGTTGTCTGTCCTTTTCATTGACATACATTAAATCTCTCTTTCACTCACTCTTGCTGGACAAAAGGTCTGTGTTGCATGCAGCGTGTTCCTGTAGGGAAGGACATAAAGCTCTGGCTCTTCCAGCATGACACTTGATAGATCATACTCACGGCAGGTGTGTGTGTATGTAGCACAACCCTTTTTCTCTCAGGTTTGTTATAGTTAAAATGGCTTCAGACCAATAGTGGGCTCTAGGCTGATGATGACAGCTCTTTCAGGCTTAATGCTACCTTCATAACAGTTATTATCCACAATAAAAGTGTGCAGTACCACTGGGACCCATGTCTTGCCCTGTGTCTGACATAGAACGTGAATAGCAAGTGAATATGTCCTTATAAGCACAGATTAGTGAATACTGCATGTCACATGACCCATTGAAACTTTTGTATTATGAAAAACAATATACAACACGTTCAAATAAGAGGGTACGTTTCATAACCTGTATATAAGCAATCAGCCTACCACCCTGTGCCTTTGAAGATATAGGCAGCGGCTGGTTGCTGGGTGAAGTTGGCACTACAGAAGATGTGGTCTCTACTCCTTTGCCACTTCTTGCTTGGGGGTGAGGGTCACTAACAAGAAACATAGGGAAAAAAAAGAAAAACATTGATTTATTTATGCCAGTGGTTAATGGTGTAATTGCATGAGTACAGTAACATTACTAATAGGGGCCAGCCATACACCTGTCTCCAAAATGAAGTGATTAATAGTGCAAAGGGCCATATTTCTAAATGTGTGTACTAACATATTCTATGGTTATGGAGAAGGCCACAGCTGCTGGACTGCTACAATTTTCCATTGCCGTGTCAATTTGTTCCTGCACAATACATCTGCCTTATTATGTAAGTTTTGAGCAGTAAGGTAAATTTCAACACTAGGGTGCATATTATATCATGCATTAACCCATTGGCTTTCTGAGCAGCCTGCAGATAGTTGTGTGCATGCACTGCTTTTATCTACAGTATTTCTAGCATGTGTGGCATTGGCAACCACAGACCTTGCACTGTTTGTAAAACCAAAAGTAAAAAAACAGGCAAAGGCCCATACATGATTTAATGAGAAAACAGAAATGATTCTTACAGGAAAAGGATGTTACAGCACAGACAAGTTTCTCAATCAGTGCTTAGCATGGAAGGTTGGACTCCCTGTATGCTGCTTCTGTAGGTGGAGGAAGGAGTTTCCCTTTGTGATATTTATTTCCCAATGAGCCTAGGCAAAGTGGATGCTGTTTTTCCCAAGCTAAAAAAACTGCATCTGAAATTTCATACATGTTATTGCATGATATCACATTTTGCAATTGATTTGTTTGGGGATGGGTAGCCTGTGCTCTGACAATGTTCACACCCTGCAGCCTTTGTAACTAACAGCCAAACATAGCCATTGCCCCTAGTGTGTGTGTACAGAAACAATTGATTGTCAGCTTCACAGGACAGGGACTGATGTCAGTGATATATATAATTTCTGTAGAAGGCAGGTGCATTGGTGCTATATAACTAAAAAACTAAAGATATATGTACAGCTGAGGGTTGACCCAATGAGGTATAATGGGTGAGCAACAGGAATCATTTCATCCCATACAAGCACCAATATACTGAAGTTGGAACTCTGTTGCCAAAAGTGACATTGCAGCAGCAATATCTGCCCATTCAGGATGAACATATGACTACACATGAGTAATGATAAGATTTGGTAGCCCCTATGTGTACTGGCAGCATACAGGAGGGTGTTTTTATTAAGGATGCATCGAATCCACTATTTTGGATTCAGCCGAACCCCTGAATCCTTCACGAAAGATTTGGGCGAATGCCGACCCAAATCCTAATTTGCATATGCAAATTAGGGATGGGAAGGGGGAAACATTTTTTACCACGAGGGCCTGTGTCTAGGGTGCCACAGTTTTGGGGGCACCTATTTTTTTATTGCCACATATTTCAATAGGAAATCTGGTGACGGAGCTGAGGGGTAGGAGGCCCAAAGAACACTGTGGAAGTGACGCGTGCTGACGTCAATGACGTGACGTCAGTGCACATGATGTAAATACAGCCCTGGATTTCATGCAACTTGCCTTCCATCCAGAATTTTAGACCACTGGGGTTAACATGGAGTTGGAGAGCAACATGCTGCTCATCGGGATCAGTGGTTGGGGATCAGTGGTTGGGGATGGTTCCAGTGAGATGTTAATGGTGCCCTCCCCTTCACCTGCCTCACCTGCAGCCTCGGGCCATGTAAAGGTGGCCATACACAGAGAGATCCGCTCATTTTGGCAATGTCGTCAAATGAGCGGATCTCTCCCCGATATGCCCGCCTTGAGGTGGGCAATAGCGGGCTGATCCGATCGTGGGCCCTAGGGCCCAACGATCGGATCCTAATAATGGCTAAAGGTGGCCGTAGACAAAAAGATCTGCTCGTTTGGCGACATCGCTAAACGAGGCGATCTTTCCTCGATATGCCACTAACGGGCATGTCTATATCGGGGGTAATCTGAACGTTTGGCCAAATGTTCAGATTACGATGAGAGCGCAATGGGCTCCGGCGGGATCGGTCGGGACCAAATCAAACCTGTCCGATCGACCAAACGACTGATCTCCGCCGGACGAAAAATTTCGGGACTCCCACGCACGGTCCGAAAATCGTACGAATCCTCAATTCGTATGATAGGATCTTTGCGTCTATGGCCACCTTAACGGGCGGTTGGATCGCGTGACCGCATCAACGAACAGATGCAGCCGCGATCCAACAGCATTTTTAGTCCTGTCCCATCAATATCTGGCCGACTTTCAAGCAGATATCGATCGGAGAAGCCCGTCGGGGGGCCCCATACACGGGCCAATAAACTGCCAACTCGGTCTGTCGGCAGCTTTTATTGGCCCGTGTATGGCCAACTCAAGATTACTGACTGAACACTCCTCAGTAGAAGCAGCAGAGTCCCTTGTTGCTGAGGGCAGGAACACGTGAGCCCTGTGCATGTGAGCACTAGTTCTGACACGAGCAGCTCCCTCCCCTCACATAGCTCAGCTCCTCTCTCTACAGGTACACTACAGACTAACAGCCGGCAGGCACAGGGACCCATGGGAGCAGCAGTCTGACTATCAGTGGAAGTGCCGCGCTTCCTGGACTGGAGAAGCAGATAATATAAGAGCGGGGGAGCGGTAACTACACTGTCACTCTCATCCCCTCAACTCGCTCCGCAGGGGGAGCCCGAGTTTAGCTTGTCCCCGGCACTGGCAGATTGGCTCCTCGGGCAGCTGCAATGGGATTATCACATTCTCACTCTGTGGAGACCCGGCAACTAGCGGAGAAGACTGGCTGTAAGTAGGAGCCTTCTGCAGCGCTAGTGTTAGACTCACAAACACGGGCACAGGTGCTACTGCTGCGACTTTGTTTCTTTTTATTAGCGCGATGCTGAAGTGAGTGGAACCGGCTTTGCTCTGTAGTGAGGCAGTTTCACCCCGGGCTGCTGGACAGCAACTTCAGCTCAGGCTGTGGGGGATGCTGGGAGATGTAGTCACACTTATAGGAAGGCAGGAGGGTGGGCTTTATAGGGAACTGTCCTCCTGTCACTGCTTCTGGGCAGCTCAGAGTTCGAAGTGGCTGGTACTGGTGTCTGTACCTGGGCATTTTGTATCTATACAATGGCCTCCCTCACTGTCCTGATTCCCTTCAGCTCCAATAATGACTGGCAGCCTCCCAAATAACTGCCCCAGCTCTCCTCTGACCACCCCCAAATGTCCTCTGTGTCTTCAGGCACCTGTTCACTTCTAATCATGGAAAGGGCGTGATGTCTGTGCTTTCAGCAGGGGGAGCCTTGTATTACCTGCACCCACATAGTTCTTTCTAGTCCAGAGCTTGTGCCTTCATCATAATAACTGAAACCATTGTTTATAATAATATATTTTGTTTATGATGTCATTTTATATCATTATAATAACTGAAACCATTGTTTATAATCATATATTTTGTTTATTATGTCATTTTATATCATCATAACTGAAACCATTGTTTATAACAATATATTTTATTTATGATGTCATTTTATATCATCATAATAACTGAAACCATTGTTTATAATATATTTTATTTATGATGTCATTTTATATCATCATAATAACTGAAACCATTGTTCATAATAATATATTTTGTTTATGATGTCATTTTATATCATTATAATAACTGAAACCATTGTTTATAATCATATATTTTGTTTATTATGTCATTTTATATCATCATAACTGAAACCATTGTTTATAACAATATATTTTATTTATGATGTCATTTTATATCATCATAATAACTGAAACCATTGTTTATAATATATTTTATTTATGTCATTTTATATCATTATAATAACTGAAACCATTGTTTATAATATTATATTTTGTTTATTATGTCATTTTATATCATTATAATAACTGAAACCATTGTTTATAATCATATATTTTGTTTATTATGTCATTTTGTACTAGGGATGCGTAGAATCCAAGATTCGGTTCAGGATTCGGCCTTTTTCAGCCTTTTTTTTGTGCGGGGCCGAACCGAATCCTAATTTGCATATGTAAATTGGGGGCGGATAGGTAAATCAAATGACTTTTCATCACAAAAGAAGAATTTTTTCCACTTTTTCCTTTTCTGACCCTAATTTGCATATGCATATGCAAATTAGGGTCAGAAAAGGAAAAAGTGGAAAAATACCTAATTCAATTTCACCAAGGATTCGGGGATTCGGCCAAATCCCAAATAGTGGATTCAGTGCATCCCTATTTTATATAGAGTTACTTGTCACTATACATATATCTATCTATCTATCTATCTATATATATATATATATATATATATATATATATATAGTGAATAAAGTACCCCCTCTTGTAAAATATAAGGATATTATAAGTTACCGAGGAGTTTCATGACCCTATAAAAACACGAGGCCGAAGGCCGAGTGTTTTTATACAGGTCATGGAACTCCGAGGCAACTTATAATATCCTCATATTTTACAACTGGGGGTACTTTATTTATTATAATACACAAATTTTAGTGAGTCATGTGACAGAAATTACATCACTACTCACCGTTTATAACTGATGACATCACTACTCACCGTTTATAAGGATATAATTTACAAGATATTCATGGCTTTTGTGTATTATATAGATATATGGCACAGACTGTTCCTACCTCATTGCATTTGGAAATCAAATTTCCTAAAGGGAATGAAGTGGATAATTGTTCCCACTGCTTAGGGATTCTCATATATGTCTTTGATTTATTGGGCACACTGTGTATAGGGATTCTCCCAGTCATCTTTATTATGTAGCAGCATGTTTGCTTTAGATGCCAGGGCTGAGGCAAGGAATATGGCAGCTCCTGCTTTTATCATGTCCATAACTACAATTGAGAAGAAAGGGGAATGTTCTCTGCAAAGAGGCTCAAGTTGTTCCACCAATTTAAAAGGAAATACCTGTTAACATAAGCGCAGTTTAAAGGGATCATTGCTGTATTTCCCAAGGCATCACCTCGACACTGGAGCAATTAATAGCAATTAGAGAGGAGTGAAAAACAGTCCGTTTCACCCATGGCAGTGTTACTAGGATATAAGAAGCCAAGTATGTGTACCAAAGAATGTGACAGCCCCGGTTGTCTGTCGCATAGTATTATTATTGTAAAGAAGCAATGTGGCTTAAATCAGACACCCACCCCCGTTCAGCAGCCACTACTATTCTTATGTACTGTGAATATAGAAAAAAACTGATGCTTCTCAACTTTAACTCACAATCTGCAAGGGTCATGGGAGTTGTAGTTCTATTTAAACATAAGGTTCAGACATGTGGCAGTGTATGACCGGTAAAAACGGCGTAGGAATGACGCAGATTAATTCCTACTCTAACTAATGCCTGCACCCATATATCAGGTTAGAGACATAGAGAAAGCCAGTAGTCCGTGTGGCTACAGTGTTTTGAACCAGGGCTTCCCCATACCGTGAGGTTTGTAAGGATAATCAGCTACTGTGCTAAATATTGTTATAGAGCAAGCAAAGATGACGAGGTATGATGTAAATGGAAATATGTCAGTTTGAGGCAATGTTTTTAATTGATTAGACTTGGGATCAGAACTCTCATTGATCTTCTCTAGGTCAGGATTTCGGTGCAGCCTCACTAATATATAAATTGGCTTTAATACTGTACTTCATATTTAAAGGCCAGTGGAGTTGGTCTCAGAAAGATGATATTGTTAAAAGGAAATATACCATTACAATGTGTCTTTAATCCTGTAATGCTGTGAGTCCTATGTACAATATTCCTGTGCTGTAGGGAAATCCTGTTTGTGTAATCTCTAGGGCAGTCCACTGGGATCTACAAGGAAGTGAAGTATATATTATTCATAATGGTCATTTGCTTGAGGATTCTGAACCATTTTTTTGAATATTATACCGATTTTGCCTTGATTTAACCCTTTCTATGCCGCAATTATTTTGACTTTGGTGAGCTACATTTTGCTTATGGCATTGGTTCAAAAAAGGAATTGTTGAGCTTTCTTACGAGCAGCTCTGCAGCCTCTGGAGTGCACTTAAAGTGCTAAGTGGTCAGTGACCCCAGAGATCAGGCAGTGGTTTGGTAGTTTGAATGGAGAATGAGCAGGAAAGGGACCCTGAAAGGAGAGGTAGTGATAAGTAACAAAACACATTCATAATAATCTAGCCTCCCAGTCTACTGTCTGTTTGTTTCTGTAATTAGACAGTGATTTGATTTCAAGGCTGGAGAAAGGAAAAATAGAAAGTAAACAACTTAGATCTATAAACAATATAATAAGAAACCCATTTTCCAAAGTTGGTTAGATAACTTCCATCATAACCGAAACTGTTTCAGTGCAGAATTTCCCATTAAATGTAATGTCTATTTAAGTCCACAGATGTGGTTAGAGGAATTTATCTCTAAAAGTATTAGTGCTGTCTGCCTTGTGTTAAAATATAAGAGCCAATTAAGGTGGTCATACACTATAAGATCTGCTCGTTTGGCAAGGTTGACAAACGAGTGGATCTTGACCCCATATGTCCACTAACGGCTGGGCGATATCAGATGAATCCAAATGTTCGGCCCTGGGGCTGAACGATCGGATTAAGATAGTATGAATGGGCTCCGACAGGTCGCAGGACCGTATCAACTAGCCGATGCAGTCCTTAATCGTACAAAAAATCAAACTTGACCGATCGATATCTGGCCGATTTTTTGCCTGATATTGATCGGTTGGACCTGTCGGGAACCACCACACATGGGCAGATAAGATGCCGAATCAGTCTAAAGGAACAATATCGGCAGCTTTAATCTGCCCATGTATGGCCACCTTTAGTCAGGAAACACATGCACTAGGTTTACTCTGAACAGTATATACTGTAGATCAAGGGTGTCAAACTCAAATACAAGTTGAGCCAAAATTTTAAAAATGCCGAGGGTCGGACAGGTTCAGTGTTTATTAAAAACAAATTGAAATGACCTTATTGTATATATTGAACCTGGAACTAACACAGCACAGAAGTTATTTCCTATAAAACAACATAAATCTCAATTTTCAACTCTTATACCTTCTGGAGCGGGCGGTTTCGGGCAGGTTCAGGTTGACCGCGCAGTGCTGCTTGCGGGCGGGTGCGGGTTAAGCTCTTCTCCTGCTCTCCCCGCCCGCCACCTTCAAATGCCGTCATCCAACTTCCGGGTTCCAGTTTTATAGTGTTGCATCTGCTCGCCCTGCCCCTCATTGTGACATCATCGGCGGGGCAGGTAGGTGCGGGTCTATAAAAGGACCCCTGAGTTATCTGAGATGGGGCAGTTGCAAAGGAAGCTGCTTATTCACCCTCTGAGTACACGGAGGGGGTTATTTATCAAAATCAGAATTTATCTCAATATTTTCTGCTACAAACTCCGGTCAAATCCGCTCTGGTTTTTTACTCTTATTTATTATTACATTTTCCCGAAAATTTGCTTCGCGGTAAAAAATCAGATTTTCATAAATTTTTCGGATGTTTTCACCAGATTTTCACGATTTACCCAAAACCCAGCACACATCAAAAAATCTTTGGGACTTCTCCCATTGACTTATATGCAACCTCGACAGGTCTGAAATGCCGGATTTTCAGATCTTTTTCCATCCAGGGTTTACTAAATTCTGAAAAATTCATGATTTTTTAAAAGTCAGATTTTATAAAAAAGAAAATCACAAATTTTTGGTGATTTTTCGATTCGAAGTTTAGTAAATAACCCCAATAGACCTGCTGCCGCTAAGTTTGTTATTTTGCTGAACAGGTATGGGGCCTGTTATCCTGAATGCTCGGGACCTGGGCTTTACGGATAACAGATCTTTCTGTAATTGGGATCTTCATACCATTAGTCTACTAAAAAATCATGTAAATATTAAATAAACCCAATAGTATGGTTTTGTTTCAAGTACAAGGTACTGTTTTATTATTACAGAGAAAAAGGAATTCATTAAAAAAAATGTTAATTATTTTATTATAATGGAGCCTTTGGGAGATAACCTTTCTGTAATTCAGAACTTTCTTGGTAATGGATCTTATACCTGTACACTATTGAAAGGATATATTGTACTTGTATTGGAGGAATAAAGAGCCATGACTGCGTGGTAGGTGAGTAAGTATGTAGGTGGTGGGACTGCCCTATGGATTATCTGCTTTAGTGCGTAAAAAAGGATAAAGGAATGCAGGGAAACTAGTTCGTAAACAAATCATAGTATTGTTTCAAACTCCCTCTCCACCCTGTTGCAAGGGAGAGTAAATCATAAACATATTATTCATTTAAATAGTGCCACAGTGTCAGTGTATAACATATATGGTTTGTGATACATATATACACAATGTTTCATAGTGCCCTGCAGGGCCGGAACTAGGGGAAGGCAGAAGAGGCAGCTGCCTAGGGTTTGCACCTCTTACTCCTCTTCCTTCTCTATGTCGATCTCCCCTCCCTTCTATCACCCTCCCCTCCGTCGCATTCTCCTCCTACCCTCCATTTTATGGCAAAATTATATTTTTCATATTACTAATGCTAGTATTTGAAGATAAAATTGAACCAAACCATGGCAATGTGGCAAACGTAATGGGACCATAAATGGATCTCTGCATATCAAGGACAACTTGCTAGGTTTTCTTGAAAGTTGGAACCTTTAATAAGGTACCTTAAAGGAACACAGTAATAGGCATTCCTCTGTAGTATGTACCATTCTGATGCAAATTTGACAGAGTAGTGACACCATGTTGGAAGATGATCTGAAACTATACTAAAACATACTGTATATAAAAAGGTGCATTACACACCATTTGATATGACATAATAATTCAGGTAAGGTAGAAGTCAGAAATGTTCCAAGATAAGTCCTGGTTAGTGGCTGCTGCTGCTCTCTGGGTTCTGCTTAGAGCACTGTCTTTACTGCCTGATTTACCCCGTCGGATTTTGTTCCTTTTCGCTACATGATTTCTAAGGAAAGACAGATTGACTTGGGGCGGTGCCAGTATTTTAACACAAACACAATATACACATACAAAAATAACATTGTAGTGACAGATATACACAGTGTTGCTTGGCTTAGTGTTAAAAGGCAGTATGCCAATGAGGGTGGGCCCTGTGCCAAAGAGCTTATCATCTACATGAAAAGGGGATGCTCTGCAGTATAAAGTATTAAGTGTTCTATTTCTGTTATGCTTTATTTATATAGCAGCAACACGTTTCACACTGCTTTACAGAGATTGTTCATCATTAACCCAAGCCCCAGTAGAGCTTACACACAAACGCACTAGGGTCAATTTCATCAGAAGCCAATTAACCTGCCTGCTGGAAACTAAGTCCCCTTAGCACTTAGATATCTTGCTATGCAGAATAAAGCTTTTATAGGGTTTTCACAGATCATTTTTAATCTGTAGTGTGATGGATCAAATTGCATGTGATTTGATCACACACCTAAGGACTGTGGTGCTGTCATTGCTCGACTAGCCAGTCTGATTACAGAAGAAGTAGGAATCATCTCTTGCTCTGTTTATTTGTCATTTATTCTATACTTATTCCCCCAGACTTGCATTAAATGGAATGCATTAAATGTACAATTAACCTCAAATCCATTTAATATTTAATCAATGTACTGTATACTGAAAAGTTGATTAGAATTACATTTTCTTTCATGCAAATACATTTTATTGGTGGATATCCCCTTTTAAAAATGAGAATGGGAAATAGAGACTTAATGAAGTTGTTTTGTCACAATTCTGGGATCTATGGGTTACCGACTTAAGATTGATTTACTTTAATATCACAGTGTACCTCTTGGGCACCCTGACCTGTTTTATAAATGAAAAGTATGAGTTGAGATGAGTTTTGTGTTTTTGACCTACTTTCTGAAAAGCTGCCAGGCTGCTGATATCTGGACACTGGGTACATGAAAGGGATCGGAACAGCGTAGCACTTGATAAAATCATTTTGTGGTTACAGGAAGTAGGATTTATTCACTTATTTTTTTCCTTCCTTCCTCATGATCGAAAACGTTTTTTTTCAGCCTTATCAATTATGAAAATGCGGGCTTTTTACATATACAAATATGATGTATTTTATGTGCACAAATAAAACTACAAATCCCTCATAGAAAAAGAAAGGATATAGCTACATCACTGTAATGGCTATATGATGGGGATGCCCTTGGAAGCTATTAAACATGCTGGTAAATAAAGACATAAGGGCAACAGTAGGCAGAAGAATGGAGCATGGCAGGAGCTGCAACGGTGACATTTTAAATGGGACTCTGTATTTCAGTAGCAAATCAGAATGCCATGTTCTGACACCCTTGATGGATCCGTATAGAAGTAGCACCAAAACAATCAGAATGCAATATTCTGACAGCCTTGGTGGACTCTGCATAGAACTCACAGCAGCAAGTGATGTTTATGACGAACAATGTTTACACCAGGTCGAGACTGAGAGTCAAAGTAGGCCCAGATATTTCAGGTATATAAAGGCCCTATATTGTGACTTGTCTATAGCATCTTACAACAGCCTCTCTGTGGAAAAAAAAAACAGTGTACAGAGTAATATTTGAAATATATAAACTGACTGACACTCATTTAAAAATATGAAATATGAAATCTTAAAATACCTTGTCTAGGGAACCTAATGTTCTGTAGAAGTCTGCATTTTGTGTGTCACCTGCCGCAGCTGCTCTTGTCTAATAACTGGAGCTATTTATAGAGGTTACTATCAACAGAAAACATATTTTTTTCAAAACCTTCTGCTTCTCAAGAGAAATTTGATAGATTTCTTTTTCCGTCAGATACGTACCGTAACCCCTGTTATTAGAACGCTCATTTATATTGCAAGAGATTAGAACTGCACTCATTGCTCTTCTTCTTTTCTGAGACCTATAACCTCATAGTTGATCATTTCATGGAAACAATATGGTGACCCAAGACTCCTTAAAGCTACAGATGTCAGTGTCAAGTGCCAAACACTTAACTGAGATGGATACCTTTTTTGTAAGTGGGGTATAATAATAGCCCTTTAGATATTCCGTCAAAACATATGATATCCAGAAGGGACCCATATCCATGAGCTGCATTGTTTTTATAAAGAGGAGTGGCAATTGCCATATTGTACATAGATCTACTACCCAGAAAAGCCACCAAAACCCAGAATGAAAAATGTTAGAATGCTCCAGACAGTGATGTTTGGACTAATTAGCTAACTCAGAGTCATAAACTGATTATTTCTCAAAATCTAAAGTAAGCGGATATAATGGTTCTTTTAGGTGGATGTGCACACATAGTAAAAGAATAGGTAAATACAGACATTTCTCAGCAATCAAAACTGCATAGATGACATGGATTGGTACACAGGTTGGACTAGCCAGGTTGCCATTTGTATACACATGTCCAAAATGGGCTCCTTACCAATCTATATCACATTGGGACATTGCTGCTGATAAACAAACCATGACCTCTATAATAGGTCATAGTTTCAATAACAAAGGCATATTGAGATACAACAGCTTAGTTTGGATTAATTTATGCAAATATGAAATATTGTTTCTCATTCGTGTGCAACTCTAAACTCGGAATTATAGATAGCCAAGCAAAGAGTCATTTGAATTGCAAAGTCCATGCCCAGTCTAATACTCCTAGCCCTAGGGCTGCCTTCAGTGAGCTACTTTGGGATGTGTGGTGCAATAGGATGCCATTTTTTGTCACTAATTCAGAAAAGATCATACGTGAGATCAGGCTGAAAGACATGGAAAAATATTGTGGGAACGTTTTTCCCCAGAGAGACTTAGAGAACAAGTTTATAGTTAGAGTAACAAATATTTTCAAAGCGGACGTGCAGCTGAGGCTGATTAAGACCAGTTAAAGGCATTACATCATTTTGATCTAATTTTTTAATAATTCTATATTATTTATAAACAGAAAATAATTTCTAATGGCACTTAGCTACTGAGGCTGTACGTCATGAGACCTGCTCTAAAAGGAAACCAAGTTCACCCCTGTCCCATACATGTAAAATAAATAAAATATAAATAGGATTATTGAAATATGCTGGCTAAATTCCCCCAGTCCATACAGAATAAGAGCAGATTTCTGGGAATTTTGCTCATAAGATCAGTAAAATCATTCTGTGCAGGCAATGTGAGGCATGGGGCACATGTGAGATAAATACTCACATATAAATATCACACTGTCCCCAAAAGTAAAGAATTTGTTTATTTATTTTTTAAATGTCACTTAAATAGTACTGTTTTGTTTGTTGCTACATAAGGAATTCAGGTACTATTATTTAACACAAGGACATTAAACACGCCAGCTCATCAATTACATTATATTCTGGCTCGTTGTACTTGTTGCATCCAGATTGCTTTCACATTTTATCACTTTTTTGCCACAACTTGTTGCATTTCTTATGCTTGATGCACTCAAAAGCAGGGCAGCCATCAGGGGGGGACAAGGGGGAGAGTTGTAGGGGGCCCTGAGGGTAAGGGGGGCCCTGCCACCCCACACTTACTTGATAAGCCAGGCCCGCTGACTTCGGGAAGGCATGGATGTTTAAGGGACCACCAATTTTGGGGGGGGGGTCCCTGGCCACCAATTTTTCTTTTCTCATGTGGGGTCCTAGCCACCAAAAATTTTAAATGGGGGGGACCTGACCACAAATGTTTTTTTATGGGGGGGCCCTGACCACCAATATCTTTTTATTTTTTATTAACATGTGGGAACCCTAGCCACCAATATTTATTTTGTTTTTTTACTGTGTGGTGGGGGGCGGACCTGTAGGGGTGGGGATGGAGGACCTGTAGGTAGGGCTTGTGTCGGCTGCAGCCCAGGGGGCCAAGGAAATTTTGTCATATGGGGCCCTGCGATTTCTGATGGCGGTCCTGCTCAAGATAGCATAAAAAGCATGCGTGTGTAATTCACAAAATGCACTTCATTGCATTAAAAAATGCATATAAACACAATGCGTTTGTAAATGCATTTAAAAAATACCCTGTAAGTCCTTAGATATATTAGATGCACAGTGGAAAGCATTTTTTTTTGTTGTACAGGTATGGAATCTGTTATCCTAAAACCTGTTATCCAGAAAGTCCCAAATTGTAGAAAGGCCATCCATTTTATACAAATATTCAAAAAATTTTAAAAATTATTTCCTTTTTCTGTAATAATAAAACAGTATTAGTACTTGATCCCAACTAAGATATAATTAATCATTATTGGAAGCAAAACCAGTCTATTGGGTTTATTTAATGTTGTAATGATTTTCTAGGGGTTGCTCACTTTCCAAACACTTTTTTTTTCAGTTCAATTGTTTTCAGATTGTTCGCCATAAACAAAGACTTTTCTTTCTTTCCGTGGAATATTAGCAAATATTGTATCAATTCTAACAGCTGCCTGTAATGAAACTCAGGGATTCTGCTCAGCAGGGACACAGATAACCAATGTATCAATTAAATGTATCCATTTAGGACAGAGCTGCTTTAGTAGATGAACAATGAAACTTTACACTTCAATCTTAGAAACAATGTCACAAATAGAAAATAATTGGAAAAAGTTTTTATATCTGGTGAACCTGAAACCAACTGAACTGAAAAAAAGTGTTTGAAGGTGAACAGCCCCTTTAAGGTATGAAGATCCATATTATGGAAGGATCCGTTATCTAGCAAGCCCATGATTCCAGCATTCTGTGATTCAGGTCCCATACCTGTAATTTTAGTAACAACCACAAACTGCAGAGAGCAGTACTTGCTCCGTAGAGGATTATCGATTTCATTGTAAAAATGTTTGCTACAGCTCTTACACATAGAAAGAAATGTTCTGTGCTGCTGTGTTGTCTGTGACTGAGCCAGTTAGGCAAGTTAAACCAGAAAAATCACACTGCACTTGCCCAGAAATTTGCTGACAATATATGGACCCTTTTCATACTCTGCTGCTTCAGCTAACTGACTCGGTAGGTGAGCAGTGAGCTGGTTCTCTCATAACTAAGCCTGGAAGATATTTTACATAGCTGGAACAATAACATCAAAAAATTAAAGTATAATGTTCTGTTGCCTTGAACTGATAAAATTGGTTTATTTGCATCAGAAACACAACTATAGTTTATATAAACAAGCTGCTCTGTGTAGCCACGGGGGCAGCCATTCCAGCACAGGATACACAATAGAAAACAGATAAGTTTTGAAGAATCCCGTTGTATACTACAGAGCTTATCTGTTATCTGCTGTTTATTCTGTGCCTTTGCTCCTTTTTCAGCTTTGAATGCCTGCCCCCATGGCTACAAAGCAGTTTGATTATATAAACCATAGTAGTGTTTCTGAAGCAAATACACCAGTTGTACCATTGAAGCACAACAGTATATGACATTTTCATTACTCTAAAATGCTTTCATTTTTTGTTGTCACTGTTCCCTTAAATTAGCGGCTTTAGAATGAATGCGAAATATATAATAAAATCTAAATAGGAGTCACCTGTGTGCTTTGTAGTTATTTGTAAGAAAAAGCATTTTATTTTTAGATAAGCTCTTCAATGTGTTGCAAGTAATTATAATTATTCTTTTTCGTGGTATGTTTATTTAATTATACACATTTATGCAAGAGAACATTTGATTGAAACATATGCATTTAGCGTGCAAACCACCTTCACTTGCAGTTTCCATCAGGGGCTATTGTTGCACATAGTACAAATGCTGTTTATGAATTCGTAATTGTACTTAGGCTAAAAAGCAGCAGTTTAAGCAGCACTTTATAATCAGCACCTTTAGAGAACACATCAGCTCCTCACATAGAAACAGCTGTAACCCCCACTCAAACTTAAAGTTTAAGTTCATTGCCAGTGCAATATTTGCAACTGAAACCTTGTAGCTTTGATGTCTACAAATTAGTGTCCTTGTTAGATTCCTACTTGAGTCTAACTGTCCAATTGCTGCCAATTTTGGCTTCTGACACTGGTAGACAAATTGACCATTACAGGCTTAGGCTAATTTATTTGGCATTTTTACCAATGAAATAATCTGTTTAGACAGCTGTTCATTAATTTGGCCAATCATACAGTATATATGCATGTATCTGCCTATTGGTGCAATGGTTTAGCCATGCCAAGTAGATATTGACTACAAACTGATGTTTAGACACCGGAGGCCTATTTACTAGACTTTTTTTCTCACTACAATAAAAAAAAATTACCAAACTCCCAAACCCGAATCCTCTTCATTTACCAATAATTATTTATTTACCAATAATTCCCATTAGTGACATCAATGAAAGCAGGGAGAAAGAGGCAAATGAATGGGGAGTGTTACTTTTTGAGTCTGCAGTATTGTTGTATACGTATATGCTATTTTAGTGGAGGATGGACTGACACCTTCCCTGTCCCATAAAAAAAAAAAAATATTGAATCTGATCCTGTCTGATCAATGGGTTGGAGTCAACCAGCTCATTATTAACATGCTTTCAGTCTAGAAGGTATACGATTCTCATAAGTTTTTACCCATGAGCACCATTCAAATGTAAAAAGAGTTGGGGAGCAACCCAACCATAAAAAAGTCTTTGGGGTAGCAAATACGGTCTGTGATTAGCTATTTGGTAGCTACTATGTGGACTGGCAGCGTACAGAAGGATCTGTTTGGCAGTACATTTGGTTTTTATGCAGCCAAAACTTGTCTTCAAGCCTGGAATTCAAAGATAAGCAGCTATTTTGAGGCCACTGAGAGCAATGTCCAAGGGAATAGTGAGCAACATGTTGTTCATGAACTAGTGGTTTGGGACCACTGGTTTAATATGTATAGTTAAAAATGTTACACTTGACAAAGCATTCTAATGATATTTGTTGTGTTGTATGTTGGCTTTCCATTGACCCTCATTTCTCATATATTCATCCATAAGGAGGGATACATTACTAAATTACACAAAACGGGGGGTTGTGAGAGCACTCCAAGGCAAAGTAAAATACACAAGTATTGTGACTGATGTGGCCAAGAGAGGGGTTTGATCAATGCACATTCCCTGGCCCCCTGTTTTACATGTCATTTAGTAGCTATGCACGTTTCAAAAACAGGGATATTGAGTTACAAAGTTATGATCAATTGACAAGCCACCATACCATGTTAAGGTAAACCCCATATGGAGACCCCTAACGTCCAATCATTTTTTATAGCCTGGCACCTCCCTGCATACACAGGGCTTAATCCTCCCCTACCATTAGCTTTTAAAGGAGAACCAAACCCTTGCTAATACAAACCCCTACCCCCTACCCTACATAGACCCCCTCCCTGCCCCCCCCCAGCCTAGGTGGTACCTTTGGTAAATGTCCCTAACTCTTTACTTACCCCTCAGTGCAAATTCTGTCCAGCGGAGTTCACGGCAGCCATCTTCTTCTCTTCGGTAATCTTCTGCTTCGCAACAACTGTGCATGCGATGGAAGAAGACCCGACGATTACCGAAAAGAAGAAGATGGCTACCGTGAACTCCATTGCCCTGAATCTCCACCCAGGAGTAAGTAAAGAATTAGGGGCATTTACCAAAGGTACCACCTAGACCTAGGGAGGGGGGGTCTATGTAGGGTAGGGGGTAGGGATTTTTATTAGCAAGAATTTGTTTCTCCTTTAAAGGTGAGAGACTGCCACGACCACAACCCAGTTTCCAATCCGCTATCTTTTGTTAAGGCATTTTCTAAATATGAGCCAGTAACAATGAATCAAGGAGTAGTGCCAACTAGATGTCATCTCTGATTAATATGAGCTTCCTTGTTCCATATTGTGAGCCGTGCCAGGTGAGATGTATGACAGGCAGTTATCCTCATGCTGTGTGTTAGGCCTGACAGCGAGGAACGTATTTGATTTTTATTTTCCTTTTCTTCACAGTCTCTGCAGAACAGATTGAACATTTACACAAGAGATTCAACAGTTTAAGTGGAGACCAGCTAACCATCAGGTAATGCCCCCAGTTCCTCTGTACCTCTTTTATTAAACCTTTAGCTGACCATACATGTACAGATGATTATTTTGTACAAAATTTGTGTAAATGTAAATGAATTTTGAATATATGCAAGAAATATATATGTATATATCCGCAAATTTCAAAACCATGTAAAATCTTCACCTCTTTATTTTAGTACATCATATTAGAGTCCAACGTTTTGGTCCTCATTAGGATATAAATACACACATACACAACAGCATGTAGTTTGCACTTCGTTTACATAAGCTAATTGCCTGAGTGCGAATAAAAAAAATATAACATTAACTTTATATAAAACTGCACTCATGCACTCACAGGTCTTGCAAAGCATACAAAAAGTGGTAATTTATTGAACCCAGTATTATTCTTTTACTTTGCAAGACCTGTGAGAGCAGTTTTATGTTATTGCGTTGTTGTTTTTTTCCCTTTTATTTTGATCGGAAGAAGAACACTATAGATAAAAATATACCACAGATACTCAAACTAGAACTTGGTTTCGTGTTCCATAATAATTGAATGGGCTTCTGCAGTGATCAGCAATGTGCTGGCAAGCTATTTATGTATATACGTATATATATACCAGTACTACCACTACTCAACTAGTATATTGATGCATTCCCCTAAACTAGTGTAGTAAACTAGTGTAGCTTGCCTGCATCCACATTGCAAATCATTTTAGAAAGTGATTTCATATGTTAGGTGACCATCATTGCTGTATATAAAAGATCTCCGTTGTTTGGAGGCTCATCACTTAAGACAATTAATAGTTAGCACTTGGCATACACAGGGCCAAGCAATGTAATCTGAGAGCAGCTGTTTTGCAAAGCATTTTATTACTCAAATTAATTGGTGTGGCTAACTGTATTGATTCTAGAAATATCAAGTTACTGCATAGGTCATGGCCTCTTTTAATGGACCAGTAAATCAGCTTCACAGTTATCTCAATTGAATATGAATATACAGTAGGCATCCTAATGTTTGCTGTTTGAAACATATGCAATGTAAAGACTAGAGACAGACTACAGCAGGGATGACACACTCTGCTTAGTATTTTTAACTTGGCATGTTTGGCATTAAAATTCTGATTCTAAAGGAAATAGCTACAAATCTCACAAACATCTTCAGTTATCCCAGGGCTTTAGAAATTATGATATTATATGTACAATTCCTAAGCAGTACTATTATGCTATCCTTCATTAGATCCACAATTATGTACAGTACAACTGTCTAAAGAACTGGGGCGCAGATTTCTGTTAATAAACTGTTAATTGCTCCAACCGTGTCCTCTTTAGCAGCCAGGGCCGGATTTACATAGCAGGCGCCCCTAGGCCCGCTGTAGTTCGTTGCCCCAGTCCCCTCTCTTTTATTCGCTCAAATTTTTATCCTTCATCATTCATCATTTTCACCAGAGGAATGGGGATTGGCGCACACGAAATTTAAAAAACTATTGTATCTCATGTGCATCACCAGTCTGAACCAATGTGGGTGTGGTTGGGCAGCATGCCGCCCCCTAAAATCCTGCCGCCCTAGGCCCGGTCCTTGGTGGCCTCGCCACAAATCCAGGCCTGTTAGCAGCTGCTCTAATTCGGGAAATGTTCTGAGATCCAGCTGATATGTGCAGGCACGGGTATGATATAAGAGGAGCGGGGGCACCTGCAGCCATGACAGAACTGAAGAGCAAGCAGCTAAACATAGTGGCCTTCAGCACAGATTATTAACAAGACCAAACAAATAATATTATCAAAACCACAGGAACCTTTGTTTGTATTAAATAAAATATAAAAGGATCTAACATTCAAAAACAGGCATTCTTCTTTCCCACTTTGCATCAGTATGGGTTCCATGTCTCCACCTTGATTGCTTACAGTAAATAAGCATCTTGCGAAGAGTTTTTTAAGCTGGCCAGCTATTGGCTCCTGACTTGACTACTCTTTACCAACTTGTAATTCTATTGGCCTGTGTAGGAGCCGTGATCAATATATGATCTAGGCTTGTTCAGATGTAGGGAGTAAGCTGAAATTTACAATCAGATAAGAGATCACACGGTTCCGTGGAAACAGTTCACTGCCAACCGATTGGCACAAACCCTGTGATCAGATTGATTGACCCATTGCTGAACTATTGGATTGCTCCAGATTTGTTCCATCATGGGTGGTCATATTGATGTGTGGGAGTCATTGATTAACTAGCAAAGCAAGTCTAAGAAGAGTATTTTTGCCATCCTAATGTGTAGCTGAGTTATGTAATACCAGCAGCAGGAGGACCACATGTTGGGTATGCTTACTGTGTATATATACTGTATATATAGGTATGGGACCTGTTATTCAGAATGCTCGGAACCTGGACTTTTCCAGAAAACAGATCTTTCCATAATTTGGATCTTCATACCTTAAGGGGTAAATTTATCAAAGAGTGAAGATCCGCCACTAGAGTGAAATTCCGCAGCTCTCAATTAATTTCTATGGGATTTTGAAAGGCGTATTTATCAATGGGTGAAGTGAAAGTTCACCCTTTGATAAATACGCCTATAAATATCCCATAGAAATGAATGGAGAGTGGCAGCATTTCACTCTAGTGGTGGAACTTCACTATTAACTTCACTCTTTGATAAATATACCCCTAAGTCTACTAGAAAATCATGTAAACATAAAACAAACCCAATAGTCTGGTTCAGCTTCCATCAAGGATTTATTATACCCTAGTTTGGATCGAGTACAAGGTACTGTTTTATTACTACAAAGAAAAATAAAATAATTTTTAAAAATTTTGATTATTTTAATAAATGGAGTCTATGGGAGACAGCCTTTCCGTAATTCAGGACTTTCTAGATAACTGGTTTCCAGATAACGGATCCCATAACTGTACAAAACATAACATGCTTTTCCTAGATTTATCAATAATATTTAATGGTATTGGGTACAGGTATGAGACCTATTATCCAGAATCCACGGGACCTGGGGCTTTCTGGATAACTAATCTTTCTGTAATTTGGATCTTCTTATTGTAAATCTATTAGAAAATCATGAAAACATTAAATGAACCCAATGGGCTTGTTTTGCTTCCAATAAGGATTAATTATATCTTAGTTTGTATCAAGTACAATGTACTGTTTTATTATTACAGAAAAAAAGGAAATCATTTTTAAAAATTTGGATTACATTGAGTCTATGGGAGATGGCCATTCCGTAATTCTGGACTTTCTGGATAATGGGTTTCCGGATAAAGGATCTCATACCTGTACCAAGTGCACAGTTTTTATTTATCAGGCTGCTTTAGCCGTACATGAAGCTTAACAGAAAAAGGCTATAATATCAAACTGAAGGATGGGGTAGATATATGCTTATGTAGATCCCTGAGAATTCGCCACACTTGGATTATACAATGCTACTGATGCTCAAATGCACCATATAGGCACAGGATCTACAGAATGATCTACCAAAAGGTTTACTGAAGATTTACAAGAAAAAAGTGAATGTAAATCCTTCTTAGAAATAGGATATAATGTATATTTGCCAGTAAACCAGCATAGAGATAAAGCTTGAAATGTAAGAAGCATGGTACTGGCAGTGCTTGAGCGTTGTTGTCAGGGTTCCCTGTGACTCTCTGTAGGAGTGCTGGACTGCATGTTCTCCCTGTACTTGACCTTTTCCTTGTCATCACGCTGGCCATTGCTTATTGTTGCCACATTACAGCCCTGCCTTCATTTGCAGAGACAAGCAGTGGAAAAGGCTTATCACAATGCACTCTAGTATCAGGGAGGGCATCACAGCACTGGCACAGCCACAGCTCAGCTTACTTGCTGTCAGAATGTATGGGGGCTCTCGGAAATAGGTATTTATATCCCAATATGCAGTCAGTCTTACTTGTTTTTTTACCTCCTATTCACCCTCATTTGTAATGATTGTGGAGTGTCTCAGTCGCAAATGCATAAAATTAAGTCTTAATCAGAACATTGTTGAAACTTATTATTTTGCAGCATGAAATTTGCCTTCTTATATAGGAAGACACGAAGCAGGATTGTCTACTAATCCAGCATGGCGGCCCAGAGGCTCAGGAGAAGCTTTATCCACCTGTGTTGGCTATATGGGCACATCTACTGCTTGTGGCTCAGAAATGCACCAGGCAACACATGAAGTGAACTAAGCAGTGGTGTCCACTTACAGCATAGTGTTAATAGAAATGATGGCACTGCATTATTGTAGTACCATCTTGATACATAGCCCCATAGTTACCGACCCCCCCAACTTCTGATCCAGGTGATCTGTATTTAAAAAAAAGAAAGTTCTACATTTTAACAGTTGTCAAAAAACATCTTTTAAGGACTGCAGCAGGGCACGAAACTGGCATCACCAATCACGTGTGTTTTAAAAAATGTCATTGGCAGCTTTTTCAGCCAATTCTTAAGTGACTCCAGCGTTCTAAGATTTAATGGGGCAAATTCACTAAAGGGCGTATTTTCGCCAGTGACCGCTTTGCCACACTCCACGCCACTTCACCAGGTAGGAATTTGTTGCCACTACACTAATTCACTAAAATGCGAAATTGCATCTGAGTAGCCGAACGATGGCGAATTTTCACTAGCGTTACTTCGGCTGGGCGAGCACTTCATAGCGAATTTTCACAAGCGTTCATTTCTGCCTAGTGAAACGTTGCTTGCACTCTTGCGCTTAGGTTATTTTGAATAGGGCAGGTCCTCTAATGCCTTACACATGAGCCCACTGTTAAACAAATGTGTATGCCCCTCAAATTAGTTGTAAAAAAATGTTCACACATAAATTTTTAATAGATGGCAATCAAGCTTTAAAAGTAAAAGTCGTCAGCGTTTTTTACAACTTTTAATGCATTTCTAGCATACAGGATATGATGTCACTTACATAAGATTGAGGAAGATGTAGCTTCAGTTTATCAGTTTACCTGGTCTGAGGTGGCAAAGTAAACTCTGACTAAAGAGGTAACGTTCAGAAAAATTCGAATCTTAGTGAATTTGCGGAGTAACGACCGTTCGCCAGAGCGAAAAGTCGCCTGGCGATAGGGTGCTAATGAACGCCAGCGATGGTCTCGGTCGCTAGTGAATTGTCTTCTACTCCTGTTAGTGAATTGGCCATGTCCATGCCGATGGGATTTCTCGCAAGATGTCGCTAGCGTGGGCCACTTCGCACTTTAGTGAATCCGCCCCATTGAGTATAATCAGTATTATGTCTGCTTTCACGAATATCTTTTCTTATTTCAGGTAATCGGGTTGCATTGTGCAATTACGGACTCATAATCAAAAATGCCAGCTTAGAGCACTAATGTTTCTTATTATCAGTGGATCTCAATAGGAATGAATTAGACCCACTAACTCAGATTAATAACATACCACTAGGTTTTCACAGAGCAGGAGAAGTGAAAATAAAAACATAACATTACTTTGAATTGCACTTAGTATGGCACATTTTCTGCATTCAGCAATTTTGTGTTCCAGTTTACATATTTCTCATTTATTTTCATGACATGGCTGTCCAACTGGGGCTGGAGGCCTAGAATGCTGGGCCAAAATCCTTAAAGGGGATGTAAACCCCAAAATGGAGACCTGCATTTGACAGCTCAGAGCAGTAAAATCAGTTTTGGTGCAAAAATGAGCAAAATGATTACAATTTTGGGTGGTTATAAGTCCCCATTTGATTCCCTATGCAAACCCTGCAGTGAGAAACGTCCATAGCAGGTGCTTTCTGTTCTGGAAACCCGTTTTATTGTTTGTATTATAAACCTTGGATAAGAAGGAATAAGGATTAGGGCCAGATGGTAACTGTGCATGAATAATTATTGTAACATAATCAGTAGGTCTTTCTGATTATACAGCAAATGACCATAGTGTATGGTGGAGCAATGTATAGTCCTTTGCCACCAGGAGCATGATGTTAGTGCATTACCCCCACCCTGTGGGTGCAGCAGGGAAGTACCACTACTTAGAAGTAACCATAACCAAACACTTCAAATTGTTTGTTTGTATCATGGGAATGATTTGTTTGATATGTTTCTGACCATTACAATATATTAATTACCCTCTACATCTCTTTTTCACAGGAAAAGGCACTTGTCTGAAATTTCAGATTTGGTCCTGAATCCTATCCGATCAAAAATAATAGATGCCTTTTTTGACAAACGGTAAGGCAAATTTGACCCACTGTTATAAAGAAGATTCTTAAAGTACAGACAATATACTTTATAATTTAACTCTATTAATCAGCGTTGGCTTTTGAGAATAAAACACCGATGTGCTGTAATTGGAAAGTAGAAGGCAGTAATAGGTAGGAAAGGAGATTTCAGCTTTAGACGCAAAAGGATTTTTTTAATGGCAAGAGCTGTTAAGTTGTGAAATGTTCTCCCTGAAGCAGCAGATACATGAGATAGCTTTTAGAAAGTGGTTCTGAAATATATTAACACTGATAAGGGGACTGCTCTGGTACATTTTTCAGGAAGAATATTTTTTTCCTCAGGGCTCACAAAAGGTCAAAGGGGCAAATTCACTAAGATGCGAAGTTGCGCCAGGCGCAACTTCGCCGCACTTCGCCAGGCTTAGTTTCGCCAGCGCTTCGCAAATTCACTAAAATCCGAAGTTGCGCACAGGGGTAGCGTAAGGTTGCGGAGTTGCGCTAGCGTTGATTCGCTATATAAAGCGAAGTTGCGCTAGCGAAGGCTAATTTGCATACGGCGCAAAATTCAAATTTCAATGGAGGAACACGTATCTGCACTACAAATGCCTAGAAAACCTTCAAATCTGCAAATAAAATTTTTATTTTGCCCTACACATGTGCCCACTGTCTAGGTAAGTTGCCATGAGTCAGGAAATGTAGGGGGGAGGAAGGGGAGCCCCAAAAAATTTTCGATCTTTTTCAGCCTATCAGCCATCATGTAGAAAACACGCCAGCGTTTTTTGGGACTTCGAAAAAAAATTGACTTTTTTTGAAACAATCCCTATCTACTCTATTGCGCTTCGCCAGGTCTGAGGTGGCGAAGGAAGTCTAGCGTAAAAGGAAGCGTTCAGTACACTGCGCAAGTTAGTGAATTTGCGTAGTTTCGCCTGGCGTAAGGTTGCGAAGTAACACTAGCGAAACTACGCCAGCGTTCGTTAGTGAATTTGCGCAGTAGCGAAAATGCCAAACGCTAGCGAATTAACGCTAGCGTTCGGCGCTTCGCGCCTTAGTAAATTTTCCCCAAAGAGAGGAATGTAATGGGAACGTAATATGAAAAAAGTTCACAAAGACCATTGTGAATGTTAGCAACCATGATTGTGTCCTTATTAACCTATTACAGACCTCAACAATTTACTCTAAGTTTACAACCAAATGGCTTTGGCAAACATTCGCAGTGTACAGTATGTAATAACATTTTGCAATTGCAAACCGGATTTTGCGACAAAAAATTTAACAAAACTCCAGAGCAGGTGTTTTCACTAACTTTTGCTTAGAAATTAAATATTTGCCAGTGATTTTACATTGGGAGCAACACTTAACTTTCACAAAAACGCAATTTTAAACATTGTTTGCTCATTATTTGAGCCTAATGCGGCCCCTATACTTCCTAGCCCTGCAGGTTCTGCTTCCTCTGTAGTTATGCTTCTGATTGCTGACATGCTCTAAACCAAATACAATGCTCTACATGCTTGGTAGACAATGCATACCTCCCAACTGTCCCGTTTTTCGTGGGACAGTCCCGATTTTGACAGCTCAACCCACAGTCTTACTGAAATGTCCCAACTTTCTCTTTGATCTCCTGCATTGAACAGCCAGAAAGAGATACAAAGTTTCTAACTTAATTGGCTATTGGAAGAGAACCCAGAATAGATACTTAGATACTTTTGTAACAATTTAAGATACAGGTTTCTTGGGGAAACTGGGATTTGCAGCTTAAAGGGCACGTGACCTTCATTAGCAAAACTGTAATAATACATAAAAACCACAGAAATGTGTTCAGATTCACATAATCTGCCAAATTTTGTAAAATGGACATGGTAATTAGGGGGTGTGGCCACAAAAGCGGGCGTTGCCACATGTTGGGAGTTAGTGACGTGTCATTGATTTAAACTACTCCAAGAAATGAAAAGAGATTCTAGGGACAGTGACTTTTTAAATGCGCAGCGGTGAGGTATACAAAGAAATATTAAAGCCTGCCAAATAAATAAATGCAAAATGATGACCAATTGCAAACTGTTCTTACCCAAATATATTTCATGTTGTGATCTTAGCCGCTGAAAAAGGACAAGGGTAATTATTCTCTTCTCTTGGGCTTTAAAATCAGAGTCAGCATTGTCCACCTGATGTTTTTTGTGCAGCACCAGGGAGCCACTGGGCAGTAACGGTCAGTGCAAAAACTAAATGAGTATCAGGTCTATTGTAGAGTAATTTTGGGGACAAATTACAGGCCCTTGTACATTGCTGTTACTATGATGAGGCAAACCACCGGCAGATAATAGTTTGGTTTTATAACCGGAAGCCCATGGACCTATAACTTTCTATGTGGTATATTACACCCCCAGATACGCAAAGCTGATGAATTATTCAGAAGTTAATATTAAGTATGGCTTGTTGTAACCTACATGTAGAGTTCAGCAAAATGGAGAAAACCTAATTTAAGGGTAATTCGCACATTGCCAAGTACAGAAATGGCTTTCCATCAAATAAATGACATTTTATAAAAATCCCATCTTTAGTAAAAGTGACTGTGAAGCCTGTTAGCCAATAACTGCACTAGAGTTCAGTGTCATGAATACATAATGTCCAATTTGACTGTGAATATCCCAAGGTGACATACCAAGGGTCCCTGGGTTGAATACCAACACGTTCCAGTCATTACTCACACCCAGTTTCACAGTAATAAGCCTTAGTAATTATTTACACCTCTCTCATTCATATGTAGCTGCAGGGTTGCCCTGTGCTTCATAGGCCACTGATTTACTGAAGCCATTTTAAAGTTTTCTTTGACTTATTTTGTGCATTGTCTCCTAGGGATCTTGGTGACTGGAAAGGGCTGAGACCAGTTCTCATTTGTAGCGAATCCTCCAGGCAGCTCTGCATCACATAATGTCTCTCTTGCAGGAACCTACGGAAAGGGCCAAGCGGATATGTAGAAGAAATTAACTTTGAAGAGTTTCTGATAATAATGTCCTATTTTCGTCCTCTGAATCAGAATATGGACGAAGAAAACATAAGTGTGTGTCGGAAAGACAAGCTGAGATGTGAGTAGTGTTTCCCTATTACCTATTTACAGAATGGCCTGCATAGACTATTTAAAGGGGAACTAAACCTTGTCAGCAAGCTCCTATAATGCCGTTTACTGTATTACATACTTTTGAAAAAGCCTGCACTGTTCCTTGTAAACAACATCCTCCATTGCTGGCTACAGACTGACCTCATAAGCAAAAGCACTTCAGTAGTTTACATGCAGGCTATCAGATTTTCCAGGCACAGACAGGGGGCTCCATATCAGCACTGTGGGCCAAACACTAGTATATATAATACAGTCTCTACAGGATTTAGATAATACATGTGTTTATGTAGTACAGTGATCCCCAACCAGTGGCTCGTAAGCAACATGTTGCTCACCAACCCCGTGGATGTTGCTCCCAGTGGCCTCAAAGAAGGTGCCTATTCTCCATTCCATGTTTGATGGCAATCTTAAATTGTATATATACTAATGGAATTATTTATCAAAATCAGAATTTTTCGGAGTATTTAAATAAAAAAAAGACCAAACTAGAAGAATCCACGATGCAACCTTATTTATTAATAAAAAAAAGCACACTTGAATCGGATTGTGACAAACTCGATAAAATCGAGCGTAAATCCGAATCTCTCGATTTTTTTTTTAGGCTTTTTCCCCAAAAGCCCAAATTTTTCTGATTTTTGCCCGAAAAGCCGGATTTTATTAATTTTAGCGCAGACCACAGAAACTTCCAAATAGGATAGGGATCTCGCCCATGGACTTATATACAACCTAGGTCTGAGATGCCGGACTGTCAGATTCAGACTTTTTCCATCCTCGAGGTATAATAAATCTCAAAAAATTTGAGTTATTTTTCCACACAAAAAACTGGATTTTAGAGAAGAATTTTTTAAGTTTTTGGCATTTAATAAATAACCTGCCAATGCTGCCAAACAGAGCCTGCTAGTCCAAATAGGCACTGCCAAAAACAAATCACAGCCTTTATTAGGCACCCCCGGGAAATTTTGTCATGCCTGTGTTGCTGCCCAACTCTTTTTACTATTGATTGTGGCTCATGTTTAAAAAAGGTTGGGGACCCCTGATGTAATTCAATAGGCAGTGCATTACTCCATATCCAGTGTTGGACTGGAGGCCCAAAGGCCCACCGGGGATTCCGCCCCAGGGCCCCCTACCCCTCTCTCGGCTCTCCGCCCCCCCACCTCTGTCACCACCCCTTAGAGGCCCCCACACCAGATACTACCCCCCTCCAGGCATCTGAAAAATTTACGTACGACAATTGTTATGTGTGCGACAATTTTATTCTTTGACAAGCAACAATTTTTCCTGTCGAGTCTAATTTTCCACATCGAATTTTGCGGAAATTTACTGCGAATCAATGCATGCTGAATAAATTCGCTAATTCACTAATTAGGGGTGCATTGTAAACATGGCTTTTCTTTTAAACACAGTTCTCTTCAACATGTATGATTCAGACAATGATAGCAAGATTACCCTGGAGGAATACAGAAAAGTAACGTATACAATTCACCTTGCTTTTTATGCACCTGCTGTATATACCAGGAAGCTGTCCCAGGCTAATATTGTTTTGTTACTGGCTCAGGTGGTAGAAGAACTCTTATCTGGAAATCCTCATCTTGAAAAGGAAACAGCAAGGTCCATTGCAGATGGAGCAATGATGGAAGCTGCAAGTATTTGTGTTGGGCAAATGGTAATTATCGTATCATTAGATACTTGTGTTAAATGGAATCCAGATTAGTGCCCATTTTAAGGGCTAGTCCACACGAGGAGATTTGGGGAGGTTTTGTCGCCTGGCGACTAATTGCCTTGTCTTTTGAGCGACTATCTCCCCGAACTGCCTCGGCATTTCTCTACATAGGCTACAATGCAAAGTCGCCTGCGCTAATGCACACGCGGCGATGCGTCTTCAATAGTCGCCCAAAGTTGCCTCGCGGCTTGGCCGCGTGTGCATTAGCGCAGGAGACTTTGCATTGTAGCCTATGGGGAAAAACGCAGAGGCAGTTCGAGGAGATAGTCGCTCAAAAGGCGAGGTGATTAGTCGCCAGGCGACAAAAATCTACCCGAATCTCCTCGTGTGGACTAGCCCTAAATCCCCTACCATAAAAAGGGGCAATTTTATATCAGGCAAGAGTTGTACATTATTCCAGCTGCTTCAATACTTAATCCAATCAGTGTTCTTCAAACTGACATTAAGAGGTAACTGAGCAAGACACACTGATAAGCAACTGATAAAGGCAATAAAATCCACAATAAACTCTGTCTTGGTGTTTGTACAATGTCCGGCCCAAGGACTGCCAGAAGTATTTAACCATTTTAAATGTCTCCTTGGAGTATATTACGTTTATTGCGTAGCACTATATAAATAACCTTACACGTGCCAGGAACAGGCTAGCTGTTTGCTTATGTTGTATTGATATGAGAAAATCAGTGAGACTAGAGCACAATCCATGGAGAATATCACTGTAAAATCTCTTAAAGGGGTGGTTCACCTTGAAGTTAACTTTTAGTATGTTATAGAACAGGGGTCAGCAAACGTTACTATCAAAAGAGCCCTTTTGCCCCCTCTTCCACTAAAGAAAAATAGTCTGGAGCCGCAATACATAACACAGCACAGCTTATAAACTTTATAAAAGTTTTAACCTTTTTTTAATTTTAACTGTTACAACAACAGAATACAACAAACAGAAGTGCAGTGTGTATTTGTAGGCCTACTTTGAAATAAATTAAACACTGAATAGCCCTATTAAATGCTAATGTTCTCATCTGTTTAATGTGACTTCTGTTTCTGAAGCTCCATGCTGATCTTCCCTCTCTTGTCTTGAGTGTGTGGCCGCAGTTAGCACCATGCTGAATCATCTTGCTGCGGCTCGGTCTTGCCTGTCACTCCTGGGTTGTCTATACAGTCTTTGCTCCTGCTGGCGGCTTCCTGAGTGTGCAACCGCGGTAAGCTAACCAATAGCTTACTTCTGTCGCACACTCAAGGGGGGTCATTTATAAACTTTGCGCAGGGCAGATTGGTTCGCAAAATGAATATATTTACCCTGCGCATGGTTATATTTATAAAGCTGAATAAGAGGGTGCAAACAGAATTGCAAATTTTTGCAAAACCGTTTCGGTTAAGTTACTTGCAACGCTATTTTCGCGCACAACAACCTCGCACATTGGGTGCGCTCGCGCAAACTCCTTTCTCATTTGCGCGCCATTTGCGAAAATTTATTCACACTGCGAATTCGCAAAAAGCGGAAAGACGGGCAGAGCAGTGCAATATATTAGCGTTCAGGAAAAAACATGTGCAAAACAACCATTTGCGAAAAATATGCGCTGCGCGAACTTTATAAATGACCCTCAAGAAGTCACCAACAAGTGCGAGGGCTGTATAGATGATGTGACAGGCAAAGCCGCAAGACTGAGCCGCAGCAGGCTCCAGAGACACAGGTTGCCTATACCTGTTATAGAATGACCTATTCTAAGAAACTTTTCAATTGGCCATTTATTATTTTTTTTATAGTTTTTAAATTATTTTCCTTCTTCTTCTGAATCTTTCCAGCTTTCAAATCTAAAAGCAAATGCTCTGTAATGCTACAAATACACTGTAGGCCTCTCCTATTCATGTTCCAGTCTCTTATTCAAATCAACGCATGCAGTCCAAATTACCCTAGCAACCAGACTGCAAACTGGAGAGCTGCTGAATAAAAAGCTAAATAAACACAAATGATAAAAAATTAAAACCAATTGCAAATTGTCTCAGAATATCGCTCTCTACGTGATACTAAAAGTTCATTTAAAAGTAAACAACCCCTTTAAGTTGTACAAAGAGAACATTAAATCTGCTATAGGGGAAGCAAGAGTGTAATGCAGCCTATATCAGCCTATATCAGATACTGCCAAACATATGGTAAAAGCAAAAAGAGTGTATAAACTGGCATACAGTATGTGATTGCCCCTGCTGTATTCTGTATAGTGCAAACAACAATAGAATCCCATTCTGCACATCAACAGTAGCTACTGTGCTTGTCCCCTCCCATCATGTTGAAACCATTTATTGAGGCATTGCAATCTTGTGCTTTGACAGGAACCTGACCAGGTATATGAAGGGATTACATTCGATGACTTCCTCAAGGTAACTATTTGTTTTGCTTAATTTGCCACAATACACACAGTCACATCTTCATACTGAAAACTCCCTTGAGAGCACTGCAACACACCTTTTTCTCAATATATATAAACAGTAGCTGAAAATTATAGGAAGTGGTAACTCTCTTCTAACTTGGACCTTTGACTTATACAGCAATTCAGCAGGTTTAAATAGTCGAATTTTGAGTTCTTAAAGGGCCACAGTATAATAAATCACGAAATTCAAACTAAAACTCAAATTGTGTTTGGATAATTCACAATTCGAATTTGAGAGTTTTGAAAAAAAAAAAATTTAGAAAATTCAAATTCGAATTTTCACTTCGAAACTTAATAAATCTGCCCCTGAATGTGTGCTGCTCTGTCATGCTTGGAATGGTGGTAGTAAATGTGCTGGCATAAAGTTTATAGAAAAGCAACACAAGTACAGTATGCATAATATACAGTATTCACTGTTTTCAAGTATGGAAAAAACCTACGTGCCTATGTGAGAATGGGACAGCAGGTCTTTCGGGAAAGAACTTGTTGGCAAGGATCACTGTTAGTGTGTCCAGCCAAGTTCTTTAGTAGCAACTGTCAGCTTATCAACCAATGCTCTGAATGCACATTAACAAGAAGGATCATTATATGGGCTTAGAGAGGAATGGGAAGAATTTAGATGAGCACATATGACTGCCAAGTTATTTTTTCAGTGTAGCTATTCCTAGTAATAAAGTCAAATGTCTCCTCTTCTGGCTCCCACCCCAGCTGCATTTAGAAATGAAAGTGACCGGCTAGTTAATGTCCCAGCCTTTATTAATATTCCCAGTGGGTTGAATCCCAATATGTCAGAACAGGGGATTAGCAGTATGGTGTAGGGACCCATCCACAGTGCTCATACAGTCATCACATCTTTATGGAATAAATCCTGATGAAGGAAATACAAAATGTATTGGCACCATCTGTAACTGCTGCAGTTGCTAAGCCCGTAGCACATTAGGGTATGGGCACATGGGTAGATTTGTCACCACATTAAAATCTGCAATTCCACGGGTAACAAATTTCCTCTAAATGCTTTCCCACCAGCAATAAAGTAAATCCTTTGTAAATCCTTTGTTTTCCAATGTTGTCAACAGTTGCCTTGAGTGGAAACTCCTGTTGAAGAGCTTAAAAGAGTTTTATATTATATTCAGGTGGAATCTGCTCCCAGCAGGTCTTTGTCTACTTATGTAGGATGAGTGAGGCCTGCAGAAACTTAGCTGCTTTGGGGAACATGCCTTAAAGGAGAACAAAACCCTAAAAATGAGTATGGCTAAAATGCCATATTTTATACACAGAACTTATTGTACCAGCCTAAAGTTTCAGCTTGTCAATAGCAGCAATGATCCAGGACTTTAAACTTATCACAGAGGTCACCATATTGGAAAGTGTCTGCGACACTCACATGCTCAGTGGGCTCTGAGCAGCTGTTGAGAAGCTAATCTTAGGGGTCCTCACAAATTATTCAGCAGAAAACAGTTTGTCTGTAATATAAGCTGATGCTACTGGGCTAATTATTAAATTCTGATGCCAATTGTGTTGGTTTCTGAGCTGCCAGAAATCAATAATCTGAATTATTTACTAGTCTGCCTCATTGTTACATTTATATTCTATGTGTATTGTAGGTTGTGAGTGGGTCCCTAAGCTCAGTAAGTGACAGCAGCACAGAGCATGTGCAGTGAATCAGCAGAAAAGAAGATGGAGAGCTACTGGGGCATCTTTGGAGACACTTATCTTCCCTGCTAAAGGGCTGTGGTTGCCTTAGGCTGGTACAGAAGCACAAAACATAATGTACAACATTTCTACCTACTTCTTTAGTTAAGCTTTAGTTCTCCTTTAAGGGCTTGGCTTTCACTTCCTGAGAAGGATATTTGGGCTGAATAATAATAATTGCCTACATCACATATGTTCCAGGACAGATATTTCAAAATCAAAGGAAATTTTAAATGTATTTTTCCTTCTGCAAGGCATCCCAAGTATCATTTCTTGGACCATTTTTCTCAGGGGTACCAAAAAAGCTACCACTGTAGCAAACAATCTCCTGCCACTGCAGTTTTGTGTTTTTTAGGCCAATATCTGCCCTTTGTATGCGCTGTCGATGCTGCTGCATGGCAATGGATTGGTGTTGGTTATTTACATTAACCTGAGATTTTCCAATAACCTTTACACACCAAGTTCTTAGTTCTACCTCTATTCTATCATGGTCCATATGACTTTAATAGAGGAAAAAATTCAAGCAGGGCCAATAACACCAACAAAATCACTACAATTTTTGCCATGAAGTAACATGAAGACGTTGCATCAGACAGCAAGTTACTAGGGGCAGCAAAATGACCCCAGTGGTAAATTGAAGGGCCAAATTTGCAGCTAAAGCCCTACAGCTATTAGTACAGGAGAGGCCCATGGGAAAACATGTGCATTGCCTGTGCTTTCCAAAGCAGTCCCAAGTATGTGTTTTCCCACCAGTGATTTATATGAATGCCTGGGGGGAGGAAACTATGGAAGTCCTGTGTGCCAGCACATTTACACATTGGGTTCTATCAGATAAGCCATGTGAATAGCACAGCCTTTCTCACTATGGGGCAGATTTACTAAAGGGCAAAGTGACTAACACTGGCGAAGATTCAACAGCGTTACCGTTTTCAGGGACTTTGCAGATTTACTAACGGGCGCAGGTATCACTTCGCTAGTGAAGGAGATAGACGCTAGTGGTGATTCGCACTCTATCACCAGGCGATTTTTGCTCTGGCGAATGGAAGTTACTCCGCAAATTCACTAAGATGCGGATTTTACTGAACGTTACCTCTTTCGTTAGACTTGCCTTCGTCAGCTCAGACCAGGTGAAGTGCACTGGAGTGCATAAATTTTCCTCAAACGCTGGAGCCTTTTCTTTTTTTCAGAGTGATAGGCTGCAAAAAAATGTACCCCTATGACCCTACACACAGTGCCTGACTTGCTGTTAAAAACTTTATAAGGGTTAGTTCACACGAGGAGATTCGGGGAGATTTTGTTGCCTGGCGACTAATCGCCTTGTCTCCTCGAACTGCCTCAGCATGTCTTCCCATGGGCTATAATGAAAACTCGCCTGCGCTAAAGCACACGCTGCGCTGTGTTTTCCGAAGTCGCTAGAAAAGCGCCGCGTGTGCTTTAGCGCAGACGACTTTTCATTATAGCCTATGGGAAGACATGCTGATGCAGTCTGGGGAGATTGTCACCCAGAATCCGAGGCAATTAGTCACAAGGCGACAAAATCTCCCCAAATCTCCTCGTGTGAACGAACCCTAAAACTGAACAAATGAGTAATTTCTAGGCTAAAGTTCTCGGGGGGGGGGGGGGGGGAATAGAGAAGCAGAAACATTATTTTAGATACTTTTGTAGTGGCCTTGATATAAGCACAATCAGGGATTTAATCTGGCATTGATCTCTCGTGTGACAGCTGTAGGATTGTTGTGATATTGTTGGGTGTATTTCTGTATTGGGCCAAGGTTAATTATTTCGAAATTTACAATATAATATCCCATTAGAGATGTTTTAAAAGAAAATAAAATCAGCTCGTTTGCACTATTCTGCTACACAAAAGCAAAGGAAAGATTCCACAGCATAACCAGATAAAGGACTGTATGTGCTTAAGGTTGGATTTCACTATACACACAGCTGCAGAACGAAGTCCATATATTTTGCACTCCAGATATCTGCATTTTTTTAACATGAAACTCATTTCACTGGTTGGAACTGTAAATAGTGGGAGACAATAATGTTATCTGGTGTTTAGGAATATGAAGTTTAACAAAAGATAGCAGAAAGAATGCAGGTGAGTACAAAAGCGTATCTTATCTGAGCCTGACTGGCACCCATATTCCAGCCTTTCAAAGCTCACACCCAAAAAAAAGGCTGCTTCATACAGTAAAAACATAAGAAATGAAACATAAGAGGGACGGAGATACATAATTTAAAGAAAATGGACCTTTTTCCATTAACATTAACAACTACATCTAGCACAAATATAAACTTTGCTACTCACATTGAAAAAACCTTGAGTACCTTGCACTTGATCCTCACTGAGATATAATAAATAATAATGTGAAAAATGTTCTCTCTTTATCTAGATCTGGGAGGGAATTGATATTGAGACTAAAATGCACATCAGATTCCTAAACATGGAGAGCATTCCATCCTGTCACTGAATTCTGAGCTTCTGACCCACAGATCTTGTGATCTCCAGACTATTTGTCCCAACAGCTGGTTAAGCTGTTTTCTCTGCTTGTGAGGAAGAGTCAATGTTGGTTATGACACACAAGTGACCAATCCCATGCTGTAATGTGCAGCAGAAAAGAAATGGCAGTATGGGACAACTCCAAGGGGAAGGTGACACTAAAGTCTATGCAAATTTGTATTTATATCTCGTTTCTTTGGAGTATTTAAAACTATAAGAGAGCTATATTAGCTGTATGTAAAAATACTGAGTTGTAATAAAAGATTTGTTTGTGGTTATGCATTTGGTTTTGTGCATTAATAATATTAAGCAGCTGTCCTTAACATAAATCAAATAGACTGTAAATGTTATTAAATGTACCTTTTCTCTCTTCTGGATACAGCTTCAGGAGCAGGTGTCATGGAACTCATGGGTACAGCTACCCCTAATGTACGTTGTGGCACTTAGTCTTAGCAGATGCCCAAAGTTCAGAGGAAGCTGCCAAGCAAAACCTCCACATTCTGCCTCCCAGTGTATTCAATGGAATTGCCAGAATATGTCATCCTGTAGGGTAGAGCCAGACATGGCTCTTGGCCTGCAGATAAATACAGGCTAAGAATCTGCCACTCTGCAGCCACCTGAATATATTGCCTGTGCTCAGTTACAGGCAGACACAGCAGATTGTGGCATGAAAATGCATAATGTCATGTTCTGGGCGCCTAAATCCTCCTCAGCCAAGAAGAGGCAATAACTCCACAACTGAGAGCAGAGCAGTAGTGAAGGAACAGATTCTCAGCCTACCCTTAGATGCTTCTGCTCTCTTGATAGAACATCTTGATACCCCTTGAATCAAAGAAAAACCTTCCACCGAGAGTAAAATGATTCCTATTGAAGTCTGGTTCATTTCATTGATAAAAACATATTTACAAACAACAATGTTTAAAACATTTGTTCATAATAAAATAGGAAGCAAATCTATTTACAATGAACTAATACAGCCAGCACTGTGCTATTGTCCAGTTAATTAGCTCTGAGATGTTGTCAGCCAATGAGCTTCTCTGAAATCTCCAGTTGCCCACAGCCATATTAACAACAGGCCAGAGAGAGAGTCTGATCTGCACCTTTACACTGAATCATATGGAACTGCCAGGCCAATGTTGTAATTGTAATCGGTCACTTCATTGTACAAATTAGTAGGATCTTCTCTGTTGGTTTCTGGTCCAGTAAAAACTCTTACACGTTAATTGTGCCTCGGTGTCTACATGGAAACTGAAAGCAGTGTTAGCCTCAGAAACAGCTAAAGGTATAAGTGATTCTGCCCTGAGGTAGCCCTCACAATATTAACTCCACACCTTAATTTTCTGAGGGGGAGTGGGCCATATCTCTAGTCCAGATATCACAATTGCACCCTCTGCTCTAGAAGAGACTAATTTACAGTTAGAAAAGGCTCCTACAATTACCAGGGGTGCATTTTTCAGCTATTAGTAAACTGCAGCTCATTGTCGTCTGGGACATGGTTCAAAGACACAAACATTGGGTAAAGGGAGTGTTACAAAGACAGGTTTGAGTGAAGTTTGGCATCACACTGACCCATACATGGTCCCCAAACAGACAGCAATATGGCAATAGCAGTTTTTCGTTGAAATTATATTTCTACATGGCACTTAATTTACTAGTAGATGTAGTACAGCAATAGAAAACCAACATAGCCAACAGTCATGACATGCATGCTGCTGATTCTGTGTAATTGATTCATTAATTAATAGCAGTGTTCCAAATAATAATAGTCTGTTCCAAATAATAGCAGTGTGGAGTTCAATTAGTGAGTCATTCATTCTGTAAAAATACACGTGTCAATTACATCCCTTATTTAAAGGAATTGTTCAGTGTGAAAATAAAAACTGGGTAAATAGATAGGCTGTGCAAAATAAAAAATGTTTCTAATATAGTTAGTTAGGCAAAAATGTAATGTATAAAGGCTGGAGTGAACAGATGTCTAATAAAAGAGCCAGAATCCAACTTCCTGCTTTTCAGCTCTATAACTCTGAGTTAGTCAGCGACTTGAAGGGGGGCCACATGGTACATTTCTGTTCAGTGAGTTTGCAATTGATCCTCAGCTTTCAGCTCAGATTCAAAAGCAACACATATGACCCATGTGGCCCCCATCAAGTCTCTGATTGGTTACTGCCTGGTAGCCAGGGTAACCAGTCAGTGTAAACCAAGAGAGCTGAAAAGCAGGAAGTAGTGATCTGACTGACTTGTTATACATCAAATCACTCCAGCCTTTATACATTACATTTTTGCCTAATTAACTATATTAGAAACATTTTTTATTTTGCACAGCTATATCTAGCTATATCTATTTACCCAGTTTTTATTTTTACACTGAACAATTCCTTTAAGGAAGGAAGGAGCAAATGTTGTGCATGCTGGTTATAGTGTATTTCTCTCTGAAAATCTGAGTAAAATTGGGCATTCCAGACATTGTTCAGAAGAACAGAGTACTTTGATTAAAAAGTCAATAGGAGAGGGGGAAACATAAAGAAGTGCAGAAAATGATAGGCTGCTCAGCTAAAATGATCTCAAATGTTTTAATATGGCAACCAAAACCTGAAAGACATGGAAGAAAATGAAAAACTACCATTTAAATGAATAGAAGAATAGCCAAAATGGCAAAGACTCAACCAATGATCAGTTCCAGGAAGATCAAAGAAGGTGCAAAGTTACCTATGAGTACTGTTATAATTAGAAGATGCCTATGTGAAGCCATGCTATCAGCAAGAAGCCCCCGCAAAGTCCCATTGATGAAAAAAAACATGCTGAAGAGGTTACAAAGAACACATTGAGTGGCCTAAAGAGAATTGGTGCAACATTGCTAAATCAGATGAACCCCAAACACTGAATTCAAGTCACAGTACAGTGTGAAGACAGTGAAACATGGTGGCACAAGCATCATGATATGGGGATGTTTCTCATACTGTGGTGTTGGGTCTATTTATCACATACCAGGGATCATGGATCAGTTTCAATACATCAAAATACTTGAAGAGATCATGTTGCCTTATGCTGAAGATTAAATGGCCTTGAAATGGGTTTGTCCTGTCAAAAGAAACACTGCATTTCTTTCCTTCTATTGTGTACACATGGGCTTCTGTATCAGACTTCCTGCCTTCAGCTTAAACCTCATTGCCCTGGGCAAGAGCATGCTCAGTTTGTTCCTCTCCCCCCACCCCTCCCTTCTCTACTGTAATCTGAGCCCAGAGCAGGGAGAGACTCAGGCAGGAAGTGATGTCACACCACATTAATACTGCAGCTCCTATCCTAAACAAACAGAGAGTTTCTAGAGCTTTTTACTCAGGTATGGTAAAACATTCTACAGAATAAATATAGCATTCTAGCTTGCACTATTGCAGCTAATCTATTGGCAATAAAATGCCTCCGAAGCTTTCCTTCTCCTTTAAACACACTGCTATTATTCTGAACACAACTGTATATATAGACAGCAGCATATATACCACCAAATCCTAATGATAATTATATTTCTGTCACTGCTGCAGGATTTTCCTCCCATTCCAGTCATTTGACTGTTGGCCTGAAGTTCAATGGAAAGATGCGCATGTATATGTTTGGCCACTGGTACACTAGTTTGATCTATGGGCCAATTCGTCAGATACAGTGACAGTGATAAGTGTGCAACCAAAGTAAGCAGAGCTAGTTACTTGCAGGTATGGGATCTATTATCTGGAATTCTTGGGACTTACTATTTTCTGTATACGAGCCTTCTCTGTAATTTGTATCACCATATCTTAAGGCTACTAAAACCACTAAAATCTTAAATAAACCCAATAGAATTGTGTTGCCACCAATATGGATTCATACAGCTTAGTTACCATCAAGTACAAGGTAAAAAGTTTTATTCTTACAGTGAAAGAGAAGATCATTTGTAAAAATTAGAACTATTTGCTTAAAATGGACTCCATGGGAGATGGCCTTCCCGTAATATTGGGTTTTGTGAATAAAAGATCTCATACCTGTAGATGCAAATGCCTGTACTAAAGGTGTCTGTGTCTAGCAGTTTCTATTACTGCTGCAGGTGGCTGCAGGTTCCCAGGCTATTTCCAAGGCAGAAGAATTAAAGCTGCAGCAAAGTCAACCTGACAATGGGGAATGTGGCTTGAGAATTACATGCGGTGGCCAGTAAGATCATCGGCCATGATGCTGGCCCCCTCTGGGGCTCTTATCATCAGGAATGTTGGTAGTGATTAAGCTGTGTAAGTTGAACCAGATATAGTGAACAGGTTGTCTGTAAGGTGTGAAAAGCACATATAGAACTTCCAAGCTGCACCTTTACTCATATCACTTCAACATTTACATCCAGACTGCAAATGTCCTGTAATCAACTACATTAGAAAGAAGAGGGTTGCGGAGAATTATAGTTCCACAAAAGCTCTGGCATTATTCTGGCTAGATATGCACTATACCCTAATAATGAATGTTGTGTCTGTGCTTCATGCACACACGTATTTTGAGATGAAAACATAGAAACATCACCTAATAGGGCAGCCAAAGCAAATACTGTATAACGCTGTCATAACTGGTTCGGAAGTAAATGTCTAAAGCTCGGCCACTTCGCTTTGGGGTATTAGTCCTGTGGGAGAAGGACCCGGGGTTCCCTTTAAACTGTGGGTGTCCCGTAATGTTTAGGTGCCTGCTCTAGGGACTGTTTTGTGTAAGTTTAAATAAACACTGTTCATAACATATAAAATAACAGATGTTGTGTCTGTGCTCAGGAAGCAGTTTTACACTAATAATAAATAATATTGTGGCTCTGTGCATTTTGGGTGGTTTCTCCATGAAATTAATTGAACTACAATTTTGTTGCTGAAATTCCCAGTAGGCATTTGCATAAGGAACTAGCAAAATAAGGTTACAGCACCCTCTAGTGCCATTATAATGAATTACTGAATAACTGATTTCTAGAGGAACCCAAGCAAAATGCAGGCCTCAACACAAAGCAACACACACACACCAGGCACTTTTAATGTCCTGCAAAGCAGAAACAATGTCTTCACAAACACAGGGCAGTGTTAAAACAATTATCCATTACAAGTGCACATTGCACTGTACAAGTGATCAGTAACAAAGCAAGCTAATTAGGTGGCAGTGCCGTATCTAGCGTGTATCTCCCACAGTTTGGTGCCCATTCTTTGGTCCCAGACACTGGTCAGCCCCTCTACTCCTCCAGACACTACCTTCAAGTCCTACTACCTTCCAGTCGTCCCCCCAGAAAGCTGTGAAGTAAAGAAATGACAACTAAAATGATACTGTTTATGTAGTTAATGTATTGTCTATGGCTTTTTACCCCATATTGGCAGTGTATTTTGTTGGCAGAGGCCTGTGTTATAAAAATCATATACACTATGTACATTTCTGAAGTTTCTATAAAGCAACTATTCCCAATAACCTATGAATACGTGGTACCAGTTTACTCATACGCCACCTGGTTTTACATCCTGGAATTTGCTTTGATACCCAAGAATGATAATATATATATATATAGATGGACCTTCATCAGGAGAATGTTCAAAAGTAACTTGTGTAACTTTACTAGTGTACATGCTCCTGATGAAGGTCCCTGTATAGGACCAAAATGTTGAGTATTCTGCATGTATTTTCTGTTAAAATAAATCTTTTTTGCTATTTTATTAAATCCTGAGAGTGCAGCAGCTTTGTTCGTCTTTATATGTTTTTGTTGCTGTGGCACCCAGGTATAGATGTAGTATAATACACACCAGGGCCACCATCAGGGGGGCACAGCGGGTACAGCTGTACTGGGCCCGGCGGTCTTGGAAGCGTGAAGGGGGGTTCTACACTCCCTTGATTTCTGGGCCCCCCTTAAGCCGTGAAAATTCGAAAGCCGTCTCCGCCGCAAAGACCCGAAGCCGTCGGAAAGTCCTAAAGGCGTTGGAATGTCCCGAAAGCGTTGGAAGGACCCAAAGAAGTTGGAAAGATCCGAAAGGACCCGAAGCTGATGAATCGAGCCAAAGAAGATGAGAAGGAGCCGAACAAGAGGAGAATGAAGAAGACCTTTAAAGGGAAGTTCCACTAACCACCAATGTTTTTTTATTGGGGACCCTGGACACCATTTTTTTTAAACTTATGGGGGGCCCTGGCCACCAATGTTTTGTTTTTTTACTTAAGGGGTCCCTGGCCACCAATGTTTTGTTTTTATAACTTAAGGGGGGCCTAGGCCACCAATTTTTTTTTAACAAGGGGGGCCCTGGCCACCAATGACTTATTTTAACTTGTGGGGGGTCCAGGCCACCAACTTTTTTTATAACTTGTGGAAGGGGGACTGGCCACCAATTAATTTTTTTTAACTTGTAGGTACGCCCTGACCACAAATGGCTTTTTATAACTTGTTTTTATAACTTATGGGGGGGTGTTTTAGCTCAGATGAATGCGTGGCTTTTTTTAATGTGGGGTGGGGCTTTGAGTCGTGCTGGGGAGGGAACAAGGGGGACCAGAAAATGTTGTTGTACGGGGTCCCGTGATTTCTGATGGCGGCCCTGACACACAGACACTATATTACTTACTTGTAATGGTGAGTAGGTAAGAATGGAAAAAAGAGTGGAAAAGAAGATTCCATAAGCAGGGGGTATGGACTACTAGGAGTTTAACAAGCATTGTCTGTACAACTGGCCTTATGATGCCTTTGCATGGCAATGCCACCAGGCTAGGAGAAGCAAAAGCTGGCAACAGTCCAGCCCAGAACAGTGCATAGTGTCCTCATGAGCATCCTCGGGCCCTTACACCTTGATGACAAACCACACTTGCCACACACACAACCTGATGATATTATTTTTTTTCTTTACAAAGTGACACAAACTCAACATTTGTGAATGGAGCTTACAACAGTCACAATGGTCAATATTATCAGGAGAAATGTGCCCTGCCTGTGTGTGTTTGGAGTAGAGTGTGTATGTAGTGTGTATGGAGTGCGTATGGAGTGTGTATGGTGTGTACACGGAGTATGTATGGAGTATGTATGGAGTGTGTATGGAGTGCGTATGGAGTGTGTATGGTGTGTATACGGAGTATGTATGGAGTGTGGGAGGAAACCGGAGAACCTGAAGGAAACCCACACAAGCACGCGGAGAACAAACATAATAGAAGATGGAGTCCTGGCTGGAATCTACTCTAGGGCCCCTGCACTGCAGAAACTGTACCATTATTGGATCCCTTGGCCAAACTACACAATATCCACAGAACAATTGAATGCTACAAAAACTGCAGCAGCGATATGGGTCCATCTGAGTAAACCAATATGGTTAGACAGTTTGGTTGATATTCATTGAGCTGACAGAGCATCAGCCTTTGGGAAGAGCCACTCGGCAGTTCTATGAACCAATGGATTACAATGAGTGTTTCCACACAGAACATTTGGTCTCTCTTAAACACAGACAGCATGTATTGTCCAGTCATCAGAGAGCCCAGACCTGATAAGGGTCATGACCATATAACAGACGTTTCCTGGGGAACTGGCTCTGTGTGTGTTTCTGGCCGACCAGCTTTACAGTCACATCTATGTTGTTACTGGGTTGTTACTGGGTTGCAAAGCATCTTGTCAATATTTGCCATACTGTCCCTGCTTCATATCACTAAACACACATTCAGACAGGGAAATGAGAAGAGAATGGGTCAGAGGCTGACAATCCATCACAGAAATTATACAATGCCCCCAGGTAGAAAAACGTAGCCTTCCAACACAGACTGATTCCAGCTAATTAGCAGACATATCGCCATAGGCAAAGAGACCTGAGTGCACCTTCAGAAGCCCTTTCCGACACACTAGACTATTCTTTGAGCCTTAAATGTAAAACTTTATTGTTAATTTGACAGGTTCTGCTACATTTCTTTCAGTGACCATTCCAACTCCAAACCATAAACCCCCAGTGGTTTAATATACAGAATACATAGGATAATGTGTTATTTTCTCTGATAAGTGAATCTATTTAGCCACCGTATTACATCTGAATATGCCACTTGTGCATAGTCACATTGTATAATCACAATACATTACACCATGTGACTCGTTAACATGCTAATTAACCAAGGAAGGGGCAGAATGTATGTGAGATAAGCTGTGGACTTGTGCCAAGCCTTCTGCCATATTTGTATACATGTTGGACATTAACTGTGCCTTGAAGAGCTACCCACACTACACAGAGAGACCCCCGAGGCACATTTAAAGCTTTTACAGATTTGAATTGCACTCAGGGTGCTGCTCATATTCCCTTACCCCTTTCCTATAGGCTGATGATCCAGTGGCACAATACAGGACATGGGCAGGGGCTTCTTTTAATAAAACTGTTTTTGTTTTCAATGAAAGAAAAGGACATAGAATATGACAGTTGGCAGGTTAATATTAGCATTGCATAAAGATTACTGAACATTATGACTTGTTGCAGCTTGCTAGGCACAGATACAGTATATCCCTGCTGTTTATATTTCTTGACAATGTCCGTCGAATTAACTACTGTCGAAGGGCAGGGGCTTCTTACTAGGATCTACAAAGGTTGGGGCAGTACATATGAGAAAGGCCGTAGTTTCTATATTCTACAAAGTGCAACACTAACAAAGGTGGCAAGAATGAAAATTAAAAAAAACATTTTGGAATATGGTTATACATCAGATTGTCTCAGATTTTAACTAACACTCTGTGCCTTCTGTGCTATTTGCAATTGTACACAGGAAGCCTTGAACATTAGGTTGAAATAATACAACTGTGTAGTACGATTACTACTATTCTACTGAATCACTTGTCAAAAACTGCCAGTTTGGGCAGAGACTGCAAGGGAACTAAAATGTTTTTACTTCTATAAATGCTAAGCTGGATATTTCAATAAAGAGAACCAAGAAGTGTTGGATCAACTCATCCTGTCCCCATGAAATAATTCAATGTGCCATTGCACTGGTCTAGTGGGATTGTATACTTTTGCTTTCCATTTCTTGGCCATAAGTATTATTTTTTTAATTTTTCTGGAATTATTTACAGTAGGTAAGTGCATTTACCGTAGATACTCTGCTTTCTTCATATATATTTGACCTGAGCCATCCTGCACCTTGGATGATGTTAATAAGCATCACTGTATTAGTATTGCAGCTCAATCTGGGAAACCGCATCTTTATATGTATTTTGTGTGTTAAGTAAAAGTGTCTTGTAACATTTATAGGAAAGGTTTCCCACGGCTCAGGGAGGTTATCATCTCTGAAATCTATGTGCTATACTTAACTGGCTTAATAGATACAACCTTTTTGTTCCATTCTCTTACACACTAACACAAACAAACCCTATTACATCCTGAATTTGGGAAACGCTTGAAGTAACCCAACCCTCCATCAGAGTGATGTTCCAATCTACCTGTCTGCTAGATGTATTTATCACAACTCTCTATGTGCAACTACTCACCCCTTACTCTCTTAACTGTATCCAGATCATCACTGACATTTGTTGTAAAACCCTCCTCCCTAGGTGCACCTCTTGCATCCCCAACCCACTGGCACTTATTCCCTCAGGAGTAAATCTGCCCCATGTTTCACTTTTAGCTTATGTACACTAGCCCCATTAGGTGACTTATGATCCCTCACTTAGAAGTGCCTCGTCTATCCTCCCTCCTTTAGGTGCATGAGTTTTCTCCCTCCTTTGGGTGCACGAGTTTTCTCCCTCTTTTAGGTGCACAGCTATTCTCTGTCCTTTAGGTGAACATCTATCCCCCCTCCCTTAGAAGTGCCTCATCTATCCCCCCTCCCTTAGAAGTGCCTCATCTATCCCCCCTCCCTTAGAAGTGCCTCATCTATCCCCCCTCCCTTAGAAGTGCCTCATCCATCCCACCTCCCTTAGAAGTGCCTCATCCATCCCACCTCCCTTAGAAGTGCCTCATCCATCCCCCCCTCCCTTAGAAGTGCCTCATCTATCCCCCCTAAGTTAAGTGCCCCATCCATTTTCCCTGCCTTAAAAAAGCCTCCTCTCCTCCCTCTTTTACGTGTGCTTCTATTATTTTCCTACCTCTAAGTGTGTTTCATTTATCTGTTTAAGAAATACTGACACCAGGAATTTTTTAAACTTTTTTAAGCATCTATCATAATATTGTCTTTGCATGTGATCTATAATTTTGCCATAAAAGTATTTGCAGATGCTTTTACATTACCCATCTGATCCCCCATGTTCCTGTATGAGGGGGCTGCCACATTTGAGCTTCAGGAGTCTGTTAGCATTAGAAATGCTAACTGACAGGTTGAGAAGGGACAGTCGGGTTGGAAAAACAGTCAGGTTTAGGAACTTCAACCTACCTATTATCCCTGTTTCCAGTCACCAAAAGGCTTGGAGGACTATACTTAAGGTTGATGCAGGTAAAGTCACCAGTTGAGTTGTCCAAAGTTGAAAGACAGTGGCCAATTTGCAGGTTATACTCATGAATCTGTGAGGAACGGATACAAAAGTCAAGATGAGCATTCAGTTTTTGAAGAGCAACACAGCAATATACAATATCAGAACCACAAGACAATGTCCCACAGCCAATATTCAAAAGCTTAGTCACTATCTTATTTCTATTTCCTTTTCATAACACAAGAACTTCTCTTTTTGTTCTGTATTTAGATAATGTGATTAGAAAAAAACGAATGAAATATTTTAAAGATACTAGTGTTAAAGGTAACAATCCTATATACTAATCGAAGGCCTATCTATGTCCCGAGTGGAGGGGAGGCAGATGCGCACGCAACTTCGGTTAGGATCTATGAGATGCGCGCGCAACTTCAGCCGAAAGACATAGATGCGGCCTTCGATTAGCAGATGTGCTGGAAGGTTAGGATCAGAACAGGTTAGGATCGGGGAGGCAGATGCGCTGGAAGGTTAGGATCTAGGGAGGCAGATGCGCTCACCGTCTCCTTCTGCCTCCCGCCGCCTCTTCTTTCCTGCTCACTCAGGCGGCGACCGCTGGAAGGTTAGGATCTAGGGAGGCAGATGCGCTCACCGTCACACTAGGGGAACCGGTTGCGTACCTGCACGAAAGTCTGTATAAGCGTCGGCCATCTTGCTACTCCTCTGCGACTTTGTCATCCGCCCACTGCCAAATCCACCCACTAAAGTCTGTATAAGCGTCGGCCATCTTGCTACTCCTCTGCGAGTTTGTCATCCGCCCACTAAAGTCTGTATAAGCGTCGGCCATCTTGCTACTCCTTTGCAAGTTTGTCTAATGGCGGCGCTAGCGTCACTCTAGGAGGGGAACCGGTTGCGTACCTGCGTGGGTGGCCATTTTTAGCAAAACGGGCTATATTATCTCCAAAAAATATTGATGTTGACATGATAAACAACCAAGTGATTGCATTACTTCCTGGACAAAGCTGTGTCTTTCTGAGTACTGACTGTATTGATTCTGAAGACGAAAGTGAGAAACTTAATTTCCCATTAGAATATTTAAACACTATCAACCCTGCTGGATTACCACAACACAATCTTATACTCAAAGTAGGAACAATAGTCATGCTGTTAAGAAACCTTAACACTAAGCAAGGTTTATGTAACGGTACACGGTTGGTTGTGAAGAGCATGAGACAAAATGTTATCAAGGCAGAAGTGCTTACAGGATCCCATAGCGGTGATACTGTTTTGATTCCCAGAATTGACCTTACCAGTTCTGACCAGGAATTACCTTTTAAACTTAAACAACGACAATTCCCCATTAAGGCTGCATTTGCCATGACAATCAACAAATCACAAGGACAAACATTGGATAAAGTCGGCATTTACCTATCTGAGCCTGTGTTTGGTCATGGTCAACTTTATGTTGCATTTTCAAGAGTGCAGCGTTCATCTGATGTTAAAGTCAAGATTTTAAGTACAGCTCACCAGGGAGAACTCATTCAAGGACAGGAGAACATTTTCACAAAAAATGTTGTTTATAAAGAAATTTTTCAGTAACACTTTACTACCAATAAACTTAAAATTTAAGAATTCTAATAGCAGATAGGTAATAACAAGCAATAGGCACAGATTCACTCTACATCCCCACAAATTAGCGTCGCCAGTTGCTGCCTGGGGATGCAGAGTGAATCAGCACCCATCGCATTTTGCTGCCTCACTGTTGTTACCATTCATTCATTAACGATTCTTTAGAGAATCGGGGGTTTACTGGTATTAAATGTAAGGGTGGGGGTTTTGTGGTGCAGACTTTCCCTTACAGTGATTTTTCTGATATGAACATTAAACCTTTTTCATTTCTTGGAAGACACCAGTGCATATGCCCCCCTGCTGCTGCCAGCTTACCAGCCAAGACATCATTCTCCTCCACAAACAATCACTAGGCCTTGTTTGATACCATCTATGTCTCTCCCAAGTGGGACACTAACGTCTCATCCCATATATTTAAGATGTTACAAAAAAGTAGTTTATGATACATGAATAATATATGTTTCATTTAAAAAGCAGTTTACTCCAATCTGATGTCATATTTGACAATATGCCAGGAGAGGCTTCAGGGCCACACATAACTTATTGGATCTGCTTACAATCAGACAATTGACTTCTTATGCCATTATGCCATTCTAGAGGTGATGGGAGGCTGGCAATAGTAAACTTTCTTACCCACTGCACTTAAGGTTTTTTTTTTTTCTTTTCACAGTGTAACATTACACAGGAGAGTTATTATAAAAGCACTTATTGCCTCAAAGCTATGCCTTACTTTATCAGAAAGAGAAGCTATAGAGTGAACCGAAGTTTCAACCACTCTACTTGAATTAGAAACACTAAACATAAGGTTATGTCACCAGAATGAGAGGTGATATGTACAATAGCACCTACTGATTGTATACAACCTTTAACTGTGCAGTGCTGTGGAATGTGTTGGTGCTTTATAAATACTAAGGGGCTGATTCACTATGGGTCGAATATCGAGGGTTAATTAACCCTCGATATTCGACTAGGAATTAAAATCCTTCGACTTCGAATATCGAAGTCGAAGGATTTAGTGCAGATAGTTCGATCGAACGATCGAAGGATAATTCCTTCAATCGAGCGATAAAATCCTTCGAATCGAACGATTCGAAGGATTTTAATCCAACGATTGAAGGAATATCCTTCGATCAAAAAAAGTTAGGAAAGTCTATGGGGACCTTCCCCATAGGCTAACATTGACTTCGGTAGCTTTTAGATGGCGAACTAGGGGGTCGAAGTTTTTTCTTAAAGAGACAGTACTTCGACTATCGAATGGTCGAATAGTCGAACGATTTTTACTTCGATTTGAAGTCGTAGTCGAAGGTCGAAGTAGCCCATTCGATGGTCGAAGTAGCCCAAAAAAAACTTCGAAATTCGAAGTTTTTTACCTTCGAATCCTTCACTCGAAGTTAGTGAATCGGCCCCTTAATATTCATAGTAGTACTTAAAGGTGCCTCTAAATGTTCATATTCATTTTCTGTTTGGGTTAGATCCCCTCTAACCTACTCAGCCTCCAATACATAAGCTATAAAGTGGCAAGAGAAACAGCCAATGAATACTTTGCAGAGGCGGCAGAAGAGAACTGTATGGAGGTTCAGGTGTCATCAGTAGTGATGGGCGAATTTATTCGCCAGGCGTGACTTTGCGGCGTTTCGTCGCCGGCGAATGAATTCACGAAACCGCCACGAAAATTCGGCCAACGTGAATAAAAAATGGATGCCGGCATCAAAAAGACGGACGCAGGCATCAAAAACGCTCGCGCAGTTTCACGATTTTTTCGCCGAATCGAACTCCAACCTTTTTTTTTGTATAATGAATTAAAATGTAATTAGGGTTTTTTTAAAGTATGGGATCCGTTATCTGGAAAACAATCATCCAGAAAGTTATGAATTATGGAAAGCCTGTCTCCAATAGACTCCATAATAATCAAATAATCCAAATCTTTCAAAATCGTTTCCTTTTTTCTCTGTAATAATAAATCAGTAGCTTTTACTTGATCCCAACTAAGATATAATTAATCCTTATTGAAAGCTAAATCAGCCTGTTGGGTTTATTTAATGTTTACATGATTTTCTAGTAGACTTAAGGTATGAAGATCCAAATTATGGAAAGATCTGTTATCTGGAAGACCCCATGCCCCAAGAATTCTGGTTAACAGGTCCCATATCTGTGTTTCTAAATGATGTAACTAAATGCAGTATGTGTTTGTGTCCCTTTATTAACTGCTGGTGTGACTCTTGAAACAAGGTAGCAGAAGACAGCTCACCCCCAGCCAATACTGAATGCTTCTTTGCCAGGACTATTCTTTAGCTGGCTTCTGCTACACCATGTCAAGAGTCAGAACCAGCACTGCAGAAAGAGAACAGTACTTTGGTCAATAACATTGACTTAAAAACTGCTGAAAATTTCTACTCAATTTGTATTGAAAAGTTGATCATAATTACATTTCAAAACAAAGGATCCATTGCATGATTACTGAAGCAGGGACTGCAGCCATTGCCAGCATTCCCAGCATTCCCCCCTTACAAATGCAAAACATGCATCTGAAATGACAAAGACAAGACCCACACAGCACAAATGTAATATTCTTCAATAATTTCTACCATTCAAGTGATTTTTCCGTGAATGGCTGTGCCCAATCATAGAATTTTTCCCTCCTCAGGTTACATGAAATAATTATACTAAGAGCATGGACGGATTCACAGGGTGATGTCAGCTGGGAAACCAGTGCCAAGTACCAGTCCTCTGTCCCCAGCACATTGCAGCCATCTGGATTACTTAATTTCTGGAGATGTGATTCATTTACACATTAATAATTATCTTAACCCATTTAGGCCTAGGCAGAACAGTGGGCCGTTTCATAAAAAAGGCCCTTTTTTTATCAATGAAAAAACCATTCAAACAAGACAATAACATTTGTGCTTCCTTTTGATCAGGCATATAGAAAAGGTCCTCAGAGACTGAGGAAGTGTGTAGACACGAAACGCGTCAGACCTCGGACACTTGTTTGTATATCAAATGCATTAAATAAAACATATATCTTTTTAACCTAAATCCTGGAGTTGCCGATATCTGTGGAGGTCCAGAATGCGCTGCCACAACTGCAGACTCTTGACATTGTTGTTTACCCTCAGGGTGGCTGTGCCCGGGTCAGGATACGGATCTGGTAAGTGATAAATTTATTGAACAGCACTTAAACGTTTTTCGGGAGGGGAGGGGGTTTTTCAGGGCAGAGTGTACCTGAACCAATAGATGTAATTGGTGAAAAGCTGGAAAATATCTTATATTTAAACTTACCATTCCGATGATAGTAATTAATTGATGAGCAAAAAGGCTCATTATATGTCTGGGTGGTGGAATTGTTGGATTTGGTTCAATCTGACAGGAAGATACCGGCAGTACAATGGCAGCAGCCCACCAAATGACACACAGTAGTGGCATGGGCCCATGTGGGTTTGGAACTCAGACATACTCTGCTGTGGCTCACTTACTCTTCTGCATCGCTCTTTAGCTACTGCTAAGGAGACACTTAGGTGGGCCCGATCACAACTAGGCAAGATAGATGTATTACAACATGAATAGGAATGTGATGGTGGGGAAGAGATACATTCTTGTCAGATACCTTCTTAAAGTGATATCGATGCTTTAACGTCTGTGGAAACTCTGGGACACATCTGAGAAATCCTTGAATGTCTGCAATGCAATTAGTCTGCAATCAATGGAGCCCAAAAGCTTGCATTTAGCAGGTGTCCCTAATTTTTCAGATTATCTGATTACTTTATAATATCATTGACAAGAATTGTGTCAGTGTCAGAGACCGCTGGAGAAACCCCCAGCCCAGTGATACATTCTCTTCTTGTTAATCCAATACCATTACTGTGACATAGATACCATTTGGGGAGGAAAAAAACCCCAGAAAAACACCAACTGTAAAAACGTTTACACTACCTTGGACCTCCCTTAAGCTGGCCATAGACGCAAAGATTTCCCTGCAATATCGGACGAACGATCATAAGTCCTCATCTCCCGACCTGCCACTAACCATTCAGATCAAACAAAGCAGTAAAGAACAGATCAGCCGAAGTTCTGCCCTACAGCAATCGTAGGAAAGTTTATGTCCGACAAAGCTGACAGTCTCCCACTGAAGATTGTCAGATCGGCAATACATGCAGAGACATGATCGTCAGCCAACAGAAATCTTTTAACCTGTCCGATCGACTGAATGACCGAGCGACATGGCAAGATAAATGTCGGGACACTCCACACGATTCAAAAATTGTACGAATCTTTGCGTCTACGGCCAGCTTTAGGGCACAGTATTAAGGTTGCTTTTTGAAGTGAATGAACAAGAAATCCATATAAAAGGAAACCAAGACCATGTAGATGAGAATTCCAAAAGTTGCTTAAAACATATACAATGCAAGGGTTTAAGTAACAGAAAACGAATGATGGGCTTTTAAGTACATGACCACAATAGCCAAACCAGGGGTCTGGGTGCACATGCCCCTCACCTACAGTTGAGGATAAAAATACCATGGAAAAAACAACAGACACTCACAGAGCCCGTGAACAGCCATTGTAAAGAAGCTGCAGACCTTATTTCAAGCAAATATATATGCATTATATTTGCGTAAAATGAAGTCTGCTGTTTACCATGACTGCTTGTGAGATCTGTGAGTGCATGCTGTTCCTTCCATGGAAAGTGCCTTTAGTACCTTTTTGCCATGATTAGAGAACCAGCCAAAGCTTTTAACACCAAATGTTGCATGGTAGGAGAGATGTCCAAGCAGGTGACTGGATGGCCATATGTCGAGTGCAGGAGTTTTTCAGATTCTTCTACCTTAAAGAGGTAAATCATTATCACTAGAGCCATGAATCGAATGAAGGAAATTTACCTAAAACCTAAAACTATGTTAAAAATAGCAGCTTGGATTATCCCTGTCCAGGAAGTCATGGATTGAGTTGAAGTGTTAAATATGGAATAAAACTGGTCATAAATCTGCAGGTAAAGAAAAGGAGCTGTATCTTCTCTGCACTTCCTGCTGTTCCAATCATTTAGGCTGCCGACCCATATGAGCAGAAAAACAGAAAGGCGTCCATCCTGCATATGGCTTCTCTTATGATATTCATCAGTTCATCTCACAACTAATCGGTCGGATTCTACAAAGAACCTGCTCACATATGTGTTCTGTCCCCACATGAAGGCGAATGAAGGTATAACTAATAGTAGCTGTGTGACTTCCTACCTTCGTATCCAAGCAGTGGGGCAGACCGGACCGGCAGATGCTCAGGTTGGATGGATCCAAACGTAGACACAGAGATGAAATCAGCCTGAGTTTATTTGATCCAGAATACAGCAATAAACGGTGATACAATACTGTTCTGTAGTAGTGGTATCAATACTGTCCTGTAGATGACTTTCCTGAGGCTAACTGCTGGTCAAAAACTGATGCCTTCACAAGCCCAAAATGTCTGAATGTCCAGTCACACAGTAATGAGGCACTAAAAATGGCTGCAGGAAGTGAGAAGGACAGAGCTGGCAGAAAACCACACCCTGAGAGGAAAAACTTTACTAACAAGAACAGAGGTGTGCAGCATGCAAATTTTGGCCAGCAGATGGCAGCAGTACAACAATGCACAGAAAATAACATAGATAAAGAAGGATTGATAATAACATATGCAATTAACTATGAGGAGAACAGCACACTCCCCGTCTGAAATTTACTTTGGAGATTTCACTATGACGAATGTCCATGAAATATAACACAAACCTGCAACAAAAACATGTTAGAATGCAATAAACATAACAATATAGTTGGCTTTCTTGGCTTGTAATGAAGAAGATGTCTATAGTTCAACATCAGTCCTGTTCATCCTGCAGGAACGTTCTCGATTGGTAATATCAAAATGAGTTCGTTAATTGGCCTTGCGAACGTTTTAAGCTCGCCCTTCCTGAAGATCTTCAATTCCACTTTTCGGACTTTGCCATCCTTGCTAGGGAAAACCTTTGTAATTAGTCCCATAGGCCAGGCAATCCTTTCGGTTTGTTGCTCCTTCATCAATACAAGGTCTCCTTCTTTCAAGTTTGGTTTTTGGTGTTGCCATTTTCTTCTTCCTTGAAGAATATTGAGATACTCCTTTCGCCATCTGTTCCAGAAGTAATCCGCCAGGTATTGTACACGTTTCCAGTGTTTTTGGTAGATATTCGCGTGAGTAAATTCTCCACTAGGCATTAGTATATTCTCAGTTTTTTGGGTAAGTAGAGTAGCTGGAGTCAGTATGGCTGGTGTTTCAGGATCCATAGACACCGGCACAAGGGGTCTTGAATTGATAATAGCCGAAACTTCGGCAAGAAGGGTGACAAGAGTCTCATGTGTGAGTCTTGAAGAGTTTACATCCATCAACATAGAATTTAAGATGTTGCGTGAGATCCCGATCATTCTCTCCCAGGAACCCCCCATATGGGAACTATGAGGAGGATTGAAGATCCAGGTGCAACCTTTCTCCGCCAACTGATCTTGAATGGGCTTAGTGTCGATGTTCAGTTCTCTACAGGCTCCAATGAAGTTACTTCCTTGGTCTGACCTCAACTGTTTCACTGGTCCTCTGATTGCGAAGAACCGTCTTAAGGCATTGAGACTGGATGTGTCCATGGATTCTATCACCTCTATTTGAACGGCTCGCACACTCATGCAAGTAAATAGCACAGCCCAACGTTTACTGTATGCGTGACCGCCACGGGTTCTGCGTGCGGACACCATCCATGGCCCAAAGACGTCCAGGCCAGTATAGATGAAGGGCGGTTCTGAACATAGTCTATCTGCAGGCAAATCGGCCATTTGTTGGTGTAGCAGTTTCCCTCTTGCTTTGCGACAGTGCACACAGTCATGCAGTATTCGGGCTACAAGTTTTTTCATACCTATAATCCAAAGACCTGCAGACCTTAACTTGCCTTCAGTGATTTGTCTGCCCTGGTGTTCAGCCTTTTTGTGGTAATGTCGGATCAGCAACATGGTGATATGATGTTTGCTGGGAATAATTAGAGGATTTTGTTCTGCAACTCCTAGGCGGGCTTGATTCAAACGACCACCAACTCTGAGCAGGCCAAAACTGTCTATAAATGGATTTAGGTTGGCAAGAGGACTCTTTATAGGAATCTGCTGTCTGTTGTACAAGCACTTCCATTCTACGTTAAATTCTCCCTGCTGGACATGACGTATTATGAGAGACTCGCTATGAGAAATGTCCCCAGCAGAGAAGGGTTTATGGCAGACGTGCCAACCATGACAATCTTTATCTTCCTGAGCATTGCGATAACATCTAGCGATGTGCACTAACCTTGCAATAGTTCTGATGAGTCTCATCCAACTTGAGAAACGTTCAAAGCGATGACAATGGAGGCTGGAGGCTTGCCTTGCTTCAGTGACTAATGCACTAACTTCAGCGCGGATTTCTGGATCATTATCCGGATCCTGGATGCTGAAATCTTCCTGTACACGTTCATCCGCCTCTCCTAGCAGAAACTCTGGACCTGTAAGCCAAGAACAGTTAGTAAAAGAACCTATAGACATAGGCCTAGTGGCTCGGAAGGGTAATGGAGAAACCCAGTGATTGGTTTTGTCTTTAAAGAACTCACTGTCCATTATCTTGACAAACTCTCTGTCCTCTACTGACAAGGCCACTTTATCGTCATCTTTGGTTGTGTGAAAGACCGATCTCCCCAAGTTGTCAGCAAAGAGGGGAGAAATGATGTCAGGTGGTTGTATGAGGTCTGGAGACTTCTCTTTCACTTCATAATGATGAGGACACGGCTTAATGCAAGTTGTGCGTCCATCTCCACGCACGTACGTTTTGAAGGAGTTAATTCTTGGTTGATCCAAGCATACATTTCCTATGACTACCCATCCCAAGTCCAGTCTCTGGGCATATGGCGCGTAGTCGGGACCATTACATTGTTGGCGCACCTTGTGCACTCTTAGATTGTCTCTGCCGAGCAGGAGTAGAATCTCTGCGTTGTTGTCCATAGGTGGGATAACGTTGGCAAGGTGCCTTAGGTGTGGCTGGTGAAATGCAGCTTCTGGGGTAGGGATCTCATCCCTATGGTTAGGTATTTGATCGCATTCGATGAGTGTTGGTAGGGGTATTTCTGTATTCCCATTGATGGGAGAAGCAATGAATCCTTGTGCCCTCCTTCCGCTAGTCTCTATGCGGCCCGAGCAGGTGTTTAAGATGTAGGGTTCTGATGGTCCCTCAATTCCAAAGGCATCGAAGAATTTAGGTCCTGCTAGGGACCGGTTGCTTTGGTCGTCAATGATAGCATACATTTTTACTGCCTTTTCTGGTAGTCCCTCTGGATAGACCTTGATTAGGCATATTCGGGCACAACATTTCTCACTCTGGCTGTCGCCACATACTTCCAAACATGAGCAGGAAACGGCGGTGGCTGAGTTAGTGTGATTCTGAGGCTCCCCGCCATGACTTGGAGCGGGACTGGTGGTGAAGACAGCTGATGAGTCTCTGGTGAGCGGAATTGGGTGCATAGCTGAGGCATGTCTTTCACTATGACACTCCTCACACTTGATGATGGATTTACAGTCCTTAGCCATGTGCTCCAATGAAGCGCAGCATCTGAAACATACCCCAAGCTCGCTGAGGACTTTCTTCCGCTCCTGTATGGTTTTAGATCTAAACCCTCTGCATTTGTTCAGTGAGTGTGGTTTTTTATGAATGGGACATTCACGATTGAAGGACTTGTCTCCTGATGAGGTATTGTACTGTTTACCCGTGGGTGCTGCAGGTGATGGTAGGTTAGTCTTTCTGACACTCACGCTGCTCTTAAAGTCTCTGTTTTTATGCAAGACACTTTCATACCTTGAAGATGGTGTCGCTGAAGCTGTAGTGTTGAACTCCAGGAAATCGAGGCTGGGGTCATTCCTCATCTGGGACTGTTCATCGATGAATCTGCAGAAATGAATAAATGGGGGAAAGATGACGTCATGCACTCTTTTGTACCTTGAGACTGATGCCGCCCACTTTTCTTGCAGACTGTAGGGTAACTTCACGACAATTGGGTTCACTCCATGGGCTGTATCCAGGTAGCACAGGTCGGTCAAGCGAGTGTCTCTTTTGGCAAGCTCTAATTCCATGAGCAGATCACTCAAATCCTGAAGCTTATGGACATCTTTGAGATTGATCTTTGGGACGTTCTGCAGTCTCTTGAATAGGGCTTTCTCTATTGCTTCTGCACTGCCGAATGTACGTTCGAGTCTCTGCCAGGCGGCAGCGAGACCTGCTTCCGCTTGTCCCACATAGACAGTTCTGAGGCTCTTAATACGACTTGTGGCGCCTGGGCCCAGCCATTTGATCAAGAGGTCGAGCTCCTGCTCTGCGGTCAGGTTGAGGTTGGCAATGGCGGCTTTGAAGGTTGCTTTCCAGGCTCTGTAGCTCTCTGCACGGTCATCAAATTTTGAGAGACTTGTGTTAATTAGCTCTCTGCTCACCATAAACCTGGCAAACTCAGACATATCCGATTTCTCACTGCTTGTTGTCATGACAACTTGTGATGCCTCCAGGGCGTGTGGGCTGCGTGGCGTGAAAGGGTGAGATGCTTCCGGGTAGAATGATGTTGCTGCAGGGTTGAGCTGTGGTCTAGCCTCTGTAGATTGTGATGACTGCTGCTTGAGCTGTGGTCTAGCCTCTGTAGATTGTGATGACTGCTGCTTGAGCTGTGGCGGTAGGCCGGGAAATGCCGGGTAGCCTTTTTGCTGTAACACCTGTCCTTGGTAGGGCACATCTGGGTGAACGTCATCAGGTTGCTCAGGTGCTGTGGGTGGCACTGGCACTGTAGGTAGAGTTGACTTGAGGGTTTCAGTGTTGTCGGCTTGGACAGTACTGCAAACTGGGGGTGGTGCAGGTAACTGCTTCAGTACATAGTCACTGGTGCGATCAGCTGGATCATCTATCTCCTGTGGTGGCAAGCAGACTGGGTCAAGGCCTTGGCTCAATGCTTGCTCAAGTAGTCTTACTTTAGCTAATGCAATTTCCTCTTCCATCTCTGATTCAAGAATCTTTATTCGAGCCTCTGCTTCTGCCCTCTTGGCCTCTGCGTCTGCTCTTTTTGTCTCTGCTTCTGCCCTTGCGAGAGCTTCTTTTTCAGTGAAGGAGCGTCTCACCTTGGATTGCTCTGCATTTATGCGGGCCTCTAGTAGTCGGTCGCTTAGAGCTGAGCTTCTTGAGCACGATGATCTGTATGACCGAGAGGAATGTTTAGATGAATTTGATCTGTGGGATCTAGTTTCTTGCAGATGGGAGATACGGAGTTCCGCTTTATCTTTAGCGCGCAGCACCATGGCGTCTCTTTGACTGTCTATTAATTCTGCCTTGCTTAGTTCTGACGGGGCTTCATCATTATTAACATCTTTTAGAAAGGTTATATACTTGGTGGACAGTCTCTTATATCTTTCATGAGCTGTATTCAGCCGTTCTATAGCAACTTGTAAGCTTGTGGCATCACCTAAGGATTTAAGTCCTGCCATGATGGAGGAGACTCGTTCCCATAGCTCTTCCAGGCTATCGCATAGCTCATCTTTCCTGGTTTGATAGTTTTCTCTGACTTTTATTGTCGGTTTGAGAGAGCGTCTTGGTCGCACGACTTGGTCTGCTGGAAGTGTGGAATCTGCTTCCTGTTCTTCATAATGATCAGTATCAGGTTGCATTATCGTTGTTTCATCACTGGGGAACTGTGGGAGGTCTTTTTCGGCCATTTTGATTTAAGGTGCGCTGTCTCTTTAAGAAAATAAACTTTTGAATTGGGGGCTGAAAATAGCGGTGCGGCTCCGCTGAGGCACCCTGACAAGGTTCCTCAAGTGTTTTTGGTGAATTGCGGGGTTTGGTAAGGTGGGGACCCCGCGTGCATTCGCAATTCTTGTACTATGCAAGCAAAGGTTAATACAGGATGTAGGAATGGCTTGATGGGTTGTGGAGGACTTTCAGGTGAGAGTATAGATACTGCAGACACGTGGTGCTTGCTCTTTGGCTTCTGTGACGTGCACTGTATCTGGGCAGATTTGCTGCAGGTGGGCCTGTTGCCAGGGAGATTTCTGAGTATGGTACTGAACTGTGAGGTAATCTGTGGCTTGGGGTATGGGCATTAAGGCAGTTTTTGACTGTTCTGTCCCCACATGAAGGCGAATGAAGGTATAACTAATAGTAGCTGTGTGACTTCCTACCTTCGTATCCAAGCAGTGGGGCAGACCAGACCGGCAGATGCTCAGGTTGGATGGATCCAAACGTAGACACAGAGATGAAATCAGCCTGAGTTTATTTGATCCAGAATACAGCAATAAACGGTGATACAATACTGTTCTGTAGTAGTGGTATCAATACTGTCCTGTAGATGACTTTCCTGAGGCTAACTGCTGGTCAAAAACTGATGCCTTCACAAGCCCAAAATGTCTGAATGTCCAGTCACACAGTAATGAGGCACTAAAAATGGCTGCAGGAAGTGAGAAGGACAGAGCTGGCAGAAAACCACACCCTGAGAGGAAAAACTTTACTAACAAGAACAGAGGTGTGCAGCATGCAAATTTTGGCCAGCAGATGGCAGCAGTACAACAATGCACAGAAAATAACATAGATAAAGAAGGATTGATAATAACATATGCAATTAACTATGAGGAGAACAGCACAATATGACTGCCATTAGAAATCCCCAGCCGAATCAATGTAAGACGGCAAGATATTGACCCTGGGCATTTTTCTTCTAGCTATGCCATCAGCCTGCTGGTCAAGGAAGCGAAACATCAACTTGTAAATACTGCTGTTAACTTAGTCTAGGCAAAGAAAAATCTATTTCATAATCATTAATGAAAAATGTATCTTAAGAGATAATGGCAGCTTACCAGTTTCTGGGTCTGGAAGTGACAGGTGCTACGCCAATACCCCCTCTCTCATCAGGGCACTTGACTTTGACCCGAAATCCTGATGCCGTTGCCATAGCAGCAGATTCTGGGCAAAGGGCTAGTGTTTGGATTTTCTGATTGTGCTGATAATGATGAAAAGGTTTCTGGCCAGCCTGCAGGCTCCAAACATCAACGGTACCTAGGGGTATACAAGATACAAATCTTGATAAAGAAGTGAGTTTTACAAGGAAAAGAACATTTGAAAAGAACTTATTTCACTGGGTACCATTCCAATGTAATGCTCGAAATGTTTCAGCCTTTCCATTTAGTATTTATTTTGGTACTTCTCTTTACAGAATGCAATACAAACATTCCACACCTACTTCCTTAATCTAACACATTTTAATAGTTTTTATAATGAGGAAAGTATTCTTTTAACATGTCTACAATATAAAACCATGACCTATATGCTGGTAGGCGGAGCTCCCCTGCTCTATTCTAGTTGACATGATGGGCTGGCAGTAGCCTGGTGATTGTTAGTTACTCAGTTGGACATATAACTGGCCATTTACAGGAAAACTATACACTCAGAATGAATACTTAAAGATAGTTTATAAAATATTAAGCTGCCTATTATAGCATCTTACCAAACGGAAAAACATATATATTAGTAAATATAGCCCTTTGTGTCTTTTCCCTGTAGCCACCATTTTGTAATGATATGTGTGCTGCCTTAGAGATCACCTGACCAGAAATGATTCAGCTCTAACTGTGGGAAGAAGAAGGGAGTCACCTCGCACACCCTGGCCGTCCAAGTTCCGTGACACCTGGTGCTCGATGAAGGAGGTGTTGGCAACCTCCACAGCAATCGAGAAGGAAGAAATCACCGGCACAACAGGTTATTTCCAGCAGGGAAACCCTTGCTCGTTTATTTTGCGGATGCAACGTTTCGGGGCGTAACCCCTTTGTCAAGCATGCTTGACAAAGGGGTTACGCCCCGAAACGTTGCAGCTCTAACTGTAACAGGAAGAAGTATGGGTGTAAAAGGCAAAGCTCTGTCCATTAATTGGTTCATGTGACCTAACATGTATGTGTGCACTTGGTTTGTTTGTGTGCAATGTGAATCATATGACCCCAGGGGAAGACCATTAGTACTTTACATGGCAATTTTCTCTTTAGGATTACCCAATGGCATTACTACTACTACTAAAATGTATATTTTTAAGAAAATAGTTCATTTACATTAAGAGATGAAGCAAGGTTTTACATATGAGCTGATTAAATATTTTTAGAGAGACCTAGATTGTTCTGGGGTATAGATTTCCATTACAGATTTAGCAAACAACCCCATGCTTGCTCAACAGGCACGTGAAACAGAGACCAATGGAGGCAAAATGCATAAGCACAAAAAGCAGCAAATTACAGAAAGATTAGATTACATGTCCCTATAGCATTAGCTTCTATGACAGATAAACCTCATGCTGCCCAGACAACACAGATCATGTGCAGTTTAAGGACACTCAAAATATGGCCTAACAAGGTCCAAGATGGCGAGCTCCTGTGGAAAGCTTTGTAGTGCTGGATCATCACTGTTATAAGATAGGTGAACCTCTGCCCTGGTGCAGTGAATTTAGTAAGTAAAATATGGCATTTTTAGCCATATTTGTGTTAGGCTTTTGTTTTGTGTCGTTTGAACAAAAGTTGGTTGAAAGGCAGACTAACTATTGAGTCAGAGAACATCAAAGACTCAGAACTATGAAACTGCCATAACAAGAAGACTTAATTAATGGAGACACTTAAATCCGAGACCGTGATCGGTTCTGAAACCAGCTAGACAATTATTTACCTTTCAAGCAATTAATGCAATTACTATTTTGTGAAGTTGTTATCCAAGGCAAAGTTCTGCTGAAAGCGTCAAAGCTCCTTGGAGATGTGTTATACCCGAAGTTCATCTTTAGACGAAAGGCCTAATTGCATCTTTGGCTCTGTGCTCTCCATACACGGTAGCTAATTGTTTAGTCAAATAGCAGATTAATTTAAATATGCATTGCTAATAATAAAAGCAAATGGCCTCCGTTATGTTTGTCGCTCCCAGGCTGATCAGTATAAATCTTCCACCCAAGACCCATTAGGTTGGTGGGGAGGCGTGGATGGTTCACATTACTTCACAGCAGTAGCACTTTTTAGACATCAAACTGCAGTTTTTGAAAGCAAACATAAATCAGCTTAAACTCATTAGGTACCATTTGCACTGCTTACAGTTTCATTATTGCTCTCCCTTGGGAGAAGCAGCTGGCATCACTACTTAATCCATAATGATTTATTTTTTTTAACATTGAATTTTAACAAGGGTGAAAGGCTTGTGATGGATTGATATGGGATTTTTGTTTGAAAGAAAAAAAAAAACCGAATCTACAGCAAAGTTCTCCAAAGCTGATTTTACTATAGGAGTCGTGCTCAGTTAGCAACAGATTGATTAAGCACTTCTGCAATGGAAACTTCATGTTTTAATTTAATTCCTACTGGCCCTCGACAGGCACAATAGCAGCAGATACTTGTATTGACAGTTACTAATAAAACCATTTATTGATAGGGCTAAAGATCTATCAATGGGGTATACTGTATGGACTACAATTAAAGGTGACCATACAGTTGGTCATACATTAGCTTAATGGCCTATGTATGGAGCCAAAACATGGTCTGTGTTCAGCCATCATCTGACAGGGGGTTGGCCAGATACCTATTGGGCAGCTTTAAAATTCCCATCATGCAAATGCCACATAAGGCCATTGATGAGACCCTTGGTCAGTGTGTAGGCTTAGACCAATTTGGACCAATGGCTGAGTGACAAATCAGATAAGGGCACAACTGTCTGGCAATTTTACAGAATGGGCAGATTTTTACATGTATGGCCAGTGTAGGTTGTGAAGAATGGCCTGTAACACATAATATAACTAATAAAAACAGTTTTTTAATTTTATGGCCCCTACAATGGCCACCTTCTATCTCTTATCTTCAACCATGAACCAGGCTCCTGAAAAGGACCATTACATAGTAAGTATACTATCTTCTTTCAAACCCTCTCTGTAATACTATCATGTAGGAAGCCAACACATTACTAATGAACATACTATTGTATGAACACCGTGATGATGCATTTAAGAGTTGACATTTAAATATATCTTTACTACCAATCATTTTTAAATAAGTGGAACATATTTAACAGATAAAGGGGCATGTTTACTAACATTGGAGATAAATATCTGGAGAGATTTCTGGAGATGTTGCCCATAGCAACCAATCAGATCTTTGCTTTTGTTTTCTAACTTGGCTGTGGCTGTTTAAATCTAATTGCTGATTGGTTGCCATGGGCAACATCTCCAGAAATTTCTCCAGATATTTATCTCCAATGTTAGTAAACATGCCCCAGAGTACCTAGCGGAACTTTTTGATCAGGTCATGTTCCCCTTAAATTCAGTCGGTGATGCAGGGAATGACGTGCGATGTATGAAAGCTACAGGCTCCTTGAATTCCCACTATGGTGGCAGCAAGCCAAACAGCGCCAAGCCTGGCAGCAGATGGGGTGTTGGCATTGCCCTGCCAGTTCATGCATTAGCAGCATCTGCTCATTACCTGGCACAACTGACTCTTCTGCTTCCCTCCTCCTGTTTCCTGCCCACCCATGATCTCCAAGCAAAGCAACTAAGAAGAGCGCTAGTATTTTATTATGCAGGGTTGAATAAAAGCACATTCACTCATAAATAAATAAATAGGGAGGTAAAACATTAGTTGGCAAGGACAGCAGGAGTCGGGGAAAAGAGTGGTGCTCCAGCTATCTAGGTAGAAATAATCCTATTCATCTGCAGAAAAATAAATCTTACAGCCATGAGGAGTCATTGTGAAATAACTCTTATGCATTCACTACAAGCCAGTGATTAGAACCCTATCAGGGAGACCTTTAATGAACAGCAAATTGAAATGATATTAATCAAAAAGGCATAAAGGCACGTTCACAGATAAAAAGACTTCTAGGGTTGGCCGCACAAGAAGTACAATTTCTATGCTTTACATGATTTTCTATGTTACTTGAGTCAGCAGGGTTAACATTTTGCAGTACTCTGCCATGTCTTAAAGACAATGTTGGCTACCGCTCCTGCCTGGCATTGAAACAATTCTTAGTTACAAGCCTCAAAAGAACTGACAATGATTTTAATGGGTGCTGAGCTTCTGTGCTTTCTAATGCACATGAACAAGCACACAGCAGCCAACAAACACGTCCACATATAGAAAACGATTTCTGTGAATAATGTACTTGGGGACTATGCTATTCTTTTAGCTCTTCTGCCTTTATGTTAACCCTATAAGTTCAAGTGCAGCCAAGATAGAGACATATCGCAATCACCCTACTGATCTGAAGTATTTGACCATCAAGCAGCCTGTAGAGAGCATCTATATGCAAACTTTTATATATATATATATATATATATATATATATATATATATATATATATATATATATATATATATATATATATATATATATATATATATATATATACTACCTTAACTATGACACTTATTTCTACAACTTTCTCCTAATGCTTACAATAAGAGCTTGCTTCAAAACCAAGTAGTAAATTACCCAGCCAGAACCGCAGGTGGAGATTGTGTTGTAGGTTTATTCATTCATTCATATCGGCAATGTAAAAACTGCTATTATGAAAACAAAACAAAAAGTTCTCAAAAGGGCACTCAGCAATTTCACATTAAAGGAACAGTAACATCCAAAAATAAGTGTTTTAAAGTAATAGAAATTTAATGCAGTGTTGTCCTGTACTGGTGAAACCATACCTTCCAACATTTTGTCAAATAAAAAGAGGGACAAAAAAGTTGCCGCATGCAGTGACCACGCCCATTTTGTGGCCACATCCCCTAATTTCGATGTTCATTTTACAAAATTTGGCCGGTTATGAAAGTTTGAACATATTTCTCTGTTTTTTTCAGATATTAAAATTTTGCTAATGAAGGTGAATTGCCCTTTAAGCTGTGAGTCTATACTTCTTCCAAGGGACCTGTTATCTGATATTGTTACAATTACTTATTTACTTGTCTCAAAATTGTTACAAAAGCATCTTATCTGCAGCTGTGGCTGTTCTGGGCTCTCCGCCAAAAGCCATTAAGTTAGAAACATTGTTTCTTTTCCTGCCATTTCAGTGCAGAGAAAATTGGGACTTTCCAGTATAAACGAGGGACTGCAGGTTGAGCCGTCAAAAGACGGGACAGTTGGGAGGTATGAAACTGCTGTGTTTGCTTCAGAAACACTACTATTGTTTATATAAATAAGATGCTGTGTAGCAATGGGGGCAGCCATTCAAAGGAGAAAAGACTCAGGTTACACAGGAGATAGCAGATAAGCTTCATTTCTGCCTATGCTACACATCAGCTTGTTTATATGAACTAGAGTAGTGTTTGTGAAGCAAACAGATTTACCAATGCAGGACAACACTACATGATATTTTCATTACTTTAAAAACTTTAATTTTTTGGTGTTATTGTTTCTTTAAAGGGGTTGTTCACCTTCCAAACACTTTTTTCAGTTCCATTGTTTTCAGATTGTTCCCCAGAAATAAAGACTTTTTCAATTACTTTCCTTTATTTATTTTTTACTGTTTTTCCAAAATCTAAGTGTCCCTGTCTTTGTGTGAGTCTGGCAGCTCAGTAAATCAGACACAGGGGTCCGCTTACTAAAGTGCGGTAAATCTGACTTTAAGTTTCCGCATGTTATCGCTGAGAATATTTTTACGCCAGAATATTCGCAGCGACTAAGTTTACTAAACAGCGATGCGCTCAGAAGTCATTGCGATCACTTGCGGTAACTACGTTAACGTACCAGCTTACATTAGTGGTAATTTTAGCGAGTTGCGAATTTTCTGGCGAAAAATTTAGTTTTTGCGAATATTTATGCTATAAAATAGTCTTGTTTTATGGCGGTTATTATGGCAATTTTTACTGTGACATTTATGGCCAGAAATGCATCTTCAAAACTCATAAACTTTATTGACTGATGATTATACCATCCAACAACATCACCAGAGTAACACCAATCAAACATGTCTGTATCATAAAAAACCCTTCTGCCAATAGAATCATAGGAACAAGAAATCATACCAGTCAATCTCTTTGCTTCATAGAAATGCACAGTTTAATGTAGCCAATCACAATGAAACCAAAAAAGTGTAGAGGCTGACGAATCCTTGGACTGTGATGCCGCTGCCAATAATTCACCTCTGAGCTGAAACTGCTGCTGTTGCACCAGATAGAAGCAGAAGCCAAAACATCCTGTCAGCAATAGCTACAGATCTCTCTCCTGTCAGCAAAGAATGATGGGTAAAAAAAAACAGTATTATGGGATATTTCCTGCCCCTTGAGAATTTTCTGGCAGAAAAAAATACTTTTACGCCACTACATAGGTGGCGGTAAAAGTTTGCGAATATTCTGGCGTTAATTTTGTCTTTAGCACATTTCGCTGTTTAGTAAACCATGCGTTAATGTGTACGTAGCGTTATTTTCAGTGAATGCGATAACTGGCGAACAATTATTCTTGCGCAAGAATATTCGCAAATTTATATTTACCGCAGGTTAGTAAACTGGCGATAACATATTTGGCGAAAATTCTGTCTATATATTGTGCGAATATTTTTAACGCACTTTAGTAAACGGACCCCACAGAGTCTAAACTGTTACAGTTTGCAACATTTAGTTGATACATTTCTCAGCAGCATCTCTGGAGTATCAGCAACTATTGTATCAATTCTAACAGCTGCCTGTAATAAAACCCAGAGATTCTGCTCAGCAGGGACAAAGATAAGAAATGTATCAAATTAATGTATCAATTTAGAAAAGTTTACAGGGTCAGCGACCCCCCCCCCTCCCAGAGCTGCTTTAGAAGGTGAAAAATGACACGTTACACTTCAATATTAGAAAAATGGTGACACATAGAAAATAGAAAGTAATTGGAAAAAGTCTTTATTTCTGGTGATCTATCTGAAAACAACTAGTTGTCTGAAGGTGAACAACCCATTTAAGCTGTGGCAAGCAAATAGTTAAACATTAGTGCTCTTTCATTTGCTTAGAAAACTCATTTGGGATAGGCCGGTAGACTGATACTTAGTACTCCTGCACTAGTATCAAACAACATTTGTTACTTTAGAGACAGACAAAAGTGACATGAATTTTTTATTTATTTACAATAAACACGTTTGGGTCAAAAGGGTGAGTTTCCAGATAAAATAAAAAAGCAGACAGTTACTCCTGTGAGCCTCAATAGCAGAATAGAGTGGTCCTGTTGTGTGTTGCTAAACATATACCAGCTGAGTATCAGTGTGACAGCTGATCGGAGTGGCTACAGAGTCTAATGCATTTCTGGAACAGGAAGGCCACATTGGCAATGTCCCCATCACTCTCCATTTTTTCCCAAGGGAGATAAAGCCTGACCAACAACAAAGTAATGGCAAAATGTATCATGGAAAAAAGTTTGCACGAAACACAACTGGCGTTCACAGGGGAAAGGGACTGCTGCGTTAGAGCTGGACACTGCCCCTAATGAAGTGGCACCGAATAAGCAAAAAAGTGTCCAGAACAGAGAGAGAATTTCCAGCCAGTCTGGCTAACAACATAGACAGGAATCGTTCAGTACAAAGAGGTCCAATGGTGGAAGAAAAATAGCCGCAATCTCCCTCCAGGGCTCCAGATGTCTTCATGCACAAGTCGTTCCAACCACAATCAAATGATGGAGAAATGGTGCTGACAGGAGCGCTAATTGTCAGCCACTGGGCAATCGCTCTTGGCTACCAAATGTCTATTTTGCCACGTACTACTGAAAAGGTGCGGTGTAGAAAAACAGTCTTGTGTTGTGTTTAAACAGAAAGGCCAATGTGCTTTGTTTTTTTTGGTTTTGGGATAATTAAAGGATAAGTAAACCTTAAAAATAATGATTGTAAAAAGGATGAGGGTGCTATTCTAAACACTTTTGCAATGTACATTCATTATTTAGTTTTTTTTTAAATTCCAAGATATTAAAGGATTTATGTACTGTTAACATCAATACATTTTGTTACAACAGCGCCACCTGCTGGACATTTTCCAACAATTCAGACCACCAAGTAGTCGAGGAAGTTAGGGAGACAAAACGCACGCGTCAAGTCGGATGCGACAAGAACAAGGTAAGTAATATAAAGTCAGATGGTGTTGCAACCGTGATCCAATACGACTGTCGAATGCAAATGCTGCAAGCTTCCGACAGTCGTGTCACGTCAGATTACCGTTGTGAAACCATCCGACTTTATATCACTTACCTTGTTCCTGACGCATACGACTTGACGCGTGCGTTTTGTTGCCCAGCCCGAAAGTTGGCCAGGTAGTCCTACCCTTAGGATTCATCATTCAATATGGATTCAGTTTCAACCACCGCTAATCTATTTTATCCTATATGCGAACTTTAAAAATTCATGCGGTTGAATTCTGCATTTTTACAATTAAGAACTATTCAGTAACATTTAATCAATGTAATGGCTAAATGAATGCTTTTTGGGGGAAATCATGCAGTTTATTGAAAGTTAAATGTTTACGATGAGATGTATGCTATTTTAAATTAAAGGATTCTTCACATATATTTTTGTTAGCAAGTTATTAATAGTCTGAGCAACCAGGCAGAATTCTAGTTGCTGACCCCAGGGGTCTGGTCTGGGTGTCGATATTTTGACGGGTTTCCACAAAGGTTTACTATAGTTTTATAGTAAAATTGAAAAAACAAGAACCCACTTACCACTTGAATCTTGAGGCCCCCTTGAGTGTCACTGTGATGTGAAATTGGTTTTCCTCCATTCCAGATTTCCCAGATTTTCTCATTCCTTTATATTTGTCGCACTGAATTATATATTTACAAGAACACTTAGAAATGACCTACTTGTCATAGCATACACAAATTGTGAGTTTAAGATATATTTCATCTTACAGAAATTCTGCAACATTTGGACCCAAAAGAGGGACGAGTTCTCGTACCAACGTGTAGGTTGAAACTTAAAGGGGAACTATCACGAAAAAGAAAATCTAATATAAGCTTCATCATACTGAAATAAGAAACTTTCTAAATACATTTAAAAAATCCTGCGCTGTTTCTGAAATAATGAAGTTTATATTTACTATCCCCAGCAGTTGGGTGTCAGATATTCAGTGACAGTTAGATCCAATATATCTAATAGGGAGCCTTCCTTTCCTAGCAGATGTATTAGAGCTCATTCAAATAACTGATTTCAGTACAAATAAAATCTAACATAATAACTGCCTTTTGCACAAATTCTGGTGATTTCAATAGAGTGAGCTCTAATACATCTTCTAGGCAAAAGGAGCCCCCCCATAAGATATATTGGATCATTCAGCTGACACCCAACTCCTGAATGAAGGAGAATGAGGAGAAATGAAGATGAACTTGATTATTTCAGAAACTGTACAGAATATTTAATTGATTGTATTTAGAAAGTTTCTTATTTCAGTATGCTGAAGCTAATATTACATTTTCATTTTCGCATAATTCCCCTTTAAGCCCTAATATTCACTGTATGCGAATAACATGCCTATGTCTTTAAGAAAGTCCTTAGGGACGTGTAATAGTAGAATGGCTAGTGTATACAACATTGATTGAGAGTGAGGTAAACGCAGCCAACTGTGTCTCAAATGAAAAGAGATTGGAGGGCTGACCCATAAAAGAAGCATCGCAACCGCCTGATAACATTTTAATGATAAACACAAGATTCTCCATCTTTCAGCCACTCTCTACAAATATGTGGGTATTATATTTATATAGCTCAGAGTCTAGAGCTAATCTCAGGAGGAGAAACTGCTGGGAGCGGCTTCACATGTACCAGATCAATAAGAAAATCTTAAAGAGTTCATATTTAAAGATAAAAATAAAGCTATGTTGACAAATGAAAGGCAAAAGAACTAAGTAATACTGCAGAAAAGAGAGATTTTGAAGTATACAAATGCAAAGGTTCCAGTACTTACTATTTAAATAATAGATGTGTAATATGTGTGATATTTGCTTTGATTATAAGGCAGCACCATCTAACAGTTCTGCCTGTGTCTTGTTGCTATATTTGCCATTTGCACCTATTTTTATACATAAGCAGCATTCAAAAACAGATTTAAAAGGGGAACTATCGCGAAAATGAACATTTAATAGAAGCTTCATCATACTGAAATAAGAAACTTTCTAAATCCAATCAATTCAATATTCTGAACCATTTCTATCCCTCTCTCAGCATCTGTCTCTCTTCACTCTGTCTTCATGCAGCAGTTGGGTGTCAGATATTGACAGTTAGATCCAATATATCTAATAGGGGGGCTCCTTTCCTAGCTCCTTTCCTAGCAGGTGTATTAGAGCTCATTCAAATAACTGATTCCAGTACAAACAAAATCTAAAAAAATAACTGCCTTTTGCACAAATTCTGCATGTAGAGAGACATCATGTCTGGTGATTTTAACAGAGTGAGCTCTTCTAGGAAAATGAGACCCCCCCCCTATAATATATATTGGGTCTAACGGTCAATGAACTATGCAAATTCACTAAGTTTTTGATTTTACTGACCGGTACCTCTATCGCCAGACTTGCCTTCGCCACCTTAGACCAGGTGAAGTGCAATAGAGTATTATTCGTCCCAAAAAACGCTGGCGTTTTTTCCTATTTAAAGGGTGATAGACTGAAAAAGATCGTAATTTTTTTTTGTGGGTACCCTCCTTCCCCCTAAACTATACTGTGGACACATGTGTAGGGCAACATAACAACTTTATATAATGTTATTAAGGTTCCCTGGCCTTGTGTAGTGTAATGTATTTGCTGCAGCATATACTGCCATTGTACTTAAACTGCACGCCGTATGCTAATTAGCCAACACTAGCGTAACTTCGAACTGCTGAGCATAATTTCACTGGTGTAATTTCGCCAGCGTTCGGTACCCTGTGCGCAACTTTGGATCTTCGTGAATTAGCGTTGTCCGGGCGAATTTCCGCCTGGCGAAGTGTTGCGATGTGCACAAAGCCAGCGCTGGCAAATTTTCGCCGGTTACAAGCCTCATGCTCTAATATCTATCCTGTAAGGGCAACATACATTTTTTTGTGTCCTGCCCTTCAGCATCATGTTCTCCAGCCAAAATGTCCGAAAAAAAAACCTTTGTATTGGTGTCTGTGTGAATCATCAGTAAAACATTTGAATCACAAAACACTGATAATTATCCTGCATCTTCTGGTGTTTATGTGACATAAATGCTTTAACTGCTGCAGTTCCCACTAATACTAATGCAAACGTTTTATTTTCTGACCTATTGTTGTATGTGCTGGAGAAGAAGCAGCAAAGGCAACTAATTGTAATGGCAATTTGTTTGCCATCAGTTTAAACTGTATTTAGACATATTTTCTGTTGTCTACACAAATCCTCACGCAGTGTTCAGAATAGCATCACCAAAATTACTACTAGAAACTGGTACAGTTTGACACAAATATGTTTTACATATTTTAAAAATATGTTTGACACTTTTAAAATATACAGACTAACTGGATATTAAGTGCTTTTACGGTCTTTTTATTTCTAATGTTGCTGGTCCTTTAAGGGGTAATTGCCTGTAGACAGTCCTGGAAAAACGAAAAGGCATGGGCACAAGGGAGTAGAACTAAAAGAAAAAAAAAGTGTTGCTGAAAATATAAAAGGAAGGTTTTGATTTGCAAGCTTTTCTTTGCGTTAGACTTACCCAGCAATGACGACTCCATCACATCAATGAACATCACAGAGGACCTTCCCCAGTTCATAATTCAGTTGGCTCCCAGCACCAGTGCGGTTCTACAGTAGGACAGAAACAAATAATGATTCAGTCAAAAGTGTCCCTGCGTTGTACACAAACCAAAGCTCTTTACCAACACTAATTGGCTTTAAAATAAAGCATTGGGTGACTAATTGTTTATTGATTTCTATTATGTCCCTTTATGCAAAGCAAGTAGCACACAAAAGGAAAACTGAACATAGCAGATTAAATTCCAAGCAGCACAGTTAGTTCAGAAGGCACCCAATTACATTTAAAGATGGACACTCGCCTTTAAAGGAATTGTTCAGTGTAAAAATAAAAACTGGGTAAATAGATAGGCTGTGCAAAATAACAAATGTTGCCAATATAGTCAGTTAGCCCAAAATGTAATGTGTAAAGGCTGGAGTGACTGGATGTCCAATATAACAGAACAGAACACTACTTCCTGCTTTTCAGCTCTCTTGGTTTCCACTGATTGGTTACCAGGCAGTAACCTATCAGTGACTTGAGGGGGGCACATGGGTCATATCTGTTGCTTTTGAGTCTGAGCTGAATGCTGAGGATTAATTGCAAACTCACTTAACAGTTATGTCCCATGTGGCCCCCCCTTAAAGTCGCTGATTAACGCAGAGTTAGAGAGCTGAAAAGCAAGAAGTTTTATTCTGTTCTATTTTGCGAGACACCCACTCGCTGCAGTCTTTATACATTACATTTTTGGCTAACAAACTATATTAGAAACATTTTTTATTTTGCACAGCCTATTTATTTACCCAGTTTTTATTTTCACACTGAACTGTTCCTATAAAGCATCAGAAATCCAGATTTTGTTTATTTTCCACAGTGGAAGATAATATATAAGATTATATGCTGACCTCCTAATTTCTGAGTATGTTCAAGAGTGTTTTTCTTGAAATTTAGGCCCAATGGAATACAGCAGTATGTAGCCCAATAGGCACTTCAGGCTAGCCTAAACTCCAACAAAGCATAAATGCAGATTTTCTCAATGGTGCTTGTAGCACAGTTCAAATATTACCCATTTTTAACTTTCTTTAAAAAAAAAATTCTCTTCTGAAGGTTGCAGAGCAGTAACATGTGCCATGGGCACGAATGCAAATGCAATATTTACATGCCCTATGGATGGAAAAAGCCAATTAAGATCCATGGATTGTCAAAATTAAACACGTACTTATAATGAATTACTAATTTTTTTACTAAACAAACATTAAATAGTATTTGAATAATAATGAGACTTTATTCTAAATCTTACATTTCCTATGTTACTTTTTAAACAGAGCTATTTACATAGTAACTTACAGCCCATTTAAAGTCATACCATCATTTAAAGGAGACATATTGTGTAAAAAATAAAAATGTACCAGTGCGTTATGCGATCATTTATATATAGAAGAATTGTGCTTAAAAAAGTAGTGTTTCAAGCTGATTTATTGAATATTTCTGCAAAATTCTTATAATCCCTCCCTTCCACTTCCTGCTCCCTGAATTCCAAGGCTGTGCAGGGGAGCCGGCGACTTTCAGCTCACTGCACTGTAGGATAGGAACCAATCAGCAGCTAGCAGGACCTGATAGGGAAGCCTGTCTGTGTATGTGGGACTGCAGGGCTGTGATTGGCTGTCCCCCTCCTACTGTGCTTCTGGCAGGGACTGTAAGGACACGCCCAAATCTCATTTGAAACAGGGACCAGAGAACATCTATAGGGAGCTCCAATAAAGGGGCTATTTTTAAAGATAATATAAATTTTTAGCACTATGTAAAAGCAACTTCATATATTAATAATAATTGCCTACACAATTAGGGTTTTTTCATTTATCCCATATGTCTCCTTTAACAATTTCCCCAATTTAAAAAAACAAACAAAAAAAAAGTTCTACTTTTATTTGGTATTTTGTGTTTGACAGTTTTATGCTACTTAAAATAAGTTATGCAAAAAAAATAAATGACTGTTTAAGACAAATGTTGCTGTCAGTAAATTACATTGTATTTTTATAAATTATTCTATTTTGGTAGTGCAGGTAACAGATTTAATAGTTCAGGTTACTGGAAAGAAGCAGCATGGAGCATGTCCTGGCAGCAGGGCATGACATGTTCAGAGCTCATGGGAGTACCAGAAAAGAAGTTACATAGGCAGCTGGGAAAAAACGGTGGGCAACAGAGCATGTGGCATGAAAAGAATGGAGTGTGAAGAAGAAGGCTCGGACTGTACAGCAAAAGAACACTGCAGTGGATTAAGAGCATGTAGGGTGATCTGAGGAAGGAGTAGAAGAATATTATAGGCAAAGGAAGCTAGGTGCCTGGAGTAAGAAGAGAATTGGCATGTGAAAGGAAAGACAAGTTTATTTCCACTCTACATGCCTGTAGAGTTGTGCCTGGTTTGCCATTTGTTCATATGGGAGAGATAAGTTAACAAACACAACAAGCTATGTGTTTAAGTTACTGTAGTTAATGTCCCAGTGCAAAAGAAGCCAATCTCAGATGTTTCTGAGATCTATTAGACAGAAGCTTGTTACCTACTTAAACAATTCTTAATTTCTGATTGACTTGCTTATTTTAGTAATATTAAGCTGAAATTATGAATTTGTACTTGATGTTACTGTGGATGTAAACCACTTTACGGCATAACAACATTATGGGGTAAATTTTGAGCATCATTTGTAATAGTCTTGTAGCCATAGAGGAAAAAGTGTTTAAATGAAACATGTTAATGAATCCTTTTAACAGCCAACAACCAACCCACCATCCCAAAATGACCTGCAGCTTTAGACACTGCTATTTACTCCCCAGGAGTGCAGAACTGTCAATCACACTAGGAAGGGGGCATTGCAATACCTCACTAGACTACAGTAAAAATGTAAACTAGCAAATCTTGTCAAAAAGGCCAGGAAGTCAAATTGAAACAGATCAATGATAAGCATCGTATCACAAGGCTCCACATTATAGAAGTAACATTTATCCAAAAAACAAACAAAACAGAATTCTAGATGAAAGATCCCATACTTGTCTCTGCAATACTAAAAAACACCATATGGGCATATAAATTCTACCAATAAACTCAGCTAATGTTTGTCTCTTCAGTCTTATGCTCACAATACTTTTAGGTCCCCTTTTTGTTGCTTTTAGAAATGACGGCACAGGAGAAAGAAGTGGCATCAAGGAATGATGTGAAGGAAACTTCCCCAAAGCAGCCATCACAAGAATACCTTGGGAAAGAAGTGACACCATGATTGCAATGTACAACTAAAATGAACATTAGAATTTTCCCAAACTGCAGGAAAATTGCATATGCAGACTTCTGAGAAGAATTTATTTTTTAGTATTGCGATGTATTGGAATGGACAGTGCGATGGAAGATGTTCAGATCAAGTTCTGTCTGAGATTTTGCCATTTCTGCAAATTACCAGATGCTATATTTGAAGTTTAAAGCTGCTCAGCATGGCTGGTAGGAAGTATTTAATTGAAATAATTGAATTTAAAATGCATCTTTTCATAATCCCTGCAGGCTCTCAGTAACTTAGCTCAGGATTTACAAGGATATCATGGAAGTCAACCTGCTCTTAAAACATATGTGAACTTAAGAGTATAAAAGCTATAGTGACTGTTGGATTTGTGTCAAAATATGTATCAACTTAAAGAATAAAATACATTTTCTCTGGGAAAAGCTCAAAAATAAGCAAAAGATTAAAGCCCCCTGAAATGTTAATGGAATATTAATAAATTCTTGCTAATACACCACATCTCTCTAGAGAAAGCCTTGGATACTGGCAGCCTTCAATGAGGGATCAGCTTAATGCTTCACCAGGAAAAAAAATAAAATAAAATCACATTATGCACAATGTGTTGGATTCTGCCAATTTCTTTTGTCCCTGTGGGAGTAAACTATGCTAGAGAAACTACATTTGCTATGTCATTTTACAATTTAAAGCAAAATTGAATAACAATATGCCCCAACCTATTATCTTAGAGTTTAATTCTATGCACAGATTTGCCTGAATAGAAGTGGTTGTTTTAGTATATGGATGTACACCTGGGGGTGGAGTTAATCAAGGAGTCAAGACGCTCTCCCTAAACTAGACTTATAGCTTTAAAGGAAAACTATACCCTGCAAACAATGTAGGTCTCTAAAAAAATATATTGCAGCTCATATGAAAATAGACCATTTTCATAAAAACATACTTTTTTAGTAGTATGTGCCATTGGATAATCATAAATAGAAAATTACCCTGGGATCATAGGATTCACGGTGCACACAAAAAAATTAAACAAATACACCTAAGGCCACATGAGCCAATTAACAGACACAGTTCATATGGATGATATACAATTTACTTTTTAAAAGGAAATAATTTTATACAAACGACTAGCCAGGTCTAGTGATGCGACCCTAGTGATGTGACTGTTCTCTCTCAGAATCTCCCTGATCTGCTGTGCTGTCGTCATCTATATACTGTGCCCATTGCTGATGACATTAAAAGGAGTGGCCAAAAGTAAATAAATTAAAGATGGTTGGATGGGCTGGAGCATACTGACTTTATAGGATGGGAGTGCTGTGGGCAAAATCAGGCTCATGGTTGGCTATGTATTGCTATGATCCAAGGAAGGAAAAACTGTGCTGTCAAATATTCCCTTGCCCTCTTGTGGCAGCTTTCTATTTGCTTGTGTAAAGTCCTGTAGTGTCAGGACATGTTTGCTTAGGAGCAAACCAACATTTGCCACAGGTATTACACAAACCAGCAGAGATTGGTCCAAGTTAGAGATCTGACAACTGTTCCAAAAATTTGATTTTTTTAATAAATTGCAATTGGTCAAATTTCAAGTGCAAGTGAGTTTTAAATAATCCCATGAACTTGAAATTTGACCCTTGATAAATCTGCCCTATGGTGTTTTGGAGCACTGCACACAGGCACCTCTTTTAGTTCAAATGAATGGGAACTAGCCAAGGGGAGTGTAACAGCATTTTGATCATTGCGACTAGTCACAGCAAATAAAATGTTGCATGTGTCATCTGCCTTAAGATTTTTTTTAGTTTGGTTCTTTTGCTGTGATTGGCAGTCCTTCAGTCTGAGTTAAAAAAACATGAAGTGGATTAAAGCTTTAATATATTAAAGCTATCCCTCACCCCAATAACTAATAACCCAGCGTGCAGTCCCTATATTTATCTTTTTATTTGGGTTGAAGCACTCACCTGGGAAGAGACCTAACACCAGGTCCGGACTGAGAATTAAAATAGTCCCTGGCATTTCAGGTACATAGAGGCACAATCAGCCCACACAGAGGCCCAAACAGCCCCCCACCCAGTGGCGTAACTACCAGTGGTGTGGCGGGTGCGAACGCACCAGGGCCAGCACTCCCTTGGGGCACCTGGAGCCACAATAATGGTTATCGTGGGCGGCTGGGCAGGGGGAGATTTTACAGCATGCATGCCAGCAATACTACAGCACCCAATTCATAGGGGGGAGGGCTCGATACGGGGGCCCGGTGCCCATCCTGTGCCAGGGCCCACCTGCCCCCACCAACCCACTAAATACTGACTTTCTATAGGACCTTATAGCAGCCCCTCTGGCATTTGCCAGAACTCACAGATTGCCAGTCCGGGCCTGCCTAACACCCTTCAAGGTACTCTGCAGTAAGGCAATCCACCCAAAACACACCATTTCGCCCCTGTACAGTTTGCAGGCACCTCCGGGTAACAGAGAACTATTGAATTTTTTTTAAATGCTAACTGAATGGCTAAAAAAAAACAAACAGCATAGTCAAATTTGAAGAACTCTCAGCCTGAATGGAGAAACAAAGACAGAACTACAGAGGCACTTGGCTATGCTGGTTTTTATTCAAGGAGACAGATACATATAAACAAAATAGTGCCCCATGATTTATATGAGACAGGCTATAGAACCCCCAGTGACACTTGACACACAACACATAGCCCAGTCCAACAGACAGAGGACCCCACAAACATACACTTGGGAAGGCATCATTTACTGAGATCCAGTATAATACGCTAATGTGAATGTGAATTTAGTGGGTAGATGTTCTAGCTTATGTCGCTCCTTTTTCTTAATAGATTTGCCTGTGAATATTTGATATGAGATCACATTACTGCACGTAATTCCTGTATAATGCTATAGTGCAGCTTCAACTACAAATACCTGATTCATATGTGACGACCCCATCCCCCCACCCCCTTTTCTTTCTGTACCCTATCCATGTTTGCTGATAAAAAACTGTCAATAAAAATGTATTGAAAGAAATAAATCAAAGCTTTCATTTAGGTAAAAAATTTAAGGGGCCGATTCACCAAGGGTCGAATATCGAGGGTTAATTAACCCTCGATATTCGACTGGGAATTAAAATCCTTCGACTTCGAATATCGAAGTCGAACGATTTTAGCGCAAATAGTTTGATCGATTCGAAGGATTTTAATCCAACGATCGAAGGATTATCCTTCGACCAAAAAAAACTTAGGAAAGCCTATGGGGACCTTCCCCATAGGCTAACATTGAGTTCGGTAGCTTTTAGATGGCGAACTAGGGGGGTCGAAGTTTTTTCTTAAAGCGACAGTACTTCGACTATCGAATGGTCGAATAGTCGACCGATTTTTAGTTTGAATCCTTCGATTCGAAGTCGTAGTCGAAGTAGCCCATTCGATGGTCGAAGTAGCCCAAAAAACACTTCGAAATTCGAAGTTTTTTTACTTCGAATCCTTCACTCGAAGTTAGTGAATCAGCCCCTAAATGTAGGAAAATGAAGTTTAGTATAACCAGGATGAAGATCACCTGCTTCCCTTTGTAATTAGTGAGATGTAAAATAACCTAAATACAAAATGAATGAATAGTTCAGGTGTTTGTACCTATCAGTTTGCCCTTAGCATGCTCTCATTAATCTTTGTTTCAGAGTTTCATTTCAAGAGGTGCAGCTGTCAAACTGCTTTCAATAGGGCAACCTTTCCGATGGGCTGATATTGTACTAGAGTAACTCATCTTCTGCAACACTCTCCAAGACTTGCTCACCTGTTGATTGAATAATGATCAGACAACTGTGCCAGCTATATAATAAAATGCATTTGACTTTATTCTTCGGCTATGACAGAAACGAATGCTGTAAATCACGGGACTTAGCTTTGTGTTCCAAAGAGTGTACAGCCTTTGTTCTAGTTCAGGAAACAAAAGGATTAAGTGACTTGCTCCAGAGAACTCAAAGCTGTTTCTTGAATACAACTCAAAAAACAAAAGAGCTTAAAATATTGCCAGCTTATACAAGCACTATTAAAGGAGAAGGAAAGGCTAAAATTAAGTAGGTTTCATCAGAAATGTCTATATAAATACACCAGTAACCCCTCAAAGTAAAGCTGCTCTTAGTCCTCTGTCAAAAGAAACAGAGCATTTATTTCCTTCTATTGTGTATACATGGGCTTCTGTATCAGACTTCCTGTTTTCAGTTTAAACCTCCAGGGCTAGGGCTTGAGCATGCTCAGTTTGTTCCTCTCCCACTCCCTCCTCCCCTCCCTGCTGTAATCTGAGCCCAGAGCTATGAGTGAGCAGGGAAACTCAGTCAGGAACTGATGTCACACCAAGAAAATATGGCAGCTGCTACCCTAAACAAACAGACAGAGCTTCTAGAGCTGTTTACTCAGGTATGGTAAAGCATTCTACAGAATAAATAGTGTTATAGCTTGTACTATTGTGGCTAATCTATTGACAATAAACTGCTTTGCTAGCTTTCCTTCTCCTTTAAAAAGTACACTGTTGGCACATTTGTTTGTTGTAGCTAGTTTTATGAAAATAAGCACCTATCACTTCCATGTTTCAGTATAGAAATTGATAAATCAAGGTAATATAACCAACGTATGGTATCCCAAAACCGAGAAAAAACCCGAAGGTCCCAGTCTCGGCTCACGCTTCTGACTATAGCTTCGGGGAGGAGCCTCCGCTGCTCAGGTCCAGTGAAAGGACCAGGGAGAACTTTCTGGGCAGGCAAGGGAACTGTAATTTAAACAGGAGGAACAGGAAACAGAGAGTGAAGTCGTGGAACAGGATGTGACAGTACCAACCAGACAGTGCAGTACAGAATCAGGAACCTGAAGAGTAGTCAGGATAAACAGGCTGGGGTCAAAACCAATCTGTAACACAGTACAAAGTAAGGGTCCAGAAGAAAAAGATTAATTAAAGGTGTATTTAAAGCTGTTCAGAAAGTATACAATTTATTTAGCATTCAAAAATCGTAAAATCTGGCCGGCCAGAAACACAACAAACAAGTTATCCGTAAAAATACATAAAAACAATTGTCAAAGTACTTCAGGTGGATGGTCACTCGTTTAAAACTTAGTAATACAATAAAAAAAGATATTAAAAAAGATATGTGTTAAAGTTCTCCAACTTGGAAAAATTATGTGGGGTGTGAGTTATAGTTCTCCAATTCGGTGATTAGGTACAACATAGTTCTCTCAGTGGATTACTAGGCTAATTATGTAAGGCTGATGAAGCAGGTTTCCAACGGGGTTTACTGGAGTGACCCCTACTCCCTCTTTCTTTCCAGCTGTAAGTGCCCCCCCCCCCAAATAAATGGGTTCATCTCACCAGATCCTGCGTTCCGGTCTTTCCTCGAAGGCACAGCCGGGCATAGACTTTTAGTGATAGATAGCCTGTTCACAGAACCGTTATAACAATAGTTTCATGGAGTCCCCTGACACAAGTGACATACCTACATGCTGATTATAAGGGCACAGTTTACAGTGTATTGATGGTTCAAGCAAGCACAGCTGATACTGGGTAACGGCCTTTTGTGGATCTCCAACTTCTTGTCAGAGTGACTGACTTGTTAAGAGGAGTGAGGCATTCAGGGGTTGGCCAGCAGATATACAGTAACACTCCTGGCTCTTCTACTATTGACTGCACCAAAGCCAGTTACACTGGGCTGCACGGACTTTGCAGGTTCACTAACATTTACTTTATAGGCAATTGATTCAATCTGTGCAAATTCATACAGTGTTTAACCATTGCAGTTTGATAGTACAGGTATTGGACCTGTTATCCAGAATGCGCAAGACATGGGGTTTTCCGGATAACGGATCTTTCTGTAATTTATATCTTCAAATCTTAAGTCTACTAGAAAATTATTTTAACCTTTAAGGGATACTGTCATGGGAAAAAAAAATTTTTTCAAAATGAATCAGTTAATAGTGCTGCTCCAGCAGAATTCTGCATTGAAATCCATTTCTCAAAAGAGCAAAAAGATTTTTTTATATTCAATTTTGAAATCTGACATGGGGCTAGACATATTGTCAATTTCCCAGTTGCCCCAAGTCATGTGACTTGTGCTCTGATAAACTTCAATCACTCTTTACTGCTGGGAGTGATATCACCCCCTCCCTTTCCCCCCCCCCAGCAGCCAAACAAAAGAACAATGGGAAGCTAACCAGATAGCAGCTCCCTAACACAAGATAACAGCTGCCTGGTAGATCTAAGAACAACACTCAATAGTAAAAACCCATGTCCCACTGAGACACATTCAGTAACATTGAGAATGAAAAACAGCAGCCTGCAAGAAAGCATTTCTCTCCTAAGTGCAGGCACAAGTCACATGACCAGGGGCAGCTGGGAAATTGACAAAATGTCTAGCCCCATGTCAGATTTCAAAATTGAATATAAAAAAATCTGTTTGCTCTTTTAAGAAATGGATTTCAGTGCAGAATTCTGCTGGAGTAGCGCTATTAACTGACGCGTTTTGAAAAAAAATATGTTTCCCTTTAAATAAACCCAATAGGTAGGTTTTGCTTCCAATAAGGATTCATTATATCTTAGTTTGGATTAAGTACAAGATACTGTTTTATTATTACAGGCTTTTCTGTAATTCAGAACTTTCTGGATAAAGGGTTTCTGGATAATGGATCCCATACCTGTATAATAGATTCCATTTCGGAAATTGTTATCTGTATTAGGAAGGAAGTAATGCTGTGTTATATAAAAGAGGATCTTACAGCAAATGGCTATTTACAGGCAAGAAAATAAACATTATTGTAGCTCATATCTTGCATGGATTTTCAATTAAGAGAATTAATCCCTAGGGGGAAAGGGCTTGATAACCATTACCTAATCTTTCCGAGAAGATGAAAGAAAACAGTTAACCAGCAAAACCCTGCTGTGTCTTGGTTATAACTTAATGCACAAGAATTGGCAGCGAGCTGCCCAGTAACAGCCTTACAGAATGAGGCTCAGCTGTATGAAACCTCTAATAAAAACCTCTCGAGTATTTCAGTCCATGGCACCACGGAGCCTTTGCTTGTATAGTGTATGAAAAAAAGCCCTTGGCAAGCTGTCAGCTTTAGCAGCACTGAAAAGTTTTGGGTTCAGACGAGGCTTCATTAAACACAACAGCCACAGATTGTATTTTTCTTCTTTCCTTTCAGACATAAACTAATGTAATCCTTAAAGCTTGCTTTAATAACCATTAGGTAAACGGATGCTAAATAACAGAAGCAACTGGTGAGTGTTAATGTTCTGTATATAGAAGCCACCAATTAGCAGAAGTCCATTCACAGCACTTCTTTTTTCAACTATTTATATCTGCATTGGCCACGACAAATTAATAAACAGGAAATGAATGCCTCGTTTAGAATATACTACAAATAATTTAAACCTGACTTATTGTCTGTACGACTGTTGCATGTGTGTTGCTCTGCCACTGATATTCCCACAGCTGCTTTCAGCAATAATTGCTACAGTTAAACGGGGCAAACGTTACACTTTATCAGATGTTTGCTTTCAGGCAGGTTACCAGTAAACTCTACTTACTGATTGGTATAGGTTACATAAATCTGGTGCAAATGTTGGGACTGAAGAAACACAACCCTGTTTAAAGAAACAGCCAAAAAATGAAAGTAACATAGTAAAATACAGTAGTAAGTTAGGTTGAAAAAAAGACACACGTCCATCAAGTTCAACCTTTTAAAGGGCATGTAAAGTCTAAAATCGAATAAGGCTAGAAATGCTGTATTTTGTATACTAAATATAAACATGAACTTACTGCACCACAAGCCTAATCAAACAAATAATTTATGCTTTCAAAGTTGGCTACAGGGGCTCACCATCTTATAACTTTGTTATACATCTTTGTAAGACTAAGACAAAGTGCACATGCTCAGTGTGGTCTGGGCTGCTTAGGGATCGTCATAAACAAAGCTGCTTGAGTTCTGCATGGCTGGTAAGTAAGGCGGGGGCTCCCCCTGCTGTTCATAAGTATGATTGTTTCCCTGCTCAGCAGTTAGGGACCGTCTGACAATTCTTATCCACAGTAAATGAAGGGAGAATTTCACTGCATACAGTCAGGTTTCTAATAAAAACAGTACACATTTTTTAATTAAAGTATATTGGAGATAGGTTTCATTAAAGAAAGTAAAAATTGGATTTTATTTTTTTGGCTTTAAATGCCCTTTACGTCTATATATAACCTGCCTAACTGCCAGTTGATCCAGACAAAGGCAAAAAAACCCATCTGAAGCCTCTCCAATTTCCTTCCTGACTCCAAAATGGCAATCGGACTAGTCCCTGGATCAACTTGTACTATGAGCTATTTCCCATAACCCTGTATTCCCTCCCTTGCTAAAAAGCCATCCAACCCCTTCTTAAAGCTATCTAATGTATCAGTCTGTACAAATGATTCAGGGAGAGAATTCCACATCTTCACAGCTCTCACTGTAAAAAAACCCCTTCCGAATATTTAGGCGGAATCTCTTTTCTTCTAATCGGAATGGGTGACCTTGTGTCAGCTGGAAAGACCTACTGGTAAATAAAGCAGAGAGATTATTATATGATCCCCTTATATATTTATACATAGTTATCATATCACCCCTTAAGCGCCTCTTCTCCAGCGTGAACATCTCCAATTTGGCCAGTCTTTCCTCATAGCTAAGATTTTCCAAACCTTTCACCAGCTTAGTTGCCCTTCTCTGTACCCTCTCTAATACAATAATGTCCTGTTTGAGTGATGGAGACCAAAACTGTACGGCATATAATTCCACATCTTCAAAGTTCTCACTGTAAAAAAAACCCCTTCCGAATATTTAGGCGGAACCTCCTTTCTTGTAATCGGAATGGGAGACCTTGTGTCAGCTGGAAAGACCAACCGGTAAATAAAGTATAGATTAATTATATGTTATATATTTATACACAGTTATTTCACCCATGGAACTCTCCTCTTCTCCAGCGTGAACATCCCTAACTTGGCCAGTCTTTCCTCATAGCTAAGATTTTCAATACCTTTTACCAGCTTAGTTGCCCTTCTCTGTACCCTCTCTAATACAATAATCTAACTGTTTGAGTGATGGAGACCAAAACTGTACGGCATATTCTAGATGGGGCTTTACTAGTGCTCTATACAGTGGAAGAATAACTCTCTCCCCCCACAAATCTTTGCCCCTTTTAATACAGTTCAAGCCTTTTATTTGCTGCTGATTGGCATTGCTTGCTACAGCCAAGTTTATCATCTACAACTGACTCCAAGGTTGTTTTCCATAATGGATTTGCCTAGTGCAGTCCCATAAGGGTATAAGTGGTTTGCATATTTTTACATCCCAGGTGCATGACTTTAGATTTATCATAGTTATATCTTGCACTACATTAGCTAGTGTCATTTTTTTAACATCCTGATTACATGGTGCAAGTTTGGGTGAGAGAAGAAGCTTCAAAATACCCTTCCTAGTTGACTGCCTGTATAATAAACACTTCTGTAAGTTAGAGCCACGGACTGCTTGTAGGTAAAAGGAATGGCCTATTTATACCGAGATCATTATTTTAAAGCACACTGTCTTCATTACAGAAGAGTTATTGTTTTTTAGCAGGCAAAATACATTTTCAATACAAGTCCTACTTGTTTTGAACAAAACGTGTATCTAAAAGGTATAGGACACCATACTCAGGAGAGGAAATTTGCTGACCCAGGTCAGGAAGGTTATTCTCTAACACAGTGGCTCTCATAGTGGCAGACCATAAATAAGTCAACAGTTTGTACTTCTGTGAGACGGTACAAAATCGGTTTAGCTTGATCCATGGCAATAATCTCTTGCTCTTCTATTCTCTTTGAAGAAGATCAGCAGGGAAGAGCATTGAACTTTAACAAAAACCCAATATCAAATAGGTTATATGAGGCAATCCTCATATACAGGTTGTTATGCTTTCACACATGCAGGCATAATATGTCTCATTCTAAGAAACTGAAGTCAAATACATTGGTGAAGCCATTTAAAAGGGAATCTAGAGCTGGCAATATAGAAGATCTGTTTGTTTGCCTAAGCCACCAAAGATGGCCCCGACATCTGGACCAAAGAGGGCTGATCTGATCTTTTGGCTTTTAGGCCAACAATTGGTTCATAAGGCTTATGCCGACGGGAGAAGACCACATCAATGTGCCAGTGTAAATGTTGCCTATGGGATGTTCCAAACCTGCCACTGAGAAGGGCCCATACACTGAGAGAGAAGCTGCTGACTTGGTCTGAGGGGCCAAATAAACAGCTTAAATCCACCCATGTTTGGACAGCTTAAGGTATCAGGTCACTACAAAAGAACTGGATGAGTGACAGTAAATTAAACTTCCATGACAGAAATGCCTTGGTTAGTTATGAAAGGGAAATAAATTATAAATGAAGAAAAAAAATATTCAAAACATTTGCAGTCATTAAATATAGACAGATGGTGTCGGAACACTCATTAAATTATAGCAGTTCATGATTTTTCCATCTCGGTAGGTTTACTTTGCCTAGAGGAAAGTGTCATACCTATTTGTGCACCGTAACCCGAGAAATATATGCTGATAACTGTTACGTTAAGTAGACTAGCATCAGAATTAGCAGTAAAGTGCTGCCACATGAGCACAGGGGAAACAGAGAAGAAAGGAATTAAGAAAAAAACAAATCAAATGCAACTTTGCTGGGTGTGAGGACTGAAGTGTGATTAAGCCTGAAAAGAATCCCTGCCATCTCTCCGAGAGGAAAACTTGGCGAGAGCTGAGCTAACAAGCAGGTCCCATCCAAGGCCACTGGTACAGTTTATCATGCCAACTCCTTAAAACTGGCCCAGTCCTTCTGGGCTCCCAAGGCCCAGTTCATCTGAAAGCTCTTGTAGTAAACACTTAAAAAGCAGCGGGGCATTCAGCTGAACAGAAGCGCTGTCTGCTCTCAGTGCACATAAAAACAAAGAGGAAACAAAAAAAAACAGAAAATAAAAATGAGAATGCCATTAGGCGGTTCTGTTTTTAATCAAAATATCCTACCACAAAAAAAAAAGATACTCGGCACACAGAATTTCATTTTGCAACTATGTAAAATGTAAAGTTTGCTAGGGTATTATATTCATATTTCCATAATGCCATATTGACTGCTGCAGCTCCTTGTAGATCTTTTTAACAGTAAAAAAAAGTAGAAGAGGGAGAGAGAATGGAAGCGATCAATGAACAGAAACAATGTTATTATTTTTTTTCCACAGATACAAACAAACATGTTAAAGTAGCAGGTTTTCCTTTGTATGCTCTTGCCTAGTTACTCACGTTAACCAATCCAGCATACTTTTTATATTTTGGCTGTCTAGAGTACAGAAAAATACCCAATGCATAGGTAACCAACACCAATCCCTTAAACATGTTCCAAATGAGTTGATTCTTCTAAAATCCCTGCGTTCCCTGTGCCACATGTATCCCTCAATATATTGTCCTACAGGGTTTGTCTATTTTTAGGTCTACCTAAGAAACAAGGGATTTCCTATTAACTCACAAAATTAATTTAAAAAGGAGAAGAATTCTAGCAGCAGTGTTTAATACAGACTGTAGAGGGGAGAGATGGGAGTTAGGCAGCCAGTTAATAGAAGGTTACAGTAATATAGTCGAGATAGGATGAGAGCATGCATGAGCATCTTGGCTGTAGCAGGTCAAAGAAAGGGATGGATTTTGGCAATATTGCGTAAGAAAAAGTGCCAAATTTTGACAGTGGTGTTAATATGATCAGAAAAGGAGAGAGAGGAGTCAAAGATTACCCCCAGACAGCGTGAGTCATAGATAGGGTCAAAGTAATAATTATATTCAGTTTATAGAAGTTATAAAATCTTTGATGAAGACGAATACTATACTGACCAATTAAAGTACAGGTATGTGATCTATTATCTGGAAAGCCATTATCCAGAAAGCTCAATTTTAATCAAATAATTAGCATTTCTGTAAAATTATCTTATTTTTTTTATTTTCTCTGTAATAATAAAACAGTACATTGTACTTGCTTGTAACTATGCTGCATGGATCCATATTGGTGGCAAAACAACCCTACTTGGTTTTGTTAATGCTTACATGATTTAAAGAGACTTTAGATATGGAGATCCTAATTACAGAAAAGTCCCTTATCTGGGAAACCCCCAGGTCCCAAGCAGTTTGGGTAACAGGTCCCATTCCTATACTAGCTAAAATATGTAAAGGTTTAAGCAATTTAAAGGAAAATTATACCCTCAAAATGAATACTTAAGCAACAGATTTATAACAAATTAAGTGGCATATTAAAGACTCTTACCAAACTGGAATATATATTTAAATAAATATTTCCCTTTTACATATGAAATGCCTTGACCCACCATTTCGTGATGGTCTGTGTGCTGCCTCAGAGACCACCTGACCAGAAATACTGCAGCTCTAACTGTAACAGGAAGAAGTGTGGAAGCAAAAGACAGAACCCTGTCTGTTAATTGGCTCATGTGACCTAACATGTACAGTTTGTTTGGTATGTTTGTGTGCACTGTGAATCATTGGATCCCAGGGGGTGGCCCTTATTTTCTAAAATGGCAAATTTCTATTTATGATTACCCAATGGCACATACTGTATTACTAAAAAAGCATATTATTATGAAATTGGTTTATTTACATGAAGCAGGGTTTTACATATGAGCTGTTTTATGCAATATCTATTTATAGAGACCTACATTGTTAGGGGGTATAGTTTCCCTTTAAGCTAAAATTGGAATATAGGCAGATATTTACATATATTTACAGAACAAGTATGTACCCATGTGTGAATAAGAAGAGATCAACAGGAAAGTTAAATTTTAGACAGCACTATACAACTATATTGACCAAGCACTTTGGTCCTGGTAAAAGTCTTCAGCATTGCCAGGGTATTTAAATTTTGTCTAGAGAGACCCAAATTAAGCATTGGAATCACCTGTATGTAATATTTAAATCAGAATCTATTTCAAATACACATTTCTTAAAATAATGCAAAAGTGTGGAGCCCTTTCTGGGTACTGACTATAGGTGAAGAATTCCTGATATAGGGCAGTAAATGAATTCAGCCCCGTGGCATCCATATACAAAAATGTAGATAAGCATTATTTAACAAAAAAACTCCAATATATCAGCAAGACAGGCACATTATAAAAAGGGTGCGACATTAAACACTAAAACAGAGGACTGGATTTATAGAATGCGGAGGGTGAAATGGGCACGACTACTCTGGTGACTGCATCATGCTAGTAACAGAAAACAAAGCTGATTGGAGGAAAGTAATTTTATTAATACAGACATTTCCCTGCCAACAGGAATGCAAGCCTTTCCTCTCAAACCTATGAATTACTTCAATATTCTTATGTCATGTCTTTCTCACATCAGCAATTTAGCCCTCTTAAAAATCTGTTGCTAGGCTCCTGCTCAACACTGACACCTATATTCCAACTAAAAAAACCTTTTTATAGCTTAGAAATATAATATACTTCTTTTTATACTCCGACAGAGTTATGGGTTGCACTGCACAAGTTTCTGTAATGTCTTATTGCTGGACAATTCTCTATGGATTCATGATAATAAAAATCTTCAATAGCCTACAAAATTACAGGCACAGAAATGTAATATGTTCAAATTCTGATAACAGAGGGGAACCAAAAAGTATACATATGTTTTTAAAACCTTTAGGTGACACTTAGGTGGGTTATTTACTAAACTCCGAATGCAAAAATCACGAAAAACTCCTGATTTTTTTTTATATAAAATCTGACTTTTAAAAAAATCACAAATTTTTCGGAATTTATTAAACTCCGAGGATGGAAAAGTCCGAATCTCAGACCTGTCGAGGTTGCATATAAGTCAATGGGAGAAGTCCCAATGATGTTTTGATGTGTGCTGGGTTTCGGGCAATGCCCCAGAGTTTTTGGGTGAAAATTACAAAAAAAAATCGTGAAAATTTGATTTTTTTTCAGCAAATCAAATTTTCGGGAAAATGTAATAATAAATAAGCGTAAAAAAAAACCCTAGCGGATTTGATTGGAGTTTGTAGCAGAAAATATTGAGATAAATTCGGACTTTGATAAATAACCCCCTTAAACTAAAGCTTAACTAAAGAAGTAGCTAGAAATGTTTTACATTATGTCTTGGGCTTCTGTACCAGCCCAAGGCAACCACAGCCCTTTAGCAGTAAAGATCTGTGTCTCCAAAGATGCCCCAGTAGCTCCCCAACTTCTTTTCTGCTGATTCACTGCACATGCTCTGTGTTGCTGTCACTTACTGAGCTTAGGGACCCACTCACAATATACTGTGTATACGGAATAGACATTTTTGCAATATAAGGCTGATTAGTACCTAATACAGATAATTACTACATGTAGGCTCAGAAACCAGTGCAATTAGCATCAGAATTTAATAATCAGCTTATAACAGTTTATATTACAGACAAACCTCATTTTCTACTTGATAATTTGTGACGACCCCTAAGCTTAGCTTCTCAACAGCTGCTCAGAGCCCACTGAGCATGTGAGTGTCACAGACACTTTCCAAGATGGTGACCCCCTGTGACAAGTTTGAAATCTTGGATCATTGCTGCTATTGACAAGCTGAAGTTTTAGGCTGGAGAAATAAGTTCAGTATATAATTTTTATAATTTTTAACCATATTCATTTTTAGGGTTTAGTTCTCCTTTAAACCACTTGGCTGCTCACTGTAACTACTTTAAGGTTTAGGGGGAGTCTCCTGCAGACTTCAATAAGTCACCTCCGTGGACGCAATTTTTAATTGCGTGTGCTCAAACAAGCGACTTTAAGGTTTACAATCTTTATGAAAGGTGATAAGCTATGGTAAAACTATGTCTATTTATGCATTATGAATATAAAAAAACCTGAAAAATCTGCAGGAGTTAGGGCCATGGACATGAATTACTTTTCTGTACCCAACTTGGCAGCAGTTAGAGATAGATATATGGGTAAGTAATGACAATATTCTGCTTTTTGTAGTATTCAGACATTTCATGCCCAAACGACACCAACTATATATTTACTAGTAAGATATAAAAGGCTTATTATATTGAATAGAAATATTAATAACAATAATAATCTCAATTTAAATACACTGAAACTTCCAGATCTGTGTCAAATGAAAAAAGAGCTTGGCATCTTCTGGGAACATTTGTATTGCCACCAACTTGGTACATTGCCGTCACCATTTCCTCTGTTGCCCTTATGGGTTGTGATTAGTTTGAAACAAAGGGCTGGTCGGCCACAGGCACATAAATTAGCATGAAATAAGGAAATGGCTTGGCAGTGGTAATGGGGTTGTTTTGAAGGGGGAGAGGTGGATGTGATAAGCTGATATTTAAACACAGCAAGCAAGCTCCTCATGCAGCCTGAGCCCAGCACAGACGTTTGCTATCCATTTAAGAAAGTAATGGGACTAGGCTCAAATTAACTGCTTAATTTATGTAATCAAAGCCTGTAGACTTGGCAAATAGAGAGCCTCCTCACTCATAGCTTCCCAGTTTGGCTAAATGGCTCTTTCGTGGTGCCAGGCCAATTAAAATATTAATTTTAGATTCTATATAATGACGTGGCTCTCTTAAAAGTCACATCTAAGGATATTTTGTGAAATAAAACCTGGAAGGCTGTAGAGAAGATTAGCCAATAAATTGAGATCATGAACTTTATAGTATTTTTACATTCTACTGTAAGTGGTACTTCTCTCCTATAAGGCCAATTTCATTTTTTTTTAAATTTAATAAATGGATAGATAGACAAACACTAGTGATGTGCGAGTCGAGAATAAATCAACCCGTACCCAACCCTAACCCGCCCCCTCCCAACCCGTGCCCACCCGCATCCGGCTTCCCCCTCCTTTTATAGACCTTTACTTTAATACATTATATCAAGGATGAAAAAGGCCCTAATGTGGGCTGAAATGTCGGATTGATGTACTGAATAAAGATTTTGTTGATTAAACCCATTTTTTTCATCAAAAAAGACCTATGAGTGCGGATTTCTTTGCTCTATTGTTTTCTGAGTGCACCTATCCAGTAATTTGTTTGCTTCCTCTGAAAAAATCCCCTGGTCCTTATGGGCTTTTATAAAGCCAGTTCTCTCACCAATCCTTCAGAAAGTGTTTACCCAGTGCATGAAGACAAGGAGGCTGCCACGGTCACTGAGGGATTCTGCCCCCATTTTATTGTTGATGGCCAAAGACTGCAGGCAAATTCTTAACTGGAGGCCCATTGCTTTGCTCAACACAGATTGTAAAATCCTGGCTAAGGTCTTGTTCAATAAGCTGTACTCTGTTTCTGATGTGTTGCTATCTGAAGATCAATATTGTGCCGTGAGGAGGAGAGGGGTCCTTCAGGCAGCAGCCATAGTAAGGGAAACAAAAAAGCATCAAACTGTGAAAAATACCTTTTGGGGCTTGACCAAGCAAAAGCCCTTGATGGTGCAACACCCGTACCTGTGGGCTACTTTGTCCAAGTATGGCGTCCCGGCTCAATTTGTCAATTGGTTGAAAACTTTATACCTGGAGGGAGAATGCTTCCCCTAGTGCTTCAGTGGTTGGAAGGGCACTAGGTTCCCATTGGGTGCTGGGTTAAGGAAGGGCTGCCTGCTCAGCCCGCTTCTGTATGTTTTTGACCTGGATGCTTTTCTAAGCCGTCTATGCAGAGGCGGACTGGTCGGCATCTGCATTACTTGTCTCCTTCAGTCATCTTGGTGGCTTACGCCGATAATGTTTCAATTTGGGTGTCTAACTCTGCAGAGGTGGATGTCGTGATAGAGGCTCTTGACACCTATTCTGTTGCTTCAGGGTCAGCGGCCCACCAGAAAACCTTAGGCCATGGACCCACTTTCCAAACTATTATTCCTCCTTTCCTCACTCAACTTCTTTATTCTCTTATTCTTTTATATCTACTTACTATATTCTTTCATTATTAAGCATTTTTCCCCACAAAGAAATAGGGAATGACCATGAAATAGACCAAATGTTTAGAAGCAAGAGGCCCACTGACACCTGGGACCACCGGGAGTTTTCCTGGTATCCCTGTGGGCCAGTCCGACACAGCCTGTGATCATTATGACTAGACAAAAAGAGGTAAATGTTTAGGACCAAAATGTCAACTAAGAACCCCTGTTTTTGAAGTTATATGTATAGCACAGATACTAAATTACTTATGAATTAATTTTTGTGTTACTGGTGCTTTAGTGACCATCACATCCTCAGTGTATAGGGGTTTAACGTCCCTGCACAGGAGCAGTGGTAGAAGCTCAGGCTGCAGAATTTAGCCTTTATAGAATCATTTATTGTAACTGTTGCTGGCTGCTGATATTCCTAATTCTAAAAACGCCAAATGCCACCCTTTTGTCTTTTCGAAGTGTTATTTGACGTATATGCTTGCAGGAATTTAGTTAAGTGATAAGCAGTGAGTTTCCAGTGAAGTGGCCAATAAATGTAGTTAAGATATGATACACAGGGCTTCTTTACCAATAATCACTTAGAACTTCTGAATGATAAACACCCTACTGTACACACACACACATACACACTGAGTCCATCTGAGTCCATCTGTCATGTGTGTGCATCCTGGAAGCGATACTGAAGTTCAGATCCGACTTGCTTTTGTAAATCATCTCATGTTGTGTTTAGGGTCGTTTAGGGTATTTTACTGGCCTGGCCGGTAAAAATGATCCTTGGGTCCAATGTTATTAATAGGGAAAATGGTTTAAAATATAGGAAGGCCGGTATTTTATTTTCCAGAAAGGGTGGCAACCTTAGTTGTGTTGCACACTATTTTGTGGGGTAAATGTTGCATTGCAGGGAGATACTGTATACTTGTCTTTTTTAGGGAAGCGCCAAATGAAGGATTCTGCATTTTTCAGCAGGATTCAGCTAACTCCAAGTGCCTGGCCTAACTGAATCCAAATCCTTAAAGGGATACTGTCATGGGAAAACAAGCTTTTTTTCAAAATGCATCAGTGAATAGTGCTGCTCCAGCACCCTTCTGCACTGAAATTGTTTTTTTTTAAAGAGCAAACTGATTTTTTTAATATTTAATTTTGAAATCTGACCTGGGGCTAGACAAATTGTCAGTTTCCCAGGTGCCCCCAGTCATGTGACTTGTGCTTTGAGAAACTTCAGTCACTCTTTACTGCTGCATTTTAAGTTGGAGTGATATCACCCCCTTCCCTTCTCCCCCCCAGCAGTGCATCAGCCCATCAGCAAAACAATGGGAAGTTAACCAGACAACAGTTCCCAGGTCAGAAAGCAGTTTTATCCAGAAGTGCTGGTTCTTTCTGAAAGCATAAAATTAGCATATTGAAATTACGGTTGGATCCGTTTCGGAGTTCTACTCAATCATTCATGAAGTGTTTGAGATTTAGCCAATCCCAAAATAGTGGATTTAGTGCATCCACGAATAACACATAATTTATTGCACTTGCACTTAAGTGCACTAGTAAATGAGTTCACTCATATACTAATCACAGACATGTCAGTTCCAAGGTGTTACTATGTTAATATATGTACATGTGAAATAAACCCTTTAGGACACTGACAGGTTTATGTAGTTTGCTGACTTTATTTTCAAGTAGTCCACACACTGTTCAAAATCACCCTCTGCCTGCACCAGTGAGGAATCCCTGAAGGAGCAAACTCAAGTGCTTCCAAGTGAATATTGACTGGAAACATGACTACAGACAGGTTTGACTGGTACCTGTGAACGAAAAGCTCTAAAAAAAAAAGATTTCATCCAATTTCTTGTACGTACCTCCGCTACAGGTCAAGTCACTTGACATAGAGCCAATAGGCTCAAAACATGTTGTGCCAACAATAAACCACATTGAGCAGTTAACCTGCCTACAGGCCATTCTTTGTTCTTCTTAATTGTGCTTTCTATGGACTGAAAACATGGTACTGCTTTAATTGATCATAGGAGCAGGTGAATTTAGGATTGGGCCCTGCATATACCGAATGCAAAACCATCCAATGTCTCTCTGCATGCCACTGCCATAAACAAAGGAGTTCAGTCTGATACATGTCTGGTGCCAGGGAATCCCTTCATAGAGTCTGTAATTGTACGTTACATTAATGGTCGTTCCCCTGAGTTGTACCAGCTATGCATCAAATATAATGTGAATGCTATCACAAAATAAAGTTATGAATTAATTATTCATCATATCAGCAGACACAATCACTTACATACTGAAAGGTAATTCTGCAGATTGATCTGACTTTAGAATATGATAATGGGCTTTATGCCTGATGAGATATGAATACTAAGAGGATTCAGGACTGGTCTGCTCTCTGTGTACATTGCTTATAAGGCACAAGCTAAAGCTAGGTCTTGCTTTTGAAGAAAACCTGTAGCCTTTGCAGTTTTAGGTCTTTAGGTGGATTTTATGGTTATTAGCTCTATTCCTTAATTTCTGGTTCAATATCTTCTTTTCAGTCAAAGTCAAGGTTTGCAGATGTAAACAAACATGTTTTGAAGAGTCGTTGTTATTTTCAAGAATAATAATAGAAATAAGACAATTATTCACAACAAATCTCACCCCCTTCAGGTTGAACCTGCTCCCATCCAGAATTGTGGGCATCCCTATCAGTGTTATAGATATAATACCTAAACAGGCTCTTGATAAAGAAAGTTACTTCCCTAATTGCTTTGCATAAATCACCATGCTAGATTGCTGCAAGCTGAATATTAAAGGTCAGTAACAGATAATAAAGTTATTTTTACATAATGTGCAATTAGGCTTTATAAATGTAATTCTGTTCATGTGGGTGCAGTTGGAGCCCGTGTTCTCATGTGAAATCAGATCTGACACCTGTAAGCAGGAATCCTATTCACTGACTTCAGATGTGCTTTCTGAGTATGATTGTATGTCTTCTGACTCGCACAGTTGGACCAAAGTTTGCTCCAGACGCTTCAACTCGATGCACAGAATGTGTTTGATAAACTGGAAATATCTGTCTCTTCTAGACTTTTTGAGAAACATTATTGTTTGACTGCATAGTCCTGTATTAAGCACCATATACACATTGTTCTCACCTTTGAGTTCCTATCAGGTTTTTTTTATAGACTAAACAGATAAATTGTAGCTACTCAAAAAAGTCATAACAAAGGATGACAGGGTGAATAGTTTACTTATAATCGAATTATCAATCAAACATGGAGTAGCTGTGATCTCCGTTTGCGCTGTTTAGAATTTTCATGGTTAAAGCAAGAGGCAAAAAGTATGTTCGACATCATTTATTGAGTTCACCATATAGGGGCAGTACACCACCTTGTTTATTGAGCTCATGTTGAACAAGGAGATGTACTACCCCTATAAGGTGAACTTTTCCTCAGCTGCTGCTTTCCAATCATAAAAATGCCTTACAACCTGCCTATGACAAATTATGAAGAATTATGCAAAATTTGGAAGGCAGCTTTCTCCCATGATCTCTCAGTTACACTAATGTGTGCACAGGCAGCCCCCTGCTCTTTCTTTTAAACCGGAAAGCTGCTGCTTTTCGGAAAAGCATTTTGAATCACTGTGGTTGTCTCTGAAAGGATCACATTCATTACAACATCTGTGTGCAAATACCCTATGCTAGAGCTGCTGAACTGGAGAATATAGGCGGGATAGTGTCCTGCAAGTAATTTTTCAGCCAGTCAATGTGGCAATATGGTTAACAAAGATTTCTTTTTATAATTCAGCCCAAAGCATGTGTCATTCATCACTCTTTTCCTGGGGATCATGTAACAAAGTGGTTTGGCAGCTTTACACACTGCATCATTCTATTACTTTTTTTACATTGTTTTATGTAAAGGTACCATGACTTTAGAAACTTGTCTTTTTCTTGCTTTCCCAAGTGCTATAAACACTTCAGTGCACATATCTACTCTATAGCTATCTATCGATATAAAAAGCTATGTTCTTAATAATAAGGGCTCTTACAGACAAGCATTTTTACCTGCGCTCCCCTTCGTTCCGTTTTTCTGCGTTCAGTCGCAGGGGAGCGCAGGAATGGACGCATTACATTTTTTCCAATGGGGCTGTACTCACACAGGCGCGTGTAGGCGCCGAACGCAGATTGAGACGCAACATGCTGTATTTTTTTAAATAAAGAAATAGACACTTACAATTTAGAACCAGGAAAGTTCCCACCTGATGTATCCCCAGTAATTAAAGGCTGATGCTATAAAGGCAATGAATGCCAAAATGACAAAGGAATGGGATTAAATTCATATTGTTTTAATTCTGTTTTATTTTTTACATTGATTAAAAACAAAAACTCAGTAAGCCTCAGTCTCAGTAAGATCAACCTGTTCAAACCTTAACATAGGCCTTTAATTAGGGTTTTAATTCAAAGATTCACATTAATATTCAGAAGAAGGTGCCCTACTTGTGCCTTTACTGTATTTATATTACTGTACCCCTCTCATCTCAGTATTAGATGCCAAAGTAGTACATATTCTAAAATGAATATGATTTGTGTGCAAACCACTAAAATGTTGTGTAGGTTCTGTTTTTTCACAATATAAATTAAAATGCATATATCTAATGAAGTATCCATGGAATGGAATGACAATAAATGATGTTTACTGTTAATCTGCAGAATTAAAAAAATCCATAGAGTATGTAATCTTTCTCGGATATGAGATCACATCGCCTGGCATTTCATAGCAGGACAGAAGCCAGAACAAGAGAATAACTGCTGACAGCAAAATGGATTGAAAATGTATTCTTACACTGCCAAAAATATAAATGTGTTTGGTTAAGTTACTCTGCGATATGGTAATACAGGTATGGGACCTGTTATCCAGAATGCTCGGGACCTGGGGTTTTCCGGATAGTGTCTTTTTCTGTAATTTGGATCTTCATACCTTAAGTCTACTAGAAAATCATTTAAACATTAAATAAACCCCATAAGCTGGTTCTGCCACCAATAAGGATTAATTATATTTGGGGTTTGATCAAATACAAGGTACTGTTTTATTATTACAGAAAAAATAGGAAATAATTTTAAAAAATTTGGATTATTTAGATAAAATGGAGTCTATGTGAGATGGCCTTTCCGTAATTTGGAACTTTCTTAATAACGGGTTTCAGGATAACAGATTCCCATACCATTATAGTGAATGGTGGGTGTCATTGCTGCTTTGCTGGTGAGGGTCATTGCTAATTTAAGCCTATTGATAACTTTCCATCTAATTATTTTGAATGGCTTCTTTTTTTATTTAAAGGCTCAAATACTGCACACAGTGCTCAATCTTACCTATTTCTACTAAAAACAGTAAGACAGTCTGCTCATCGATCCATCTGACAGTCAGATCTGACTCATACCGATTTACTAGTTGGTTTCAGATAGATCACCAGAAATAACTACTTTTTCCAATGACTTTCTATTTTCTATGTGTGACCGTTTTTCTAATATTGAAGTGTAAAGTGTCATTTTTCACCTTCTGAAGCAGCTCTGGTAGAGGGGGTCGCTGACCCTTTAAACTGTTCTAAATGGATACATTTAGTTGCTACATTTGTTATCATTGTCCCTGCTGAGCAGAATCCCTGAGTTTCATTACAGGCAGCTTGTTAGAATTGATACAATAGTTGCTAATATTCCACAGAGAATTCTGACAAATGTATCAACTAAATGTTGCAAAATTGTAACAGTTCAGAATCTGCAACTGAATTACTGAGCTGTCAGACTCAAACACCAGAGACACGAACATTGAATTTTAAACTTAGATTTTGGAAAAACAGTAAAAAATATATAATGGAAAAACATTGAAAAAAGTCTTTATTTCTGGGGAACAATCTAAAAACAACTGAATTGAAAAAAGTGTTTGGAAGGCGAACAGCCCCTTTAAAGAGCACTTCCTTTGCTTGAGTCCAAAACTTCTGATTCACTAGAACACCCAAAGTACTTTAACCCTTGATTATATGTTGGAATATGTAACAACAACACCTGGTACCCATCATTCAAGAACAACTATTAAATCCATCTGAATTCTAGGGTGGGTTTCAAAGGCGTAACTACTGTGGGTGCAGGGGAGCTCCCAGGTCCTTACCCCCTTAGGCCTCACAGTGATGTCTTATTGTGAGTTAAAACGCACACACACGCTTGTCCAGAGAAGACTGGATGCACTTCCAGGGGAAGGGGGGAGCCTAGTGGGTGGGCCTGGTGCACATCCTGAACCCAAACCTGGTCAAGGATAGTTAGGCCACTATGGGTTTATTATGGCCAGTCTGACCTGCGAGTCCTAATATGCCCAATTCACAAACAATTCCCATCAGCCCTTTCTTATTTCCTCTATATAATGATATAATACCAACATTACATACATTTAGTACCAGGTTAGGCTTCCTGAACCATATATTGTTACCTTGTACAAACAATTCTTCCTAGTCTGGGAGTGACATGTTTGCAAAAGATAGAACATATAGGCTGATCAAGATAATATAAAAGGGGTTGTTCACTTTTAAGTTAATGTTTAATATGCTATAGAATGTCCAATTCCATACCTTCCAACATAGAAAACATAGAAAGAGGGAAAAAAAAGATTTGAGAAGATTGTGTTGACCACGCCCATTTGTGTGGCCACACCCTCTAATTACCATGTCCATTTTACAAAATTTGGCAGGTTATGAAAGTTTGAACACATTTCTGTGTTTTATGCATTATTACAGTTTTGCTAATAAAGGTTAATTGCCCTTTAAGCTGTGAGTCTAAGTTTCCCCAAGAGACCTCCTTATCTTAAACTGTTAAAAAAGTATCTAAGTATCTATTCTGGGCTCTCTACCAAAAGCCAATTAAGTTAGAAACTTTGTATCTTTTTCTGGCTGTTCAGTGCAGGAGATCAAAGACAAAGTCAGGACATTTCAGTAACAAACCCGGGACTGTGGGTTGAGCTGTCAAAAATGAGACTGTCCCGCGAAAAACAGGACAGTTGGTAGGTACATAATTCTAATAAACTTTTCAATTTTTATTAATTTTTTATAGCTTTTGAATTACTTCTCTTTTTCTTCGGCAACTTTCTTGTTGTCAGATGGGGGTCACAGGTCCCTGCAAACAAAAACTATTGCTCTGTGAGGCTACAATGCTATATTTATTTTTTTCTTCATTTTTAATATCTCTTTCTATTCAGGCCCTGTCCTATTCATATAGCATTCTCTTTTTAAACAACCACTACCTGGTTGCTAGGGTAATTTGAACCCTAGCAACCAAATTGCTTCTGAAATCCACAACCGGAGAGCTGCTGGACAAAAAAGGGAAATAATTAAAAAACTACAAAAAATGTAAACCAATTGCAAATATTATTCATGTATTTATTTAAAGAACAACCCTTTTAACTACTACAGACTCCATTTTAAGCAAATAATTTTTTTAAATGATTTTCTCTGTAATAATAAAACAGAACCTTGTACTTGCTTATAACTAAGCTGCATGAATCCATAATAATGGCAAAATAATGTTACTGAGTTTATTTAATGTTTATATTATTTTAAGCAGGTATGGTGATCCAAATTACAGAAAGTTCCCTTATATGGAAAACCTCAGGTCCCAAGCATTCCAAATAATAGATCCTATACCTGTATATACATTGTATATAGTTGATATAGATATATATATATCTCGGACCTGCCGAGGTTGTATATAAGTCAATGGGGAAAGTCCTGAAGATATCCTGATCTACAATGGGTTTTGTGCGATTCAACAATTCGCTCTGGGATTCGTACGATTCAAATTTTCGGATGATCGCCACTATTTATTTAGAATTTTTTTTGCAGAACTGGAATTGTTCAGGAACATTTATTGATAAATAAGGGGAAATAATCCTTGCGGATTTGGTTGGATTATATTTCAGAAAATAATGACACAAATTCGGATTTTGATAAATAACCCCCATAATTTTCCATGGTCCCAGTTTGGAATACGACTTTCAGTAGATTTTATGAGCTGCCAGTTTTAAAGCCAATGATATTTTCACTGTCCAAGTCACATTTTATCTCAAACTGCAGAATGAAATAAATTTAGGATTTTTACTGAAAATTCTTTTCAATATGAGGAAAACATTTGGGTGGTAAATGAATTATAATGTTTAAGAATTGCTAAAAAACGTGTTGTGTTGTTCATTTAGTCAATAACTGTCACAGCTGGTGTTTGATAAAAATGTGCAACATTAGCAATGAAATTGGATTGAAGAACGTAAAGCCACAGATCACTGTCAGGTAATACAAGGTTCTTACAAAGCCCATCCTGATGGTTAGATTTTCTTCAGGTTGAGAACTGATGGATACAGTTCTATATTCAAATCAAAATAAATATAATAAGTATAGCATAAACCTCAATAAATCAAATCTCAAATGCTTATTCTATTATGTTTTCAAGTTATCTGAGTGCAATTGAAAATAAAAAGGAGATTAAATTTAAATGTAAAAATCAGAATTTCTGCTTTTTGCTGATCCTGGTAATTTATATGCTGCTGAGACCTGAGGCAAGTTTCTCAACTCGAGTCAAGGCCTTTCCGTAATGTGGAGCTTTCTGTATAACAGGTTTCCAGATAATGGATCCCATATCAGTTTTTGTTTCTAGACTTAGTAACATAGTAACATAGTAACATAGTAAGTAAGGTTGAAAAAAGACACATGTCCATCAAGTTCAACCTTTTTTTTTTTTTTTACTTTTTATTAACTACCTATCTGCCAGTTGATCCAGAGGAAGGCAAAAAAAACCCATCTGAAGCCTCTCCAATTTGCCTTAGAGGGGGAAAAATTCCTTCCTGACTCCAAAATGGCAATCGGACCAGTCCCTGGATCAACTTGTACTATGAGCTATCTCCCATAACCCTGTATTCCCTCACTTGCTAAACACCATCCAACCCCTTCTTAAAGCTATCTAATGTATCAGCCTGTACCAAGGATTCAGGGAGAGAATTCCACATCTTCACAGCTCTCACTGTAAAAAACCCCTTCCGAATATTTAGGCGGAACCTCTTTTCTTCTAATCGGAATGGGTGACCTTGTGTCAGCTGGAAAGACCTACTGGTAAATAAATCATTATAGAGATTATTATATGATCCCCTTATATATTTATACATAGTTATCATATCACCCCTTAAGCGCCTCTTCTCCAGCGTGAACATCTCCAATTTGGCCAGTCTTTCCTCATAGCTAAGATTTTCCATACCTTTTACCAGCTTAGTTGCCCTTCTCTGAACCCTCTCTTATACAATAATGTCCTGTTTGAGTGATGGAGACCAAAACTGTACGGCATATTCTAGATGGGGCCTTACCAGTGCTCTATACAGTGGAAGAATGACCCCTCCTCCCGTGACTCTATGCCCCTTTTAATACAGCTCAAGACCTTATTTGCCCTTGATGCTGCTGACAGGCATTGCTTGCTACAGCCAAGTTTATCATCTACAAGGACTCCAAGGTCCTTTTCCATAATGGATTTGCCTAGTGCAGTCCCATTAAGGGTATACATGGCTTGGATATTTTTACATCCCAGGTGCATGACTTTACATTTATCAACATTGAATCTCATTTGCCACTTAGCTGCCCAGATTGCCAGTTTGCCAAGATCATGTTGCAAGGATGCCACATCCTGGATGGAATTAATTGGGCTGGATAGTTTTGTGTCAGCTGCAAACACTGATTCATTACTTACAACACCCTCCCCTAAGTCATTAATGAACAAGTTAAATAAAAAACTTTGCTGTAATTACCTGAGTGCAATGTATCACAGAGTTTTTGTAGGTGGAAGCAAGATGTGATACAGGTAAAGGTTTGTGGTTAAAACTGCTAAATATCTGCAAGCAAACTAGCTGCTAAAAAGTAATGACTAGTAGTAAAAATAGTAAGTACTACAGAGATCAAGGCAGACCGAATTCTGTGAGTTTTTGTAGCAGAACAGCCATGGAAATCACAACCACAATTGTGAACTTGTGTAAAATGTGTAATAAGTTATCACAATCATGTAATTTGTGAATTCTGCAATTAAGGGCAAAAAAACACCTTTAAATGTGTTTCTTTGTGTAAATGTTCAGCTGGCAATAATACTGTAATTTCATCTGTGTCCTAGATAAGATATGACTTCTTGCTGCAATTGACCCACGGACCCTTGTCATGTTATTGGTTTACTGAATCCTGGGGGGAGCCATATTGTCATTTCAGGACAGTAGATTTTAACTGAGGAATAAACTCAAGGGAACTCTTTGTTTACTGTATAATTCTATTGAGTGGTCAGCAGTGAATAGAGGAGAAAAAAAAGAGAAGGAACATCAGCTGCATTTCCTAGTCAGTATCAAACTCCAGTCTCTGTAGCTGGACACAGAAAAGTTGCAAATTGGTACAGGTATGCAATCCGTTATCCAGAAACCCATTATCCAGAATTATGGGAAGGTCATCTCCCATAGACTCCATTTTAATCAAATAATTCAGAATGTTTAAAATGATTCCCCTTTTCTATATAATAATAAAACAGTACCTTGTCCTTGATCCCAACTAAGATATAATCAAACCTTATTGGAGACTAAACAAATCTGTTGGGTTTAGTTTGTTTAAATTATTCTTTAGTAGATTTACAATATAGAGATCCAAAATATGGAAAACCCCCAGAAATCTTTAAGTTCTGAGCATTCTGAATAACAGGTCCCAATCCTGCATTTGCATTGGTAGATGTCTTATGTTTTAGGTGGATTGAAGATCTGTGTATCAGAGCCTTACAGCTATGAAATCAAGGGAGAAATGAACGTCGTACTATAGAATTGTATAAACGCTATGTTATTGGAGACTTTTGGTGAATTGATAGCTAAAAAGAATGGTAGGAGCACATATATGTCACCCCCCCCCCTTTTGGTGGATAGTATGAGATAACATAAATCAAGGGATCCCTAATGAATTGGTGATGATGGTGAGATTAGAATGAAACAGGGGTTATTCAGGTATGATTCAGTGTACAGATCCTATATCGTGTAATCCAACATTACAAATGACACACAAAAAAATCAGCTACACACCAGGCATCAAAGTAAGCAAAATCACATCAATAAAAGCTACGGGGCCCCACAGCAGAATCTTTCTAAGATATTAGGGAAGATTATTGTGTTTTAAACTTCCATACTGTAACCTGAAATAGCTACTGGTCTGCTAGTTTTTGCCCCCTCACACACATATTCCACATCCACCAGTAAAAAAGCAAGTGCTGAATTTCAGTGGAAGATAAGGGCTGGCAAGGAAGGTAGCCAAGTCTGCCCATGAGAAAGCCCACATGAGATGCTGTGCAATAAAAGTGCTTGTAACTGTTGCTGGCAGCTGATTTAGCACTGTTATAATTTCTCCTCCTGGGTCATATCACAATATTGGAGGGGTCAGGCACTCTTTGTACTTATTCTGCATTCACTAGTGGGTGCATTGCTCTTTCTACCTCCAACTTACTATCAGTTTGTAAGGGAGGAACATTTTGTAATTTTCGGTCTGATCTGCTCAATAGCACCGGTTTAGCAATTTTTTCTGGTCTGAGTTTTTTCTCAAATTTGTCAAGATTTATTAAATCCAGAAGCTGTTGAAAGTCAGAATAAAAAAGCACTCTATCTCAAACCTGCCAAGGTTGTGTAGAAGTAAATGGCAGATGTCCTGTCCTGAGGATATCATGATCCATGCTGGGTTTCATACAATAATTCAAGAAATGTGTGGTCTTCGGGCGAAAATGCAGAAAAATCTGGTTTTGGGAATCAAATCCGAAAAAATCCAGATTTTTTTAAAAATGCTATAGAGTATTTTCCCAAACCAGATTTTTTTTTAAATAAATTTATTAATAAACATGGTATCATGTGGGCGGGAGTTTGGTTGAAGTGGCTTTAAGAAAATTGTGAGAAATTTTCGGATTCTTGAAAACGTTTTACCACTCATCCGAGTGGCTTTTTCAGTTCAACTGAAGTGGTTAGCAATTCTCCAGTATTTAAACCCTTGAGAGTTGAAAAGTCACAGACATCCAATCACAATGGTTCCATTGAACTTCAGTAAGGTGTTGGCTGAAACTCACAGATGTGTGAAAGTGTGATCCAGTCACAATGGTAACAAGATTTTCATTGAGGCAGGTGCAAATGAATTGAATTGTTGTGAAGCTGTTGGGGTAAGGATGTCAAAGCGACTTTATGGGGTTGATTCACTATGGGTCGAATATCGAGGGTTAATTAACCCTCGATATTCGACTAGGAACTAAAATCCTTCGACTTCGAATATCGAAGTACGATCGAAGGATTATTCCTTCGATCAAACGATTAAATCCTTCGAATTGAATGATTCGAAGGATTTTAATCCAACAATCAAAGGAATATCCTTAGATCAAAAAAAGTTAGCCAAGCCTATGGGGACCTTCCCCATAGGCTAACATTGACTTTGGTAGCTTTTAGATGCCGAACTAGGGGATCGAAGTTTTTTTTAAAGAGACAGTACTTCGACTATGGGAATGGTCGAATAGTCGAACGATTTTTACTTCGAATCCTTCGATTCGAAGTCGTAGTCGAAGGTCGAGGTAGCCCATTCGATGGTCGAAGTAGACCAAAAAAAACCTCGGAATTCGAAGTTTTTTAACTTCGAATCCTTCACTCGAAGTTAGTGAATCGGCCCCATATATGTGTGCACAACTACCACTTTACAAAGAGTAGCTGAATTCACAGAGCGGGCTCAGATAGAACAACATGCAAAGGAAAAAGAGAGGGAGATAAACAAATCCAACATTTTATTGTCACGTACAAACAACGCCCAGGGAACAGACAAATCAACAGGGAGGGAAGAAGACAATAGCAAGACACTCTTGTGTCACCCTCTTTGTCTCTGAGACCTGAACCTCAGTTTGTATGTCTATCTAATATACTCCAGACAGTTCCAGCTCCTGTGCCGGCTCCCAATCCAGTTCCAGCTCCTGTGCGGCACCCCAGCCAGTTCCAGCTCTTGTGCCGGCTCCCCAGCCAGTTCCAGCTCCTGTGCCGGCTCCCAGAAGGCTGCCTCAACCTGTGCCAGTGTCTGCTCCTGTGCCTGCACCCTGACGGCTACCTCAACCTCCACAAGCAGTCCTGCCTGTTCCATCCTCCGTGCCAGCAATAGTTAACAAGGAAAGAAAGCTTAGGGGCCGATTCACTAAGGGTCGAATATCGAGGGTTAATTAACCCTCGATATTCGAATGGGAATTAAAATCCTTCGACTTCGAATATCGAAGGATTTAGAGCAGATAGTACAATCGAACGATCGAATGATTATTCCTTCGATCGAACGATTAAATCCTTCGAATCAAACGATTCAAAGGATTTTAATCCAACGATCGAAGGAATATCCTTCGATCAAAAAAACTTAGGAAAGCCTATGGGGACCTTCCCCATAGGCTAACATTGAGTTCGGTAGGTTTTAGATGGCGAACTAGGGGGTTGAAGTTTTTTTTAAAGAGACAGTACTTCGATTATAGAATGGTCGAATAGTCAAACGATTTTTAGTTCGAATCCTTCGATTTGAAGTTGTAGTCGAAGGTCGTAGTAGCCCATTCGATAGTCGAAGTAGCCCAAAAAACACTACGAAATTCAAAGTTTTTTTAATTCGAATCCTTCATTCGAAGTTAGTGAATCGGCCCCTTAGTGTGTGCGATAATGCTGAAGAATATGAACTACAGAAAAATAATAAGAAGGGTGATGTGAATATAATGTAGAATGTATATGAAGGGGAAATAACAATATTTAATATGCCCAGGTATAAATATGTAACCTACAAAGAGCAGAAAGGCTAAAAATAAGGGTCATGTTGTCAGGAGCAGCAGACAGTTGTAATAAAGAGCCCTGTGCTGTGCTCAAAACGCAAAAAAAACCCCACTTTGCTTCGTAATGGGTGTTAAATATCTACTGTAGATGCTATAAACCCTTATTTGGATCAATGCAAATAACTTTGGGAGCCTCTTCACTACACATTCATAGAGAGCATCCACTCTTTGTGGTTGTGGAAAGGAAGATGTATCTCCAGTGGTGGGAAGGGTTAAATGGAGGGCAAGGCTGGGCTTTTTTATTCATGGAGGTCTCTATGTACAGAGAAAGTCAGCACTCTAATAAAGTTCCCATGACACGGCTAAAATATCATTGTTATGTAATATAAAAGGATCAGCATTGATTCTGGCGCAACTGGGTCTCTGTGAGAAATGGGCTAAGTCATACAGGGAGTGTAGTAACACGTGCAAAATGTATTCCAGGTCTAGTAACCCAGAGCAACCAATTAGCTATGTGCTTATAAGCGGCAGACCAGTAACTGCCAACTGCTGATTAGTTGCTATGGGTTTCCAGATGTAGAGCAAACTTCTTACCCTATATCATTTCAAGAAACGTGGATGTGTTTTCTTCTTTTACAATAAATCCATTTGTATTGTATGGCCTGTTGTGAGTCTGTATGTGCTTGGCATTGTGTAAGTGAAAGGCTGAAATAGTAACTATGTGACTATGTATTGTTCGTTTCCCAGTAGGGGGGCATTGGTATGCTGCTCTGTGAAGGGTTGGAGGGAACAATGAAGACATTATTTCTAATAATGGTGACAGAAGGCTGGAATGCTTGGAATGATACATGGGACAAAGGGAGCATATACAGTATGAATGCTATGGCACTAGATCAGATGAAGTTATTCTGCAGCCCGGGGCAGGCGTGTACAGAATGGCAGGAATGTTAAGAACCTTCTCATTTATAGGTATAGGTAAATCACAGAATAAGTAATTTAAGCAGTTAGTGTTATTATAAAGCTTTAATGAAGAGCTTGGGGACTGAGCCCAGTGGGGAGTATTAGTTTTGCAGGCTCTTCACACTATACACACACACACACACACACAGAGTACTCTCGTGTAGACACACACAGTGGCTTATTGAGGTGCAGTTGGATCGCAGCTGTGTAAATGGCTGGCAGTTTTGTGTTGCCAGGCAGGTTTTTTTTATTAAACAACTCGCAGTTATTCCCTGTCACTGATGCGCCTCGGTCACCCAAGGGTTAAACTCACCTCCCCGATCTCATCTTCCACGTTCCATTGGGGGAAGATGATGTAAACGGTTCGCATTCTCCTCCCTCGTTCCTCGGTGTCACCTCCCCTAACATCCACTACCATGTGACAGTTGAATTAATGATGGAGCTGTTAGCAGCACAATAACAGCCCAGCGCTCGCTTCCCACTGTTGCTGCCGCCGCTGCCGCTTTCATCTGAGCTGGAGAAATCGCCATGTGCCCCCTGCCATTCCGTGCCAGCCTGCAGTCAGACGTGTGTGTGTGCAGCTCTGAGCGGCCGGGAGAGCTCTGTTCCCGGGTCCATGTGACAGCTGCCCGGCTCAGGATGGTCGGGGATGAGCTGCACCGGCTGACAGTCAGCAGGAAAACCAGCTTCAGTCGGAAGAGGCTTTGTAGCTGCTTCTACCTCCTCTATACGGTCACTCATCTGGCCGCTCTGGCGCTACTCATGCAGGGCAGGAGGAACCTGTAGCACCAGCAACAACATGGAGCTGTCCATTCAGCACCAGCAACAGGTGAGCCGCTCTCTATTCATTTCTCAGCTCAGCCCACTGGAAACAATGTCTTGTAGTGATTCATTGCTCGGCCGGGCATGGCGCCTCCATAAACAAACTGACTCCCAGAGAGTTCCTTCACCGGCTTTGAGCCCTCTATTAGCGAATCGCAATAGCTGCAAACTATGTGGCTTTAGAGTTCAAGGAAGGTCCCTTGTATGAACAGAGCTTGTGTGAAGTCGCTTTTTAAACGAGACCCAATAAGTAATATTTTCAATACACCGAAAAAATGAGATTTTAAAGGGGAACTATCGCGAAAATGTATTATAAGCTTCAGCATACAGAAATAAGAAATTTTCTAAACCAATGAAATAAAAAAATCAAGTTTATCTCTATCCTTCTCTCGGCATCTGTTTCTCTTCATTCATCTGTCTTCAGGAGTTGGGTGCAGGGGCGCTCCACCAATGAGTGTCTCAACTCGCCTCAGGCGGCAGCGCCCCCCTGGTTGCCAGGGGCGGCAAAAATGCCGCTCCTGGTAACTAAGAGCCGAATTTCCGGTTTTCAAACCGGAAATTCGGCTCTTCTAGCGCAGAGAGCGCTATTGCGCTCTCTGCACGAATCGTCGCGGACCGCCCCTGCCCTCTCCGGCGCTATAAAGGTTAGTGCCGGGAGGAGGGAAGGGGGCGGCGAAAGAAGGCCGCCTCAGGCGGCATTATACCAAGAATCGCCCCTGGTTGGGTGTCAGATGAATGATCCAATATATCTTATAGGGGGGCTTATTTTGCCTAGAAGATGTATTAGTGCTCACTCTATTAAAATCACCAGACATCATGTCTCTCTACATGCAGGATTCGTGCAAAAGGCAGTTATTTTGTTGGATTTTGTTTGTAATGGAATCACTTATTTGAGTGAGCTCTAATCTGCTAGGAAAGAAGGCCCCTCATAAGATATATTGGATCTAACTGTCAATGAATATCTGACACCCAACTGCTGCATGAAGACAGAATGAAGAGAAACAGATGCTGAGAGAGAAATAGTGAAGATAAACTTTACTAATGCAGAAATGATGCTGAATATTTAATTGATTGTATTTACAAAGTTTCTTATTTCAGTATGCCGAAGCTTATATTTCATTTTCACAATAGTTCCGTTAAGCAACTTTCCAATATTCATTTCATTAAAATCGCTTTTTAATTCTCTATCAAAACCTAATTTGTGCGTGAAAGCGTTACATTGGCTATTCTTTGCACCAGTGTTCTGACTTCTGAAACAATGTAGTAGAAACCAGCAGACTTGTTTAGTCGGGAAGAGAGCTGATTTCTGCTACATTGTTTCAGGATACAGAAGCAGACCAGTGCTGTCTTCTCTTCTAGCTACCGTTTAAAGCCATTGGAAATGTGTAATGTATATATTTATATATTGGAAAGTTATTCAGAATGGCATTTTCTGTCATTTGAGTTCTTTATTAACATCTGTGAGTATTTACTGCCCACTTACATACTGAGGGAATGAAAGGATGCCTGGGTTTGTCTGTGGAAATGTAGAGCAAGTAAACAATTCATGAGATGATGATGATTCTGTAATGCATCTCTGCGCTTAGAAATTCACACCCTGGAATCTGACTCCCAGAGGCATAGTCAGCGCTATTACAAAACAAGCTGTGTTTTCTGTGTTGCATTATGTTTCCCTTTAAGCGGTCTTTCAGGTAGTTGTGTAGCCTTGCGTAGGGAAGGGTCTGGGGTCCAGGTATAAACTTTTAGGGGCAGATTTATCAAGGGTCGAAGTGAATTTGAGGGAATTTTCGAAGTAAATAAAATTCGAAATTCGAAGTAATTTTTTGGATACTTCAACCATCGAATAGGATACTACGACTTCGAATTTGATTCAAAGTAAAATAGTTTGAATATTCGACCATTCGATAATCAAAGTACTGTCTCTTTAAAAAAACTTTGACGTGCTATGTTAGCCTATGGGAATCGTTAGATTCCAAGGATTTCATCGTTTGATCAAACGATTTTACTTCGACCGCAAATGGCCAAATTCGATGTAAAAAAACTTCGACTTCGATATTCGACTAACTGCCACCTTATCCTATGCTTCACGTTCATTGTTCCATATGATCATCACGTAGATCTTACATCATATACTAAACTTTAAATGGGTATATTTATCCCCCAAATAACATTGTGCCAAATGAATACAACTGTAATCCTAAGTAACTTTCCATGATATATTCACTGCACATTTGTATTGGTTTTCAAATTATTATTGCTATCGAAAGTAGAACCTGCCCTTTTGGTTCTACCTTTGAGACAATGAAGTAGAAGCCACAGTTTTTAAGAGACAGAAATAGTAGTGAAGAAAGGGACAGATAAATACTGCTCTCCGTTGCAATTGCAATTAACAATAATCTTAAAGACATCATTAAACATTACATTTATACTGCGAAGTTGCTCAGAATTACATTTCATTTCTATATCATTAATCACAATGTTATTTTGGGGCTTACATCCCCTTTAACTTTTTGTATTTAAACCAGGACAAAATAAAATCATGTGAAGAAGCCTATGTTGCTTTAAGACTTGCTCTGTTTAATTTGTTAATTTTTGTGTTGGCCCTTCAATTGACATCTTAATCTTCAATATAATGTTGATTCAATTATCGATATTGTAGAAAAGACCGGAGGACACATGGGGGATATTTATTAAAGTCCAAATGGAAAAACTCCAAAAATTCAAGTTTTTTTTTACTATAAAATCCAAATTTTTAGTGGAAAAAAACCCTTAAATTTTTCAGTATTTATTAAAGCCTGACACTGCAAAAAGTCAGAATCCGGCATCTCAGACCTACTGAGGTTGAATATAAGTCAATGGGAGAGGTTCCTATTCTATTTGGAAGTTTCTGTGGTCTGCTCTGGAATGAACCCGAAAATCTGACTATTACGGACTTTTCTGGCAAAAATCCCAAAAATTCTGGATTTTCGGGAAAAAATCATACAATTTGTGAAAAACTCAGAAAAAATTGTGAGACTCAGGTTTTTGTTCAATTTTATCGAGTTTGTCCCCGATTGTGATTTTTTAATAATAAATAAGGTCACATTGTGGATTCTAGTTTGGTCAGACTTTCTTATTTTACAAAATCTGTGGTCTGCTCTGGAATTAACCCGAAAATCTGACTATTACGGACTTTTCTGGCAAAAATCCCAAAAATTCAGGCTTTTTGGGAAAAAATCATACAATTTGGGAAAAACTCAGAAAAAATTGTCAGACTCAGGTTTTTGCTCAATTTTATCGAGTTTGTATCCTATTGTGATTTTTTAATAATAAATGAGGTCACATTGTGGATTCTAGTTTGGTCAGACTTTCTTATTTTAAAAAATCTGAAAAAATCAGATTTTAACTAAATAACCCGCATGGAGTTTTATGGGAAAAAAAGTTGCTAGCAGCCAGATTAAAAAAAATTCATTTCATATTAAAGGGCATATTTCTATAACATACCTATACCTTTAAAACTCTCAGCAGACAGAATTCTATTTCCTAAATAATTGCAAATAATCATTTTTGATTTAAGGGATAAAATATTATTAAATGAAGGGATTAAAAGAAGAGAAAGTTCATGCCCATCTATAACTGGCTAGATATACTAATTCATCACTTACTGTTACTTTTTACTACTGGTGGTTTTAATTAACTTTAATTCCCCCTTTCTGTTCATAAACAAAGAAAAATTATACATATATAATGTTACTGTATATATCAGCTGCCCTAAACAAAAGAGGCATATCTGCCCCTGGGATATATTGTAGATAAACCTTGGGATGTGGCTATTGAACTTACTGCTTAGAAAAAGGAGGAATGTCAGTATTCAACTCAATAGTCTATATACTGTATATAAATGTTAATGTTTGAAGTTGAAGTTTACACATTGTTGGTGTTTTAGTCTCTGCAGTAAGTTGGTGATGCCTGCTATGGTGATGTATGCTAAATCATAGATTATATTATAGAAGGGTTATAATAAATGTATAACAGGGTCTCTGAAACCGTCTTTAAAGGGACCAGGGTCTCTAAACAGCAATATTTATATGCTGCTTTATTTAAGCACATTCATATAATTCTAAGCTTTATGTTCATGGGCAGTATCATCTTCCAGTTATATTAGTCTGACATCTGTACTCTCTAGTCACTATTTAGTTGACTGATCAGCAGTGTGTTTTTAGAAATGTAGGAAGCTTGGACCTAGTCCCTGTTTAATTTGGTTTATGGGCAGCAATTCCCTAAATTTAGTTGCAATAGAATATGACCTTAGAGAAACTAATTATTTTTTGTGTTCAACCCAAAAGGTCCACTTAAGTACAGACTAACCACTGAAATAAGAGCCTGCACTAACATTTAAGAGTGTTTAAAACAACATTATTTTTCGGCCCCAGTAAATGCAAATGTGCTGCTGCATTATCTCATTAGACAATAAAAACGCACTAAACTTCTCAGTAAATTGCTTTGTGGCTGTTGACAGCTTTATGGTCATATTTTACAATGTCCTGTAGGCAGAAGTCTTCATCAGCTGCTTCAGTAGATGCAATCATCTGGTGTAGAGACGATTTTGTCCTAAGAGATGTTTGCAGTATAATGTCTTGTAAAATTGATAGGTTAGTCCAATAATAAGACCAACACCCTCTCTGACTGCAGTAGGTGCCATTATATCAGAACTAATAAAGTATGTTCCCTGTACCTCTCTAGTGAAAGTACTGATTGGCTAACATTGCTTTATTTACACAGTCGCCTATTTCTGTCTGCTTAGGTTATTTTGCTCACACTAATACCTACTTATAAACAAATCTCTCTCCACAGACCACACACAATGTATTCTGGGCACAGAGGATCCCGGCAGGATTGACTGTTCTAGGAATAAATACGATTTAAAATCCCAAAAGGGAATTTTATGCTGCTCTGTAATTTGGTTGTACACTACAACCTTTCTGATAAATCCTCTTGGGCTGTATTAGCAGGCCACTTTATAATCTCTATGGCAGCTTGATTTTTGTTACTGCATTATCATTTACAGAGAGGAGGTTTAAATCATTTGTATGGTTTTGCAGCTGTTCATTATTGAGTCATTGGAACAGAGAAAAAGGGGAAGAAATAATTAAAAAATTATGAAATTAGGCTGAAATATAACATTGGTAGGATATCTAATGTTTGTACTTATTTCTGTTATCTGAAATAAGATGTAATAAAAAAACTTAAACTTGCCTATTTACCATATGCGCTTTATATTACTAGTCAAAACAGTTTGGTGCAGTTTGCAGCTGAGGTCGGAAAGGGTGAGCATTAGTATATTAGCAAAAAGTGGTTGTGGGGTAGCAAGGAGGTTGAGTGTAGCAGTGGGGATAATATCCTTTAAATAGGAACTGTGACTGTGGGATAACAGGTATAGTAGGGAGAGATGGTGCCTATAGTAGCAGTGGGATAACAGTCTCTGGGAAGGGAGTGTGACTGTGGGATAGCAGGTATAGTAGGGAGAGATGGTGCCTATAGTAGCAGTGGGATAACAGTCTCTTGGAAGGGACTGTGGGATAGCAGGTATAGTAGGGAGAGATGTTGCCTATAGTAGCAATGGGATAATAGTCTCTTGGAAGGAACTGTGGCTGTGGGATAGCAGGTATAGTAGAGATAGATGGTGCCTATAGTAGCAGTGGGGATAATAGTCTCTGGGAAGGGACTGTGGGATAACAGGTATAGTAGGGAGAGATGGTAACTATAGTAGCAGTGGGATAATAGTCTCTGGGAAGGGACTGTGGCTGTGGGATAGCAGGTATAGTAGGGAGAGATGGTGCCTATAGTAACAGTGGGGATAATAGTCTCTGGGAAGGGACTGTGACTGTGGGATAGCAGGTATAGTAGGGAGAGATGGTGCCTATAGTAACAGTGGGATAATAGTCTCTGGGAAGGGACTGTGACTGTGGGATAGCAGGTATAGTAGGGAGAGATGGTGCCTATAGTAGCAGTGGGATAATAGTCTCTGGGAAGGGAGTGTGGCTGTGTGATAGCAGGTATAGTAGGGAGAGATGGTGTCTATAATAGCAGTGGGGATAATAGTCTCTGGGAAGGGACTATGACTGTGGGATAGCAGGTATAGTAGGGAGAGATGGTGTCTATAGTAACAGTGGGATATTAGTCTCTGGGAAGGGAGTGTGACTGTAGGATAGCAGGTATAGTAGGGAGAGATGGTGTCTATAGTAACAGCGGGGATAATAGTCTCTGGGAAGGGACTGTGGCTGTGGGATAGCAGGTATAGTAGGGAGAGATGGTGCCTATAGTAACAGTGGGGATAATAGTCTCTGGGAAGGGACTGTGGCTGTGGGATAGCAGGTATAGTAGGGAGAGATGGTGCCTATAGTAACAGTGGGGATAATAGTCTCTGGGAAGGGACTGTGGCTGTGGGATAGCAGGTATAGTAGGGAGAGATGGTGCCTATAGTAACAGTGGGGATAATAGTCTCTGGGAAGGGACTGTGACTGTGGGATAGCAGGTATAGTAGGGAGAGATGGTGCCTATAGTAACAGTGGGGATAATAGTCTCTGGGAAGGGACTGTGACTGTGGGATAGCAGGTATAGTAGGGAGAGATGGTTCCTATAGTAGCAGTGGGATAATAGTCCCTGGGAAGGGACTGTGGCTGTGGGATAGCAGGTATAGTAGGGAGAGATGGTGCCTATAGTAGCAGTGGGATAATAGTCTTTGGGAGGGGACTGTGACTGTGGGATAGCAGGTATAGTAGGGAGAGATGGTGCCTATAGTAACAGTGGGATAGTAGTCTCTGGGAGGGGACTGTGAGATAGCAGGTATAGTAGGGAGAGATGGTGCCTATAGTAACAGTGGAGACCCCAGAAGTATGGAATTCTGTATGACATAGGAAGTGGAAAACTGTCCTGTTCTTGTTGTCTCGGTGACCTTTACTGTAGGTTTTTGTCTTAGCACTCTATTTTGTCACTGGCCCTGTGCATGACAATATCTAGGAAATGCCATATACTATGCTTGATGCAAGTTTATATTGCTGAACTTAAAAGAGGTAGAGTATAGACAAACTGATTTTATGGAACTGAGCAGGTAGTTTCAGAATGAGGCTCTTCTATATTGATAGGGGTGTTGTACCTGTGGTCACATACAGCTGTTCTGGCACACAGGCAAAAGTATATTCAGCATGCTGATTAATGTAACATTATATATTATATATATTTATATCAGACTTATTTGCTAAGGGGGGTAGTTACTAAATAAAAGTAACATTAGCACCAAAGTGCTTGATATGATAGTATGTAAGGCGCTCACTGCAAGATCACCCATTGCGGTTGACATGTAAATATGGGAGCATGTTCTTCAGAATCCTGCTTGTACTGAAAAGTTTGTAACAAGTATGCTTTTATCCTTCCAACAGCCACTCATTTTAGAATGTCAGTGTTAACTGGATCTTTATAAATGGAAGATAATATGTTTATATTCTTTATCTGCATGGAAACTAGAAGCATTAGCTACCAGTATTTTGGACAGTCTGTCAATAGTCAACAGTTGTCATTGTGAAATGTATGCACCTTTGCCCCAAAGAGGTTATGGGTTACAAACAAAGCTACAAACCATTGTAATATCATGTAATGTTGAATTATCACACTGGTGCTACAGAATTGACAATTTTAGCAAAATAGAATAAGGTATATGTTTAGCAATACTACTGGAGTTTTGTATTAGGGTAGCAAGGGTTTTCTCTAGGGGCCCAGGACTACAATAAGAGTGTATTAACAGCACCCATGGAATAGATGACATTTTAATAATGAACCCTCTAAACGTCTCTGTTATAGAAAACATATCGTCCTGGTTGTCCGTTTAAGTAGATTAAGGAGGAAAATGGATCATTAGACATACATTAGATATAAAGGTAATTAAGGGCTTAGGTCTTGTTGATTAACACAAACAGTAGATATTATGGGAGAAATGCAGTGTGCTTCACATTGCCGGAAATGAGTTTGTTCTGTGTTCAGATGTAGCACTTTGGGGCACATATGGGGCTACACAAGAATGGATTGATTTCCAGTTCACATATGATAATATATGAACATTACGATTAAGTCTCTGTACACCTGTGCTGTCAAAACCACTGAAAGGAGTTAGGCTGATCTACTGTTTTTGATTAATTTATTGATTTACTAATATAGGCACCAAATGTATCCATTATATGAACCCATTGCACCAAGTCAGAATTAATGGCTAGCTGCATTACATTGCTAGGCTTTTATAATGATGTAAATCATGTCTTATTGCCTACTGATGTAAAGACTATTATAAAAGAGGTACGTTTAAAAGCTTCAACTTCATTCAAACATGCTCTTCAAATTGTGTAAATCAAGTAACAGCAGAGCATGTTTAAGTGATCCCCTTAGCCCTAAATCCAGCCTCAACCTGTAGTATTACACACATACTGTATGATTATTAAATATCTCATATAAAGACTCTGTTTATTAATGCCTTTATATAACACTCTCTTGCCTCAAATTTCCAGGGCCTCGTGTTTTTAAAGAGGAAGCTGCATGCTTGTCTTAATCAAGATACACAACTGACTTCCCTAAAGCAACTTCTAACAAGGCATTAGATCTCAATCACACAGTCTGGGACAGCATGGCTATCTCCTGCCTTTTGTTGGGGCAATCATTTTCTTAACAAGAACTAGTGCAAGGGTGTACACTTTAACCAATAGAAAAAATGCCTCCAGGTTACACGTGCCCAAGGGATGTAATGAAAAATATTAACAGCAACAGGCTGGCACTGAAAACTGGATAAAAACACAGCAGCGAGATGCAGTTAAAAATATTATATAGGGAAATATCCCCAATATATATAAAAAACAAGCCTTATGCATTTCATGCCTAATTGGGACACTAGTAGTAGTAATCTCCATACAACAGACAACAACAAGGATCTCTGCTTCACTTTATATTCCACTTCGAGTGACATTTTTCTGCATATGAAAATTCCCTAACTCTGCTGCAGACTTGCTTAAGACTGTCTAGGCTTCTCATAGTTTGAGTGGAGTTGAAACAAAGGAGGTTTGGGGGCTCTACACACTGATCCTGCAGCTCTCTAATACTCTGAAGTGTCTCTGTCTCACTGGTAATCTCCACCATGACCATTCCTATTTTGGGATCCTGCACCCTCTCCAACTTCCTACATGTGTAACTCTGGCAGTGTCTCTCCTATAGAGCCTCACACATTTTCTCTAGGCCACCATGGAGTGTCTCTTTACTAATGATTGGTTAATATATATTAGATTAGATATTGTAAGTGAAAGCTGCTGCATTCCTTCCCTTACATTTTTATACACTATATACAGTATGTATCTGTTTTCCTTCTACATGGACTATTTACCATACAAATCTGCAAAATTGCAAGTATAGCTCATGGTGAGCCAAAACAAATTAATCTAGGCAGCTGGAGTATCTATGAACATTGCAGAGAAGAACCCCCCCTGTAAACCTCCAGCTAATTCAGAGGCTGACCTTTTCATTCCATTAAAGTGCCTACTTGCTCTGTATGTAACATAGCGCTGAGCCAAGAAGTATTTGCACCCAAGGCAATATTACTTGGCCAGGGACCCTGCCTGATTGCCCCCACCATTCAATTGTGCCCCCAATAGTTGCACCTAAGGCATGTGCCTTTGCTGCCTAATCCTAGCCCAGCCCTGATATAACAGCGCTCTATTTAGCAACATCCATAACTTCTCATCTAGTGGCTTTTATACTGTCAAATTTCCCACTGGGACTGGAACATAAACAAAACCTCTCCCTGTGGGAAAAACAATCTCATGTTAGATCTCAGGGCACTTTAAGCGCTTATGTCATCTATTGCATGACATCCACCTACCAAACATCATCCATGCAAAGAGTACATCCTTTTGTCTTATGCAAGTTCTCTGCCCAGCCTGAATTATGTCCATACATTATATATTTGCTTGTGATTTTTAACACACATATAGTCCATTTTTAGTGAATAGACAAAGGCACCCTACTAACCAGAATATGGTTAGTAGCTTATATGCTTTGTATGTGTCATATCAACCAAATTGATAACTTTATAATCTCCATTTTATGTTTTTCAGGGGACCAAAAAAAAAGAAAAGGGGTAAAGTCCAGGAAAATCAGGGAAATGTATTATGCATAATATATAGGTGGGACCACAAAAAATGTAAAATGAGGGGAAACAAATTAGGGGATATAAAACGGAGGTTTCACTGAATTTCTATAGTAGATTCTGTTAGGTATTTACAATGCAAACATATACTGTCATTCCATAACTACTCCCTTTATTATAATACCATTTAACTTTCACGCAAGCTTCAGGTCTAAGCAACAAAGGGTGTTTTGACTGCCATGGGGCTAAAGAGGAGAACATTGGCAGTCAGAATATTGCCACTGGTCGCTTCCCATAGCAAAGCATGAGAAACGCACTGCCAGGAAACTTCTGCTCAGAAATGCTATATTATCTCCTACTGTTCTCCACAATGTCCCAAATGAAATAAACCTAAAGTGTGTTGTTTGTTTGCCTTTGTTAAATTAGAGGCATATATATATATATATATATATATCAGTAATATCATATGAAGCAAAGGTTCTACTAATTTTCAAGATATATATATATATATATACTGTATAGTGGCTCTCCAATCTATTTTGATTCATATACTATGGAACCAGTCAATTTGGGATCAGGCATGTAGGATAATATCTGGCCATGTATGGTGCATTGTTAGGATGAAGAAGTAAAGAGATCACAGTTCTTCTTCACTTCCTGACAGCCCAAGTTGTTGGACGATAGAAAGACAGATATACTGTGTATGGTCCCCTCATACGATATCAATCTTTTTGCTTCTGGGCAGCGAGATGTCATTGTAGGGCCACCTTGAGGCCATGTAGAATGTTTGTGTTAATTAGAAAGAGTATGGCAGTATTAACTGAGAGGACTTACTAATTTTGGCCTTTTGATTTACAGATTGAAGCATTTGGAGTCCTCATCGTTGAGGAGTGACTGAAGCCAACGGTGCCTGAAGGAAAGATATTCCTGTAATAAAGGTCTAAGAAGTGCTTACAAGGAATGGCTCTGAAACCCGAGGAAAAAAGCTGAGCTCATTAAACTGGACATTATCATCATGTGTCCTTTGAGAGTAGGAATGTACAGGATTTCAGTAGGCCACCAGCAAGGTCTTGGGAGAATGTGCAATGGGCTGGATAATGTGATACCTCGCTAGAGGTCCAAAAGAAACCCTATGGTCACTCATCAAATACCAAAGGCACCAGAGGGGTACAGCCATTTCCAGCCTACGCGTGTGACCATTTTGGATTCTTTGGACTTTTCTCTACTACACACTGTTGTGTATGTTGTTAATAATAAATGTACATATCATAGTCTATAATTTATTGTACAAAGAGTGTGCGTCCTATCATTTGGTAAACACTTTTTGAGCATCTTTCTTATATGATGTAAAGATTTCGATCTTAAAGCTTTATTGTAGACAGTAAAGCAATATGTGACTATTGGATGTTTTATTGACCTTACTAGATGAAACAGCACATTAAGCATCTGAAAGAAAGCTATTCATTAGCTATGATTAATATTTAAGTGCTGCAGATCAACAGTTCATTTAATGAGATACTGTTGGTGCTGTAACGATGAGTGATTTACTCACTACTGCTCAAAAATGATTTATCTTATCATTATTTAACGGCGAGTTTTACAGGCTGGAATTGGAAATCTGGCCTCCAGAATCCTTTGTTAGGAAGTCTGAAAAGATATTTTGTGTAATGAACGGGGTCTGGCATTGTTAGTTATATGGATTTCCTGCTTTTCTTAATTGGCACAAATATCAACGATTACCATAAACTTGTTTAGAGTAAGTTATATCAGCAGTTATATATATTTAAAATGTCACTTCTTTCTTTAAGGATAATGAATAATAAGGTAAAAGGAATTTTTTAACATGTTTTTTGTCATGGATAAAGCAATATTTTGCTTTAAGATCAGAGCAGGTACTTGGCCTGAAAAGCATAATGTGTCCTAGTATGTAGATATTGTCCTTTACCATGTGGTCTGAAGATCTGATATTATATATATATATATATATATATATATATATATATATATATATATATATATATATATCACAATGTCCAGTATTGCTGGCAGCAGAAGGGCCGTGGGAGTGTTCAGTTATAGCTCCAGAACAACAGATGAGATCCCTGTTTTACATATGACTTCACATATTAAGTCAGTATTTGCCTTTTTTTAATACTATCACACATAAGACTTGGTGCTAATCCTATAACATATTGCATTTGTAAGGCACTGAGATTGGTGAGACCATTTTACATATGAACTTCTAAAAGCTAAACAGCCTATGGAAAGTAGATTTCAGGGAAAGCTATAGTCATTTTTGAAAGTAAGGAAGGCAACTATCTTTTAGGAATTATCACCTCAAGTTAAGTATGAAGATTAAGCTCATTGGCACAGTCATGGCAGAGCATATCCATGGGAAAACTAACGGGGGTGTTCTATGTAATGTAATGATTATGGTGTTTAAATATGCTGTACGTTTTATTATTTTGTGATTGTATATGTTGTGCATTATTTATAAGCTGGACATTTCTGATCCCTTTTAATTCACCATTGCTTCTTCTCAGATGCAAAGCACTTGTTTTTCTACATACAGTGGCTACAGTAACTACACCAAATCTGGCCCAATACATCTCTCCCAAGGGGTGAGAATACTGAACGTGAGAACCTGCAATACCAATACCCCATGTATGTTCAGATGTACGTTAAGTCTTATCTGCTGGTGCTTTTTGGTGCAATGCAATTGATATTCTAGTATCTTCCAAGCTTAGAGAAAGAAAGGTGCAGGAACATAGGTTTGCTATTGCCCTACTGGATCATTTATGTCATTATGCTGAGCACAGCCCACATTTACTAAAATGTTATAAATGTTCACATTTTATCACATCATGTGAATACAACAAAGAAAACACCTATTTTGATCTATTAGGTACAATATAATTAGGCCTTTAGACTCCCTTTATAATGGATTTGAACCCCTTCCAATTCTAGTATCCAGGTTTGCAAGACTATCTATCCCAGTCCATAATGTTATTTCAAAGACTCCAATCTGTCAATTTGTGGGCCAAAACTAGTTGATTATATGCTTCTGCTCCTGTAAAATAAAAACTGAAAAAAGTTGCATAACTAAAAAGAAAAGATTTCCACGGCATGGATGTGTCCTTTATAGCAAGCTAGAAACTGGGAAACAAGACTTATTTATATGCAGAGATCTTCATGCAGGCCAGTGCCACCTTTGCTTCCCTTGCTCTTTTTACATATAACACTTTATTACATGACTTGACTGTTAAACCTTGTATACAACTACTCAGATTCTACTGTCCTGCCTTATAATGGAATTAGCTGGTACTAGAGAAGGACTCATGACAATCCAACTGTACTATACTTGGATGCTTCAGCAAAGCTGGCAAGGTGCTAATTTTTGTGTTTTGTGGTGCTAAGTACTGTTAATTTTGTAAGGGCTCTGGAAGTGGGACATAAAAACCAAGTACCTTTAATGCTGCATGACAAAGTAGGGAAAAAAGGAATTTCATACTGGGAGCTTTAACATTGACCACCAGGATTTTATCAGCTTAGTTTATGCATAACATGTAAACAATAACAGACAAACAAATAAGCATGCATCAAATACTCCAAGAGCCTGGCCATAACATCATGTCATTTTAGGTCATGTGATTAAGGAGATCAAAATTATTTTCCTTATGTGAGAGCACGCAGACTTTTTTTAACCCCTTTCATTTCCTAATTTGTATATGCAAATTAGGGCTCAGATTCGGTTCATGATTTGGTCGAATTCTTCCCAAAAGATCCAGGGATTTGTCCAAATCTCAAAACTAGGGATTTGGTGCACCCTTACTAAACTGGCGACTTTCCTAAATTCCAGTGATAAGTGCTTGGCCACTACATTTTTTTTGACATTCAATATTTACAAGCGCTTCAGAAAACACGCAGGCTTTTTTTATTGACAATTTGTGCATCATAGGAAGGTTCCTTGTGACATGGACTAGTTCTAAGTTAACCTGGGGGTCAACACTGCTTATATTATTTAATGTTGTCCATCAGCACTCAAGTGAGTGAAGTGCAAAAAGTAGAGTAACTACACTGGCAAGTACTATTCTAGTTAACTGAACAAGCTCTGCATTACAGAGTTTGCTCAGTAGCCCTGTCTAATCTAACTCTCTATATAAAATGTAAAGGTGCTGTTTACCTCCAGGCATGTCTACATGCCACATATTGAGTAATTCAGTCATTAGTCATTTTGACTTGATCCCTTGTATTTGATTGTAAGACTAATGCTTGCCTTGTTTGACATGGTCTACTTTTAGTAGTCCGCCAATCAATATCTACCTTCGGCGTTGCAATATCAGAATGCTGTCATGGAAATTGAAATAAATGCATTACATTGCAAGAAATTACCTACCGATTAATGAAGACGATCAACCTTCTATGCACCAGAATAGTTGCGTTGAAATATTCATCATGGTTTGCTGGCACTAGTCCAATTGAACAAGGCTGGTCTGCCATGTCAGGATATGTACCCATACGTTATCATTTTATGTGTCTATGTCGTAGTGAAATAAAAAATATTTGATTAAATGAATGTGTTTACAAACCATCAGTTTTGGAGTTGACCCGAAACCAATGGACTTTGTCATGGTTGAAATAATAAACTTATTAAACTTTGCATAATATAAAATGCAGTGTTGTGAATAGCTCATTATTAACTTATCCCTCCACTGATTTTTGTATAACACTGTAACACTATCCCATCCTTTTACAGTCAGGCAGAATTAATGGATTCATAGTAAAACTTTACTGGGTGTAGATTTGTAATTGTAAAAATCAAAGTGAGTCAAGCAGGTCTCCTGTTAAATTGCGGGAACCTCGTGATAATTATTAATACTTCACACTAATATTCACAGGCTGTTTCTCCAAGAAGACACTGAAAGGCACACACCCTACTGCTTGCAAGTGGTAATATTAAAAACTGAAGTGACTAAACTAAGCACTAGACTAAAGCAGAGATTATTATTAGCATTGAGGATGGCTTGGCCCATCACTTCAATTCATAAGTTGTTTTCCAAGAGAAAATATGCATGTTTGATATTAAAGGAGCTGGAAGTTATTAGCTTTGAGGCTAACATACATTTCTATTGTTAGAGGTATGGGATTCGTTATCCTGAAATCCAAGCTCAGAATTACGGGAAAGGCCATCTCCCATAGACTCCATTTTGATCAAATAATTTAAAATTTCCTTATTCTCTGTTATAATAAAACAGTACCTTGTCTTTGATCATATAATGAAACCTTATTGGAAGCAAAACAATCCTATTGGATTTAAATCATGTTTAAATGATTTTTTTTAGATCCAGATTAAGGAAATTTACTGTATTCAGAAAACCCCCAGGTCCTGAGCATTCTGGATAACTGGTCCCATACCTGTATTATTTTTGGTAAGGGTGAAACTTTGGCCTAGCATCAACAGGCACAGAATATTTTAGAACACAGTTCTACTGGGACACTTGCTAATGGCTTTTTAATGGCATTTGTGATATGAAATATAAACTGTACCTAAATTTAATAAACCAGAGGGAATATGTTTTGATTACAAGAACATTCAACTCTTGGGTCACTTTTTATTCTTCTTTGGAGAGCACTGACACAATGAAAAACCATGTATTTATCAGCCGTATTAGCATCATTATGAAACCAATTACTGGAAATCCTGTGCACCTCTGGGAGTACTAGCCACAAATCATGCACTACTGGTGAGGACTGAGGATGGGTTTGAGAAACGATGCAATTAAATAACAAAACATTTGGGGGCACATTTACTTAGCTCGAGTGAAGGAATAGAAGAAAAAATACTTCGAATTTCAAATGTTTTTTTGGCTACTTCGGCCATCGAATTGGCTACTTCGACTACGACTTCGACCATACGATAGTCGAAGTACTGTCTTTTTAAAAAAAACTTCGACCAACTACTTTCCCACCTAAAACCTACCGAACATCAATGTTAGCCTATGGGGAAGGTCCCCATATTCTTTCTAACAAATTTCTGATCGAAGGAAAATCGTTCGATCGATGGATTAAAATCGTTCGATTCGAAGGATTTAATCGTTCGATCGATTTTTCCTTCGATCGTAGGAAATGCGGTAAATCCTTCGACTTCGATATTCGAAGGATTTTACTTAGACGGTCGAATATTGAGGTTTAATTAACCCTCGATATTCGACCATATGTAAATGTGCCCCTTGATGTTGGTTGTTTTCAGCTTAAACACCTATTAGCAGTCCAATCTTTCGTCACAGCCCCCCCCTTAAATCAACACGGTTATGGATTTAAGGATCAGTCACAGTTCCAAGACTAGGACTAGAAACGTCTTACTTACCTACAAGCTACACTATGAAGCTGCAATATCAGGCTCAGTCAGTGGATAGACGATGGACCTCTTCTACTACTCAATTCATTAAAGGAAACCTGTCACTTTTTTGCTGACAGTAGGACTGTAATTAAAGAGTTATAAATACTCACATAGCAGCATCTTTTTGTTGAATAAATGTGACTAATGCAGTGTTTTCACGAGACTCTACCAGTCCGACTTTCTGAAAGTCGGCACGCAAAGCCTCAAGGGAAAAACTATAAATCCCGTGAGATTTCACCTCCCGCACAGAGGAGAAAGATAAGGCAGCAGGAAACTCCGACAGTGTTTGGCCTGAGTCCTCTAGCTGGAACTTGTGTCTGTATTCGGGGTGCAGGACAGACTGAAGCATACTTAGTTTACTTCACTTTGATTTAATGGTCTGGTTTTTGTGAAATGTGAACAGTACTTTAAATTTTATTTTAGAGACTTGATAAGGCTACGCTATGGAGTGCTCTGTTAGTGACTGTTCACCTTGATTTAATGGTCAGTCTTTTGTGAAACATGTGCCTGTGATGTGCATTTCTGTGTGTGTGTGTGTGTGTGTGTGTGTTAGAGTATCTCTGTGTGTCCCTGAGTCTGTGTTTGAGTGTGTGTATCCCTGAGTCTGTGAGTGTGTGTATGCCTGAGTTTGTGTGTGTGAGTTCTGTTGACCTGCCTTATAGGTGCAACTCCATGAGTAACCAACCCCCCACATGCAGTCACAGGCAAATTAAAATAAGAAAATAAATACGTTTTCATTAACTGAAGATTCTGCCTTCCACTGGTTTGAGGGATCATCTGATGATTATTTAGAAAAGGCTTGATGAGGCTTGATTCTGCATTATTTCAGGTCTTACACTATATTTGGCACTGGGAATAAATACCTACATTTCTCCTCTTTCCAGCTGCTCCTAGTTATTATTAATATTCGTAGTTGGACAGCTACCAGTAGTCACTTTAGCTACAATACAAGTGCTACTGTCTCACTTCATAATATACCTGCAGAAAAAATGTACACAACACAACAAAAGCATAAGCAATAATTTATGTCTTATTTCTGCTGAGGCATATATTGATCAACCAAAAGAATGCTCTTTAAAGTGGGCATTCTCGCCATAGCCCTACATTTTTCTATCACAGAGTATACTCTATGACTAGGCATGCATGAGATTTGGCAGTTTGGCTCAGCCCACACACAACACAAAGGGGTCCTGTTTCAAGATGGCAGCACCTATGAAACACTTTTTACATATAGGGTATTTTCTAATCTGTTTCGGATATAGACAAAAACAGCTGGCTAAAGGGTTTAACTAAGGAGGGAAAATATATATATTACTCATGTCTCAAGGTGACAGGTCCTCTTTAAGCCATATTTATCTTCATGTGAAAATAATCACAAAACAAACTTTCAGAGGATCTGAGAAGAGCTGTCACAGTTTCTTATGTGCTGAAGATGCAATAACAAAAGGCCAGCAGGAGGCCTTTGCCAAGATACTGTTTCAGGAATGTTTCAGAATACTACTACAGGTATGGGATTCGTTAATCCAGAAACCTGTTATCAGGAAACCCATTATCCAGAAAGCTCCAAATTACTGGCTGTCTCCCATAGACTCCATTATAATGAAATAATCCAAATTTTAAAAAATTATTTCCCTTTTCTCTGTAATAATAAACAGTACCCTGTATTTGATTCAAACTAAAATATAATGAATCCTTTTTGGAAGCAAAACAACCCTACTGGCTTTATTTAATGTTTACATGATTTTCTAGTATACTTAAGGTAAGAAGATCCAAATTATGGAAAGGTCTGTTATCCGGAAAACCCCAGGTCCCGAGCATTCTGGATAATAGGTCCCATACCTGTACATTATATTGAAAACAAAATGCATTAATTTATGTAATTAATCTGATAATGGTATTCCCATTACAAAAAAAGAACGCATTCTTCATTTTGAAACATCTGTAGCGATTAGCTTGGGGTTACAATTAAGGCCCAGTCAGGGCATGGAGATAGGAAGGCCTTAAAAGGATGAATGATAGTATTCCTTTAATATTACCGATGCTATTAAAATTTTAAAGAGGATATACTAAATGTATGTCATTTAAATAACGCTGGAACATTTATGCAGTACTTTACATAGATTATACATTCACACTGGTCCCTGCACCACTGGAGCTTACAATCTAGGACCTCAACCACATGCTATTATCACTTTTATAAGGAGTCAATTCATGCGTAGGTGTATGTTTTTGGAGTACCGGAGAAAACCACACAAGACACGGAGAGAACTTATTTGCAAATAGTACCCAGGCTGGAAATGAACTCTGGATCCTAGAACTGAAAGGTAGAAAACACCCTGATTTTAACAGGCTTGCCTATAAAAAGACACTAATAGCCTAGATATAATAACCAGTGCAACATCAACTCATTTGTTGTTTAAAAGCAAACACACAGTTGGATGCTGTGGGTTACCAGAACTGGAGCTATCCATTGTCCAGTTATTTAGCACATAATCTCCATTATTTCTTTTATAAACCCATCTGTGAGTGGCCTGGTCGGTGGGACATAATCTAATTTTACTGTGGCGTGGCCAAAGCCAGAACAAAAAGGAATGGATAGCAGAAGTAGCTGGAAAAAACCTTTAATGGACACTATACAATAAAACACCCCTGCTGAACTGGCATTTAGGAGATTGGTAACACCAAAAAATAAGTGTTTTAAAGTAATTTAAATACTGTATTGTAATGTACTGTTGCTATGCATTGGTAAAAGTTATGTGTTTGCTTTAGAAAGTCTACTATAATAGTATAAATAAGCTGCCGTGTAGCCATTCAAGCGAAAAAAGGAGAAAAGGCACAGGCTACTTAGCAGATAACAGAAAAGCTCTGTAATAGAATAAAATGGGATTCTACAGAGTGGATCTATTATCTGCTATGTAACATGTGCTTTGAATGGATGGCTAAACAGCAGCTTGTTTATAAACTACAGTAATGTTTCTGAAGCAAACACGTCAGTTGTACCAGTACAGGGAAACCGTACATTTTAATTTTTTGGCGTTACTGTTCCTTGATTCAGAGTTTATTACCCTTGCCCTTTAATATCCACAATTATTTCAAAACACTATAAAAATCAGTGGGTAAAAGCAGTCACCGGTAAACAATAAGGTACAGTCTGAAAAAAAAAAGATTTTTTCTTTAAGGGTTATTAGGAAATGATGCAAATGAAACGGTTTTATCCCGGATTGCCATTTTTGCTTGCCATATGTAATATTTAAAGCTGATGAGAAAGACTGTGGAACTGAGCTATTATCGCATTCTAAGTATCCTATATATACTGTGTTAAGAGCACTCTTTCATGAAGCTTAAGAGCTTTCTCCGTCAGTACACCTGTAAGTGGGCTGAGGTTGAACCATCCTTCCATAAGCGGAAAGTTTCAACAGCAACAGAACGGCATAGAGGACATGTGCGCTCTCTGTCAAACCAAAGGCATAGGCATTCCTCGCAGAACACATGCTGTAGAAATAAAACAAAAAATAAAATTTAGAATGGATGCAAACATGAATAATAGTAATATGCTAATTAGCAAGTAAAAACAAAGGAGCAGGACAGTAATACATTACAATACATGTAATGGGCAAAAAAATGTGTGTGTGTGTGTATATGTATATATATATATATATATATATATATATATATATATATATATATATATATATATATATATATATATATATATATATATATATATATATATATATTCGATTATTTGGAAAGGACCCGCACTCCAGTTTCTTCAAACACATGAAAATCTTTATTCAAACATCACTTGTCGAACATATGTATTGTTTGACCGAGCACCCATGAGTCTGTTGAAGAGGAAGAGTGCAGACACTTCTTTGGACTATATGGGATTGCGGCACTCACAGTATTTGTGTATCTAAAGGCAAAATGTATTAGATTGTCAACGTTTCGATCCCTTACAGGGATCTTCGTCAGGAATGTACAAAACGTTTTGTACACTCCTGACGAAGATCCCTGTAAGGGATCGAAACGTTGACAATCTAATACATTTTGCAATTAGATACTCTTAAGCCAAATACGTACGTCTACGGCAAGTGAGTTACACTTGTAATTCTGTTGCACCCAATAGCTAGTTGGCAATCCCTTTATATAATTGATTAGATACAGCCAACACAATCTGGCTTGTGCTTCTTAGGTCCACTATAAAAATCAGTGCCACAGTGTGTCAGATAAATATATTAATAGTAAAAAGATGCAGAGTGAGAGTGTGGTTGCATTAATGGAAACTATGCGGTTATAGAGCATACTGAAAGAGCACATGTGCTTAATCAGTTCTTTACTTCAGTGTATACAATAGAGGGACCAGAGTTCTAAGACCCACTCGATAGCTGCACTGTTGGCTCAGCTCAATCTCGTCAGTGGTTGATGTAGGATATGGTGCATAAAGGTTTACTTAACCTGAATCTGAACAAGGCACCAGGGCTAGATGGAATACAACCTCAGGTATCTAGAGATTATTTCAGTTAAGGCCTCATTGTGACATTTATATTCTATGTGTACTGTATATTGTGAGTTGGTCCCTAAGCTCAGTAAGTGACAGCAGCACAGAGCATGTGCAGTGAATCAGCAGAAAAGAAGATGGGGAGCTACTGGGGCATCTTTGGAGACACAGATCTTCCCTGCTAAAGGGCTGTGGTTGCCATGGGCTGATGCAGTAGCCCAAAAACATAATGTACAACATTTCTCCCTGTTTTTTTTTAGTTAAGCTTTAGTTCTCCTTTAAGAGATCACATCAATTATTATGTTCTGAAGAATTATAATTTGCCCCATGACTTTATAAAGGATAAGTAAATGAAGGTGTTTTGGTCATAGTAAAGTTATACACGTACATTTTAAAGGTAACTGACTAAAGAATTTTGTAAATAGGTTGGTTAACAATGGTTCATTGTCTATTTGAAGATGGGTTCTTAGTGCGGCCCCACAGGGTTCTGTATTGGGTCCACGTTCTCTAAAGGTCTAGGAGGATTGGGAAGGTGAGAGATGTGATGGTGGCTGATGGCAGATAAAGGACCAATGAGGATTTTTAGGTGTGACAAGTGCATGTGAAAAGTCAGCCCATTTATTCTACAATGAGTTTTTCAGAAAGATTATTTGCCTGCTTAGAAAACCTGATGCCATTATGATTTTGAAAACATTATGATATACATTTTTGTAAATTGAAATCAAAAGTTGCAAAGACTTTGATTAGTGTTTTTTGAGTAGTGCAGTTATTAGTGATGGGTGAATCTGTCCCGTTTTTGCTGCGCCGAAAAATTTGGGCAACAAAGAAACATTTGCAAAACAATGAAAAATTTGCAAAATGCATTGAAGTCAATGGGCGGCGAAATTATTTTGACACAAGCAACAAATTTTATACGTCCAACAAATTTGACTTGCGTCAATTTTTTTTTGTCATGCCGGATTTTTCACTGGCGAATATTTGCCACAGTTTTGCAAATTTATTTGTGGGCGATGAAACACAGAAATTCACCGCAAATCCATGCCTGGTGAATTTATTTGCCAATCATTAGCAGTTATAGGTGAAAAGCAGGCTGAAGTGGGTCAAGTAGAGATTAGTAGACAGAAAGAGGGCACGTGCTAAAGGAGGCTAGGGATGGTGAGAGAGATGATGGTGGCTGGACGGAGGCAAAGGATCAAATGCATGTTATAAGTCAGGCCAGGTTTTCTACATTTACTATGAGAATAAAACAATTATACATTTAAACTCTGTATATCAAGTAAAATAACAAATGTAAAAAATATGATAAGCGTATAAAATAAGATAAATAGTTTCTTTAACCTGTACCATGCCTGTGAATTTTACCTGACAAATTAGAATCAATGGGTCTTTGAAATCTGCTTGGCAAATGGCACACATATCACCGGCTTCTGCACACTGCTGGCTGGAGGCACGGACACCATACTTCTGCTAAAACAACAACACAATAATCTATATTATTTATTTAGACAATACCATGAAAGCAAGATTGCAAATTCAAATTTGGATTTGGCAGATATGTCTGGGCTGAACTGAAGGATGAGCTTTTAGATGCAAAATTAAAATGTACTACCTATCGTGAAATATTAGTATACAATTCTATGAGTAAAGGCACAATGCTATAGGTGGAGTCCTTTTATACAGGTCCTTACTTTCACTACAAATCAGAGAAAAGAAAATCATGATATAAAAAAAGGGTGAGAATGGGAAAGGTTAAAAAGAGAACTAACTTACTCTGTTCTGTCTAAGGAAGGGGTCAGTATTACTTGTATCATATTATAAAATTGCATCAATGTATTACTCTATTCTGCTAACAGGTAATCTCATTTTATTCCTCAGATCAGTTACTTGCTAATAAACACTGTGCTTATTTCAAAGCTGTACACACAATCTTCCCTGCAGAGAATGTTTTACCTGAGGGTGGCACAGAAGCTTCACTGCTTTCCTTAATCCTCCAATTCGACCACAAATATCAAAAGACTGGATGAGAGAAAACAGAATTATTAAAAATGCATGCACAGGCCATGTTATTTGATTTTGTTTCTAATAATGCCCTCTGCCCCAAAAGTGAATATTATGCTGCAGGGACTAAAAGGAAAGAAGGCTTCAGAATTACAGTATTACAAGGGATCAAGTGATGTATGTACCTGTTCTATCATGAGTTTTTATTTAAAATTATTTGTGCGCACCATCGTCTGTTATGTGCTTTGGCACTAATAAACAGGAACAATGTCTAAAGGTGGTCACAGACGCAAAGATCCGCTCGTTTGGCAACATCTCCAAACGAGCGGATCTTTCCCCGATGTGTCATTAACGAGCATGGCTATATGGGGGTAATCTGATTGTTCGGCTGTATGGCCGAATGATCCGATTACGATGTGCCATGGGCTCTGGCGGGATCGGTCAGGTCAAAATAAAACCTGAACGATCTACCAAACGAGCGATCTCCGCCGGACGAAAGATGTCGGCACACACCACACACGATCCGAAAATCATACGAATCCTCTATTCGTACGATAGGATCTGTGTGTCTATGGCCACCTTAAGTCCCTCTTCTTGAATCCAACTATGGCTAGATCATTTAGCATATTAAGTGATATGATTAATTAGTAATAGACATGCTTGCAGGTCTGGGACTGGCCACAGGGTGACCCCAATGAACAGAATGGGAATATGGGTTATTTATCAAAATTCAAATTTATCCCATAATTTTCGGAAATATACTCCAACCAAATCACCACAGGCTATTTCCTGTTATTTGTCAATACATTCTCCTGAAAAATTCCAGTTGGGGAAAAAACGCGAAAAATACTGAAAATTGTCCGAAAATTCAAATCGTATAAATATTTCGGATTTTCCACCAGAAAACTCTGGATTGTTGCCTGAAAACCACAAAATCATCAGATTTTTGCACAAAACCCAGTGCAGATCAGGATATTTTTGGGACTTCTCTCTCCCAATGACTTATATACAACCTTGGCAGGTCTGAGATGCCGGATTTTTGGATTCAGACTTTTTTCATCCTTGGGGTAGAATAAATCCCAAAAAAATTTGAGTTTTTGTTTTCACAAAAAATTCAGATTTTATAGTAAAAAAAACAAAACAAACTCGATTGTTCGAGCTTCTTGGTATTCAGACTTTAATAAATAACCCCCTAAATGTGATTAAAAACAATAAGGTAATATTGCATCTTGGACAAACCTCTTGTGAAACACACAGTTGGAGAAAAAAAAAATATGCATGTTTTTCAAGTTGTCAAGTGTGAAACAGGCTTGTTCCCAAAGAGTGCGCTCTGCTTCTATTTTAGCAACTAACATGAGACTTGCATGTTATTATTGGACTCTAGTGAGTTGGTTTCATACTATAGGGACTTCTATTCCCCAAAAGGCTTTTGGAATTTCATCTCGTCACTCTATATTGATTTAGAGAAGTATGTGAAGTATCTTTTTGAAACTAAAGCTTTGACAGCACAAAAATAAGCAGTTTACACTCACATCAGACCTAAGAGTACAGAACTTTTTATCTGTGTACAATTTAGATTTCATGTTCTTACAACAAAGGCCAAAACATAGCCATATTCTCTATTGCATGTTTAAATTTAAAGTACTGTACTGTAATTTGTATATTGTGTTATACTGGGAAAATGCCCAAGCTAGCAATGTTCACTTATTATTGTGGGCCACTATCCTTTGTGCATACTGTGTACAAAGATGGATGCATCTGAGCTACTATTGGATTAGTGCAAACAAATGTGCATGTGCACAGCCTAGAGGGAGCATTGTTAGCTGGTGCCATGAGAAATGTGGAAAAATAAAATGGATCCTTGAATATACCAGAGAGGATAGTAAGCTCTAGTGGGGCAGGGACTTGTGATAATGAACCATCTCTGTAAAGGGTTGCATAAATGTGCAAACAGTATATAAATAGAGCATAATAATAATGAGCAGAAAGAAACTACAGGTATGGGACCTGTTATCCAGAATGCTCGGGACCTGGGGTTTTCTGGATAACGGATCTTTCCGTAATTTGGGTCTTCATACCTTAAGTCTATTATAAATTCATTTAAACATTAAAATAAACATTAAATAAACCAAAGTTTTGCTTCCAATAAGGATTAATTATATCTTAGTTGGGCTCAAGTACAAGCTACTGTTTTATTATTACAGAGAAAAAGGAAATCATTTTTAAAAATTTGGATTATTTGGATAAAATGGAGTCTATGGGAGACAACCATTCCGTAATTCGGAGCATTCTGGATATCGGGTTTCCGGATAAGGGATCCTATACCTGTAGTAGAAAAAATTAATGGTCCTGAGCATGATAAAAACCCTCACATTTGTCTGTGTAACTTATCCATCTCTGATTTTAGGCCCTGTGCCTCAGTGTCCATTTTTTTCTTGCCTGATGTTTCATTTAACGTGACTGTACTTTTATAAAACTTATTCTCACAGTTTCTTGGTCACTAAAATATTATAAAAGTCAGCACTGCATGTATTAGCAGCAAAATATATAAAACTATACATACATAAGCTAGGCCATAACATCAGGCTGTTAAATGTGCTTTTTACTCTAGTTTTGCTTTGGCTCACCTTACAGAGGCTGTACAAGATAATCAGGATGCTCCCCAAGAAGTATGTGTTTGATGGATCATCCCCAATAATGTACTTATACCACAGCTGGATGGGTAATAGGGAGCGAACCAGCTGGCTGAGTTCTTCAATCAGCAGGTAGAATTTGCCCTGTGGAAAGACAATTGCACTATTAGTACTGGAGAGAACTGCATGGAGAGGCTTTAATTACAGATACTTAAAATCTACCGTAATAGGATTTTCTTTGGAATCAAGTCAAGAACACTGTAGTTTGCTAAATATGCAACAGTCTGTGATACTTGTTTTAGTTATACAAAAATAAACAGCACTTACATTGATATAAGCCCACCTATCAGTCATTCACATATCTACATACAACATCATTACACTATAGTCTTTTGCTACATTTGCTCAGATCCAACAACACAAGATTAGGGTGCAACACCATTTCCATACGACTGCCAGTGATTTTCACAAACCCAGTCAGAACAGATTTTAATAGGAAAACACATCAACTTAAATGCCAAAACATCCAATAGATTGTACGTTAAACGTATATTGTGAACGAATCTTTATACCAAGAAGATAATGATATATTGAACTATATATAGTGTCCCTTGTAGTGTAGATTAGTGCACAGTATATTAAATGCACCAACAGAATATTACTATACAGCTCCAATAAGGATGTAGCAGATCGCTGTACTAAGCCTTAGTGGATTGGCTATTGAACTTTTTTTTGCAGCTCTACTGGTTGCTAGGGGGCTAGTTATCTTAGTAACAGAGGAATGATTTGAATGGTAGATGATTAAGAAAGAGTTGAACAAAATAAATCTTATCATGATTATACTTTTCTATTTGTTTGAATTTGCGGATTTAAAGTAGCCATTAACGTCAAGATTTTTAAAAGGTCTTTTCGATACTGTACTAAGATCTTGATCGTTTAAATATACAATTTGTCCATCAACTAAAAAGATAATTTCAAGTGATATCATCTAGTTGAAGCCAGGAAAACTGCGGGTAGCTGCCTGCTTGGCCCTACAAACAATTGAACAATGGATACATTTCACTGTGAACGATGAACATTTTCTAACCTGCCCGAATGATTTTCTGACCGATGTCGCACAATAAATCGTAAGATACACAATCGTTCGGTGCCCGATAACCTCACAATAATTTGACAGATATTGGATTGCACTAAAATCGGTCAGTAAGGAGAAAAAAACCTTAACCTTAAAACGTTAAGCCACCAGCAGTTAAATTTCAGATCAGATTCAGGAAGTATGGAAAGCCAAATTTAACAAAAATGTTACAAAGAGTTAATTGTAAAATTAACTTTCCCTTATGTGTGTTATTTTGCAGGTATAATATAATCTTTTATAAAAGTGTATGCTCCAAAGATAATTTGCATAGTGCGTGATTCTGTGCTGCCTCTAACGTCATATTACATGACTTACTATTTGTGGCTGCTTTATAAACAGAACAGGTAAAGTTCCCATATTATTTAGTATGCTGGGGATACTGCTTGTAGAGACAAGCCTTCCAAATTGCCTTGCATCACAGCGGCCTAGCTGGTTCTGTTGAGGCTGGAGTCCTGCAGTATAGTATGAGGCCAGATCTGTGCCTTTGTTGCTAAATGTTGAACCAAGCAGTTAGAGCATTATTGGATAAACTTGTGTCCAGGTCAGGCAACGAAAATGCAGCTGAACAGTGCACATGCTCCTAAATGTGCCCTACTGAATGTGCATGCCATAAATTAGAATAATAGTATAGATGAAGTGACATGGTCATCGCATAAATAAGCCCTTGGCAGAAAATATATGTATGAAGTGGGCGATTTTTATTTCCTGAAGACTAAGTGGATCTAACTTGTATAGCTGCATTATATGGTTCGACATTGGAGTTTTAACAAGATTATCGGACTTGATACAGTCAGTTGTTATAATCAGAACATTGGACAAAACCTAAACAACATCTGGGAGAAAGGACAGAACACTGTATATAGTCTACACCCAAACTACTTACTTTAAAGAACAAGAATTGGACAAAGCATTCACAGTGCTTAAACCCAGCTCCATTTCGCTAGCTATTTGCAATTTATTTGTGACATGAATGTCAGAAAAGCGAAGGCACCTGGTATAAATCCCTCCATCAGCTCCTTATCACCTTAGGCAACTGGCACAAAAAAACTGCCATCTCCGCAGCACAAAGAATCTGAGTAGGACATTGTGCACGGAGCTGCCGACACTGCTGCGCTACAGATGAAAAGACTATAGAGTGTGTTACACTGATTAAGGACTCAGAGATGGATTACAGTCTTCTCAGTCAGATCTATCCCCCTGAGGTTGTTGTAAGGAAAGAAGTGTGTATGTTTGTGCCTGTGTTTAGAAGCTGAAGGAGGGAGGAAGGTGAGATCATACTGCATGCCTCGTGCTCTCCAGTCCCGCAGCTACAAATAAGTCTCATTGCTCAGAGCTTTGGCATTTTCATGATCTCATAGCCCTCCAGCCGGCTTGCCAGCAAGTTCACATTTTCATCTGCATAAAGCACCTCACTCCATTAGTTTTCCCTTCTCTACTTCAGGGGCGCCAAGCAAACAAAAAAGTGATCTTACAAGAATATCTTTAGGCATCACTTCTATTGCCAGTCTGTGGATGAGCAGTTTAGATACCTGCTCTGCACAAACCTGGACAGGATAAATGAACATTTATAATGTTATAAGGTACATGGCTAAAATTGTAATGGTGAGTGATACACAATAATGCATGCTCATAAAAAGGAGCAAAAATTGAAAATGTTGTAATAATTAAATATGTGCTCGTAGATTGGAATAATCTTATTAGCCCACAGGTGCAGAATTGATGAGGATTGTAAAATCTGGTGATTTTCTTAATTGGACAGAGTTTTCATACGCAATAGTCAATTGTAAATTTTTCCTGTCTGTAGCCTCAAGCAACAACGAGGAACGGAATAATAAAGTGGTGGAAACTACAAAAGAGATCAGCATGGGTGGGGGAGCCAGAGGCAGATGAGATAACCACAAATACAGGGAATACGTTGACAGAATGTTAAATATAATATGTGGCCAACAAAATACAATTTTCTGCCAATGGTAGAAACATCCTTAATATACTCTGTATCTGTATCTTTGCTTTGCAATCCAATCACATTTCCATTTCTAAAGTTTTTCTGTGTCTTAAATCACCTTAATCTTGTCTTGTGCCCCACAATGTTAAAGCGATACCAATATAGTCGTATAGAAATCATAGGAATGTGTCAACGTCTAGGAGTTGCTGCACACCGAATATTTTCAATTAAAAGCCCCCCGAACCTTCGTTGACCCACCCCTCTGACACAGCTAACGGATCTTCCGAATTGCTTCAATGACACTGGGCTGGGGGAGGAGGGATCTTTTCATAGGCTGCAGTCCTGTTTTCCTTTGTAATTAACCTATGGAAGAATCGTGCCGCCCACAGCCCAGCACCATTGAGACAACACAGAAGATCATTTAGCAGTGTCGGAGGGCCGGGTTAACGATGGTTCGCGGCACTCGGGCGGCTTTTAGTTGAAAATTTTGGAGTTCAGCAGCTCCTAGATACGGAAAAGTTCCTATGATTTTTATAGAAATGTGTCGGTATGGCTTTAATGATTCTTATTACACACATTTGACAGCTTGGACTGAGGATCCTAACAAGGACCTATGTCACCTTTTCATGGCAAGGGTCAAAAAAAGTCCAGCTCCAGCTTAAGAATATATAAAAGTGTGTAATACATTGATCTTATAGATTTTATCCTTGTGTTTGCCTGTTGCGTTTTGATGTACGACCAGTTTTCTTTGGTACTCAGCACTACTCCAAAACCAGAGTCTGTTTGACATCCAAGCAAAATCTACAGCTAATGCTTCAGTTCTGAGAAGTGATTCTGAGGTATATTTAAGGGAGCCTATCATTTTTTTCCTACCAATTTTTTCTCTCTATATCCTTCATCCTAAAATGGAAACCCACCTTGTATTTCATTCATAGTCAATGACTGGCAGCATATCTAGGTTTGGGCGTTTGTCTGTGGGCTGAAACATGCCAGCAGAGAAAAGCCTGGTGTGCCAACCCATTAGCCTAAACTGACATACAGGAGAATACAGAAAATAAATATATGTTGTGTTCAGAGGCAAATAGGCAACAAAAATACAGCTCTTTAATTGCAATGAGGAAGGATTCATATTATTATATTCAATTACAGCAGAAAAAAAAAGTATACATTTTTCTAAAAGAAAAAGAACAAAACAAAACAACGTGTCACTTGATGTTATGCATCCATTTGCAATTATTTTAAATTTGCATATCACCATAAAGAATGTAAAATATACATCATAAAAAGGGAATCCTTGATCCAACGGGACCATAAATACGGTGCATGTAAGGGCAGCCATACAGATGTAGCAGGAGTTAATGTAAAAGCATTAGACAATCTAATGGCTTAGGATAGCCTTACTGTACATTACTAGTAGACAAATCCCAACATCAGCTATATGCTTGAATAAAGTCGGGTGTTGAAATTGCCATGTGCTTATCTGCTCAGCGCTGATTGTTACCAGAAAACAACAGTATTAGGTAATTTACTTTAAATAGCAGCTTGTCTCTTGACTCCTTCTCTCCCTCTATTAGACTGAGCTACATCTGTGTTTTGAAATCAATACTGATTTTAGAGTTACATGGCTCTGAACCAATACACAGAATAAGCTTTTCATTGCTACAAAACTGAACCAGTCCCTTTCTACAAATTAATTTACCATTTTGTCCATTTAACCTATGATGCTAATGTGACCTTTTTTGTTTTTAAAATTTAAGTAGAAAGAATGAGCCCAGTTTGCAAGTGTTTCTTAATACAATGCTATAAAACAGGTATGTACATATACCATGACTTGCCATAAGGCTGATAACACAATTACATTCCTAATAAGATACCTGCTAGCAACTGCCCCCCCCATGTATCAGACACTAGTAATGCCAGGCTGATAACGATGGCACTTTGCAACTGGGTTTAATGAGAGGTGTTAGAGCTTAGCAGCAGTAAGGGTCGGGACACACGGGCAGATTTGGGGAGATTAGTTGCCAGTCATTTTCCGAAGTCGCCGGAAGATGCCTCCGTGAGGCAATTATGGGTGACTTTGAAGCGCTCTGAATGCCTGCCCCAAGGCGATTTTCATTTTAGGCGGCGGAAGGCAGATCGGTCACCCCAAAGTAGAGATTTGTCGCCTGCCGACTAATGTCCCCGAATCTGCCCGTGTGCCCCAACCCTTAATTCTAGACATTTACAAAGGGTCAGGCTGTTTGGATAGCAAATATTTGTATATAAATGCTGGAAATAATGTATAAATTGGGAATTTAATAACTTTTTCTCAAGACTCATCTTCATCCGTACAAAAGGAAGGGTCTAGTTAATCAACATTTTGCATATAGCCAGCTAATACATTGGCACAACTCTGGCAGATTGGATATGGTTTGGTTGGAGGTGGAAGCCGAATGGCCTTATATCCATGAAGGTGAGTACTCATCCAAGGAATGACAGAGTACTAAATTAACTGGACTAGTAGTACTAAATGAACATGTGAGTGGCTTCTCATAGGTAAAAACGACCACATCACATAATCTGCCCAAGTGTCCTCTATTTGAATGCTCAATCTTTAAAGTTTCAAATGTTTCCAACTTTTTTTACTTTAGGGGCTGTTTACATTCTCTGTTTTTCCATATACTGTAACTAAGCTTTCCAAAGTAAGCACGTTTCGTTTTTGCGAATACTGATTTTCAATATTTAGATATGAATCTATCCTGAAGGTCAGCAACCACTTTTCAAAATAATGTACTATTACAAAATGTTTTACAGAAAACTAATCAATAGAATTATTAATGGTTAAAACAGCTTCACATTAACTCCCCCTGACATACATTGTTAAAATGTTCTGACTTTTGTAAGAGAGAGAGATCGAGGAGATGCAGACAGCAAGACTGTCCATAAAAGAAAATAACAATAAGTGTTTCCTTTAAACTATTCACAGCTTTAGCAGCTAGGCTTACCAGTAGTGATATTATTTTAAGTAAACTATGAACCAAATAAATGAATATAACTTTTTTCCAAGTTAGTTAAAGGGATACTGTTATGGGAAAAAATTTTTTTTTCAAAATGAATCAGTTAATAGTGCTGCTCCAGCAGAATTCTGCACTGAAATCCATTTCTCAAAAGAGCAAACATATTTTTTTATATTCAATTTTGAAATCTGACATGGGGCTACACATATTGTCAATTTCCCAACTGCCCCTGTCATGTGCCTGCACTTTAGGAGAGAAATGCTTTCTGGCAGGCTGCTGTTTTTCCTTCTCAATGTAACTGAAGGAGTCTCAGTGGGACATGGGTTTTTACTATTGAGTGTTGTTCTTAGATCTACCAGGCAGCTGTTATCTGGTGTTAGGGAGCTGCTATCTGGTTACCTTCCCATTGTTCTTTTGTTTGGCTGCTAGGCGGGGAAAAGGGAGGGGGTGATATCACTCCAACTTGCAGTACAGCAGTAAAGAGTGATTGTTTATCAGAGCACAAGTCACATGACTTGGGGCAGCTGGGAAATTGACAATATGTCTAGTCCCATGTCAGATTTCAAAATTGAATATAAAAAAAATCTGTTTGCTCTTTTGAGAAATGGATTTCAGTGCAGAATTCTGCTGGAGCAGCACTATTAACTGATTCATTTTGAAATTATTTTTTTTTTCCCATGACAGTATCCCTTTAAGTAGGTCCTCTTTTTTAGTTTATACACTTCCTTTAAAAGTATGTGTAGATTCTTTATTACTTTTTCATGCTAATTTCTTAATCTAAACCAATTTGGAGCTGTCATTTTTGATTAAATATGCCTCTGAGATCCAATATTGTGAACCGGGCTGGAAAGGTGTAGCATGTGATTTTACAAGTCATTTTTCAATAGAAAGAAACTAGCTGCTGATTCTGTAGCCAAGGACTAAGTGATCATCATCATTTCCATCAGTGGAAATAAAGATGTACCAGTGGAAACAATTGCTAAGCAAACAAAACATTGTCAGCTGGCAGCTCTGCTGAAGACTACTTATTAATCAAAACGTTGGCTTAAGGAATATCAAAAGCACCAGGCAGAAACCTGGAAGCTCTCAGTCTTTTAATCATCAAACAGCATCTGTGACTGAACTGGGCGCCCAGCTAGTGGCTCCCAATAAGTTGGTATTGTAATCGAGAGCCGACCAGATGTGTTTATGTGTTGAAAATGAATCTACCTCTATTCTTTTGCTACAACAATTTTTGCTTAGCAATTCAACGAGCAATTTCCTCATGGTGTGAAAATGCCCTTTGTGTTCCAATGCGTATGGGGTATCCAACTTCATGAACCCCTGGCCAGTTAAAGAAAATCTGTCTCTGTATGTGGTTCACCATGTGATGTAGTTGCTATTTATACAGTTTCCCCACAAAAGAGAAATTGCATTGAAAAAAAACCATTTAATATAGAATAATTAAGATGAACACAGCTGGGAAGGATAAAATGACTGATAATCATGTCATGGTTCACGTTTGGAAAATGGTTGGTAAGCAGAGCAGGCATATCAAGTGCACAGCCATTGCAACTTAAAATTCTTAAAGCTCTTTAATGTTTTGTGAAAACAGGTGAATCACGGAGAGTAAGAAATAAAGTGAGAACAACCTGTCACTGAATGTGGATAAAACGAAAGAGATGATTGTCGACTTCAGGAAAACTCGCTCTGCTCACACACCACTCAGCATCAACGGCTCCACGGTAGAGACAGTAAAGAACACTAAATTCCTGGTAGTCCACATCTCAGATGACCTCACCTGGACCACCAACACCGCATCCATCACCAAAAAGGCTCAGCAGCGTCTTCACTTCCTGAGACGACTGAAACGGGCCAGCCTTCCGCCCTCACAGTGTTCTACAGGGGCACCATAGAGAGCATCCTGACGAGCTGCATCTGTCTGGTACAGTTGTGCCAGCGCTGCTGATCGGAAAAGTCTACAGCGGACTGTCAGAGCAGCTGGCAACATCATTTGAGCGGCTCTTCCATCACTGCAGGACATCTTCCACAAGCGCTGTGCAAGAAAGGCCTCCTGCATTGCACTGGACTCCACACACCCTCACACGGACTGTTCACGCTGCTCACATCCGGCAGATGCTTTAGCAACATTAAAGCCCGATCAACCAGGCTGCGCAAAAACTTTTTTCCACAAGCGATCAGACTCCTCAACTCACTGCCTGCCGTCCCACTACATTCCAGACACACCTGAACTGTGAACGGAACTTTTGTTTTACACTTCTGTACTTTACACACCGGGACTACCTCAGAGACACTCTGATATCTGTACTAGCTGGAGCCACATCGTCTCATTTCACTGTGTATTCGTATACTGCTGAGATGACAATAAAGTTTACTTTGACAGTCTACCCTCATAGTTTAGGTCTTCCATCCCTCTAGTCTAACCAGTTTAGTTGCACGTCTTTACACTCTCTCCAGCTCATTTATATCCTTCTAAAGGACTGGAGCCCAAAACTGCACTGCATACTCCAGGTGAGGCCTTACCAGGAACCTATAAAGAGGCAAAATTGTTTTCATCCCTTGAGTTTATGCAAGACAGAACTTTATTTGCTTTAGTGGCAACAGAATGACACTGCCCATCTACAAAAATATGTAGATCCTTCTCAGTTAAGGAAACTCCCAACACACTGCCATTTAGTGTATTGTAAAGCAATATATATGACTTTAAAATACAGTGGGTTTAAGGTTAATATTACTATAAAAGTAGTTGCAATTAAAAGCCGTATTTATCACTTTCTGTTCTGTGAACACAGAAAAATCTCATTGCTCCATTTATTTTCATTTAGACTGAAAACCACAAATGTTTTAAGAAATTTTTTTCCTTAATAAACACTGCTTATTTGAGGTTCTGAAGAATATTCTCAAGTATATCTGCGTTCACTTCTTTTTGGCTGTGTTTGTTCTGAAATCATGAGCACAAAGAAAACTCAAATCACACATGGTTCTGTTGCATATTTTTCTTTAATAGATTAACATTCAAGATAGAAGTTGCACCGCGCGCTCCTATTTATATACCTGCACCCCCGTGACATCACGGAATGCGTGGGGCACACCAGGATGCGAGTATATAAAAAGGAGCGTGTTTGGCGGAAGTGGGCACTAAGAGGTTCAGCCCACACCGCCCACAAACTTCGGGTCGGCCCGCACATCACTATTGCAAACCTTTTATTTAATTATATTAATAAAAAACTTGTACTTGTTTCAATTTCTCCCCATACAATACTTCTTGTAGAATCTACACTGGACAATTACTCTTTCTGTTCAAGAGAATGGAAAGCAAAGCACTGCGTATCTTGACAGCGCTATATAAATAAATGATGATGAGGATGATGATACAATTGGATTCTGCACACCACTGTTTGAAAACTAAACAGATTAACACAACAGTTATTTATTTTGAAACTTAAGCCATAAAACAGTTGTAGTGAACATGACCTTACAGGGACTAATCACAAGTACAAGGCATTTATGAAATGATGTACATATTGTATTGCCTTATCTTATGTAATCTTTCCTAAACTTTTTACATAGGTTCTATTAGTCCAAGATCTATTCGTGTACGAGTAAGCAAAAATATGACAAATGCCTTGTATCTTTATCTGTTTCAATATCCAGATTATAATTTAAGGAAACAAAAACATTTTGAAACACTTGGTTGTTATGAGTAGATATGAGCAAGTATTGCTAATGATGCACTATGTTACATTATGGAATGAACTCATCAAAGGTTGACTTATTAAAAGGCTGTTAAAAGTAGTTCTTCCAGTGCATTATGTTTATTATTATACAGTTTAAATAAGCTCTTCAATGAGTTCTTGCCAGGCAAAGGGAATGTATTATAGCAAGCAGTTAATAATAATTTCAGTGGAATAACACTGCTGTTTAAGTATACTGAAATCAAGAAAGTTACAATTAATTCCCATGACACAGACAGCATTATTTTTAAGATTAAACAAAAGTTGGAATATTTACAGCAAACCAATAATGGCAAGTACAGACAGAATAAGCTAAGCACTCTGTGTAGTAGTGCAGTGCCGAGAGTTAATAAAAACCACCCATCAGAAGACTTTAATCCTGCTCTGATTTCATCTGAATAAGCTGAATCTTTCATGTGAGACAAAGTCTCACTGGGTTTCTGGGGTGCTGTTCATTCCGATCATGCGCTAGCATAATGACAAGGATTAATGACTGCTCTCATTTCTTGGTAGGTAGAGGAGGTGGGGGTGGTGAATGACTCTAAACCTTTTCCGATGAAGCAATTTATCTCAGGAGAGATCACTTCTTTTGGTTCAGCTTCAGAATATTAATTCCTTTCAAAAACAAAAAAAAAAAATGCAGAAGAAAACGAGAGGGGGTGAGTTAGAAGAAGCTCATCTTGGAGGAGGGCCAGGGACAAATCAAGATTTGCCTGACTGTATTCTCTGATGCCAGAAGTTAATTGATCTGCCAGTGGTACTTGTCAACCAATAAGACAAGAACTGCAAGCCAATCAAAATCTACCAACTTCTTAATTTTCTGTGGGACATGTCTTGTGATGAGATCATTTTTATTAGATATATATATCATTTATGAAGCCAGGAACTTCACATATATCGTACGGGTTGGGCCAATGTATCCTGAATAATTGCCTTTTCATCTCTAAATTACAAAAATATTCGGTATACAAACAAATTCACTCAAAATGCACTTTTATATATTAACAGCATATTGCTATGTGTATTGTCAGGTTGTGTGAAAATAAAACAGCTTAATTAAATAAATAAATTAATCTGAATTATGATTTTTATAACACTTCACCTGAATATGGAATTGAATTGTTTGTATAACAATTGGATAGCAATTACTTAAAGTGAAGTCAGCTTATTATCAGACTTTACATGAAAATCTTTGTTCTTGGCATTACATCATTAGCAAAAACATTAGCAAATTAATCTGAAAATAGCAATATGACAAGGCATCACGAGTATTATGAGAACTACATGAGCACAACGTACCTTTGATTTAACAGCTAGGATGATTCTTGGAAGAGCGAGCACCAGACACTTCACTGACACGGTGATGTACTTCAGAACGAAGTCTGAGATGCCCACAATCCACATGAGCTCAAAGAAATCCAAATTTTCCAAGTTAGGTTTCAGAAAGATAAAGCTAAAAAATAAGGAAACATTGATTGGTCTTCTAATTCTAGTTATACAATATGATCCTGTTTAAGAACTGCTAGGTGGTAAACTGATGGAATCTGAATGTATTAGATGAAGTCTATAATTTTGGCCAAAATCAATAAATTAAAAAAAAGTAATAGTCCACACTAAACACTGTTGAATGTTGGCCCAATTGCTTAATTGTATATGCCCCAATGCAAATGTATTGTAATGTGCCAAACTTCAGCTTCACAAAATATACTGCATACATTAAGATTCTGTTGCAGTGATAGCCAAGGCAATGAAAACATGTTGTACAATAACTAAACAGAGAAGGCAATAAATTGGCTACATCTGTTCTGTAGCTGGGTATTCAACTAACAGGAATATAATCAGAAAGGTGATACTACAGTAATCCATCAAAGTCAGTCTAATACATTTTGATTGTTCTTCCATGAGGCAGAACAAAACACCCTATATATCTTGGGCAGTTTTGCACTTGTTTCCACTTCAAAGTCCCAAAATATTTTATATATTTATATATATATATATATATATATATATATATATAAATTGTATTTGGAGAGGTACAGCTTTCAGATTTTAGAAACATTGCTCAAACCCTTGTTTTAAAATAGGAGGAAAAAAATGACATCTCTGAAATATGCATTTCGATGGATATTGAAGACTAAATGGGTACAGTACATATATAATGTGTTGCTAAGAACGGTAAATATATTTCACCCACATAAAGGCAGCAAGGAATTTAAAAGAATTTGGGGAAAACCCAAAAAAACTTTAAAATACCTTATATATTCTGATAATCTAGAATTTATAAAATGTTCTAAAACATAACCATTTAAATTTCGTATAAAATGCATATAATAGTGTCCTTTCTTTATTAAAATGTCAACAACCACAACTTCTTTCCAAATCCCTTTAGAGCTACTATACGCATTGGCATCATTAAAGTAGCCGTTCACCTTCAAATTCACTTCTTGTTATAGCATGTCCTATTCCTAGCAACTTTTCATTTGGACCTAATATTTTTTTTATAGTTTTTATAATTATTTACCTTTCTTCTACATCTTTGTAGCTTTCAAATAGTGGTCACTGAGCACAGCAGCAAAACAAACTATTGCTCTAGGGATAAGTGCATGTTTTGCTTTTTCTGTTTCCCCCCCATCTTCAAAAAAGGCATTACGGCAGTGTGGTGAGCACAACTTTCCCTTGTTTGTTATAGTTTATACAGGAGCAGTGACCAGCTCCATGTTGTAGCTCCCACCCTTCCCAGCTATAGTCAGGTGATCCCACTGGTGTCTAATAAAAGGGCAGCCAAGTTTGGGAGTTTTACTTTGAAAGCAGCTAGTAAGTTGCGGGTAAAACCTAGTCCCTTTGTAAAATGTATAATGAAGCAATAGAATTCTTAATGAATCAGATGAAAATTAAGCGTAGGACTGGCCAGATATGGGATGACTGACGTAGTTGGCCATCTTAAATATATTGCAATATATGGACAAACAATCCCTGTTTTGTTTAAAGGGTAAGTCATTTTTCAGTAGCAGTATGCACAAAATGTCTCTGTCTTAAATATATCGATAATGGGTTGAGTGCAGAGGACTCTTTTATTTGACTATAAGGCATTACGGCAGAGACAGACGCAAAGATTCGACGAATTCGGAAAACAACGTGCTCCGAGTGTCATCCCGCTGGCGATTTAGATTCTAGCCGGCGGGAAGGCTTTTTGGGGGGAGATTAGTCGCGGATTAATCTCCCCGAATATTCTCTTCTGTCTCTGCCCTTAATGTGCCTATTGCACTGGTTGCCCACAACATTTCTTATCACATTTAATAGTCCTCCTATTGTTTTATAATCCCCTAAAAGTCAGAAGAGGGCCTAGCAAACAAGGCAGAATGGTGTGATATAACTGAACTCAATAGGATTTTTCTTTTATAATCTGTACACGGAATTATCCCAAACTGTGCTAGAATTTACATATCTCTGCACATTTCGGCAGGAATAACCTTTACTACAAAAAACATAAATTATTATTGTGCATCCTGGTAGGGGTTTTAAAACAAGCCTTCAAAACAATCTTCAGTCTAAGTGCAGTGTAAAGTATAATTTTATTTAATCCCCTAGTACAGGTCTTTTTGGCATAAGTACGCACACCAGTGACCATCACTCAGATGGTTGGCAGAATTGCTTGATGCAATGGTGTTGCAGGTGAATAGCAATGCAGTAAATCAGAATTTTAGTGTACCCTTGCTAAAAGGGATTCTGTCATGATTTTTATGATATAGTTTTTATTTCTAAATTACACTGCAATTAATTCACTCTAGAAGATAAAATGTAATTCCTGAACCATGAATTGGTGTGTAGGCAGCCATCTCAGGTCATTTTGCCTGGTCATGTGCTTTCAGAAAGAGCCAGGACTTTAAGATGGAACTGCTTTCTGGCAGGCTGTTGTTTCTTCTACTCAATGTAACTGAATATGTTGCAGTGGGACCTGGTTTTTACTATTGAGTGCGGTTCTTAGATCTACAAGGCAGCTGTTATCTTGTGCTAGGGAGTTGCTATCTGGTTACCTTCCCATGATTCTATATAGGCTGCTGGGGGGGGGGGTAATAGCACTCCATCTTGCAGTACAGCAGTAAAGAGTGACTGAAGTTTATCAGAATACAAGTCAGATGACTGGGGGCAGCTGGGAAACTGACAATATGTCTAGCCCCATGTCAGATTTCAAAATCAAATATATAATATGATCTGTTTTTGGAGAAACAAATTTCAGCGCAGAATTCTAGTGGAGCAAGACTACTAACGGATGTGCTTTGTAAAAAACACTTTTTCCCATGACAGTATCCCTTTAAAGCCAAATAAAGCAACAAATATAGCATTGCTTGAGTAATACAGTACAAAGTTACTTTTCCATTTCTTGTAAACTAAGCATAACAACTATTTTAAACTAGAAATTAGCAGTCTGTACTTCATAGATAAAAAACAACACACTGAGAAATGCCCTTTTATTTAAATTTCCTGCTTGCTGAAATTGTGATTATCTAGCTCTTCTGTTTGAACATTACAATCAGAAATTCATTAATTATCAACACCAAGTCCGACAGTGAGCGCCAGTTAAAGAACAAAAAATGCACAAGGCCCTAAACTGTGCCCTCCATGTGATCTGTACATAGTGGTCAACCTCTGCTTCACAAGCCTGATCCTACGGACTTCACATCCCTCTACCTATCCATGACTATAAGCTTAACTATACTCTTACTTTTATCACTGCTTGATGGTGTTAAAACAAAACCACACCTCCAAATAATGTAGCTCTATAAAAACATATTGCATAAAACAGCTCATATGTAAAATCTTGCTTTAGATAAATAAACCATCCTCATAATATTATACTTTTTCCTCAGTATCTGCCATTGGGTAATCCTAAATAGAAAACTGCCAGTACGTGCCGCCCCCTAAGATCCTACAAACAATCCATGTTAGGTCACATGACCCAATAATGGCTAAAGTTCTGTCTTTTGCTTCCACACGTCTTCATGTTACAGTTAGAGCTACAGTATTTCTGGTGAGGTGATCTCTGAGGCAGCACACAGACCATCACAAAATGGTGGTTCAAGGTTAGAGATGTAAAAGGGCAATATTTACATAAAAATGTATATTTCCAGTTGTGTAAAATGTTTTTAATATGCCACCTAATATGATATAAACTATCTGCTGTATTCATTTTGGGGATAACGTTTTCCTTTAACTCTCACTTTTGCTAATATACTCTGGGCAAATGACGAACTCTCAAAATTAAATGATGGCTAATGTTTAAAATGAATAAATAAAATAAACAAATAAGTGGAAAATACTCACACAACACAGTGGGGCTAAATGAAACCTAAAACATAAAAACACATGATTACATAAATAAACAAAGTGCAAATGAAAGAAAGAATTGTTGATGGTTCCGGTCTTTTGGAGAAGAGCACTAGAGAAGATGTAATAAACACATACATAATGTATTTGTCATTAGTTTCAAACACTAGAGGTGAGTTCAGAGAAGTAAAGAAAACAACTGGATTAGATAGTCTGAGTCTTGCATCAGGTCGGGTACCAGCGGATACCGCAATGTGATCAGGACTCGGCCGGATTAAACTTCATGTGCCCACTGTGTGGGTGGCCCTCGGGTACCTGACCTGCTGCAGTGGGGGCAATGTTGCATAACTTAGCTTTCTAATGCAAAAAAAGTTCACTGTGACATCGCCTCCTGTTGGCACTGCAATTACTGTGAGGAGCGGGTCAGGTGACATCCATGGGATTGAGAAGGTGGGTAAGTGGGTCTGGGCCAGGCTTAGGGTAAGAGGGTATCGGTTAGGTGCGGGTCTTAAAAAACAGACTTGTCTCTAGTCTGAGGTTAATGAGATATGTTAGGGGATATCGCTTGGAGGATAATATTATTATGATAATATACAAACAAGATACATTTCAGAATTGTTTGAGTAGTTCTGAAAGGCTAACGTAGTGGCAGAGCAGAACAAATCTGTGACGGATGTTAATAACTTGGTCCAAACAACATTTTATGCCGATTCTTCACTATATTTATCACGCAAATATAAATGTAGCGTTTTATAGGAACTTTTATGATTATGAAATTTTTCAGATTTGACACCCCAAAACTCCAAAAACTCAGGATATCTTCCAATTGTAAACAGGACATCTGCCATTGACTTCTACATGACCACGGCAGGTTTAATAAATCACGAAAAATTTCCCATGGTACTTTCCCATTTAAAACTCTAAATAGAAATTTTTTTAAAAAATAACTCCCTAAATATAACAAAATACCTGTAATACTGACCTGTACTGCAGCTGCTGAGACTGAATGCTATATAGAAGATAAAGTGTGTTGGCCATCAGGAACATCACAATCCACATAGCTGCAAACACAGAACGCTTTTCCTAAGCAAACAAGCACAATGAAGCCAGTAAGTACAGAGCAGAAATTTTTGGTTACTCTTGAAATTGCATAGATTAAATAAAATATGGGAGCTCTATTTTATAATTATTTAAACCTTGTTTTGCTATACAGGCACTTGTCATAACCAATACGCTGGACAAAAAGTAACAAAAGCAGCAGGATATGGCTGCTAAAACTAGAACTATTCAACATTCTTTTGACAACTATTCTTGAGGTGGGAACAGGGGGCAGGTGCACTGCTTATACGGACACTTTACAAAAATACACTGATTAAAAGAGAGGAAAACTGGTCTTCTACTTGCCGCTTGTAGACAGTCAATATTATACCTAATAGACAATATGGTACATTAAGTTATGATCAATGCCATCTTTGCATATAAACATCTGCAGTTTGCATGAGGCCTTCCTTCTCGTACTGCAATTTCTTTGAACCATTTCATTATAAAATGAATTGACCAGCAGTTCAGTATTTTTTCAGGAAAGTGTTTTTGTAGATATCAGGGTTTTAGGTTTAAGCCATAAGTGGTTATTATCAAAGAATAAAGATTATAGAACATCACACTTGTACATAATTGCTGTGTTGTAGAAGAAGCTCAAGGTTAAAGGCCATTCTGTTATTAGGGTTGTAGAATGTTTGCACAGAACAAGGAATACATCTGTTGTCCCAAGTCACAAGTATTCTTAGTGCAAGGTTAAGAAAGACACATAGTTTCAGAGACCACAGCACCGATACCATTCTGGACACTGTAGTTACACCTTATTTGGCTATTGTACTGAGACTATGAGTCTGTCCCTAAAGCTGTAAATGGAAGGCAAGATCCCAAGGTTCTGCAGTTCACTCCCTTTGCCGGTATATGACCTGTTCTCCCTCAGATCGACCAAAATGCAAACAACCTTTTCTTCAATTGAAGATATACCAGCGCTAAAAGCTCAGGGTAGACACAAGAAAGAAATGCAAACACAATATAGTGTAGTAGTTTTTAAATCGAATGAAATATATAACCACTTGTGCGGTAGTTAAACGATGTGGTTTTGGGGTCTTCCACCAAGGGGTTAAAAGGCCATTTTTCCGTGCTTTTGATAAATAGTGTGGCCACCTCCTGTGTGGGGCAGTGGGTACTTACAGACGTTTATAAATATCACCCGCATATAATAAAATCCTTTGTCCTATTCTTGGTGAGTATGTGGGGCAGTGGGTACCCACTGCCCCACATACTCACCAAGAATAGGACAAAGGATTTTATTATATGCGGGTGATATTTATAAACGTCTGTAAGTACCCACTGCCCCACACAGGAGGTGGCCACACTATTTATCAAAAGCACGGAAAAATGGCCTTTTAACCCCTTGGTGGAAGACCCCAAAACCACATCGTTTAACTACCGCACAAGTGGTTATATATTTCATTCGATTTAAAAACTACTACACTATATTGTGTTTGCATTTCTTTCTTGTGTCTACCCTGAGCTTTTAGCGCTGGTATATCTTCAATTGAAGAAAAGGTTGTCCCTAAAGCTGGCCATAGATGCAAAGATCTCATCGTACGAATCGTGGATTCGTACGATTTTCAGAACGTGTGTGGAGAGTCCCGACATTTTTCGTTTGGCAGAGATCGATCGTTTGGTCAATCGGACAGGTTAGAAAATTTCTGTCGGCTGCCGATAATATCTCTGCGTGTATTGCCGATCGTACGATTTTCAGTGGGAGACTGTCACTAGCTTTGTCTATCGTAGGATTGCTGTCAGGGGCAGAACATCGGCTGATCTGTTCTTTAACTACTTTATTTGGTCGGAATGTTAAGACTTTGATCTGAATGGTTAGTGGCAGGTCGGGAGATGGGAAAGTCCGATCGTACATTGATTCATACGATTGGATCTTTGCGTCTGTGGCCAGCTTAAGATGGAAATAGTGACACGGTTATGGTAAAACAAGAATGATGATTGGAAGCCACTGGATCAGCCCCATGGAAGAAAAAATGGTTAAATTGTAACATGTTGTATTGCTAATTGTTCCCTCCAGGTCCCCAAGAGCTTTCAGGAAGTATGAGCTATTATTTAATACTCTGTATTATATTACTCTGTATTAATGTATACCTCAAATAAATATGTCTGGTTAATATCCTGTGTGAATCTGAATGGTTAAGTCAGGCCTAGGGGGAACTTCGGGCCAGGCTCAATTTAAGTAAGTCCAAGAGAGACTAACTCATTGTGGGCGAGAATCATAAATCCCTAGTTGAGAATCATATCGATAGACAAGCGACAATATATAAGAATATATTTATATGATCATTTATATTTGATTATATTTATATTATATTTTATATTATCCATATATTTATGGGGGCTCGTCCGGGATACGACCATTTAAATACAACAGTTTTAACTAACTGAAACACCACAGTTAATTTTTAATCCCCAAAGCAAAGTACAGGTGATATTGGCCTGACATGGCTATATAAGATCGAGCAACAGGGGATCCTTCAAGATTTCGCAGATGTTTTCATGAAAATTGCCCTCAAATACTAATTTGTAAGTGAATGTAAAATTTCCCTAAAAAAAAAAATAATTGTTTTTCACATGATGTACCTATTTTGTACTTTCCCTCTCAATCTCCCAAAAAGTAAAAAAAATAGGATCAATCACTGCATATAAGAGGAAGATAAGCTTAAAATTATATACACACATTAATATTCAAGTTAGCTTGCAGGGTGCATTTATTGATCATTTATTTATATATATATTTTTAATTACATTTAATTTACCATTTTATTCCATTTTTAGTTTAAAATGTAAAAGGCTATCTAGCTGCAGGGTCACGGATGCTGACAGCTAGCACTTTAGATTTGTATTGTAAATAATATTTGTAAGCACTTATCTATTAACCCAGTTAAATGCCAGGCTGGAAAGATAAATAATAAAGGGACATTTACACACACATATGCATATTACGCTAATTATAATTAATAATAACGTTATTTGAAACAGTGTTTGGTGACCCTGGCAACCAGAAAGCAGATTAATCCCAAAGTAAGAGATTTATTATTAGTAATAACTTTAGTGTTTCAGATCTTTTTCTATATATCCTCCACTCTGCTATTTAAACCAATACCTGGTTGATAGTGTAAGTGAAACCCTAGCAACAAAATTTCATTTCTTAGAGAGCTGCACAACAAAAACATGACATCATTCAGAAACCAAAAAGAATACAAAATAAACACCAATGAAATACTAAAAGTGAATTTCGAAGTAAACTAAATGGTTAAATCGTGCCTTACCTTTAGTGAAACTTGGTGTTTGAGAGAGGAATTTGCATAAGCAAAGGTACTGGCCATTCCAATGCAAACTGCTATCCCTAGAGAAGATCATAATCCATATTAGTATTGGGTCTCTCTTACAAATTGGATTAAATATGAATATTTATGCTTGGTGCTCAATATTATTTTCATCATTTATTTACATAGCGCCAGCAGGTTACGCAGACTTTACACTAATTTTATAACAGAGTGGAGGTTTACAATAAATGAACAAACGAAATGTAATTAGTTCACCAGCCCATAGTAAATGTTTGTTGGCATGCTATGCTATATCAATTATAATGTCTATATATCTAACTGCTAGAATGCTGCAGGGTCTTAATCACAATTTTATCATGACAAAAAGAGTCACTTACCACCTTGGCAATCTATACATAAGAAAAAGCAACAGATATTTCACATTTGATTTAATTTCATACAACTGAATACTGCTTCACTAAAAATCTTTGTTCAGAAAACACCCCAGTACTCAGATGTTCTTGGGAAATGAAAGACATACCACAGTTGTCTATTTTGTTGAAAGTGGAGTCAATTATTATGCAGGCTGAAAGGGGTTCCCAAACTTTTTCATATGACCGAATGCCCCCGACCTTCCTTAAACCCTGCCCATTTTCCAGTAAGCTCCAACTCTTTTGGGGTAAACCATTCTAGGTTTAATATGGCTTAATAAGGACCAATAGGGAGTATATTGATTGATTAAAAAAAACAAACAAAAACCCTGAAATGTTGTTGTTAGCCTTCTGCTTGTCAGGACTGCTCAGTCTTCCCTTTCAGCCCCTCCGTCCTCTCCAACAGTCCTCATCCAAGATGGCAGCACAATTGACTACACGTGGGGAACAGCACAGCGATGACGTCACGCGCATGCCGCTAAATTCAAAGATAAAAACCCTTCCAGGTCACGGGTTTAATGCGTTTGTTTTGGACATTCCTGGATGCTCTATTATTCATGTTGGACTGATTTGTGGACTTTGACCTTGCCTGCTCATCGACTTTGCTGTTCATCTGCATGCCTTTTGAACGTCTGCCTGGATATTGATTTTGACAACTCTTTAACCCTATTTGTACTGCGTACTTGGACTTTGATCCCTGGGCTTCCTCCTTGGTCCGAACTACTCCCGCTGGGAGCCGATAGGCCCCCTGACTTTATAATCTGGCAATGGACCCCACTGAGGAAGCTGCGCCTGATGTCAAACGAGCACTCCGAGGCCTGGCGTCCCGCATGGAAGATTATGAAGCTCAGCAGGTCCGTATTGGGCAAGTACTGGATACTCTTCTTTCCCGCATGCCTTCTGTGTTTCCAGTCGTCAGTAATCCTCCCGCAGCCGTTATTTCTCCTACTGTGGCTTCGTCAGCTGGTGAGGAAACCGATCGATTGGGCAACACCACTTTGGGAGAAGAATTCACCTCTGATGCCAAGGCATTCTTCCAAGCCTTCTGTACTGTTTTTGACGCCCCTGGTCATGTCGCCAACGCCTCTTCCTTGCTTTTTCAGATTCGGCATGGGAAAAGTAGTGCCAGTGAGTACGCCATTAATTTTAGAACATTAATGGCTGAAACGAACTGGAACGAGGCATACGCAGCAGTGTTCTAGCAAGGCTTGTCATCCAGACTCAAAGATGGCAGTCTCCAGGGATCGTCCTGAATTTTTGGAAGACTTAATTGATCTCGCCATCAAGGTGGATACATGGCTCAGGGAACATCAATCTTACGGGGAGCATGGCAAGAGACTTCAGCTAACCTTGGCCCCAAGCTTCCAAAGACCCCTGTTGCCCCCGTCACCCCAGCAGCCTTCTGTTATTCCTCCGGAGGAACCCATGCAGGTCGAAAGGGGGGCAAGTCTCTCTGAGCAGGAGAAGCTCTGGAGGCTTTTGGCAGGACTTTGTCTATATTGTGGTGGCCAAACTAATTTTGCCAATTCCTGTTCTGTGAAGCCAAAGGATCCTCTTCTTTAAGGTAAACCTGGGATGTGGGTGGCATTACTCCCACCCCCAAGAGAACTCTCACAGGTTTCTTCTGCTGTTACAGATTCGCTAGGCCACTAAGATGATCGTCGGCTTTGCCTTCCTTGATTCTGGGGCTGCCGGAAACTTCATGGACGCTCTTTTTGCTTAGTATATGGATGTTCCCCTGTATCCATTGTCGACTCCCCTAGGGGTTACAGCTATTGACGACAGGCCACTAACTTCTGAGATAATCTCCATGACTAGAGGGGAATTGCCTATGCAGGTTGGGACTTTACATAAAGAGAAATTATCGTTCCTCATTATTTCCTGCCCCTCCGTTCCCATCGTTTTATGATTACCCTGGCTTTGTCTACACAATCCCTCTAATCATTGGTCCTCTGAACAGATCTCTCGCTGGAGTCCTTTCTGTCATGAACATTGTTTACCTTCTACTCCTCTCCACCGTGTGACCATCTCCTCCACTGGTCTTCAGGCCCTGCCGACTGTCTACAGGGAATTCTCCGATGTCTTCTGTAAATAGTCTGTGGAATTTCTCCATCCTCATCAGCACTATGATTGCCCTGTCGATCTTCTTCCTGGAATCATGCCCCCTAGAGGATGTACTTATCCACCGTCTCCAGCAGAAACCTCTGCCATGAAGGATTATATCCAGGAGAACCTCCAGCGAAGTTTTATTTGTCCCTCTACCTCTCCGGCAGGGGCTGGTTTCCTCTTCGTGGAGAAGAAGGATGGTGGTCTGCTTCCTTGTATTGACTACCGTGGACTTAATAAAATTACGGTTAAAAACCGATACCCCTTGCCACTTATCTCAGAACTATTTGATCGACTGAAAGGGGTTAAGGTTTTCACCAAGTTGGATCTACGTGGGGCTTACAACCTCATCTGCATTCGTGAAGGTGACGAATGGAAGATGGCATTCAACACCCGGGATGGGCATTACGAATATCTGGTGATGCCCTTTGGTCTCTGTAATGCCCCCGCCGTCTTCCAGGAGTTTTTAAAGACATCTTCCGGGATCTCTTGGGGAAATCCATAGTCGTGTACCTTGATGACATCTTGATCTTCTCCAAAGACTTGGAAAGTCATTGTTTCCAGACGAAAGAGGTACTCGTCTGAGTAAGAACTCTCTCCAAGTTGGAGAAGTGTGTCTTCGAGGTGTCCAAGATCCATTTTCTTGGCTACATCATCTCTCCAGAGGGCTTCGAGAAGGACTCCGCCAAAGTTTCTGCGATCCAAGAGTGGCCCCTTCCTTGAGCACCACGGCCATCCAAAGATTCATCGGGTTTGCAAACTATTACCGTTCATGAAGGGGTTTTCCTCTCGTTTTGCCCGCATTCTTGCTCTTAACCGAAAAGGGGGTAAACCTAACTCATGGCCTCCTTCAGCCATAGAAGCATTCCAATACCTGAAAGATACTTTCACCTCTGCCTCTGTCCTTCGCCACCCTGATCCTCTGTTACCCTTCTTCATTGAGGTGGACTCTTCCGACATGAGGGCTGGTGCTATTCTTTCCCAAAGACACTCTGCTGATGGGAAGTTACATCCATGTGCATACTTCTCCAAGAAATTCTCTCCCGCTGAGCAGAAATATTATGTTGGGAACCGTGAACTCCTGGCGGGAAAGCTCACTCTCGAAGAATGGTGTCACCTTTTAGAGGGGGCCTCAAATCCAGTCACTATCTATACTGACCATAAAAACCTAGAATTCATACAATCTCTCAAGAGGCTGAATCCCCGACAGGCAAGGTGGTCCCTCTTCTTTTCCTGCTTTAACTTTATCTTGACCTATCACCCTGGCTCTAAGAATCTGAAAGTGAACGCACTATCCCGAAGCTTCACTCCCGTGGATCGTCTCCCTGAAAGGCAAAAAACTCCTAGTCTGGTGGCCGACTATCCGCAAAGACGTCAAGTACTTTGTTGCTGCCTGTACTGTTTGTGCCACCTCCAAGGCTAGCCATACTACAACCTCTACCTCTAGAGGGAACACTGTCATCTGGGTAGTTATAGATCGCTTCAGTAAGATGGCACACTTCATATTCCCCTGCGAAAACTTCCCTTAGCAGTGGAAGTATCCCAGCTGTTCATCCAATTGATCTTTCAACTGCACGGCTTCCTGGAGGAGATAGTCTCTGTCAAAGGATCTCAATTCACAGTCAGGTTCTGGCGATCCTTATGTAAAGATTTGGGCATCACCCTTCAGTTCTCTTCTGCCTACCATCCCCAAACCAATGGGGCAGCGGAGCGAGTGAATCAAGCGTTAGAACTGTTCTTGAGGAATCATATTTCCCTCTGTCATGACGATTGGTCCGATCTCCCGTGGGCGGAATTTGCTCATAACAATGCATGTCACACTTTCATATGAAGATCTCCTTTTATGGTCAACATCCTCAAGCCTTCCCTCAAGACTTTTTCTTGTCGGATGTTCCCGCTGCAGATGATCATGCAGCCCATATGTCTGCTATTTGGGCTGCAACCAAAGCAAATTTGGAAAAGAGTGCCCTAGTGCATAAGACTTTTGCTGATCATAGACGGAGATCCTCCCTGCAGTACAAAGTTGGAGACAAGGTGTGGCTGTCCACTAGGAATATTAATTTAAAGGTTCCTTCTACCAAGTTTGGTCCAAAGTTTGTCGGTACTTTCCCCATTTCAGAGGTTATTAATCCTGTGGCAGTCCGACTATCACTTTCCCCTGTGATGCAAATTCCTAATGCATTTCATGTCTCCTTGGTTAAACCAGCAATCTCCAATCACTTCTCTTCTGATCAGTCTCCCCCTTCATCTATTCCCATGGGGAGTACAAGGTGGAAAAGATTCTGGATTACAGACTCTCCAGGGGTTCCCTCCAATTCCTTATTAAGTGGAAGGGCTTTGGTCCCGAAGAATGCTTGTGGGAGAAATGTACATGCCCCTCGATTGGTAAGGGAATTCTACAGACAATTTCCCCAGAAGCCAAGGCTTGGTGGTCCAGTGGTCCCCCTGCGGGGGGGGGGGGTACTGTCAGGGCCGCTCAGAGTGGTCTTCCCTTTCGGTGCCTCCGTCCTCTCCAACGGCACATCCAAGATGGCGGCGCCCACTGACTACACGTGGGGAACAGCCACGCCGGTGTCTTCATCAAGACACTGGCGCAATGACATCACGCACATGGCGCGAAATTCAGACATAAAAACCCTCCCAGGTCACGGGTTCAATGACCGATTATAGCGTTTGTTTTGGACTGATTTGTGGACTTTGACCATGCCTGTTTATCGACTTTGCAGTTTATATGCCTGCCTGCCTTTTGAACGTCTGCCTGGATATTGATTTTGATAACTCTTTAACCCTATATGTACAGCGAGCTTGCACTAGGCTTCCTCCTTGGTCCGGACTGCTCCCGCTGGGAGCCGATTGGCCCCCTGACTCTGCTAACAGAGAAGTGGGAACCATGACATATTCTTAAAAATAAACAAAAAAAACCAACATTTATACACCTATATACAGAATAAAACATTAATACTTTATGTGAGAGCACCATATTTAAGTACCATATTTAAAGGAATTGTTCAGTATAAAAATAAAAACGGGGTAACTGAATGACTGGATGTTTAACATAATAGCCAGAACACTAGTTCCTGCTTCGCAGCTCTCTTGGTTTCCGCTGATTGTTTACCAGGCAGTAACCAACCAGTGACTTGACGGGAGCGCACATGACTCATAACTGTTTGCTTTTGAATCTGAGCTGAATGCTGAGAGTCAATTGCAAACTCACTGAACAGTTCTGTCCCATGTGCCCCCTTTCAAGTCTCTAACTAGTTCAGAGTTAGAAAGCTGAAAAGCAGGAAGTTGGATTCTGGCTATTATATTAGCCAGTCACTCCAGCCTTTATAGATTACATTTTTGGCTAACTAACTATATTAGAAACATTTTTTATTTTGCACAGCCTATCTATTTAGCCAGTTTTTATTTTTACACTGAACTGTTCCTTTAAGATATACCTACCTAAAGGTTAAGACAGTTCGGACCAAAATGCTCTCTAAATTATTCCTAGATGTGGTTTATTGTGTTATGGATCCCTTAGTTATGTACATTATGGGCAGACAGCCTTTCTTACAGTAAGGTAAATAGCTTTCATGGCATTCAGCCTGTAAGACCACTAACTTGGAATGATGATGGGCACAGCAGATTATTGAAAGGTATCCACCACATGATCATACAGTTTTTCACTCAGCCTGCTACATTTCCTTGGATTTGTGACAAACTCTTTGTTACGGCTATTTGCAAAGCACTAGTAGCCCAGCAATAACCAACTAAACTAAATATATTGAATATATGGTAATTGTACATTGGCATACATTTTTCTATTCCTTTTCCTAAATGGACAAAAACAGCACTGCATAGTTCATCATCTATTTAAGACCACAAGAAGGTGGAGACTGTGGAGGAAATCAATTTAAAAGACTTAAAATATTAATGCATAAATGGAAAATGTTTTTTAAACAGTTAAACGTTTAAGAGTATATTGTACACAATCACTTCTGGTTTTAAGATACTTCTTAAACCATCAGTGCTTATGAACAACAAATACAAAACTAATGTACAGAAAAGCAGAAATCTAATATACAAAATCAATATAAAATGTGCATATAGTACTTAGTCTGTGTAACGTATACCCACACAATAAGTTGTTTTTGTTTTTATGAAAATCTCATAAGAGTGTGACTGGAGATATTGTTACCATTGATAAATGAACATTCTGTAGCCTCAGATAAATAAATACTCATACATATATAAAAGTGGGAAAATAATTGGAAAATAAACTCTACTATAAAAATAATATATATATATATATATATATTGATATATATATATATAGTCAACTACAAGAGGTCCTTTGCACTCAACCCATTATCAATATATTTAAGACAGCGACATTTTGTGCATACTGCTACTAAAAAATGCCTTACCCTTTAAACAACACAGGGATTGTTTGTCCATATATTGCAATATATTTAAGCTGGCCAACTACGTCAAAGTCATCCCATATCTGGCCAGTCCTACGCTTAATTTTCATCTGATTCATTAAGAATTTAATTGCTTAATTATACATTTTACAAAGGGACTAAGTTTTACCTGCAACTTACTAGCTGCTTTCAAAGTAAAACTCCCAAACTTGGCTGCCCTTTTATTAGACACCAGTGGGATCACCTGACTATAGCACCCCCGCCTAATGGTTTTAAAAAATAGTGGTGAGCACAACTTTCCCTTGTTTGTTATAGTTATACAGGAGCAGTGACCAGCTCCATGTTGTAGCTCCCACCCTTCCCAGCTATAGTCAGGTGATCCCACTGGTGTCTACTAAAAGGGCAGCCAAGTTTGGGAGTTTTACTTTGTTTGTTAAACGTTTCTGCACATGTCACTTTATATTGCTCACATAAGGAGAAAGGAAGATTAGAAATGCTGATGGGACATTTGCATTTTGATTTATGCCATTTAAGCTTTGGGCCCATGTGAGTAAAATCAACTACTGGACCAATCCTGGTCTTTAGTGTGGGTATTAAACTTACCTGAACCCTTCTTCATCCACCTTACCAAACACGTGGGATGTCATATTTTTCACTATTCACGCTTATACTCGTGTATTAGTTGGTATTCACTGATTCAGTTTATTGAGTGTCACGGGTGTTAAAATTTATTGACGTATTACACTATATATTTTTTCTTTTTCTGTTTTTTTCCCCCCTACTCAACAACGACTTGCTGTTGAGACTTTGCTTTCTCTGAAAGAAGAGTATGTTCAGAATGAAAACTTATGCAGTTCCACAGATATGTATACATCAGCCAGTTCTATAACTGTTGGTAACACTTACCAAGTTTATGCTGAAAGCAGACTTTAGCCAGTAAAATGAGTATAAATGGAAGCCCCTTCTGTAGCCAGAAGATAATGGCCCTGAGCTCAGACATGGCTGGTGCAGGAGTGCCATGCTCCTCATTGCTCTCTTCTCTGTGCCGCTCTGAAGTAGCTGCATGTAGCAGAGAGGATCGGGAGTGAGAGTGCTGAAAATGGTGCTGTTGGTGATGTGGAGGTGGCTGTGGCTGCTGCCGGTGGTGAGGATGGTGATGATGATGCGTAAAGGGGCTTGATTCTGAGTGTGTGCTGGTCTCCTCCCTCAGTGGTGGAGGCATCTGTATGAACACTTCACCCCCACCAGATGAAGATCCCAGAACTAATCCAGACTGTACGGTAATGGGACCCGGCTGCAGTCCTGCCAAACTGGAAAACAAATTCTGAGTTGAAGAAGCATCTTGCTTCAGTCCATTGAATACTCCATCTTCTGTATTAGCATCAGAACTCAAGTTCTGGTTACGGTTCCTTTGAAAAAAGGGTTTTAGAGTTTAGAGAGAGGAAGTAAGAAGTGTACCTTGTATTCATAGATTGGTTTGCCCCAACAGCAGATGTTCTAATATACTTCTGATATTTACAACAGCATGCATAGGCAGAAGTGGTACAGTGGTGTATTGGATTTTTAAACATGGGTGATCTAAGAGCCGACCAATATCAACAATGCCTTTTTATTGGTTTGAAATGCTGTTCGGAAACAATCGCCTGAAACAATATATCATTATATGTATGGCTAGCTTGAAGGGGAACTATTGCGAACATAAAAATGTAATATAAGCTTCATCATACTAAAATAAACTTGCTGAATACAATCAATTTAAAATTCTGCATTGTTTCTGAAATAATAAACATAATAATTTATGTTCACTATTCTTCTCTCAGCATCTGTTTCTCTTCATTCTGTCTTCTTTTAGCAGTTGGGTGTCAGATATTCATTGACAGTTAGATCCAATATATCTTATAGGGGGGCTTCCTTTCCTAGCAGATGAATTAGAGCTCACTCAAATAACTGATTCCAGTACAAACAAAATCTAACAAAATAACTGCCTTTTGCACAAATTCTGCATGTAGAGAGACAGGATTTCTGGTGATTTTAATAAAGTGAGCTCTAATACATCTTCTAGGAAAAAGAAGTCCCCCCCCCCATAAGATATATTGGATCTAAATGTCATTGAATATCTGACACCCAACTCTTGCATGAAGACAGAATGAAGAGAAACAGATGCTGAGAGAGGAATAGTGAAGATAAACTTGATTACTTCAGAAATGGTACCGAATTTTTAAAGGATTGTATTTAGTTAGTTTCTTATTTCAGTATGCTTAAGCTTATATTAAATTTTCATTTTCGCGATAATTCCCCTTCAAGTAAGCCTCTGTTAATTTAATTTTTGGTGTACAATGGTACACACATTTAGTTGACTGATATAAAATGAAAAATGGATACTGGATAATTAACATAATTACGTTATACATGGCTATATAATACATTTGAGCTTTCTCATGTTAGGGGTATGCTAACATCCTCTCAGAACAGGCCTGTTCTTCATAAATTTCGCTGTAAGATTACTGATCATTGTGAATTTAACAAATTGTTGCAATGTTATTGTACAGTAGCTGTTTTGTTCTGTTAGACATCCAGTCATTCCAGCCTTTGTAGATTAAATTTTTATTTTGCAAAGCCTCTCCATTTACAGAGTTTTTATTTTTATACTGAACTGTTCCCTTTAAGTAAGATGTTAGCCGGACTTGGATTGTGATTCCAAGCAGGCCCTGGCATTTCTAGTACACAGAGGACCAAATAGACACTCACCAGCACAATAAATAGTGACAGTCTATGGCATCTTACAGAAGCCCCTCTGGCATTTTCCATGAATCCCCAGACTGTAAGCCCATGCCTGACATAGGACATAGGTCTTATGCAACCAGGTCATATAGCAATATGTTTATGGAAGAGAACTATTCTCATCACTTAGTTATGCTCTTTTGCAGTAGCTTAAATACAGAGGAAGCAGTCAAAATGTTTTCATTCAAAAAACTTTTTGACTGAAGTTTGTACTAGGTGACACCCAGTTGTCTCAATATAGTAATGGAGTACACAAAATATCAAACATATCTACTATAATTAAATTCCAATTTAGTGAACATACAGTAGATAATTTTTTTTTTTAAATTATGTGTTTGTATTCTCACCTTTCTGGAGGAGGGTTGTCTGTGAGGCTGCTGTGTCGTCTCTGCATTGTCTTCAGAACCTTAAAACAATACATTTACAATGTACTGTCTAAGGAGGAAGGCAGAGGGCACTGAGCTTCGACTTACATGAGCAGTCTTCTCCCAAAATGAATTTCTATAAAAGATCCATTGGGTTAGGATTTAGTGTAGTACTAAATAAATATATCAAAATACAGCATATTTATTTATTCCATTAAAATATTTAGCAGGTAAATGTTTTAGTTCCCTTTCTGGAACATTACCAAGAGCCTGTAATGGAATAAATTAAGTTAATATTACACAAGTTTTTTCAGAGTGCACCAATACTAGGGATGCATTGAATCCAGTAATGGTTTGGGATTTGGCCAGGATTCAGCAAGATTCGGATTTGGCCGAATCCTTCTGCCTGGCAGAAACGAATCGGAGCCCTAATTTGCATATGCAAATGAGGGGCGGGGAGGGAAATCGCGTGAGTTTTTGTCACAAAACAGGATTCGGTTCAGTATTCTGACGAATCTTTTGCAAAGGATTCAGGGTTTGGCCGAATCCATAATAGTGGATTCGATGCATCCCTAACAAATATCAAGGGACTTTATTGAAAGGACTGTTTGGCAGCACACAAATTTTAATTATTATTGAACGTATACTGAAACACTGCAAGTTTAATCATATACTGTATATACTATAAGTACATACCACAGTTTACACAGAGGATCTTCTCTGCATACATTAAATTCAGCATATTGCTGGATGCTGCCATATGACTTGTCTCAATAGTGCCATAGCAATACTGCTAGTACTGAAACAAGCAATATATGACACGTATGCTCACAGTATGGCCAAAGGTTTGCCACCAGACCATAAAAAAGTGGCAACCACTACTGTAATAGTAGTAGAGGTTTTATGATATTTATGGTTTATAACCTTGTGTTGAGAAAGTCTCAGCCAAGTAAGCATTGCTTCTTATTAATGAACAAACAGGGAAATACACACACGACTGTGAATGCAATATAAACTAGATTCTATTTTCCTTTATACAGGGAGTCCTCGAGTTACATACACCTGACTTAAGGTGGCCATACTCAGGCAGATAAAGATGTCGATATCGGTCCGACCAATGCGACAATTTATCTGCCTGTGTATGGGGGCTTACGACGGGTCTTCACGGTCGATATCTGGCCACGATATTGATCGGGAAGGTGTCATTTTTCCTGCGACCCACCTGTCAGAGCCCATTGCTCCTCGTTGTAATCAAATTGTCCGGCCCTAGGGCCAAATGTTTGGATACCCCAATAAAGCCCTGTCGTTAGTGGGCACATCGGGGAAAGATCCGATGTCACCAGACGAGTGGATCTCTTCGTGTATGGCCAGCTTTACATACAACTCATACTTACATACAGAGGCAAATACAGTAATGTACTGTAGTTTGCTTGACTTTTATTAGCATTTAGCTTTAATAAACCACCTGCCCCAATCCCCTCTGGTGAGTGTTGTCTACTGCAGAGCAAAGAAAGGTAAAAATAAATAATATGTCTAAGTTGCATTCAATAAGTAAATGTATATGTTTCAACTTAAGAACAAACCTACAGACCCTACCTCGTACGTAGCAGGGGGGCTGCCTGTATTCACATCAAGCTAAATACCAATTGAAACGTTGTACGTTTAGCAGATTCTCCTCTATAGATGAGATGCATACATAATTCATGGTTCAATTCTGGGCACTACCTTTTTTTAGGGGTCAGCCGCCCAAAATCTGTTGTTTTTTTTTAAATAATGAAAGAAAATGTAATTCTAAGCAGCTTTCCAATATCCATTCCTTACACATTATTAACGGTTATAACATAATCAATATGGAAATCAGCATTTGCCTGTTTACTTTCTCTTTCTCTGCCATTCAGATTCTGACTCCTGACACAATGTAGCAGAACCTGGAGGACATTTGCTTTCATTATGCTTATAGCACAGTTTTGGGTGGGGATAACAACACAGATATACTGCCAAGACAATTCAATGGCATTCAGTGATCTATTGTTAGTCCTCTCAAGCCAATTAGTCAGGCAATGCATTTTCAATGTGTTCTAACCTGCTGTGACTGAGCTGCAGCATGTGACTAAGCATTCAATGACGTTTTGCTATTGCTGGTTGACGCATGAATCACATTTATAGTATTTATATAAATCCATACCTCCAACAAAATACAACCGCTATTCCCTCCACACTAACACATTACCTTTTCAATTCCACCTTATACCATTTCCAGCGGAGCAAGCGCAATTCAATCTATGTTGCTTAACCAATCAGGAAAGCGGGGCAGATGTTTTGCTGAGCGAGGTCACGTGGAAGGCGGAGAAGCCAGGGAAATCCATAAGCAGCATGGTCGCCATAGAAACGGCTGCCAGGAGCCGGAAGTAAAATGTTAATAGTTCCGGGTTGCTTAGATAGTGGCTTCTATTTTGGGTAGATTGAAATAGGACGCTTAGGGTTACTTCGCAGTTGTTTTCTATATATTAGTTGTTAGGGATAGAGAAGTGCAAAATAAAGTGCCTCGTTATGATACTAATTAGTTCTGAGTGAGGATGAGGAATCTGAGATGGCGTTTGACGTTGCCTGATGTATAAGCGATAAAGTGCGCAAGAGGTTGATGTTTGGAAGATATATGTTGGAGAGTATAAAGTAAAGGGCCGGGTGGAGGATCCGCAATGGCGTCGGCGCAGACTTGTAAATAAAAACAATGCGACAAGTGGTCTTAGAATACTAGGGTTCAGGGTTGTGCAGAGATTAGGGGAGCAGCCAGTCTTCCTTCTAATGCAGCGAATAAGAAAGCTTTTATAATGGCCCTTTACGTGTCTATGGTTTGGAGGAAGATCCTGCGAAAGAGATGGGTTCTTGGTGTTGTTTTCGGTCTTTCCCTCATTTATTTTCTCACCAGCACCTTCAAGCAGGTGAGTACTATAGACATAAGGCAAGAACATTTCATTTTCCCACGTACATTTTGTTAGGCACCTGGTGTGTTATATATGCTCCATTGTTCCATACAATGCAGGGAATTCCTGCTGTTGTGTATGCCAACTGATATAGGTACATGTATCTTGTCACCTCGTATTTAAAAAGGGCATGTAAAGTCTAAAATAGAATAAGGCTAGAAATGCTGTATTTTGTATACTAAATATAAACATGAACTTACTGCACCACAAGCCGAATCAAACAAATAATTTATGCTTTCAAAGTTGGCTACAGGGGGTCACCATCTTGTAACTTTGTTAAACATCTTTGTAAGACTAAGACTAAGTGCACATGCTCAGTGTGGTCTGGGCTGCTTAGGGACCGTCATAAACAAAGCTGCTTGAGTTCTGCATGGCTGGTAAGTAAGGCGGGGGCTCCCCCTGCTGTTCATAAGTATGATTGTTTTTCTGCTCAGCAGTTAGGGACCGTCTGACAATTCCTATCCACAGCAGTAAATTAAGGGAGAATTTCACTGCATACAGTCAGGTTTCTTATAAAAACAGTACACATTTTTTATTTGAAGTATATTGGAGATAGGTTTCTTTTTCATTAAAGAAAGTAAAAATGGGATTTTATTTTTTTGCCTTTACATGCCCTTTAACGTCTGTGTATATGTATGCATCAGAGACTTTTAAAGGTGGCCATACATGCACAGATATGATCGTACCAAATTTTCGTATGATATTCGGTGCATGTATGGCTATGGTTGCCACCTTTTCAGGAATTTTTTTACCAGACGTGGTGGGGCGGGTGCAAAAGGGGGCGGATCCACGGGAATCATGATGAAAAAGGGCGAAGCCACATCCCGCGATTGACAGAAGGCGAAGAAAAGGTAGGTTTGTAGCCGGTGGCCAAGGGCTTTTGTTAAGGGTATTACAAATTTACCGGCAATTACATTTCCGGTAAATTTGTAATACCGGCCTTGGCAGGCGTTTTACAGGCTAGGCCCGTAAAATACCTGCCAGGTGGCAACTCTGTGTATGGCAGGAGATAAGCCGACCGCCAATATTGGCTTGGATATTGGCTCGTTGATTGGGCTGGTTGTAAGATTTTGATTGGTTCCATTGAAGGCACCCAAACATTGGCCACTGAATCGTCAGATACAGGTAGAATTTTATTGATTCTGACGATTTAGCTCTACACGTGTGTATTGAAATGAAGGATTCCAGGAAAGATCGTAATTGTAGGGTTTATGGCCACCTTTAAAAATATAACTCCCATCCTCCCTCAAAACAAGAACATGACAATACACTACAATTCTAGCTGAAAAATTAAACCAGACATAAATAACAGATGCCTTTCTCAAGCAGTGACAGCACTACTACAAACTGCATCATGCAAACTGTCATAAAAAAATAATTCTAAACCTATTAACTTTTTGAACATCTGTGGCAGGATAATACTAATATAGAATAGTGCAGTTTACAAAACACAGTTGAACACAACTTACAGCATCTCACCTGTGTTTGGTAGTTCAGTTCAGTCCTATAGCAAAAAGAATAGAAGTGAATAGGGTCATGCTTTGCCATCTAGTGGTATGTTAAAATTCTGGTGTGTAGGTTCCTTTACTATTTATATTCTTTGTGACGTTAATTTTCTTTATTCAGGAAGAAAGAACTGTGAGAGACAGAATGCTTCTTCAGACAGGGGATCAAGATCAGAACTTACAATGGAAAGTCCAGTTCAATTTGGGAAACAGCAGCCGCATAAGTAATCAGTGCCGAAACTCCGTGCAAGGCAAATTGCTTGTCACAGATGATATGGGTAATAATAAAAAAAGAAATCTCATGGGTAAAAGTTATTTTTTAAAACAAGGGTAGAGTAACCCTTGTTGCATGACTTTGCAATAAGAAGCACAGTTTAACTATGTGGCTGGATAAGAAAAGAAATTAAGGTCCCGGGGCTTTAACTTCTATTAGAAAGGCATTAAAGGAATCCTGTCATATGAGAAAATACAGTTTGCAAAGCACAGCAGTTAATAGCGCTTCTAACACATAACCCTTTTATGAAATTTTTTTTTTATTCGTTTTCTTTATTTAACTTTGAAATATAGACACTAAGTAAGGCACTTGAGTAGACAATAACTACTGGATGTAACTTTCAGAATTACATATCCACTTACAGCATCAACTGGGCTTCTGTTACTAAGTCCTGCAGCACTAATACTAAATGTACTGAAAAGGGATTTAAAAATACACAGGGCCATATTATACTCTTTTAATTCTGGCTACTGTGAATTTAAATGTACCGTATTTGTGGTTTAGATGGTCTGCACAGTATAAAGAATTTAGAAGTCATTTGAATATGTTTGTTATAGTTCCAGATATTTCCTTACTGTCTGTTTTTTGTTTTTGCAGGTTACATTTGTGAGCGTAAAGAGCTCTTAGCAAATGGATGCTGTAACATAAATGTGGCCAGTACTAAACTGTACAGCTGTGAAACTTGCCTACCCAATGGTTGTTGCAGTGTGTATGAGTTTTGTGTATCCTGCTGCTTGCAGCCTAATAAGGTGTGTAGCATGCCTCATTGATACAGATAATTACTACATGGCAGCTCAGAAACCAGTGAAATTAGCATTATCTTATATTACAGGCCAACCTCATTTTCTGCTTGTAAATTTGCAATGATCCCTAAGCTTAGCTTCTCAACAGCTGCTCAGAGCACACTGAGCACGTGAGTGTCTCTGATTCTTTCCAATATGGTGACCTGTCCTGGATCATTGCTGCTATTGAGATGCTGAAACTTTAGGCTGGAACAAGAAGTTAAGTATGTAGAATATTTCTTGTCAAATTTGCCATTTTCGATTTTGTATCTTTATAGCAACTTCAACTGGAACGTTTTCTAAACAAAGCAGCAGTGGCTTTTCAGAATTTGTTCCAAGCAGTTGAAGATCATTTTGAGTTGTGTTTGGCCAAGTGCAGGACTTCCTCACAGGTGAGTGTCATTATTTTTCTTTATTCTAATGAATCAGCTGTATAATTCACCTAAATAATGAAATCTGTTTTATTTTATTTTTTTTTCCTGCTACTGCACAGAGTGTTCAGCATGAGAATACCTACCGCAATCCTATTGCCAAGCACTGTTATGGAGAAAGTCCTCCTGAGCTTCTTCCCATCTGATTGCAACACTTCAGTCATCTGCAGTGCAAACTGTGAAGAAAAGAAAGAATTTGTTGACCATGTATACCAGCCTTCCAGCTCCATCCAACCTTAATAAAATCCTGACGGTGTAGTTACTTGAAAACTTCGACCATGAGGAAAAGCTATATATTTCCTGTAGGAACTTAACTGTGGTGTGAATAATTTGATGCTGAGCTGCATAAGCTTAATGGAGTTGTTCGGTGTATACTAATATAACCGAGCATATTACTCTCATCATCTCATCACCCAAAAGGCAAGAGACAGAAAGAGTTAGTGGTGCTTTTTAAGTAAGTAAGGCTCTTCTTGACAACAAAAAAGAGTGAACCATATTTTATTTTAATGATGATGGTCAGTTTTCAAATACTAGACTGACACTACGATAAGACAAACGATCCCTTAAATATTACAATGAATACTATAATTTAAAAATGAGGTGTATGCAGTCCTTGATAAATATGAAGTTCCATTACAAAATGAAAATATTAGTTTGCAGTAGGGAAATATACTTGTCTATTAGTTGTTACATTTAAAGGAGAAGTAAGTAAGCTTTATCAGAAAGGTCTATATTAATATGCCAGTAAATCCGCAAAGTAATGCTGCTCTGAGTCCTCTGTCAAAAGAAACACTGCATTTCTTGCCTTATATAGTGTACACATGAGCTTCTGTATCAGACTTCCTGTTTTCAGCTTAAACATCCAGGGCAGGGCTTGAGCATGCTCAGTTTGCACCTCTCCCCCTCCATCCTCCCCTCCCTGCTTTAATCATGAGCAAGCAGGGGAGACTCAGGCAGGAAGTTATGCCACAGCAAGCCAATATGGCAGCTGCTATCCTAAACAAACAGACGGTGTCTAGAGTTGTTTACTCAGGTATGAAAAAGCATTCTAATGAATAAAAATGGCTTTCTAGCTTGCACTGTTGTGGCTAATATATTAGCAATAAACTGCCTTGGTAGCTTTCCTTCTACTTTAAGGTGTTGAATTAATATTTCATGTGCATCATAGTAACACACATTGTGTAGAGCTTATGGGGCAGATTTATTAAAGGTTGAATTGAAAATTCGAATTCTCGAAAAAATTTCATTCAACTAGGGAATTATACAAACTCGATTCGAGTTTTTTTTAAAAAAAAATGTAATTCGATTTTCGAAATTTATACTCTGGCCCTTTAAGAATTCGAATTTAACTATTCACCACCTAAAACCCTGCCGAATTACGGTTTAAGTCAATGGGAGAGGTCCAGGGATCAATTTGGAGATGTTTGCAGCCTTCCTGACATTCAGAGAAAAGATTTGAATCAAGTTTGATCGAATCCGATTAAAGTTTTTGGGTAATTTTAAAAATTAGATTTTTTTATTAAATTTCACCAAGTCAAATTTCTAATTCATTTGAATTTAATGGAGTTTAAAAAAAAAACACACATGAATTTGAAATTCTGTGCCTCTAAGAGTTGGATGCTCTGATAAGATCACTATACATAGGGTTATATGGCCAGCAATAGCAGTACACCACCTACATCAACAGATGTTCTCTATCTGTACCTACAGATTGTCTGGTTCATGCAATCATCTCTCATAAGATCAAATTTTTGTCTTACAGTTGCTCCATAATGGATCTCAAAAAGAAATCAGTTTGATTTAAACTATTTTGCAACAAAACCTCAAATACTGTACTTTAGCATTCTTCTAAAATTCAGGAATTTTAGACCTGTATTCATTTGATGGGAAAAGCACATTTATAGTTTTCCATCTTAAAAATTCGATAATGAATGAATGAAAGTTTACTTGCTGGCATATACTACATAGGGTATAAAAATTAGGTAATGTTGGGCACATTGAGTGCCTAGAGAAGCCCCTCTTGCAATTTCAATAACCTGCAGCCAAATGTTTATTATATTTCTTTTTATTTGGTTTTAATTAAATAATTTCCTTGTTTGTATATTTATGACTTGCTCGATTACAACTGCGAGTAGGGTTGCCACCTTTTCTTCAAAAAAATACCGGGGTTCTTATATTTTTATGCATTTCCCCTATCAATAACTTTGGAATCAAGCTTAATTTTTACCAGCCAGGCCGGTAAAATACCAGGCAGGTGGCAACCCTAACTGCGAGTGAAGCAGTCTCTGAACAGAGACATAAAGGACCAGTAAAATCTTTGTTTCTGTTTCATTTAAAAGGGCATTAAACTGCAGTGGGTCTCTTGTTCAGATAAGATTCTCATATAATATATCCTACATCAATGCAATCTCAAATAGTAGATATGGAATAAAGTGCAATGTTTTTTATAGTGTTTTTATTAACCTATTTTATTTATTTTATTTTATAAACAGCAAAAAGCACAACACATCTCTCTCAAGCAGATATGCAATGGATATTTGCAATACAATTGTTTTCTTTTTAACAAGGCAAATTAATGGCAACTGGCAAAAATCAAGCACGTGATTAATTCATTCATACACATCTTGAATGCTATCTCTCAGTATTCTGCCTACTACTAACTCCCAGTATTCTGCCTCCGCTACATATATTGGTTGTTGACATAATTGCATACTTGTCACTCAGTAGAGTTATAGTTAATTCAACTATATAAAATGTTTTTCATGAGCCAATAAATGTATGTTTTCAGTTGTAATATTGGTGTGTACTGAGCCATCTAATGTCATTGTGCTATCACTTCTCCATGCAACTGCTTTCTCCTGCTCAATGTAAGAGTCATGGCTTGGGTGAGTCGGACTTTGGTGTTTTATTGTTGAGTGCTATCCTGATATGGGAGCATTTTTATCAGTGCAGGTGTCAGGGATCTTGTTACCTTCCCGTTGATAGGTTGCTGGGGAAAAATGGGAGGTGGGGTAATATCACGCCAATTTGCAGCACAGCAGTGACAAGTGACTAAAGTTTATCAGAGCACAAGCCACATGGCTAAGTGCACCTGGGAAACTAAGAATCCACATCATATTTGAAAATTAAATAGAAAAACATCTGTTTGCTCTTTTAAAAAATGAATTTTAATGCAGGATTCTGCTGAAAAAGTGCTATTAACTGATGCATTTTGTAAAGGTACCGTATATACTCGAGTATAAGCCGTCCCGAGTATAAGCCGAGGTACCTAATTTTACCTCCAAAAACTGGGAAAGCTTATTGACTCGAGTATAAGCCGAGGGTGAGAAATGCAGCAGCTTCTGGTAAGTTTCAATCAAAAAATTTAGGGTTTCTGCTCCCATCGGAGGTGCCGGCGTCTCGTTTTTGGATGCCGGCGACCATTCTTGGACGCCGGCGAATATTCTTGGAGACTATTCTTGGACGCGGGTGACTATTCTTGGACGCGACTATTCTTAGGTGGGGCGACTATTCTTAGATGCCGGCGACTATTCTTAGACGCCGGCGACCGTTTTTGCGCTTGACCCGCGTATAAGCCGAGGTAGAGTTTTTCAGCATATTTTGGGGGCTGAAAAACTCGGCTTATACTCGAGTATATACGGTATGTTTTCCAGTGTCAGAGGCCCTTTAACAAATGTACGTTGGGCCAATTCATCTGTAAAATAAAGATTGGTAGCCAGGATGCAAAGGGCCACTGAAACATTACAGAGCTATTACCTGTGACTAAAACAAATAATAGGTATGCTGCATCCGACTGTAGCTGAAATATATTAAATTGTATTGTGGCAAAGACTTTTACAAAAAAGTAACCCTTGTGGTTGCTGGTGGGGATTAATGAAGTAGTGCAAGTATATCACTGCTTTCAGATTTATTTGCTGCATGGAAAAAATGCTAAGGGACAGATTTACCAAAATGTGTGGTTAGTCACCACTAGTGATAAGCAAATTTTTTTTGCCAAGTATCGCCACAAAAATGACGTCTGTAGACTCCAATGGGTGAAAAAAATTGACGCTCCGCATTGCGCACCAAAAAAAAAAAAAATCGACGCCCATTGACTTTCATGCATTTTGGCGAAGAAAAACAGATCTGATTCACCCATCACTAGTCACCACAGAAAAACTCCCCCTCTTTCTATTCATTCCTATGGGATTTTTAGAAGTGGATTTATCAGAGGGTGAAAGTTTGAGTTCACCATTTGAAAAATCACATAGGAGTGAAATGTTCCTGTGGTGACCTCTAATCAAACATTTTGATAAATCTGCCCCTAACTGTCAGAAAGAGGAAGATCACTTTTCGCTATGCCTTCTGGTTGACTGTTTTTGTTTTTTTGTGCTGTGCTTTTTTGTGATACAAGTTTAACGAGCATGTTTTGGTTTCAGAGTCAGTATCTGATGATTTTGCTTTGTAGTTTGTAGCTCTTTTTTTTGTTTCTACTGCATTTTATACATTCAAAACAGTATTTAATATTCTTGCGTGTTCTCTCGATATGATTAAAATTGCAAAATACAAATATTTTGAGGGCCATCAACACCAATCATGTAAATGAATGCAATCTTTGCATATAAATAAAATATGTTGTACGTCTGCATTTCAATAAAAATGTTCCTCAGCCGCTCTAATATATTTTTTGGCAAAGTAGAGGCACCCATTCATTTATACTAAAAGGGGGGGGGGACTATCCCTAAATATAAACATTTAATATAAGTTTCAGCACACTGAAATAAGACATTTTTTAAAATATAAAAAATTCTATTTTATGCTGTACCATTTCTGAAAAAATTTAGTTACTTGTTACTGTCCTTCTCACAGCATCTGTCGCTTAATGCAGGAGTCGGAGTCAGATTTTACTGACAGGTCTCCTTTTGCCGAAACCTAGAGGATGTATTAGAGCTCACTCTTTCAAAAGCACCAACTCTGATAAAAATCCTCTCTCTGCATCAACATTTGTGCCAAAGTAATTTATTCTGTAAGATTTTTATTTGTGCCTGAATTAGTTATTTGAGTGAGCTCCAATACATATGCTAGAAAAAGGAGCCCCACCTAAAAGATATATTAGATCTGTCAATCAAAATCTCTCTCTGAATCCTGCAAGAATAGAGACATATACTGAGAAGGGGGGCTAGAGAAAAATATTGATTATTTCAGAAACGGTACAGATTTTTTAACTAATTATATCTAGAAAGTTCCCTATTTCAGTATGATGCTTATATTTTATTTTTGTGATAGTTCCCCTTTATGTTCAAACTGTCATCTTACAGAATCTATATTTGCTGCCTTGTTGAAAGCCAAATAGATCATTGATACAAAAAATAACATGATTGCTGGTAGCAGTTTTGCCATACCTCCCAGCCGTCCCAGGGACAGTCCCGATTTTGACAGCTCAACCCGCAGTACTGGATTTTTATTTTAAAAGTCCTGAGTTTCTCTTTGATCTCCTGCACTGACGCCAAAATAAAAAAAAAATACAAAGTTTCTGAAACTTAATTAAAATAAGAGGCTTTTTGGCAGGGAATTCTCCATACCTGCACTTCAATGCATTTGTAACAATTTAAGATAAATGATACAATTGTTACTTTAAGATTACAGTGTTCAGCTTCCATAACCGTATCTATTTATTTCATTCTCCCTTGGTTCCGTGTTAATACTTTCATTTTTTATACTAAAAATAAAATGCAACAGTTACCCTTATGTCTGTCATTTTCTCAAATGTCCTAAAATGCAGTCTGGGGACAGTGGTACACAAATTGAAATGCCTTATGCAGAAATACGGTATCCCATAAAAAAAATGTATATTTCCTTTTGACCTGTAATAATAAACTTATTCTATAAGGAAGTGTGTGAGCCAAAGCCAGGGAACAGTGATCAGGCACTGCAGGATTTCACTGCATCTCTATGACAATAGAGCAGTGTTTCAATAGCAATGCTTGAAAAACAGGCTCCATAAATTGACCAAATTGAGTCAACTCAAATGTTTTTACTATTAGGGTGACTACTATAGTTCATATAAACAAGCTGCTGTGCAGCCATTCAAGCTACAGAGCTTATCTGTTATCTGCTGTGTATCCTGTGCCTTTTCTCCTTTTTCAGCTTTGAATGGCTGCACAGCAGCTTGTTTATATGAACTATAGTAGTGTTTATGAAGCAAATACACCAGTTTTATCAGTGCAGGGCAACAGTACATTGTATTTTCATTACTTTAAAACACTTATTTTTTGTGTTACTGTTCCTTTAATTAGATGTGGGCTGTCGATAGAGGTGGTTTCTCTGCAAAAAAAAAATACTATGCACAACACACGGGCAAAAGAGCTACAGTATATAATGGTGCCCAAAGTTCATGAATCCCAGATTTTCCTTTACTTCTGTAGTGCTGCAAATTGATGGGTCGCATTCACCTGAAGTAAATGTTGCAGTGGATGTCACAAAGGCAAACTTCATTATGTGAATAAAAAGGTAAGTCTTTGTAGCAGACTACAGGTATGGGATTCCTTATCCTAAAAGCTCTGAAGTATGGGAAGACCATCTTCCACAGACTCCTCATTTTAAGCAACTAATTACAATTTGCAATAATAAAACAGTACCTGGTACTTGAGGGAACTTAAGCTGCATGAATCAATATTGGTGGAAATCAGTCCTATTGGCTTTAGGTATTGGGATCCAAATGACGAAACGATCCCTTATCCGGCGAGTCCCAGGTCCCAAGCATTTTGGATAATAGATCCAATACCTGTAGGATGCAGGTAAATCAGTATGAATGAACCAATTACAACACTATGTTTAAAGATATGAAGATTAGCATGCATGTCCTTTATGCATAAGCCATATGGACTTTAACATAAGCCAAATCAAAGCCAACCTCAAATAGCAATATGTAAATTTGGTACATTTTAGACGGAATCAATTAAAAAGGCATAAGGGATTGTACTGTAAATGGTAGAAGATTTTTAACACCTAAGCTCAAGTGCATGTTGGTAAAATGAAGTCTGTAACCCCTGCAGGTTTGCACCCTGTTGGATTACATTTGCCCCCAACAATTTGGTGAAATGTCTCAATGACATTTTGTGAAGAATTAGTAATCATTAACAAACGATCTCTAGAAGCATGGCATTGATTACAATATCATTAAAATCTCAGTCTCATGAGCATTAAGGAGGTAATGAGATACCCAAACTGATGGCCTATACTATAATTATTTCAGTGTATTGGAAGGGCACATATGGTGCCGTAACCTAAATCCTCCAACTCTGAAGAGATGATTACACCGCTTAGTAACACAATGGACTAACCCTTTCTGTCCTCCATTCACAGCCAAACTCCGAAAAGTTGATTAATGATGGGAACAGATTTTTAGGTTCATCCTTTCTTCCTTCTACTAACGTGTGCCTGTCATTGCTGCTCATGCAATCTATACTAGCTAATGATAATGTTCTGTTATCCCAACCTGGCACTGCCTTTGGCACTCTTGGGCTATCAGACAGATGGAAGAAGATGAGCATGTCATCTTAAAAAATGTCTGCAATCTGTTTGACAAAGGTGCATATCAGAAAACCTAACATGCTGGCCTCCATTAGAATAAGATAGTAATTTTCTTTAGATTAAACTGTATTTGCCATTTTGACATATTTTTAATTACTGCAAATTGTTCCCATCTATGTAGTGATTATACATTTGCGAAACAACAAAGTACCATTAATGTCTGCAGATTGCTTAGCCTTCCAATAAGCCATTAGAGACTCTCTGCATATCAAAAATAGCATTAAAAATTGTTGATAGATGATATTATATCTAAAATCTGATGGAACTAATACATTTACTATAAAGTGTCGATCAAATGACTTTAAAAAAATCAAATCTCTGTTGCAAGTTAAGATGGCAATGTGAGCCTGTTGATACTTGGGGGTACCTTTCCCAGCTGCTGTCAGGGGTGTTGCCCATTTCACCTGTGCCCTCACAGAAGTATTGGTGGATGGGTCCCCAGTCTACTATAAAGAAACTTAGGCACTGGTGGTTCTTAACCAGAAACAGTGGATTTTCTGAAGAAATAACAGAAAATAAGGTATTTCCTTTGTATAACAAATATGTTTGATTTATACAGGTTCACAAGCATAAAACTCACACCACGAGTGTCTGCCCGAAGCATACTCAAAAGTCGCAGTGTGCTCCAAGAGATTACACCAAGGGGATTATTTATCAAAATCAGAATTTTTCTCATGTTTTAAATAAAATAAAAAGTCTGAACAATCTAGAATCCACGATTTACCCTTATTTATCATTAAAAAGCCACTGAAAAATCTGAACGGAAAAAAACGCAACCTTTTCTGATCCGAAAATTCAGATTTTTTTGTGAAATGGGCAGAAAAGGCCGAAATGTTTGTATTATCGCACAAAACCCAGCACAGCCATAGATTTCTTCAAATTGCAAAAAGGACCTCTGCCATTGACTTCTACAGGACCTCGATAGGTTAAAGATGGAGTATTTTTTCCACTAAAAGTTCTGATTTTATCGTAAAAAGAAACTCACCTTTTTTGAATTTTTAGCATAAATAACCCCCTAAAACTACTAACCTGAGCCCCTACAATTTAATAAGTGTCACTTTAAAAATTACCCCAGACTACATCCATTTGCTCTCTCCCTTCTTATAAAGTAGGGCACTGGAACAACTCACATGACCCCAAGGCTGGATAAATGCAAAATGAAGCCCTAAGCAGGGTAGCCCACTTTCCTCCTTCCACTTCAGATGCTACTGATAGAGCTGGAGATACAAGAAGCGCAGCCACATGGTGGGGCCTTTAAAGGAGAAGGAAAGCCATTTATCGTTTCGGGCTGCCAAATGTTAGGCACCCCCAAGTGATTGTATTTACTTACTTACCTAAAACCCCGGGCCGCACGAAGAGGAAGAAGCTGGAAGAGGATCGCTCTGTGGTGCTCGTTGGAATAAACCCAGGGTTTCAGGTAAGTAAATACATTCACTTGGGAGTGCCTAACATTTGGCACCCCAAGGCTAAACAACTTTCCTTCTCCTTAAAAACAAAATGAAATGATGTGCTCACTTCTTTTTTTCAGTTGCTGGGACTGTGCCCCTAATGCTAAGCCAATGCCTAGTGGTTAATCTGACCGTGTGTGACCCTGGGCCCAATGGGAACATTTGGCATGGCTAACGCCATCAAATCCCTTATAGCAGCACACACAACAAATTGTGTAGCACACAACTTTACTATGTACTAACATAATTACGTACATTTTTCAAAAACTTTGCACAAAACATTTGTATTCACATGGGCCGTGATAAATCAGATGGAACAAAGCTTATAGGTTTCATTTGGTTAAAATAATTGAAGAGAGGAAATAAAAGGAGTAAGGGGAAATCAAATAATACATTTTTAATTTTCCCTTTCTATTAGCCTAAGTATAAGGAAGTTAATGCATGATTATTTTCTCTTCGTTTTTTTGTCTTGCTTCTATAAAGTTGTTACCACTGGGATAAACATAGAGAAAGCAGGCCCCATGTGTATATACAGTATGTACCTGTACAGACCTATTAATATGCATATATACACTAAATATATATAGTACATACCCATGCTAAAAGACCTGTAGATCCATGCAAACAGACTGAATAAACATAGAACATCCCCTTTACCAATCTAATTGCACATCTCTGCAGTTTATTTTCACCCCTTGACTGTTCTGATGTACAGTTTATGAAGCTGTACAGATCAGCTTTGATTACCTCACATGGGTTTTTTTTGTTTAGAATTAGAATTTGAATTTAGGAGAACTGTATTTGATTGGTCTTAGGTCTTGAGAAGTTTGTGAAAAATCTGTTGTTACTGACTTATTGTTATTTCTTGAGCTAACCTGGGCAAATGGGGAAACTGAAGCTACTCCATGTTTGGTCCTTGCAAAATATATACTGTAACCAGACTACCAGTATACAACCCCTCCCTTCAACCCTTGTTGTGACTGATTTGTGTCCATGATATAGAGGGATTAGCATCCTCACAAGAACTAAACATAGAGTAGCTTCAATTTGTCCTGGTTAGCTCAAGAAATCTTCAAAAACTGAAAAAAAGGTGTTCAGCATAAGCCCTAATAATTGACCTGCTATTAAACAAGGGGTATACTGGCCCTTTAATCCATACAAACAGACTGAATAAACTGAGAACTGGTAACAAATCACCATAGGTGGTAATAAATCTGGAAAAGACACTGCAGAAGGGTTCACTTTGAACTTTTCTCAGCCAGTGTGGGGGTGTCTGGGCCCATTAGGGCTGCTACATTAGGGTCCCCCGCCTCTCCCAAGGGGGCCCCCTTCCCCAGACACAAATCCTAATAGGCCCCCAGCCGCCAACCTAAAGTCACCCTCTGTCCCGCTAACCCCCATTGCCAGCATGTACCTTTGTCTTGCAAATCATTTCATGCGATTGGGAGGGGAGGTCATGAAGGCACGCAGGCCAGCGGGCCAGACACTGTTCTCAGCCATAGCATATGGTAACAAAAATGGAGCACTTCGCCTGAATAGAAGGAAAGAGTTGGATGGTGATGCAATAGAATACAGCAAGCTGGACTGTAAGAATAAATTATCCATTATTTCCTATATATATATATATATATATATATATATATATATATATATATATATATATATATATATATATATATATATATATATATATATTTAAATACAGGTTGTTCAATGGAAGCATTTATAAGAAGACTGAAATGTAATGACTACCACTAGATGCTAAGATGTGGATTTGGAATGGGATTCAAAATAGGCCCTGGCATATGAAGTATAAATAGACCCAAATAATACACCCCAGCCCACTAAATAGTGCTTGTCTATGGCTTCTTACAGCAGCCCCTCTGGCATTTGCCAGAACCCACAGTGAGTATACAGTATCTACCAATTGTGGTACAATTAAGTAGTAAATATTATTAATGAATTAACAGGAGCACATTTTGTAATAGTAACAGGGGTTAATAACACACTCCAGTTTTTTGCAGGGTTTATTGGTTGCCTATATTCAGCATAACATTGCTATGCAATATGTAATTCAGCGTTGATTCGTATTCCGAAGTCGGCCGAAACTTCAGCGTGTGCCATGCCGCAGGCGATTTTTCATTGTAGCCGGCACAAGACAGAGGTAAGGCATTTGGGGAGATTGGTCGCCGCAAAGACGAGGCGATTAGTCGCCAGTCAACTAAATCTCCCCAAATCAACCCAGTGTGACCTTACCCTAAAAGACTGATGTTCTGAAAGCGGTGATTATCATCTTACCCGATTAACATTATGACCTTTCTGCCACTTTTGTTATGTTTCATACCAAACATTTTTCTCTACACCTGCAATGGAAATTCTTTTGTAGGTGATAAGAAGTCAGTACTCACCAGCAAAAACACCATATAGAAGGTGCACAACAGGATTCATATACAGTAGACAGCACCATTCAACAGCCTTTCCTCAAGGAAATTCTTTAGTTCAGTACTGCCTGTGAATTATAGAGGCTATGCACCATCAATCTACAGTATGTAGTCGTTGAAGTCAAGCTCCTGACTGAGGCTTAAAGGAAAACTATACCCCCCAAACAATGTAGGTCTCTATAAAAAGATATTGCATAAAACAGCTCATATGTAAAATCCTGCTTCATGTAAAAAAAAACATTTTCATAATAATATACTTTTCTAGTAGTATGTGCCATTGGGTAATCATAAATAGAAAATTGCCATTTTAAAAAATAAGGGCCCCCCCTGGGATCGTAGGATTCACTGTACTCACAAACATACCAACAAACCATACATGTTAGGTCACATGAGCCAATTAACAGACAGAGTTGTGTATTTTGCTTCCACACTTCTTCCTGTTACAGGAAGTATTTCTGGTCAGGTGATCTCTGAGGCAGCACACAGACCATCACGAAATGGTGGCTCAAGGCAAGAGATGTAAAAGGGCAATATTTACTTAAATATATTTTCCAGTTTGGTAAGATTCTTTAAAATGCCACTTAATATGATATGAACTATCTGTTGCTTTAATGTTCATTTTGGTGGGTATAGTTTTCCTTTAAAGCAATCCCTACACCAGCTACAGCTGTGCCAATAGTGCTGTTACCTGGTTAGTGCTGCAATAGATCTGTTTCCTGGAAACCCATTATTCAGAAAGCTCCAAATTTACAAGAAGACCATCTTGAAGACTCCATTTTAATCAAATTATCCACATTTTTTCAAAGTTTTTTTCTCTCAGTAATAATAAATGTAAATTGTACATTATCCTTGCTAAGATATAATTAAACTTTATTGGAGTTAAAAAAAAAAAGCATGGGATTTCATTAATGTTTAAAAGATTATTTACAATTCCACTGCTGGAAATTTGTGCTGGAAATACCCAAATGTTTTTTAAACAAATATAAAAGATTATTTTAATAGACAAAAATTACAAATTACAAAAAGACCACTTATCTGGAAAACCCTAGGTCCTAAACATTCTGGATAACTGGTCCCATACCTCTAGTTTGTTCAGAAAGACACAGAAAACTGCTAGTGCAGAGCTTGGCTTTAGGATTCAATGTATGTGCCACTACACAGATGGACATCATAAACATTGTCTGGATATGCTGAAATATTAACATTAGCAGCTACATATAAAGGCAGTTGGCAATATCATCTCACATTAGCATGATGTTTATTTTATCTGGTGCTTTATGCATGTAGCTATGTCACATTTCAGCTAAGGACAATTCAACATTTGAACTATATTCACAGAACTGCAAGAAGTTGTATGTCCTTTTTGCGGTTGTGTGGGGTTTCCTTCCTATGGGAACTCCAGTTTCCTCCCAAACATACAGGAAGGTTAATTGTCTCCTGATAAAATTGACCATATTGTGTGTGAATGTGATAGGGACCTTAGATTGTAAGCTCCACTGGAACAGGGACTGATGTGAATGAAATAAAATCTCTGTACAGTGTTGCGTAATACATCTTCTTTAGATAACTAAATATAAATACTATAGAATGATGGCCCTTTGGAAATCATTTTATGTAATTCTATAAAGATCCACAAGATGGCAAGGTTGCTCTTAATACGATATCCAGCAACGGCTTACGTTCTTAGAAATGTTATTTTTATTCCTTTTTTTTTTTTATTCCTTTTTTTTTATTCTTTTTATTATTGAGACTGATTTGGAAAAATATTGTTAATCTACAGTAAAAATTGTGTTCCATCTCAAAGTGACTTCCCATAAGAACATATTCTATTATATAAATATAATCCCTCACTGTACATGCAATATTACTTTTAGGGGCTGTTTATTTTTTTTTATATATATAACTGAGGTATATTTCTTTGAGAAATTCTTTTTTTTTTTTTTTTTTAATAAAAATGCCCTTACATATCCCAATTCAAACAGTTTTGTTATCCCATCCTACTAGCTAGCTGGTATTGCTGAGGTCACATTAAGAGCTCATACACACGGCCATTTTTGAATATTACTGCTTAACAGTATTCCTGTTGCAGTTTGCTTCAAATGTTTTTGCTGTCCTCTTAGAACCCAAAATGTGACTTTTTCTTAAAAAGTGCCTGTTGCCTTTAATAATTAAAGGAGAACTAAACCCTAAAAATTAATATAGCTAAAAATGCCATATTTTATATACTGAATTTATTGCACCATCCTAAAGTTTCAGCTTCTCAATAGCAGCAATGATCCAGGGCTTCAAACTTGTCATAAGGGGTCACCATGTTGGAAAGTGTCTGCAACACTCACATGCTCAGTTTGCTCTGAGTAGCTGTTGAGAAGCTAATCTTAGGGGTCGTCACAAATTATCATGGAGAAAACAAGGGACTGTAATATAAGATGATGCTACATGGCAGATTATTACATTCTGATGTTAATTGCACTGGTTTCTGTGCTGCCATGTAGTAATTATCTGTATTAATTACTAATCAACTTTATATTGTGACATTTATATTCTATGTGCACTGTATATTTGGAAATAAGTAATTCACTGGCACACACTGCAAATTCAGGCAGGGTAAGCCCTTGCAATTTTAATTGCAGAGATGCAACGTTTTAGGGTAGTCATGATAACATTTAATGCTTCTCTTGTCTTTTCTAAGCAGAGCAATATCAATATCAAAAGAGTTTTCTTTTCTCCTTTCAAAGTTTATTCATATCATTGAAATGGATTATTATAGGCCCATATCCCCACACCTGGATTATTGAACACAACTAAACAAATGCAAAAACAGTGGCCAGATTATTGTTGGGACAGTTGAGACCCGAACAGGCCTAAGAAAAACAGAACTTTTCAGCTCAAGGTGACAACACTAGCTCATTGTTCTGTGTAAGATTAGTAACTTATTGTGCTGCTATGAGTTACTTTTACTTAAGCCAATAAGGTACCCCAGTCAGGTGTTCTCTCTTAGATTTGTTTGATCGAAGTTCAGAACTCCAAACTAAAAATCTGCAAACACTTATACTGCTCTAATGCAAAACTTGAAATGATATGAGAGATGTTTATAATGTGCAATTCTCTTCTACAGATCAACAGAAGTTGGATGCTACTATTCTAGAACATCTTCATTTTTCCATTGCCTTTTCTTTATGTTAATGTGTTACTAACAATGTCTTGAAAATTATTTAAAAAAATTTGAAACCAAGACATTGTTTTCTCCTCCTAACCTTGGCCAATATAGTTCAGCGTATATTGAATCACAATAGGAGTGCTGATGCGTAATCAATACTGAACAGTGCTCAATGAGTGAAAATCTCGTAGCGTATGTTTAAATATAAGACATGTGCATATGCAAAACATGAAAGTGAACATCCAAGAACTTAGCGGGAGGATTGTAATGTCTCCATCTTTGGTGGGTTTGAAATGATCCAAGTATCATAGAAGATCATAGAGGAATCAATCTGTAAGTGGCAATAACCAATGCAAATGTATGTAAATTACAGGAAATTAAATGAAAAGGCAATTGGTAGCCATTTCTCAGACTCCTTGAGGAATTGTTTAATATTCACTGAGGGAGTCTGTCATATAGCAAATGCTCTAATTTATTGGGTGATAACCCTGTTTCTGGTATTGAAAAGGGCGTGGCAAATAAGTGACTTGCTGGTTTACAGCCAGAACAGCGTAAATGAAATGGAGAGATATGGATGGGATAGACGAAGCATGGAGCATGTGGAATCCAGAAACTAAATGAGGAAACAGCAGGTGTGCATCACAGTGGTTAGTGGTTAGCACTTTTGCTTCACAGTGATAGGGTCCTGAGTTCCATTCTATCTATAAGGAGTTTGTATGTTCTCTCCATGTGGGTTTCATTAAGGAATTCTAGTTTTCTCTCTCACTCAAAAACCATACAGAAAGGTTAATTGGTTCCTAATAAATCTCACCATAGTGTGTGTGTGACAGAGTGTTAGCTCCACTGGGGAAGGGATTGAGTAATATGTACTTTTGGTATGTTGTAGACAATGGTATTCTATGACAATATGCAACTGCTCTTCATTTTTCCTGTTTTAAGTTTTTTGAATGAAAGTTTTACACTTTTGTATTTTAATAGCTGTTTTTTGTTATTTTTTATATTTTCTTTTTGAATGTTAATTATACCAAAATGCATTTTAAAGTAATTTAAAGAAAAAGAAAATGACCAGTGGGCTCACAGTTTGCCTGTGGGTGGCTCCTTTATTTGTTCAGTGAAAACTAGAGCATAAGACTATAATAATGAGTGCTGTTTTTGAAGTATAAATGTATAAATTACCCTAATTCTCCCCATACAAGCTGCCATTAGAGTGTTCTGTAGTGGAGTCTATAGTTAGGCATACACATAAACATCAGATTGTTTGGCAAGGTTGATCTCTGCCTGATTTGGTCATCTCCATACAGTCATATCGGGCCAATTGGGACAATGATCCGATCATAAAACACAGGTCAATGCAGGCCTGTCAGCAGAGGACTTCATGAACATACCAATATAGTCCTCACCTGATGGGTCAGCTGGATCTCATGAGTAGTTATAAGCAGGGGTATAAGGCCTGCATATGTTTCTTTACTGTACCATAATTGGTTTATTTTTCTTTTTCTGAGGGAAACCCAAATTGAGACCATACATGGGCATTTACAGACATAAATTACTGTTTGGTATACGAGTGTGTGAACTTTGAACTACATTCATATGTGGACTTTTACTTCATTATCACTACAGAGACAGGTGTTGTTACTGCCTAGTTGTATACTCACTTGCTTTACCACTTAGATAGCTGCATTCATCTGCGACTGTACTGAGCCACGCAATTTAAAGAGACCTAAACAGAGGTGGGAACCCCCTCAAAGTTCGTTATATGCTTAAGCCATTTTCAAACATCTAATCAGATATCAGGGCAGAGTTTTCAGACTTTCATCCAAGGTGGCCATAGATGCATTGGTGGTCTGCCAGTAAATTACCCAGCTAGATTGGTCAGTACTATACAGGTCACACAGTTGGGTTTGATAAAAAAAAGATAAATGATGCCGTTACTCTTCTTTCACCTCCTTTCCCATATCTCTCAGTAACCTCTCAATTACCCCCTCACACTGAACTGCCACCCCTACTCAATATTATACCTTCCCAACCCTGACCATTAATAACATACGTTTTCTCTTGGTGCCCTACTCTAATTAATCAAGGCATGGCAAAAAAAAAAAATTGTTTATTGCAACCTAATGGGAAAAATGCTATGTTGAAAGGGGAGTAGATTCTTATGATATGTAGGGGAAAGAAAGGAAAATCAATTAAACGGGTTATGTTTCTAGATGTCTGCTGGTGCAGAGATTGGATGAGGTTATTTATTATGCAAGGAAGCAATAGACATTTTTCACATCCCATACCTACATCAGCACATTTCCAAGCATGTAACACCTCCTTTGTAATTGATTTTGCCAACTTTCCTCTGATACATCTGGTTTTTCCCTTTGATCAAAGCTTTCTTTTGCTAAAGTCTGCATCTTAGTTCACATTTTATAAGCAATCAATAAACTCTATATTCTGTCGTAATACAGGAATTATTATCTTGAGTTCTTGTGATGCTCAATTGCACCAGTTTAGTTGCCAATAGCAACCAATTAGCAAATAGTTTATTGATGGAGCTTCATATCTAACATATACTAAAACATGTTATTCCGTTTAAATCATTTAGAAGTACAGTAATAAGGTATCATTTAAGAGGGGTAAGTGATAAGTAAACAATTAGGAGGGCAAATTGAAAAGGGGTTGGGCATTGGCCCTTAACTTTCAAGACGGGAAAGGCAATTTCTAGCGTTCCAAAAGGCAGGAACTGAGTTTCTTTTAAAGTGGTTGAGTAGGATGTTCCCAATGGAGGAATATGGTGATAGAATTCCAGAGGTGCAAGAGAGAAAGGTTAAAGATGAGAGATGGCAGTGGGTGTGTATGGTGTGAAAATGTGATGGCTTTGAGAGGAGTGGAAGGGATGGTCAGGAAAATACATTGAGATAATTAGAGATAATTAAACTGAAAGAGACAAATCATTCAGTTATATCAAAGATTTTCAGATGAGTCTGCTTCTGAATGTAGCATAATACTTTTAATAGTATTACCATTTCATTAGTTATAATTTAGGCCACGCTATGTGTTATATGCATTGATAATGGTCAAAATGGGAATGCTGTGACCCTATGACATACTGATATGTGACCTTCTGCAACATATTGCATGTCTGTGCTCAATAACATTACATGCTATTTTAAGGAAGGCTATTTCAGGATCCTTATCAGATATCACTGCTCGATGGACAGAAATTGAGTGTTTAGTCAGCTAGTTGGTATAATCAATTCCCCACAACTATTATCTTAGCATCTCTTGTATTGATCAGCCTCCTGTATCACTGGAAGGCAATATTTCCAACACGGTCAGATTTTTTTTAAGGCCGGAGCAAGCAAACATGAAAATCTGTCTGATCTTATCCAATACTGAACTTTTTAATTTGTAAAATATTCTTTTTTTTTTTGGCTGCCATAAGGAAGCATATTTACTATTGGATGAAGATACATTCAGTGAATTGAAACAATCATTCTTCTGTTTATATCATTAAAAAATAATAAAAGAGGTCATTCATGGACACAAGTTCATTGAGGAAAATGCAATTTTGAGCGTATTCGCCATGTTTTTTTCCCCATACTGCAGCAGTATCCCCCAGAATTCCAGCCTTGCTTGCGGTTTGCTTCCTCTACATTTATATTTCAAGACTAATCTTTAAAGGTTGCACTGGTGAGGATCCAGGAGGCGACATCCTGGGGGCAGGCCAGTGACATCATGGGGCAGAGAATGGGCAGAGCTGGGTGGGTAAGGGAGCTATATGTGGTGGAAGATGGGCTAGAAAAGTAAAAAGGATGCGTCTGCTAGAAAGGTTCATGGAGATAAAGGAAGGAAGGGGAGTTACACATTTCAGGCAATAACATTGAAGATGAATACTGGTCCTGGCCCTTGCTGGTCATTTTCCAGACAAATACCAGATTGGTGACAACCCTACTCCCAAGTGCCACAACAGGTATGGGTGATTACCATAGAACAGAATGGAGGTCATTCAGAGTGTTTTGTTGCCTGCTCCCTAAAATGTAAAAGAGGTGATGTAATCATAGGGGCCCCTGCCTGCCTATGTAAGGGGACTAACAAAATGGCCCCTGAGCTCAGCTTATATAGTGTCACTTAGTGGCTAAACGGGATAATTGGGGGTCATGCCCAGGAAATGGAGTCTAGCTCATGTTTAACTTAGGGGCCCTTCAGTGGCCAAAATCTACGCCTGTTGAAGTATTGCGATGTGAGCGAAGCCGTCGCTGCCGAATTTTCGGAGGTTAATAAATTTGCCTCTAAGAGTGCAACATCTTGTAATGTCCGCATAACACAGGCTACCAGAACTGCAACAGAAGTAATGTAAGAAATGTTGCAGAGTTTGAACCAGGCCTAGTTACCTATTCGCAACCAATTCGCAGGTGGACTTTACTGGTCAGCTGTTTGGAAGTAAAAATCTGCTGTGGTTATTTTTCCTGTATTTTATGTACAGATATGGGATCTGTACATAAAATACAGGAAAGATCCAGATTATGGAAAGGCCATATTCCATAGACTCTATTTTAATCAAATAATTGAATTTTTTTCTGTAATAATAAAACAGTACCTTGTAATTGATCCATTTCATGTTGAAATGTTATTTTAGTAGATTTAAGTTATGGAGATCCAAATCCATATCCCATATCTGGAAAACCCCAGGTCCCGAGCCTTCTGGATAACAGGTCCCATACCTGTACTTTTATAAGTCAATTTTCATAGTTATTTACAGACTTAATTATCATAAAATAACTTACTCTAAGGGGCAGATTTATCAAGGGTCGAATTTCGAAGTTATGGGAGTTTTTTTGAACTCCCATAACTTGAAATTTAAATAAAAAAAGACTAATCAAAATTAATTTAAAAAATTGAAGTTTTTAACTTTGGGTGAATAGGCTGTATTCAAATAGTTCGAAACGAATTCTTAGGACATTTGATCGAATTCGAAATTAAGTGTTTGCCCTAAAAACTTCACTTTTTCAAAGTCCACCAAATGACTCTAAATAGGTTCTAGGAGGTACTCCAAAGGCTAAAATAGCAATTCAGCAGGTTTTAGATGGCAAATGGTCGAAATCGAAGTTTTAAAGAGACAGTACATGATACATTTCGATATTTGAATAGTTTTCAAATTCAAATAATTTCAAATTCGAATTACACAAAAACAGCTGGAAATTTTAGAATTTTCACTTGGACCCTTGATGAATCTGCTTCTAGGACCATGGGGTTTTTAGGTGCTTTTGGCACTGGCTTTTGTGTGACAATACGAAAAAGCTGTGGTTATTGTTTCGAAAAAGTTGCAGTTTCCATGACTCCTCAGTGACTTTTTCTCATTCGTGCTTTTTGAGATGGGATCTTTTGATAAATGACATATAAAAATGAGAAAAATATCTCAGGGTATAGTCTGGAAACCATCAGGTGGGCAAACCTAAGTCAGTTGTTTCAGTCCCCTCAGCAGTAGAGTTGCTACATAGGAAACATTTATTTGCTGTGGCGCTTCGATATTCAAGTCAGTTCTGTATGCTTATGGCATCCTTAATATAAATGAAAGCATTCTTTTTTCCCTTAGAGTACAGAAAATGAAACTCAGAGAAGTCTTAACAAGCAAGCATGTGAATTATGTGAAACTCACTCTGAGTTTCCAATTTAGTGCTATTGATTTATAAGGTCTTTTCAATTACTGAATTCTTCTCGGTGGGACTCTGCAGATCTCTTTTACGTGAGGATCATACCATATTGACTTCAGGTACTTAGGGAGGGGAATTTTGTGTCTCTGCCTTCGATTGATGAAGCCACAAATAATGAGGATTTTCTAGGAAACATTTATTATGGGAAAATCTAGAATTCATTAACAGAAGAATGAGTTGTGTATAAAAGGAAAGTTCCCGAAGAAAATAGGAATTACTTTAGTTATTGTGAGCATTCTATAATATATGAACCTATTTGAATTCTGAAGAAAAGCAATTTAGAATCTTGTTAAATTTCCTTCTTTTTTATTGTATGTTCATGCTTGGGTGACTCCGGCACTAGCTGTGGATCATAACCAAGAACAATTGCAGTCATCCCTTTCTTGTTTTTATTTCAGAAATTGGTATGCTCTACTGTATATAGCTTTTGAAAATGAATTTAAAACAGGACGGGAAAGGCCACGGCTTTGTAAATAAGTGTTGCCTTATCAGATTCCACTAGTCAACGCAAATAAAAACTCTTATAGTTCATCGCTTTTTATTTCACCTCAACTTTAAAATGCATGCTTTTTTATTTGCCATTGTGTATGGGTCAGAGAAATGAAACAGATAAAGAGCCATGGTGCACCCTCAGTTTGAGCATTTAGCATATAAACAACAATTCCCAAGGGTCACCTCTGTGATTGAGATCACAGGCTCATTGCAAATCAAGGGATTAGAAGAGCTTTTTGGTCTATTGAAAGAAAAATACCTATCAAGACTTTAATAAACCACATTATAGTTTTCCACTGTGCAAAGAATTAGTATTAGTTTGCAAAATCATAACCACCATGAACACTTGGGTCCATACATGTTAAATCCATATTAATATTTGATGCAATGTAGAGTGGTGTAAACCTCAAGTTGTACAAATGTTCCAGTTTTATGGAAATGTGCCAGTATCTTTATAAAAAACATTATTGGCACTGATCTTAATGTTTAAAATGAAAAATATTGACCATGCCCTTGACGTAAATATTGACCACACCCTCATCCATGACTTTGGCATTCAGCTCACATGTAGGGATTAGAAAATGTTTACATCAGTGCAACAATCAATCAAGTCTTTGTGCTGTACCCAATGCATGCTCAATGAAGCCATGAATGAAGAACAACAATGTTTTTACTGTGATCCCAAGGTGGGCCCTAGCCCTTGTGGGCCCCACCTACCCAGGCCCACTCCCTGGCCAGAAACCTTGCTCGCTGCCCCCTGACCTTCCCAGATTGTTTATGTAAAATAAATGAGGAACCTGTGAAGAATTGCTGGGGCAAGGGGGGGGAGGCCCATGGAGGTGGTTGTGGCACTTTAGATCCACTATGATGGATGTATATGGTAAACAGATGGATAGATACGGTAAAAAAATAAATATATATATATATATACATATGGTATTAATATTATTCACTACTATCAAGCCATGCTTGTATCAGCTAGAATCATACAGTTCTATACACACAGATAAACCACATTTTGTTCTGCAGGAGACCAGCTGGTTTTAAACACATTAATGCTGTTCCTGTCTTTTTCAACACCCATCAAGCTTCAGTGTGCATATCCCAGGCTGCTTGGTGCCTTTCAGTCCAGGTTTTCTAGTTCTAAAACATGTTTTCATTCAAGGAAGATGAGCTTGTACAAATACTCTGAAAGTCCAGATGGTCGCTGGTACTCAATTTATTTTTCATTATCATTGGTTTTACTTGTCTGGCAGTGTGATTCAAAACTAATTATTTTGTTCCTTGGGTATTTGTCTTAATCAGCTTTGCTTTCCCACTCTGCAGGTGTGCCACTGACAGTTTTTCTGCATAGAGAGCCTCCTGATATTCATTTATCAAGCTTCAACTAATATTGCACTTTGGATATTCTTCTCAGAATGGTGGAAGCAGCACTAAGGAATTGCAAATACTGATCTATCTATCTATCTATCTATCTATCTATCTATCTATCTATCTATCTATCTATCTATCTATCTATCTATCTATCTATCTGTCCATCTCTATACCAGTGTAGTTTATTTTGGACTTCTGGAGTCTAACTTAGACAAAGTTAGGTCCTGAATGAATGTTATATAAAGAAGAGTTACATAGTTACATTGTAAGCATCTTTTTTCCAGAGAAAACAACCCCAACCTCGACAGTCTACCCTCATAATTTAACTCTTCCATCCCTCTAACCAGTTTAGTTGCACGTCTCTGCACTCTCTCCAGCTCATGATTATCCCTTTTAAAGACTGGAGTCCAAAACTGCACTGCATACTCCAGGTGAGGCCCTACCAGAGACTGATAAAGAAACAAAATTATGTTTTCATCCCTTGAATTTATGTCCTTTTTTATGCAAGACAGACCTTCCACAATCCTTCTCAGTTAAGGAAACTCCCAACACACTGCCATTTAGTGTGTAACTTGCATTTATATTAATTCTGCCAAAGTGCAAAACCTTGCATTTATCAACATTGAACCACATTTTCCAGTTTGCTGCCAGTTTTTCAAAGTAGTTGTAGGGATCTGGTAAATATTGTCAGGCAAATCCTCATGATATAGAATCCTAAATGTGTCCTAATGGGGGACCTATTTCATTATTCTGCCTTAAGCTATGCCCCTTGGTGTTCTCACAGTATATAGTAGATGACACTGTACTATAGTATAAAGGTCTGGCTAACCATGTACTCGAGGTCCATTGCATTAGCCCTTACCAAGCAGACAGGAATGGAATGGTTAGTGGAACCTAGGTACACTAGGCCTAGTAAAGGATAAGATATTCTCTGTAATAGGTCACTCTAGGAGGGACAATAAGTGGACTCTAGGAGGGACAGACAGGTCATTTAGTTGAGCAGCCTAAGGCTCCAACGAGGAGATTAAGATCCCAGGTACTAATTGCCCAGAAGTAGGGACTAAGTGTACAGACTTAGGGATGTAGAGATTCCCCTGGGTTCCACTTAGGGAAAAGGCTCAAAGCTGTGTGTACCTTTAATTGCTGCTGTGTATGTTCCCTTGCCTGCAGGGACTAAGCTGATCATTGGTGCTTGTAAGTATATGCTATATTCTGTGCTCTATGTTCTTGATGATTTCTGTGAACTCCTATGTGGATTATTCTGTTGAATAAACTCTGTTCTCTGGTTAAGCATAAAGAACCACTAGTTTCCAATTATTGCATAGCACTTTATTACAGTTCCACTACACACTGCATCAACACCTTTGCGAGGGCTTCACCCCTGAGAGAAAGTTCTAATCCGAAGCACAAATATATATTAGAATAAGCTCTTAGTAGAGACAGTGTCACTCATTTTACTATAGTGCTACATAGTCACTCTGCAAAGTGGCAGCATCCTGCATGGAACCTATAGTTATGCACCATTTAGGATGATCAGCAAAAATAGAAATGGTACTTTCAATGCCCACATCCAGGTTGATTTTCCTTAAGACAAAATGCAACTGGCCTTCAGTTTTTGTTTCTTGAGTTATTATAATTTTGGATATCTTTATCTTTTAGGTTTGGAACCTAAACATAATAAACCAAAGGGAGCACACCAATTTACTAGGCTAATCCACTATCTGTAGGGCTGAAATACAAATGTAGGCAACTACAGTATTTACAGACTTGCAACAAATTAGAGTGCAATGTATGCTAAATACACTTCCTCAATCCGTATCTATATGTGGTTTTAAGGACATGGTCCTGCACTGCTTTAAGTGTGTAAAGCAGCTTGTCTGTATATGAATGGGCAAATAGTTTTATTTAAACACTTAGGGGCAGATTTATCAAAGGTCGAAGTGAATTTTCGAATTAAAAAACTTCGAATTTCAAAGTATTTTTTGGGTACTTCAACCATCAAATTAGGCCAAATTCGACTTTGATTAGAATTGAAAATATTTCAACATTCGACCATTCGAAAATCAAAGTACTGTCTCTTTAAAAAACTTAGAATTCGACACTTCGCCACTTTAAACCTGCCGAATTGCTATGTTAGCCTATGGGGACCTCCTAGAACCTAGAGCCAAAATTAGGCTCTAAGTTTTAAAAAGTCAAAAGTTTTTTTTTTTTTGAAAATCGTTCGATCGATTAAATCGTTCGAATCGATCAATTTGAACGATTGCTGCGATTGATCGGACAATTTTACTTCGACCGAAAACGGCCAAAAATTTAAAAACAAAAGTTCGACTATCGAATTTGGCCAACTCGATAGTCGAATTTCGAAGTTTTTTAACTTCAAAATTCGACCCTTGATAAATCTGCCCCTAAATAAAAGTTAAGTTCTAGACAAATTGTTGCAATCGTTATTTGAACTGGCCAGCTGGTGGCAGATTGAGGAAGTGTATTTAGCATAAATTGTACTCTAATTTGTTGCAAGTCTGTAAATAGTTGGAACCTAAACGGTTTGAAGGACTTTCTTACAATAGCAACCAGGACAGCTTTTTTTAAATGAAAATAACAAAGAAATCTAAGCCTAGCAGTCGATCTACTTTTTAACTTTTTGACTGGAAATACCCAAATTATCATATAAAATAAATAATGCAGTAGAACACCAGAAAAGTTGCATATAATAGATCCATAGTTCCAGCATACTTAATGCTAATGGAGCTGTAAACTAAATACTCATGAAAGAATATAAGCAACTTTCCAATTACAAAATGTCAGTTTAATATTAAATATATGAGCTATTGAAAGCTGTTTCTGTTTTGCAGGCTTCTTTATAGGTCTAATAATATTTTTTTCAGTAGTTAGAACCAGAAGTACAGAAGATAGCAATGGACAGGTGGATACTGCTTCAATTACATTTACAAGTACCTCGGCTATAAAACCCATGACAATTTGTGTTATGTATATTGGAATTTTTTTATAAGACAAAAATGTTCGTTGGTTTTTCAACTCCTTCAATGTAAAGGAGAATTTCCTCTTTAATATGATTGCAGAAGTTGTTGCAAAGACATTTTCAAGTTTAAATGCTGTCTGGATTATTTCTGGCAACGATGAACTCTTGACTTCAGAAGTCTTTCCTCCAGGCCTGTTTCTTAAATTTAAATCCTTTTACTTTTTGTTTAACCATAACCGTTTTAAAAATCAGTCATATCATCTTAGAAAATAAAATACATTAACCCCCTTGAGGCTCTAAAGTACTGACAACAGAAATATGGCTTGTGGTTTACCTTTCTATCATATCCACTATTCTCTAATAAAATGGAACTGAGGACCATGTGTTTGTTTATTAGCTTCATTAAATGCTAAATCTGATATTTTTACATGCACTCGTGCAATAATACTTACAGCACAGGACAAATTATATCTTCATCAATGGTGCTTAATTACTGTAGGTCATCAGTTATAGTCACTGCTTAGTGATGTGATTTCTGTCACATGATTTACTAAAACTTGTGTATTCTAATAAATAATGAACCCCTTCAGCCTACTGATGAATGGGTACATATCATGGAACTCATATTTTACAATAAGGGGTACATTGTTCACGATTGATAGAGTAGATAGATAGCTAGACAGACAGCACAGGAGAAGCAACCCCTGTTTATTGACTAATACTATATAAGTTTATATGGCACATGTGTATAAATTATACAACAAATAATGGATGAGCATCAACAGTAGGCAAAAACTTTAGAAACAGACTTTAGCAAGTACAGTAGATATGGTTTAAAAAGTCATTTTCATGGAAATGCCATCTTTTTCCCTACACAGCAAATAGATTATGATATTTTATGTTGTGTTGTGTTCTAAAAATGTGGGTGATGACTCACTGTATAAAGATAAAAAGTATCTGTAATGAGAGATTTTATCAATGGTAGCTTAGGGTTATATTTTGATAGAAATAACTTGTATAAGACAGCGTTGTAGAAAAGAACTGTTGAACCCAATATTTTAAATAAGATAGCTTTGTAACCCAACATCTTGTATAAAACAGCTTTGTAGAAAAGAACTGTTGAACCCAATATCTCATATACCTTTGTAACCCAAAAATCTTGTATTAGAAAGCTTTTTAAGGAAGCGACTATTGAACTCAATTGGTCAATAACCATATATGTTTATGACTTCTATTCGTTCCTAATATGTTTGTTCCTAATATGTTCTCATGGGAACTTCCTTTATTATAGCCAAGGGCAGAATATGTACTCAAATACTAATAACTGATCAGATAAGAACTCTGCTTTGGATGTGCTTGATGGGAGCCTGGCCAACTCCTGATGAGCACATGGGAAACGAGATCAGTTGTTGGCCAAACAGTTTTGATAATGATATGAGCTCATCGTTTATTAGAGCATATAAAACTGGGGGTCACCATTTTGTGGCTGATATCTCTCCTGTGGAATATACGCGTGTGCTGCCCAGGGCCCTTGGTTCCTGCATGTGACCTCTCTGGAAACTTAACCGGGATCTCCAAGTCGTTTGGTGCAGATGATGATGCTGACTCAAATGGTGATGCATTTTTGCTTTTCTTTCCAACTTTATTGGTAATAAAGTTTTGCTTAGCATACTAGGTCTGGTCTGTGACTCATTCCAAGAGACACATAGAACCATAAACAAAAAACAGTATCCCATTCATTCTACGATTACTCGTATATGGATCATATAAAGGATGCAGCTTTTGTGTCCTCTGCAACTAGTGAAGACATTGCTGAGGACAAAACATGAATTTTACGGTTTAATTGTCCAAACTCAAAAGCTAATATTAAGAACATTTTTGTTACACTTCTAATGAAAGAAAATTGAGCTGTGCTCTTTGATTCTATAACATAATATACAGAATCTGAACACATCAAATGAAAGAATCTGCTTGAATAATTTACAGGAATTCTTTCGTTTTCAAGAATATTATTCAACTGAAGCGCCCATCAGGAAAACATAAAAGAGCTGATGCACATCATTTCTGTTTCACCTCTAAAAATATGTAATTGTTAGAGATGAACAATGTATTCTATGGCCTGGAGATAAACATCCCAAGCTGCAGATTATGGTGTGGATCTCTGAGGACAAGGCAATAAATGAATATAAAGGAATTACTTTTTCTAGATTTTCAGTGGCATCCAAAACCAGTGCAGGTGTCTGATAAATGTATCCCCAATTTCTTTGTAGTCCCCTAAGTATTGGGCACAAAGGAGACCCTTAGTCTAAGGAAGGGAGTAATTTCCACACTTCCTGGGTCATAGTATGACTCCTAGCTATCCATAGCCACTAGGTGGTGCTGTGTAATAATATATAATGATTGTCTCAGGGCTTTTTCCCAGATGCCTCTCCCGAGGACTTTCCAAAAGGGGAAGAGTCCCATATTGAGCCATCATTAGCCAGGACTAGTCAGGGGTAGCTAGGTCCTACGTCTCTGTAGGAGAGCCGGACAGCTATAGGGCTACCTAGTTTTTGGGCTCCACCAAGGAGATTGTAAGGGATTAGATTCCCCCCATGGCATTGTGGCCTAGCCAGGGAACCAGACACTTATTAATGGAGACTTATAGATTCCCACCTGGGTTCTCCTGTTCTTTTACTTTTAGTTGTATTGCATCAGTACATCAGTATAGGTGATATATTTGTTACAGACTCTTTAATATCTCTTGCTTTCCTGCTTAATTAAGCTATTAGATGAAACACTTGGATTATGAAGCTGAAGAAAAAAAAAACTTAACATTTTTGACAGTGATTATTATTCTTGGTGATGGCAAAAAGTCGCAAAACTGCTGAAATTTTGTCCAATGCATTGGAACCATTGGGATTTTTTTTTCCTCTGCATTTTCTCACGAAAATGCTCCGACATCAATGGCAAAAAAAAAATGCACATAGAAATCTCATGCTGCTGTTGGTGTTTTTTTTTCTGGTGTTTTTTTCTGAAACAAGATATTTTGCTGCAGAACTGAATTAGGCAAAAGCATTCACTTATCCATTATTATTATGATTATTATGATTGTGTTTGTTGTTATTATTATCCATTATCATCATCATCATCATGATCATCTGTAATTCAGTATAATGGCATATATATATCCCGTTAGAAGAAGTTTTTTTAATTTAATGCAGGGTGTGACAACTGGCTTTTTGGGGGAAATTAGCTAGGTAAGCAGAGGATCAGGAGCATAAAGATAGGGACACCATGTCTTCAGGCAAAAACACAGGTTTATTTCAGCAAACTCTTCCAACCATAAAGATTAAAGGAGCCAGTTCTTTCACTAGTGAATTGTCCCTTATGCCCGTTAGTAAATTGGCGATGTGCCTACGTATGGGATTTCTGGCGAATATTCGCTAGCAACAGCCACTTCACCCTTTAGTAAATCTGCCCCTTGGAATCCACAAAGCTGCTTTATTTGGGGTGGAAGGAAAAATGCTGGAGTGGATGTAAAATGAATATTTCTCTTCCTCGCCTCTGGATAGGGTTGCCACCTTTTCGGTCTGTGGAATCCGAGCAGGGGTGGGCCATGATGGGACAGTGATGTGGCAGGGCCGTGACAGCAGGGGCGGGGCTATGATGCAACGATTGCTGATTGGCCCGTCGCCGCGTCAATTATAGGAAATCCTACCCGGTTTCCAAATTTTGAAAACCGGGCAGCCAGTTTTGACCGGGACATTTTTGACCACACCCATGTTCATTTTACAAAACGTTATCTTTCAGCAAATTCGTTCAGTCACCTTCACCTGTGTATTGTGCTCTCCAGTCAGGCCACACCAGAAGTCCCACAGACAACTATTAAAAAGCTTTCCTTTTTCAGAGTCTTTTGACACTGGCCCACTTATCTTAGAAAGTCAATTGATCTAAAAGTTGGGGCATGGAAAGGTGTGTTTTTTCTACTGACCCTAAATTACAGTGTATATAATATGTTAGTTTGAATATCTCCAAAAAAAATTTTTGGCTGTAACTTAGTTACTTCACACTGAATTTGGGTATAATTCCCATCTGATTAGGTATAATTCCTAATTTTAAATTACATGTTTATGGATTACAATGGTAGGTAGACTTTATTGTGAGTAGTACCTAAGTTATCTTTGCAGCTAATGTTTTATGCAGTTTGTTTTACTATTGCAACATTTGTTGCCAATTGTCAAAAATTGGCTATTTTAATGTGCAACATTTAGGGGCAAATTTACTTATGGTCGAATATCGAGGGTTAATTAACCCTCGATATGCGACTGCCGAATTGAAATCCTTCGACTTCGAATAACGAGTGAAGGTAGGATTATTGCTGCTTTCAAATGTAATTAGAATTACATTGGAATTGTATTTTCCCCTAAAAGGGCCTTTGGAAGATTTTGTAGGGCAGATAAATAGTAACGTGGTTGCAATTAGATACTGTGTATTTTGATGTATGTTTTGTACATGACCACATTGGTGTTACTTTACAAGGCAGGTTGCTGGAAAAATGTATCAAACAAAAGCAGGAAGTTCCAGATTTGAAATAAATTGATTCATTTTGAACATATACAAAAATGCAATTAATGTGCCTCCTATAGTGAAATATCAAGGTACAATTAGTTATACTATTGAGCCTGCCTATGAACAATTTGCCCTGCTGTTCCCATACCAACATATGAACCATACCAACTAAGTAAAGCCTGGCAACGTGACAGTTGACCTACTGGGGAAACATTGATTTGGACTTATGTAGAGCCTAGGATTGGATTAATGGAGTATGGAGTCCTAGACAACAGGAGACTCTAAATTGCCAAAAAACAAAAGGGAAAATAGGAACAAAAAAGTGGTGATATGGTCCTCAATTATCCCAATTCATAAGTATTATCAGGGCCGCTCCTGCCTGGCGGATATTATATAAAGTATAATTTACAAAAGGGGCATATTATTTTTACAGTGCAAGGTGCAGTATGGTGGCTCAGGGGTAAACCCTTAAGAAATTATATTCACAAACTTCTAGCACCCCACCCAGACAAGGTTATCTAGGCATTTTCATTTTAGCATGCACACAGAAGCATAGAGATATATAAGCACTATGATATTTTAGTGTTTAGTGAGATAGAGTGGAGCACTCTTTGCACTACACTTGCTAAGATGTAGTGGTTCTGCTTCTAGACGTGGGACAAAAGCTTGTATGGATCCTCCAAAAATGTTGTTGCAGGTGGTAATTACGGTATGAAAAAATAATCCCATTGCAGCTAATACATTTGTCATTGCTATACTATCTTTTTTCACTTCATTGAAAAATGAAAAAGCCATACATTTGTACAAGTTGTAGTTTCTAATTGACAGCACTCCAAATGAATGTACTTTTACATTTTATTTGCATATTTACAAATAGTTAAAACTTATACTGTTGCTATAGCAGTTCTATGTGGGATGCAATGCATGACTATTCCTTATCTCTCAAATACTGTCTAAAACCCAATGTTGCTCTTCATACAGAACTGGAGAATATAGAAATATATTACATTCTCAGTCAAAACACACACCCAACTCGCCTTAATAACAAATTAAAACCTCCATATAAAAAAAACCTTTTTATTAGATATATGTTAAAAAATTAGTGTACTTTTAATCTTAAAACCAACATGGCACCATCAAACATTATTCAATAATATTTAATAACAATAATCGTACAGTAAGTGTAAAAATAAGATGGTATAGGTATGGAACCTGTTATAATACACAAAAGCTATGAATATCTTGTAAATTATATCCTTATAAACGGTGAGTTCTGATGTCATCAGTTATAAACGGTGAGTTCTGATGTCATTTCTGTCACATGACTCCCTGAAATTTGTGTATTATAATAAATAAAGTACCCCCAGTTGCAAAATATGAGGGTATTAGAAGGTACCTCGGAGTTCCATGACCTGTATAAAAACACTCGGGCCTTCTGCCTCGTGTTTTTATATGGTCATGAAACTCCTCGGTAACTTCTAATATCCTTATATTTTACAAGAGGGGGTACTTTATTCACTATATAATACACAAAAGCCATGAATATCCTGTAAATTATATCCTTATAAACGGTGAGTAGTGATGTCATCAGTTATAAACGGTGAGTAGTGATGTCATTTCTGTCACATGACTCACTAAAATTTGTGTATTATAATAAATAAAGTACCCCCAGTTGTAAAATATGAGGATATTAGAAGTTACCTCGGAGTTCCATGACCTGTATAAAAACACTCGGCCTTCGGCCTCGTGTTTTTATATGGTCATGAAACTCCTCGGTAACTAATAATATCCTTATATTTTACAAGAGGGGGTACTTTATTCACTATATCATCATCATCATTTATTTATATAGTGCTGAAAAGATACGCAGTGCTTTACCTTAATTATAACAAACAGGGAATAAATGATGGATAACAAACAAGGGTACAATAGGATTAGAGGGCCCTACAAATTAGAGTTTACAACGGTTAGGGGTCAATTGAGACCTTAGGATTTTAGAAACAATTTTGTGATTTATCATACAGCAATGATTGATTAATTAAGGTACATTGAATAAGCTTCTTTAAACAAATGGGTCTTTAAGGAGCGCTTGAAAGTTTGGAAAGGAGAAAGTCTGACAGCTCGAGGCAGAGAATTACAGAGAAGAGCAGAAGCCCGTGATAAGTCTTGTAGACGAGAATGGGCAGAAGTGATCAGAGGAGAAGTGAGGCGAAGATCAGAAGCAGAGCGAAGGTTTCGTGAAGGAGTGTATTTGGAGATCAGGGATGAAATATAGGGAGGGGCTTCATTATTAAGGGCCTTGAATGTGAGTGTTAGTAATTTGAATTGGATTCTAGAAGAGATTGGGAGCCAGTGAAGGGACATGCATAAGGGAGCAGCTGATGTTGAGAGGTGAGATAGATGAATGAGTCTAGCAGCCGTATTTAGAACAGATTGGAGTTGTGAAAGGTTGCAGTAATAAAGGCGGGAGATGATGAGAGACTGAATCAGTGTTTTAGTTGATTCTGAACTGAGATATGGTCGTATTCGAGCAATGTTGCGCAGTTGAATATGACAAGATTTTGCAAGTGTTTGAATGTGTGGTGAAAAAGACAGATGCGAGTCAACGATAACTCCTAGGCAACGTGCCTGTGTGGTGGAATGAAAGGTGGTGTTGTTTACTGTGAGTGAAATCTGAGGGACAGGGGAAGATCTTGGAGGAAATATAATGAGTTCTGTTTTTGAGAGGTTCAGTTTCAGGTGGCACTGTGACATCCAGGAGGAGACAGCAGAGAGACAGTCTGTAACTTGGGAAAGGACAGAATTAGAAAGATCAGGAGTAGACAAATAGAGTTGGGTGTCATCAGCATAAAGGTGATACTGAAGTCCAAACGACTGAATACGTTTTCCTAGCGAAGTTGTATAGAGCGAGAACAGCAGGGGGCCTAGAACAGAGCCTTGAGGAACTCCGACAGAGAGTGGGAACATAGTAGAAGTAGAGTTAGAGAAGGCAACATTAAAGGAATGGTCAGACTGGTAAGATGTAAACCATGAAAGAGCAGTGTCACGAATGCCAGCTGAGTGTAGAATGTCAAGGAGGAGTGTGTGGTCAACTGTGATGAGTATGGAATAGTGACCTTTATACTTTGCCAATAGAAGATCATTGGTTACTTTGGTGAGTGCAGTTTCAGTTGAGTGTGATGGGCGGAAGCCAGATTGCAGGGGGTCGAGAAGGGAGTTGTGAGTCAGATGCTGGATCAGGTGTTTGTAAACAAGCCTTTCTAGTAATTTGGATGTGAATGTTAGAAGGGAAACCAGACGATAGTTAGTGGAAGAGCTGGGATCAAGGGAAGGTTTTTTGAGGATAGGAGTGATTAGTGCTTGTTTGTATAAGGATGGAAAAGTACCAGTAGAGAGTGAAAGATTAAATAGGTGGGTAAGTGCAGGAGAGAGTGTATCAGAGATTGGATAGAGGAGGCGAGAGGGTATGGGGTCAAGGGAACAGGTTGTGGGTTTTGAGCAGGCTAGAAGTTTGCTAATTTCATCTAGTGCTGCAGGGGTGAAGGAGTGCAAAGTGGATGTGAGTGGACTGCACGTTAGTCTGAGATTGTTGTCAGACAGTATGCTCAGCCTAATGAGATTGATTTTTTCATTAAAGAAATTAGCAAGATCTTGGGCAGTTACATTAATGGGTGGAGGAATGAGTTAAATGTGGCAAACAGTTGCTGTGGTTTAGAGGACAGAGTGGAAATTAAAGAAGAGAAGTATTGTTCTTTAGCTAATGATAGAGCTCGATTGTAGCAGGAGAGCATGAATTTGAAGTGGATGAAGTCAGGATCAGTTTGTGACTTTCTCCACCGTCGCTCAGCTGATCTACTACATCTTCTGAGGTACCGAGTTACGACAGTGTGCTGGTCAGCTGTGACGGGTGGTAGAAGGTGCAAGGGAGTCAAGAGCTGTTGAAAGGGCATCATTGTAGAGAGAAGCTGCCATATTGGGACAGGAAAGATCATCAATATGAGAGATGGGTTGTGCTGATACTGTTGATAATTGTTGTGGATCAAACGCGTTAAGGTTTCTGTATGTGTGGGTAGAAAGAGATGGTTGTGATAGTGCAGATGAAATTATTATCTGAAAGGAGAGTAGGTGATGGTCAGATAGGGGGTAAGGAGAATTAGTAAGGTTGGATGGGGGCATGAGGGGCAGAATATAAGATCAAGAGCATGACCCTCGATGTGGGTAGGTGAGTCGGTCCACTGAGAGAGACCAAATGAAGTTGTTAGAGAGAGGAGTTTAGAGGTGGCAAGAGAAGCAGTTATCCAGAATGCTCAGGACCTGGGGTTTTCCATATATGGGATCTTTCTGTAATTTGGATCTCCATACCTTAAGTCTACTAAAACATCAATTAAACATTAATTAAACCCAATAGAATTGTTTTGCACCCAATATACCTTAGTTGGAAAGAAGTAAAAGGTACCGTTTCATTACTACAAGAAAAAAATACATTTTAAACATCTGAATTATTTGATTATAATGGAGTCTATGGGAGATGGCCTTTCCATAATTCGGAGCTTTCTGGATAATGGATTTCCGGATAATGGATCCTATATCTGTACTATATACAAGTGTAAAAATAAGATTAAAATAAGTACTATATACATGTTAATCTGGTGTGTTCCCCTGTCTGAGCACATAAGCCCATCAACAAAATGTATAGATTATACTAGTATTCACTATCTGATATTCTATGGCATGCCCTGAATTTATTAACAACCTTGCATATATACTTATACACTTTCCATTAGCTCTATACTGCTTATACAGTGACATACAGAATAAAATCAATGGAGTACAAAGCTTGTTACGTCACTCTCGCTACAGGATTCTATTTCCCATCATCCATGGAAAATCTAATAAGTGGGCTCTTGTGATCAGCTTTAACCCTTAAGGAAGGTAGCTTTTTAAAATATCTCTAATAAAGGGTATGTTTTTATACGGAGGTCTGCATTTGTTATTAAGGGGGTTGGGGTAATGAAGTCAGTCCACTTGTGTGTTTTCATTGAGAATTGCCTCCATTTGTCACTGCTAATTGGCTCAAGGAAAAGTTGCAGATCAAAGGTGCCCTGCCCTTGAATATAGCAATGATAAGTGCATATGTTGGGTATACATTGCTATAGCCATGTTAAGTAATGGAAAGTAAACAAATCAGAAACTAGGAAGTAAAATAATATATGATAGGGGCAGAACTTACTTCACATTTCATGGACAAATAAAAACTACATAAATATATAAAAACAAAAAAAACTACATTTCTGCAGCTGATCCAAGAATGGACACATTTTATCTATGTATTTATTTTGCTGGCCAATAGAATGTGCCAGTAAGTTAGCTGGGAGTGGATTAGATATGTCCCACACAGTACTTACATTTTATCTAACAAAAAGAGACTGGGTTATGGGACTAGAATGATAATGAGTCTCAATACTTCAAGTTAAGAGTAAGCAGTTATTAACACTTCTGGGTAAACCCAGGGGTCCTATAGTTTTCTGTGGGTCATCAGTAGACCACATATATTTTCTTTCAGTTATCCAAAGTGATCAAGCCAAATCAAATGTGACCGACTTTCTCTAGGGGAAGCTCCACAATAGAAATGCCATTAAACATGCATGTTCTAATATTTCCATTAAACCTTATAAAATACAAAAAAAATGACATTCTATTTAGATAATGGTGCTAGTGGGGATACAGCATAACCTCAGCTCAATTCTGCTTCCAAAAGGGAACTTGGGACATGCTGCATCTAAGCCATTTTTTAACGCTGAGCCATCTGCTCACACTCTCTGCAATCTTTTATTTAATGGCAGTATTGGATGTTTTTCATATTGTGGGAAATCACACAAACAAGGTACCTTGCATGAGAATGACATTGTTACAACCAGCCATATGCTTACTATAAATTGTCATTTATTTTTATGTTCCCTGCATTTCCCTGCCAAGTGACAATGTTTGCTGTTTCTGCATGCATAATAAATGCTACATTTGTCATCTTTTCAATTTCTCTTGGCTTTTAATTTCAGATAAATTAACTTTCTGTAACGTTGAAGCAAGTGGTTCTAAAGCAATGCATAACATTTCCATAATTCCCCTAAGATTCTTAGCATAACCAATAAGTTTGTAAATATATGTTCAGGGAGTACAAATTTAGGATGCTTGGCACCAAAGTGATATTCTACCTTGGAAACAACACTAATGCCCATTGACCACAATAATGCTGCCAGGCAGGTTTATATCCATATGAAAGGAATGCATTATGATCCTACTAAGTGTCAGTCGGAGTAATGTTTATCATGGCTTTATTCAAGTAATGACAAGGTTAGTGCTGTGTTACAGTGTTCACATTAACAATTTGATAAAAATAACAATTGTGACAAATCATGAAAAATGATGTTAACACAAAAATGATTAAGCCTTTCATTGAGGGCTATTTTATGTATCCAAATGTATAAATAATTAGGTAAATATCAACGTTTCTAAAGACAACCAACCAAATAATAATATATATAGGTATTATATTTATTTACATCTCCAGCAATCTTTGCAGTCATTTCCAAGAGACAATAACAGAGTCGAGTTTGGGTATAAGGAGAATTACTGTCAGAAAAATCTAACTGCATACAGAGAAGATCGTAAAGACATTTTATGAGTGCCATAATCATTTCAATATGATTTCTTGACCTCGCGTTGCAAGAAGTGTTCTTAATCTGCTTTTGAAGGTTAATAGAAATGGTCATGTAGACACATGATGCCTCAGATGGGCTACAGAAGAAAATGCCTTTCTGTGAAAAGGACAAATCAGAAGGCAATTTATTATCGATCTGAACTAGAAGCATTGGTAGATTATTGAGAGTCTAATTAAGGGCTTATGATATTTAGATGGAAAAGTGGTAAAAGAAACTTCTGTTGTTGTTTAGAGCTTCAGAAACTTAAAGATGTCAAAGTTAGACACAAAGGCAACATTGCCCTGTAATCTGAAGATGATCAGTTTTTTAATCTCTTAACCTTTTCTTTCAGGCTTTTGGTGAGTGCATTGTTCACAGTTTCAGAAACCAAGTACTGTATTTATTGCCTGGTAGCCAAGCTCTGCTGCATTGATCACACTATTTGACCTCTGTTTCCAAGACCTTTCAGTAACAATTGTGCTTTCCACTGACTTTTCTGGAAGTATACTTTAATGTACTTTAGTGCTTGTAATAGTGTTTTCAGAAGGTGATCCACTAACATTCTTTTTCCTCCCTTACAGTACAATTGCTCCTAAAAAAACAATAATTAAAATACAGTCACATCAACTGTTTTGATCTTTAGCAATTAGATTTTAGGTGCTATTAGCCATGCTTTTATATTTCTGATGCCATTGTTCACTACAGACAGTGGTTGACATGGTACACATTTCATTTGCATGTGATGTTCAGCCTACAGTATTTGTAATTACTTAATGCAGTTACAGTATATAGTGATAACAGAATGGTTGTGCAATGTTTATGTACATTTGTGTACATTTAAGAGCAGAGATGCATTTCTGGACAGGTGTTTTACTTTCCTTGCCATATAAGAGTTTTGTAACACCAATACTGTATTTTCAGCCTATAATAAAGTGACCTACCTGCTATAATTGGATGGAGTAACTCATGATAATGTAAGAACTGACATTTTTCATGCTGAAAACCCTCTAGTCTGTTAAGCATTTATTCCACCATGTGCAGTCTCTGGTTCTTCAGCAGAGAAGGTACTCAATGGGCCATCAACCTTAGTCTTTGGAGTGAAGCAGTCATGGATTATTCTCTGTTTATTATTATTTATCTCTGTCTTTTTTTTTTTAACATACATTTATCCCAAATGACCTCCTCTGTTTTGCAAAGTCAGAGCCAGATTAGAATTCAGCCAAGTGACTAGACTGTTTTTGTCAATATCAGTATTTTCCCCAGCATGGGCACCTAGGAATATTCATCTTCTGCGTGTATCTGTAATCACACAGCGAGAAGTCAGATTACATGTTGTCTCTGCCAGTCTAGGTACAAGATGACTGAAATGTGTTAAAATCCTAATTATGCTTTGGAAAGCAGCAATTAAGCTGCCTAAAAACAACCTCCTATGGCGAATGGATCATGAAACAACCCGGAATAGGAGAAGCTCATGGAAGCGTAGCCATATTTTTCTCAGTAATATAATGAGGATAAAAGCAGACAGGGAAATTGTTTCTTGGACTAATTTTAGAGGCAGCAGGTGCTTTGGCGTTCCTGCTGAAAGGAGTACTGAAGAAACAGATATTTAATAATTAGGATTCTTCTACAGTAGCCCTGCTGGGGCAGATTTCGAGAGATGTTCTGACATGCTGGCATTGGAAATGAGAAGAAGATAATTGACTTAGCATTTTGTTTAATGTCAAAGTGGGAGGAAACAAGATCTATTAAATTTAACGGAGACATGCTAAGTCAAAACTTTCATTTACAGCAACATATATAAAACTTTATATTACTAATTTAATAATCTATTAATTTGTTATTTCAAATTCCTGCTGTTTCAAATGCCTTTATACGTTTTTTGTTTATCATTAGCCAAAGCTGTTACCCAATATTTAATGGGTAGTTCAGCTGATCCAGTTCTCTGTCTTCCTGTTTGCTGTTACCAAGCTGTCTGTCTATTAACATTGGCACATGAGCTTAGGCTTATCAGAATCTCATTTCCTGGTGCAGTTTGCCAAGACGTGCAAATGTTGTTTTAATAAGCAAATTCTGAGTTGTGGTTTAATACTTTTGCATACATATTTAGTATTGTTTTACACCCTCCTTGCTAAAACAGTGAAATAATAAAACAGGATAGACTCTCTACTTATCTCTAACTTATTTGGAGCATGCTCCGTGTATAATGAAACCCTGCTCTAGACTTAGATTCACCTTGTCTGTGTGCAATACTTATGTGCTAAACTGTTACTTGGAAGTATATCAAAACATTTGTGAAATAAAAATATTTGCATTTATCGTGTTGTTTTTGTTCCGTGTTTGCTTTTCCTAACCAATTTAGCTTGCCATAATGTCTAAGACTTACACTGCCATGTTTTTTTTTGTTTATTTTGCAGTTTATAAAATCGGATGCTCCTCTGAAGCACAAAACTGGTAGCACTCCGGGTTAAAAAGCAGTCGTTTATTGCAACAGGCTGTTAAGACAACAAGGCCTGACCCATTTCTGCGTGGCATCCTTAAAGGGATCCTGTCATCGGAAAACATGTTTTTTTTCAAAACACATCAGTTAATAGTGCTACTCCAGCAGAATTCTGCATTGAAATCCAATTCTCAAAAAAGCAAACAGATTTTTTATATTCAATTTTGAAACCTGAAATGGAGCTAGACATATTGTCAGTTTCCCAGCTGCCCCAGTCATGTGACCTGTACTTTAGGATGGAACTACTTTCTGGCAGGCTGTTATTTCTCCTACTTAATGTAACTGAACCAGTCTCAGTGGTACTTTGCTTTTACTATTGGGTGCTGTTCTTAGATCTACCAGGCAGCTGTTAACTTGTGTTAGGGAACTGCTATCTGGTTACCTTCCCATTGTTATTTTGTTAGGCTGCTGGGGAGGAATGGGAGGGGGTGATATCACTCCAACTTGCAGTATAGCAGTAAAGAATGACTAAAGTTTGTCAGAGCACAAGTCACATGACTGGGGCAGCTGGGAAACTGACAATATGTCTAGCCCCATGTCATATTTCAAAATTGAATATAGAAATATCTGTTTGCTCTTTTGAAAGATAAATTTCAGAGCAGAATTCTGTTGAAGCAGCATTATTAACTGATGCGTTTTGGGAAAAAACATGTTTTCTTATGACAGTATCCCTTTAATCATAGACTCATAAACCTGTGATTATTGCGCCACATCCGAAATGCGGCAAGTCTTATTGTCTAACAGCCTTTTGCAATAAACTACTGTTTTGTGCTTGAGAGAAGTGTGAATGCGACTGGGACACTAGAGCACATGGTGAGTTTACGATATGGCACTGGCAGGAGGAGGGCAGTCTGGAGCACTTGTTTCTATTATCTCTGTGCACTATAAAATTGGATGCCCCATATGATATTCTTCAGTAAACAGCACTTCAAATAACTCCAAAAATGTTGCCATACTTGCAGATATTTCCCCAGTATGCCAACAATGAACTCGATGGGCTAAGCAATCAGATTACAACTATGGTATCAGCATCAGCAACAGGGACAAGGACGGCAACAACGACCAGTAGTGATCGCTCTAACAGCATTTTGAAACATGCCCAATAGATTTCTGGCTGATATTCCCCCAGATATAAATCAGACAGGCCTGTTGTCAGGCCCCATCCCATGTGTGGCCACCTTAAGGCTAAGCATCTTATAATACTTAACATACATGATTAATCAGAAAAAAAATAAAGTTATAAAATGGATTTGCTGTTCCCAGTATAGTTAATGAGAATCAAGGTGCTTCTGGTGCAAAGTAAGACCACTTATACTAGCATTTTGAGGGTTTTGTACCAAAAAAAACCCGACCAATTGTGTTTATTGTTATGATAGCAGTTTATGCAATTCCCCCCCCAAAATAAAATGCATTGAGAAAATGCCATGGAGCGGAGACCTGGCCCAGTTTTTCTACCATTAAAAGAAGTTGAACATCTCCTTCTTCTTTAATATTAGGGTATCTATAACAGACTCTTACTATGAACTTACCTATATTGATTTAGTCTAAATTTTCCTGACAAATTATTAAATTTTCAAAACCGATACTTTAACATGTGGGTGAGATTTAGAAGGTATGTCTACTCTAAGCACAATAGTTATTTTCTGAACTAGAAATAGACACATTGTTCACTTTATTCTATTATCCATTCATTGAAATGGAATTAAACCTAATTGTATTATGTGTACATATTAGTAGTGATGGGCGAATTTATTTGCCAGGTGCAAATTCACGGCGAATTCCCGCGATTTGCTGCTGGCAAATAATTTTTTTGGACGCCGGCACATTTTCACAAGTGATGTTTCACAAATTTTTCGCCGTTTCGGCGTAGCGAAACGCCCCAAATTCGCCCATCACTACATATTAGTTTAATATGTTATCTGCTTCTAAGTTAAGCTCTAGTTTGAAAATATGCTTATACAACTACCATCTGGTTAAGGCAAACTGAGCAGAAAAATGTTTCCAACAGAGTAATGATAGGATAATGATTGACACATGCTGTTTGACTAATAACATTGCTTGTATTCGTTTCTGTACAATTTTTATCCCATGCATTTAGAGTTCATGCACCCAAAGGGCACAGACAATCACTAATACCACTTAGTCCACTGTTTTGCTTTGATGGGTGTTCAAAAACAAAGTCTGCGTGCGTTATGGCAGCATATTATGCTCCCAGGTGTGGGTGTAAAAGATGTACAAAGTGGTTGAAAGGACTGTGGAAACTCATGTGAATTCTACACACAGACACATGTACAACCAGTCTATCATGAAAAGGAACCTTTTGTACAGCCACACTGAATGTGTGTGTGAAAGAGAGAGAGATTTTTTTTGTATGTAAACTGTAAATTGTGAGTTGCTCCATAAGCTCAGCTGACTAACAACAGCCAAGGTCATGTGGGATGTGAATCTTAAGATAAGATGATGGAGAACTACTGGGGACAAGTTCAGTGTCACTAAAAGCAACTGAATTTTGACCCCTGCTTCCGTCAGTGCACCAGGTTGGCTGACAGAGATCTTCACTTCTGTAGTGCTATGGAGAAGTATTTCTAATCTAATTTTTTTGTTGAGGTTTAGTCCTCTTTATAAATGATATTAAGGACATTTATGTAAAGTGAAATGGCAAAATGCAACACATATTAAAACCCAAGTATTCATAACGGAAAGGCTTAAACGTCTAGCTCAAATTCTTGGCACTCACTATGGATGCTTGGCTGAGGGTGCTCCACCTGTATAATACTGTATATATTATGCTCTATTTAGTTGTATCAGTATAAAGAAACAGACTGTATATTGTTGTTTTTCTGGAGGCACAAACCGCTGCAGAACAAAAGATCATAGTTCAGTGTATTTCTATTAAATGTTGCATGAAGAGGAATTAGATTTGGAAAATAAATGTCTAGTAGAGGACCATTATAAATGCATTGTTTATATGATAAATAATAGAATACATAAGAGTCTTAGGCGTCGTTTACACAGGCTTCAACTTGTACAGTTTACATATCTGGTACTTGCAGTTATTTTTTCCTTTATCTTTTCTTTTCCTTTTTGGACATAAGCACATTTATTTGGGACGTTAACCGAAAAATAAATAGTCCTAAGGAACCTTTAAATTGGGTAAGGTGACATGGTTGACATTTTCTCATCCTATACTGCAAAGTAAGTTTAGAATGTATAGTATTTAGATTCTAATCAGTTTGCAAGGATACTGCTCTTAAGCCACCATTTTTGCTAGCTGTATGTGTGTAATACAACATTGATTATACAAGATTATCCACAATACCCCCAATCTCTTTGCAATCAGCACTGTCAAGCTCAACTCTATGCACCCAGAATTTAATGCTGTGCTGGCAGATGCAAGATACCATTTCCACAGAAGGGGTGGCAAATAAGTAGAACATAGACATAGCCTTGTATACCCCTTACCTACACCTAAGGGGCGGGGCATATTTATCAAGGGTTGAATTTCAAATTGAAAAAAAAACTTCAAAATTCGAATTCAAAAAGACCAACCGAAATTAAGTTGAAGTTTTTTTTTTGGTCGAATAGGTCGGTTTTCGATCTAATAGGTCCGTATTCGGCCGAATTCAAATCGTATTGAAGGAATAGCGGATTCAAATTTGATTCAAAGTTTATGCCAAAAAAAAAAACCTTTGAATTTTCAAAGTCCACCATTTGACTCCAAATAGGTTCTAGGCGGTCCCCCATAGGCTAAAACAGCAATTCTGCAGGTTTTAGATGGTGAGTGGTTGAATTTTTAAAGGGACAGAACAGAAATTTCGATATTCGAATTTTTGGATTTTTTTCAAATTCAAATCAAATTTGAACTATTCCCTAGTCGAAGTACACAAAAAATAGCTCGAAATTTGAATTTTTTTCATTCGAAAATTCACCTCGACATTTGATAAATCTGCCCCCTAATTCACATGGCATTCTTTGTAATACCTGTTGACATAATTTGCACCAAGTTCCCTGCATTTAATGCCTGCTTTAAGCGGATGCTAAATTATAGGTTTTCCATGAGTCCACAATATTGAGGGGCAGGACCGCCATCAGAAATCACAGGGCCCCATACGACAAAATTTCCTGGGCCCCCTGGGCTGCGCCCACCACAAGCCCCACCCCACAGGTCCGCCCCCACCACACAGTAAAAAAAACAAAAAAAAAAAATTGGTGGCTAGGGTTCCCACATGTTAATAAAAAATAAAAAGATATTTGTGGTCAGGGCCCCCCATAAAAATACATTTGTGGCCAGGGCCCCCCCCATTAAAAAATATTGGTGGCTAGGATTCCACACGAGAAAAAAAATTGGTGGCCAAAATTGGTGGCCAGGCCCCCCCCTCCACATTATAAGAAAATTGGTGGCCAGGGCCCCTTAAACGTCCATGCCTTCCTGAAGTCAGCAGCTCTCAGAAAGGTGGGGGGTCCGACTAATCAAGTAAGTGTGGCGTTGCTGGGCCCCCCTTACACTCTGGGCCCCCTACAACTCTCCCCCCTGCCCCCCCCTGATGGCTGCCCTGTTGAGGGGTATAAAGAGTCAATTTAGAGGTCACAACAGTCCTCTAGAGGGAAATTCCGCCACTCTCCATTAATTTTTTATGGGATTTTTTTAAAAAAAAGAGTATTTATCAATGGGTGAAAGTTTGCCCTTTGATAAATACTCTTTTAAAAATCCCATAGAAGTGAATGGAGAGTGGCGGAATTTCACTCTAGAGGACTGTGGCGATCTCTAATTTCACTCTTTCATAAATTAACCTCTCAAGTGTTTCGCAATGCATCATTTTGTCAGTTAAAGGCACAACCACAGCAAATTGCACCAGTTGCAAATTGCAAAGAGCTTTACACATTGCATCCTTATGGGCATAGAAATGAGCATTAGAAAACCAATAAATATTTCTTCTGCCTATAGAATTTTATAGTGAACCTCTGGTAAAAGAGCAATCAAAATTAATACAGACAATTTGAAAAGCAGAGTTGCCCTCATTGGCAACTGTGCTTTCAAATGTGCAAACACCTCTCAGAAATATCTTCCAGGCCTTCTTTATAGTCTCACTGCTACAACTGATTTACACCCAGAAGTCCAGCAGATGCTCTTAGCACTGGATACAAAATCATAGGCTATTCAGTGTGGGGAGGAATCCAAAATAGTGTCCACAATTGGTCTACAGTGAGTGTAAAATATAGGGCTTGCTTATGAATTAGAGCTTCCATTTAAAGGGGAAATCAGACTTCCAAACCAAAATTTGATAAAGAGGCCCACATAACACAGAAACCCCTAATATATCCATCACAGTTACTGGTTTCTCCAAAAAAGTATGAATAAATGCCACTTTCTATGCTGAAATCTAGCTGTTTGACAGTTCTTCTCTTTCTGCATCATCTGAAATCCTGGCAGGGAAGTAGGGACTAAACACTAATATTACAAATTATAACAACTTCTTCACAGCTTACAGACAGCATGCAGGAACTACATAACCCACAATGCATTGCACTGTGATGTTCTGATCCTTATTGAAATCATGTGTGCAGGGAATTGTGGGGTTTGGAGGATACAGGCTGAGGACAGATTGCTGCTGATACAAAGTAACAGTAGTCAGCCAACTCAGCAAAGTAGTCACAGATCAGCAGGAGAGCAGAGGGCTAGGCTTAGGGAACTGTTCCAAACCATTAAAAATCATGAAATGTCTGCATATATTTTAATTGATGTATATTTCAAAGTTGCTTGAAATTATGTTTACTTTTCAAAAAGCTTATTGTTATGTTTGTGTGGAGTTCCCCTTTAACTACGGCTATCAATTAAGGGATCACAGTACTGGGATGGATAAAGATCCATAATAATTGTTTTAACACCAACCTGCATATATGATATCAACATTCTTCTAAGTAGTTTACTTTAATAATGTTTAGATTGCAATTATTATCTGTGGGGGACATATCTAATTGTGTACCTGCCCTGCAACATATGCAAAGAAAGCTAAATCCTTTATAAACAGGCTTATTGGAGTATTCATGTTTTGCCAGAATGGATTTGTTGGCAACATTGAGAGAAAGGCTGATCTGCCTCAGTGCTGCTTGCAAGGAAAAAGAAAGAGACTTTCCTCTTTTACTGTTGATGTGAACTTGTTTTCTCTTCATAATACGTAATGCTACTAATTAAAGTCATTTCTGAATGCAGAGAAGAGAGAGATGATTGAAGCTCTCAGCATGGTGATGTATGAAGATATACATTTATTTATTTATAATCACAGTGAGGATATAGTTATTACAGTGCAATTTATGCATGGAATGTGCTTTACTGTTTCATTCTGTCGCCTTTCATCAATGTCACAAAGAATAAATTAGTTAATCAAAATTCTTATCTCTCTGAGCTTAGCTGCCAGATGATTTCTTACTGGAAAATGAGGAAAAGATACCAGCAAAACAGTTTCCATATCAGCCATTTTCCAATACATTCTTATATGTATTTAGCAGGAGCAAAGGCTTCTACATACCTTTACATATGAACCTTTAGTGTGAAGTAAAGCAAAATAAATAATCGTAATTATAGATAGTGATGGGTGAATAAATTCGCCAGACACTAATTTGCGCCGAATTTCTGCGTTCGACCGCAATCACATTCATTTGTGAAACTGCAGCGACAATTTGCGGGTGAAAAATCTGAAAAAAATCATCACTTTACAAAATTGGAACGTGCATACAAATAATTTTGACGCCCATTGACTTCAATGCGATTTGCCCATCACTAATTATAGAAAGACTTCAAAAATTTGACTGCGGAACAGTTAGTAAACTCTTACATAATAATTTATTAAGGTTCAGCAGTGTCAACAGGCAGATTCCTGCATGGCTGCATTCTGGTGCTTCTCCACCTGCTGCATTATGCCAGGAGAAACCCACTTTGTGTACCATAAACATAAATCTTTGGTAGTATATGGTTCTTAAAGGGGTTGTTCACCTTTAAAATTAATGTTTAGTATGATGTAGAGCAGGGGTGCCCAGGATGTAGATTGTGGTCTACCAGTTGATCCCCATCATTTTCATGGTATACTGTAACCTGAACGAAGGTTTAAATTGCACTTCCTGGTTGTGACGTCAAAAGTCTCGCCAGACGCGAATCCTTAATGCGCCACAGCGTGGTGCTGCAGCCCAGCTGCCATCTTTATTTTACAGACGCGGGAGAGTGCAGAAGAACCTGCTCCAGACAATGCCCTCTGAATGAAAGCCTCTTTGTATTGCTCACTGTCGCCAGTATTATCTGTACAACAGGCACTTGGCAAGGAAGACAAGCACAGCACAGCATGGAGGGAAGGAGAGAGGGAGGGAGGACAGACTGCAGGCAGGGACACGGAAGGGAAGGAAGGTTGAGAGCAGGGAGAGCTGAGAGCAGCAAGCACAGAGGGGAAGGGAGTGTGTTCAAACTTTCATAACCTGCCAAATTTTGTAAAATGAACATGGTAATTAGGGTGTGTGGCCAAAATGGGCCATTAATTTGAATAAGTGTCTGGAATATGGATAGGAGGGGCCTGAATATAAAGATGAGTACATAAAAAGTAGCAATAACAATATATTTGTAGCCTTATGGAGCATTTGTTTTCAGATGGGGTCACCCCCACTTGAAAGCTGCAAATAATCTAAAGAAGGCAAATAGTTCAGAAACAATAAAAAAAGTAAAACTGAAGGCCATAACGCATTTAGCCGTTATTTCGATTGTTTACATAGAACCATCATAAAAGGTGCCTCTGCGACTTTATTTTTTTAACTTTCATCCATTTCATTCTAAAGGGTTTTTAATGTATATTGTTCTTTTATTTTTGACCCCCTAAATTTTATGATGGTATTACTGGTTTAGCCAAACAAAACAGAAGATTAAGCTTTCCTAAGCAGGGGTATAATAGGTTATACACAAGCAGATTTAAGATGCCCATTTTACTCCCTCAAACTAAGCTAGTAGTTGGCCAACAAATATCTGGCTAAAATTCATGCATATACTGAGCAGGTTTTAAAATCCGATCAACCAAGGGCCTGTCAAATTGGTGCTCTCCCAATGGGCCTGCATAAGCTTCTGTCATGATCAGATCAGTACTGTTGCTTATGTTTACTGTTTATTGCTGTAGATTGAAGTGAAACAGAAACAAGATCAAATCCTACATTGCTAAGCCAGCAAAATACTGAAGTCTGGACAGGAACCACTGCAACACTTGCTCAATCTGATTCAGCTTGTGCAAAGGGACTTGACATATATAATATCTATTTTAATGTGTTGTTGAGTGTTGTTATTTGCTGAAAGAAAAATGTCAAGGGATGTGACTTTTCAGTACTCTGAATAATGTGATGCTTGTTTAAAATGCTTGGGGCACCCAAATGTCACAATAACAACTTACCTAAAAAATAATGGTGGGTCAGTAAATGAGCTGCATGTCAGGAACCTGCTAGTGTCATATGAATGGCTATTTATTTTGTATTTATGAGCACAACATTTGACAGTATACTACAGTATATTTATATATGTATTATACTGAGGGGCTATTATTGATGCATTTATAGAAGACCTTTCAGAGTTGTATCTTAGTGTGAAAGCACAGATGGCAGTTCATTGATTCATGGATTTGTATCCAACTAACTTTTTCCTGTCCTGCAACTAGATTGAATGCTTTGGGGGCTTCACTTTCCACCCTCTGTCTCATTAGTGATAGAGTACTGAGGCCTCAAGCTACAAATGACTCATTACTCTAATCCATCATCATACCAAGTCCTCGATTTAAAGAGATTTGAGAGCAATGCATCATCTGGAACCAAACCCTCCAATAATGATTCATTTCTGGAAAGAGTCTGATACTCTCAATATAAAATGAGGCTCCTGTTTGAAATTCAATAATAATTATGAAATGAGAGTCTAAAAATGCTCTGTATGAAGTATAACGTGCTTTATACTAAACTGGACTCCTGAAGCTATGAATCTGTCCTTCTGATACATTAGAGAAACATGGACACTGTTCTTTCTTAGGTGAGCACTCATACTGAAAGAAAGTTGGATTTGCTCCATGTCAGAGGTGGCATAAGAAGCAGGGCAGCAAAATAGTGTCCTGCAAAATAATAGCATGTCCTCAGACAGAAACCAAGGTTCAGCAGACTTCTACTTCAACTAATGCTATTATGCAGAGAGGAACAGGATCCTCAATACTATGACTGAAGATGCCAATACGAGTGGAACAGCAAATATCCTTAATGCAAGCAAAAATTTAAAACGTCTGTGAGTATAAATATTTGTCAACACAGGCGGTGGAGTAATTTTATGCTGGTAAATGGTTGCAGGGTAATTTAACCCCGCAGGTGAAGAAACACTATTAACCCTTAGTACACACAGGGGTGTTATATACTTAATAAGGAAATACTACACTATATATTGCTATTTTTTCTTATTTACCCCGAGCTTATAGCGCTGGTTTATCTACACATATTTTCCACTTCATCATCTGCGTCAGGTGACCACACATGTCATAGAGTAGGATTATTTCCTTGAATGATGCCTGTTATTTTAAATAATACCTCAATAAATCCATCTTTTTGATTTTAACCTCCATTTGCTGATTGCTTTCTCAACCACTAAACCCCAAGCATATGATTACCACTGGAATGGAGACCAGCAAGAGAAAGAAGATACGGCAAGGAGAGTGCACAATGGAGGAGTGACCTATGGACTAGGACATGCAAGTTTCCCTCTTTTCTCCCTACTAATGAAAAAATGTCCCAGGAAACAGGTATACAGAGGAATCAACCAGGAATGAGAAGATTCAGAATGCCAAGATCTCTAGCATGACCAAAAAGAAATTCACTCAGCAACCCTAACAAAAAAACATAATACAGTCCACAGAAGTAAACACCATATAGAACAAAATGCACATAGGAGTAACCCATACAAGGTTTGCTTTTAAACATGTAACCAGTAACTTCTTCCTACAGATTGATTGCTCTGGATTATTGCTCATGGACAAACGTAGTGTATTTTATTACATAAACCCCTTAACTTTTAGACCAAATTAATTTGCTGGGTGCTTCAGATCCTCTGTGGAAGAACATGGTCTCATGTCCAAAATAATTAAAATGTCTTTGGATCACATGAAACCATAAATGAGGGAAGTCTAGACAATTACTTTTTATGGCTTCAAAACTGATAAATTAATAACTACTGATGTCTATCGACTGTAAAAAAGCTAATGACTATTTCCTATTTAACAATTTATTTTCTGTATTAGATGATTTGTTCTGGCACAGAAAATAATTGTTCGATTGTGATTGGTGAATCTGTGCTCTGCAATGGCATGGAGCAGAATGATATCTGATTGCCCAAAGCTGCTGAACACATTTACCTAATCACCATTATGATGAATGTCAGGGCAATGTCAGGAAAGTCTTAAAATCTTAAAATAGATCAAACAGCTGGAGATAATTTTTGATTCTCCAGTACATCCAATTAATTATAACAGTATTAGATATGAGGGATTTCCCATGTGGAGGAACCCATCATAAACTTCTCATTGGCATCAATGCAACTGTTTAGCAAGTGGCTGTGCTGTTCTACTGAACTCTTTGCACAATAAACTTTGAACTCTTGAAAAGTAGTAGTAACAGTCGCCTCTCATGGAAAAATGCAATTGCGCACCCAGGAGTTTTAAATTACTAACAAATCTACGCAGACTACCAAGAAATTCTACAAATGTATTGCATATAGTATATCTAAATCTGTCAATCTGATTTGGGAATATTCAAATGAAAAGTATTTTAATATGATTACTTGAAGTCATTAACTAAATCTCAGATGTTACATGAGACTAATAAATAAAATATGTATTCAGGGGTCAATACCTGCAAACTTTCTGTTAATGTGTAAATATGCAAACATTTCAATATGAATTAATTTGCAACTCTTGCAGTTATTTATCTGCATTGAGGGTTTTTTTTTTTTTATCTATTTGACTTCTAAAGGATAAAGCTAGACTGGCAAAGATTTAATTTCCCAAAAAACTCTGCATCTGCTTTAAATTGCTGCCATGCATTGAGATGCTGTAGGTTCTACCTCAGTAACGGTTGGAGAGTCATACTGATAATCCCTGGTATGTGTCATTATGCAGCTGTAGAACCTTCATTTTTATTATACAAGGCTTATTATACTGTTAATGTGTATCTTTATTGCTTTTTCTTAAACTATTTTTACAGTTTTATTGACCATATGTATAGGATTAACATGGTATCTGTTCGGTGAAATTAAAGTTCACTACCATGTAGTAATGTAATTTTTTTTCTTTTACTTGACCTTATATCTCTGCATTAAATATACAGATTTAGTTGAAAATTGGTATTTCAATTCGTTTGAAGGAACCTTTCATGAAAGTCTGTATTATTATGTATTTATTCTCAAAATTTCACAAATTACCCAGATTTAGATCGAACACTGGAAATAGTATAAAACATTCAATTGTAGTAAATGTCAACCAGCGTCAATTTTACCCAAAGCGACCGAGGGTGTAGGGATCCCAAAACCAATTCTGTGGTCCTTAGGCTTATATCCACTATTTTTGATTTAATTTTTTTATCTATATATGAAGTAGATGCATGAAAGATGGAATAAGTTGTAATGTTTATTAATGTAGGGGACACTGGTAACAAATATTTAAATTATTTCTCTTTACTTTAATATGCTTCATATGTATTGCACGGAAAGTGCCGATACTGGACAGTACCTATATTGGAATTCTGCATAACAGAACAACCCCTCATTGACATAATTGCATTGATATGCATTGAGCCATTGGTTGGCTTATGATAAAATACAGTGGTACACATATGAGAAATGCCTGCTTGGATGTGTCCTAGAAATGTTTATATGATTTAGGGAAGATACCGTAGTTAGAGAAGGTTTTTTGATTGATGATTTCAGTAGAAAAACAAATTATACAGACTAGTTGCTGGAGAAGGAAGTGTGTCCATGCAAATAGCTGTCACCATTCTAAATTACTTCTGTCTCAGCAACACTTCTCTCGGGCACTGCAGATCAAAAGGACTAATGTCTAATTACTTTGCTCCTGTAGGGAATGTATAGACACATCCAGGGGCCAGATGTTGTTTAATTCATTTTCAACTGGCCTATAGTCACTCCTTATCTTTTTGTGTTTTCCTCCATAAAATGTAATACTTTTTCCATGGCTTCTGATCAAGTACTTCATTATGATTATCTTTCATTATTCAGTTTGGTATTTCTGTTTAGTAGTAATAACACAAATAAGTTTGTTATGACCTGATGTGAAATGATTGCCATACGTTTTTATAATTCACAAAAAAGTAATTACCAGCTTATATTAAAGTCTATTGTTCCAGAATTTCAAGTTTACCAATTACTTCTAATATAGTCCTAGGGAGTAGTTTTGAACCTCTTCATTTACATTTCTCCTGCAGTGGTCCCATGGAGGGAGCCAGAAGCATTGGGGCTGGCTCCCTCTGCTGCCACTTGAAAATCACCACTACCTAGGGCTGCAGAAGGCACCCAGCCAGCCACTTGAAAATCACCACTACCTAGGGCTGCAGAAGGCACCCAGCCAGCCAGCAAGCCATTAGAAGGACCCTGGAACTAGAAACCCTCAGTCTAGGACAGGCCAGATTAAGGTGAGAGAACTGACAGCCCCAGAAGAGAAAGCACTTTGAAGCTCCGACTAATACAGAGTTTCATTGTCCAGAGACTTCTGGGATGAAAAATGCAGTTGGAGGAACCCTATCTGGATAAGCACATACCATTTTCTGGTGTGGATTTCTAGTTTTCTCCCCAGCTGCAGCCTCAGGACTGCAGAACCTGAGCCACCGAGTCGGTGGCACCGACATTCTTTGGAGAGTTCATTGCAATAGTGAATGCATTGAATCGCTAGCAGAGTGAATTCAGTTGAAGGTTAAAGGTTTGGAGTTTGAGCACCTCAATATATCAACTAAACTAATATCCGTCCAGAGCAGCTGTTTTTTTTAGTAAACTAATAATGATTCATTATTACCATGACATGGAGTTGGTTGACATTTCTTTGCTAATGACAAACTAATGCTGCTCAACCTGGTGAAATCCATGATTCAAATTTTTTACGGCAGAAATAACAGTTATCAGCAATTAATGTGATGATGCTATTATTGACCGACACCGCTTCTCCAGCATTAGTTGTACTCTAATGCCCAATATATGTTGATATGCCAATAACAAATGATGCATTTTTTTTCCCAAACTGTGATTTTTGTTCCCCTGTGGTCGAACACATTAAAACTGACCACAGGGGAACAGAGCAAGAAATTAATTGTATTCTTTTTAATCAGCCAGTACTCAGACAGGTGCTCGGAAGGCAGCAGGTTGTGTTCCACCTGAGATAGGCGCTTACAAGCAAGAAACAACTCGTGTATTCAGTTTCCACCTACCCCATGTAACCTTATGTAGCTGGGAGTTACAAAATCCAAAATGTTTTATTCAAAGGAGTGGTTCACCGTTAAGTTTTAGTATATTATAGAATGGCCCATTCTAAGCAACCTTTCAATTATTTATATTTTATACTTTTTGAATGATTTGCCTCCTTCTATTGACTCTTCCAACTTTGAAATGGGGGTCACTGACCCCATCTAAAAAACAAATGTTGTTGTTTAAGGCTACAAATGTATTGTCCACAAATGTATTGTTATTGCTACTTTTTATTACTTATATTTCTAGTCAGGCCTCTCCTTTTCATATTCTAGTCTCTTATTCAAATCAATACATGGTTGCTAGGGTAATTTGGACCCTAGCAACTAGATTGCTGAAATGGCAAACTGGAGAGCTGCTGAATAAAAAGCTAAATAACTCAAAAAACCAATTGCAAATCAGAACATCACTACGTCATACTAAAAGTTAATTTAAAGGTGAACAACCCCTTTAAGTCACACACCAACAATATTTCTTCAGACACAGTTACACTTGGTCATTTTATCTCAGGATACTGTCTTTCATTAGCCTCCAGTGCCTTACTAGGGGTCCAATCTGCACTACCCCCTTTTAGGGTTGCCACCTGTTTCAGGGGAAAAAGGAAGCAGGCAGTGCCAATGACATCAGGAGCAGGAATGATGAGATGGCAATCAGCAATTGGCCGATTACCATGTCATTAAATTCAGCCTATGACTAAGTGCCCCTAGGGCACAAAACGCCCAAGGCTTTGCTTTGATGTTTTTTGCTTAATAAATTCTACATCAATTTACAGAGTGTGGTCTGGTATATACCAGCCCTTCCTTATCTAATTGCATCATTAAATGCAATGTGCTGTCCAGATTTCCTTATTTGGAAATCCAGACAGGAACTTTTCACCAGCCCCAGGTGAAATCTGGACAGGTGGCAACCTGCTTAGCCCAATACACCAGACTTGCAATGGGACTCCAAAGCCAGACGCTTCACCAAGCTTTTCCAATCCGCTCTACCCTGATCTGCCACTTTAACCCTGGGAAATTTATTCTCCACTTATATCCTCTCACACTGCTACAGTGTGCTATTACAAAAACCGCCTGAACTGTCCAGAAACGTTAGTAAAACTTTTTCTGCTGATTAGCCCCTCGAGAGGCCCCTGTACTGAAATTAACACAAATTTTACCTAATTTAACATCTAGTGGTCATAGACCGAAATTACCTCAGAATTATGTGTGTGTGTGATGGGTGATTTTCTGGTTTATTATCACAGGATTTTCATTTGTTTGTAATAAATCAGATAAAAAAAAAAAACTACACTAAATACGTATTTCCCTTTTTCAGTTTTTGTCCCTTCAAGCATCCCTGGGTTGTATACTGGTATTTTCCCTTTCATTAATTTTGTTTTCTTTAGATGTTCCTGATTCAAGAATAAACAGCACTGGAGGTAAACATAAATACATACATTATCTGAAGCAAACACCAATCTATCCTTAAGGGCAAACAAAAAAAAAACAAAAAAACAGAGCAAGACAAAATTCCTTTCTGATTCCAACCATACAATCACATTTATTAATTTAAATGACAATGCAATTATCTTAATGAGTTACAGTAAAACCTTGAACATCACAAACGGCTAAATGTGGTGTTGAATTTCCTGGTCTAATCTAATGAAGCTGCAAACTCTGTTTTAAGTGACATTATCATTATTATAGTCATTAGGTCCAACATGTGACAATGTGGTACAGTAGATTGTTTTTACACTGAACATGCCTATTACATACAAAAATACAATCAATAACTGACGCAAGAGGTAAATAGAAACCATATATTGTATATGACAGTTATCCATCATATTATGTACTATTTTCTGATATACTATATATATATATATATATATATATATATATATATATATATATTATTTTGCGAAAGTTTGCTGGTTAATTCACCGGCGTCAATTTGCGATTTTTTTCATGAAAACCTTCAAATTTCACGATTTTTGAGTGAAATCCTGCAAATTTCAAGATTTTTTAGTGAAAACCTTCGAATTTCACGATTTGAGTAAAAACGTCCGAATTTCACGATTTTTTCTGGAACTATTCCACAATTTTTCGCGAATTTTTGGCAGTTTTGCAGGAAATTCGCTAATTTTTCGGCAAAACAAATTCGCCCATCACTAATGATCACTGATTATTCTGTAGGTCTATTGCTTTGAATCTCTGCCTTCAATTCCAAAGAAAGGCAGAAATACTCTTTGGGCCCATAATGGAAACAGAGATAGCTGGAGTAGTGCAAATTACACTGGTACATATTTAACTTAATTCTTGTGCAGTGATAATTCAAATGAGAGTCTCTCTCTCCCTAGGTGGCCTGGATTATTGACAGGGGGGAGAACAGCCTAAAGGCCAATTAGGGTGAGACTTGGGTAGAGGACTAGTACCCTAGTATAGTAATGAAGGGTCCATCACTACTCACAGTATACATGGGTAATTTCTGTCTCTATAAACCATTTATTGTAGAAAAACTAGAAGTTGAGTTTCACTTGGACAGACATTTGAACTGATGGCCATGTACCCTTTTTAATTCAAGTATCAACATTAAGTATAATGAAGTTGTGGCATTCAAAATTGATGCAAACTACAGCTTCAACTATAATTTAAGCCAACAGCTCATATTTGAACAACAACTTTAAAAGGAGAATTAAAAACATTTATGGAATTTTGCTAGAAATGCTGTCCATTGTGGTTTAGGCTTCTGTACCAGTCCAAGGCTACCATTTCCCTATAGCAAGGAAGATCTATACCTTTGAAGATGCCCTCAGTAGATCCCCATCTTGTTTTCTACTGATTCACAGCAAATGCTCCAGGCTGCTCTCAGTTATTGAGCTTAGGGACCAACATACAATGTACACCTGTAAGTTTTGTGACTTCCCAACTTCCCAATAGCAACTCGGAGCATGTGCAGTGCCATGTGATGAGCAGGATCCAATAATGGGATAAACTTGAAAAATGGATTCATTACTGTTACAGGGCTTCTGAACTATGGGACTTGTACAGTAAATTCATGAAATACAGCATTCCAAACCATATTCTTTAATAGGTATTAGTTCTCTTTTAATGGAGTCCATTTGCATTGAAAGTTGATACAGGAAAAAAAATTCTTCTTGGTGGAAATGCCATGAGACCAGACTTTCTCTACTGGCACAGGTGCCAACAACATTGTTCATCACATTATATTGTAAATAAAACATTCTGGAATTCTTATAGGCAAGGTATTTTCCCCAAATAGTTTACCATTTATTACTCAGCCTGTGCACTAAAAGAAGCAATGATCTCTTTACATCATGCACAAATGATCACATTGGTCCTGTTAAATGCCTGTGACATAGCAGAAGTTATGAGCTTTGGTTATGGCTCTGTCACTCCAGTGTGTATGGCTCTGAACTGGAAGGCCGTTAAATTCCTTATAAATCTAAAAGTTAATGTTCTGGCCAAGTAACAATATTTCAGGAAGTGCGAGTTTAAATCTCATTCTGAACCATTAACTTGTATTCCTGCTAATACATAGGAACTGAATGCTTTTTATTTAACAAGCACCATTGTATACAACAGTAAAGTCTTATTTCTTCATCAAAGGAGGGGGAATTATTTTACATTAAAAATCAAAGTAAATATACAAGCAGAGTGATTTATATCCTCTGCAATGCAACCCCAGAGCGAGAAGAGTGATGCTAAAGCCAGTATGGGATCTATTATCAGGAATTCTTAAGACCTTTCCAAATAAGAGGGTTTTTTCTACCTGTGATTTGGAGCTCTATGCCAAAAATTAACAGACACAGGTTTTAAATGGTACAAACTCAGTACAGCTGATATCAATATGAATTTATCATTTATTAAACCTCCCTTTGTTAACCAAATCAAAGACTGATTTACAAAACGCCTCCCATTCACAACCCTACCTAGACAAAGTATACATAACACAGCCAAGATAATAATACTACTGTACCTTTGGCACCGTGTTGGCCCTACAATAGTCAAGGGCATGAAAAATTTGCTTCTCTTAATTAATTGCTTACTGAAGGATCATTAGCAAATCCCCCCGGTGTTTTTTACAATTGAAACAGCTTTGCTTTATCTTCATTACCCCGTCCAAATCCTTATACCTACTGACTACTTTATTATAACAATGACATGGAAGGTGTGCAGGAAGGAAGTGCAAGAAGATGATGTCAGGGGAGCAAGTCAGATCATGGCGTGCAAAGGAAAAGGTAAGTGCAAGCATTTGACAGGTGAACTGCTTATGGGAGTGGGCTCCCAGATTTGGGTGGCTGATGGAAAATTTTTATATTTTAAGAGTGGCCCGTTCACTCAACTGTCAGTTTGGAAAAATGTTTTAATGCATTTAGAATAATGAGGTAGCCTTCCGCTGGCCTACATAATTTGCCCAGACACCTGTCCTCCAGGCCATTCTGCAAAGAATTACAAACACTAATCAAAGAAACCCTACAAAATTAATGGGGGAGTTCATTGGGCATGGTGAGAGATTTTTTTTCAGGCCTGTCGAGATCAATTACATGCAAAAAAGGGTTGCGTTAAAATGGTTGCTACTGCTAAAATGAAGCTAATGGCAGCACATTGACTAGATATTCAATAATCAGTGTCTTTGTTAAAACCTTAATAATGGTTGCCATGTACAGACAACACAAGTGGTTAGGTATTTTGAAAAAGATAGCTTCCATCAGGTTTGTCAAGAGGAACCTGCAAGCAGAATGCTGAAAATGGACATTGGCCTTGTAATGCTCACACCTTCTCTGCGGTCAAGTACTACACAAATGTCAGCTCAAAATATCAAGGTAACTAGAAAGAAATACCGAGATTATCTCATGCCACACTCATCTGAGTTTGAGGATTAGATATTTATAGGTTAAAAGACAGCAGTTTATCGCCCATTAAGTGTGCCACAATATCCAGGTCAAGGTAGAGGCAATATTTACTGAATGTCAATGTAGTTATTGTAACTGTATTAGCAGACAAGAATATATATGCATGAGTGGACATTACCATTGATACTAGTAGTAATTACATTGCAGGGATGCACTGAAAGCTTTACATAGTGTGAGCTTCAGGTAGTGGCACAGAGACTGACATCCCATTTCATGTTCAAATGCAGCTTTGCTGGCTTTTAAACAAAGTAAGTTTTCAGCCCACTGGCTTCACATAAGCATTTACAGTCCTAGTTCAACACCCTCACTGGTGTACACATGAACTCACGGTTTTAGCCCTCACTGGCTTCCACTGGACACAAATCCCAGAATCCTCTCTGGGGCTCACTCAAGAATTTCTCCTGGGAGGGGTTTCTCTCTTCCTCTCCAGTCCTTTTGGAGCTCTCTCCAACACAAGGGGAATCACACTTTTTCCCAGCTGCACACAAGCACACCTCCTTTCTGAAGTTGGAGATGTCCACGGCCCTCGCCCTCCTCCAGCTCCAGGAGGCATCATGGGGTAAGAACTCTGAGGTGTAGTACCACACCTTCTTTTAACTATACTGCTGGACCTAATCATAGAGTCAATACACCAGAAACTTGGCTAGGAGGTTAATGCGAATAACAATAAACGGAATATGCTAGTATTTGTAAGGGAATTACTTTAGCATTGTCTAACTTTTTAGGCTTGAATTAGTATTATCAGCATTGTATTCATTTTTGGCCTTCTCGGGGTGGTTTCTCACCTCTTAAGCTGGCCATAGACGCAACGATCCGATCGTACGAATCCTGGATTCGTACGATTTTCGGACCGTGTGTGAAGAGTCCCAACATTTTTCGTCCGGCGGAGATCGGTCGTTTGGTCGATCGGACAGGTTATAAAATTTCTGTCGGCTGCTGATAATATCTCTGCATGTGTTGCCGATTTCAGTGGGAAGCTGTCACTAGCTTTGTCAGACATAACTATCGTAAGATTGCTGTCAGAAGTAGTACATTGGCTGATCTGTTCCTTTACTACTTTATTTGATCGGAATATTAAGAATGGTACGTTGATTCGTACGATCGGATCTTTGCGTCTATGGCCAGCTTTAGAGTTCATTAAAGTTTACTTGCTCTTTAAAAACAGATTCTAATGTTAGGCCTTGCATTTGCATAGCAAGGCGTACATACTGGAATTTTTTTAACAAGAATAAAGTACAATGCTTACGTTGGTTACTATAAAAGAGTGGGCTTATTTACAACTTATAGCATTTTGGCTGGCTAAGATCTCTTTCCTGAAATGTTTAACTGCTGCCACTTCTGCATGCTAATCATTCCCAATGCCTTGGGCATCATGTCTTATCAGCAATTATTAGAGACCGATACGGCTCACTTTTAAATTAAGCAATAAATCTCAGTGCAAACAGTAATGAAAATGTGTATTGTACCTGTAAGCTTCAATAAAAAATATAATTAAAGCAATATTATTAATGTTTGTATAGTCTGTGGGAAGGCACTATAAAATAGATGAGTGTGCCACTGATATTCAGAAAGCATCATCACAACAAGCTGCATCCTTAGTATTAGAATGTGCACAACAGAATTATATAACTGCATAAAGGATCATGTATTTATATACAGTATATAAATGTGTGTATACACACACCCACACACAACCATACACGCACACAAATAAAAAAGAAAAACTGGTACATAACCCCTTATTGTGTGATTGTTGAGAGTACTGTAATTGCGTCTATCACCATCATCAAATCGTGACAAAATTTTCAAGTTATGCTGCACGCAAATAAAACATGGCATAAAACTTTCAACCATGTAAATGGTGCTGAAGAGTGGGCTATGGATACATGGTGCACATGAGTGGTGTATGGGCATTAATGCACACAATCAAGCCAACTGAGCATGCTTTGGCTGGTGAAACAGAAGTGGGAGCAGTGTGCAGAGGTAACACTGGACTTACTATTTGCTCACTAAAGTACCTGCTTCCCTCGTTGTGGGACATTCACTAAGATTCGTTGTTGCGCCAGCGTCTGCTTCGCCGCGCTTTGCTGGCGCTTCGCCGCACTTCGCCAGGCGTATTTTCGCCAGCACTACACAAAGAAATTGCGCTCAGGGGAAGCATAAGGTTGTGAAGTTGCGCTAGCGTTAATTCGCCAAGCAAAGCAAAGTTACGCTAGTGATGGTTAATTTGCATACGGCGCCAAATTGAAGTTACAATGGAGGTATATGTAGCAGCACTACACAAGCCTGGGAAACCTTCAAAACAGCAAATAAAATTTTTATTTTGCCCTACTCATGTGCCCACTGTATAGTTAAGGTGCCATGAGTTAGGAAATGTAGGTGGGAAGGAGGGTAGCCCCAAAAATCACCCATAAAAAATGAAAAAATGCCAGCGTTTTTTGGGACTTAGAAAAATTTTTACCTTTTTTTGAAGCAATCCCTATCTACTCTATTGCACTTCGCCTGGTCTGAGGTGGCGAAGGAAGTCTGCGGTAAAAGGTAGCGTTCAGAATGATTCTCGTGTCAGTGAATTTGCGTAGTTACGTCCGTTGCGCAAATTCGCCAGGTGTAAGGGTGCGAAGTAACACTAGCAAATTTACGCCAGCGTCCGTTAGTGAATCGGCAAATTAACGAAAATGCGCTACTCTGGCGCATTCACGCTAGCGTTAGGCGCTTCGTCGTTTAGTGAATTTGCCCCTTTCTGTTTGGTGTTTGAACACATGCAGATCTCTGTCCCTGCTAATTAAATCTCCATGCTAATTAGTTTAAAAGGGCCTACAGTAAGTCTAAAGGTGGCCATAAACGTAGAGATCCACTCGTTTGTCGATTTCACCAAATGAACAGATCTCTCCCCGATATGCCCACTTTGAGGTGGGCGATATCTAGCTGATCCGATAACGGGCCCTAGGTCCCAACAATCAGGTCATAATGCATCCGATACGGGCGGTTGGATCGCCGGACCAAATAAATGCAAAGGTGCATCGATCCGGCTGAATTTTTTAATCTACCTGATTTTTGGCCAGATAGTGATCAGGGAAGCTCGTCGGATGGCCCCACACACAGGCCAATAAGCTGCTGACTCGGTCTGTTGGCAGCTTTTATCAGCCCGTATATGGGGGCCTTAAGACACACAGGTCTGGCACACATAACGTCTTGTTAAGGTATTGTTAATAACCCTTACTTAATGTATCTTGTACCATTTCCCCTTATAGGAAAACTAAATTCTAAAAATTAAAATGGCTAACATTTTATATACTGAATTGAAAGAACCAGTCAACAGGTTCAGAATCTCGACTGCAGTAATGATCCAGGACTTCAAAGTTGTTACAGGCATTTCCGATTTTGCATTTTGTTTGGAGTGTCTGCAAACCTCACATGCTCAGTGTGCTTTTTAACAGCTGCTAAGAAGCTAAGCTTAGGGTTCATCAAAAATCATCAAGCAGAAAAGAAGTTTACCTATCATATAAGCTGTTGCAACATAGAGGATTATTACATTCTTATGTTTATTGCACTGGTTTCTGAGCTGCTATGTACAAATAAACTGAATTATTTATTAATTAATCTAATATTTTAACATTTATATTATCCCTAACTCAGTATCTGACAGCAACATGTGCCGTGAATCAGCAAATAAGATGGGGAGCTACAAGGGCATCTTTGGAGACACAGATCTTTGCTGCCAGGGGCGTAACAACAGCAAATCCTGAACACAAACACTACCCCCCCGCCACTCGTGTGCTCGCTGAGGCACAAGCCCCTCAATTTAAAGAAGAAGAAAAAGGCAGAGAGGGGGATTTCAACACTACAGAGGAAACAGACCCTGTGGTGCAAGCCCCCCTTTTCCCCGTCCCGATGTTTGCTTCTTCTATAGTAACGCCAGTGTTCGCTACTAAATGGCTGTAGTTGCCTTGGGCTGGTAAGGAAGCCCAAAACATAATGTACAACAATTCTAGTTAAGCTTTACTTCTCCTTTAAGAAATATACTGACATTTTAAAAGATTGAAACTTGTTTATTTATTTAATTCTATTCTTTTAAAATATCTGTGTTCTTTTTCAGAACAAAATAAGCATTTAACATTTATAATTACATTTCTTTGTTGCCTAAAAAACAAAGTAATATGGATATGAAACAATTATAAATGCGTTTAAAGATTGCCACAAACTGTTTAATAAAAGAGTCAAAATAGAAAAAAAAAAAGCCAATGAATTGCAAATGAAAAGAGCACAACGCTTTGTTTTTCCGAACAAGAAATTCTATTAAACAATTCCATTTTAAAATGTCATTTATGAACTAACAAAAATCAAATGGTTGAGGGATGGGGGATAAAGTATCAGATTTACTTCTTTTCCTTGCATAATGTAGTGCGATGGAGGTGCTACAGAACCAGGAATTATAGGGCTGGACAAGCCTGCGATTGCCTTGCACCCCCTGTTTGTAGATGTTGAAATGTGCTGAATTTTTTTCCATAAAGTGTTATGACTAAATTTGGATTTTTTCTTTAATGGCATGCTTTGTTTTTTTAATTTTTAAATGAAGTTTAAAGGAAACCTAAAATTCTTATTGTACTTATTGTAATTATTGTACTGGAATTATTTGCTTTGTATTAATAACTAATCCATGTTGTTTCCTTAATGTAAATGGAGTAATCACTTATTTTCATACTGTCTACAAGTTTATCATTTTGGATGTATAGTTTAATGATACTGCAATATCAGTATCTGCTTGAAATCATACTCTGCATTTCTCCAATGAGCCACCGGAAGGCTGGCCATTTTCCATGTTTCTAATATGTTTCCATTCAACTCAGGCTCTACTCCTGACTCGTTTACAGCATCACTGATCAAGCTTGATCATTAAAGGAATTGTTCTGTGTAAAAATAAAAACTGGCTAAATAGATAGGCTGTGCAAAATAAAAAATGTTTCTAATATACTGTAGTTAGTTAGCCATAAATGTAATGTATAAAGGCTGGAGTGATTTGATGTATAACAAGTCAGTCAGAGCACTACTTCCTGCTTTTCAGCTCTCTTGGTTTACACTGACTGGTTACCCTGGCTACCAGGCAGTAACCAATCAGAGACTTGAGGGGGGCCACATGGGTCATATCTGTTGCTTTTGAATCTGAGCTGAATGCTGAGAATCAATTACAAACTCACTGAACAGAAATGAACCATGTGGCCCCCCTTCAAGTCACTGACTAGCTCAGAGTTATAGAGCTGTAAAGCAGGAAGTTGGATTCTGGCTGTTTTATTAGACATCTGTTCACTCCAGCCTTTATACATTACATTTTTGTCTAACTAACTATATTAGAAACATTTTTTATTTTGCACAGCCTATCTATTTACCCAGTTTTTATTTTCACACTGAACTATTCCTTTAATGTTCCCAAGCCTGATCTAGCTTGTGATTGTTGTGCCTGGTTCATTGCTTCCTGTTCATTTCCTTGTTCCTGCTCTCCTGTCCCCACCCGATACTTCATACCTGTTTCTGAAGATGCCCAGGTTTGACCTCTGACCTATTTCTCAACCTAGCTTGTCTGCTGCCTGGCTTTGACCTCGGCTTGCGTTTTGGACCTTGCTTGTCTTCTGCCATCCCTGACCAATCAGCCTTAGCACACAGGATTCTACCTGCTCCTTCCAGTCACTTACCAATGGCCTGACATTGCAATATATCTTCTGAAACAAGCAGCTTTACACCAGGGTTCCCAGAAGATTTAATACAGAGAAAACAAATGGGTGGGAGCCTTGAGATTCTGGTGGCACACATGTTTGGCATCTCAATTAGAAGAAAAGTTCATTAGACCATTTGCAGGTTTAGTAAATGTCCTACTCAATATACAGTTGAATCCCAAGCATTAAAACTTGTGCCTAATAAAACAGTACATTTAAATAAGTTCTAGGTATCCTAGCTAAAACAAATACCTACTAAATGAATATCTATATATCTTATCAGAGCTAGAAATTAGTGCAGGAAATGGTACATAATCCTACTTTGTTGTTTTTAATGAAAACTATAAAGAAACATATGTTGCCAATATCCTGTTCAGCTTTAGATTTGTGAAGGGTTGGCTGTAAACATGGCTGTGAATAAAAATGCTTTTGGGAAACCTATACTTTCTTGATGGCATTTAGGGAATTATGATATATCCTATTGTTTCTCTATTCTGATGGTCTGTTCTGTATCGGACATGTTTCAAATATTGCGTGGCTTTGTTCTTGAGCTCTTGGTGCAGTACAGTCTATTGGTACCTTGCTAGCTTTAAAGGTTATATGAAGTGATGAATTATTCAGATTGTTGTTGGGCTGTTATTTTGAATTTTTCAAGCTCTTAGGGCTGGGCAGACAGAGTGATAGATGAAGCAAGTAAAAGACTTGCATTGAAATTCTTTATCATAACTCACTGACAAATGACAGGGCTGTGTATACCTACATATATTTATCAACGTTTAAACACTGCATGGATTTATTATCTTAAAGTGAGGCATTTTAACCCCATCTTTTATAATGATATTTTATCATATACTGATACCTATTTATTTTCTATAACAAAAAGGTCATGATTTCATCCATTTATGTTTTTGAGTTTTTCTTTCTTTATTTTCTGTGCCTCAGCTTATTCCATCATTCTTATTCCAAACAGCCTGCAATGCTTGGAATATATATGAGCCTTTTCAGAAAAAAAGCCTATTGATCTTGCAGTGAGTCCTGAAAAACTATTACTCAGATTCTAAAGTTAAAATCCTTGCCATAAAGTAGGAAAGACCTGCAGTTTTGGATTAGCAGAGTGGAAGTGGAGACTAGGGAGCTGGCTTACTAAAAGTTGGATTTATTGTTTTTCCACGAATCATATTTTTCCCTCTAATAATTTGTGTGGTTTTCTTTTTAGAGGTTTTACAGATTTTTTAGCCTATTGTTTAGTTTTATATTTGGATCTTTTTATAACGTTCATAGCATTCGTTGTGGTTTTAGAGAAATAGGGTTTAGTTGTGATTTCAAAAATGTTTAAAACCATTACTCTTTAATAAATGGACTTTTAAGAAGTAAATTCACTGCGTGAACCAAAAGCAACATTGTGTTAAACAATATAAAAACACTTTTAAACACTACCTTTTATGTTAACAGTTGTATCTTTTATAATGTAACAATACTATTTATTGCATGCATTTCCCACCACATTTAACATGCAGTGATTATTGCACTTTCCTTTGCTACATGCTGAAACATTTCACAGCTTGATGTTAGGCTGTCATAACAATGACTTGAGGTATAATTTAAACTGAAACTATTTTGATACTTTTGCTCAGTTTATGAAAAAATAATTGTATTTAATGTTAAATGCTATACAGTATGTATTCCTTATTATTAGACATTATTTTGGACTCTGCAGGATTTTGCACTTGTTGTACCATTCTTGGAACTGATAACTATAGTATAAAGCAGAACATCTAAACTATCCCATCAGTAAAGGAATGGAGATTTGGGTATCTAGTTAGTCTGCTATTACCCCATAGAATCATAAATACTGTTTGATCTGCTATTGTCCAGCAGAACTAGAAATGATATTGTCCAGCACGTCAAGAAACATTGTTCTAATGTACAGAACCTGCTAATGCCCAGCAGAAGTATAAATATTCTGATGGACATGCTTTTTTCCAGCAGAACAAGAAATATTGCTGTGATGAAGCTGCTGTTGTTTATTAGAACTAGAAATAGTCTGATGAATATGCTATTGTCCAGCAGAGGTAAAAATATTGCTCTTGTCCAACATGCTCTGATAAGCATGTTATTGTATAGCACATCTATGTACACACTATTGTCCAGCAGAAATAGAAATATTCTGATAAACCTGCTATTGTCCAGCAGAAATAAAAATATTCTGATAAACCTACAGAACCAAAAATATTGCTCTGATGATGTCCAGCAGAACTATATATATATTGTTCTGTTGAACCTGCTATTGTCCAGCAGAACTAAAAATATTCCCTGTTGACTAGTATATTGTTCAGTTAAACTGATTTGTGACAGCATTTAGTCAGTGGAAACATATCAGTAAATTCTTAAGCTTCCAAAAGCCAAAATGTGTTTTTTTACACAATGCTTAAGGGAGGTAGAAAATGAATACAGACCTGGGAGACCACTTTCAATCAGTCTATGAAATCTTAAAACTGGATATGCGCTAAACAAAATTTCTCCTTTTCGATATGGCTGTTTGAGCGTAACCTTTTAAAATTACTGCTTTGCTTTTTTTCACGTTTTCCTGCTGTTTCACTGACAGGGTAAGCCTGTTATCATTTCTAGACATAAAACAAAATAGGAAAACTAACAGAAGTTAAACTCTAAATTAAGCCTCTCGTATATATATAAAGTTAGCGATGCCCAGCAGCATAAGGCTAGATCCTTGAGAGGATTAATTCAATCTGCTGAACCCAACTCCTTCTTTAGTTGGATGAGCCTCCCATTATTGTTTTGCTTGGGATTTTTTGGTTGTATTGAACTTCTATTAGAAATTTTCATTACTACATAATTTTATTTATAAAATCGACATGAATGCACAAAGCTGTACAATTTTATAGAATTAAAAAGGACACAGAGGGAGGACAAGCATACTAGTAAGTAACACGCATTGTAATAAATAAATATGAATATACAGGGATTAAAGGACCAGTAACATCAAAAAATTAAATTGTTTTAAAGTAATAAAAATATAATGCAGTGTTGCCCTGCACTAGTAAAACTGCTGTGTTTGCTTCAGAAACACTATTATTGTTCATATAAATAAGCTGCTGTGTAGCAATGGGGGCAGCTATTCAAAGGAGAAAAGGCTCAAGTTACACAGCAGATAGCAGATAAGCTCTGTAGAACATAATGCTATCTGTTATCCATTATGTATCCTGTGCCATATAGCCGTTTTTCAATTTCCGCCATTGCTACTCAGCAGCTTGTTTATATGAGCTATAGTAGTGTTTCTGAAGCAAACACATCAGTTTTACCAGTGCAGGGCAATACTACATGATAATTTCATTACTTTAAAACACTTTCAGTTTTTGGTGTTTCTGTTCCTTTAAGTGCCATGTGCTTAAAGACACAATAAGAAGAAGGTCCCTGTGCCTTAGAGCTTACAATGTAAGTGGGTGGATAACATACAGACGTAAAAAGTGTACATAGTTTTGGAAATTCTCCCTTAAAGGGCATGTAAAGTCTAAAATAGAATAAGGCTAGAAATGCTGTATTTTGTATACTAAATAAAAACATGAACTTACTGTACCACAAGCCTAATCAAACAAATAATTTATGCTTTCAAAGTTGGCTACAGGGGGTCACCATCTTGTAACTTTGTTAAACATCTTTGAAAGACTAAGACTGTGCACATGCTCAGTGTCATCTGGGCTGCTTAGAGATCGTCATAAACAAAGCTGCTTGAGTTCTGCATGGCTGGGAAGTAAGCAGAGGGAAAGAATATGATGAACAGCAATGTAAGGGTTAATGTTTTTAATGGGGGTGTGGTGTTACCTTTTTAAATGCTCATCTGGACAGGCTAAGCATAGCTTTTCAGAAAGTGGCTCAGTCCACGAAACGTGTCAAGCGTGCTGTTGGGATATAGGATCTGCTTAACCTTTTAATGAAGACTTAATAAAATATGGATTTTAATTACTGCTTGTGCTCCGTGTTCAATATATTCACTTGAATGGCTGGGAAGTAAGGCGGGGGCTCCCCCTGCTGTTCATAAGTATGGTTGTTTCCCTGCTCAGCAGTTAGGGACCGTCTGACAATTCCTATCCACAGCAGTAAATGAAGGGAGAATTTTACTGCATACAGTCAGGTTTCTTATAAAAATGGTACACATTTTTTTATATTGGAGATATGTTTCTTTTTCATTAAAGAAAGTAAAAATGGGATTTTATTTTTTTTGCCTTTACATGCCCTTTAAGAGGAAAGAAGAGAAATAAATAAATAACTATAAAAAGAACAAAAAAAACACCAAGATTTTTATGTCTGGGTGACCAATCCCTTTAAGTGCCATATTTGGACCAGACAATATATGAGGGAGGATCTTTTTTTGTTTTTGAAGAGATCGAGAGAGTTTACCCTACAGAGGAATTCAGGGATAGAATTTCAGATTTAAGAAGCTGCAATGTAAGAAGAGAAATGGCAGGGGGTGTGTAATAAGATAGTGGAGGAGATGGCCAGGAATGTACCATGAGACAATTGAAGAAATGTAGTGAGGTGCGGAGGAGGGAAGGGCTTTGAGTTTTAGCAGAAGGATTTTGCATGTTATCTTCTGTTGAAAGGAGAACTAAACCCCCTTTAGCAAAAAGTCCCCAATGACCCCCCTCCACTGGCCACCTCCCTGCCTCTCCCCTACACAGTCTTACCCCTGAATTGTGTCCCCTCTAAAAATACTGACTGCACATGAGTCAGCAGAGCTCTCAGGCACCATCTTTGGCGATTCGGCATGTGCAGTCAGTATTTCTACAGGGGACACAATTCAGGGGTAAAACTGAGCAGGGGGCAGGCAGGGAGGGGGGCCAGTGGGGACTTTTGGCTAAAGGGGGGTTTAGTTCTCCTTTAACAGGCAGCCTTGATGGGAATGTTCCCAGTGGATGAGCAGGTTCCCTGCAGGAGGATCCTATCAGTAGAGTTTAAGATTGATTGCAGGGGAGAGACGTGAGATCCTGGAAGACTGGTTAGTAAGAGGTTACAGTAGTCTAAACAGGATATGATAAGGCTATGGATTAGTGATTTAGCTGTTACTTGTATCTTGGCAAAATTACACAGGAAAAAGCACAAGGATTTGGCATTGGTGACTTGTCCATAATAACTGCCAGGCAGAGTGTGAATAACAGGATTAATATCATACCATCAATAGTAATGGTAAAAGAAGGAGAAGGGCCGGGTTGAGGTGGGAAGACAATAAGCTCCATTTTCGCTAGTTTAAGATATTTAAGGCCAAAGAGTGTACAGGAAGAAGAACATTGGGCCAAGTACAAATCCACGACTTACCCCAATACTTGCCCTGTACGATCATTTAGTATGCTGAATATTTGCAGTTGGCTATTACACACTGGTTTTTAAACCCATATACAGAGACTGGTCCTATTGTGTCAAAATATAGTAAGTTTAAATTGTACATTTTGATGATGATATCAGACATTTTAGATACAACTATTCACAAAGCCTTGTACAAATAATCACGTTTGACATAATTTTTAGCTTGTCAGGTTTTGAGCTTGGGACTTATTTCACGCATTCTTCATATTAATGTGTCTGGCATTCTAGTAAAGATACGTTGTATACAAATATTTGCCTATTAAAACTAGGTGGATAAATATTTGAAGGCTCTTTTGCCATGAAGACATTTTTTTCCCATAAGCTCCCCGACCAGGTAGGTAAGGTTAGGAAAATGTAAAGGGTGATTTTGACTAAAGTGCAATTTGAGAGGAAGATAATCATGTTTGTTTATCCAAAGTGCAGCATTCCATATCAGCATAATTAAGGCTAGGTAGGGAATTTGACCACAATAGTTTAATACTAATGCAACTGCACATGCATGTGGCAGCAAATCAGATGCAATTTGCGACTAACATTTTCAGAGTTGGGATTGCCAACGGCGAATTTTCACCACAGTTTCGCAAATTAATTTGCTTGCGATAAAACGTAGAAATTCATGTCTGGCGAATTTATTCTCCCATCACTATTCAGAATTACTTTAGTTTGTGGCACCAGAATTGTCAACTTTTTTTCATTTCATATGAGCCTTCATCATATTCCATTTGACCAGTGGTTGGTGGTGCTGGTCCCTTGGCTCCTTTTGGTTGGCCCAAAGAAGTGGAGGGGGAGGGGGGTTCCCAGCCAGAAAACCAAACAGGGTGAAATTTGGAGGTTAATGCTTGCTTATGATCTTGGGTATCTTTGGATCTGAACAAAAATGATCATTGTGACTACATTTTCAAATATGTGGGAGTGTTATGAAGAACTAGTATCCAGTATTGAAAACAGAACTGTAGCTGAGCATTTGTTACATAACTAAGGGGCCGATTCACTAAGCTCGAGTGAAGGATTCGAATGAAAAATACTTCGAATTTCGAAGTATTTTTTTGGTACTTCGACCATCGAATTGGTTAAATTCGTTCGAATTCGAACGAATTCGAACTAATCGAACGAAAAATCGTTCGACTATTCGACCATTCGATAGTCGAAGTACTTGCCCTTTAAAAAAAACTTCGACCCCCTACTTCGGCAGGTAAAACCTACCGAAGTCAATGTTAGCCTATGGGGAAGGTCCCCATAGGTTTGCTAATCTTTTTTTGATCGAAGGATTTTCCTTCGATCGTTGAATTAAAATCGTTCGAATCGTTCGATTCGAACGAAAAATCCTTCGATCGATCGATCGCAGGATTAGCGCTAAATCCTTCGACTTCGATATTCGAAGTCGAAGGATTTCAATTCGAGGGTCGAATTTCGAAGTATTTTTAACTTCGAAATTCGACCCTTAGTGAATCTGCCCCTAAATGTTATTGGGCCCCACAAAAATTAAATTTAGGGCCACAAAATATTGTAAGTTGGCCTTTCACTACTTCTGCCTCTGGGATTGGGTCACTTCAGGTGCGGAGAATAAACATAATGTTTGCATGTGATTCTTTCGATGAAAGACTGCTGTGCCTTTTGATGCAACACTCTGTGTAAACCCCTGAAAAACATTGAGGATGGCAGTAGCCCTAGGGTTCCTTAGTATTTATAGGCGTACTTTGGCAATTCTGCAGAAGAGGCAGAAAAGTTGCAATGGTGCTTTTTCCAACTAAAAAGCTATGCAGGAAGTGCATTTGGAAGAAACACCTTGTATCAGTAGGTGCAACATTTGCATCTAATTTAGGGTGACACTAGTGGCTGACCCCTATGATATCTAACTGCACAAAGTTGATTGAACTATTTGTATTAAGATAAAAGAAAAGAAAAGGGAGATGTTCAGCAATTGAGTGTTATGCATTGCCATATAATATTGCCAGTCTGGGATCCTTTGTGAAATAAAATGTTTTTTATACTGTTCCTTGCATTTCTAACGTGTAGATCAAGATTTCTGTGCTTTAGCATTTTCAGATAAATTCCTCTATTGATGGAACCTGTCTGAGACTAAGGTACAGATTTATCAAAGTGTGAACACAGTAAAATGCTACCACTCACAATTCATCTCTATGGGATCTTTAAAGGCATTTTTATCAATAGGTAAAAGCCAGAGTTCAACATTTGATAAATAAGCCTATAAAAATCCCAAAGGAATGAAGAGAAAGTGGTGACATTTTACTGTACTCAGCTCTGATGACAAGCTTTGACAAATCTGCCCAAACGACTGCTTATATAAATGCAGGATACTAAGCATTTCATACTGTACATGCTCATGTGTTACTAGAAGCCACCAGCACGTAGTAGACATTTTACTTTATTGTATTCTACATGTAACACAATATTCAGAATTAGTGAATCTGTGTCAATAAATTAGCGAAATTCACAAAACGTTAAAAACTTTAAAGTAAATGAGCATCAAAATAATTTTGTTCATTAATTTTGACGCGAGCAACAATGTTTATATGCGCGTCTATGTGGTCCAAATGCATTAAAGTCAATGAGCTTCCGAATAATTTTGACAATTTTTATGAGGCAATTTTTTTTGACGCAGCTGATTTTTCGCCTGTGAATATTCGCCACAGTTTCGTGCATTAATTCACTTGTGGCGAAATGCGGAACAAATTCGTGTCTGCCAAATTTTTCGACCATCACTATTCAGAATTACTTTAGTTTGTGGCACCAGAATTGTCAACTTTTTTCATTTCATATGTGCCTTCATCATATTCCATTTGGCTCTTTTTGGTTGGCCCAAAGCAGTGGAGAGGGGGTTCCCAGACAGAAAACCAAAACAGGGTGAGATTTGGAGGTTAATGCTTGCTTATGGATCTGTACAAAAGTGATCATTGTGACTACATTTTCAAAAATGTGGGACCTCCCTATCAGCTAATACCCAAAAAGTCTAAAGACCCCTCTGCATTAGGCTTTTATTAATGTTCCCTTTTATTTATGTTCATTGTTAATTGCCAGGCTAACTTCTGGTCCAGAATCACTTATAACACTAAGCTCATAATAAAATTCCTTTGACGTTTTTATTTTCATTTTCTGTAATATGTTCCATGCATTCTGAAGAACTAGTATCCAGTATTGAAAACAGAACTCTAGCTGAGCATTTGTAGTTCTGCATAAAGGAACACATATTTTTTGCTATTTCTGCTGCTAATAACTCTGATTATACAGCTCTGTATCCTGCTGATCTTCCCTGCCGCCATCATATGGGTTAGGACTTTTTACTGTAATAATGAATTCAGCCACCTGGGAAATATTCTTTATAAAGACAGAAAATGTCTTCGGTAGCCTAGTATCTACAACAAAAAACAGTAGTGATGGATTTAAGTTTGCATACCTATAGAAACTAATGTACACTTCCTCCTAACTTCGGACTGATGTTTTTTAAAAAAGCTATTTTTATATTCTATATAAATCTCTCACAAGAAAACTGTCTTAGGAAATCCTGTTGAGAGTTTTACAGATTAATTGATTGTGGCATTTGTACCCAGCTTATAGCTCATTAGCAAAAAGCTCAAAGCTTCCAGTGAGCATATGAGTTTTATTGTTATGTGCTATCGCATGGCTGGATAATTTAGGGCTTCCCTGTGAGCATGCTTTTGGATAAATGCTGTTCAGTTAGATTTTTTATCCTATTCAAATTGCACAAATGATCATAAAGTAAGAGACCAATTTGGTTCGCTGTTGCTATTTATTTTGTCACATTATTTTTGCTGGAGATAGAAAATGAGGTTTGCAATTATTTGCATCAGTTTAATGTATGTACCCATGAATAAAAAAAGTCATAATCTACTGAAGCAACAACTCTGTGAGTTTGATTTATGAACTGGACTGCTGTCAGATTCCTAAGCTTAGGGACTGCGTGTGCCAGACAGAGGGGAGGGGTTGAGTGACAGAGGAGAGGGGAGGGATGAGTGATGGAGGGGAGAGGAGGAATGGAGGGGAGGGTGACCGGAGGGAGGGGAGAGCGATGGAGGGGAGAGTGATAGGAGGCAGGGGAGAATGACAGAGGGGTCAGTGACAGAGGGACGGAAGGGGAGTAAGACTTAGGGGTGTGACTAGGGGTAAGCAGAAGACAATTTTAGAGGTAGCTGCCCAGTGCCCCCCCCCTATAATTGTGCCCTGGGCAGCTGCCTCTTCTGCCTACCCCTAGTTCTGGCCCTGCATTGTGAATTTGGGTTGAAAAAAGACAAACGTCATCAAGTTTAACCAACCCCTCCAAATGAGCATATATATATATATATATATATATATATATATATACATATATATATATATATACAGACCTATCAGTATACTCACTTATACAACCATATATACACACATACCTATAGTAAATTAATGGTAGATCTTAAGATATAATAGCTTTGGACATTATATTAGTATAATTATCCAACCCACTTCTAAATGCATTAATAGAATCTGCCATCACCCAGAAGAGTATTCTATAACTTCACTCACAACACTGTGAAGAACCTCATACACTGCTTCAAATGAAAGCTCTGTTTCTCTTGTCCTCTAGTCGTGGCCTCTGGCGTGTTGATACATTTTATAGGGAAAACTATCCCCGCTATCTGGCTATAATATCCCTTTTCTCCAGAGCTTTTTCTCTGGAGAAAACAACTCCAACCATAACAGAAGAAGCTCTCTGTTTGTTTAGGATAGCAGCTAGAATATTAGCTTGTTTGACATCACTTCCTGCCTGAGTTTCTCCCTGCTCACTTTTAGTTCTGGGCTCAGATTAAAGCAGAGAAGAGAGGCGGAGGAAGAGGAGCAAACTGAGCATGCTCACTCCCAGGGCAAGAAGGTTGAAGCTGAAGTAAGGAAGTCTGATACAGAAGCCAGGGGCGCTCCACCAATGAGGCGAGTTGAGACACTCGCCTCAGGCGGCAGTGCCCCCCTGGTTGCCAGGGGCGGCAAAAATGCCGCTCCTGGTAACTAAGAGCCGAATTTCCGGTTTTCAAACCGGAAATTCGGCTCTTCTAGTGCAGAGAGCGCTATTGCGCACTCTGCACTAAGCGTCGCGGACCGCCCCTGCCCTCTCCGGCACTATAAAGGTTAGTGCCGTGGGGAGGGGTGGGGGCGGCGAAAGAAGGCCGCCTCAGACGGCATTATGGCCAGAATCGCCCCTGACAGAAGCCCACGTATACACAAAAAAGGAAAGAAATGCAGTGTTTCTTGTGACAGAGGACTCAGAGCAGCACTACTTTGAGGGTTTACTGGTATATTTAGGTGAACCTTTCTGATAAGGCTTACTTTGTTTTAACCGTTCCTTCACCTTTAAGCAGTCTAATTGCAGGTCTCTGCACTTTCTCCAGCTCATTAATATTCTTCTTAAACACTGGGGCTCTCAATATATACACTGCATATTCAAGATGAGTCCTTGACAGGGACTTTTTTATGCAAGACAGTATTTTATTTGCTTTAGCAGCTATTAACTTACATTGGCTGGAGTTACACAACTTGTTATCCATTTAAATCACCATATTCTTTTCAATTAAGGATTCCCATTACACACTAGAATTTAATATATAAATCACATTTGTTATATCCTTGCACTTATTAACATTGAACCTTACTGTATATGGGATGCTCAGTTCTCTAATTTAGTGAAATCAGTATGCAAGTTTAATACTAATTCAGATTCACAAGATAACCACATGTTGGCCACCTGCATTAGTTTATGTGGCAGATGTAAACTCACTTTATGCTTTGTTTTTATTATTCAGATAACCAATAAGCAGACCCCATTCTCCTCCCCAACAACCTGCTCTGCTTCGTATATGCTATGCAACCGCCGCGGTGCCTAATTTCTTGGGTAATTAAGCCCTAGCTACCACATTCCTACATTCCAAGCCTCATACCTTTTCTAAAAGTTAAAAAATAACTGAACAGCAAGCAGCCACATTCTCAAGTACATGAGTCCAGCTATTGCAAGGAGCACCCCCTCTGGCATCACTCATGTGAGCCACAGCCAGATTTCCCTGCTCTTACTGGCTGACTCTAGTCCGATTTGCAATGCACTACTGACCAACAGCATGGTTGGATTTACTCTAATTGAAAAAAGTTTAATATGTAAAAAGTGTATTTTTTTTTAATTTTAGGGCAAAAAGGGCAATTAAGGTCAATTGGCACTATGCATTACAAGCTCTGTATTAATCTTTAATGTATAAATCCATTTGTCTAGAAGCTTAGATAATATATATTTAATTATCATTGGCTCTATTTTACACGAGAGGTTTTAATCGCTAGCTGTCTAGGATAGGACCTAAAAGATTATCTCCATCTAAAGGGCAAGTATATCTGTATATACACCTTTCGGATGAACAACATAAACAGAACTTGCACTTAAAATACATTCTCCCAATTCTTTTTAAAAAAAATCCATATTTATATTTTTGTATTATAAAAGTTAGTTGGCTTCTGTTGATATTGACCATAGTCAGGTCCGGATTTGTGGCACGTCCACAAAGGCCTGGGCCTAGTGCTGCAAGATTTTTGGGGCAGCATGTCGCCCAGCCGCATTCCAATTTCATTAGAAGCACTGGGGAAGAGTGGAATATAGCATATAATGAGTATATACTGTAGTTATAAGCTGTGGAAAGCTTTCTAATTTGAGAAAACTGATAAGTTGAATACTATGCTGTGCCCCAGGTTTTTAGCAACTAGGTTTATGTGTTCTCACAACGTATAATTTTGATTCTCTAAAATAAAGGTATGAGGATTATTGCTCCTGTATATCACTTGCGGTAAGTGGCAAACCTGATGAGCACTATAATTACTTTTAAAATAACAGATCGTTTCACTTACATTTCACATCAAATGCAAGTTACACTATTATAAATTTTATTACAGCTAAAAATTATATACAGAATACAGCACATTGTCTGGGAAAGTGGTGGCAGGCTCCATTCATTAGCAGCGATTAATCAGAAAGAAAGTTCTGATGTTTTTTTTTAGCTTGTGAAGAATAATTGTGCAGGGAAACTTACCACATTATACACAGTGTCGAGAAAAGGGATACTATACTCTGGGATAACTTCACAGCCTAGCATGAGGCTTTCCACCTGCAGATACAGACTTTTGAGGAATTTTTGTGGCCCATAGTCTGCCCAGAGATCTCACAGACTTCTTTTCATGGCATCACTTGATAATACAAATTGAACCTTAGATACATCTTCTGTAAGGTTATGGACAGACATTACACAGCTCTAGAGAATGGATCAAATTGTGCTGTGGCCAGTGTACTTAGAACATCCCACTAAATACCCACTTGCCACCAAGCTGCTTTATAATCTCCTGTGAGTATTCGTTGGGTGATATGAACTTTTATTTATAGTCCCAAGTGAGTCCAGCCATCATTAGAGGGACCCTTCCACAACTAATTAGGTACATGAAGGCATTATTGATTAATATGCAATTATACACATCCATTTCAGCAGAATGACTCCTTAGTAAGTGAACCCATCATTTTATTTACCTTTTAGGTGCTATATGTACAGAAGGGGACCTGTGCATTCGCGAGCACAGTGAGCAAAGTGCAATTACGAGGCAAGTATTTTTGCCAGAATTCTGACATCATTGCCGTTGCAATGCTCTTAACACAGTTGTGGTGTACCGACTGTGTGTGTCCGATTTGACCAAATGAATGCAATGCAATACAGCATGTGACATGTGCCCCCTATTTTTTTGGCGCAGTTGAACTGAGAAACCCTGGAGCTACTACCTGGTCTGAAGGTGGAGGTAGATACAGGGTTCCCATTTGTCAATAATCTGCAGAGAAAGAAGAAAGAGGGGAATACTGTATGTGCTGCCATTTTCCAGGTTTATGCTTTATCCCAGACACAAATAAGGGCTTGTTTATGAACACAGCTGCAACTGGGTTATGCAATAAATGTATGTAATTGTTGAGCTCCGTGCACCCAAACGCGACATCCATCTATGCCCCTTTCTCAAACTTGCTACCTGACCTTATTGAACTAGAAATGGCAAAACTGAGGTTGGGGAGGTGGGGGGATTAGTGCATGCACTTTTCATACAATCCATGTAGGGAATCCGCAAACCACCCACATGGTCAGGGAATCAGGGACTTTCTTTTGGTGAGTATCTAACATGTCTCAAGTGCCTATTGAGGAAGGGAAACACTGGTAATTATTAACATAGTTAGTTAAAAAAAAAAGACACATGTCCATCAAGTTCAAACTTTTAAGTCTACAGTTAGGTCCATAATTCTTTGGACAGAGAAAACTTTTTTTCTAATTTTGGTTCTGTACATTACTACAATGAATTTTAAATGAAACGACTCAGATGCAGTTGAACTACAGACTTTCAGCTTTAATTCATTGGGTTGAACAATTGACTCAAAGGCTATTTCATGGGCAGGTGTGGGCAATTCCTTTGTTATGTCATTATCAATGAAGCAGATAAAAGCCCCGGAGTTGCGGAGTTGATATGAGGGGGGGGTGCTTTTATGTGGAAGATTTTGCTGTGAACAGACAACATGAGGTCAAATAAGCTCTCCATGCAGGTGAAACAAGCCATCCTTAAGCTGCAAAAACAGAAAAAAACATCCAAGAATGTATCAGCCTGTACGACTGATTCCACATCTTCACAGCTCTCACTTTAAAAAAAAAACCCTTCTGAATATTTAGCAGGATCCTCAGAATGGGTGCCCAATATCAGCTGGAAAGACCTACTGGTAAATAATTATTACCTGATTCCCCTTATGAATTTATACATAGTTATTATATGACGCCTCAATCCCCCCTCAAACGCCTCTTCTACAGCATGAACAACCCAACTTAGCTAGTCTTTCCTTATAGCTGAGATTTTCCACTACTTTTACCAGCTTAGTTGCCCTTCTCTGTACCCTCTCTAATTTAACCAACTGTACCGCATATTCTAAATGGAGCTTTGCCAGCACTCTATACAGTGAAGAATAATCCCCTTCTCCCACAAATCTATGCCACTATTGATACAGCTCAAGACTTTATTTGCCCTAGATGCTGCTGACTGGCATTGCTTGCTACAGCCAAGTTTATCATCTACAATTACTCCACAGTTTGTTTCCATTATGGATTTGCCTACTGCAGTCTTTTTAAGTGTATACTGTAAATGTCTTGCATATTTTTATATCTCAGGTGACTAACTTTACATTTATCAACATTAACTCCTATTTGTCACTTAGCTGCCCAGATTCCCAGTTTGTCAAGATCATGTTGCAAGGATGCCACATCCTGGATGGAATTAATTGGGCTGGATAGTTTTGTGTCATCTGCAAATACTGATTCATTACTTACAATACCCTCCCCTAAGTCATTAATGAAGTTAAATAAAAGTGTGCACAATACAGAGCCCTGAGTGACCCCACTAAGAACGTTACTCCAAGTAGAAAATGTACCATTAACAACCACCCTCTGTACCCGATCCTGTAGCCAGTTTCTTATCCATGTGCAAATGTCTTATTTATTATTATTATTATTATTATTATTATTATTAATAATATTATTATTTCTTCAATTGTAGGATGTCAACTGCAGCCTGGGTCAAAAGGCACTGCAGACTTGCACCTTGCAACTGTGCTGAATGCAAATCTACACATGTACAATGATGCTGGAATTGTAGTAAAAATGCTGCATTATGGGTAAAAAGTCAAAACAAGCTAAAATTCTGCTTTTACACCTGTAATACATTATTAATGCAAATGGGTTCCCAGGTCTTGTTGAAATAGGCCTCCACAAGAGGGAATGAGAAGGTCATATTTTGCATTTTAGCTCTGCTCATCCATTGCACGTTTAATCTGTTGATAACAATAAAATATCAAGTAGAAAGTATGTCCACTTAACTTGCATAGTATACAGTTGTATATGTGACAGCTCCCTTATACCTATACATAATAATCAATATCATTGCAATTTCACTGGTGGAGAACTGGTAAATAGCATTTAGTTTTCATAGTTGTAGTCCTGAAAATGAAAGCCTATGAGTAAGTGTCCTTGGTAGACATGAAACGCGTCAGGCTTTGGCTTAATTGGGGAAAATAAAATGTAAGCTTTTTTAACCGTTTTACAATCTGACTCTGGCTTTACTACTTCGTGGGTCCAGGCTTGTGCCAGCCTCTTTTGAAGTTTTCTGGTGTTTGGCCCCCCTTGCTGAAAATCTGATGTGCATGCTCTGGGCCCAATGTACACAGTGGTAAGCTCAAACAACTGTTTCTAAACTCAGCATATACTGGTTAAATAATTGTTAAGTCTGAAAATGAAAGTCAGATTTGTTGTAAAAGTCACATATCACACCTGAGCTACACCTGAAATTCACATTTGATTAAATTCTGATAAATTCTGATGCTTATTGCACTGGTCTCAGAGCTGCAATACAATTAGAATCTGAATAATGCATACACGTATATTCTCTATATACAGTATATTGTGTGTCAGTCCCTAAAATCAGGTAACTGACAACAGCAGAGAGCATGTGCAGTGAAACAGTAGAAAATACGTCTGGAAGCTACTGGGGGGCTGATATGTAGAAAATACATTTAGAAGCTACTGTGGGGGCTGATATGTATATGTGTGGGGTCACCTAAAACTGTTGCTTAGCATTGTAAATTATTATACAGTTAAAATGTTTGTAAGTGTATGCTATGTATGCTATTTTAGTGTATATGCAGTTCTGTCTGAGCTTATTGTCAGCCCTGTCTACAGCCCAGCTTAAAGGGGAGAGAACACTAGAAAACACAGACTGAAAGACAGTGAAAGGGGAGAATTAATGGAGTAGATGCCAGTCACTAGGATGAAAGCAAAGTACAAACATTTAGTTAATGTTTCTCAGTTGTTGATATATAATAAGAGAAACAACGGATAAATGGATATGACATACAAAGAGCAAGATGCCTATGAGACATGGCCATTCTTGTGTATAACAGACATTTTCAGTGATGTGCAGTAAAAGCATTAAAAGCCATTCATGAAATGAGGAACTTTTGAATTACAGGAGGCAGTAATAGTGCCAATTGAGCTGCAAGTCAAAAGGAGCTTAGTTAAAAGGAAAAAATGACTAGTGTTTAGCACTTAGCTGTAGCTGTTCTGCCAGAGGAAGGCCAAATGCTGTATCACTCTGACATGTTCAACCTTTTAACTTAAAGTAGTTTAAGTAGTTCCACAGCTGATTCTGGGTGCTGAGAATCCAACCTCTTCTATTGTTGCCTCAATAAGATCATACGTCAACAAAGCTATAGCATCACAATAAGAGGCATGTTGTGTTCTTTATGTAGATACAGCTCTCATAGATCTTGAAAGCAAAAAATAAGGTAGGGAGTTAATGTTGCTTAATCACCCCCCCATTACACGTGGCTTGTACCTCTTTGGGTTCTTTGTCAGGTGTGTCAATTCTTTGTAAATATATGGAAATACACTAGGGGCGACATTTACTTAGCTCGTGTGAAGGAATAGAAGAAAAAATACTTCGAATTTCGAACGTTTTTTTGGGCTACTTCGACCATCTAATTGGCTACTTCGACTATGACTTCGAATCGAACAATTCGAACTAAAAATCATTCGACTATTCGACCATTCGACAGTCGAAGTACTGTCTTTTTAAAAAAAAAACCCTACTTCGCCAAGTAAAACCTACCGAACCTCAATGTAAGCCTATGGTGAAGGTCCCCATAGGCTTTCTAAGCTTTTTTTGATCGAAGGAATTTCGTTCGATCGAACGATTATTTCTTCAATCGAACGAATAGCGGTAAATCCTTCGACTTCGATATTTGAAGTTGAAGGATTTAACTTCGACAGTCGAATATCAAGGGTTAATTAACCGTCAATATTCGACCCTAAGTAAATGTGCCCCCACGTATCAAACAATTGTGTCACAAGCCCTTTAATTAATGTGAGTATAATTATATATATATATTTATATATATATATATATATATATATATATATATATATATATATTGTCTTAAAATAATATCAATTCATATTTATTATTATATTGCTGAGACAGATGTTTTCAACCAGACCTAAAAATGTGTATAACTTCCAAACTTGGTTGGGAGAACGGGTCTCAACCTTAAGGCAGTGTAGGCTGTGATTTTGGTGTGAAAGCTTATTAGTCCTCCTAAATACACTTATAAACCTCAGCTTGAAGGTCAGTTTGGGTGAGGTTTACTCTTCTTGAAACTATGGCTGAATGACTGATACACCAATGTTATCCTCGATCTCATACTTTATGAGCCTTGGAGGCTCTGAACAAAGATTGGACCTCCAAATGGGGGGGACTTAAATTGAAATAGTCTGACAATCACTATGTTAAGCTAGTAAAGTCAAAGTGCCAATGCCGGCAGATAGAGTGTGAGCTCATGCACACTTGAGAGGGGATGGGAGCAAAAAGATATGAACTAGTCTAGGGGTGCTGGAAATAGAAATCTGGATTCTCACTCATGAGAAACCCCCATCTTGTCCACTAAACAATCCCATCACAGCCGCTCTCCTCTTATCTGTCCCAAACAAATATTTTTTTTTACAGATTTCCTTCTCCAATCTCATATGCTCTCAGTGGGACACCCAGTCTAATTTATCCCTTCAGAAACATTACTCCCAGACTACTGAGCACTACCTCCTGGACACCTCCAGGCACAGAGAAGGGTGGAGGTTCCCTGCAGTTGACTGAGGTCAACGGCCTATAGGACAAAATATTACATTTAACATCTGCAGCTTTTTTTCTTGGAAAACTAATGTCATTTAGACGAATTGGTAATGGGTAGGAAAACACAAGAAATATTATTTATGTCAACTTTATAAACAAAATACATATTCCTAAGTTATAAAACAGTTCCACAATTTCTTTTCAAACCTTAGTGATTTTTCACTTAAGCAAAAGGAAGCATGCTGCAATTCCAATCACTGTTTGCTGCTACATGATGCAACGAATGCTTCATTTGAAACCTTTCTCACAAATAAAATGCCTCTTGCTTTACTAATATAAATGACCATCAGCATCAGGGTGGCAACCCATAGTAATTAATCATACTGTATATTCTGTTTTATTATTCAGAACAGAGATCAGAGACGATATTTGCTTACTAGGTCTATCTGTCCTAATTGCAAAGTTGCACTTTAATTAGTAAGGGAGCCTGGGAATGATAAATGTAGGTTTATTGTAAGCTTAAGGCCAAGGCATGGAACTCTGGCTCTGCTGCTCTCAGCCTGTGTTTTTTTCTTTGACAAACTGAGAGAAGATGATCCACTCCCTTTCTCAGCTCCATTGATCTGCATTGAAAAGTATTGCATTTTGCTAGTATGTAATACTGTCACACTATTGAAAAAAGTTTTCCCCCAATTGTGTTCCTTGTTTCCTATACTGCCTGGGTTATCAGGTCGAGTTGAAACCTCTATGACAATATTTTACTGTTCTTTAGCACTATTTTGGGAGTAAGTGATATACAAATATGGAGAAATACTCAGCTGTAGACGGTTTTGTTTGTTAGTTAAAATTTTTATTGGTATGTAATATATAAATGGAATGTCATCTCTCCTTGTAACTGATTGTACTGCTGGTGATTCCCTCTGTGTAGGTGATCATCTGTTATCTGCGAAAAATCAGAAACATGGTTACTTTATATCTTACATGGATGTAATATGGTAAACCAATAAAAAAGTTTTGAAAAGAAAAGTATTGCATTTTGGGGCCACAGAGGGTGGTTGTTAATGGGACATTCTTGCACACAAGCAGAAGCTGCACTACTTTTCACTGCAGATCAACAAATCTGAGAAAGTGAGAGGATCCTCTTGTCTCAGCTTGCAAAAAAAGCAGGCTAAAAGCAGTGGAGCCAATGCTCCTTGTGCCCTGCCCCTCATATAAAGATTAATATTAGGCTTAAACCAGCATTAGCAAACAAACAGTATGTATAGAAGCATCAGCTGTAAGGAAATGCTGACAAGGGTTTCTGCAAAGTATATCAACATTACAGTGAGGAAGTCTGGTGTCTAATTGAATTTGTTTATAATATTACACCATATTGCACATGGAAAAAGCTGCATTGTTAATGTAAAAGAGGATGTGATTGTGTAAAATGTTTAGGTAAGCAAAGAAGAGTAACTGTAGAATGTATCATATGATAATCTAAGAAAAAGGATATGAAACTGGCAATTTCCAGATATTGAATTGAGGAAACAAGAGAATGCTAACTAAAGAGCATTTCAGAAAGTAATAACATCACTGAAATCTATTGCTGGCTCCTATGTGCTTTACCTATGTTTTCTAACATTGACTTTTAACACATCTAAGATGAGTACTATTAGAAAGTGTTCACCGCAAAGATTCCAACCATCCCTGCTGCTCTGTACTAAACATACAAACATTTCAGCTACTTCTACAGCCAGGACCACTGCAGTCCTAGGGCACCTAAAACGTGCCCCCCAGTAGTGTTCACTTAATCCCACTTTCCCATATAGTTGGCTTTTCAGAAGGTTTTAGGATCAGCCCACTACATCTGAAATGTTAAACAGCACTTTTGCCTTGCCTTGTCTGTGGTTTCTTGTAACCAAAACTCTCTCCCATTCCATAACGGATTACAAGTAGTTTAGAATTGACTTGTTGTAAACATGATTTATATATATATATATATATATCCTATATGTTGCTATGTTAGATTTCTGCTTGCTAATGCTGATGTCACAGCTTTTACATTCCCATCCTGTTCTTTTTTCAGTTCTTTGATTTCTTAATGTTACTTAGGGAAATGGTGTATTTGTAAATGGTGCAATTACCAGTGCTGACAATACTATTCGCCCACCTTCTCTGGGAACCCATTTAGAAATGGAATTCTTTATAAACTTGTTCATTTCTGGAGGAAAGTGAAGTAGCATAAATGAGTAAACAATGTGTGCTACACCCTAATGCAAGTGCAGAGGAAGTTTAACTGTTGCAATCACAAGCCAATATCTGTTTGTGTTTAGTCAAACGTAATACAGTACTAATGTCAGAATTAAAAGTCTTTCTGATGTTAAATTAAAAGACAATTTACACTTGGGTGTTTGTGTGTTGTGTAAATCATTTATATATTAAATTCTGGAGCTCTATATGTTTGCTTCCTCTAACAGCCTACCATTAGTTTCAATAATAGACTGGAAGATGCATAAGATGCATATCTTTTAGATTAATCACTTATTAATAACATTGGCATCTATTTAATGTCCATGGTTAACATTCGACATTTCAAATCAGGAGTTCAACACTGTGGCAAAAGTCATGGCTAACAGTTCACAGGTTTGCTACAAGTCTAATTTCCTCTAGCAACCAATCAGCAGGCAGCATTTACTGGCCACCTAGTTGCACCTGGCAAAACTTTGCACCTTTTATTACATATGGAGGTGGATTAAAATCAAATTAGAGGTTTCTAATCAACCAAAATGTATTTTGCAGTGAGTTTAGCATAGATTGCCTTGAAGGTGACTGATCGTTTATAATTCTATTCCTCCCTCACCACAACTTTAGACGGGGGGAGGTCAAGGAGGGAGCCACAATAATTTCCAGCAGGTCTGGGTGGCAGAGCCCAGGAGGGCTACAGCCCCTGGGTATTTACCTGATGCTCCACTGGCACAGTGAGACAATGCTTCCAGTTGGTACCAGTATTAGGAACTATTGTTTAAAAACTGGGTAATAAGGTAATAAGTCTAATAAAAAACCCAAATAGGACTGTTTGGCCACCAAAATGGATTCATGCAGCTTAGCTGAAATCAAGTATAAAGTACTGTTTTAAAAAATAAGCATTAGTTAGTTACATAGTTACATACAGTAGTTAAATTGGGTTGAAAAAAGACAAAGTCCATCAAGTTCAACCCCTCCAAATGAAAACCCAGCATCCATACACACACCCCTCCCTACTTTTATTAAATTCTATATACCCATACCTATACTATAAAGGGGTGGCCTCTGGTACGGTGATCCACTTTATGGGTAAAAAGGTCCCCTGCCATTTGTCTATAATGTCCTCTAATGTACTTGTAAAGTGTAATCATGTCCCCTCGCAAGCGCCTTTTTTCCAGAGAAAACAACCCCAACCTTGACAGTCTACCCTCATAATTTAAGTCTTCCATCCCTCTAACCAATTTAGTTGCACTTAGTCTCTGCACTCTCTCCAGCTCATTTACATCCCTCTTAAGGACTGGAGTCCAAAACTGCACTGCATACTCCAGATGAGGCCTTACCAGGGTCCTATAAAGAGGCATAATTATGTTTTCATCCCTTGAGTTAATGCCTTTTTTATACAAGACAGAACTTTATTTGCTTTAGTAGCCACAGAATGACACTGCCCAGAATTAGACAACGTGTTATCTACAAAGACCCCTAGATCCTTCTCATTTAAGGAAACGTGTATAACTTGCATTTATATTATTTTTGCCAAAGTGCATAACCTTACATTTATCAACATTGAACCTCATTTTCCAGTTTGCTGCCCAGTTTTCCAGTTTAGACAAATCACTCTGCAAAGTGGCAGCATCCTGCATGGAACCTATAGTTCTGCACAATTTAGTATCATCTGCAAAAATAGAAACAATACTTTCAATGGCCACCCCCAGGTCATTAATAAACAAGTTGAAAAGCAAGGGACCTAGAACAGAGCCCTGCGGTACTCCACTAACAACACTGGTCCAATTAGAAAATGTTCCATTTACCACCACTCTTTGTAGTCTATCTTTTAGCCAGTTCTCTATCAAGGTACAAATACTATGTTCCAGGCCAACATTCCTTAATTTAACCAGTAACCTTTTGTGTGGCACTGTATCAAATGCTTTAGCAAAGTCTAAGTAAATCACATCCACTGCCATCCCAGAATCGAGGTCTCTACTTACAATCTCATAAAAAGAAATTAAGTTAGTCTGGCAAGATCTATTACGCATAAAACCATGCTGGCACAAACTCATAGTATTATGATTTGCTATGAAGTCCAGTATCTTATCATTTATTAACCCTTCGAAAAGCTTTCCTACCACTGACGTCAGACTAACTGGCCTATAGTTTTGAGGCTGAGAACGGGATTATTTGCTTAAAACTGACTACATTGAAGATGACCTTCCTGTCATTCTGAGATTTGACGAAAATGGGATTGCCATTCACATAAGTTATTTGTGTCCATTGGTTATTTTATAAATTGTTCTCCATTTTACTCAATGTAATGCACATATTTAAATCCAAGAGATTGATTTACAGGTTGATTTGGTGTAATGTTCTTTATTGATATGTCACCATGTCTCTTAATCTTGCTACCCACATTTGTGCACCTTAGGAACAACTCTTTATCTAACATTGTCAAATAATTTGTTTTGAAGGTACAACTACTACACTCATAGTTGCCCCACAAAAGGGTAATAAATATAAAAGTAAAACTTTGGAATAAATAGAACAAATATGACAGGATCATATAAAAGCATTGTGATCGCAAGTTATAGCAAAAGTCCTTAAGTATCTAAGGCCATCAAAGTTGCTAAAATATGTCTTCCATTTCCATTTCTACACTCATTTCAATTTTATACCACAGTTACTAGAAATATTTCGGAAAATTATATTTTCCTTTCCGAGATATATTGGATTAGCAAACTGCTAAGGGATTTGAGAAGTTTGTTCTGCAGCCACTTGATATACAACATAAGCCAGGTTGCTAAGACTATAAAGTACGGTATGTTTATTTTTATTTATGTACTGTAGCACTAGTAACATCCACACTATTTTCCTTTCTTGACTGCCTTTATTACATTGTAGCTCCTCTTAAACAAGGTACTGATCTTTTCTTATTTTAACCATATTTAAACAATTGCACTCATTACCCGTGTGCTACAATTACCATCTACAGTGGTGGTAAACATTGGATCACTTAGCAATGGTAGAAACCTTATTACATTATCTGTTCACTAAGGGCACATAAATATAACAACCTCCTTACTCAGCCTGATTATTGCATTTATAAAATGTAGCATGTGCTTAGACATAATCAATATTGCCAAAGAAAATGTGCTTTAAAACATATTCTTTTCTGGAAATTTGCTACACCCCACTGTAGCTTCTCCCAAGTATACAAAAACATTTACTCCAGAACTGGAAGGACTAAACTGGCCTGTATTGTTTAAGGTACACTGGGCAAGTTTTTTTCCATTGGAATCAAATGCATGGCAATAGCACACAATATAAAGAGCTCTGGGCCGGTGCAGACAAATTTAGATCAGTTTTCAAACAGACATGTGTATTCACACCGAAACCCACAACATGTTTCTGTTCCAAGGCCAACGCAGTGTCTATGAGCGCAGACACACAAATGAGCAGAGGTCACAGGATGGGTTAATTCTTAGTCTGTGTTTATGCACAGTTTTTTTATCTCTCTACATATATACTTTCACTTGATTTTACTGTTTTTGTCTGCTAGCAATGGTCCTTTTTGGAACACAAAATATGCCTACAAAGTAAATTCCATCCACTCTGGGTCCCCTGCCGCCCAGTTCCCCAGCCGAGCCCCCCCCCTGCATACGTGCAGCTTGTATTTGCCATGACCTGCGGCAACAAGAATAGCACAAGGAACAGGACTGGGCCAGTGGGGCCCACAAGAGCCGGGGGCCCATCTGTTTTTTTTCCCAGTGCCCCGCCAGCCCAGTCTGACCCTGCCCTATACTCATATCCCCCTGTACTCAAGAACAAAGGTTTGAGGTAAAGGCTGGCTGCAATAAAAACACATAAAGAGCCCCCTCAACATTATTTTTCAGCCATAAAACAATGGGGATTGGGTAGGGGAAGGGCATTCAAGAAGATGTAAGGGATCATAGGGTTAATGCTCCCCTATGGCTTTAAATGCATACACTTCCTTATTCTTTGGTTGCCGGGCAAAAGCCCATGTATCTACTTTTGCTTATTAGCATAATGTGTACAGTGTGTTATTGGCCCAGCGGCTGACGACAAGTTCCTGCTACACTTTAGTGCTGGGCAGAGCATGGAGCCAGGAGGGAGTGGAAGGTAATTGGATGCTGGAGCTTAGGCCTCAGTAAAGGGAAGGCTTTGGTGAAGTTGGGGGATACAGGGACCCTGTGAATGAGCTGTAGTCAGGACAGGGTAGTTCTCTGTAAAGCACTTTCTAGGAAAGTGAGGCAGATAGAACTAATGAGCAAGAGCAGCCTGGCTCCAACTAGGAGAGATATCCGGGGGTAGCTCTCCCCTCAGGCAAGACTGGCAAGAGAGACGGCCAGATGTCGATTGGGCAGGGGGAAAAATCCAGTCAGATTGCGGACCGCATCTGTTTGTTGATGCGGTCCCACGACCGCCCATTTGATCCAATTGTTGGGCCATAGGGCCCACGATCAGATAAGCCTCATATCACCCACCTCCAGGTGGGCATATTGGGGAGAGATATGCTTGTTTGGCAAAATCGCCAAACCAGCGGATCTCTATGTATATGGCCACCTTAAACGTTAGGTTTAGTGATTTCCCTGATCAAATGTGTGGGGATCCAGGTCATGCTACAGAGATCCTGAGAGTGCATCTATCCATGTGGTACACTATCGTCACAGGGATGTCACAAGGTGCTGCCTCTGAAATGCTGTGCTGTTACCTGACATGTATGTGTATACCTCAGACGATTGTGAGTATCCAAACCCTGATTTGCGCTTTAATGGGGGAATGTAATATGTTTTGCTGGCACAAAAAACCTGCGCAAAGATGATTAAGAATGTTAGCGACCATGTTTGCGTCCTTTTTGACTGATTAAAGACCTCAACGACTTCATTACAAAGTTTGCGAAGAAATAGTTTTTGCGAACATTTGCAGTGGATGCAATAATTTTTGCTCCAGAATATTTAACAAAACTCCAGAGCAGGAGCAGTTGTTAACATTAAACCTTTGCTCAGCAAAAATGCGCAATGTAATATTCACCAGCGACTACTTTGTGAGCAGTGCTAAACATTCTCAAGGATGCCATTTTAAATACCACTGCGACTTTTAATTACATTCCCCCCAAAGAAAATAAAACCTGTTGCTGTTTGTATCGTTCAAGAATCTTCTGGCATCCAATTCTGTTATTTAGTCACTCAGCACAAGTGAGGTGTATTTGCACAAAACACCATTCCTTCATCCTTTCATATAGCAAAGGCCCATCCTGTGGAGAGAGGGTCAAATGTAACCAGTGCTCTGCCCGTTCTTAGCAGGACAAGGTCTAGCCGAATCTGAGAGTCTCACTCATAACATAGTACTAACTGGCACATACCGAGGAATGGAGACTGAAACTAATTTTATTAAACTTCTTAGCAGTAACTACTTGAAAAGATGTTACAGGGCAACCCTTTTGAAATAAAAAAATAATAAAAGTAGTATAATGGTTAGATAGTTACATAGTTAAATTGGGTTGAAATTTCAACCCCTCCAAATGAAAAACCAGCATCCATACACACACTTTTAATTAAATTCTATATACCCATATCTATACTAACTAAAGAGCTTAGTATCACAATAGCCTTTGATATTGTCTGTCCAAGAAATCATCCAAGCCATTCTTAAAGGCATTAACTGAATCAGCATCACAACATCACCCGGCAGTGCATTCCACAACCTCACTGTCCTGACTGTGAAGAACCCCCTACGTTGCTTCAAATGAAAGTCCTTTTCTTCTAGTTTCTTCTAGTGAGGCCTCTGGTACAGTGATCTTCTTTATGGGTAAAAAGGTGATACCTTTATTGGTATCAAGCTTGAAAAAGGAACTGAAGACCTGAAAGCTTGTTATGATTAAATTAATTAGCCAATAAAGGTATCACCTTTATACCACTTTTGTTTGTTTTTTATTTCAAAAGGGTTGCCCTGTAACATTTTTACTGGCTAACCCGGTACAGCAACTTTACCTACTTGAAAAGACAAATTAGCGAAAAAGACATGTATTTCATTAATTTTAGTTAGAGTTGTCAATATCCTCATTCCTAACGTTTTTAGCTTTTTTCCCTAACAATGATGGTCAGACCAGTGAAATGGCAACCCTACTTTCAGGGGGTTATTTATTAAAGTCCAATTTGTTCTGGTTGGAATTTTAAAGGGGAAAACACCATTTTGTCAGAGAAAAAAAAACAACTAAATTTTTGTGATTTATTAAACCCTGAGGCTGCTAAAAGTCTGAATAAAAAAATACTCCACCTCAAACCTGTCGAGGTCATGTAGAAGTCAATGGCAGATGTCCTGCTTACAAATGGAAGATATCATGATCTGTGCTGGGTTTTATAGAATAATCCAAAGAATTTGTGGTTTGTGGGTGAAAAAATCTGAATTTTTGGGTGTCAAATTAAAAAAATTATTACGATTTGGATTTTTTTCACAATTTTAATGAGTCTTTTCCTACAATTAATTTTTTCAAGTTAATTTATTGATAAATGCGATAAAAATGTGCACAGGGGTTTGGTCGAAGTGGTTTTAAGAAAATAGTGAACAATTTTAAGATTATTGTGAATAACCCCCTCAGTGTCTAGTAGTTTCCTTTTCATAATTAAAACAAGAGCAATTCGACCATTAATTTACTATACCATTACATTATGCTGCCACATTTTACTTTTTAGTAAAGGGCAATACTCAGGCTTGCATAGGTTTATTTTTACCTCTGTATAGACTATAGCATTTTATTTGGCTGACTATGTTTACAATAAAATAATTTTACTACAATAATGGTGTCTTGTAAAAGCATAAAACAAAAACCTGTCTAGAAGCCTACATAACAATAGATGAGAATAAATCTGCCATCTCTTGCCTCACAAAAGGCAAGAGTAGTAAAAAAACCCATCTTTGTCTTTGACATCCATCATGGCCCATATAAATTCTAATGTGCTGACAACTCTACTGCAACATTTCTACTACTACTACAGTACTTTGCAAAAAAACCAATCATACTACTAACTTGGCGATCTGTAAACTCTCCACCCATAAAAAATTTGGATGAACATAATTTATAAATTCTCCTTATCTTAACTTTTTATTTTTCTATGTAAGTATAGGAAAGAGCTATAAAGAGATAAACAAGTATTTAACTTCCTGTTTTACTTTCTATAGTTTTTATGAAGCTACAACATTTGTCACCATCTCCTAATTATGTTGGTTTGAAACTCTGCCGCATCTTATTATGTTGTTTAAAAAACTAAAGAAATTGTTCTTCGACTTGGCTTATTCTTTCACTTATTCTTACCCCCGTCCATTTTCGAAGCAATTCGCCTCCTAAAGTTTTAGGGGTACAACACCCAAATTCTCCACATTCCTATAGTGAAGCAGGTTGCTTGTGCTTTTCTAAGTGAACCTACCCTCTGTCTTTTTGGGGCGGCACTCCGAACACCCCAATTTTTCCATTGACTTTGACAGGGAAGATTTTCACACTGCTGCCATTTTGACACAATTTAAAAAATGGTCCCCAAAATTTGTACAGTGTTTTTTTACAACATTACTGTGGTCCAAATTTAGAAAAACTGGGTGGAGGCAACAACAGCCAATCAGGATTTATTCAGTGAGCTTGTTCTCAAACTTCCCTTTTCTTGTATTATCTTATAATCCTTTAAGAATAATATAGAGCTATACTACATAATAATATTGGAACATAGACACAGACCTACCTGATTCCACAGATTGAAAGCAAGCCATGATAGTCTGTCTGTGTGTCTCTGGGACCAGATCTTAACCCCCTTAGGCTCACAGTGTCATGGCACCCTCCCCCACCTTGTTCTATTGTGAAGTGATCGATTCTCTGGATTGAAGCCCATCTGCTTTGGTTCCCAAATTCTTTGGAAAGCAAAGGCACTTTAGAGTGCAGAATCCATCACTTTCCAATAGAACAAGGGGAAGAAGGTGGTGCAAGACTTGAAGTCCATCTGCTTTGGTTACCAAATTCTTTGGAAAGCAAATGCACTTAAGGTTGTAGAATCCATAACTTCACAATGGTGAAAAAGGGGGTTGCATTAAACTTTTATCCTAAATGTGGTTGGGAAATTGTTTGCCTATGCATATGTGGACCATAACGACTTCCTTTCAACGTGGGCTGTCGGTGTAAAAATTAAATTTCTGCTTATTCTTGGCAGTTCAAAATGTGTTTATGAACCTGTTCTACATAAGCCCCAGCTGAAGGAGCTTATAACATAAAGGGGGTATATTTTTGCTTATGGATCACAAGATACAGTATTTCACATAGGAAACAGCCTAATGTTTTTCACTTCCAATTATGGACTCTGTAAGTCATGGCAAGAACTGTCTGAACGGGCATTAACAATAATATGCTACATTGCTGACACTAACATGTTTTTTTTTTTTTTAAATGTACAGACAGTATTTAAAAAAATGGTGACATGGCAGCTTCCAGTTAGGTTTGCTGTACCCTTTCCCTTAATTAAGTGTGCAACGAACTAACTTCCTACATCAACTATGTGAGCTGGTCACTAGAGTTCACTTAGAAGTCCACTGAAACAAAGTGCCATTTAAACAATGAAGAACGTTTGGGAGAATTGCACAAAACACCATATATGTTACAGGTGGGGAGCTTACTCCTTTTATTTTAGTGACTACCTGTGCATCCACGTAACCCTCCCTTCGTCAGGATCCTGAACACATTCACCACAATCACATTTTTGCAGCTGTTTAGTTTAGGGCTATGGCACACAAAACCTTTGAATTCGATCAAGAATGGTGTTAACCCAAATGCTGCTACCCATCCTGGATCTCACCTGTATTGTACAGTACATCCTGTGAATCCAAGTGAATGGGATGTAATCTGAAGTGGTTATCAGTAGTGAGGGGCGAATCGATTCGCCGAAAATTTGCGAAACGGGCAAAATTCGGCAAAATGCATTGAAGTCTATGGATGACAACATTTTTTTGATGTACGACAAATTGTGCAACAAAATTTTTTTACCCATTAGAGTCTACGGCCATCGTTTTCACTGTGAAACTTGCCGAGAAATTACGCTCATCTTAGGTTATCAATGCTTTGGATCATCAATAGGGATTAACGCAGTATTCAGTACCATAGACCTTACAAATATTTTGAAAATTAGTCAGGTGTAGATGATGAGAAATGAGATCTCAGTAGCAAAAATAACCCCCAACAAAAAAAAAAAAACAAGGAAATGAATTTACAAAAGAAATCCTTTAGTGGTTTACCTTGTCTAATAGATTGTTGCGATTATTGCATGCTATGGTTGTGTAGTGGTTACCCACTGCCAATATACTGTCAGAGCAGACAAACCTTGCATTTTAACTGAATTTATTCATTGTGGGTTTATTCTGTTTCTGCAATACATCAATTTTGTTCTAAACAAGTGGAAAAAAATGTTTTGGTGAACTCTAAATGGCCTTCCAAATAATACATTTTTGTTTCCTAATCTCCATGTTAATTGTGCAATTGCTTTGCTTATCTTACATGAACCACACTGCATCTTCTATATATTTTACATAAGGCCATTGGAACCTAGACATGCAGAAGATGCATCGATGGCTAACAGCAAATGACTGAATGATATGTAGCTTTCAAATCATATAGTGCCTACAGTATACAAAGAATTTTACAACTGAACTCAAACTGAACTAGATCATACAATAAATACAATAAATGTGAAAAATTTACTCCATTATCTGAGTTATATTCCAGTTCGTACTAGTTAGTACTGGATCAAAACTATTACATTAGTATTATATAGTCTGATGACTACAGGGTCTAGGGTTGCTTAACCACTCCCATGATGTTGTTTGGTTTCTGGTTCATTTCTAAGGACCAATTTTTAGAGACCATGTTATACATAGGCATAATATTTTCGTGTTGTATTGAGCTTAGTATGGGGCAATAGATTTACTGGGATCATTTTATCTTATCCCTTTGTCTAGGCTATGAGCATCAAAGTTTGAACAGCCACTCGAAAAGATCTCTTTTGATATAGAATGTGTTCAGAATGTTCTGAAGGGGTTCATTTGATTTGGCTGTACCGCGATGCCATTTAAGGTTTTTCCTCTTTAAAAAGCTGACTTTTAGGGGCAGATTTATCAAGGGTTGAGGTGAATTTTCGAATGAAAAAAATTTGAGCTATTTTTTTGTGTACTTCAACTAGGGAATAGTCCAAATTCTATTTTGAATTTGAAAAAAAATAGAAAATTCAAATATCGAAATTTATCATGTACTGTCTCTTTAAAAATTCAACTTCGACCATTCGCCATCTAAAACCTGCCGAATTGCTGTTTTAGCCTATGGAGGAAATTCTAGAACCTATCTGGAGTCAATTGGTGGGAAAAACTTTGAATTGAATTCAATCGAATGCGCTATTCCTTCGATTCATACAATTCAAATTTGGCCTAATACGGACCTATTTGATCGAAAATGATCATGGTTGGTCTTTTTTAATTCAAAGTTTTTGCAATTGGAAATTCGACCCTTGATAAATATGCCCCTAAATGTGAATATGTATGTCTATGATTAAGTGCCAAAAACATGAAATGTGTCAGGCAATGAACTGTATTTTTTAATGAACTACAAATAAAATGGAGTCCAGTCCAGCTTGTGTTTATCTGAAAAACTGTTGTCATGTTTGAACATACGTAATTGTCTGATCCAACTAATTGTCTTACTGGACATTTTTAACTGCCACAGACACCACCAGTGTTGCCATGAGACCATACATACAGCTTGTTTTATTAGAATGTAGGGATGTGAAAATCTTAGACACCCTTACACTTTACTAGACAGGCACATCCCTAGTAATATGGACACCTCAGTGGGTCCTTATGGGGACCTTGTGCTTATGCAACCCCTGTAGTTCACACAGTGTACACCAGATGGCACTGTGCCAGAGTATAAAAGGTTTAGGAACCATGTGCTCTGGGTCCATTGCTTTAGCCCAACCAAGCAGGCTGGAAGGGAGTGGGTAGTGTCGACCCTAGGCTCCTTGGCCCTAGTAATTAGACAGCTATACTTGTTTTATAGATCGCTCTAGGAGTGATAGAGAGGTTATTTAGTTGAGCAGCTCAAGGCTCCGCCGAGGAGATTAGAGGGATTAAGATCCCAGGGTATTACTGACCCGGAGTAAGGACTAAAGTGTTGAGATAGGGATGGTAGGAATTCCCCTAGTCTGCCACTGGAAGATATCCTGAAAACTGGGCAATACCCATCACATGCTGTCAACTTACTCTCTGCTGTATATTCCCTAGCCTGTGGGGATTAAGCCTATACGTGCTGTGAGTATATGCTTCCTTTATGCTGCTGTGTATGTTCTATGCTCCATTGTGGATCAATGTGCTAAATGATCTATGTGCTATTGTTCAATAAATACAGTTCTATGTTCAAACGTTAAAGAACTACTGGCGCCCATCATTGTGCTATCGCACCCTGGTTACAGTTACACTACACCCTTGCCTCCACCGCGTTGCGAGGGCTTACCTCTGAGAAAGAGAGCTCATCTGTGGTCTTAGCCCACAAAGGAAAGTAGCTAGAACTGCCCTCGCACAAAGCAGTTTACTATAGTGCTACAAGAACAATTATAATACTTTCATAGGTTAGCAGGTGGTTATCGAAACTATTTTGTCAAGGAAATTAAAAATATAATGGATGTTCAATAACTTAAACCGCAAAGTGAATTTGTAAACCTCAATACTAAATGAAGCAACAGCATTCAGCTCTTTCTTTCATTCTTATTTCAGTAGATAGAGTATCAACCCTTTATTGTATGTTATACCAGTATTTGCTTTTATAAATAAATTTGTCTAGTCTCTCCTATGTTAGCACTTAGCTTTTACCAAGTCTTTACATAGTTCTGTCCTTCTAAACCTGTCAAGACTCCCTCAAAACTACAAAACTCTAGGGGCTTTAGATGTAATTAAAATAGCAATGAATATAATTCCAACAACAGCAAGTGATACAGGTTTCTCACCCCATCTTTCCTTGGCACAAGCATCATATTTCTTAATATACACAAAACTGTTGCCTTGAAAGAATAGAACAATTTATTTTTTCACTGTACCAGCGTAGGACTCAGTTTGTCATTTCTAAAGCAGACAATCATTTATCATGGTTATTTCTAAGAAGCTTCGCATTTCATTACACACCGTGAAGCAATTTTGCTATTTCTTGTAAGGACTGAGTGGTCTTTGTGGCAAATATATCACAAAATCAAGCTCATCTAACAATGAAGCTAAATATTCCAAAGTAGAAAGATATAGTGAGCGAAAAAACGAAATACGATTTCTAGAATGATTTTTATTTATTCAATTAACTTTCTTATCAGTCTTTATGCAAAACTGTTATTAACTAGGAAATACAAAAAAAAAATCACTGAGCTTTGTGCAGTGAACCTAAAAATGGAATATTATAATGCAATTGTACTACAGAAGGTAGTGTAAGAAAAATGCTTTGTTTTTCTATTTGTAATTATACTATATAAGAAGTGCTTAGTGCAGCACAAGGTGTGAAAAAGAAAGAATTACTGCTCAGTAATATCCATCATTCTGCAATATTATCAAGATCCTTGTAAGAAAAAGTTAAAATTAATATATGTAGGGGCAGATTTACTAAGGTTCGAGTGAATTTTCGAAGTTAAAAAAGTTTGAATTTCGAAGTAATTTTTTGAATACTTAGACCATCGAATAGGATACTATGACTTTGAATTTACTTCGACTTCGATTCGAAGTAAAAATCGTTTGAATATTCGACCATTCGATGATCGAAGTACTGTCTCCTTCTTTGTACATCGAAGGAAAATCCTTCGACCGTACACTAAAATCGTTTGAATCCTTCGATTCAATGGATTTAATCATTCGATCGTTCGAACGCTAAATTCGTTGAAAAATCCTTTGACTTTGATATTCGAAGTCGAAGGATTTCAATTCAACGGTCGAATTTCGAAGTTTTTTTAACTTCGAAATGCGACCCTTATTAAATCTGCCCCGTATAGTCCTTTAACAGTAGCTTTATTCACAAAAGAAACATTTTACGTGGAAATTCCCTTAAATGTATTCCAGAATCGATATACATATCATAAATAATATAAAGTAGTACATAGTATTATCACATTTATAGGATCTATTATCTGGAAAGCTTGGGACTAGTGTTTTTTCTGACAAGAGATCGTTCCGAAATTTGGATCACCTGAAGTCAGCGAAAAATAATTTAAACCTTTAATGAACCCAATAGGATTGTTTTTTCCACTAATATGGTTTTGTGCAGCTCAATAGTACAAGGTACTGGTTTATTATTATAGAAAAAAAGGGAATCATTTCTAAAAATTCAAATTATTTGTTTTAAATGGACTATGTTAGAGATGGCTTTCCTGTAATTCATATATTTCGGTATAATGGGTTTCCGGATAAGGGATGACATACCTGTATTTAGTTACCATAAAAAAATCTATTAGATCTCTTTTAATGGTTACTGGCTGGTTACATAAACAACACAATTACAGTATATTGCTGGGAAAGTGAAAAGTAGAACACGCCTTTAACAAGCATTATATTGTCCTTTGCAAAAAAAAAAATTCTCTTTTTAGTTTTTGTATAAATGTATTTATTCTTCAAGCACTAACAAAGAAGTATACTGAAAGGAAAACACCCAAGCATACAATAGAGACTTATTAATAAAGGTGAATCATAAAAAAATCATAAATTGTAAAATACTCTGTTATTCAATTTACTTGTGTAATTTTTTGTTAACTTTGTAAAGAACTTTCTTTAATCCTTGAGATTTGGGGCATATTTATTAACAATCAAGTTGGAGTTTTTACTGCGATTTCAGGCTTTTCCCCCCCAAAACTTGAATGATCAAGATTTATTAAGTGGTAAAAAAAAAGTAAAAGACTTGAATGAAAAGATGTGCCATCTAAAAACTGGCAATTTCGAGATTTATTTGAGATTAGGCAGACTCATTGAAAATGATGGGTAGAATGTGACTAAACTCACATGAGGGAATGTAATATGTTTCGTTAGCACAAAAAACTTTCATAAACACCTTTGTGAACGTTAGCAACCATGTTTACACTATTTTTGACTGATTATAGACCTCAGCAACTTCTTTGCAAGGTTTGCGACCAAATTACTTTTGTGAACATTCTCAGTGTATGTAATAAAATTTCGCAATCGCAAACCATTTTTTTCATTGAATTTATTAAAAGTTCCGGTTTAAAAAAGTATAAACGAAAGAATGCACTGAGAGGTCCCCTCCAAAAATCCAAATACCACGGAAACCTCTAAAAATTCAAGTTTTTGATGCAATTCATAGTAAAAATAAAATCCGAAAACCTCTAACATTCTGATTGGTTTAAGAATGGTTCCCATTGACTTCTGTAGCACCTCAACAACTTTTACTTTGCAAAGTATGTCATTAAAGGCTTTTTTTTCATCAGGGAGTCAAGATTCGGCCAAGAGATTTTTCTGACAGTGAATTTCCTGACAGTGAGAAAAGATTTCATAAATAAGAAAAATATAAAAAAGCTGATCTGTGTTGAGAGTATCCCAAATCCCAATGGGATTTTCAAAACTTTCTGATAAATATCCTGCCTGTCCCCAACCAGATTCTGACCAGACAGCAATTGTTTTGGTCCTGTACACAGCTAAAAGGCTGTTAATACAGATGCTGTTTATTTTTAATTTATGAATTTACATTATTTTGTTATAGATAATTATTAGGGATGCACCGAATCCAGGATTCGGTTCGGGATTCGGCCAGGATTCGGCCTTTTTCAGCAGGATTTGGATTCGGCCGAATCCTTCTGCCCAGCCGAACCAAATCCTAATTTACATATGCAAATTAGGGGCGTGAAGGAAAATCACGTGACTTTTTGTCACAAAACAGGGAAGTAAAAAAAATTTCCCCTTCCCATCCCTAATTTGCATATGCAAATTATTATTATTATTTTATTATTAATATGTATTTATATAGTTTATAAATTAGGATTTGGATTCAGTTCGGTATTTGGCTAAAACTTTTGCGAAGGATTCGGGGGTTTGACTGAATCCAAAATAGTGGATTCGTTGCATCCCTAATAATTATAGATTATAGATTGACAGTCATTAAACTTTTTAAGCAAAATAAATGTCAGCAATGCTACATGTTAAATCCATCCACATGTAAATACAGAAGATTTAATTGAAGCCAAGCTTTTATTTTTCTCAGTCCCCTTGTCTGGTATGGTGTTAATGAACACAAATAAGAAAAGTCATTTCAAATAGGGCATACTGTCTTAACCTGTTTGTTAAATGGGTTGTTCACCTTTAATTTAACTTTTGGTATGTTATGGCTAATTCTGCAACTTTTCAGTTGGCCTTCATTATTTTCTTTTTTTTATAGATTTTAAATTATTTGCCTACTTCTAACTCTTCACAGCTTTTAAAATGTGATCACTGACCCCCATAAGGCTAAAGATTTATTGTCATTTCTACTTTTTATTATTCATCTTTGTATGCAGGCCCTCTCCTATTCATATTCTAGTCTCTTACTCAAATCAGTGCATGGTTGCTAGGGTAATTTGGACCCTAGCAACCAGATTGCTGAAATTGCAAACTGGAAAGCTTCTGAATAAAGAGCTAAATCACTCAAAAACACAAATAATAAAAAAAACAATTGCAAATAGACTTAGAATATCACTCTCTCAATCATACTTAGGGGCAGATTTATCAAGGATGGAACTTTGAATTTTTTAAGTTTTTTTATGATCACAGCTGTCAAAGTCAACTATGGAGTTATTTAGGGGCAGATTTATCAAAGGTCGAGGTGAGTTTTCAAATGAAAACTATTAGAATTTTGAGCTATTTTTGTGTTTTTTGACTAGGGAATAGTCCAAATTCGATTTGAATTGAAAAAAATTTGAAAATTGAAAAGCCTTCTTTAATTAGCATATATAAAATCTATTATATTTCCCCATCTCTAGCATCACATGACTGGAGGCAGTTGCTTCTTTTCATGGCATTTATAAATAAAGTTGGCAGTCTGTGCTGAGTGGCATACAGTCAATGTTGAGTAATAGAGTCAAGGCTTTCTATGAAATAAAATATACTGTTTGTACATTGGCTCTAGTAAAAAATTTATGTTATAATTCTCAAAGGGAAATTTTTCTTTAAGCCTTAAAATCCTTGTAAAGTGTCAGGTAAAGGGTAGGAAAGAGGCATTTAAGTTGTAACAGGAAAAGTTATTGCAAAATAGCAACATAATAATCTGAAATACTTTCAAAACCCATCCTATGTTCTATTATATGCTGGCCATAGTCCTGAATTCTCTGCTTTCATTATAATGTTTCAGTTAGGTGTAAATATTCCTCTTCTAGGGTCTCCACTGTCTTGCTCCACCTCTGCTTCAGACAAATCCTTCCACCTCCAGCCATGTGATAATAAGAGAAGTCTGCGATGCCTGAATTCTTCATAAGTGTGACATATCTGACTTTTCCAGCTGAGCGGAGGTCTTCAAGCAAGCAGGAAAAAAAGAAGTGAAATTGACAGAATGCAAACGTCCAGCATCAAGAAAGCCACATCCTTTACACTCAAACTACACTTGCACATTTCAATGACAGAGCGTTTGTAAACTTGGCTTGACTCACAGTATAAAACAGTTTGCCTACTGATTTTGGGAGATATTTCATCAGAGAAGTCTTTAAAGCAATCCTCCATACACGGTAAGAGTATTTAAGCTTCAAAGATTGTGGTTTAAACTGCTTCATTTATAACTGAATATTTTATATATATATATATATATATATATATATATATATATATATATATATATATATATATACTATAACAAACAAGGGAAAGTTGTGCTCACCACTAATTTTTAAAACCATTAGGCGGGGGTGCAATGAGGCTGTGACCACAAAATACATATTGACAAATACAAGAGTCTTCTGCACTCAACCCATTATCAATATATTAGGACATTGAGACATTTTGTGCATACAGCTACTAAAAATGCCTTACCCTTTAAACAAAACATTGCTTCATTATACATTTTAACTTAGTCCCTTTGTAAAATGTTTAATGAAGCAATTGAATTCTTAATGAATCAGATGAGCGTAGGACTGGCCAGATATGGGATGACTTTGACGTAGTTGGCCAGCTTAAATATATTGCAATATATGGACAAACAACCCCTGTTTTATTTAAAGGGTAAGGCATTTTTAGTAGCTGTATGCACACCTTTTTCTTGAATCTTGTCCATTTACCACAAACCAATATACACCATTCATTTAGTCTGACTTAGCCAAGGAAAGGTGCAGAAATGATCTTCTTTTATTCTGCAAGACAACTTTATGGACCAACCAGTTAACCCTAAATTCTACAAATATATGTTCTACACCAGGGGTCCCCGACCTTTTTTACCAGTGAGCCACATTCAATTGTAAAAAGAGTTGGGGAGCAACACCTGCATAAAAAAAAGTTCATATGGGGCTCCAAATAAGGGCTGTAATTGGCTATTTAGTAGCCCCTATGTGCACTGGCAGTTTAAAGAACAGTCTAACTTGCCTCCTAGCAAAGAATTCAAAAACAAGCCACTGGAAGCAAAATCCAAGGGTGGGTGAGTGTTGCTTATGAGCCACTGGTTGGGGAACAGTGCCTTAGACCAGTGGTCCCCAACCTTTTGTAAAATGTAAAAAAGAGTAGGAGAGCAGCAAAAACTTGAAAAGGTCCTTGTCAAATAAGAGCTGTGATTGGCTGTTTGGTAGCCTGTATATGTACTGGTAGCCTACAGGAGGCTCTGTTTGACACAACACCTGGTTTTTATTCAACTAGAACTTGCCTCCGAGCCTGGAATTCAAAAATAAGCTCTTGCTTTGAGGCCACTTGGAGCAACATCCAAGGGGTTGGTGAGCAACATGTTGGTCACAAGCTACTAGTTGGGGATCACTGTTCTACACCATGCCTTACTGACACATTTCATATTTTGGCGGTACTTAGGGATGGGCTTTTCCCGAAAATTTGCGAAATGGCAAAGAACTCGCCAAACACACTGAAGTCAATGGAGTGCTTGTTGTGCAACTTTTTTCAAACTGCCAATCATTTATTTTCCTATACATAAGAGTCTTTTTTCACTGTGAAACGTGGCAAAATATTTCACTCATCACTAGCAGTAATATCAGTATGACTTTAAATGGCTTTCTGGAGCAAATCTAAAGTGTTTATCTGATACCTTGCCTCCCCAAGTGTTGAAAAACGCTCCTGGTACCTTTCAGAACTGAATTTCTGTATTTTAAAACCAGAAATTCAGTTTTCCTGAATTCTCTGCACCATCAATGCTCCCCCCTTCCGGAGGAACAAGGGGGGGCAGAATTGCAGGAGCCTCATTAGAAATGGCCTTGATCCAGAGGAAGGTAAAAATAACACAATCTGAATCTATCCCAACCATATGGAGTAGTGCTGCACAAACACTAATATTGCTTGTTATAACATTGGGTGTCAGATGTTGGCTTATCTGTGCAGGCTAGATATTCACTGAAAGAAAATCTTCCAGCAGCACCCGAAAATGTGAACAAAATTGATTTATTTATGCAACAAAGCAGGCCTTCAATCTGAAGCTATTATAGATTTGCCTCAAAGGTGGAAATAAATAATTATTGACTCCAAGATGGTGCTTGGACCAGTCCTTTGGTCAACTTGGTGCAAAGGGCTAATTTCAGTAACCAGTATTATCTCCCACACTAAAAAGCAATCCAACATTTTCTAGTATCTGTCAGTACAACCACTTTCAAGAGATAACTCACAGCTCTCAAAAAAAACCTTGTTCACATATTATGATGAAACCACTGTTCTTCAAATCTCATTGGATGCCCTTGTGTCTACTGGAAGTACAATACCTACTTGTGAATAGGGAATCAGAGAGAGAGAAAGATTTTATTGTATGGCTCCCTTATTTATTTTTATTTATCATATCTCACATTGAGACAAAAACACCCGTGAAGATTTGGGGAGATTAGTTACCCGGCGACAAATCGCATCTACTTTGGGCGATTAATCTACCCAAAAAGCCTTCCAGCCAGCTAGAATCTAATTCCCGAAGTTTCCTCTATGTCGCCGAAGAAGAGGCCAGCCTTTCCTCATAACTGAGACTTTCTGTTCTCTTTGTCAGCTTAGTTCTTTTTTTTCTATTACAGTATTCTTTCTGCAACTCTTTGGAGTACTCTCACGTATGCATTGCATATGTGCGAAGGAAGACCATTGTTTATTAAAGTGGAAGATTTACCCATAGCTATACCTCCTTTTAATATAGCTCAAAACCTTTAATACAGTTCAAAACCCCTATCGACGTATAGCTCACAACCTTTAATATAGCTCACAACCCCTATCGGCCAAATAGTACTTAGAAGGACACAGCAGTCAAACAGTTAATTTAATTTACTTCCACCTTATACTCACTTAAAAAGTAACATAGTAAGTTAAGTTGAAAAAAGACACACGTCCATCAAGTTCAACCTTTTAGGTCTATATATAATCTGCCTAACTGCTAGTTGATCCAGGAAAAAAGCTGTTTGAAGCCTATCCAATTTGAGGGGGAAAAATTCTTTCCTGATTCCAAGATGGCAATCAGACTAGTCCCTGTATAAATTTATGAGCTAAAGCTACAGTTCTCCTAGTTTGAACAGCAAACCACTTAACACCTTTTGTTTTTAAGTCTGCTTAACACTTATCTGCTTGCAATAGTTGGCTCAAAGGTAACACTCGCTAAACAGCTTGCATACTCACTGTCTAGCACCTAACTTGCGCTAAAATGTACTTCCTCTCAATGGACAGTATTCCCTTAAATATATTCATAGAACAACAAATAATAAAGTTGTTCTAAAGGAAACATTTAGCAACTAGGAAGCAGGTTCCAAGCATTCTGGATAATAGATCCCATACCTGTACTACTACTTATAATAAAATACTCTTTTGTGGTAAGTATTTGAAATTGATGGACAGCAGACTGTAGCCCAACAAATAATAATATGACGTTAGGAAGAAAACATTCAGCAACTAGGAAGCAATTTCAGGAAAAACACCAACTTCATCCAAAGGTTCATATTCCGTGAGCGATTGAGCATTACATTTTATTATGGCATTGACTCCTTAAATTGTAGCAAATGGCAGTTGATTACAAAACTCGAGAAGAACTGACATATTCTACACTGCCATACCCAAAGAGCAGAAAGTGATAAACAACTGCTTTCAATTGCAACTTCCTTTACAATATGTTGTAAAAGAGTTGATGGGAGGAAGTCACCTCTCTATATTTAAAGTCCATGATAAATATTAAAACAATAGAAAATGGCCTGTCGCCTTTCTCACCAGGACACTATATTTAGCATTGTAATCCTTAATTCTACTTTCAGTATTGGTCAATATAATAAATTATTAATACAGATTGAAAAAGTTTTGCATAGCTGCTTTAATTGATTTTTTTTATAGTTCTTGATTTATTATGCTGATGGAAAATAAAAGCCAATTAAGCAATTCTTTTTAATTAAATCAAACCATTTTTACTGCCAGCTGCTACCGTGAAAACAGCCTGTGTCTTGACAGATCTTATCTAGTAAAAAAACAAGTTATGCCATCAATTTGCCATAGACGTAAATCAGCCATCATGAAAAATGTGCATCAGGTTGGATGGGGACAAACTCAGCAAAGCTTGAGGGCTAATTATGATGTCACCTTCTTCAAGCGAGACTAGATCTTGGCTGCTTTCCTCTGAAGAGTCTTAAACGGTGTACTTGAAAAATTGAAGACTCTATAAATTCATACCTGGTGTCAGTTAAAGTCTGTGATGTAATAATGTGCACTATATCTTCAGGTTTTGACTCTCAAGCTGCTGCTGAAGCTGTTTCACATGCTGAGGTGTACAGTTTGGCAACAGAAGGAATAGCCTTGTTATATGGCATATCAGAATTGTTTCTGGCTCTTTAATAATGCTGTATATTGACTGTCACATGCCCAATTTGTGGGTTTGTATCCTCTGTTGGGCTACAAACTCAGCTCAATCCGGCTCCCTGCTCAATAGCTTGAGCTGAATCCTGAACTGCAGCTTTTTGAAGACTAGCCACTAAATGCCGACATGGATGCACATTTTATTAAAAGGAAAGTGTGCATATTAAGCATCTTCCACAAATAAGTGTAACTTATGCAATTCTTAAAGTTGTTAAGATTATCAGATAGTAAGTTAATCAACATGTTTTCTAGTTAGAAACAAAACACACATTCTTCTGAATCATTCAGCTGGGCAAATTGGCTGATACCATTTTTAAATGTTTAATGCTCAACTGCTAAATTTGATCGAGTAGGCTGATTAAGCATAACTTGGGGTCCTATTTATGACGGTTCTCCTTTAAGGCTTGCAGTGGACTGCTACACAAATATGAGCGCCTACACTGGCTCTGTGTTTTGGTACAAAATGGAGATTAATTAATTTTTTGGGTGAATAATAGTTCTGAACCACACTAATAAATAAATAAATAAAGTCCAATGATGTGGTTGATGAACCAATAAATGTATTCACTCATAGATACTTGAGGTTTCATATAATAATCTGTACAGTACATGTATGTTCAGCAACTAGACAGATATCCTTGCACCATGGATCTTGGATCAGACACTTTGAAACATTTAAGTCAAGCCCTTTTGTTCTTATGACAATATCTTGAAATGCATGGTCAATCTCATGTAGGATCTTTCCAGATGAAGACATCCTAACCAGACCTACAAACGCTATCTTTGCATGCATCTCCTGACTGATGACCGGACTTTTAACAAACAATCATATTTGCAAGACAGTAGTCTTCATGTTAATCAATTATTATTCTACCGTATATATCAAATAATAGGTCCCATAACCTGTCTGCCTTACGACAATATTGTGGCATATAAAGCCAGATTAATGCTGCTTGATGTAGCTTTGATAATATCATTTTAACTGTATTTCAACTATTTTCAACTAAAGTTGAATTATTGTAGAATCTTTAAATTCCCCATTATTACTGGTAACATATGAATTTGAGTTTCCTCCTTTTTCTATGAAGATGGAGCTGAATAGGGAACCACCAATGAAGTCAGGTACAATCGCCTATCTGTTATATTGTTTGATGTCCAAGTATTGTAATTTCTTATTCCCTGGTATAAAGTTCCACTGCTGCACCATATTGTGGTAAAATGTTTGACTCTCTGATATTGTTTAATTTCCTTGTTCACCTTTGAGCTAATTTTAGTATGATGTAGAGAATGAAATTGCAATTGGTTTTCATTATCTGTTATCTGTGGTTATTTAGCTTTTTGTTCAGCAGCTCTCCAGTTTGCCATTGTAGAAATCTGGTTGCTAGGATCCAAATTATCCTAGCAACCATGCATTGAAAAAAAGTAGCAATAACAATAAAATTGTAGCTTGACAGAGCATTTGTTTTTAGATAGGGTCAGTGACCCCCTTTTAAAAGCTTGAAAGAGTCAGAAGAAGAGGGCGAAAATAACTGCAAAAAATATATAATGAATACCAATGGAAAAGTTGCTCAGAATTAGCCATTCTATAACATACTAAAAGTTAACATAAAGGTGAACCACCCCTTTAAGCTATAGTGGGAGCTTCAGAAACACAGAGGCTCAACATTTGAGCTGTTTATCTCACTTAGCTAAAATTAAATGAAAGTCTAAAATGTTAAGTTTTAGAATGAGTACAAAGCTGACATTGATTGGCTGTGAATGAATGATTGATGGGTCTGTCTGATATGTCACTATTATTCTTCTACCCAGTGATCTCAAGGGCTATTATTAGAGTTCCATTGGGATATCATACATCAAAGACCAGAAGCAGTATACCAAACTGAAATGAAGTGATTGTTTTTCAATGTGTTACACCAGGTTGAGTTCATGAATTGAAATCATGCATTTAATGAATTTCTGATGGTTATACTTTATTGCTACAGTGAAGTGATTCCTCAAGAGCTTCAGTTATATTATAGGCAGAGACCTACTAGGGTAAAGTTCAGAGTCCCATCTGTGTAAGTCTATTGTCAGATTGAAATTGCTCTTCCTTTGGAATCTATGAGATGCTGTTACTGTCTCTCACTCAGGAAAGTTGAAAGGTATACATACAGTTCTGCAAACGGTTTTTGTACATTACATTTTGTTGAAGTTTATTAAAAAAATGTCTGTATATTGGAATTATTAGAAAAATACTAAACCATTTTTTGAAGATGAATAATAAATGCAAAATGTATATATTACAGTCTTTCAGGGATAAAGAGGACCTTAATTACTGGTTATGATCTACTGTCCCACCCAAGGGGCAAATTTACTTACCTTCAAAGTTGCCCAATGTTGGCTTTGCCGCACTTCGCCAGGCGAAATTTTGCCAGAGCGCCGCTAATTCACTAATGAAGTTTTCCCATATGGATTAATCTGGTAAAACAGCTGAATGACCGACTGGCGGATGGAGTTCAGCAGCACAGTCTTGATGAAAAATTCTGAACTCACAGCAAAATACTGTTTTTCTAATTATATTATTGTATGACATGCACCTGGATTGCTGCTGGTCAAGGAACTCCGCAGTTCAGATTTGACAGTATTAATTATTCAATGTCCCTAATTAGTGATGGACAAATCTGTGCCTTGAAATTCTCAAAACAACAAAAATTCGCAAAATGCAATGGGCGTCAAAATAATTCTGACCCGTGCCAATTTTGATGCAAGCTACTACATGCAACTATTTGGTCCAAATGCATTAAAGTCAATGGGTGTCTGAATAATTTTAATGTGTGTGTCAATTTTACTAGCGCCAATTTTTCATTTTGATGCAGCGGAATTTATGACGGCAGATTTTTTGCCAGCAAATTAATTCGCTTGTGATGAAATGTGGTAGTTCTCAGTGAATTTGTGTCTGGCGAATTTATTGGCATATCACAACCCTAATCACCAAGGCTACACATTGTACTACATAGACTTTAGGGGTCATTTATGACTACAGTTGCCATGTTTTTTACCACAATGCAGATGAGATGTGTGACACAGACAGAGATGTCTTTCAGGCCCCTAATATGTCTAGTGGTTGACTTGTTTTACCAATATTTATTTAAATTGTATATGAATTAGTGCCTTATGGGGCCCCTATACCTCCTGGCCCACCCTTCTTCCTCTGTAGTTACCCCCCTGCTTCTGGTACATGTATTACAACATGGCAGGTAGGTGTGGCCTGTCCCATTATTGCTGTCAGCTGAGACAGTAAAAGGGAAACAGGAACAGGAGTGAATCATAAGACAATGGCAAAACAGCAGGAATGCCCTTAACCAAAATGGCCACACAAGCAGGTTACTACAATAAGAATAGCCATATTGCCTAAAATGATCATATTTATGTTTTGCATACTTTTCTTTCTCTACAATCATTATAAGTGCAGCATTATATTTCTCAGCCATTTGTAAGAACTTCCAATTATGAACCTGTAGTGTTTAACAGCAGCTCTTTTAGGAAAGGTTTGTTCATGTTTATTACTATGCAGCAGAGGGGACATTAGAGGGCGCCATCTATAGCAGGCCAGATACTATGCCTTAGGGATGATGCAGCCATGTGGAGCAGAGCTGGCAACTTCTCATCTTGTTTGTATATGGCAATAAGCTTTGTTCTTATTGGTTCAGGAATGTGACTGACAGTATTGCTTCACAGAATAGTTATTTTATCTGTTTTGTGAAACAAAACTTTCATTTTGTGGAAAGAAAGAATCCTGTACTATAAAATTTTGCTTTCTCGCACAAATATCTATTTTGTCATTCAAATTTTTTTTTACATAATTCATTCTGTAAGTAACTTTGCACATAAGTGCGTCCATTACATGGAGGTTATACATTTGTGAAACAGATTGCTTGTTAAAATGTACAGAATGGAGTTTGTGATATAATGACATCCTTTTGTGCACTATCCACATTTTGTTCTCATTCTTTAATATAAATAAGTCTTTTGTATATTTTTTTATCTGTGTATGGTCACAAATGCTTGAGAGACATTCATTCTGTGTATTAGGGATAGTTTTGTATATAGAATGTATTAGGGACAAACGGCACCCCATAGATTTCCATATGTATTTCCTGCTTTAAATCTGCACCCCACGCTTACACCTGCTTTATTCTCCCTATTCCTTCCCTCCTGCACCTTCTCAGATTTAATACAACTTTACTATAAAAACAGAGTTTCTTTTACTCCCTAAACCCTTCTCTCTCAGTAAGCTACCCCTATCTATTCTGCATTTTTCTTGTCTAATAAAAAGTATATGTATTCTTCTGCAGCTCTGATGGTGACATCAATTACTTACTGGTGAAAGTTGTGCCGTCTCTTTATCATTGGCTTAAGAGCCGGGCTTATATAGCAAGAAAGCAACAGCTCACAGATCTATAAGCACCCATTAACATTCTGAGGCTCAATGGTAATTGCACACATTTTAACAGTAATTACAATGCAGTCTTTCTTGGTCCATTTTCAAAGTCTATTTATGCACATATTTATCTCCATTTTCTCATCATACTTTGTGACTGTTAAACAAACCACATGCAAACACTTCTGTAGCTGCCTTGTAACTGCAGTGCTTTATTATAATACTTCCATGGTATATGAGCTGGACAACACCATTAGAATGTTACCATTTCCTTACAGATGTATGCGGAGTACCTTTTCTGCCAATAGGGCTGTGGTTAGCATCAGGGATGGGCGAATTTGACCCGTTTCGCTTCGCCAAAAATTCGCTGCTGGCGAAATGTCGCAGACGCCCATTAAAGTCTATGGGCGTCAAAAAAATTTGTCGCGTGGCGAAACTGTTTTGACGCGCGTCTTTTTTTTTGACGCACGCTGTCATACGAGTCTATGGGCGTCATTTTTTCGGCGAAACGAGGCGAAAAAATTCGCCCATCCCTAGTTAGTATAACTGTATGCCACATTCACCCATAAATGCCTCTTCATATCCTCAGAAGAAGTTGCTTCTTATCAGTGCAGTAGAACTCCTCTCTGTTTGCCTTATCTGTACAGGTGTCTCTGCCCCTAAGGAAATTCTAAGGAAATCAAGTTTACGGTTTCAAGTTTGTGGTTCAATGTTTCATATTTTGATCTATTGCAGTTTGCTCTTTAATCCCTGATAATTTTAATGCCATTTAAATACGGACTAAATGTCCCCAATATCCACACCGTCACTAGAAACAACCTCACCAAAGAAATGTACACTTTGTTTATAAAGCAGTGATCCCTAACCATGTTGCTCGACAGCCTCAAGGATGTTGCTCTTAGTTGCCTCAAAACAGGTGCTTATTTTGGAATTCCAGTCTTGGAAGCAGGTTTTAATTACATAAAAACTAGTGTACTGCCAGTCCACATACGGACTGCCAAATAGCCCTTATTTAGCATCCCATGAGTTTTTCTTCATGTTTGTGTTGCTCCCCAATATTTTTACATGTGAATGTGGCTCATGGGTAATAAAGGTTGGAACCACTGCTCTAAAGGGTATAAAATAAATATATTGTAAATGTATGTATTATCACAATATTTTCTTCATGGTGAACTAAAAATATCCCTGTCATGAGATGCTGGTTGCTCTGCTTGGAGATTGTTGTGCAGAAATTGATGGTACCCATCATCTTAAGGTTCCATGGTTGAACTGAAAGAAAAAGAGCTAATATAACCAATAATTCAAACCTCCTGAAAGCATTCACCATGTAGAAATATGTAATTTGTACTTGTGCTGGTTATATTTTCCAGCCAAAGGGCAAGAGAAGGCCGAAATGTTTCCCAGGATACATCAAATGTCATGTCTTCCCTGCTCTAATGCCAGTCCTAACTCTTGACTTGCTTAAATAGTGACTTACTTCCTCTTTGGCAAGAAATGTGTTCTCATCTAATGGCAATGGGACTAGACAGGTCATCATTTCCAAGATAAGTCTTCAATAGAATTATGGGATTTCTAAGAATTTGCCATTTAGTGGTGCAAAGTGAAGCCTTCTGAAATCAAAAGGTATTTACTTGTCTCATGCCATACACACAGTACTGCCTAGAAACCAAAACTGAGAGTTTTAATTCTCCCATAAGGCATCATGGGTGGAGACATGCAAACCATTTAGTGATGGCAATTAGTAGCCTATGCTTATGGGTTTTTTTTTGAGATTTTGCTGTTTTTTCCATTTTTGATTGCATTGTTCTATGCTGTAATAATGATGCTTCAGATATCTGTTCACAAACATATAGAATAACATACAGAATATACAGTACATTAACTGGCAACCTGATTGCTGCTTTATGATGTATGACATTTTTCTTCATTCAGCAAAAAGCACATTATTCATTTTGACCACAATGAATAATGATGATTTAAATGGTTTGCTCCTACGTCTGACTTGTATTTTCTCTCCTTTCAACTAGTTTTTTGTATTTGTATTTAACAAGGGTCACTTTTTTCTGTCTCTCAGCTAATTGTTGTAACTTTATCCAATGGTGTAATAGCGGAGGAAGCAAACACCATTGCTGCAGGGGTGGCCTAAATGTAGACGGGACCCAGTGAGGACTCATGGGATGATGGCTGTTATGTGAGGTTCATTGGAGAGAACCCACAAAGCTACTTTTCTGGGACCCAACAAAAATTCAGCATGTATTGATCAGGAAGCAGCTTCTTTATAACCCCTGCAACCCACTGATTGGTTGCAGTGGTTTTTTAAAGTTTCATCTTTTATTACATTAGAATACAAATTGTATGATCTGGTATTTGTCTACTATTTGCTACAGGTGTCCTGGCATATATTTTCTTGCTATGTGTATGTTGTATACAACATACACATTTCCTGCAAGAACAGGAAATACTTTTTCTCTGCTGTGGAGATAAATAGACCGTCTTTTTCCTGCTTTCCTACTTCCTCTCACATCCATCAACAGCTTTCTGCCTCACAAATTCAGCTTTTTCCAAGGATGCAATTTTCACATTCGGCGTAATTCTGAAAATCATAAAACGTGAGAAGCATTTCTTAATATAGAAAAATACGAGATGTCAAGTGAAATGACAAGCAGAAGGGCAAAAATGTAATCAATACCCTATGGACTGTTTTCAAAGGTTACACACAGACTACAAGAGCATCTTAATTAACTTGGTTCCATACATTCCATCTGGAGAGTTCTCTCGCTTGCACTCGACAGTAATGGTAACTGAGGCTCTTGTTTGCCAAGTTCAAGGGAAAGAGGATGGAAGAAATGTTTACATGTGTATGGTCAGAAATTCACAAACAAAATCTTCCCTTGCATACAGGGGGCTTAACTATAGAGAAAGCAGACCCTGCAGCTGCAGGGGGGGCAAAAGAGGTAAAGGGGCCCAATGAGGCCTTAATTCATATACAATTTCAATAAATATTGATAAAACAGGTCAACCTCTAGACATTTAGAGGGGGGGGGCTAAAAATAATTTGCTGTGGGACCCAGTAATATCTAGTTACGCAACTGCTTGCATAGATTAAATAATGCATTGCCCTACAGTGTAGTATACCCTACATTCCTTTAAAGGAAATGTGTCCCCCCCTAACAATGTAGGTCTGTATAAAAATATGTTGCTTAAAGCATATGTAAAACCCAGTTTCATGTAAATAAACCATTTTCATAATAATACAGTATACTTTTTTAGTAGTATGTGCCATTGGGTAATCCTAAATACAAAACTGCCATAATTTTAAAAAAATAAGGCCCCCTTGGGATCCTAAGATTCATGGTGCAAACAAACAAACCCAACAAACTATACATGTTTGTTCACATGAGCCAATTAAAAGAGTTCTGTCTTTTGCTTCCACACTTCTTCCTGTTACAGTCAGAGCTGTAGTATTTCTGGTCAGGTGATCTCTGAGGCAGCACACAGACCATCACAAAATGGTGGTTCAAGGCAAGAGATGTTAAAGAGCAATATTTACTTAAATATATATACCAGTTTGGTAAGATTCTTTAATATGCCACTTATATATATACATATGATATAAACTGATATAAACTGTCTGTTGCTTAAAGGAATAGTTACAGTGTAAAAATTAAAACTGGGTAAATAAATAGGCTGTGCAAAATAAAAAATGTTTCTAATATAGTTAGTTAGCCAAAAATATAACCTATAAAGGCTGGAGTGACTGGATGTCTAACATAACAGAACAGAACATTACTTCCTGCTTTTCTGCTCTCTAAATCTGAGTTAGTTAGCGACTTCAAGGGGGGAGGCACATAGGACATAACTATACAGTGAATTTGCAATTGATCCTCAGCATGCAGCTCAGATTCAAAAGCAAACGGTTATAACCCATGTGGCTCTCCCTGAAGTCACCAACCAATCAGTGGAAACCAAGGGAGCTGCAAAGCAGGAAGTAGTGTTCTGGCTATTATGTTAGACACCCAGTCACTCCAGCCTTTTTTACATTACATTTTTGGCTAACTAGCTATATTCGAAACATGTTTAAATTTTGCACAGGCTATTTACCCAGTTTTTATTTTTATACTGAACAATTCCTTTAAGTATTCATTTTGGGGTATAGTTTTCCTTTAAAATGATATGTTCAGCATATTTATATTTTTTCAGTTTTTTTGTCATGTGAGTGATTTTTCTTACTTAGAATGCAGAAGTATGTCTCCTTTGCCAACTTGCACTTACAGAACATCTCTGTCAGATGGACTTGATAAGGATTCTCATGCAGTTTGGCTACTTTTGCTCATGAACATGGAAATTTCATCAAAATCACATTTATGTTTATGACTCATGATTAATAATGGGGAAGTGTACATGGGCAATTTTACAACAAGTTGGAGACTACTATAGCATTCATTCTGCCAGATGGGTTAATTATCAAGCACAATCGGTGTCCCATCAAGGAGTTTAGACTTGGGGTACTGCCGGAGACCAATTGTGCATCAGATAGGGAAGAGACTAGGTTAGTAGCAGCCTAGTGGCAGCATTGTGGCCAGCAGTCCAGAGGAAGCTTGTGCACTGCAAGTAGACACCGCTGAGAGGAAGGAGAGGTGGCCCTTTTGAACATCTAACAACACTTTGCCTGTGCATTTCTGTATGACAGGGGTCCTGGAGGCTTCAGGGAGACACTATGAGGTATATTTATCAAAGAGTGAAGTTAGAGGTCGCCAAAGTCCTCTAGATTGAAATTCTGCCACTCTCCATTCATTTCTACATCACTGTTATCCAGGTCCTGCAATGTGTTTCAAATAAAGGCATTTTATACCATTATAATAGTGCTGTACGTTAAATCTTCTTCAGTATTGGAATAGACTGTGGCCATTAATTGTACTTGCACTAGATATTATTGAATATATGAGTATTGGAGCTGATTCTGATAACTTTTCAAATAGGTAGTATATGTGCAGGTTAAGGAGCCCGTATACTGACAATCGATTTTCTGATATTTTCCACAAATCTCAAAAAATTCATGGTTTTATAGTTTTTTTAAAAAAACCTCTAAATTTCTAGATATATTAAGTGTAAAAACCACCAAAACCTCTAATACAAAACTTCTCCAGGTAAAAGTTGTCGAGGTCCTATAGAACTCAATGAGAGCTCATCCTATTGTACAGCTTTAAATCAATTTGGACTTTTACAGAGAGGTTTTGATACATTTTTTTTGCTAGGAATTGCCCAAAACTTGCATTTTTAGAGGTTTTTGAGGTATTTGTAGTTTTTGCGAATTGTTCAGTGTGTTTTTTTTTCTTTTTTATTCAGATTTTTTTAATAAATCTCATGACACTCGTAGTTTCATTGTTTGTTTTACAAAAACCTGTAAAACCACTGAAATCCGACCTTTTGTAGATTGGCCCCTTTAGAGCCAGACTTAGATGAACCAGGGATACTGCCCAACAGTTGGCGCCCACTACTACTCGAATTGTGATTTTTTTTCCATGAATCCCAATACATTTTGTGGTATTTTTGGTTTTCTAAAAAGCTCTAAAAATTCAAGATTCATCAAGTGAAAAAACCACTAAGCCTTTAATGCCAAACTTCTCCAAGTAAAATTTTATTTGCACTAGGAATTGTCTGAAAAACTCGAATTTTTTGAGATTTTTGTGGTATTCAGATTTTTTTCCTGATTGTTCAGCACATTAGAGTTTGTGAGTTTAGTCGTTGTTGAAAAACTCGAATTTTTAGAGATTTATGTGGTATTCAGATTTTTTTCCTGATTGTTCAGCGCATTAGAGTTTGTGAGTTTAGTCGTTGTTTCAAAAACCTCTGAAATCACTCAAATCCGACCTTTAAAATATAAACTTCCACGAGTGCTTTCAAATATTATTTAAGGGGGAATGTTCCTAAGTCGGTAATATAATCAAAGAACCTAATAATTTAAGGCTAGGAACCCAAAAGTATGACCCAAACTTCATGTACTCTAATTCTTAATGGATTTTCGCTTTGAGACCTTCGTACAGTTCTTCCAAGGTTCTCTTGCATTACTTGCAGATATTACAAAAAATACTCTCTTTAGAAGAGAAACAGCTCATTCCTTTGCAGATACTGCATGGATCTGGTTGAAAAGAATCTGCCCCGATATTAAACTAGAGATAAGTGGTTCTGCGACTAAGTGCATGTTGCAAAGCTATCCTTTAAAAGCAACCACTTGTTAAGGGAGTATGTAAAACAAATTGCAGGACTCTTGTTTTAATGAAATGAAAGCTGCTGAAGAGCCCTACAGAATATCTCATTTGAGGCCAATCTTCACCTTTCATTTTCATGAAAATGAATAACTTTGAGAGGATTGGACTTGATATCTGTGATAACAGCAGCATCAAACCTCATGACTTTAAAAATGTTGTTATATAGCACTGCATGTCCATTGGTATTGTTGCATAAAATACTTGAATGCATACCTAGGCACACAAATGTAAAACTCAAAATACATTTTATACTTTAGTTTTGAAATGTTTTTCATATGCCCTGATAAAAATAGGAGGTGGATAGATACCAAATAGTGACATGGTATAAATGTAGCTTTGAAGTGAAATTTCTACTTTTAGATTTTAGTGCTATTTTATTATTTCTTATTACAAATAGATAAAACACGTGGAGGCTTACTTTTTGGAGGTCAACTTTTAGTGGTTTCACAGGTTTTGGAAACCACTACTAAACTCACAAACCACAAATGTCAATGAATTTATTAAAAGATCCAAATACAAAAAGTGCAAAACTAAAAACGATAAGCTAAAAAATACGGATACCTTGAAAACCTCTAAAAATTTGAGGGTTTTCAGACAATTCCTAATGGATAAAAATCCGAAAACCTCTAAAAGTCCAGTTTGATTAAAAGTGGTCCAATAAGATTAGCGCAGCTTCCATTCACTTCTATAGCATCTCGACAACTTTTACTTGGCGATGTTTGTTATTAATGGTTTTTTCACTTAATAAATTTGACTTTTTAGAGCTTTTAAGAAATAGAGGAAAAATAAAATATTTTCAAAATTTGTGGAAACAAACACATTTCAGTTGTTAGTACATGGACCCCATAATGTCAAGAAATCATTTAGAGAAAATACAATAGCACATAAGTAGTGATGGGCGAATTTATTTGCCAGGCGTGAATTCACTGCGAATTTCCACATTTAGCCGCCAGCGAATAAATTTGAGAAATTGCAGTGAAAATTCAAAATATATTTGACGCCGAAGACAATTCTGTCGCCGGTGACAATTCCAACGCGGCTACAATTGTAGGCACCCATTGACATTAATGGGCACCATAATTGTCGCCAGCGTCGGAATTGTCGCTGGCGTCAAAAAATATTTTGATGCCGGTGTCAAAATTCGCGTTTTGCAAAGTTTTCGCTGGTTTGCAGATTTTTCTGCGAAACAGGAGAAATTCACCCATCACTACACATAAGTTCTGGCCTTTCACTAATTTCATCTTTTTTTAGGTTAAGAAAACCATTTCAGTACGGATAAAAGTTAATTCCCTAAAATTACATATCAATTTGAGTAAAAACATTTTTTATTCACTTAAAAAATAATCCATAGATTCCATTAGAAGGAAGTTGAATCTCTCTCCTATAGTAAAATAATCTTGTTATGTACAACATTAAACATTTTGTATTTAAATGTTCTTCAGGGCTACAAACTGTCAAAAAGAATCCAACTCTCATGGATCCATCTCTCATGGATACTTTCATAAATCCAACAGTGGTAAGTAAGATTTTGTGTACAAACCAGATCACATGTTTATATTGCCAAACTGTAAAGGAGGTCAGTTATCTAAAGAGCAGCACAGTAAATTTAAAATACACCTCTAGGCAAACTGCCTGCTACAAGAGGTAGCCAATATAGGTTGGTGATGGATGGATATTTTTCAGAAGCTATCTCAAGCTCAAGTAGGTGGGGGTCACATGGGATTAAATTATGTCACAAAATATATTATGCAACTTTATACTTTGTAATAGCCCCTAAATTAGATGAATCAATGATGGAAAGTGTTGTAATAATAGTAGCGATGGACAATCCGGCAATAAAAATTTGCCAAACAAATTGAAGTCAACAGGTGTTTTTTCACATAACATTTTATTAGAGTCTATGGGTTTTTTTTAGCAGCAAAATAATTTGTTCATCTCTAAGTAGGCAGCTATAGCAATGCAAGTCTATAGTCCAGAAAGATGGCCTTGACTGGAAATGTGGAATAGGGGTGTAAGATGCATTTGAAGATGTACAGTAGTTGCCTTGATAACATACTGATAAAGCCCATCTTGGAGTAAACATCAAACTTTTAATCTCCAATAGCAAAACAGATCAGAGAAAAGCGACTAAATTAATTACAGGAAAGGAAGGTCTCACTGAAAATACATTGGCCAAAATGCAATTGTTTACATTTGAGAAGAGTCACTTCTGGAGAAATATCATTTTGTATAAATATATAAAGGGGCTGTACAATATACTCTTATGATTAATAGAATGTTTTGAAGGGAATTAGATTAAAGTATGTTTGTTTTTCTTCTTAATAAGCAAATCTAACATTTATTTTCTAGAATTCATATGACTATGAACATTATGACTATGAAGAGGAAGCTGTTCCCTCTGTGGTCCATACGGATCGTGGTCAAAATGAAGCATCCAATCAGATTCTTTCTGTCGTACTGTACAGTGTGGTGTTTATCGTGGGCACACTTGGGAACGGACTTGTTATTTTCATGATCACATTCAAGCTGAAGAAATCAGTCAATGTTATATGGCTTTTAAATCTAGCTATTGCTGACTTTTTATTCACCTTTTTCCTGCCTTTCACTATAACCTACACGGCAATGGATCACCACTGGATATTTGGAAGAACTATGTGTAAGCTGAACTCATTTGTTCTAGTCCAGAACATGTTCACCAGCATATTCCTGCTCACCGTAATCAGCTTGGATCGTTGTATATCTGTTGTATTTCCAGTTTGGTCCCAAAATCACCGTACAGCTAAAATGGCCAAATGGCTTTCAGCAGCTGCCTGGATCGTAGCCTTTCTTTTAAGCATCAATTCTTTTATTGTCCGTGATACAACACATAGAGGGGAAAAAACATTATGTTTCACCAACTTTTCATTGGCAGGAGAAAATAATAAGGCAAAAATACAGACAGCTTACTCTTTAACACGGTTTGCATTTGGATATTTGATTCCACTTATAATGATTCTATCCAGCTACGCTATCATTGTCTACAAACTGAAGAAAAACAGGATGGCTAAATCCAGTAAACCATTTAAGATTATATTTTCAATCATCACAGCATTCTTTCTCTGCTGGACACCATACCACGTGCTGCACATTATGGAAATTGAACTCATTCGATTTCCCGTTTCTGTATTCAGAATTGGTTTCCCTATAGCAAGTGCCCTGGCGACTGCCAACAGTTGCATTAATCCAATACTGTATGTCATTTTGGGACAGGACTTTAAGAAGTTTAAAATGAGAATTCTATCCAGACTTGATAATGCATTAAGTGAGGATACTACAAACTCCCATTTAAGCCACAGAACCTTCTCAAGAGTGTCTACAATGAATGAGAAAGAATCAATAATGCTATGATTTCTTTACAATGTGCTACCATGCTTGTCCTGACAGATTCAAAAAAACATATTATATTGTCCAAGAACAGTGAATATGCATAAATATGGTAAGACAATATATAAATCAAAACTGAATATATACGGTATATATAGTATGCTAGAGAATACAGTATCTGTAATCTGTATAAAAAAAATATGGAGAAAATGTAATGACATTTGACTTAGATGACCCTTCATGCCCCATTGTTTCTCTACTGCATTACAGTCCTAGTATATTTTATATGATCAAGTACAAGCTACTGTTTTATTATTTCAGAGAAAAAGGAAATCATTTTTAAAAATTTGGATTATTTGGATAAAATGAAGTCTATGCGAGAGCCATTCTGTAATTCGGAGCTTTCTGGATATCGGATTTCCGGATAAGGGAATATATATATATATATATATATATATATATATATATATATATATATATATATATATATATTCAAGGAACCAGCACTCCCATATAAAACTTCAATTGTTTATTGTGTTGGTACAATTGAAGTTTTATATGGGAGTGCCGGTTCCTTGAATACGCGGTTATATATATTTTAACGGTGCACCTCGGCTATATATGCCAAAATAACGGTTGCCTTGGAGTGCGGATACTCACTGTATATATATATATATATATATATATATATATATATATATATATATATATATATATATATATATATATATATATATATATAAAAATTCAGCAGTGTCAACGTTTTTGACGCCAGCGACAATTCCGACACCATCGACAATTCCAACGCCACCTGACTTTAATGTGCGTCAAATGTCGATGGCATCAGAATTGTCAGAGGCATCAATTTTGACAGCTGCGAATCGTCGCCAATGTCAAAATTTTTCGCCGGTTGCACTAATTTCTCGGGAAAATCTCTATATTCGAAGCGAATCGAAACAGGACAAATTTGTCCCTTAACTATATATATATATATACTTAACATTAACAAGTTCCTTCACATTTTTGTTATACACAAAAAAATCAGATGGTTTCCACTTTCTCAGTCCTTCCTAACTGTGATTATTATATTTGATTTTTGCGAACATGAACTTTATGCATTCTTACCAAAAGCACATACCTAATTTCCCCTTGTTCAATTATTTTCATTTTAATGTGTCTTATTAGTTCAGCTTTCTGTCACCACATACATCAAGTTTTCATTCATTTATATTATACTATAAGTCACTCTGCTAATAAATCCTGCTAAGAGCTCTAAATTATTCAGTGATATAAACTGCAGGTTTCAGAGGGGATATCAGACCACTGTGACAGAATGATATGTTGTAAATATAGCAAGAGTCTCAGCCATAAAGCATGACATAAATGTTGCTTTGAGACTTAATCATTTAATCACTTTTCCCTTATTCAGCACAAAATTCAGTATAATTTTTGAAGATGTATCAGTTTCCCAATACTTTGCTTTACTACTTTTTACTGTTTTCAGACACATACACATTTTTTGAATACGGCGTCTTTGTGTATCATGAAGTGCAATAGAAGCAAACATGACAGACACAACTTCCCATCACAACCGCTAGAATTGTACGGAAAAAATTTAATGGGGGAATATAATATGTTTAGTTAGCACAAATACATTTGCAAAGACCATTGCGAATGTTAGCAGCCATTTTGCTTTTTGATCAATTACAGACCTCAATGACTTCCTTGCAAAATTTGCAACCAAATGACTTTTGCGAATATTCACAGTGCGTGTAAAAAAGTGTCATAATTGCAAAGTATGTGTTAACACTAACCTTTGCTTAGCAGTACTGAGCAATATAATATTCACCAGCAAACGATTTTACATTGCGAGCAGTGCAAAACATTTTGCAAAAAAATATGGTGGCCATACATGGGCATAAAAAGCTTCCGATATTGGTCGTTTAGACCAATTTATCTGCTCGTGTATGGGGGCTTCCGACGGGTCTTCCATACGGCCCAACGTTCGAATTACCCCCGATATAGCCATCCCGTTAGTGGCATATCGGGGAAAGATCTGCTTGTTTGGCGATGTTGCCAAACGAGCGGATCTTTAAGTCTATGGCAAGCATTAAGCATTGCTTACAATTTTTGTATTACATTCCTCATTTGTGGGTGATTTATCAGCATCTGAATTGGATTTTTTCTGTGATTTGATTTTTTGTGAAAAAACTCCTGAATTTGAATTATGCTTTCAAAAACCTTGAATGTACAATTTTTATTAAGCAAAAACAATTCAAAACACTTGAAGGTAAAACTTTGGCATCTAAAAGCTGCCAATCCTTATAAAAGGTAATCGGAGCTGTCTATGGCAAACTGAAAGCACTTTTTCAATGTGACTTTTACGGCCCTCTGAAAATGATAAATACAGTACAAATCTGACACATACAAAGCTATTTTTCACTACCTTATTTCATCAAATGTTTTATATTTGGATTTTTTAATAAAATAAGCAATCATTTGAATTTTTATAAATGTGTCGTTATTCAAGGTGGAAAAATGTTCTGGGTTAAAAAAAAAAACATGGAGGATTACATTCAGAATTCCAGGTTGTACATTCCTATACACATGATTTCCTTTCCTTTGGAAAAGGTTTGAGAATTGGTTTCAGCATGGCAAAATGCATTTCCATGTATTATTGCAACTGCCAATAAATAGCATTCCTGCCTGGATTGTTTAAATATATTCAGAATAGGATCCCCACCTTCTTCCAGATTATAGGTCCCAACTACAGTATCTTGAGCAGACTATTTATGGTGACAACTATGGTGCTGCACACTACAGATCCTTGGCATTATCTATAAATATAAAACCTAATAATATTTATTTTACAAAACTGAGCAAAAAAAAAAAGCAAAAAGGATGACAACTTTGGCTATATTAGTTTAAAATGGTTCTAGACAACCTGAAATAATAATGTCGCCTGAAGAGAGCTGTAAAGTACAGTATCTGAAGAGGATTTGGAGTGAGTATCCTGTTTAAAGGGGCAGTACCCTAAAGAAGCGCTTAAAGATAAAGAGACTGTTATTGAAAGGACATTAAAGGACTTTGTTTCTTTTAGTTAGATAGACAGATCGCACTAGCAAGTTAGTTAGTGAGGCCCTATTGCCACCGGTTAGGAGTGCTGCATGTATTAGGTGCCCATTTATTTTATATCAACAGTTATTCAGTTTAACCAATAAGGTGTGTGTGTTATTACTATATTCCTACTGGGGCAACCCGTAGGTGCATTCCTGGATCCCACTAGGTGTAGGCACTGCTAGTAAGTACCATGTACCCAGTCTCTCCCCTTACCACTGCGGAGTGGCTCAGGTTTGTCCCGTGTCATCAGGTAAGCGCCACACGTGGAGTATAACACCAACAAAGAGGTGTCGAAAGGGTTACACACACATATATATATACTATTATATGTATTGAGTTTTTATTCTCCATTCTTCTATAATGCAAGTTTATTTGAGCCCATTTTTAAGTATGTTCTGTGGATGCATTTAGGGGCAGATTTATCAAGGAGGGTCAAATTTTAAGTTTATGGGAGTTTCTAAAAACTCCCATAAACTCAAGATTCGAAACAAAAAAGGCCAATAGAATTTTATTAAAAAAATAGAATATTTTTAAATTCAGGTGAATAGGGACTATTCTCTAGCCGAATTACACTAAGATTTGTATTCAAAAATTCGAATTTTCAATGAGACCCTTGATAAATCTGCCCCTTACTGTATGAATCCAGGTAAAATTCGAATATAAGCCACCTACTGTCAAGCTGTAAAATATAGGCAAACAAGTGCAGGGGATTGAAAAATGTAATCCCTATTTATATTGCAATCCCCCAAAGATTGGCCACTTACTGTAAGGGCTCCTTAGTTATACAGGAGCTAGACTCAGCTAGAACTGGGTCAAAATATGCCCCTAATTATCCCTGGTTTAGCCACTAGGTGGCACTGGTTATAATATATAAGTTGATCAGACATGATCAGGGTCCATCTTGTTAAAGGAACTGTAACACCAAAAAAATTAAAGTGTTTTAAAGGAATGACAATATAATGCACTGTTGCCATGAACTGGTAAAATGTGTGTGTTTGCCTACATGGATTATCTTGTCCTTTAATAAATCTGTTCTATGGTAACCTCTGAAGTGTGGTGTATGTGGTCGCCTTTTTTTACACATCATGATAAATAGCGATGTGCCAATCTGTGCATTGAAGTCAATGGGTTTTAAAAAATTTTTGATGCACACCAATTTTTATACACGCAACTATTTTGTCCAAATGCATTAAAGTCAATGGGCGTCCGAATAACTTAGCCGCATGACAATTTTTATGCGTGCAACAATTTTGATGCGGTGGGTTTTTTGCAGTTTCGCGAAAACATTCGTCGTCTGTAGTGATGGGCGAATTTATTTGCCAGGTGCGAATTTACGGTGAATTTGCGCGATTCGCGGCCACCAAATAAATTCGCGAAACGCCCGCGAAAATTCGGGGCAAAAATTGGCACTGCTACTGATGGGGTATGGGATATATTATCTGCAAAATGGTGAAAAAAAATCACGAAACAGCGAAAATTTTGCAAAGCGCCTTGAAGTCAATGGGCTTCAAAATAATTTTGACGAAATCTACAATTTTTATACGCGCAACTATTTTGTCCAAATGCAAGTTAATGTGAGTGCGAATATTTTTCATGTGCAGCAACTTCTTTTTGACACTGCAGTTTTTTGCCGGCGAATTTTCACAAAAACATTCGCCCGCAGAGAAATGTGTGAATTCGCAGCAAATCCATACCTGCCAAATTTATTTGCCCATCACTAATGATAAATAATCGCCTTAACTATAGCACTTGGCACTGCTACTGATAGGGGTATGGGATCTATTATCCACAAACCCATTTACCAGAAAGCTCAGAATTATGGGAAGGCCATGTACCTTAAACTCCATTTCAATCAAAATAATTCAAATTTTTAGAAACAATTTCCCTTTTCTCTCCATTAATAAAACAGTATCTTGTACTTGACCCCAACTAAGATACAGTATAATTAATCCTTATTGGAGGCTTACTGGGTTTATTTAATGTTTTCATGATTTTCTAATAGTCAAAGTATGGAGATCCAAATTTGGAAAGATCCCTTATCTGGAAAACCCCAGGTCCCGAGCATCCAAGCATTATCCTGGATAACAGGTCCCATACGTTGAGTATATGTATTTTATCGTACAAAACTTATTTTTGTACGATATTCAGAGCATGTATGGCAGGTGATGGGCCGACTGATATCGGCAGAAGATTTGGATATCGGTTGATCGGACTGATTGTAAAATTTTGATAGAGAGTCTTTGAAGGCACACAAAAATCAGCCATTGTTTTAGTGAAGAATTGTCACATACAAGCAGAATTCTATTGTTTCTAACTGCTTATCTGACAATTCAGGTATACACGTGTATTTCCAGGAAAAAGATTTTTTCCAGGAAAGATCGTAATTGTAGAGTGTATGGCCACATTTACACTTGTGTGCAGGTGATTCTAATAATAACAGCTAATGTTGCACTTCGATGCCCCAGGAGTGCACCCTTAATAACTGTAATTCAGTGGTATAATATAGCAGTATGTATAAATTATAGGAAAACTCACCACCCCACCCCCCTTTTTTTTTGTTTCAAGCTAAATAAACACCAGTAGCAGTTTACAAATGAGAATGACATATCAAGTACACCTTTAGGCAAATATCTGACAATGAATTTGCATCTTTTAAGTCAGCTGAAATGTCCAAACCACTCTGAGTTGAAATGCTCAAACATTTACATAAAATAAATGGACTTCGGAAATGTAAACCAGCCTGCCACAATCTTGTTCTTCAGTTACTAGAATTAATCACATTGCCAGTGCCACCGTTTTCTGCCCCAGGCAATATTTGTACAAATGCAAAAGGCAGATGGAAAACTCTGTAGAGAATTGGCGCGCCCTTTCTCATGTCGCTAAAGATATAGAGCTGAAGAAAGAACAATAAATAGTATTATTATCAATATATGTGGGAGAATTCTACTTTATCAAATGGAAATGCTTTATTATTATGCATTTAATTTTAGCAATTAGAATTAAAATGATCATAAAATAATCTATTTTCTTCTGTCTTCATTGTCCTTTCATATAGTTTACTTGTTCAGATATATCTAGTTAAAAAACAGTTCATATTATCCTTTTATGTGAGGTTATTTTTTTTCTAAACTTTTCAAACTTGTTTTTAATTTAAAAAAAAAAAAATTCTATTGGGGAAAATTGACTGTATAAAATATAAAGAATGTTTATTTAAAATTCTTCAATGGCATAGGGATGTTGTAGAGTAAAGTTCAATTGCTTTTTATAGACTCGTGTGGGATTTTAGGGACATATTAAGAGTAAAACAGAGAGTTAACCCTTTATGTCAGGTTATAGTGGCCTCTTTTTCCACTCATTGATAAATATACCCTAAAACTGAGGAATTAGTGCACATTGGTGTGGTGTGTGGTTCTTCAGGACGCAGAGTACTTGATGCACATGCACACCTGTATTCTGCACTAGTGATGGGCGAATTTATTCGCCAGGCGCGAATTCGTGGTGGAGTCGCCGCCAGCGAATAAATTCAAATTTTTATTACTTGTACACGATCCAAACTAAGATATAATTAATCCTTCTTGGAAGCAGCCTATTGTGTTTATTTAATGTTACATTACAGAAAGATTCATTATCCGGAAAGCCCTAGGTCCGAGCAGTTTGGACACATCAAAGTGTGGACACAACGCATTTATTTTGAATGAATTTATTTGCACTCATCAGAAACATCCTTTAAGGCAATAATTATTCCTTTCAGGTTTCCAAGTTACACACACAATCTAATTATATTATTAATAAGGCTGTGCAACCTCGTTAGCTCTTCTTTGCAGTTCCTTTCTTTTTGGTACAAATTCATGTTTATTCTTAAGAGCTGTCTGCACGTCTAATATTAAAGGACTTCTAAACAGTGGTGATGGGTGGTTAGAAGGTGCGGAAAAACCAAGAAACCCAATTTGTAATTGTTCTTACATCTACCAGGGAGCTGTTATCTTGTGTTAGGGAGCTGCTATCTGGTTACCAGACAGACTCTAGCGAAGTACCGCTAGAGTCTATCTCCTTCGCTAGCAAAGTTACAACAGTGAATGTTAATAAATCGGTGAAGTTCCGAAATAACGTCACACTGGCAAATTTTTGCAAGTGTTCGTCACTTCGCCCTTTAGTAAATTTGCCCCAATGGGTAGGTGTATGTCTAGCCTATGGCCTTCCTATAAAACTATAAGGTTTGCACCTTCATACCAGACATGGGCAAAAGGCAGCCCTCCAGATCTTCGTAGTATATAAGTATATAATTTATTTATATATATATATATATATATATATATATATATATATATATATATATATATGTTTTTTTATTATTTTTTTTTCATTTATTATATATGAGTTTGGATGTGACACTCAGTAAGCAAGTGATACCACATTCTTCCAGCTATATTTATCTAATCATTTAACTACAGTAGCTCTGCAGTAGGTAGTTGGTGTCATATGAGTAGCAAGAACTGCAGAGAGCACTACAGAATGACATTTAATGATATTTGATTCCCCCTCACGTTTACTACAGAGATCATTTGTGACAGATTGTTGGTTCAATTCACTTAATTTAGGCCAAGGAAAGACACTGATTACATATTCTGTTTCTACATGTCCTAGGTCAACTCTGTCTATTTATTAATGCCTTAGGAGAGTATTATTCACATATGGTTTCACAACTGAGAGCATTTTATGAAGGAGCCGGTACCCTGAGGACTTTTTTCCTAATGGATTTACATGTATAAGCAACAAAGGGTTCAGTTTAAATTATCTTGTCAAAATTGTATATGCAATTTCTTATATTAGAAAATATACATAAAACATGCAAAACACCAGTGAAATCCAATGTATGGCTTATATGAGTACTCCCCCGGGGGCGAGGAGAAATGGGGGGCAGGGGTGGATTTACATAGTGGGCGGGCCTTGGTAGCCTTTCCACAAATCCAGGCTTGATGGGGGGGTAAAGGGGGGGGAGGTAAAGGGGTGGGTGGAGGGGAATTATGTTGGGTCAACTCACTCTAAATCAACAGTGAAGGAAAATATTCAGTTATTCATGGAGTCCAAATCATGTAAAATGTTGGCGGGGCAGTCTCTGTGCATGTAAGTTTGGCCTTTCCCCGAGTTTTAGTTTTAAATAGAGAAGTCAATCAGAGCAATGCATATGCATATTGTTTTATTGTACATCTGCTTTATAACAGCTCTACTTTCAAAAGAAGATGTGAATACTGACTCCACACTGAGGTTTGGTCTACCTTTCTAGGTATAGGAAGGCTTAAAGGAATTGCCCAGTATAAAAATAAAAACTGGGTAAATAGATAGGCTGTGCAAAATAAAAAATATTTCTAATATAGTTAGTTAGCAAAAAATGTAATGTATAAAGGCTGGAGTGACTGGATGTGTAACATAATAGCCAGAACACTACTTCCTGCTAGTCCGTGACTATTCTGACTCGCACCCACCTTTTTTCACCACAGTTTACCGAATTTGTTCACCGGCAGCAAAATTCTAAAATTTCTAGCTAATTCGAGCCTGCCGAATTTATTAGCACCGTCACTACTGTTTTTGAATCTGAGCTGAGGATCAATTGCAAACTCACTGAGCAGTCATGTCCCATGTGGCCCCCCTTCAAGTCGCTGACTAACTCAGAGTTAGAGAGCTGAAAAGCAGGAAGTTGGATTCTGGCTATTATATTAGACATCCAGTCACTCCAGCCTTTTTACATTACATTTTTCGCTAACTATATAAGTTATATACAGTATAAGTATAACTTATAAATATGTAAATTATATAAGTATATAAGTTACATATTTATCCCATTTTTATTTTTACACTGAACTGTTCCTTTAATGCTTAATTAAAAAGTATGCAAGTGCTTCTGATACAACCAAAACGATTTTGACCAGTTCAGCAGCTCTTCCATAACACAACACATCCCTAGGCTCCAATATTCAGTTGTATCAGATCATAACACTTTTAAATTATCATTATAAATCACCATAACTGCTCACATATGTATAGAAACACATGCTCAGCATTGCACTACTGGCACTTCCATGATGTTTTATATAGTTAAATATATTTATTTGACCCTTAATATGGTTAAGATAACTATTATTTGCAGCATGAGTTTATGCTTCATTTTCAAACCTGCAGTCCATTTTGGTAATTAATAATACGTTATCTCAGCAGATAGACAAACTTGAATTACAACGGGTCTTCATTTCAGAAGGAAAAAAAATCAATATCAAAGATTTTTAATTAAAAAAAAAAAACTCTTAAAGATCTTCTAGAAATGTCCTTAATTACAAAGTAGTTAGAAGAAAGCTTTTAGACAAAATTGCTTTCTGGAAATGCATTTAGGACAGTGTGACAATGGTTTTTTTTTTTTTTAAGTAAAAACGGTTCCTAGCATGACTGAGGTTAGTTCATCTATGAGCAAAAGGCAATGATATAGAGATGCTGCATGAGTGTTGATTCTCCTCTTCTCTATGTACAGTTTTTTTTATAGTATCAGAAGAACTGAACAATGCAGTATTGGGTTTCAGTTTTGCTGCTAATAATTCGACAGCTTGTTATGCACATCCTGGTGTACATAAATTACATGTTTAAGATGTGCAACCCGTTTGTATTATTGGCCTCATTATCACATGGATATGCCCCTTTATCCCTTCATGTACTGTGTTTGCTACAATGGGCTAGTGCTATATACTATACTTCTATTATGTTCTACAAATGAAAGACGTTCCTACAGATAGATCAGAGGTGTGTGAGCATTGCTGATGACACAGGGGAAGAACTGTAAGTGAGTGTGGGAGCTGTAGAACTAGACTACAACTGAGAGAGAGTTCAAGAAACAAATGAGCTAAAAAACAATGAAAAAATATAGCCTCTGATGTGAATAACATAGAGCACAAAGAGATAGAAGAACCAAAGTTCTAGCTCAGTCCGAAAAGGAACAAGAAGAAAGTCAAACAGTTGCTAAAATTTATTCTGACCTTTTTCCCGAGACGCAATTACATTTTGATGACAATGGAAGGTGGGCATGATATGACATTTCAGTAGTGGTTGCAACTACTTCAGTGCATACTGAAAACCTCATTAGACTGTGGACCCACACTTATAATTGGCTAATAGTTTTACATCTATAGTACCAGATCCACTGCAATTGAGTTTACTGTCAAAATTACTGGTTTGTATAATGGCTAGGCCATATAATATAGCAACCTCACCATTATACAGATAAGTTAATAGCAGGTTACATCTTTTGTAAGACTGTAAGCTCTATGGGGCAGGTACCTCCTTCCCACTTGTCTCTTACCACATAGCACTTAAGCTCTTTGATCTGATATGATTCTGTATATATTTATTATGTGATGTGTCTTTTCTCATTTATACTTTTATATATATTGTACTTTTATGCACTGTACAGCGCTGCAGCTCCTTAACAGTGCTTAGCAAATAAAGTTATACATACATACATAAAGGGGACCTGTTGAGAAAAAATTATGATGAACGTCATCTCAAAGAATAAGGATTTTCTTATGCCTAAACAATCTATTAGAGCTAACTGTTAGGGATGTAGCGAACCGCCGAGTATGTGTTCGCGAACGCCGTTCGCGAACACCGGCAAAAAATGCGAACAGTTCGCGAACTGTTCGCGAACTTCGAACATCCGAAAATCGTTCGATTCGAACGATCGAAGGATTTTAATCGTTCGATCGAACGATTTTCGTTCGAATCGAACGAAAATCGTTCGATTTTAGCGATCGAATGGTCGAACGATTTTGACGCGAACGCCTATTGGCGAACGTCGCGCGACGTTCGCGAACTTGCGGCGGACGCGAACAGTCGAACAAACTCATCCTGCATGTAGAGAGACACATTGCTAAGAGGGGATACTGAAGAGTAACTTGGTCATTTCAGTAATGACACATACAGAGCCAGAGGTTACAGGGGAAACTTCTGTGACGCACATATGCAGTAAATACAGTATACATATTAACAATAATAACACAAAGCAGCCTGATAGAGACAGGTGTGTAGGATTTAAACTTAGGGAAAACTCTACTGACTACTAATATATTTAGAAAAAGGTAAATTCCACTGACCCCCAATGAATTGACTGACTTATTAGAACAGTTATTAATAGAACTATTGATATAAAAACCTAGTTGTAGAGTAGCATCAACTGTTTGTATTGCAGCTGCTTATCAAAGTCCCACTGGTCCCCTATAGTTCCTGGGTCCCTCAGCAGTTGCAGGGACTGATTTTCAGTAAAATGATTTGTATAGTAGCTGAAAAACCCATCTGTTAGTTGCTCTTTTATGTAGTGCCAAACATTTTTGTAGTGTGCATTTGTAATGATGGGATGGGAGGGAACAGAAAAATAACTTGTACAATACACTATGATTTCTGATGGTGGCTCTGAGTACAAAAAATTCAACTGATTATATTTACAAAGTTTTTTTTGAACGTATATTAAAATTCAAGTTTCATGATGGTTCCCTTCCAAGTGGTTATGGTGTTTATACATAAATTGACAGTTTCTTTTCTTGTTGCTAAAAATGGATTTTGTTAAATAAGTACTTTATTGGTAAAACCCCTGGACCTCTCTTGCCTTTTCCCTATTCATCTTCATAATTTCACGGTATGTTGTTATCAATATCAACCAATAATATCAACAATTTTTCATGCATACCTAGTTCGGATCCTCCAAGTCTAGACAGCTTATCTCATTTGTACAGATAAAGTAATAGGATGATGCACACCCTGTCCTTATATTTTAGGCTCTCTCTGACATGGAGGAAAAATCCATATTATATTCTCAAGCTTCAGCAAACCAATGTTTTACTATCGGTATCCCATTTACATTATATGGTGTATGCTCCTGGTACCTTCCCAACTTGTCCAACTTAGTAACACAGTTTTGCAACTCTCTTTAAGCTCAAAATATAACTAATGCTATAGTTTATCTTCTGAGCCTCTCTATGAGCCTAAGGCCACCACGACTCTTTCATGCCTTCCAGTATTCCCCAAGTTTCTTACTGTGTTTTATAATATTTGCAGCTCTGGGCTGCTGTCAGTTACCTGATCTTAAACATGTAGTGTATCCTATTTTAAAGCAAGCAAGCCAGAATCCATGTATCATTTATATTAAATAAATCAAAGAATAAAATCAGCAGCTTGTCTAGTCAGTTTCACGTGGATGGAATCGTTGGACAGTGTACATTTAGAATGCTAATAGAACAGAACCTATGTGTGTATGTATATGTTTCTGAATCCTTTGTAAGGCTGGCTATACACTGACCATCTTAATATTGGGGCCTGATGGGGCCTAAGGTTCAATATTGCACCATCCATACACCAAGAAGGACACAACCTGAGAATGGTCTAGATGTAATGTTTGGGTTGTCTGTTGAAACTATTCCTGTTCTGCGATTGCAGTTAAGATTTTTCTAAGGGCCTGATGGGATACCCCCACCCATGAGGAAGGTTTAGGTATTAGGTGGCAACTGGGATTTAACAGTTTGATGAAACTGCTCTTGAAGTGCCAGATATGCCCAGAAGGTGAAATATTAATGTCAAAAATGGCCTGACCAAACCTAAGGTGACTGGAAAATAACATTACACATATGTATCTGTTATGCTGAAATTACATTTTATTCCTCTTATTTCCTCTTTTTTTCTCTTTTATAGAGTGCACATAAATGCATTAACAATGCAATATGGAAAGATAGTCTGAAAAAATATTTCATTGAGTTTAGTATTCACATCTTAGTCCTGCCATTAAAATCAAGCTTAAAGCCTTTTCTCAAGGGGCTTTATCTTTGTTAAGACAGTATAGAAAGCCTTAAGCCTGTATAATGCATTTGCTGTTTTATACATAGTAGTGATTATTTATTCACAGAATAGTCTGAAAATCTGTAATTAGCCACAATTGCCATTAATCTATAATTAGGCACAAATAACAGTCTGCTCCTGCTGAGATTTCTTAGCTCTGGGCTTAACAAGTTCTGTAATGAAAATAGCTACAAATCAGGCTGCTGAGTAATGAATGAAAAGTTAGTATTAAAATATTCATATTAGCTTAACCATGTAAAGATACTATAACTGAGATTGTCTTTGTGGCACTAAGGCACTTGGACATGTGGTATATAACAAGATATATATAGAAAAGGGAAAAATAAACTAGATAACCATGACTAGGGCAGTATCAAGCTGTTTGTACCCCACTTAAATATACCCCAACCAACCACCTCTGTCTTACTACAGAGGCTGCTGCCTCCAGGGATCCCAAACACACCCCCGGGCTCCCCACTCCAGCCGCAAAGTTTCCTCTGGGCCCCACCCCAGCTGCAACTCCCCTGTGGCTTACCCGCCCAGTCCTATTCACTTCCAGTGCCACGCCTGGGGCCAAAGAAGGAGGTCGGGGAGGTGGCAATAGTTCAATAGAGGGAGCAGGTCTGGGCCCATAAGGACAAGGGCCCACCGGGTTTTTTTTTTTCAGTGTCCCATCAGCCCTGTCCACCAGTAACGAAAACACACTGAAAATCTAGGTCGATATCTAGGTCTTAATTTTCCTGACTTTCAATACCAACCACCCATTGGGTAGGCAAGTGAAGGCAAGTTAAGCCTTACTCTGGACCCCTACCTCCTGGGACCAATATCCAAGCAGGTTCTAACTTAACTTTAATAAGCAGAGACATACCAGTCCCAAACTGGCATTTCTCTTGCCACCCATAGATGTGGCCATGGACAACTTACCCAAAAAAGAGACTGCTGAACAAAGATCAACTGTTCTCCACTAAAAATTAATAGAGGGTGGGTTTTTGATCCCTAAGTTGTATATAAACAAGAGGATAGGGGAGCTGCCAATTAAACCTTTTCCTGAGTTATATTGCCCTGCGCTATAACCCTACTGTACCTTAGTGCTCAGTTATAATAGTGCTTGCTTGTTTCTTTTACTGAAGTTAAATATGTGTTCCATGTGTAGGGTCCACGCTAACTTTTATCAGCTAGAAAACACTAGTTATTTATTTGGGATGCATCAACCTTGATCTCAGTGATTGTATCTGATTCAAAGTAAAGGCCCACAAATTCTGCCTATCCTTTAATGTAAGCCACATTGTCTTTCATACATATAATTATATGTTTTTTAATGGGCGATACAAATTCATTTTACTTCTGTCAAAAGTATTTTTTTTCCCACAACAATGAAAATAGAGTATGATCTGAAGCTGAGAAACATATTCTCATTCCTAATATTCCATTTACTATACAGAATATCAGTGCATTTGCCATTAGTAAATTTAATTAATATTTCACCTTGAACAGCTGCTTTGCTTATATTCATGTTTGAGATTTGGCAGAGACATGGATGTCACAGCTAAAGATTATTAAAGACAGAGTTTGCATGGATCAGTAAACCATATGGAAGAGTTCCACAGCAGTGCCCCTGTCAGGCGGCGAAAAGCAAATAGATTTCCATTTTAGTCCTGCTGCTTTTATGATGTGAGCACTTGAGTCAAACTTAGGAAAAATCATGTTGACTCTTTGGAAGTAAAAACAGGATATTTATCCGTGTCTCTTTATTGATACTAGGGAATATGCCAGTATATTTACAAGAGGCGAAGGGAAAACTCATACCTTAGGGGAAGAATAATAATAAATAAACTTGGGGCCCTCGCATCCAACAACCTTGCATATTTTGTGGTCCTATCTAGCATGATTTCATCCATTTAGACACTGAATGCAGCAAAGCATTTCAGGTACTGTCCTCTAATAGGGGAAAAAGCCAACAACTTCTTTTTGGTTTCAAAACTATGGTACTTATGTCCCCAGTGGGCCACAATCAACATTCCATAGGGTATGACCAAATACAACAGAACATGTTTTCAAAGATGGAGAGCTTTAATATGCCAATGGGTTATACACTTTCAATAAGTATACACCATATACACCAGTTTCTATTGGAGCTCTGCTAAGGAAGCTCTACCCTCTACTCTACCCTGAGCTCTACCAAACAGAAGTCCATACTCTGGTGGGTTTCACCTGGGAGATTAACAGCAATAACAATTGTGCTGTTCCCAAGAACAATCTCCTCTCTTTTGATGTGTTACTTCTCTGGATATTTGACAGGGCCTCAACTTAAAGTAAAAGGATGCTGAAAAAATGTGTCACACATTTTGGATAGGAAATAGGGCTTTAAATCCATTTATTAGCAGCGGTGGGACTAAAAACCCCACTATCTTTCCTTGGTGGAGCACATAACTGCTCAATAAAGCAACTCTGTTTATCTCTTTTACATCAGTCCTCATTGACAGAGTCCCTTTCTACAACTTCCTCTGAGGTGTACATCTTATCTTAGGATTCTGGCTTCTCCTTCCCTGAAACCTCATGCCTCCAGATTTTACTGAGGCATCCTATGTAACTGCATGGACCATGAAGAGTGCAATGAGGAAGAACATGGCTCCCTTTTCTATAGCAATGATTATAACACACCTGGGCTAATAGGAACACAACTCTCTTACAGGGCAAATGTACGTGTATCCCTTCATATATAAATAAAGATCCTCAAGATAGAAAGATCCTCAAAACATAAAAGCTAATTATTGAGGCAGAACAGAAGACGCATAACCCTATACCCCACTGTGTTTACATGTACCCAATCAGTACATCCCTATCATTCCACTACAAAAATAAATCAAATAAAGAAATCCCCATCATATAGAATGTCTGTATGTTGATGTGTCCAGTTCTGTCTTTTGACGTGGTTACTAAAGATCCATCTTGATGAAACAAACTGCATATTTTTCATTGCACATACCGTATTTCTGCCCTATTGCACAAATGTAGTGTGGCAGCGAGCATGCAGTTTGAGCTCTAATTGCAATTCTTTGACACACCGATATAAGCTATAAAAGTATATATCAGATTTTTACATTTTTGATGTTATTTGCACTTCAAAATTATATACGTTTATTCATATACATTGAGGAACATCTAATATTTTTTAATTATTTTTTTGGGGGCTTTTAGACACAGCTTTTTGTAAATTACACATGGAATTTGAGGATGTGAACTATGTTCAGCAGGTTGAGTGCCATAAATGATTACCATAAATGATTACTTTATCTTTTTTTTAAGGGACAGCTCAGCTCTGTAAAATTACATTACTAGAAGTGCAAAAAAAACCAATCCAATTATTTATCAGCATACCCCTGTAAAATTGATCCCGCAAGAACAGCCCAAATCAGCTGTTAGGTATATGACTCCTACTATGCTCTAGATCCCTGCATTCTGCACCTTATATCAAATGCATTATGGGTGAAGAGTGTACTGCACTGGGGATAGGAGCATTTTGGGGTTTTTTTATGGGGCCAGTTGAAAGGGGAGCAGGTCTGGGCCAGCAGGGGCCCATGAGGGCCAGAGCCTACCTGTTTTTTCCCGGTGTTCCACCAGCCCAGTCCGACCATGAATATACCTATTAGCAAATCTACTTCTTACACTTACCCTAGATTAACAAAAGTGTCTGCTTTTTTAAGAAATTAAAATTCACTAGCATAATCTGCAGTATTTTACTGTATATCCTCTTTGATACTAAACTCTTAATCTTTATTGTAACTATACAAAATGTATTTATTTGCATTTATTATTATAATGATCCCGTTTGTTCTATTCATTTATTGTTCTGCTGTACAGTGCTGCATAGTGTAGCACTATTTAAATAAAAATAAATGCATACATACTAGCATAAGCATAGATAATCAGGTTCATGTGTATGCAAAAACTGATGTTACAAGAAAAGGAAATGTCAAAACCTGAAACCCAGAAAAGCAAATACTGTAAAATCCAATAATGTATTCCAATGGATTTGGATTCAATGCAATATTTTACTGGCAACAGAATTCATATTGACAGTGCTCAGCAAGGGTTACACAGTGCCGCTACATTTCTAAAATAGAGAAGTAAGACTTGCTGTTCTTGTACATTTACAGAACGTGACTGCTTTGCCCAGTACTACAGAAAAAAAACACATGCTATGAGTTTTAACAGTGTATATGATTACTCAGCATCACATGTCAGTCTGAAAACACAACATATTCAAATATATACAGATGAAATATTTGATTCTGGTCATAGTGATATGGATGTAGAAAAACAGAATTCTAATATTAAGCAGAATAATTAATATATCACATATAGTAGCACATAATCTGATATTTATCAAACCTTCTTTTTGTATATTGTGGGCTCCATGTGAAGAAGAAGGTTAGCGTCTGTGCAAGCAACTTGATGATTCAAGGAATGGTGTTGAGAAATATTGCATTAAGTCAGAAGTGTCAGCAAACTATAAGTGACAATACACTATCTTAAAAATCAGTGCAAATGTAGGGATGTGAAAATCTTAGACACCCTTACACTTTACAGACAGGCACATCCCTAGTAATATGGACACCTTAGTGGGTCCTTATGGGGAGCTTGTGCTTATGTAACCCCTGCAGTTTACACAGTGTACACTAGTGGCACTGTGACAGAGTATAAAAGGTTTAGGAACCATGTGCTCTGGGTCCATTGCTTTAGCCCAACCAAGCAGGCTGGAAGGGAATGGGTGGTGCTGACCCTAGGCGCCTTGGCCCTAGTAATTAGACAGCTATACTCGTTTTATAGATAGCTCTAGGAGTGATAGAGAGGTTAATTAGTTGAGCAGCTCAAGGCTCCGCCGAGGAGATTAGAGGGATTAAGATCCCAGGGTATTACTGACCCAGAGTAAGGAACCAAGTGTTGAGATAGGGATGTCAGGAGTTCCCCATGTCTGCCACTGGAAGATATCCTGAAAACTGTGCAATACCCATCACATGCTGTCAACTTACTCTCTGCTGTATATTCCCTAACCTGTGGGGATTCAGCCTATACGTGCTGTGAGTATATGCTTCCTTTATGCTGCTGTGTATGTTCTATACTCCATTGTGGATCAATGTGCTAAATGATCTCTGTGCGCTTGTTCAATAAATACTGTTCTTTGTTCAACTGTTAAAGAACTACTGGCGCCCATCATTGTGCTATCCAATCAGGTTACAGTTACACTACACCCTTGCCTCCACCCCGCTGCGAGGGCTTACCCCTGAGAAAGAGAGCTCATCGGTGGTCTCAGCCCACCAAGGAAAGTAGAGTAAACGGCCCTAGCACAAGTCAGTTTACTATAGCGCTACATTTTGGCGCCCAACGTGGGGCTCTAAAAGGGTTTAACTGTAACACCGCACGCGGCCTAGTGTGACAGGTGCTGCGTGTGCGGACTCAGTAGGAAAAAGGCACCTAGGCGGGGAAAGTCTGTAGTTCTTATTCCCCGAGCGGTGTGCCTACTGATTATATTGTTAGCGTGTATCCCTCACACATTTCGGTCACAGCAAAAGCATAATTGCTCCCCTGTCTGAAGCTGCCTTGTGGGACTGGTCCTTAGAAATGGGAGCGGATCCTGACCACGTTTGTAGTGGATAATGTCCCAGAGGGGTGCCCTATAGAGGTTGTGAATCATTCCTTAAGGGACAACCCCATATTTAATGCTTTTGAATATGTTGCACAAGAACCATCGGATGAGAAAGGATTTGTCCGGGTCTTGTATTGGGTCCCTGCCGAACCTAGCAGTGACACATGGCCTTCCAAGGTGTACCCTATGGGAGTCTCTGCAGAGGGGTGTCCGTGCCAGTATCAGAGCCTGCCTAAGTCTGCCCAGCCTATGAGCAGTCCCCCTCCTCTGTCATTGCTTAATTTGACTTCTGAGTGTGAGGATCCGATGATAGATGAATCTTACTATAGCTCCAGCCTATGGGAAGAGAAAAAGGGCTGTAGTATCAAGGATTCAGAGTACGCTGAAATTAAAATGTCTACCCCTGGGCTAAATCCATTCCTAGCTGCTGATGCCATAGACTTTAATGACTTTATGCTAGCTGAGGAACCTGTTTATTTGGCCTTGGGAAAAGAACCATTGGTGAACAGTTGCCCTACGACACCACCACCTTCACCGCCACCTATACCACCTCGTGTAGGAAAAGTTGCTGTGAAGGAATTTTGTGTTGCGCAACCTACAGAGCCAACGCCCTACCCTGCATGGGTTAAGAAGGGAAACGCGCGAAAAAGTAGAAAAGGGCGTACCAGATTATCCCAAGGGGGTGTTACCCGAGCCATGGCGTGACGTCCCACCCAGGAGGATAGTACCGCTGCCATATTGAGTTTGGTTTCCATGCTGTTAGACTCGGCTGAGTCAGATAGGTGTGTGGACAAACCAATTGCTGAGTGCGTTGCCGAACCGGGTGTTGAGCCTGCGGCTGAATTTGTTATTGAACTGGAGGTTCCGGAGCCTACTATGGAGCCTTTGCCCTGTGATACTACCCAGGTGGAGCCCGAGCGGCAGTATGTATACCAGGGTACCTTTACCCCGAGCGAAAGGGGAATGATGATTCCGGCCTATGGCGTGTGTGATATGGAAGCGCCCAACACCTTGGAGGACCCGGATGGCGTGTGTTCGCAATGCGAGACCCGCTTATGGATGGGACCATTCAACCGGGCTGATCAACCTCCATTGGTGGAGAAGATACGGGACAAGGTGAGCGGCAAAACTATTCTTGTCTACCAAGAGATAGAGGAGGCCCCGGGGGTGTCAGTGGCTGCAGCCACCGCACCCGAACTTGTTCCAGAGAAGGTTCCAAAGCCCGCGCTAGAGCCGGCCTTTGTACCCGCACCAGAGGGCGTATTAGAGGGATTACCCGGTGAGTCTACGCTCACCTCAGTTTGTGCCTCCCCAACCGAAGTGATTCCGCTTGAGGGAGATGTGCCCGTGACCGCGGCTGCGGTCAGTGAAACAACTCCGTCCGGCTGGACGGCAGATGTGTGCTCCACTACCCCTTCGTTGAAGCCTGAGGGCTTGTGTGATGTTTTGATGGCCATGATGCCCACACCTTTGGTTGTGTCTACCGCAGTGTTGGATGCACCAGGGGGAGAGTGTGTACCCCTTCTGCTAAAGGGGCCCCCATTTGTTGTGTGCCTGCACCAGAACCGCTACCAGAAGATTGTCTGGAAAGGGCGTGGCACGCGCCTGAAGTTGATGCGGCTTGCAGGCCTGACGCTGTTTCTATATCCTCGGAGGAGGAATACTTTCAGCATGCTTCTAATTCTGGAACAGAGAACCCGCTGGTTGAATCTCCAGTTTCCAAAACTCCTATGGTTGTTCCAGGAGCTGCCGCTCCTCATGTGAGGTCTAATTCTTCTGAGTCAAAGTCTTCATTCCGCAAAGTGTTGCTCAGTGATTCGAAGCCTTGTGGGGATTTGACCGTCACCATCTATACAGCCCTTGCTGTTCCTACTCCAACTCCAGTCATAGGCCATGACGTGGACTGGAGAAAGTTTTCCTTTAACCGATTGGGGCCGATTGCACCCATAGCACCTTCCATTCGAGACCCTCCAATATTGGAGGATGACGAGGATCTGCTGGATAAGTTGATGTCCTCCAGTGTGAACAGTGCTGATGAATCCATACTGGAAGTTCTTGCACAGATTCGGTGCCAAAGTAAAAGGTCTGTGGTGAGTGAGCCAAGCAAATCTGTATGCCCCAAAGTGATTGTGCCTCAAACTCCTAGTGAGCCTGGAGAGAGCACTCAAGTGGCTGAATTGTACCACTACGAGTGGGGAAAGATATCTCTGGAGAGGAAAAAGAATTTGCTGGCTGCTATTCCCAAGCCTAAGGAAGATAATCCCTTAGGACCAGTTCCAGGATGGGAAGAATATGAGGAGACTCCAGAAGCTGAGCATGGTCTAGGTCCTCCTACAGAAGCTTCATTGCTCCTCCTATCATAGGCCCCGAGGAGGAAAAGGATTTCTGGGTGCTGCCAGGACGGGCAGATCCGAATGTGTTTACTTCTGTCTCCAGAGTGCAGAGAGTAATCAACTTCCATGTCCATCGAACCTGGGGTTACTTCATGCCCTATGCTCCTCTGTGGGTGTACGAAAAGGTGGCTGCATCTTATGAGAATTGGCTGATTGACGAGATCTTAAAAAAAGAAAAGATGCACCACAGTTGCCTCACAAACCCCGACAAGGTGAGGCGTGAGCAAGATTGGCAATACCTGCGCTCCATCGAGAAAGAGTGGTGGTATGGCCGCACTATTCTTCAAAATGCTGTGAAGAGCTGTGGAAAGTACAATCCCACCAAGTATTTCAACCTAGAAGTCTATTTGGGAGATGGACAATGGGTGGACAAACCCCATCCCAAATACTACATTCCCTATGAAGACACCAAGGCCAGGTTTCTTCACATGATTTGAGTCTACTGGTGGGTGGTGGTTTGCTTTTCCACTGATGATACTTCATTGGGAGTTTGTTTCCAGTTACCTTTGTGCTGTCCATTTTTCCTGTCCCTCCAAAGTGATTGAACTTTCTTCAGGGAAGGATTTTTCTTCTTTTGCTCCTCTTGGAGTTAGGTCCAAGGACTGTTTCAGTTAACACCTGCCTGTTGGTAGGTTCCTCCAACTTTTCCCTTTACCCTCCTAAGTGCATTTGAAAAAGGACTGTGGGTTCGACTATTTGATGGACTAGAATACTGATGTGTTTGAAATGCAGTATCTCTAACTTGTACCTTCTTTTGCAGGTGTTTTCTGATAAAGTTTACCTGCCCATGAATGAAACTGTTGCTATTGATATGTTTCTTTCCAGCTATGCCATTGTACCTGGGTTACTCAGGAGAGTTACCCCGGAGAGGTTATAAGGTAATGGTATAGAAATGCAATATATTTTTGGTCTGAAAAGGTTTCTTGAGGTTAATTAGTTGAGCAGCTCAAGGCTCCGCCGAGGAGATTAGAGGGATTAAGATCCCAGGGTATTACTGACCCAGAGTAAGGAACCAAGTGTTGAGATAGGGATGTCAGGAGTTCCCCTAGTCTGCCACTGGAAGATATCCTGAAAACTGGGCAATACCCATCACATGCTGTCAACTTACTCTCTGCTGTATATTCCCTAGCCTGTGGGGATTCAGCCTATACGCGCTGTGAGTATATGCTTCCTTTATGCTGCTGTGTATGTTCTATACTCCATTGTGGATCAATGTGCTAAATGATCTCTGTGCTCTTGTTCAATAAATATTGTTCTTGGTTCAACTGTTAAAGAACTGATGGCGCCCATCATTGTGCTATTGCATCAGGTTACAGTTACACTACACCCTTGCCTCCACCCCGCTGCGAGGGCTTACCCCTGAGAAAGAGAGCTCATCGGTGGTCTCAGCCCACCAAGGAAAGTAGAGAAAAGGGCCTAGCAAAAGTCAGTTTACTATAGCGCTACACAATCAACAAACAATTTTGAGGTAACTAGAAGGTCAATAGAGTGTGAAAATAATACTGAGGAACTAGTGAAAAGCTAGTGAGCTGGAACTGGTAAAAAGAAAAAAAAGAAACACATTATATCTGAGAAACGGTATAATGAATAAATTCAGAAGAATTCTTGTACTCACTACACTAGCGGAGACTATATTTCAAGATCATTTAATCTAAATTCATTAGGAGCAGCACTGTACATTGTGATTGTCTTTAAACTGTACATAACGGATCAGAAATGCACAACTTTAGTACTTTGCATACTGCCATTGAAAACATACTAGAAGTGCAAATGCCTGGTGTTCCATTGGCTCAGAAATAATTACTTCATTTACCTAAACAAACCTTTTAACATTAATTCATTATTCCAACTTCAACAATCCTAATATCTGGTCATCCTAATGTTCTCTAATTGAAAAGTAAGTATTTTTATGAGCAATGATTTTACCCTGCTTCAGATTTTCTTCCATTTAGCACTATAGTATAAGATTATAAGATTTCCACTGAAACGTTTCTTTTTTGAGGAAAGTTCCCAGTTTCAGGTTCAGGCATATGAAAGCTTATTTACTCTTTTGTGGTTCCACATCTTTCCTTTCTTCAGTTGTACCCACTTGAAGTAATATTTGCTAAATAAAAGGGTATTGATGTAGCTTTTATTTTTATCTGAAAGTAGCATTCTCCTCATTGGCAATATAAAGTATCTTTTAACTTGGCTGTAAAGTGTTTTCATGAGGTTTCTTAACTTTGCCTTCTGTCTTCTGTACTTTATTCCATTTATTCCTATTGTTGGATCAGTTCAACTGGTTTATTTCAATTTTTTATGTTTTTAACATACTGTACAGCTGTATAAGATACCTATTCCTTCCAATTTAAAAAGTAAAACGAAAACTGAAACCCATCCCAACTAAAAGGCCATAAAAATATCCATAATCCACTCATTTTTCAATGTATTCATCCACACCATCTCTATTTTTTATTTTAGCAAACTGTCCTCTAGTGCACTAACACCAATGCTCTAAACTGATTTCTTGTGACCAACTTATGGTACCTTTAGCATTAAACATGGACAGTTCTCTGGGCTGACGTCTGTGACATTAATAATATTTGTTTCCTTCCCCTGTCCACCAACCTTTACACAATCTCTTGTAGTAGTACTGGAACACATAGATGGGCTTGAATTTTCTCATACTAAAATGTTTAAAGAGGACATCCAACAGAAGACATCTTGTCACTTGTGGCAATCTAAAATCTAGGGGGAGCATTTGCCAAATGCAACTCAATTTCACTGGCAGGGGCCCTGCTGCCATGCATGAGGCTTGTTGAGAAACTCCCCTCAGGTGGCAGCAATCCACAAGTTACCAGGGGCAGCAAAAAAGTAAATCCTGGTAACTTTAGGAGCTGAAATTCCGATTTTTAAATCTGAATTTCATCCTTGCTAGTGCAGAGAGCACAATTGTGCTCTACATACTAGCGATGCACCCCCCTGCACTCGCTCCAGCGCTTGAAATGGTATGTGCTGGGCACGGGGGGGGGCATCAGAAAGTGGCAAGGAGCTCCAAAACACTTCTGTTCACAGGACCGTAGTTTCTACTATAACTTACAGCACAAGGTCCCCAGAGCCTCCACAAGAACAGACAATGCTGCCAGATGTATATACAAGGAAAAGGACAAAGGGTTTACAGTACATACCAAAGCATCAGACTGGCATAAGTGAGGCAGACGCAGAGTAAAATCCAGACAAATGGCAATTTCACAGAAACACAGGTCAAGTGAGGGAAAGGTGGGTTAAAAATACATACTAGAGGGGCACGGAGTAGGAATTGCCATAATTACAAGGGCAAGAGCCAATAACAAGACCAGAACAAAACCGAGAGCTATCACAAGCAAAGGCAAGGAGCAGCAGGTGGTTCTGCTGTACAAGGAAATAATGTGATTATGGTTGTGAAAGAAAACAATTGGGGATACTAAATAAAAATCTCAAAAATCACCTTGACTCTAAAACATCAGTAAGATAAAAAAAAAACCCTGTAGAACAATCTGAATAATAATTAAAGTAAATAGAAATGTTATTCTATATTATATTGTGGCAAATCAGAAAATCCTAATTCCACCCACAAAAAGCTACAAGTATTTTGGTAAGAACAGTAAGGAACTGAAAATGTTGTGACTATCAGTTGCTAGACACCTGGAACATTAAAGTCAAAAACCACATACAAAACCACAACACCAACATCTCTTTCTCTCCCACTCACTTATGCTTGGGAGGCTTTTCTTACCTTTTATCCTACAGGTCCAGAAATGGCAAAAGCAAAGTTTACATAGTTTATATAGGACTTATTTATAAACAGCAACAAAACTGAAGTGCATGGGGAATGGGAAAGTAGAGCAAAAAAAATAAATACAAGACAGTCCCCTAGAGTTTGTAGGCAGCTTATATTACTTGAGGGCCCCATTTAAGATAAAGTGTGGCATGTGATGTGTTCTGCCTGGAATTGCTACAGTATAGCACAGCACTTATATTACCACCTATATTCCTCACCTATATTACCTATAGCATTATACAGTATATATATATATATATATATAACCCTAACCCTAAGGTAACCAAAGCCATAGAAAAGTCTGCCAAAGCAACATGAATGAGGAACAGGTAGCGATGTTCATGTTATAATACATCCCAGGGGTGTAGGTCAGGGCTAGTGAGTAAGATCAATTCTGTGCTACACTGAGAATAAGTGGGGTTAATATTCCCCAGGCATGATCCTGGGGTATGGATTCCAGTGTGGTTGGACTCAAGGTACAGTATAATCCCTTGGAGCCCCACTTGAAATCCAGTATGCTGGGACTGACAACTATGGTGAGATTAATCATTAATGTGCTATATGGGGTATGCAGGATTTATTGCTTCTTTCATTATTATACCAAGAAAGTACCTCTTTTGAGTTTAATAAACTTAAAATTCAAAATTAGAACCTGACATCCAAAAGCCTTTTTGTGCAGCTGAGCAATATAGTTAGGGCTGCCCGAATGAAAAGTGCCTGTCCGGATTTCCAAACTAGGAAATCCAGACAGGATATAAGTGATTGACATCGTGATCAGCCAATCGCTGATCACCACATCATCAGCCCTGTCCCCAGTGATGTCACTGTCCTGCCTCCTGCCCGTGGCAACCCAAGATATAGTTCATCAAAGTTATTAATCATTATTCATCAGCATTACAGTATAAAGCGAGGGCCAAACTGAAAAAGAGGGCCCAATATAACAGATAAACTACACCAGTACAGGGGAAATCTAGTTCTGGCCTGGAAAAAAGGGTTATAGGTATATGTTATATTAAATGATAACTTTATAGTGATCTACTCTTTCAGTACATTTTCAGATAAATGACTCTGCTATGGCTTTTGGGACAGTGGCTTGCATTCTGAGGGCATGTATAAAAAAAGCGGAAAGGGAACAGTAAAATTCACATGAATAGTGTAAAATAAATTCCTCTTTGGAACTATAAAATGTGACAGTAAACTTTTCCGAAGTCATTTCATTTCCATGACTGTGTTACTTTACACAATACTATGCATTATTTCCAGACACTACAACAGTAAACACATTCTTTTTCTTATGATAGCATTCCTTTAACGCTTGAAGTTTCATCCCATTCGCTTATCGGTTTTTGCATTATAAAGTCCATTTATAGCAGCAGAAGGCCTATTTCCCTTATCAACATTTTTTTGAGGCTGGTTATTTACAGATAGTAAATAAAATTCATTTCTGCAGATGTCCTCCTAGAGTCCTCATTTCACTAGAAATAAACCTATAGTGCATATCCGTCATTGCTGTGCATTTAACCCAAGCTACTTAGAATTGAAAGATTGCAGGGAAACAGTTCCCCATTATATATCATATCATCTCTCATAAAGACATTTATATGACCTATATGTACCCACCCTATTCAAACTGACATAAGCTCAAGTTTACTAACAAAGTTACGCCAGGCAGAAATGAACGTTAGCGAAAGTTCGATATGAAATGCTCCCACTGACGAATTTACTCTAGCGAAACTTCATTAGGGTTCGCTTGCCAAGAGGTAACCTTGCATTTTAATGAATTAGTGTATGTGCTGAGAATTAACTTCTGATGATGTGGCACGAGGTGTGGAAGTGTTTCAAAATATACCCTTTACTGAATTTGCCCCCATATCTCTGTAATGGGTTCTACCTAACCCCCCTAGTGAATACAGCCAAATGGTGCGG